>NW_027640159.1:0-1336693 GCF_949606895.1 Notothenia rossii
GAAAGCCAGGGAAATGTCCCGGAGATATACTGAGAAATCTTTGTAACAGCATTTTCCTGCGATCACAGCTGTCCACAGCTACGAGGCTGGGACCGCTTCCATTCGCTTCGTCTTGATCTGTAGATGTTATTTAATGTCTCATTTGTTCATTTTGATGGAGAAAAAGTTGTACATTTAGTGAATTCAGAGTGTCTAAGATGCACAAGTAGGCATGTTTGAGTACTCAGGTCCAGTGGCTCACTGCGTTAACGCTCGCCCCTGGATGCGGTTGGTCGCGTGTTCGAATCCATGCTGTGGCATACTTTTTTTCATTTTCACCCTTTTTTTATGGATCTCCTAAAAGTCAACTTTGACTTTTTCTGAGTCTGGAGGAATTCAAGGGGAGTTTTCAAGGGACTCTGCCCGCATTATGAGGCACTATTTTCGAATACTTTTTTCCATTTTCACCCTTTTTCTATGGATCTCCAAAAAGTGAACTTTTACATTTTCTGAGTCTGGAGGAATTCAAGGGGAGTTTTCAGGGGAGTGCGTTCTCTCTGCCATCTCCTCCCTGTGTGTGTGTTGCTGCATGCAGCAGCTGTGTGTGTGTGTAAACTGCCCCTCCCCCTCGCAAGCAGGCGGGGGAGAGAGAGATGTTTCGTCTCGATTTACACATGCTATGACTCCGGGGGTACTTCCATTCGCTTCGTCTTGATCTGTTGATGTAATTTTATGTCTCGTTTGTCCATTGTGACGGTGGGAAAGCCAGGGAAATGTCCCGGAGATATACTGAGAAATCTTTGTAACAGCATTTTCCTGCGATCACAGCTGTTCACAGCTATGAGGCTGGGACCGCTTCCATTCGCTTCGTCTTGATCTGTAGATGTTATTTAATGTCTCATTTGTTCATTTTGATGGGGAAAAAGTAAGTTGTACATTTAGTGAAGTCAGAGTGTCTAAGATGCACAAGTAGGCATGTTTGAGTACTCAGGTCCAGTGGCTCACTGCGTTAACGCTCGCCCCTGGATGCGGTTGGTCGCGTGTTCAAATCCATGCTGTGGCATACTTTTTTTCATTTACACCCTTTTTCTATGGATCTCCAAAAGGTAAACTTGGACTTTTTCTGAGTCTGGAGGAATTCAAGGGGAGTTTTCAAGGGACTCTACCCGCCTTATGAGGCACTATTTTCGAATACTTTTTTCCATTTTCACCCTTTTTCTATGGATCTCCAAAAAGTGAACTTTTACATTTTCTGAGTCTGGAGGAATTCAAGGGGAGTTTTCAGGGGAGTGCGTTCTCTCTGCCATCTCCTCCCTGTGTGTGTGTTGCTGCATGCAGCAGCTGCGTGTGTGTGTAAACTGCCCCTCCCCTTCGCAAGCAGGCGGCGGAGAGAGAGATGTTTCGTCTCGATTTACACATGCTATGACTCCGGGGGTACTTCCATTCGCTTCGTCTTGATCTGTTGATGTAATTTCATGTCTCGTTTGTCCATTGTGACGGTGGGAAAGCCAGGGAAATGTCCCGGAGATATACTGAGAAATCTTTGTAACAGCATTTTCCTGCGATCACAGCTGTTCACAGCTACGATGCTGGGACCGCTTCCATTCGCTTCGTCTTGATCTGTAGATGTTATTTAATGTCTCATTTGTTCATTTTGATGGGGAAAAAGTAAGTTGTACATTTAGTGAAGTCAGAGTGTCTAAGATGCACAAGTAGGCATGTTTGAGTACTCAGGTCCAGTGGCTCACTGCGTTAACGCTCGCCCCTGGATGCGGTTGGTCGCGTGTTCAAATCCATGCTGTGGCATACTTTTTTTCATTTTCACCCTTTTTCTATGGATCTCCAAAAGGTAAACTTGGACTTTTTCTGAGTCTGGAGGAATTCAAGGGGAGTTTTCAAGGGACTCTACCCGCCTTATGAGGCACTATTTTCGAATACTTTTTTCCATTTTCACCCTTTTTCTATGGATCTCCAAAAAGTGAACTTTTACATTTTCTGAGTCTGGAGGAATTCAAGGGGAGTTTTCAGGGGAGTGCGTTCTCTCTGCCATCTCCTCCCTGTGTGTGTGTTGCTGCATGCAGCAGCTGCGTGTGTGTGTAAACTGCCCCTCCCCTTCGCAAGCAGGCGGCGGAGAGAGAGATGTTTCGTCTCGATTTACACATGCTATGACTCCGGGGGTACTTCCATTCGCTTCGTCTTGATCTGTTGATGTTATTTCATGTCTCGTTTGTCCATTGTGACGGTGGGAAAGCCAGGGAAATGTCCCGGAGATATACTGAGAACTCTTTGTAACAGCATTTTCCTGCGATCACAGCTGTCCACAGCTACGAGGCTGGGACCGCTTCCATTCGCTTCGTCTTGATCTGTAGATGTTATTTAATGTCTCATTTGTTCATTTTGATGGAGAAAAAGTTGTACATTTAGTGAATTCAGAGTGTCTAAGATGCACAAGTAGGCATGTTTGAGTACTCAGGTCCAGTGGCTCACTGCGTTAACGCTCGCCCCTGGATGCGGTTGGTCGCGTGTTCGAATCCATGCTGTGGCATACTTTTTTTCATTTTCACCCTTTTTTTATGGATCTCCTAAAAGTCAACTTTGACTTTTTCTGAGTCTGGAGGAATTCAAGGGGAGTTTTCAAGGGACTCTACCCGCCTTATGAGGCACTATTTTCGAATACTTTTTTCCATTTTCACCCTTTTTCTATGGATCTCCAAAAAGTGAACTTTTACATTTTCTGAGTCTGGAGGAATTCAAGGGGAGTTTTCAGGGGAGTGCGTTCTCTCTGCCATCTCCTCCCTGTGTGTGCGTTGCTGCATGCAGCAGCTGCGTGTGTGTGTAAACTGCCCCTCCCCTTCGCAAGCAGGCGGGGGAGAGAGAGATGTTTCTTCTCGATTTACACATGCTATGACTCCGGGGGTACTTCCATTCGCTTCGTCTTGATCTGTTGATGTTATTTCATGTCTCGTTTGTCCATTGTGACGGTGGGAAAGCCAGGGAAATGTCCCGGAGATATACTGAGAAATCTTTGTAACAGCATTTTCCTGCGATCACAGCTGTTCACAACTCCGAGGCTGGGACCGCTTCCATTCGCTTCGTCTTGATCTGTAGATGTTATTTCATGTCTCATTTGTTCATTTTGATGGAGAAAAAGTTGTACATTTAGTGAATTCAGAGTGTCTAAGATGCACAAGTAGGCATATTTGAGTACTCAGGTCCAGTGGCTCACTGCGTTAACACTCGCCCCTGGATGCGGTTGGTCGCGTGTTCGAATCCATGCTGTGGCATTCTTTTTTTCATTTTCACCCTTTTTCTATGGATCTCCAAAAAGTGATCTTTTACATTTTCTGAGTCTGGAGGAATTCAAGGGGAGTTTTCAAGGGACTCTACCCGCCTTATGAGGCACTCTTTTCGAATACTTTTTTCCATTTTCACCCTTTTTCTATGGATCTCCAAAAAGTTAACTTTTACATTTTCTGAGTCTGGGGGAATTCAAGGGGAGTTTTCAGGGGAGTGCGTTCTCTCTGCCATCTCCTCCCTGTGTGTGCGTTGCTGCATGCAGCAGCTGCGTGTGTGTGTAAACTGCCCCTCCCCTTCGCAAGCAGGCGGGGGAGAGAGAGATGTTTCGTCTCGATTTACACATGGTATGACTCCGGGGGTACTTCCATTCGCTTCGTCTTGATCTGTTGATGTTATTTCATGTCTCGTTTGTCCATTGTGACGGTGGGAAAGCCAGGGAAATGTCCCGGAGATATACTGAGAAATCTTTGTAACAGCATTTTCCTGCGATCACAGCTGTTCAAAGCTACGAGGCTGGGACCGCTTCCATTCGCTTCGTCTTGATCTGTAGATGTTATTTCATGTCTCATTTGTTCATTTTGATGGAGAAAAAGTTGTACATTTAGTGAATTCAGAGTTTCTAAGATGCACAAGTAGGCATGTTTGAGTACTCAGGTCCAGTGGCTCACTGCGTTAATGCTCGCCCCTGGATGCGGTTGGTCGTGTGTTCGAATCCATGCTGTGGCATACTTTTTTTCATTTTGACCCTTTTTCTATGGATCTCCAAAAAGTCAACTTTGACTTTTTCTGAGTCTGGAGGAATTCAAGGGGAGTTTTCAAGGGACTCTACCCGCCTTATGAGGCACTATTTTCGAATACTTTTTTCCATGTTCACCCTTTTTCTATGGATCTCCAAAAAGTGAACTTTTACATTTTCTGAGTCTGGAGGAATTCAAGGGGAGTTTTCAGGGGAGTGCATTCTCTCTGCCATCTCCTCCCTGTGTGTGCGTTGCTGCATGCAGCAGCTGCGTGTGTGTGTAAACTGCCCCTCCCCTTCGCAAGCAGGCGGGGGAGAGAGAGATGTTTCGTCTCGATTTACACATGCTATGACTCCGGGGGGACTTCCATTCGCTTCGTCTTGATCTGTTGATGTTATTTCATGTCTCGTTTGTCCATTGTGACGGTGGGAAAGCCAGGGAAATGTCCCGGAGATAAACTGAGAAATCTTTGTAACAGCATTTTCCTGCGATCACAGCTGTTCACAGCTCCGAGGCTGGGACCGCTTCCATTCGCTTCGTCTTGATCTGTAGATGTTATTTCACGTCTCATTTGTTCATTTTTATGGAGAAAAAGTTGTACATTTAGTGAATTCAGAGTGTCTAAGATGCACAAGTAGGCATATTTGAGTACTCAGGTCCAGTGGCTCACTGCGTTAACACTCGCCCCTGGATGCGATTGGTCGCGTGTTCGAATCCATGCTGTGGCATTCTTTTTTTCATTTTCACCCTTTTTCTATGGATCTCCAAAAAGTCAACTTTGACTTTTTCTGAGTCTGGAGGAATTCAAGGGGAGTTTTCAAGGGACTCTACCCGCCTTATGAGGCACTATTTTCGAATACTTTTTTCCATTTTCACCCTTTTTCTATGGATCTCCAAAAAGTGAACTTTTACATGTTCTGAGTCTGGAGGAATTCATGGGGAGTTTTCAGGGGAGTGCATTCTCTCTGCCATCTCCTCCCTGTGTGTGTGTTGCTGCATGCAGCAGCTGCGTGTGTGTGTAAACTGCCCCTCCCCTTCGCAAGCAGGTTGGGGAGAGAGAGATGTTTCGTCTCGATTTACACATGCTATGACTCCGGGGGTACTTCCATTCGCTTCGTCTTGATCTGTTGATGTTATTTCATGTCTCGTTTGTCCATTGTGACGGTGGGAAAGCCAGGGAAATGTCCCGGAGATATACTGAGAAATCTTTGTAACAGCATTTTCCTGCGATCACAGCTGTTCACAGCTACGAGGCTGGGACCGCTTCCATTCGCTTCGTCTTGATCTGTAGATGTTATTTAATGTCTCATTTGTTCATCTTGATGGAGAAAAAGTTGTACATTTAGTGAATTCAGAGTTTCTAAGATGCACAAGTAGGCATGTTTGAGTAGTCAGGTCCAGTGGCTCACTGCGTTAATGCTCGCCCCTGGATGCGGTTGGTCGCGTGTTCGAATCCATGCTGTGGCATACTTTTTTTCATTTTCACCCTTTTTCTATGGATCTCCAAAAAGTCAACTTTGACTTTTTCTGAGTCTGGAGGAATTCAAGGGGAGTTTTCAAGGGACTCTACCCTCCTTATGAGGCACTATTTTCGAATACTTTTTTCCATTTTCACCCTTTTTCTATGGATCTCCAAAAAGTGAACTTTTACATTTTCTGAGTCTGGAGCAATTCAAGGGGAGTTTTCAGGGGAGTGCGTTCTCTCTGCCATCTCCTCCCTGTGTGTGTGTTGCTGCATGCAGCAGCTGCGTGTGTGTGTAAACTGCCCCTCCCCTTTGCAAGCAGGTTGGGGAGAGAGAGATGTTTCGTCTCGATTTACACATGCTATGACTCCGGGGGTACTTCCATTCGCTTCGTCTTGATCTGTTGATGTTATTTCATGTCTCGTTCGTCCATTGTGACGGTGGGAAAGCCAGGGAAATGTCCCGGAGATATACTGAGAAATCTTTGTAACAGCATTTTCCTGCGATCACAGCTGTTCACAGCTACGAGGCTGGGACCGCTTCCATTCGCTTCGTCTTGATATGTAGATGTTATTTAATGTCTCATTTGTTCATTTTGATGGAGAAAAAGTTGTACATTTAGTGAATTCAGAGTTTCTAAGATGCACAAGTAGGCATGTTTGAGTACTCAGGTCCAGTGGCTCACTGCGTTAATGTTCGCCCCTGGATGCCTGTGGTCGCGTGTTCGAATCCATGCTGTGGCATACTTTTTTTCATTTTCACCCTTTTTCTATGGATCTCCAAAAAGTCAACTTTGACTTTTTCTGAGTCTGGAGGAATTCAAGGGGAGTTTTCAAGGGACTCTCCCCGCCTTATGAGGCACTATTTTCGAATACTTTTTTCCATTTTCACCCTTTTTCTATGGATCTCCAAAAAGTGAACTTTTACATTTTCTGAGTCTGGAGGAATTCAAGGGGAGTTTTCAGGGGAGTGCGTTCTCTCTGCCATCTCCTCCCTGTGTGTGCGTTGCTGCATGCAGCAGCTACGTTTGTGTGTGTAAACTGCCCCTCCCCTTCGCAAGCAGGTGGGGGAGAGAGAGATGTTTTGTCTCGATTTACACATGCTATGACTCCGGGGGTACTTCCATTCGCTTCGTCTTGATCTGTTGATGTTATTTCATGTCTCGTTTGTCCATTGTGACGGTGGGAAAGCCAGGGAAATGTCCCGGAGATATACTGAGAAATCTTTGTAACAGCATTTTCCTGCGATCACAGCTGTTCAAAGCTACGAGGCTGGGACTGCTTCCATTCGCTTCGTCTTGATCTGTAGATGTTATTTAATGTCTCATTTGTTCATTTTGATGGAGAAAAAGTAAGTTGTACATTTAGTGATGTCAGAGTGTCTAAGATGCACAAGTAGGCATGTTTGAGTACTCAGGTCCAGTGGCTCACTGCGTTAACGCTCGCCCCTGGATGCGGTTGGTCGCGTGTTCGAATCCATGCTGTGGCATCCTTTTTTCATTTTCACCCTTTTTCTATGGATCTCCAAAAGGTAAACTTTGACTTTTTCTGAGTCTGGAGGAATTCAAGGGGAGTTTTCAAGGGACTCTACCCGCCTTATGAGGCACTATTTTCGAATACTTTTTTCCATTTTCACCCTTTTTCTATGGATCTCCAAAAAGTGAACTTTTACATTTTCTGAGTCTGGAGGAATTCAAGGGGAGTTTTCAGGGGAGTGCATTCTCTCTGCCATCTCCTCCCTCTGTGTGCGTTGCTGCATGCAGCAGCTGCGTGTGTGTGTGTAAACTGCCCCTCCCCTTCGCAAGCAGGCGGGGGAGAGAGAGATGTTTCGTCTCGATTTACACATGCTATGAATTCCGGGGGTACTTCCATTCGCTTCGACTTGATCTGTTGATGTTATTTCATGTCTCGTTTGTCCATTGTGACGGTGGGAAAGCCAGGGAAATGTCCCGGAGATATACTGAGAAATCTTTGTAACAGCATTTTCCTGCGATCACAGCTGTTCACAGCTACGAGGCTGGGACCACTTCCATTCGCTTAGTCTTGATCTGTAGATGTTATTTAATGTCTCATTTGTTCATTTTGATGGAGAAAAAGTAAGTTGTACATTTAATGAAGTCAGAGTTTCTAAGATGCACAAGTAGGCATGTTTGAGTACTCAGGTCCAGTGGCTCACTGTGTTAACGTTCGCCCCTGGATGCGGTTGGTCGCGTGTTCGAATCCATGCTGTGGCATACTTTTTTTCATTTTCACCCTTTTTCTATGGATCTCCAAAAGGTAAACTTTGACTTTTTCTGAGTCTGGAGGAATTCAAGGGGAGTTTTCAAGGGACTCTACCCGCCTTATGAGGCACTATTTTCCAATACTTTTTTCCATTTTCACCCTTTTTCTATGGATCTCCAAAAAGTGAACTTTTACATTTTCTGAGTCTGGAGGAATTCAAGGGGAGTTTTCAGGGGAGTGCATTCTCTCTGCCATCTCCTCCCTGTGTGTGCGTTGCTGCATGCAACGGCTGTGTGTGTGTGTAAACTGCCCCTCCCTCTCGCAAGCAGGCGGGGGAGAGAGAGATGTTTCGTCTCGATTTACACATGCTATGACTCCGGGGGTACCTCCATTCGCTTCGTCTTGATCTGTTGATGTTATTTCATGTCTCGTTTGTCCATTGTGACGGTGGGAAAGCCAGGGAAATGTCCCGGAGATATACTGAGAAATCTTTGTAACAGCATTTTCCTGCGATCACAGCTGTTCACAGCTACGAGGCTGGGACCGCTTCCATTCGCTTCGTCTTGATCTGTAGATGTTATTTAATGTCTCATTTGTTCATTTTGATGGAGAAAAAGTTGTACATTTAGTGAATTCAGAGTGTCTAAGATGCACAAGTAGGCATGTTTGAGTACTCAGGTCCAGTGGCTCACTGCGTTAATGCTCGCCCCTGGATGCGGTTGGTCGCGTGTTCGAATCCATGCTGTGGCATACTTTTTTTCATTTTCACCCTTTTTCTATGGATCTCCAAAAAGTCAACTTTGACTTTTTCTGAGTCTGGAGGAATTCAAGGGGAGTTTTCAGGGGAGTGCGTTCTCTCTGCCATCTCCTCCCTGTGTGTGCGTTGCTGCATGCAGCAGCTGCGTGTGTGTGTAAACTTCCCCTCCCCTTCGCAAGCAGGCAGGGGAGAGAGAGATGTTGCGTCTCGATTTACACATGCTATGACTCCGGGGGTACCTCCATTCGCTTCGTCTTGATCTTTTGATGTTATTTCATGTCTCGTTTGTCCATTGTGACGGTGGGAAAGCCAGGGAAATGTCCCGGAGATATACTGAGAAATCTTTGTAACAGCATTTTCCTGCGATCACAGTTGTTCACAGCGACGAGGCTGGGACCGCTTCCATTCGCTTCGTCTTGATCTGTAGATGTTATTTAATGTCTCATTTGTTCATTTTGATGGAGAAAAAGTTGTACATTTAGTGAATTCAGAGTGTCTAAGATGCACAAGTAGGGATGTTTGAGTACTCAGGTCCAGTGGCTCACTGCGTTAATGCTCGCCCCTGGATGCGGTTGGTCGTGTGTTCGAATCCATGCTGTGGCATACTTTTTTTCATTTTCACCCTTTTTCTATGGATCTCCAAAAAGTCAACTTTGACTTTTTCTGAGTCTGGAGGAATTCAAGGGGAGTTTTCAAGGGACTCTACCCGCCTTATGAGGCACTATTTTCGAATACTTTTTTCCATTTTCACCCTTTTTCTATGGATCTCCAAAAAGTGAACTTTTACATTTTCTGAGTCTGGAGGAATTCAATGGGAATTTTCAGGGGAGTGCATTCTCTCTGCCATCTCCTCCCTCTGTGTGCGTTGCTGCATGCAGCAGCTGCGTGTGTGTGTGTAAACTGCCCCTCCCCTTCGCAAGTAGGCGGGGGAGAGAGAGATGTTTCGTCTCGACTTACACATGCTATGACTCCGGGGGTACTTCCATTCGCTTCGTCTTGATCTGTTGATGTTATTTCCTGTCTCGTTTGTCCATTGTGACGGTGGGTAAGCCAGGGAAATGTCCCGGAGATATACTGAGAAATCTTTGTAACAGCATTTTCCTGCGATCACAGCTGTTCACAGCTACGAGGCTGGGACCGCTTCCATTCGCTTCGTCTTGATATGTAGATGTTATTTCATGTCTCATTTGTTCATTTTGATGGAGAAAAAGTTGTACATTTAGTGAATTCAGAGTGTCTAAGATGCAAAAGTAGGCATGTTTGAGTACTCAGGTCCAGTGGCTCACTGCGTTAACGCTCGCCCCTGGATGCGGTTGGTCGCGTGTTCGAATCCATGCTGTGGCATACTTTTTTTCATTTTCACCCTTTTTTTATGGATCTCCAAAAAGTCAACTTTGACTTTTTCTGAGTCTGGAGGAATTCAAGGGGAGTTTTCAAGGGACTCTACCCGCCTTATGAGGCACTATTTTCGAATACTATTTTCCATTTTCACCCTTTTTCTATGGATCTCCAAAAAGTGAACTTTTACATTTTTTGAGTCTGGAGGAATTCATGGGGAGTTTTCAGGGGAGTGCATTCTCTGTGCCATCTCCTCCCTCTGTGTGCGTTGCTGCATGCATCAGCTGCGTGTGTGTGTGTAAACTGCCCCTCCCCTTCGCAAGCAGGCGGGGGAGAGAGAGATGTTTCGTCTCGATTTACACATGCTATGACTCCGGGGGTACTTCCATTCGCTTCGACTTGATCTGTTGATGTTATTTCATGTCTCGTTTGTCCATTGTGACGGTGGGAAAGCCAGGGAAATGTCCCGGAGATATCTTGAGAAATCTTTGTAACAGCATTTTCCTGCGATCACAGCTGTTCACAGCTACGAGGCTGGGAACGCTTCCATTCGCTTCGTCTTGATCTGTAGATGTTATTTAATGTCTCATTTGTTCATTTTGATGGAGAAAAAGTAAGTTGTACATTTAGTGATGTCAGAGTGTCTAAGATGCACAAGTAGGCATGTTTGAGTACTCAGGTCCAGTGGCTCGCTGCGTTAACGCTCACCCCTGGATGCGGTTGGTCGCGTGTTCGAATCCATGCTGTGGCATACTTTTTTTCATTTTCACCCTTTTTCTATGGATCTCCAAAAGGTAAACTTTGACTTTTTCTGAGTCTGGAGGAATTCAAGGGGAGTTTTCAAGGGACTCTACCCGCCTTATGAGGCACTATTTTCGAATACTTTTTTCCATTTTCACCCTTTTTCTATGGATCTCCAAAAAGTGAACTTTTACATTTTCTGAGTCTGGAGGAATTCAAGGGGAGTTTTCAGGGGAGTGCGTTCTCTCTGCCATCTCCTCCCTGTGTGTGTGTTGCTGCATGCAGCAGCTGTGTGTGTGTGTAAACTGCCCCTCCCCCTCGCAAGCAGGCGGGGGAGAGAGAGATGTTTCGTCTCGATTTACACATGCTATGACTCCGGGGGTACTTCCATTCGCTTCGACTTGATCTGTTGATGTTATTTCATGTCTCGTTTGTCCATTGTGACGGTGGGAAAGCCAGGGAAATGTCCCGGAGATATACTGAGAAATCTTTGTAACAGCATTTTCCTGCGATCAAAGCTGTTCACAGCTACGAGGCTGGGACCGCTTCCATTCGCTTCGTCTTGATCTGTAGATGTTATTTAATGTCTCATTTGTTCATTTTGATGGAGAAAAAGTTGTACATTTAGTGAATTCAGAGTGTCTAAGATGCAAAAGTAGGCATGTTTGAGTACTCAGGTCCAGTGGCTCACTGCGTTAACGCTCGCCCCTGAATGCGGTTGGTCGCGTGTTCGAATCCATGCTGTGGCATACTTTTTTTCATTTTCACCCTTTTTTTATGGATCTCCAAAAAGTCAACTTTGACTTTTTCTGAGTCTGGAGGAATTCAAGGGGAGTTTTCAAGGGACTCTACCCGCCTTATGAGGCACTATTTTCGAATACTTTTTTCCATTTTCACCCTTTTTCTATGGATCTCCAAAAAGTGAACTTTTACATTTTCTGAGTCTGGAGGAATTCAAGGGGAGTTTTCAGGGGAGTGCATTCTCTCTGCCATCTCCTCCCTCTGTGTGCGTTGCTGCATGCAGCAGCTGCGTGTGTGTGTGTAAACTGCCCCTCCCCTTCGCAAGTAGGCGGGGGAGAGAGAGATGTTTCGTCTCGACTTACACATGCTATGACTCCGGGGGTACTTCCATTCGCTTCGTCTTGATCTGTTGATGTTATTTCATGTCTCGTTTGTCCATTGTGACGGTGGGAAAGCCAGGGAAATGTCCCGGAGATATACTGAGAAATCTTTGTAACAGCATTTTCCTGCGATCACAGCTGTTCACAGCTACGAGGCTGGGACCGCTTCCATTCGCTTCGTCTTGATCTGTAGATGTTATTTCATGTCTCATTTGTTCATTTTGATGGAGAAAAAGTTGTACATTTAGTGAATTCAGAGTGTCTAAGATGCAAAAGTAGGCATGTTTGAGTACTCAGGTCCAGTGGCTCACTGCGTTAACGCTCGCCCCTGGATGCGGTTGGTCGCGTGTTCGAATCCATGCTGTGGCATACTTTTTTTCATTTTCACCCTTTTTTTATGGATCTCCAAAAAGTCAACTTTGACTTTTTCTGAGTCTGGAGGAATTCAAGGGGAGTTTTCAAGGGACTCTACCCGCCTTATGAGGCACTATTTTCGAATACTTTTTTCCATTTTCACCCTTTTTCTATGGATCTCCAAAAAGTGAACTTTTACATTTTCTGAGTCTGGAGGAATTCATGGGGAGTTTTCAGGGGAGTGCATTCTCTCTGTCATCTCCTCCCTCTGTGTGCGTTGCTGCATGCAGCAGCTGCGTGTGTCTGTGTAAACTGCCCCTCCCCTTCGCAAGCAGGCGGGGGAGAGAGAGATGTTTCGTCTCGACTTACACATGCTATGACTCCGGGGGTACTTCCATTCGCTTCGTCTTGATCTGTTGATGTTATTTCATGTCTCGTTTGTCCATTGTGACGGTGGGAAAGCCAGGGAAATGTCCCGGAGATATACTGAGAAATCTTTGTAACAGCATTTTCCTGCGATCACAGCTGTTCACAGCTACGAGGCTGGGACCGCTTCCATTCGCTTCGTCTTGATCTGTAGATGTTATTTCATGTCTCATTTGTTCATTTTGATGGAGAAAAAGTTGTACATTTAGTAAATTCAGAGTGTCTAAGATGCACAAGTAGGCATGTTTGAGTACTCAGGTCCAGTGGCTCACTGTGTTAACGCTCGCCCCTGGATGCGGTTGGTCGCGTGTTCGAATCCATGCTGTGGCATTCTTTTTTTCATTTTCACCCTTTTTCTATGGATCTCCAAAAAGTGATCTTTTACATTTTCTGAGTCTGGAGGAATTCAAGGGGAGTTTTCAAGGGACTCTTCCCGCCTTATGAGGTACTATTTTCGAATACTTTTTTCCATTTTCACCCTTTTTCTATGGATCTCCAAAAAGTGAACTTTTACATGTTCTGAGTCTGGAGGAATTCAAGGGGAGTTTTCAGGGGAGTGCATTCTCTCTGCCATCTCCTCCCTGTGTGTGCGTTGCTGCATGCAGCAGCTGCGTGTGTGTGTAAACTGCCCCTCCCCTTCGCAAGCAGGCGGGGGAGAGAGAGATGTTTCGTCTCGATTTACACATGCTATGACTCCGGGGGTACCTCCATTCGCTTCGTCTTGATCTGTTGATGTTATTTAATGTCTCGTTTGTCCATTGTGACGGTGGGAAAGCCAGGGAAATGTCCCGGAGATATACTGAGAAATCTTTGTAACAGTATTTTCCTGCGATCACAGCTGTTCACAGCTACGAGGCTGGGACCGCTTCCATTCGCTTCGTCTTGATCTGTAGATGTTATTTAATGTCTCAGTTGTTCATTTTGATGGAGAAAAAGTTGTACATTTAGTGAATTCAGAGTTTCTAAGATGCAAAAGTAGGCATGTTTGAGTACTCAGGTCCAGTGGCTCACTGCGTTAATGCTCGCCCCTGGATGTGGTTGGTCGCGTGTTCGAATCCATGCTGTGGCATTCTTTTTTTCATTTTCACCCTTTTTTCTATGGATCTCCAAAAAGTGATCTTTTACATTTTCTGAGTCTGGAGGAATTCAAGGGGAGTTTTCAAGGGACTCTACCCGCCTTATGAGGCACTATTTTCGAATACTTTTTTCCATTTTCACCCTTTTTCTATGGATCTCCAAAAACTGAACTTTTACATTTTCTGAGTCTGGAGGAATTCAAGGGGAGTTTTCAGGGGAGTGCATTCTCTCTGCCATCTCCTCCCTGTGTGTGCGTTGCTGCATGCAGCAGCTGCGTGTGTGTGTAAACTGCCCCTCCCCTTCGCAAGCAGGCGGGGGAGAGAGAGAGATGTTTCTTCTCGATTTACACATGCTATGACTCCGGGGGTACCTCCATTCGCTTCGTCTTGATCTGTTGATGTTATTTCATGTCTCGTTTGTCCATTGTGACGGTGGGAAAGCCAGGGAAATGTCCCGGAGATATACTGAGAAATCTTTGTAACAGCATTTTCCTGCGATCACAGCTGTTCACAGCTACGAGGCTGGGACCGCTTCCATTCGCTTCGTCTGGATCTGTAGATGTTATTTCATGTCTCATTTGTTCATTTTGATTGAGAAAAAGTTGTACATTTAGTGAATTCAGAGTGTCTAAGATGCACAAGCAGGCATGTTTGAGTACTCAGGTCCAGTGGCTCACTGCGTTAACGCTCGCCCCTGGATGCGGTTGGTCGCGTGTTCAAATCCATGCTGTGGCATACTTTTTTTCATGTTCACCCTTTTTCTATGGATCTCCAAAAAGTGAACTTTTACATTTTCTGAGTCTGGAGGAATTCAAGGGGAGTTTTCAGGGGAGTGCGTTCTCTCTGCAATCTCCTCCCTGTGTGTGCGTTGCTGCATGCAGCAGCTCTGCGTGTGTGTGTAAACTGCCCCTCCCCCTCGCAAGCAGGCGGGGGAGAGAGAGATCTGTCGTCTCGATTTACACATGCTATGACTCCGGGGGTACTTCCATTCGCTTCGTCTTGATCTGTTGATGTTATTTCATGTCTCGTTTGTCCATTGTGACGGTGGTAAAGCCAGGGAAAAGTCCCGGAGATATACTGAGAAATCTTTGTAACAGCATTTTCCTGCAATCAAAGCTGTTCACAGCTACGAGGCTGGGACCGCTTCCATTCGCTTCGTCTGGATCTGTAGATGTTATTTCATGTATAATTTGTTCATTTTGATGGAGAAAAAGTTGTACATTTAGTGAATTCAGAGTGTCTAAGCTGCACAAGTAGGCATGTTTGAGTACTCAGGTCCAGTGGCTCACTGCGTTAACGCTCTCCCCTTGATGCGGATGGTCGCGTGTTCGAATCCATGCTGTGGCAAAAAAAAAATCATTTTCACCCTTTTTCTATGGATCTCCAAAAAGTGAACTTTTACATGTTCTGA
Organism: Notothenia rossii; assembly: GCF_949606895.1. NCBI lineage: Eukaryota > Metazoa > Chordata > Actinopteri > Perciformes > Nototheniidae > Notothenia > Notothenia rossii. The sequence continues at coordinate 14,923 of NW_027640159.1, forward strand.
GTCTGGAGGAATTCAAGGGGAGTTTTCAGGGGAGTGCGTTCTCTCTGCCATCTCCTCCCTGTGTGTGCGTTGCTGCATGCAGCAGCTGCGTGTGTGTGTAAACTGCCCCTCCCCCTCGCAAGCAGGCGGGGGAGAGAGAGATCTTTCGTCTCGATTTACACATGCTATGACTCCGGGGGTACTTCCATTCGCTTCGTCTTGATCTGTTGATGTTATTTCATGTCTCGTTTGTCCATTTGGACGGTGGTAAAGCCAGGGAAAAGTCCCGGAGATATACTGAGAAATCTTTGTAACAGCATTTTCCTGCAATCACAGCTGTTCACAGCTACGAGGCTGGGACCACTTCCATTCGCTTCGTCTGGATCTGTAGATGTTATTTCATGTCTCATTTGTTCATTTTGATTGAGAAAAAGTTGTACATTTAGTGAATTCAGAGTGTCTAAGATGCACAAGCAGGCATGTTTGAGTACTCAGGTCCAGTGGCTCACTGCGTTAACGCTCGCCCCTGGATGCGGTTGGTCGCGTGTTCGAATCCATGCTGTGGCAAAAAAAAAATCATTTTCACCCTTTTTCTATGGATCTCCAAAAAGTGAACTTTTACATTTTCTGAGTCTGGATGAATTCAAGGGGAGTTTTCAGGGGAGTGCGTTCTCTCTGCCATCTCCTCCCTGTGTGTGCGTTGCTGCATGCAGCAGCTGCGTGTGTGTGTAAACTGCCCCTCCCCCTCGCAAGCAGGCGGGGGAGAGAGAGATCTTTCGTCTCGATTTACACATGCTATGACTCCGGGGGTACTTCCATTCGCTTCGTCTTGATCTGTTGATGTTATTTCATGTCTCGTTTGTCCATTGTGACGGTGGTAAAGCCAGGGAAAAGTCCCGGAGATATACTGAGAAATCTTTGGAACAGCATTTTCCTGCGATCACAGCTGTTCACAGCTACGAGGCTGGGACCGCTTCCATTCGCTTCGTCTTGATCTGTAGATGTTATTTCATGTCATATTTGTTCTTTTTGATGGAGAAAAAGTTGTACATTTAGTGAATTCAGAGTGTCTAAGCTGCACAAGCAGGCATGTTTGAGTACTCAGGTCCAGTGGCTCACTGCGTTAACGCTCGCCCCTGGATGCGGTTAGTCTCGTGTTTGAATCCATGCTGTGGCATACTTTTTTTCATTTTCACCCTTTTTCTATGGATCTCCAAAAAGTGAACTTTTACATTTTCTGAGTCTGGAGGAATTCAAGGGGAGTTTTCAGGGGAGTGCGTTCTCTCTGCCATCTCCTCCCTGTGTGTGCGTTGCTGCATGCAGCAGCTGCGTGTGTGTGTAAACTGCCCCTCCCCCTCGCAAGCAGGCGGGGGAGAGAGAGATCTTTCGTCTCGATTTACACATGCTTTGACTCCGGGGGTACTTCCATTCGCTTCGTCTTGATCTGTTGATGTTATTTCATGTCTCGTTTGTCCATTTGGACGGTGGTAAAGCCAGGGAAAAGTCCCGGAGATATACTGAGAAATCTTTGTAACAGCATTTTCCTGCAATCACAGCTGTTCACAGCTACGAGGCTGGGACCACTTCCATTCGCTTCGTCTGGATCTGTAGATGTTATTTCATGTCTCATTTGTTCATTTTGATTGAGAAAAAGTTGTACATTTAGTGAATTCAGAGTGTCTAAGATGCACAAGCAGGCATGTTTGAGTACTCAGGTCCAGTGGCTCACTGCGTTAACGCTCGCCCCTGGATGCGGTTGGTCGCGTGTTCGAATCCATGCTGTGGCAAAACAAAATTCATGTTCACCCTTTTTCTATGGATCTCCAAAAAGTTAACTTTTACATTTTCTGAGTCTGGAGGAGTTCAAGGGGAGTTTTCAGGGGAGTGGGTTCTCTCTGCCATCTCCTCCCTGTGTGTGCGTTGCTGCATGCAGCAGCTGCGTGTGTGTGTAAACTGCCCCTCCCCCTCGCAAGCAGGCGGGGGAGAGAGAGATCTTTCGTCTCGATTTACACATGCTATGACTCCGGGGGTACTTCCATTCGCTTTGTCTTGATCTGTTGATGTTATTTCATGTCTCGTTTGTCCATTGTGACGGTGGTAAAGCCAGGGAAATGTCCCGGAGATATACTGAGAAATCTTTGGAACATCATTTTCCTGCGATCACAGCTGTTCTTAGCTACGAGGCTGGGACCGCTTCCATTCGCTTCGTCTTGATCTGTAGATGTTATTTCATGTCTCATTTGTTCATTTTGATGGAGAAAAAGTTGTACATTTAGTGAATTCAGAGTGTCTAAGCTGCACAAGCAGGCATGTTTGAGTACTCAGGTCCAGTGGCTCACTGCGTTAACGCTCGCCCCTGGATGCGGTTGGTCGCGTGTTCGAATCCATGCTGTGGCAAAACAAAATTCATGTTCACCCTTTTTCTATGGATCTCCAAAAAGTGAACTTTTACATTTTCTGAGTCTGGAGGAATTCAAGGGGAGTTTTCAGGGGAGTGCGTTCTCTCTGCCATCTCCTCCCTGTGTGTGCGTTGCTGCATGCAGCAGCTGCGTGTGTGTGTAAACTGCCCCTCCCCCTCGCAAGCAGGCGGGGGAGAGAGAGATCTGTCGTCTCGATTTACACATGCTATGACTCCGGGGGTACTTCCATTCGCTTCGTCTTGATCTGTTGATGTTATTTCATGTCTCGTTTGTCCATTGTGATTGTGGTAAAGCCAGGGAAATGTCCCGGAGATATACTGAGAAATCTTTGGAACAGCATTTTCCTGCGATCACAGCTGTTCTTAGCTACGAGGCTGGGACCGCTTCCATTCGCTTCGTCTTGATCTGTAGATGTTATTTCATGTCTCATTTCTTCATTTTGATGGAGAAAAAGTTGTACATTTAGTGAATTCAGAGTGTCTAAGCTGCACAAGCAGGCATGTTTGAGTACTCAGGTCCAGTGGCTCACTGCGTTAACGCTCGCCCCTGGATGCGGTTGGTCGCGTGTTCGAATCCATGCTGTGGCAAAAAAAAAATCATTTTCACCCTTTTTCTATGGATCTCCAAAAAGTGAACTTTTACATTTTCTGAGTCTGGAGGAATTCAAGGGGAGTTTTCAGGGGAGTGCGTTCTCTCTGCCATCTCCTCCCTGTGTGTGCGTTGCTGCATGCAGCAGCTGCGTGTGTGTGTAAACTGCCCCTCCCCCTCGCAAGCAGGCGGGGGAGAGAGAGATCTGTCGTCTCGATTTACACATGCTATGACTCCGGGGGTACTTCCATTCGCTTCGTCTTGATCTGTTGATGTTATTTCATGTCTCGTTTGTCCATTGTGACGGTGGTAAAGCCAGGGAAAAGTCCCGGAGATATACTGAGAAATCTTTGTAACAGCATTTTCCTGCAATCACAGCTGTTCACAGCTACGAGGCTGGGACCACTTCCATTCGCTTCGTCTTGATCTGTTGATGTTATTTCATGTCTCGTTTGTCCATTGTGACGGTGGTAAAGCCAGGGAAATGTCCCGGAGATATACTGAGAAATCTTTGGAACAGCATTTTCCTGCGATCACAGCTGTTCTTAGCTACGAGGCTGGGACCGCTTCCATTCGCTTCGTCTTGATCTGTAGATGTTATTTCATGTCTCATTTGTTCATTTTGATGGAGAAAAAGTTGTACATTTAGTGAATTCAGAGTGTCTAAGCTGCACAAGCAGGCATGTTTGAGTACTCAGGTCCAGTGGCTCACTGCGTTAACGCTCGCCCCTGGATGCGGTTGGTCGCGTGTTCGAATCCATGCTGTGGCAAAAAAAAAATCATTTTCACCCTTTTTCTATGGATCTCCAAAAAGTGAACTTTTACATTTTCTGAGTCTGGAGGAATTCAAGGGGAGTTTTCAGGGGAGTGCGTTCTCTCTGCCATCTCCTCCCTGTGTGTGCGTTGCTGCATGCAGCAGCTGCGTGTGTGTGTAAACTGCCCCTCCCCCTCGCAAGCAGGCGGGGGAGAGAGAGATCTGTCGTCTCGATTTACACATGCTATGACTCCGGGGGTACTTCCATTCGCTTCGTCTTGATCTGTTGATGTTATTTCATGTCTCGTTTGTCCATTGTGACGGTGGTAAAGCCAGGGAAAAGTCCCGGAGATATACTGAGAAATCTTTGTAACAGCATTTTCCTGCAATCACAGCTGTTCACAGCTACGAGGCTGGGACCGCTTCCATTCGCTTCGTCTGGATCTGTAGATGTTATTTCATGTCTCATTTGTTCATTTTGATTGAGAAAAAGTTGTACATTTAGTGAATTCAGAGTGTCTAAGATGCACAAGCAGGCATGTTTGAGTACTCAGGTCCAGTGGCTCACTGCATTAACGCTCGCCCCTGGATGCGGTTGGTCGCGTGTTCGAATCCATGCTGTGGCAAAACAAAATTCATGTTCACCCTTTTTCTATGGATCTCCAAAAAGTTAACTTTTACATTTTCTGAGTCTGGAGGAGTTCAAGGGGAGTTTTCAGGGGAGTGGGTTCTCTCTGCCATCTCCTCCCTGTGTGTGCGTTGCTGCATGCAGCAGCTGCGTGTGTGTGTAAACTGCCCCTCCCCCTCGCAAGCAGGCGGGGGAGAGAGAGATCTTTCGTCTCGATTTACACATGCTATGACTCCGGGGGTACTTCCATTCGCTTTGTCTTGATCTGTTGATGTTATTTCATGTCTCGTTTGTCCATTGTGACGGTGGTAAAGCCAGGGAAATGTCCCGGAGATATACTGAGAAATCTTTGGAACATCATTTTCCTGCGATCACAGCTGTTCTTAGCTACGAGGCTGGGACCGCTTCCATTCGCTTCGTCTTGATCTGTAGATGTTATTTCATGTCTCATTTGTTCATTTTGATGGAGAAAAAGTTGTACATTTAGTGAATTCAGAGTGTCTAAGCTGCACAAGCAGGCATGTTTGAGTACTCAGGTCCAGTGGCTCACTGCGTTAACGCTCGCCCCTGGATGCGGTTGGTCGCGTGTTCGAATCCATGCTGTGGCAAAAAAAAAATCATTTTCACCCTTTTTCTATGGATCTCCAAAAAGTGAACTTTTACATTTTCTGAGTCTGGAGGAATTCAAGGGGAGTTTTCAGGGGAGTGCGTTCTCTCTGCCATCTCCTCCCTGTGTGTGCGTTGCTGCATGCAGCAGCTGCGTGTGTGTGTAAACTGCCCCTCCCCCTCGCAAGCAGGCGGGGGAGAGAGAGATCTGTTGTCTCGATTTACACATGCTATGACTCCGGGGGTACTTCCATTCGCTTCGTCTTGATCTGTTGATGTTATTTCATGTCTCGTTTGTCCATTGTGACGGTGGTAAAGCCAGGGAAATGTCCCGGAGATATACTGAGAAATCTTTGGAACAGCATTTTCCTGCGATCACAGCTGTTCTTAGCTACGAGCCTGGGACCGCTTCCATTCGCTTCGTCTTGATCTGTAGATGTTATTTCATGTCTCATTTGTTCATTTTGATGGAGAAAAAGTTGTACATTTAGTGAATTCAGAGTGTCTAAGCTGCACAAGCAGGCATGTTTGAGTACTCAGGTCCAGTGGCTCACTGCGTTAACGCTCGCCCCTGGATGCGGTTGGTCGCGTGTTCGAATCCATGCTGTGGCAAAACAAAATTCATGTTCACCCTTTTTCTATGGATCTCCAAAAAGTGAACTTTTACATTTTCTGAGTCTGGATGAATTCAAGGGGAGTTTTCAGGGGAGTGCGTTCTCTCTGCCATCTCCTCCCTGTGTGTGCGTTGCTGCATGCAGCAGCTGCGTGTGTGTGTAAACTGCCCCTCCCCCTCGCAAGCAGGCGGGGGAGAGAGAGATCTTTCGTCTCGATTTACACATGCTATGACTCCGGGGGTACTTCCATTCGCTTCGTCTTGATCTGTTGATGTTATTTCATGTCTCGTTTGTCCATTGTGACGGTGGTAAAGCCAGGGAAAAGTCCCGGAGATATACTGAGAAATCTTTGGAACAGCATTTTCCTGCGATCACAGCTGTTCACAGCTACGAGGCTGGGACCGCTTCCATTCGCTTCGTCTTGATCTGTAGATGTTATTTCATGTCTCATTTGTTCTTTTTGATGGAGAAAAAGTTGTACATTTAGTGAATTCAGAGTGTCTAAGCTGCACAAGCAGGCATGTTTGAGTACTCAGGTCCAGTGGCTCACTGCGTTAACGCTCGCCCCTGGATCCGGTTAGTCTCGTGTTTGAATCCATGCTGTGGCATACTTTTTTTCATTTTCACCCTTTTTCTATGGATCTCCAAAAAGTGAACTTTTACATTTTCTGAGTCTGGAGGAATTCAAGGGGAGTTTTCAGGGGAGTGGGTTCTCTCTGCCATCTCCTCCCTGTGTGTGCGTTGCTGCATGCAGCAGCTGCGTGTGTGTGTAAACTGCCCCTCCCCCTCGCAAGCAGGCGGGGGAGAGAGAGATCTTTCGTCTCGATTTACACATGCTATGACTCCGGGGGTACTTCCATTCGCTTCGTCTTGATCTGTTGATGTTATTTCATGTCTCGTTTGTCCATTGTGACGGTGGTAAAGCCAGGGAAAAGTCCCGGAGATATACTGAGAAATCTTTGTAACAGCATTTTCCTGCAATCACAGCTGTTCACAGCTACGAGGCTGGGACCGCTTCCATTCACTTCGTCTTGATCTGTAGATGTTATTTCATGTCTCATTTGTTCTTTTTGATGGAGAAAAAGTTGTACATTTAGTGAATTCAGAGTGTCTAAGCTGCACAAGCAGGCATGTTTGAGTACTCAGGTCCAGTGGCTCACTGCGTTAACGCTCGCCCCTGGATGCGGTTAGTCTCGTGTTTGAATCCATGCTGTGGCATACTTTTTTTCATTTTCACCCTTTTTCTATGGATCTCCAAAAAGTGAACTTTTACATTTTCTGAGTCTGGAGGAATTCAAGGGGAGTTTTCAGGGGAGTGCGTTCTCTCTGCCATCTCCTCCCTGTGTGTGCGTTGCTGCATGCAGCAGCTGCGTGTGTGTGTAAACTGCCCCTCCCCCTCGCAAGCAGGCGGGGGAGAGAGAGATCTGTCGTCTCGATTTACACATGCTATGACTCCGGGGGTACTTCCATTCGCTTCGTCTTGATCTGTTGATGTTATTTCATGTCTCGTTTGTCCATTGTGACGGTGGTAAAGCCAGGGAAAAGTCCCGGAGATATACTGAGAAATCTTTGTAACAGCATTTTCCTGCAATCACAGCTGTTCACAGCTACGAGGCTGGGACCGCTTCCATTCGCTTCGTCTGGATCTGTAGATGTTATTTCATGTCTCATTTGTTCATTTTGATTGAGAAAAAGTTGTACATTTAGTGAATTCAGAGTGTCTAAGATGCACAAGCAGGCATGTTTGAGTACTCAGGTCCAGTGGCTCACTGCATTAACGCTCGCCCCTGGATGCGGTTGGTCGCGTGTTCGAATCCATGCTGTGGCAAAACAAAATTCATGTTCACCCTTTTTCTATGGATCTCCAAAAAGTGAACTTTTACATTTTCTGAGTCTGGATGAATTCAAGGGGAGTTTTCAGGGGAGTGCGTTCTCTCTGCCATCTCCTCCCTGTGTGTGCGTTGCTGCATGCAGCAGCTGCGTGTGTGTGTAAACTGCCCCTCCCCCTCGCAAGCAGGCGGGGGAGAGAGAGATCTTTCGTCTCGATTTACACATGCTTTGACTCCGGGGGTACTTCCATTCGCTTCGTCTTGATCTGTTGATGTTATTTCATGTCTCGTTTGTCCATTTGGACGGTGGTAAAGCCAGGGAAAAGTCCCGGATATATACTGAGAAATCTTTGTAACAGCATTTTCCTGCAATCACAGCTGTTCACAGCTACGAGGCTGGGACCACTTCCATTCGCTTCGTCTGGATCTGTAGATGTTATTTCATGTCTCATTTGTTCATTTTGATTGAGAAAAAGTTGTACATTTAGTGAATTCAGAGTGTCTAAGATGCACAAGCAGGCATGTTTGAGTACTCAGGTCCAGTGGCTCACTGCGTTAACGCTCGCCCCTGGATGCGGTTGGTCGCGTGTTCGAATCCATGCTGTGGCAAAACAAAATTCATGTTCACCCTTTTTCTATGGATCTCCAAAAAGTTAACTTTTACATTTTCTGAGTCTGGAGGAATTCAAGGGGAGTTTTCAGGGGAGTGGGTTCTCTCTGCCATCTCCTCCCTGTGTGTGCGTTGCTGCATGCAGCAGCTGCGTGTGTGTGTAAACTGCCCCTCCCCCTCGCAAGCAGGCGGGGGAGAGAGAGATCTTTCGTCTCGATTTACACATGCTTTGACTCCGGGGGTACTTCCATTCGCTTTGTCTTGATCTGTTGATGTTATTTCATGTCTCGTTTGTCCATTGTGACGGTGGTAAAGCCAGGGAAATGTCCCGGAGATATACTGAGAAATCTTTGGAACAGCATTTTCCTGCGATCACAGCTGTTCTTAGCTACGAGGCTGGGACCGCTTCCATTCGCTTCGTCTTGATCTGTAGATGTTATTTCATGTCTCATCTGTTCATTTTGATGGAGAAAAAGTTGTACATTTAGTGAATTCAGAGTGTCTAAGCTGCACAAGCAGGCATGTTTGAGTACTCAGGTCCAGTGGCTCACTGCGTTAACGCTCGCCCCTGGATGCGGTTGGTCTCGTGTTCGAATCCATGCTGTGCCATACTTTTTTTCATTTTCACCCTTTTTCTATGGATCTCCAAAAAGTGAACTTTTACATTTTCTGAGTCTGGATGAATTCAAGGGGAGTTTTCAGGGGAGTGCGTTCTCTCTGCCATCTCCTCCCTGTGTGTGCGTTGCTGCAGCTGCGTGTGTGTGTAAACTGCCCCTCCCCCTCGCAAGCAGGCGGGGGAGAGAGAGATCTTTCGTCTCGATTTACACATGCTATGACTCCGGGGGTACTTCCATTCGCTTCGTCTTGATCTGTTGATGTTATTTCATGTCTCGTTTGTCCATTGTGACGGTGGTAAAGCCAGGGAAAAGTCCCGGAGATATACTGAGAAATCTTTGGAACAGCATTTTCCTGCGATCACAGCTGTTCACAGCTACGAGGCTGGGACCGCTTCCATTCACTTCGTCTTGATCTGTAGATGTTATTTCATGTCTCATTTGTTCTTTTTGATGGAGAAAAAGTTGTACATTTAGTGAATTCAGAGTGTCTAAGCTGCACAAGCAGGCATGTTTGAGTACTCAGGTCCAGTGGCTCACTGCGTTAACGCTCGCCCCTGGATGCGGTTGGTCGCGTGTTCGAATCCATGCTGTGGCATACTTTTTTTCATTTTCACCCTTTTTCTATGGATCTCCAAAAAGTGAACTTTTACATTTTCTGAGTCTGGAGGAATTCAAGGGGAGTTTTCAGGGGAGTGCGTTCTCTCTGCCATCTCCTCCCTGTGTGTGCGTTGCTGCATGCAGCAGCTGCGTGTGTGTGTAAACTGCCCCTCCCCCTCGCAAGCAGGCGGGGGAGAGAGAGATCTGTCGTCTCGATTTACACATGCTATGACTCCGGGGGTACTTCCATTCGCTTCGTCTTGATCTGTTGATGTTATTTCATGTCTCGTTTGTCCATTGTGACGGTGGTAAAGCCAGGGAAAAGTCCCGGAGATATACTGAGAAATCTTTGTAACAGCATTTTCCTGCAATCACAGCTGTTCACAGCTACGAGGCTGGGACCGCTTCCATTCGCTTCGTCTGGATCTGTAGATGTTATTTCATGTCTCATTTGTTCATTTTGATTGAGAAAAAGTTGTACATTTAGTGAATTCAGAGTGTCTAAGATGCACAAGCAGGCATGTTTGAGTACTCAGGTCCAGTGGCTCACTGCATTAACGCTCGCCCCTGGATGCGGTTGGTCGCGTGTTCGAATCCATGCTGTGGCAAAACAAAATTCATGTTCACCCTTTTTCTATGGATCTCCAAAAAGTGAACTTTTACATTTTCTGAGTCTGGAGGAATTCAAGGGGAGTTTTCAGGGGAGTGCGTTCTCTCTGCCATCTCCTCCCTGTGTGTGCGTTGCTGCATGCAGCAGCTGCGTGTGTGTGTAAACTGCCCCTCCCCCTCGCAAGCAGGCGGGGGAGAGAGAGATCTGTCGTCTCGATTTACACATGCTATGACTCCGGGGGTACTTCCATTCGCTTCGTCTTGATCTGTTGATGTTATTTCATGTCTCGTTTGTCCATTGTGACGGTGGTAAAGCCAGGGAAATGTCCCGGAGATATACTGAGAAATCTTTGGAACAGCATTTTCCTGCGATCACAGCTGTTCTTAGCTACGAGGCTGGGACCGCTTCCATTCGCTTCGTCTTGATCTGTAGATGTTATTTCATGTCTCATTTGTTCATTTTGATTGAGAAAAAGTTGTACATTTAGTGAATTCAGAGTGTCTAAGATGCACAAGCAGGCATGTTTGAGTACTCAGGTCCAGTGGCTCACTGCGTTAACGCTCGCCCCTGGATGTGGTTGGTCTCGTGTTCGAATCCATGCTGTGGCATACTTTTTTTCATTTTCAACCTTTTTCTATGGATCTCCAAAAAGTGAACTTTTACATTTTCTGAGTCTGGATGAATTCAAGGGGAGTTTTCAGGGGAGTGCGTTCTCTCTGCCATCTCCTCCCTGTGTGTGCGTTGCTGCATGCAGCAGCTGCGTGTGTGTGTAAACTGCCCCTCCCCCTCGCAAGCAGGCGGGGGAGAGAGAGATCTTTCGTCTCGATTTACACATGCTATGACTCCGGGGGTACTTCCATTCGCTTCGTCTTGATCTGTTGATGTTATTTCATGTCTCGTTTGTCCATTGTGACGGTGGTAAAGCCAGGGAAAAGTCCCGGAGATATACTGAGAAATCTTTGGAACAGCATTTTCCTGCGATCACAGCTGTTCACAGCTACGAGGCTGGGACCGCTTCCATTCGCTTCGTCTTGATCTGTAGATGTTATTTCATGTCTCATTTGTTCTTTTTGATGGAGAAAAAGTTGTACATTTAGTGAATTCAGAGTGTCTAAGCTGCACAAGCAGGCATGTTTGAGTACTCAGGTCCAGTGGCTCACTGCGTTAACGCTCGCCCCTGGATGCGGTTAGTCTCGTGTTTGAATCCATGCTGTGGCATACTTTTTTTCATTTTCACCCTTTTTCTATGGATCTCCAAAAAGTGAACTTTTACATTTTCTGAGTCTGGAGGAATTCAAGGGGAGTTTTCAGGGGAGTGGGTTCTCTCTGCCATCTCCTCCCTGTGTGTGCGTTGCTGCATGCAGCAGCTGCGTGTGTGTGTAAACTGCCCCTCCCCCTCGCAAGCAGGCGGGGGAGAGAGAGATCTTTCGTCTCGATTTACACATGCTATGACTCCGGGGGTACTTCCATTCGCTTCGTCTTGATCTGTTGATGTTATTTCATGTCTCGTTTGTCCATTGTGACGGTGGTAAAGCCAGGGAAATGTCCCGGAGATATACTGAGAAATCTTTGGAACAGCATTTTCCTGCGATCACAGCTGTTCTTAGCTACGAGGCTGGGACCGCTTCCATTCGCTTCGTCTTGATCTGTAGATGTTATTTCATGTCTCATTTGTTCATTTTGATGGAGAAAAAGTTGTACATTTAGTGAATTCAGAGTGTCTAAGCTGCACAAGCAGGCATGTTTGAGTACTCAGGTCCAGTGGCTCACTGCGTTAACGCTCGCCCCTGGATGCGGTTGGTCGCGTGTTCGAATCCATGCTGTGGCAAAAAAAAAATCATTTTCACCCTTTTTCTATGGATCTCCAAAAAGTGAACTTTTACATTTTCTGAGTCTGGAGGAATTCAAGGGGAGTTTTCAGGGGAGTGCGTTCTCTCTGCCATCTCCTCCCTGTGTGTGCGTTGCTGCATGCAGCAGCTGCGTGTGTGTGTAAACTGCCCCTCCCCCTCGCAAGCAGGCGGGGGAGAGAGAGATCTGTCGTCTCGATTTACACATGCTATGACTCCGGGGGTACTTCCAATTCGCTTCGTCTTGATCTGTTGATGTTATTTCATGTCTCGTTTGTCCATTGTGACGGTGGTAAAGCCAGGGAAAAGTCCCGGAGATATACTGAGAAATCTTTGTAACAGCATTTTCCTGCAATCACAGCTGTTCACAGCTACGAGGCTGGGACCGCTTCCATTCGCTTCGTCTGGATCTGTAGATGTTATTTCATGTCTCATTTGTTCATTTTGATTGAGAAAAAGTTGTACATTTAGTGAATTCAGAGTGTCTAAGATGCACAAGCAGGCATGTTTGAGTACTCAGGTCCAGTGGCTCACTGCATTAACGCTCGCCCCTGGATGTGGTTGGTCGCGTGTTCGAATCCATGCTGTGGCAAAACAAAATTCATGTTCACCCTTTTTCTATGGATCTCCAAAAAGTGAACTTTTACCTTTTCTGAGTCTGGAGGAATTCAAGGGGAGTTTTCAGGGGAGTGGGTTCTCTCTGCCATCTCCTCCCTGTGTGTGCGTTGCTGCATGCAGCAGCTTCGTGTGTGTGTAAACTGCCCCTCCCCCTCGCAAGCAGGCGGGGGAGAGAGAGATCTTTCGTCTCGATTTACACATGCTATGACTCCGGGGGTACTTCCATTCGCTTTGTCTTGATCTGTTGATGTTATTTCATGTCTCGTTTGTCCATTGTGACGGTGGTAAAGCCAGGGAAATGTCCCGGAGATATACTGAGAACTCTTTGGAACAGCATTTTCCTGCGATCACAGCTGTTCTTAGCTACGAGGCTGGGACTGCTTCCATTCGCTTCGTCTTGATCTGTAGATGTTATTTCATGTCTCATTTGTTCATTTTGATTGAGAAAAAGTTGTACATTTAGTGAATTCAGAGTGTCTAAGATGCACAAGCAGGCATGTTTGAGTACTCAGGTCCAGTGGCTCACTGCGTTAACGCTCGCCCCTGGATGCGGTTGGTCTCGTGTTCGAATCCATGCTGTGGCATACTTTTTTTCATTTTCACCCTTTTTCTATGGATCTCCAAAAAGTGAACTTTTACATTTTCTGAGTCTGGATGAATTCAAGGGGAGTTTTCAGGGGAGTGCGTTCTCTCTGCCATCTCCTCCCTGTGTGTGCGTTGCTGCATGCAGCAGCTGCGTGTGTGTGTAAACTGCCCCTCGCCCTCGCAAGCAGGCGGGGGAGAGAGAGATCTTTCGTCTCGATTTACACATGCTATGACTCCGGGGGTACTTCCATTCGCTTCGTCTTGATCTGTTGATGTTATTTCATGTCTCGTTTGTCCATTGTGACGGTGGTAAAGCCAGGGAAATGTCCCGGAGATATACTGAGAAATCTTTGGAACAGCATTTTCCTGCGATCACAGCTGTTCACAGCTACGAGGCTGGGACCGCTTCCATTCGCTTCGTCTTGATCTGTAGATGTTATTTCATGTCTCATTTGTTCTTTTTGATGGAGAAAAAGTTGTACATTTAGTCAATTCAGAGTGTCTAAGCTGCACAAGCAGGCATGTTTGAGTACTCAGGTCCAGTGGCTCACTGCGTTAACGCTCGCCCCTGGATGCGGTTAGTCTCGTGTTTGAATCCATGCTGTGGCATACTTTTTTTCATTTTCACCCTTTTTCTATGGATCTCCAAAAAGTGAACTTTTACATTTTCTGAGTCTGGAGGAATTCAAGGGGAGTTTTCAGGGGAGTGCGTTCTCTCTGCCATCTCCTCCCTGTGTGTGCGTTGCTGCATGCAGCAGCTGCGTGTGTGTGTAAACTGCCCCTCCCCCTCGCAAGCAGGCGGGGGAGAGAGAGATCTTTCGTCTCGATTTACACATGCTTTGACTCCGGGGGTACTTCCATTCGCTTCGTCTTGATCTGTTGATGTTATTTCATGTCTCGTTTGTCCATTTGGACGGTGGTAAAGCCAGGGAAAAGTCCCGGAGATATACTGAGAAATCTTTGTAACAGCATTTTCCTGCAATCACAGCTGTTCACAGCTACGAGGCTGGGACCACTTCCATTCGCTTCGTCTGGATCTGTAGATGTTATTTCATGTCTCATTTGTTCATTTTGATTGAGAAAAAGTTGTACATTTAGTGAATTCAGAGTGTCTAAGATGCACAAGCAGGCATGTTTGAGTACTCAGGTCCAGTGGCTCACTGCGTTAACGCTCGCCCCTGGATGCGGTTGGTCGCGTGTTCGAATCCATGCTGTGGCAAAACAAAATTCATGTTCACCCTTTTTCTATGGATCTCCAAAAAGTGAACTTTTACATTTTCTGAGTCTGGAAGAGTTCAAGGGGAGTTTTCAGGGGAGTGGGTTCTCTCTGCCATCTCCTCCCTGTGTGTGCGTTGCTGCATGCAGCAGCTGCGTGTGTGTGTAAACTGCCCCTCCCCCTCGCAAGCAGGCGGGGGAGAGAGAGATCTTTCGTCTCGATTTACACATGCTATGACTCCGGGGGTACTTCCATTCGCTTTGTCTTGATCTGTTGATGTTATTTCATGTCTCGTTTGTCCATTGTGACGGTGGGAAAGCCAGGGAAATGTCCCGGAGATATACTGAGAAATCTTTGGAACAGCATTTTCCTGCGATCACAGCTGTTCTTAGCTACGAGGCTGGGACCGCTTCCATTCGCTTCGTCTTGATCTGTAGATGTTATTTCATGTCTCATTTGTTCATTTTGATGGAGAAAAAGTTGTACATTTAGTGAATTCAGAGTGTCTAAGCTGCACAAGCAGGCATGTTTGAGTACTCAGGTCCAGTGGCTCACTGCGTTAACCCTCGCCCCTGGATGCGGTTGGTCTCGTGTTCGAATCCATGCTGTGGCAAAAAAAAAATCATTTTCACCCTTTTTCTATGGATCTCCAAAAAGTGAACTTTTACATTTTCTGAGTCTGGAGGAATTCAAGGGGAGTTTTCAGGGGAGTGCGTTCTCTCTGCCATCTCCTCCCTGTGTGTGCGTTGCTGCATGCAGCAGCTGCGTGTGTGTGTAAACTGCCCCTACCCCTCGCAAGCAGGCGGGGGAGAGAGAGATCTTTCGTCTCGATTTACACATGATATGACTCCGGGGGTACTTCCATTCGCTTCGTCTTGATCTGTTGATGTTATTTCATGTCTCGTTTGTCCATTGTGACGGTGGTAAAGCCAGGGAAATGTCCCGGAGATATACTGAGAAATCTTTGAAACAGCATTTTCCTGCGATCACAGCTGTTCACAGCTACAAGGCTGGGACCGCTTCCATTCGCTTCGTCTTGATCTGTAGATGTTATTTCATGTATAATTTGTTCATTTTGATGGAGAAAAAGTTGTACATTTAGTGAATTCAGAGTGTCTAAGCTGCACAAGTAGGCATGTTTGAGTACTCAGGTCCAGTGGCTCACTGCGTTAACACTCGCCCCTGGATGCGGTTGGTCGCGTGTTCGAATCGATGCTGTGGCATACTTTTTTTCATTTTCACCCTTTTTCTATGGATCTCCAAAAAGTGAACTTTTACATTTTCTGAGTCAGGAGGAATTCAAGGGGAGTTTTCAGGGGAGTGCGTTCTCTCTGCCATCTCCTCCCTGTGTGTGCGTTGCTGCATGCAGCAGCTGCGTGTGTGTGTAAACTGCCCCTCCCCCTCGCAAGCAGGCGGGGGAGAGAGAGATCTTTCGTCTCGATTTACACATGCTATGACTCCGGGGGTACTTCCATTCGCTTCGTCTTGATCTGTTGATGTTATTTCATGTCTCGTTTGTCCATTTGGACGGTGGTAAAGCCAGGGAAAAGTCCCGGAGATATACTGAGAAATCTTTGTAACAGCATTTTCCTGCAATCACAGCTGTTCACAGCTACGAGGCTGGGACCACTTCCATTCGCTTCGTCTGGATCTGTAGATGTTATTTCATGTCTCATTTGTTCATTTTGATTGAGAAAAAGTTGTACATTTAGTGAATTCAGAGTGTCTAAGATGCACAAGCAGGCATGTTTGAGTACTCAGGTCCAGTGGCTCACTGCGTTAACGCTCGCCCCTGGATGCGGTTGGTCGCGTGTTCGAATCCATGCTGTGGCAAAAAAAAAATCATTTTCACCCTTTTTCTATGGATCTCCAAAAAGTGAACTTTTACATTTTCTGAGTCTGGAGGAATTCAAGGGGAGTTTTCAGGGGAGTGCGTTCTCTCTGCCATCTCCTCCCTGTGTGTGCGTTGCTGCATGCAGCAGCTGCGTGTGTGTGTAAACTGCCCCTCCCCCTCGCAAGCAGGCGGGGGAGAGAGAGATCTTTCGTCTCGATTTACACATGCTATGACTCCGGGGGTACTTCCATTCGCTTCGTCTTGATCTGTTGATGTTATTTCATGTCTCGTTTGTCCATTGTGACGGTGGTAAAGCCAGGGAAAAGTCCCGGAGATATACTGAGAAATCTTTGGAACAGCATTTTCCTGCGATCACAGCTGTTCACAGCTACGAGGCTGGGACCGATTCCATTCACTTCGTCTTGATCTGTAGATGTTATTTCATGTCTCATTTGTTCTTTTTGATGGAGAAAAAGTTGTACATTTAGTGAATTCAGAGTGTCTAAGCTGCACAAGCAGGCATGTTTGAGTACTCAGGTCCAGTGGCTCACTGCGTTAACGCTTGCCCCTGGATGCGGTTGGTCGCGTGTTCGAATCCATGCTGTGGCAAAAAAATCATTTTCACCCTTTTTCTATGGATCTCCAAAAAGTGAACTTTTACATTTTCTGAGTCTGGAGGAATTCAAGGGGAGTTTTCAGGGGAGTGCGTTCTCTCTGCCATCTCCTCCCTGTGTGTGCGTTGCTGCATGCAGCAGCTGCGTGTGTGTGTAAACTGCCCCTACCCCTCGCAAGCAGGCGGGGGAGAGAGAGATCTTTCGTCTCGATTTACACATGCTATGACTCCGGGGGTACTTCCATTCGCTTCGTCTTGATCTGTTGATGTTATTTCATGTCTCGTTTGTCCATTGTGACGGTGGTAAAGCCAGGGAAATGTCCCGGAGATATACTGAGACATCTTTGAAACAGCATTTTCCTGCGATCACAGCTGTTCACAGCTACAAGGCTGGGACCGCTTCCATTCGCTTCGTCTTGATCTGTAGATGTTATTTCATGTATAATTTGTTCATTTTGATGGAGAAAAAGTTGTACATTTAGTGAATTCAGAGTGTCTAAGCTGCACAAGCAGGCATGTTTGAGTACTCAGGTCCAGTGGCTCAATGCGTTAACGCTTGCCCCTGGATGCGGTTGGTCGCGTGTTCGAATCCATGCTGTGGCATACTTTTTTTCATTTTCACCCTTTTTCTATGGATCTCCAAAAAGTGAACTTTTACATTTTCTGAGTCTGGAGGAATTCAAGGGGAGTTTTCAGGGGAGTGCGTTCTCTCTGCCATCTCCTGCCTGTGTGTGCGTTGCTGCATGCAGCAGCTGCGTGTGTGTGTAAACTGCCCCTCCCCCTCGCAAGCAGGCGGGGGAGAGAGAGATCTGTCGTCTCGATTTACACATGCTATGACTCCGGGGGTACTTCCATTCGCTTCGTCTTGATCTGTTGATGTTATTTCATGTCTCGTTTGTCCATTGTGACGGTGGTAAAGCCAGGGAAAAGTCCCGGAGATATACTGAGAAATCTTTGGAACAGCATTTTCCTGCGATCACAGCTGTTCACAGCTACGAGGCTGGGACCGCTTCCATTCACTTCGTCTTGATCTGTAGATGTTATTTCATGTCTCATTTGTTCTTTTTGATGGAGAAAAAGTTGTACATTTAGTGAATTCAGAGTGTCTAAGATGCACAAGCAGGCATGTTTGAGTAGTCAGGTCCAGTGGCTCACTGCGTTAACGCTCGCCCCTGGATGCGGTTGGTCTCGTGTTCGAATCCATGCTGTGCCATACTTTTTTTCATTTTCACCCTTTTTCTATGGATCTCCAAAAAGTGAACTTTTACATTTTCTGAGTCTGGATGAATTCAAGGGGAGTTTTCAGGGGAGTGCGTTCTCTCTGCCATCTCCTCCCTGTGTGTGCGTTGCTGCATGCAGCAGCTGCGTGTGTGTGTAAACTGCCCCTCCCCCTCGCAAGCAGGCGGTAGAGAGAGAGATCTTTCGTCTCGATTTACACATGCTATGACTCCGGGGGTACTTCCATTCGCTTCGTCTTGATCTGTTGATGTTATTTCATGTCTCGTTTGTCCATTGTGACGGTGGTAAAGCCAGGGAAAAGTCCCGGAGATATACTGAGAAATCTTTGGAACAGCATTTTCCTGCGATCACAGCTGTTCACAGCTACGAGGCTGGGACCGCTTCCATTCACTTCGTCTTGATCTGTAGATGTTATTTCATGTCTCATTTGTTCTTTTTGATGGAGAAAAAGTTGTACATTTAGTGAATTCAGAGTGTCTAAGCTGCACAAGCAGGCATGTTTGAGTACTCAGGTCCAGTGGCTCACTGCGTTAACGCTCGCCCCTGGATGCGGTTAGTCTCGTGTTTGAATCCATGCTGTGGCATACTTTTTTTCATTTTCACCCTTTTTCTATGGATCTCCAAAAAGTGAACTTTTACATTTTCTGAGTCTGGAGGAATTCAAGGGGAGTTTTCAGGGGAGTGCGTTCTCTCTGCCATCTCCTCCCTGTGTGTGCGTTGCTGCATGCAGCAGCTGCGTGTGTGTGTAAACTGCCCCTCCCCCTCGCAAGCAGGCGGGGGAGAGAGAGATATTTCGTCTCGATTTACACATGCTTTGACTCCGGGGGTACTTCCATTCGCTTCGTCTTGATCTGTTGATGTTATTTCATGTCTCGTTTGTCCATTTGGACGGTGGTAAAGCCAGGGAAAAGTCCCGGAGATATACTGAGAAATCTTTGTAACAGCATTTTCCTGCAATCACAGCTGTTCACAGCTACGAGGCTGGGACCGCTTCCATTCGCTTCGTCTGGATCTGTAGATGTTATTTCATGTATAATTTGTTCATTTTGATGGAGAAAAAGTTGTACATTTAGTGAATTCAGAGTGTCTAAGCTGCACAAGTAGGCATGTTTGAGTACTCAGGTGCAGTGGCTCACTGCGTTAACGCTCGCCCTTGGATGCGGTTGGTCGCGTGTTCAAATCCATGCTGTGGCATACTTTTTTTCATTTTCACCCTTTTTCTATGGATCTCCAAAAAGTGAACTTTTACATTTTCTGAGTCTGGAGGAATTCAAGGGGAGTTTTCAGGGGAGTGCGTTCTCTCTGCCATCTCCTCCCTGTGTGTGCGTTGCTGCATGCAGCAGCTGCGTGTGTGTGTAAACTGCCCCTCCCCCTCGCAAGCAGGCGGGGGAGAGAGAGATCTTTCGTCTCGATTTACACATGCTATGACTCCGGGGGTACTTCCATTCGCTTCGTCTTGATCTGTTGATGTTATTTCATGTCTCGTTTGTCCATTGTGACGGTGGTAAAGCCAGGGAAATGTCCCGGAGATATACTGAGAAATCTTTGAAACAGCATTTTCCTGTGATCACAGCTGTTCACAGCTACGAGGCTGGGACCGCTTCCATTCGCTTCGTCTTGATCTGTAGATGTTATTTCATGTATAATTTGTTCATTTTGATGGAGAAAAAGTTGTACATTTAGTGAATTCAGAGTGTCTAAGCTGCACAAGTAGGCATGTTTGAGTACTCAGGTCCAGTGGCTCACTGCGTTAACGCTCGCCCTTGGATGCGGTTGGTCGCGTGTTCAAATCCATGCTGTGGCATACTTTTTTTCATTTTCACCCTTTTTCTATGGATCTCCAAAAAGTGAACTTTTACATTTTCTGAGTCTGGAGGAATTCAAGGGGAGTTTTCAGGGGAGTGCGTTCTCTCTGCCATCTCCTCCCTGTGTGTGCGTTGCTGCATGCAGCAGCTGCGTGTGTGTGTAAACTGCCCCTCCCCCTCGCAAGCAGGCGGGGGAGAGAGAGATCTTTCGTCTCGATTTACACATGCTATGACTCCGGGGGTACTTCCATTCGCTTCGTCTTGATCTGTTGATGTTATTTCATGTCTCGTTTGTCCATTGTGACGGTGGTAAAGCCAGGGAAATGTCCCGGAGATATACTGAGAAATCTTTGAAACAGCATTTTCCTGCGATCACAGCTGTTCACAGCTACGAGGCTGGGACCGTTTCCATTCGCTTCGTCTTGACCTGTAGATGTTATTTCATGTATAATTTGTTCATTTTGATGGAGAAAAAGTTGTACATTTAGTGAATTCAGAGTGTCTAAGCTGCACAAGTAGGCATGTTTGAGTACTCAGGTCCAGTGGCTCACTGCGTTAACGCTCGCCCCTGGATGCGGTTGGTCGCGTGTTCGAATCCATGCTGTGGCAAAAAAAAAATCATGTTCACCCTTTTTCTATGGATCTCCAAAAAGTGAACTTTTACATTTTCTGAGTCTGGAGGAATTCAAGGGGAGTTTTCAGGGTAGTGCGTTCTCTCTGCCATCTCCTCCCTGTGTGTGCGTTGCTGCATGCAGCAGCTGCGTGTGTGTGTAAACTGCCCCTCCCCCTCGCAAGCAGGCGGGGGAGAGAGAGATCTTTCGTCTCGATTTACACATGCTATGACTCCGGGGGTACTTCCATTCGCTTCGTCTTGATCTGTTGATGTTATTTCATGTCTCGTTTGTCCATTGTGACGGTGGTAAAGCCAGGGAAATGTCCCGGAGATATACTGAGACATCTTTATAACAGCATTTTCCTGCGATCACAGCTGTTCACAGCTACGAGGCTGGGACCGTTTCCATTCGCTCCGTCTTGATCTGTAGATGTTATTTCATGTCTCATTTGTTCATTTTGATGGAGAAAAAGTTGTACATTTAGTGAATTCAGAGTGTCTAAGCTGCACAAGCAGGCATGTTTGAGTACTCAGGTCCAGTGGCTCACTGCGTTAACGCTCGCCCCTGGATGCGGTTGGTCGCGTGTTCGAATCCATGCTGTGGCAAAAAAAAAATCATTTTCACCCTTTTTCTATGGATCTCCAAAAAGTGAACTTTTACATTTTCTGAGTCTGGAGGAATTCAAGGGGAGTTTTCAGGGGAGTGCGTTCTCTCTGCCATCTCCTCCCTGTGTGTGCGTTGCTGCATGCAGCAGCTGCGTGTGTGTGTAAACTGCCCCACCCCCTCTCTCTCCCCCTCGCAAGCAGGCGGGGGAGAGAGAGATCTTTCGTCTCGATTTACACAGGCTATGACTCCGGGGGTACTTCCATTCGCTTCGTCTTGATCTGTTGATGTTATTTCATGTCTCGTTTGTCCATTGTGACGGTGGTAAAGCCAGGGAAATGTCCCGGAGATATACTGAGAAATCTTTGTAACAGCATTTTCCTGCGATCACAGCTGTTCACAGCTACGAGGCTGGGACCGCTTCTATTCGCTTCGTCTTGATCTGTAGATGTTATTTCATGTCTCATTTGTTCATTTTGATGGAGAAAAAGTTGTACATTTAGTGAATTCAGAGTGTCTAAGCTGCACAAGTAGGCATGTTTGAGTACTCAGGTCCAGTGGCTCACTGCGTTAACGCTCGCCCCTGGATGCGGTTGGTCGCGTGTTCAAATCCATGCTGTGGCATACTTTTTTTCATTTTCACCATTTTTCTATGGATCTCCAAAAAGTGAACTTTTACATTTTCTGAGTCTGGAGGAATTCAAGGGGAGTTTTCAGGGGAGTGCGTTCTCTCTGCCATCTCCTCCCTGTGTGTGCGTTGCTGCATGCAGCAGCTGCGTGTGTGTGTAAACTGCCCCTCCCCCTCGCAAGCAGGCGGGGGAGAGAGAGATATGTCGTCTCGATTTACACATGCTATGACTCCGGGGGTACTTCCATTCGCTTCGTCTTGATCTGTTGATGTTATTTCATGTCTCGTTTGTCCATTGTGACGGTGGTAAAGCCAGGGAAAAGTCCCGGAGATATACTGAGAAATCTTTGTAACAGCATTTTCCTGCAATCACAGCTGTTCACAGCTACGAGGCTGGGACCGCTTCCATTCGCTTCGTCTTGATCTGTAGATGTTATTTCATGTCTCAATTGTTCATTTTGATTGAGAAAAAGTTGTACATTTAGTGAATTCAGAGTGTCTAAGCTGCACAAGTAGGCATGTTTGAGGACTCAGGTCCAGTGGTTCACTGCGTTAACGCTCGCCCCTGGATGCGGTTGGTCGCGTGTTCAAATCCATGCTGTGGCATACTTTTTTTCATTTTCACCCTTTTTCTATGGATCTCCAAAAAGTGAACTTTTACATTTTCTGAGTCTGGAGGAATTCAAGGGGAGTTTTCAGGGGAATGCGTTCTCTCTGCCATCTCCTCCCTGTGTGTGCGTTGCTGCATGCAGCAGCTGCGTGTGTGTGTAAACTGCCCCACCCCCTCTCTCTCCCCCTCGCAAGCAGGCGGGGGAGAGAGAGATCTTTCGTCTCGATTTACACATGCTATGACTCCGGGGGTACTTCCATTCGCTTCGTCTTGATCTGTTGATGTTATTTTATGTCTCGTTTGTCCATTGTGACGGTGGTAAAGCCAGGGAAAAGTCCCGGAGATATACTGAGAAATCTTTGGAACAGCATTTTCCTGCGATCACAGCTGTTCACAGCTACGAGGCTGGGACCGCTTCCATTCACTTCGTCTTGATCTGTAGATGTTATTTCATGTCTCATTTGTTCTTTTTGATGGAGAAAAAGTTGTACATTTAGTGAATTCAGAGTGTCTAAGCTGCACAAGCAGGCATGTTTGAGTACTCAGGTCCAGTGGCTCACTGCGTTAACGCTCGCCCCTGGATGCGGTTAGTCTCGTGTTTGAATCCATGCTGTGGCATACTTTTTTTCATTTTCACCCTTTTTCTATGGATCTCCAAAAAGTGAACTTTTACATTTTCTGAGTCTGGAGGAATTCAAGGGGAGTTTTCAGGGGAGTGCGTTCTCTCTGCCATCTCCTCCCTGTGTGTGCGTTGCTGCATGCAGCAGCTGCGTGTGTGTGTAAACTGCCCCTCCCCCTCGCAAGCAGGCGGGGGAGAGAGAGATATTTCGTCTCGATTTACACATGCTTTGACTCCGGGGGTACTTCCATTCGCTTCGTCTTGATCTGTTGATGTTATTTCATGTCTCGTTTGTCCATTTGGACGGTGGTAAAGCCAGGGAAAAGTCCCGGAGATATACTGAGAAATCTTTGTAACAGCATTTTCCTGCAATCACAGCTGTTCACAGCTACGAGGCTGGGACCGCTTCCATTCGCTTCGTCTGGATCTGTAGATGTTATTTCATGTATAATTTGTTCATTTTGATGGAGAAAAAGTTGTACATTTAGTGAATTCAGAGTGTCTAAGCTGCACAAGTAGGCATGTTTGAGTACTCAGGTGCAGTGGCTCACTGCGTTAACGCTCGCCCTTGGATGCGGTTGGTCGCGTGTTCAAATCCATGCTGTGGCATACTTTTTTTCATTTTCACTCTTTTTCTATGGATCTCCAAAAAGTGAACTTTTACATTTTCTGAGTCTGGAGGAATTCAAGGGGAGTTTTCAGGGGAGTGCGTTCTCTCTGCCATCTCCTCCCTGTGTGTGCGTTGCTGCATGCAGCAGCTGCGTGTGTGTGTAAACTGCCCCTCCCCCTCGCAAGCAGGCGGGGGAGAGAGAGATCTTTCGTCTCGATTTACACATGCTATGACTCCGGGGGTACTTCCATTCGCTTCGTCTTGATCTGTTGATGTTATTTCATGTCTCGTTTGTCCATTGTGACGGTGGTAAAGCCAGGGAAATGTCCCGGAGATATACTGAGAAATCTTTGAAACAGCATTTTCCTGTGATCACAGCTGTTCACAGCTACGAGGCTGGGACCGCTTCCATTCGCTTCGTCTTGATCTGTAGATGTTATTTCATGTATAATTTGTTCATTTTGATGGAGAAAAAGTTGTACATTTAGTGAATTCAGAGTGTCTAAGCTGCACAAGTAGGCATGTTTGAGTACTCAGGTCCAGTGGCTCACTGCGTTAACGCTCGCCCTTGGATGCGGTTGGTCGCGTGTTCAAATCCATGCTGTGGCATACTTTTTTTCATTTTCACCCTTTTTCTATGGATCTCCAAAAAGTGAACTTTTACATTTTCTGAGTCTGGAGGAATTCAAGGGGAGTTTTCAGGGGAGTGCGTTCTCTCTGCCATCTCCTCCCTGTGTGTGCGTTGCTGCATGCAGCAGCTGCGTGTGTGTGTAAACTGCCCCTCCCCCTCGCAAGCAGGCGGGGGAGAGAGAGATCTTTCGTCTCGATTTACACATGCTATGACTCCGGGGGTACTTCCATTCGCTTCGTCTTGATCTGTTGATGTTATTTCATGTCTCGTTTGTCCATTGTGACGGTGTTAAAGCCAGGGAAATGTCCCGGAGATATACTGAGAAATCTTTGAAACAGCATTTTCCTGCGATCACAGCTGTTCACAGCTACGAGGCTGGGACCGTTTCCATTCGCTTCGTCTTGACCTGTAGATGTTATTTCATGTATAATTTGTTCATTTTGATGGAGAAAAAGTTGTACATTTAGTGAATTCAGAGTGTCTAAGCTGCACAAGTAGGCATGTTTGAGTACTCAGGTCCAGTGGCTCACTGCGTTAACGCTCGCCCCTGGATGCGGTTGGTCGCGTGTTCGAATCCATGCTGTGGCAAAAAAAAAATCATGTTCACCCTTTTTCTATGGTTCTCCAAAAAGTGAACTTTTACATTTTCTGAGTCTGGAGGAATTCAAGGGGAGTTTTCAGGGTAGTGCGTTCTCTCTGCCATCTCCTCCCTGTGTGTGCGTTGCTGCATGCAGCAGCTGCGTGTGTGTGTAAACTGCCCCTCCCCCTCGCAAGCAGGCGGGGGAGAGAGAGATCTTTCGTCTCGATTTACACATGCTATGACTCCGGGGGTACTTCCATTCGCTTCGTCTTGATCTGTTGATGTTATTTCATGTCTCGTTTGTCCATTGTGACGGTGGTAAAGCCAGGGAAATGTCCCGGAGATATACTGAGAAATCTTTGAAACAGCATTTTCCTGCGATCACAGCTGTTCACAGCTACGAGGCTGGGACCGCTTCCATTCGCTTCGTCTTGATCTGTAGATGTTATTTCATGTATAATTTGTTCATTTTGATGGAGAAAAAGTTGTACATTTAGTGAATTCAGAGTGTCTAAGCTGCACAAGTAGGCATGTTTGAGTACTCAGGTCCAGTGGTTCACTGCGTTAACGCTCGCCCCTGGATGCGGTTGGTCGCGTGTTCAAATCCATGCTGTGGCATACTTTTTTTCATTTTCACCCTTTTTCTATGGATCTCCAAAAAGTGAACTTTTACATTTTCTGAGTCTGGAGGAATTCAAGGGGAGTTTTCAGGGGAGTGCGTTCTCTCTGCCATCTCCTCCCTGTGTGTGCGTTGCTGCATGCAGCAGCTGCGTGTGTGTGTAAACTGCCCCTCCCCCTCGCAAGCAGGCGGGGGAGAGAGAGATCTTTCGTCTCGATTTACACATGCTATGACTCCGGGGGTACTTCCATTCGCTTCGTCTTGATCTGTTGATGTTATTTCATGTCTCGTTTGTCCATTGTGACGGTGGTAAAGCCAGGGAAATGTCCCGGAGATATACTGAGACATCTTTATAACAGCATTTTCCTGCGATCACAGCTGTTCACAGCTACGAGGCTGGGACCGTTTCCATTCGCTTCGTCTTGATCTGTAGATGTTATTTCATGTCTCATTTGTTCATTTTGATGGAGAAAAAGTTGTACATTTAGTGAATTCAGAGTGTCTAAGCTGCACAAGCAGGCATGTTTGAGTACTCAGGTCCAGTGGCTCACTGCGTTAACGCTCGCCCCTGGATGCGGTTGGTCGCGTGTTCGAATCCATGCTGTGGCAAAAAAAAAATCATTTTCACCCTTTTTCTATGGATCTCCAAAAAGTGAACTTTTACATTTTCTGAGTCTGGAGGAATTCAAGGGGAGTTTTCAGGGGAGTGCGTTCTCTCTGCCATCTCCTCCCTGTGTGTGCGTTGCTGCATGCAGCAGCTGCGTGTGTGTGTAAACTGCCCCACCCCCTCTCTCTCCCCCTCGCAAGCAGGCGGGGGAGAGAGAGATATTTCGTCTCGATTTACACATGCTATGACTCCGGGGGTACTTCCATTCGCTTCGTCTTGATCTGTTGATGTTATTTCATGTCTCGTTTGTCCATTGTGACGGTGGTAAAGCCAGGGAAATGTCCCGGAGATATACTGAGAAATCTTTGTAACAGCATTTTCCTGCGATCACAGCTGTTCACAGCTACGAGGCTGGGACCGCTTCTATTCGCTTCGTCTTGATCTGTAGATGTTATTTCATGTCTCATTTGTTCATTTTGATGGAGAAAAAGTTGTACATTTAGTGAATTCAGAGTGTCTAAGCTGCACAAGCAGGCATGTTAGAGTACTCAGGTCCAGTGGCTCACTGCGTTAACGCTCGCCCCTGGATGCGGTTGGTCGCGTGTTCGAATCCATGCTGTGGCATACTTTTTTTCATTTTCACCCTTTTTCTATGGATCTCCAAAAAGTGAACTTTTACATTTTCTGAGTCTGGAGGAATTCAAGGGGAGTTTTCAAGGGAGTGGGTTCTCTCTGCCATCTCCTCCCTGTGTGTGCGTTGCTGCATGCAGCAGCTGCGTGTGTGTGTAAACTGCCCCTCCCCCTCGCAAGCAGGCGGGGGAGAGAGAGATCTGTCGTCTCGATTTACACATGCTATGACTCCGGGGGTACTTCCATTCGCTTCGTCTTGATCTGTTTATGTTATTTCATGTCTCGTTTGTCCATTGTGACGGTGGTAAAGCCAGGGAAAAGTCCCGGAGATATACTGAGAAATCTTTGGAACAGCATTTTCCTGCGATCACAGCTGTTCACAGCTACGAGGCTGGGACCGCTTCCATTCGCTTCGTCTTGATCTGTAGATGTTATTTCATGTCTCATTTGTTCATTTTGATGGATAAAAAGTTGTACATTTAGTGAATTCAGAGTGTCTAAGCTGCACAAGCAGGCATGTTTGAGTACTCAGGTCCAGTGGCTCACTGCTTTAACGCTCGCCCCTGGATGCGGTTGGTCGCGTGTTCGAATCCATGCTGTGGCAAAAAAAAAATCATTTTCACCCTTTTTCTATGGATCTCCAAAAAGTGAACTTTTACATTTTCTGAGTCTGGAGGAATTCAAGGGGAGTTTTCAGGGGAGTGCGTTCTCTCTGCCATCTCCTCCCTGTGTGTGCGTTGCTGCATGCAGCAGCTGCGTGTGTGTGTAAACTGCCCCTCCCCCTCGCAAGCAGGCGGGGGAGAGAGAGATCTTTCGTCTCGATTTACACATGCTATGACTCCGGGGGTACTTCCATTCGCTTCGTCTTGATCTGTTGATGTTATTTCATGTCTCGTTTGTCCATTGTGACGGTGGTAAAGCCAGGGAAATGTCCCGGAGATATACTGAGAAATCTTTGAAACAGCATTTTCCTGCGATCACAGCTGTTCACAGCTACGAGGCTGGGACCGTTTCCATTCGCTTCGTCTTGACCTGTAGATGTTATTTCATGTATAATTTGTTCATTTTGATGGAGAAAAAGTTGTACATTTAGTGAATTCAGAGTGTCTAAGCTGCACAAGTAGGCATGTTTGAGTACTCAGGTCCAGTGGCTCACTGCGTTAACGCTCGCCCCTGGATGCGGTTGGTCGCGTGTTCAAATCCATGCTGTGGCATACTTTTTTTCATTTTCACCATTTTTCTATGGATCTCCAAAAAGTGAACTTTTACATTTTCTGAGTCTGGAGGAATTCAAGCGGAGTTTTCAGGGGAGTGCGTTCTCTCTGCCATCTCCTCCCTGTGTGTGCGTTGCTGCATGCAGCAGCTGCGTGTGTGTGTAAACTGCCCCTCCCCCTCGCAAGCAGGCGGGGGAGAGAGAGATATGTCGTCTCGATTTACACATGCTATGACTCCGGGGGTACTTCCATTCGCTTCGTCTTGATCTGTTGATGTTATTTCATGTCTCGTTTGTCCATTGTGACGGTGGTAAAGCCAGGGAAAAGTCCCGGAGATATACTGAGAAATCTTTGTAACAGCATTTTCCTGCAATCACAGCTGTTCACAGCTACGAGGCTGGGACCGCTTCCATTCGCTTCGTCTTGATCTGTAGATGTTATTTCATGTCTCAATTGTTCATTTTGATTGAGAAAAAGTTGTACATTTAGTGAATTCAGAGTGTCTAAGCTGCACAAGTAGGCATGTTTGAGGACTCAGGTCCAGTGGCTCACTGCGTTAACGCTCGCACCTGGATGCGGTTGGTCGCGTGTTTGAATCCATGCTGTGGCAAAACAAAATCCTTGTTCACCCTTTTTCTATGGATCTCCAAAAAGTTAACTTTTACATTTTCTGAGTCTGGAGGAATTCAAGGGGACTTTTCAGGGGAGTGCGTTCTCTCTGCCATCTCCTCCCTGTGTGTGCGTTGCTGCATGCAGCAGCTGCGTGTGTGTGTAAACTGCCCCTCCCCCTCGCAAGCAGGCGGGGGAGAGAGAGATCTTTCGTCTCGATTTACACATGCTATGACTCCGGGGGTACTTCCATTCGCTTCGTCTTGATCTGTTGATGTTATTTTATGTCTCGTTTGTCCATTGTGACGGTGGTAAAGCCAGGGAAATGTCCCGGAGATATACTGAGAAATCTTTGAAACAGCATTTTCCTGCGATCACAGCTGTTCACAGCTACGAGGCTGGGACCGCTTCCATTCGCTTCGTCTTGATCTGTAGATGTTATTTCATGTATAATTTGTTCATTTTGATGGAGAAAAAGTTGTACATTTAGTGAATTCAGAGTGTCTAAGCTGCACAAGTAGGCATGTTTGAGTACTCAGGTCCAGTGGTTCACTGCGTTAACGCTCGCCCCTGGATGCGGTTGGTCGCGTGTTCAAATCCATGCTGTGGCATACTTTTTTTCATTTTCACCCTTTTTCTATGGATCTCCAAAAAGTGAACTTTTACATTTTCTGAGTCTGGAGGAATTCAAGGGGAGTTTTCAGGGGAGTGCGTTCTCTCTGCCATCTACTCCCTGTGTGTGCGTTGCTGCATGCAGCAGCTGCGTGTGTGTGTAAACTGCCCCACCCCCTCTCTCTCCCCCTCGCAAGCAGGCGGGGGAGAGAGAGATCTTTCGTCTCGATTTACACATGCTATGACTCCGGGGGTACTTCCATTCGCTTCGTCTTGATCTGTTGATGTTATTTTATGTCTCGTTTGTCCATTGTGACGGTGGTAAAGCCAGGGAAATGTCCCGGAGATATACTGAGAAATCTTTGTAACAGCATTTTCCTGCGATCACAGCTGTTCACAGCTACGAGGCTGGGACCGCTTCTATTCGCTTCGTCTTGATCTGTAGATGTTATTTCATGTCTCATTTGTTCATTTTGATGGAGAAAAAGTTGTACATTTAGTGAATTCAGAGTGTCTAAGCTGCACAAGCAGGCATGTTAGAGTACTCAGGTCCAGTGGCTCACTGCGTTAACGCTCGCCCCTGGATGCGGTTGGTCGCGTGTTCGAATCCATGTTGTGGCATACTGTTTTTCATTTTCACCCTTTTTCTATGGATCTCCAAAAAGTGAACTTTTACATTTTCTGAGTCTGGAGGAATTCAAGGGGAGTTTTCAGGGGAGTGCGTTCTCTCTGCCATCTCCTCCCTGTGTGTGCGTTGCTGCATGCAGCAGCTGCGTGTGTGTGTAAACTGCCCCTCCCCCTCGCAAGCAGGCGGGGGAGAGAGAGATATGTCGTCTCGATTTAAACATGCTATGACTCCGGGGGTACTTCCATTCGCTTCGTCTTGATCTGTTGATGTTATTTCATGTCTCGTTTGTCCATTGTGACGGTGGTAAAGCCAGGGAAAAGTCCCGGAGATATACTGAGAAATCTTTGTAACAGCATTTTCCTGCAATCACAGCTGTTCACAGCTACGAGGCTGGGACCGCTTCCATTCGCTTCGTCTTGATCTGTAGATGTTATTTCATGTCTCAATTGTTCATTTTGATTGAGAAAAAGTTGTACATTTAGTGAATTCAGAGTGTCTAAGCTGCACAAGTAGGCATGTTTGAGGACTCAGGTCCAGTGGCTCACTGCGTTAACGCTCGCCCCTGGATGCGGTTGGTCGCGTGTTCGAATCCATGCTGTGGCATACTTTTTTTCATTTTCACCCTTTTTCTATGGATCTCCAAAAAGTGAACTTTTACATTTTCTGAGTCTGGAGGAATTCAAGGGGAGTTTTCAGGGGAGTGCGTTCTCTCTGCCATCTCCTCCCTGTGTGTGCGTTGCTGCATGCAGCAGCTGCGTGTGTGTGTAAACTGCCCCTCCCCCTCGCAAGCAGGCGGGGGAGAGAGAGATCTTTCGTCTCGATTTACACATGCTATGACTCCGGGGGTACTTCCATTCGCTTCGTCTTGATCTGTTGATGTTATTTCATGTCTCGTTTGTCCATTTGGACGGTGGTAAAGCCAGGGAAATATCCCGGAGATATACTGATAAATCTTTATAACAGCATTTTCCTGCGATCAAAGCTGTTCACAGCTACGAGGCTGGGACCACTTCCATTCGCTTCGTCTTGATCTGTAGATGTTATTTCATGTCTCATTTGTTCATTTTGATGGAGAAAAAGTTGTACATTTAGTGAATTCAGAGTGTCTAAGCTGCACAAGCAGGCATGTTTGAGTACTCAGGTCCAGTGGCTCACTGCGTTAACGCTCGCCCCTGGATGCGGTTGGTCGCGTGTTCGAATCCATGCTGTGGCAAAAAAAAAATCATTTTCACCCTTTTTCTATGGATCTCCAAAAAGTGAACTTTTACATTTTCTGAGTCTGGAGGAATTCAAGGGGAGTTTTCAGGGGAGTGCGTTCTCTCTGCCATCTCCTCCCTGTGTGTGCGTTGCTGCATGGAGCAGCTGCGTGTGTGTGTAAACTGCCCCTCCCCCTCGCAAGCAGGCGGGGGAGAGAGAGATCTTTCGTCTCGATTTACACATGCTATGACTCCGGGGGTACTTCCATTCGCTTCGTCTTGATCTGTTGATGTTATTTCATGTCTCGTTTGTCCATTGTGACGGTGGTAAAGCCAGGGAAATGTCCCGGAGATATACTGAGAAATCTTTGAAACAGCATTTTCCTGCGATCACAGCTGTTCACAGCTACGAGGCTGGGACCGTTTCCATTCGCTTCGTCTTGACCTGTAGATGTTATTTCATGTATAATTTGTTCATTTTGATGGAGAAAAAGTTGTACATTTAGTGAATTCAGAGTGTCTAAGCTGCACAAGTAGGCATGTTTGAGTACTCAGGTCCAGTGGCTCACTGCGTTAACGCTCGCCCCTGGATGCGGTTGGTCGCGTGTTCAAATCCATGCTGTGGCATACTTTTTTTCATTTTCACCATTTTTCTATGGATCTCCAAAAAGTGAACTTTTACATTTTCTGAGTCTGGAGGAATTCAAGGGGAGTTTTCAGGGGAGTGCGTTCTCTCTGCCATCTCCTCCCTGTGTGTGCGTTGCTGCATGCAGCAGCTGCGTGTGTGTGTAAACTGCCCCTCCCCCTCGCAAGCAGGCGGGGGAGAGAGAGATATGTCGTCTCGATTTAAACATGCTATGACTCCGGGGGTACTTCCATTCGCTTCGTCTTGATCTGTTGATGTTATTTCATGTCTCGTTTGTCCATTGTGACGGTGGTAAAGCCAGGGAAAAGTCCCGGAGATATACTGAGAAATCTTTGTAACAGCATTTTCCTGCAATCACAGCTGTTCACAGCTACGAGGCTGGGACCGCTTCCATTCGCTTCGTCTTGATCTGTAGATGTTATTTCATGTCTCAATTGTTCATTTTGATTGAGAAAAAGTTGTACATTTAGTGAATTCAGAGTGTCTAAGCTGCACAAGTAGGCATGTTTGAGGACTCAGGTCCAGTGGCTCACTGCGTTAACGCTCGCCCCTGGATGCGGTTGGTCGCGTGTTCGAATCCATGCTGTGGCAAAAAAAAAATCATTTTCACCCTTTTTCTATGGATCTCCAAAAAGTGAACTTTTACATTTTCTGAGTCTGGAGGAATTCAAGGGGAGTTTTCAGGGGAGTGCGTTCTCTCTGCCATCTCCTCCCTGTGTGTGCGTTGCTGCATGCAGCAGCTGCGTGTGTGTGTAAACTGCCCCTCCCCCTCGCAAGCAGGCGGGGGAGAGAGAGATCTTTCGTCTCGATTTACACATGCTATGACTCCGGGGGTACTTCCATTCGCTTCGTCTTGATCTGTTGATGTTATTTCATGTCTCGTTTGTCCATTGTGACGGTGGTAAAGCCAGGGAAATGTCCCGGAGATATACTGAGACATCTTTATAACAGCATTTTCCTGCGATCACAGCTGTTCACAGCTACGAGGCTGGGACCGTTTCCATTCGCTCCGTCTTGATCTGTAGATGTTATTTCATGTCTCATTTGTTCATTTTGATGGAGAAAAAGTTGTACATTTAGTGAATTCAGAGTGTCTAAG
The DNA here is from genome assembly GCF_949606895.1 of Notothenia rossii. Lineage (NCBI taxonomy): Eukaryota > Metazoa > Chordata > Actinopteri > Perciformes > Nototheniidae > Notothenia > Notothenia rossii. Next base: position 47,287 of record NW_027640159.1, read on the forward strand.
CTGCACAAGCAGGCATGTTTGAGTACTCAGGTCCAGTGGCTCACTGCGTTAACGCTCGCCCCTGGATGCGGTTGGTCGCGTGTTCGAATCCATGCTGTGGCAAAAAAAAAATCATTTTCACCCTTTTTCTATGGATCTCCAAAAAAGTGAACTTTTACATTTTCTGAGTCTGGAGGAATTCAAGGGGAGTTTTCAGGGGAGTGCGTTCTCTCTGCCATCTCCTCCCTGTGTGTGCGTTGCTGCATGCAGCAGCTGCGTGTGTGTGTAAACTGCCCCACCCCCTCTCTCTCCCCCTCGCAAGCAGGCGGGGGAGAGAGAGATCTTTCGTCTCGATTTACACATGCTATGACTCCGGGGGTACTTCCATTCGCTTCGTCTTGATCTGTTGATGTTATTTCATGTCTCGTTTGTCCATTGTGACGGTGGTAAAGCCAGGGAAATGTCCCGGAGATATACTGAGAAATCTTTGTAACAGCATTTTCCTGCGATCACAGCTGTTCACAGCTACGAGGCTGGGACCGCTTCTATTCGCTTCGTCTTGATCTGTAGATGTTATTTCATGTCTCATTTGTTCATTTTGATGGAGAAAAAGTTGTACATTTAGTGAATTCAGAGTGTCTAAGCTGCACAAGCAGGCATGTTAGAGTACTCAGGTCCAGTGGCTCACTGCGTTAACGCTCGCCCCTGGATGCGGTTGGTCGCGTGTTCGAATCCATGCTGTGGCATACTTTTTTTCATTTTCACCCTTTTTCTATGGATCTCCAAAAAGTGAACTTTTACATTTTCTGAGTCTGGAGGAATTCAAGGGGAGTTTTCAAGGGAGTGCGTTCTCTCTGCCATCTCCTCCCTGTGTGTGCGTTGCTGCATGCAGCAGCTGCGTGTGTGTGTAAACTGCCCCTCCCCCTCGCAAGCAGGCGGGGGAGAGAGAGATCTGTCGTCTCGATTTACACATGCTATGACTCCGGGGGTACTTCCATTCGCTTCGTCTTGATCTGTTTATGTTATTTCATGTCTCGTTTGTCCATTGTGACGGTGGTAAAGCCAGGGAAAAGTCCCGGAGATATACTGAGAAATCTTTGGAACAGCATTTTCCTGCGATCACAGCTGTTCACAGCTACGAGGCTGGGACCGCTTCCATTCGCTTCGTCTTGATCTGTAGATGTTATTTCATGTCTCATTTGTTCATTTTGATGGATAAAAAGTTGTACATTTAGTGAATTCAGAGTGTCTAAGCTGCACAAGCAGGCATGTTTGAGTACTCAGGTCCAGTGGCTCACTGCTTTAACGCTCGCCCCTGGATGCGGTTGGTCGCGTGTTCGAATCCATGCTGTGGCAAAAAAAAAATCATTTTCACCCTTTTTCTATGGATCTCCAAAAAGTGAACTTTTACATTTTCTGAGTCTGGAGGAATTCAAGGGGAGTTTTCAGGGGAGTGCGTTCTCTCTGCCATCTCCTCCCTGTGTGTGCGTTGCTGCATGCAGCAGCTGCGTGTGTGTGTAAACTGCCCCTCCCCCTCGCAAGCAGGCGGGGGAGAGAGAGATCTTTCGTCTCGATTTACACATGCTATGACTCCGGGGGTACTTCCATTCGCTTCGTCTTGATCTGTTGATGTTATTTCATGTCTCGTTTGTCCATTGTGACGGTGGTAAAGCCAGGGAAATGTCCCGGAGATATACTGAGAAATCTTTGAAACAGCATTTTCCTGCGATCACAGCTGTTCACAGCTACGAGGCTGGGACCGTTTCCATTCGCTTCGTCTTGACCTGTAGATGTTATTTCATGTATAATTTGTTCATTTTGATGGAGAAAAAGTTGTACATTTAGTGAATTCAGAGTGTCTAAGCTGCACAAGTAGGCATGTTTGAGTACTCAGGTCCAGTGGCTCACTGCGTTAACGCTCGCCCCTGGATGCGGTTGGTCGCGTGTTCAAATCCATGCTGTGGCATACTTTTTTTCATTTTCACCATTTTTCTATGGATCTCCAAAAAGTGAACTTTTACATTTTCTGAGTCTGGAGGAATTCAAGGGGAGTTTTCAGGGGAGTGCGTTCTCTCTGCCATCTCCTCCCTGTGTGTGCGTTGCTGCATGCAGCAGCTGCGTGTGTGTGTAAACTGCCCCTCCCCCTCGCAAGCAGGCGGGGGAGAGAGAGATCTTTCGTCTCGATTTACACATGCTATGACTCCGGGGGTACTTCCATTCGCTTCGTCTTGATCTGTTGATGTTATTTCATGTCTCGTTTGTCCATTGTGACGGTGGTAAAGCCAGGGAAATGTCCCGGAGATATACTGAGAAATCTTTGAAACAGCATTTTCCTGCGATCACAGCTGTTCACAGCTACGAGGCTGGGACCGTTTCCATTCGCTTCGTCTTGACCTGTAGATGTTATTTCATGTATAATTTGTTCATTTTGATGGAGAAAAAGTTGTACATTTAGTGAATTCAGAGTGTCTAAGCTGCACAAGTAGGCATGTTTGAGTACTCAGGTCCAGTGGCTCACTGCGTTAACGCTCGCCCCTGGATGCGGTTGGTCGCGTGTTCAAATCCATGCTGTGGCATACTTTTTTTCATTTTCACCATTTTTCTATGGATCTCCAAAAAGTGAACTTTTACATTTTCTGAGTCTGGAGGAATTCAAGGGGAGTTTTCAGGGGAGTGCGTTCTCTCTGCCATCTCCTCCCTGTGTGTGCGTTGCTGCATGCAGCAGCTGCGTGTGTGTGTAAACTGCCCCTCCCCCTCGCAAGCAGGCGGGGGAGAGAGAGATATGTCGTCTCGATTTAAACATGCTATGACTCCGGGGGTACTTCCATTCGCTTCGTCTTGATCTGTTGATGTTATTTCATGTCTCGTTTGTCCATTGTGACGGTGGTAAAGCCAGGGAAAAGTCCCGGAGATATACTGAGAAATCTTTGTAACAGCATTTTCCTGCAATCACAGCTGTTCACAGCTACGAGGCTGGGACCGCTTCCATTCGCTTCGTCTTGATCTGTAGATGTTATTTCATGTCTCAATTGTTCATTTTGATTGAGAAAAAGTTGTACATTTAGTGAATTCAGAGTGTCTAAGCTGCACAAGTAGGCATGTTTGAGGACTCAGGTCCAGTGGCTCACTGCGTTAACGCTCGCCCCTGGATGCGGTTGGTCGCGTGTTCGAATCCATGCTGTGGCATACTTTTTTTCATTTTCACCCTTTTTCTATGGATCTCCAAAAAGTGAACTTTTACATTTTCTGAGTCTGGAGGAATTCAAGGGGAGTTTTCAGGGGAGTGCGTTCTCTCTGCCATCTCCTCCCTGTGTGTGCGTTGCTGCATGCAGCAGCTGCGTGTGTGTGTAAACTGCCCCTCCCCCTCGCAAGCAGGCGGGGGAGAGAGAGATCTTTCGTCTCGATTTACACAAGCTATGACTCCGGGGGTACTTCCATTCGCTTCGTCTTGATCTGTTGATGTTATTTCATGTCTCGTTTGTCCATTTGGACGGTGGTAAAGCCAGGGAAATATCCCGGAGATATACTGATAAATCTTTATAACAGCATTTTCCTGCGATCAAAGCTGTTCACAGCTACGAGGCTGGGACCACTTCCATTCGCTTCGTCTTGATCTGTAGATGTTATTTCATGTCTCATTTGTTCATTTTGATGGAGAAAAAGTTGTACATTTAGTGAATTCAGAGTGTCTAAGCTGCACAAGCAGGCATGTTTGAGTACTCAGGTCCAGTGGCTCACTGCGTTAACGCTCGCCCCTGGATGCGGTTGGTCGCGTGTTCGAATCCATGCTGTGGCAAAAAAAAAATCATTTTCACCCTTTTTCTATGGATCTCCAAAAAGTGAACTTTTACATTTTCTGAGTCTGGAGGAATTCAAGGGGAGTTTTCAGGGGAGTGCGTTCTCTCTGCCATCTCCTCCCTGTGTGTGCGTTGCTGCATGCAGCAGCTGCGTGTGTGTGTAAACTGCCCCTCCCCCTCGCAAGCAGGCGGGGGAGAGAGAGATCTTTCGTCTCGATTTACACATGCTATGACTCCGGGGGTACTTCCATTCGCTTCGTCTTGATCTGTTGATGTTATTTCATGTCTCATTTGTCCATTTGGACGGTGGTAAAGCCAGGGAAATATCCCGGAGATATACTGATAAATCTTTATAACAGCATTTTCCTGCGATCAAAGCTGTTCACAGCTACGAGGCTGGGACCACTTCCATTCGCTTCGTCTTGATCTGTAGATGTTATTTCATGTCTCATTTGTTCATTTTGATGGAGAAAAAGTTGTACATTTAGTGAATTCAGAGTGTCTAAGCTGCACAAGCAGGCATGTTTGAGTACTCAGGTCCAGTGGCTCACTGCGTTAATGCTCGCCCCTGGATGCGGTTGGTCGCGTGTTCGAATCCATGCTGTGGCATACTTTTTTTCATTTTCACCCTTTTTCTATGGATCTCCAAAAAGTGAACTTTTACATTTTCTGAGTCTGGAGGAATTCAAGGGGAGTTTTCAGGGGATTGCGTTCTCTCTGCCATCTCCTCCCTGTGTGTGCGTTGCTGCATGCAACAGCTGCGTGTGTGTGTAAACTGCCCCTCCCCCTCGCAAGCAGGCGGGGGAGAGAGAGATCTTTCGTCTCGATTTACACATGCTATGACTCTGGGGGTACTTCCATTCGCTTCGTCTTGATCTGTTGATGTTATTTCATGTCTCATTTGTTCATTTTGATGGAGAAAAAGTTGTACATTTAGTGAATTCAGAGTTTCTAAGCTGCACAAGCAGGCATGTTTGAGGACTCAGGTCCAGTGGCTCACTGCGTTAACGCTCTCCCCTGGATGCGGTTGGTCGCGTGTTCGAATCCATGCTGTGGCATACTTTTTTTCATTTTTACCCTTTTTCTATGGATCTCCAAAAAGTGAACTTTTACATGTTCTGAGTCTGGAGGAATTCAAGGGGAGTTTTCAGGGGAGTGCGTTCTCTCTGCCATCTCCTCCCTGTGTGTGCGTTGCTGCATGCAGCAGCTGCGTGTGTGTGTAAACTGCCCCTCCCCCTCGCAAGCAGGCGGGGGAGAGAGAGATCTGTCGTCTCGATTTAGACATGCTATGACTCCGGGGGTACTTCCATTCGCTTCGTCTTGATCTGTTGATGTTATTTCATGTCTCGTGTGTCCATTGTGACGGTGGTAAAGCCAGGGAAAAGTCCCGGAGATATACTGAGAAATCTTTGTAACAGCATTTTCCTGCGATCACAGCTGTTCACAGCTACGAGGCTGGGACCACTTCCATTCGCTTCGTCTTGATCTGTAGATGTTATTACATGTCTCATTTGTTCATTTTGATGGAGAAAAAGTTGTACATTTAGTGAATTCAGAGTGTCTAAGCTGCACAAGCAGGCATGTTTGAGTACTCAGGTCCAGTGGCTCACTGCGTTAATGCTCGCCCCTGGATGCGGTTGGTCGCGTGTTCGAATCCATGCTGTGGCATACTTTTTTTCATTTTCACCCTTTTTCTATGGATCTCCAAAAAGTGAACTTTTACATTTTCTGAGTCTGGAGGAATTCAAGGGGAGTTTTCAGGGGATTGCGTTCTCTCTGCCATCTCCTCCCTGTGTGTGCGTTGCTGCATGCAACAGCTGCGTGTGTGTGTAAACTGCCCCTCCCCCTCGCAAGCAGGCGGGGGAGAGAGAGATCTTTCGTCTCGATTTACACATGCTATGACTCCGGGGGTACTTCCATTCGCTTCGTCTTGATCTGTTTATGTTATTTCATGTCTCGTTTGTCCATTGTCATGGTGGTAAAGCCAGGGAAATGTCCCGGAGATATACTGAGAAATCTTTGTAACAGCATTTTCCTGCGATTACAGCTGTTCACAGCTACGAGGCTGGGACCGCTTCCATTCGCTTCGTCTTGATCTGTATATGTTATTTCATGTCTCATTTGTTCATTTTGATGGAGAAAAAGTTGTACATTTAGTGAATTCAGAGTGTCTAAGCTGCACAAGCAGGCATGTTAGAGTATTCAGGTCCAGTGGCTCACTGCGTTAACGCTCGCCCCTGGATGCGGTTGGTCATGTGTTCGAATCCATGCTGTGGCATACTTTTTTTCATTTTCACCCTTTTTCTATGGATCTCCAAAAAGTGAACTTTTACATTTTCTGAGTCTGGAGGAATTCAAGGGGAGTTTTCAGGGGAGTGCGTTCTCTCTGCCATCTCCTCACTGTGTGTGCGTTGCTGCATGCAGCAGCTGCGTGTGTGTGTAAACTGCCCCTCCCCCTCGCAAGCAGGCAGGGGAGAGAGAGATCTGTCGTCTCGATTTACACCTGCTATGACTCCGGGGGTACTTCCATTCGCTTTGTCTTGATCTGTTGATGTTATTTCATGTCTCGTTTGTCCATTGCGACGGTGGTAAAGCCAGGGAAAAGTCCCGGAGATATACTGAGAAATCTTTGTAACAGCATTTTCCTGCAATCACAGCTGTTCACAGCTACGAGGCTGGGACCGCTTCCATTCGCTTCGTCTTGATCTGTAGATGTTATTTCATGTCTCAATTGTTCATTTTGATTGAGAAAAAGTTGTACATTTAGTGAATTCAGAGTGTCTAAGCTGCACAAGTAGGCATGTTTGAGGACTCAGGTCCAGTGGCTCACTGCGTTAACGCTCGCCCCTGGATGCGGTTGGTCGCGTGTTCGAATCCATGCTGTGGCATACTTTTTTTCATTTTCACCCTTTTTCTATGGATCTCCAAAAAGTGAACTTTTACATTTTCTGAGTCTGGAGGAATTCAAGGGGAGTTTTCAGGGGAGTGCGTTCTCTCTGCCATCTCCTCCCTGTGTGTGCGTTGCTGCATGCAGCAGCTGCGTGTGTGTGTAAACTGCCCCTCCCCCTCGCAAGCAGGCGGGGGAGAGAGAGATATTTCGTCTCGATTTACACATGCTATGACTCCGGGGGTACTTCCATTCGCTTCGTCTTGATCTGTTGATGTTATTTCATGTCTCGTTTGTCCATTGTGACGGTGGTAAAGCCAGGGAAAAGTCCCGGAGATATACTGAGAAATCTTTGTAACAGCATTTTCCTGCAATCACAGCTGTTCACAGCTACGAGGCTGGGACCGCTTCCATTCGCTTCGTCTTGATCTGTAGATGTTATTTCATGTCTCATTTGTTCATTTTGATGGAAAAAAAGATGTACATTTAGTGAATTCAGAGTTTCTAAGCTGCACAAGTAGGCATGTTTGAGTACTCAGGTCCAGTGGCTCACTGCGTTAACGCTCTCCCCTTGATGCGGATGGTCGTGTGTTCGAATCCATGCTGTGGCAAAAAAAAAATCATTTTCACCCTTTTTCTATTGATCTCCAAAAAGTGAAGTTTTACATTTTCTGAGTCTGGAGGAATTCAAGGGGAGTTTTCAGGGGAGTGCGTTCTCTCTGCCATCTCCTCCCTGTGTGTGCGTTGCTGCATGCAGCAGCTGCGTGTGTGTGTAAACTGCCCCTCCCCCTCGCAAGCAGGCGGGGGAGAGAGAGATCTTTCGTCTCGATTTACACATGCTATGACTACGGGGGTACTTCCATTCGCTTCGTCTTGATCTGTTGATGTTATTTCATGTCTCGTTTGTCCATTGTGACGGTGGTAAAGCCAGGGAAATGTCCCGGAGATATACTGAGAAATCTTTGAAACAGCATTTTCCTGCGATCACAGCTGTTCACAGCTACGAGGCTGGGACCGCTTCCATTCGCTTCGTCTTGATCTGTAGATGTTATTTCATGTATAATTTGTTCATTTTGATGGAGAAAAAGTTGTACATTTAGTGAATTCAGAGTGTCTAAGCTGCACAAGTAGGCATGTTTGAGTACTCAGGTCAAGTGGCTCACTGCGTTAACGCTCGCCCCTGGATGCGGTTGGTCGCGTGTTCAAATCCATGCTGTGGCATACTTTTTTTCATTTTCACCCTTTTTCTATGGATCTCCAAAATGTGAACTTTTACATTTTCTGAGTCTGGAGGAATTCAAGGGGAGTTTTCAGGTGAGTGCGTTCTCTCTGCCATCTCCTCCCTGTGTGTGCGTTGCTGCATGCAGCAGCTGCGTGTGTGTGTAAACTGCCCCTCCCCCTCGCAAGCAGGCGGGGGAGAGAGAGATCTTTCGTCTCGATTTACACATGCTATGACTCCGGGGGTACTTCCATTAGCTTCGTCTTGATCTGTTGATGTTATTTCATGTCTCGTTTGTCCATTGTGACGGTGGTAAAGCCAGGGAAAAGTCCCGGAGATATACTGAGAAATCTTTGTAACAGCATTTTCCTGCAATCACAGCTGTTCACAGCTACGAGGCTGGGACCGCTTCCATTCGCTTCGTCTTGATCTGTAGATGTTATTTCATGTATAATTTGTTCATTTTGATGGAGAAAAAGTTGTACATTTAGTGAATTCAGAGTGTCTAAGCTGCACAAGTAGGCATGTTTGAGTACTCAGGTCCAGTGGCTCACTGCGTTAACGCTCTCCCCTTGATGCGGATGGTCGTGTGTTCGAATCCATGCTGTGGCAAAAAAAAAATCATTTTCACCCTTTTTCTATTGATCTCCAAAAAGTGAAGTTTTACATTTTCTGAGTCTGGAGGAATTCAAGGGGAGTTTTCAGGGGAGTGCGTTCTCTCTGCCATCTCCTCCCTGTGTGTGCGTTGCTGCATGCAGCAGCTGCGTGTGTGTGTAAACTGCCCCTCCCCCTCGCAAGCAGGCGGGGGAGAGAGAGATCTTTCGTCTCGATTTACACATGCTATGACTCCGGGGGTACTTCCATTCGCTTCGTCTTGATCTGTTGATGTTATTTCATGTCTCGTTTGTCCATTGTGACGGTGGTAAAGCCAGGGAAATGTCCCGGAGATATACTGAGAAATCTTTGAAACAGCATTTTCCTGCGATCACAGCTGTTCACAGCTACGAGGCTGGGACCGCTTCCATTCGCTTCGTCTTGATCTGTAGATGTTATTTCATGTATAATTTGTTCATTTTGATGGAGAAAAAGTTGTACATTTAGTGAATTCAGAGTGTCTAAGCTGCACAAGTAGGCATGTTTGAGTACTCAGGTCCAGTGGCTCACTGCGTTAACGCTCGCCCCTGGATGCGGTTGGTCGCGTGTTCAAATCCATGCTGTGGCATACTTTTTTTCATTTTCACCCTTTTTCTATGGATCTCCAAAAAGTGAACTTTTACATTTTCTGAGTCTGGAGGAATTCAAGGGGAGTTTTCAGGGGAGTGCGTTCTCTCTGCCATCTCCTCCCTGTGTGTGCGTTGCTGCATGCAGCAGCTGCGTGTGTGTGTAAACTGCCCCTCCCCCTCGCAAGCAGGCGGGGGAGAGAGAGATCTGTCGTCTCGATTTACACATGCTATGACTCCGGGGGTACTTCCATTCGCTTCGTCTTGATCTGTTGATGTTATTTCATGTCTCGTTTGTCCATTGTGACGGTGGTAAAGCCAGGGAAAAGTCCCGGAGATATACTGATAAATCTTTGTAACAGCATTTTCCTGCAATCACAGCTGTTCACAGCTACGAGGTTGGGACCGCTTCCATTCGCTTCGTCTTGATCTGTAGATGTTATTTCATGTATAATTTGTTCATTTTGATGGAGAAAAAGTTGTACATTTAGTGAATTCAGAGTGTCTAAGCTGCACAAGTAGGCATGTTTGAGTACTCAGGTCCAGTGGCTCACTGCGTTAACGCTCGCCCCTGGATGCGGTTGGTCGCGTGTTCAAATCCATGCTGTGGCATACTTTTTTTCATTTTCACCCTTTTTCTATGGATCTCCAAAAAGTGAACTTTTACATTTTCTGAGTCTGGAGGAATTCAAGGGGAGTTTTCAGGGGAGTGCGTTCTCTCTGCCATCTCCTCCCTGTGTGTGCGTTGCTGCATGCAGCAGCTGCGTGTGTGTGTAAACTGCCCCTCCCCCTCGCAAGCAGGCGGGGGAGAGAGAGATCTTTCGTCTCGATTTACACATGCTATGACTCCGGGGGTACTTCCATTCGCTTCGTCTTGATCTGTTGATGTTATTTCATGTCTCGTTTGTCCATTGTGACGGTGGTAAAGCCAGGGAAATGTCCCGGAGATATACTGAGAAATCTTTGAAACAGCATTTTCCTGCGATCACAGCTGTTCACAGCTACGAGGCTGGGACCGCTTCCATTCGCTTCGTCTTGATCTGTAGATGTTATTTCATGTATAATTTGTTCATTTTGATGGAGAAAAAGTTGTACATTTAGTGAATTCAGAGTGTCTAAGCTGCACAAGTAGGCATGTTTGAGTACTCAGGTCCAGTGGCTCACTGCGTTAACGCTCGCCCCTGGATGCGGTTGGTCGCGTGTTCAAATCCATGCTGTGGCATACTTTTTTTCATTTTCACCCTTTTTCTATGGATCTCCAAAAAGTGAACTTTTACATTTTCTGAGTCTGGAGGAATTCAAGGGGAGTTTTCAGGGGAGTGCGTTCTCTCTGCCATCTCCTCCCTGTGTGTGCGTTGCTGCATGCAGCAGCTGCGTGTGTGTGTAAACTGCCCCTCCCCCTCGCAAGCAGGCGGGGGAGAGAGAGATCTGTCGTCTCGATTTACACATGCTATGACTCCGGGGGTACTTCCATTCGCTTCGTCTTGATCTGTTGATGTTATTTCATGTCTCGTTTGTCCATTGTGACGGTGGTAAAGCCAGGGAAAAGTCCCGGAGATATACTGATAAATCTTTGTAACAGCATTTTCCTGCAATCACAGCTGTTCACAGCTACGAGGTTGGGACCGCTTCCATTCGCTTCGTCTTGATCTGTAGATGTTATTTCATGTATAATTTGTTCATTTTGATGGAGAAAAAGTTGTACATTTAGTGAATTCAGAGTGTCTAAGCTGCACAAGTAGGCATGTTTGAGTACTCAGGTCCAGTGGCTCACTGCGTTAACGCTCGCCCCTGGATGCGGTTGGTCGCGTGTTCAAATCCATGCTGTGGCATACTTTTTTTCATTTTCACCCTTTTTCTATGGATCTCCAAAAAGTGAACTTTTACATTTTCTGAGTCTGGAGGAATTCAAGGGGAGTTTTCAGGGGAGTGCGTTCTCTCTGCCATCTCCTCCCTGTGTGTGCGTTGCTGCATGCAGCAGCTGCGTGTGTGTGTAAACTGCCCCTCCCCCTCGCAAGCAGGCGGGGGAGAGAGAGATCTGTCGTCTCGATTTACACATGCTATGACTCCGGGGGTACTTCCATTCGCTTCGTCTTGATCTGTTGATGTTATTTCATGTCTCGTTTGTCCATTGTGACGGTGGTAAAGCCAGGGAAAAGTCCCGGAGATATACTGATAAATCTTTGTAACAGCATTTTCCTGCAATCACAGCTGTTCACAGCTACGAGGTTGGGACCGCTTCCATTCGCTTCGTCTTGATCTGTAGATGTTATTTCATGTCTCATTTGTTCATTTTGATGGAGAGAAAGTTGTACATTTAGTGAATTCAGAGTGTCTAAGCTGCACAAGTAGGCATGTTTGAGTACTCAGGTCCAGTGGCTCACTGCGTTAACGCTCGCCCCTGGATGCCGTTGGTCGCGTGTTTGAATCCATGCTGTGGCATACTTTTTTTTCATTTTCACCCTTTTTCTATGGATCTCCAAAAAGTGAACTTTTACATTTTCTGAGTCTGGAGGAATTCAAGGGGAGTTTTCAGGGGAGTGCGTTCTCTCTGCCATCTCCTCCCTGTGTGTGCGTTGCTGCATGCAGCAGCTGCGTGTGTGTGTAAACTGCCCCTCCCCCTCGCAAGCAGGCGGGGGAGAGAGAGATATTTCGTCTCGATTTACACATGCTATGACTCCGGGGGTACTTCCATTCGCTTCGTCTTGATCTGTTGATGTTATTTCATGTCTCGTTTGTCCATTGTGACGGTGGTAAAGCCAGGGAAAAGTCCCGGAGATATACTGAGAAATCTTTGGAACAGCATTTTCCTGCGATCACAGCTGTTCACAGCTACGAGGCTGGGACCGCTTCCATTCGCTTTGTCTTGATCTGTAGATGTTATTTCATGTCTCATTTGTTCATTTTGATGGAGAAAAAGTTGTACATTTAGTGAATTCAGAGTGTCTAAGCTGCACAAGCAGGCATGTTTGAGTACTCAGGTCCAGTGGCTCACTGCGTTAACGCTCTGATCACGCCCGCTAGGAGCGCATTGAGAGTGAGCAGTGTATGTGTGGACGCAAAAGTTTGGGACGAATTTGGACAAAGTGGAGCAAATAAGACGGTTTTTGCACTTTATTTTTGGACAAACAGCCCCCCAAACAGCTCTGCTGTCGGGGGGGATACTTTCAAACCGTGTTTTGTGAACATCAGAGGAGAAAATACGAGGAGCAACAGCGCGAACGCAGCGAGAGTGCTGGAGGAAGCAGGTCAATTGTTTGCTGAGGAAACGGGACAAAGTGTTTAAAACAAGCGTTTTAATCGCGATCTTTTCCGGCAAAACCCCCCCCCAAACAGCTCAGCTGTCTGGGGGGACAAACATTGAAGGTGCGTTGTGGAGAAAATGGAGAAAAGAACGGAGAATAAGGACGTGAATCCTGGAATGTCTGGAATGTCTGGAATGCGGGGGGCGGCAAAGAAAGCGGGAGAAGCCGAGCTGAATGCAGCGGAGCATGCTGGAGAAACGGGAGGAAAACCGACAATGCAGACGGATGCTGAGGGCTCTACACAAGGAAAGGATGTAAGAGAGGCGGCCTGCATGATGGGAAATATAAGGAATGAAGAGGAGAAAGCGAAGCTGCTGCTGGAGAGGAAGCTGGATGAGAGGAGCCGGGAGGAAAGAGAGGCGGAAAAAGCCGGACTAATGAAAGGAAAGGCTGGAAAGAAGGGAATTATGGAGAGAGAAGAGGAGATGGGTGCATTTCAATCCGGAACAAGCACAACAACGGCTTCAAAGAGACTGGGAGGAGGACATTGCGGAGCGGAACAGAACCCGGAAGAGGGCGCGAGGAATAGCAGCGGAGGCATTAAGGAACGCGCAGGGAAGAGCGGCGAGGCTCTAAAGACAAGCGGAGGGTCAGAAAATGCACAGGAGAGTGCGCAGAGAAGAACAGAAGAGGAGGAAAGCCGGGAGAACACGGGAGAAGGACAAAAGTTCGTGAATGGAGACGACGGAAGGAAAGAGGAGGGTCCTGGACAAAGAAAGAAAACGGACGGAGAAAAAGAGAGAAACAGTTTGAAACAGGGCAGTAGCCAAGTAAAAGAGAGGGGGGGAAGGGTGGGAGAAGGGAATGAGGACATTAGTTACCGGGCGGATCTGACACTGGCGGTGACGGTGGAGGGGGGCTTGGGAAAGATTACAATGTTGGACATGCTGTGTGAAATACAGGATGAGTGTGGGGAGGTGCTGGGATGCAGGCTGAAGGGGGAAAGGTATGAGGTGACAATGAGATATGTGGAGGGAAAGAAGAGATTGCTGGAGGGGCTGAGGGTGAAGGGGGTGGATATAAAGGCAGAGGAGTTAACTGCGATGGAGGTGATGGTGTCCTTTATGTACATGCCGATATATATCGAGGATGACCAGATCCTGAGGAGGCTGTTTGAGTGGGGGGTTAAGGCGGTTTCGCCCATCAAAAGACGTTATGTAAAGAACACCAGGGAGGGGATGAGGATAGCGGACGGGACACGCTTCCTCAAAGTTTCTCTTAATGAGAAGGTAACATCACTGCCGTACTCGACACAATTTAGAGTGGAGGGGGGGGCAGAATACGTAAGGGTCATACATGACAGACAGGTGGCGGTGTGCAGAAACTGTCTAAGGGCGGGGCACATTTTTAGGGAGTGTCCGGAGATAAAATGTTACAGGTGTGGGGGTGTTGGGCATTTTGCGAGGGATTGTGCTGGGGAAGAGAGGGTGAGAAGGAGAGAACAGGCCAGGCCTGAAAAGGAGGGGGAGAGGGAGAGGTACAATGTGGAGGAGGAAGTGGAGCAGGAGGTGGAAGAGGTGGATAAAGAAGAGGGGGGGGGGGAGGATGAGGAGGTTGAGGAAGTGATAGAGGGAGAGAAGGTAGTGGTGGTGGCGGTGGGGCAGAAAGAAATAGGGGGGGAACAGAAGGAAGGAGGGAAGAAAAGACAACATGAGGGGGTAGCGGAGGAGGGAAATGAGGGGACACAGACAGTGGGGAAAGGGAAGGTGAAAAAGAAGAAAACAAAGACGGAGAGAAAGAAAAGTCCGAACGGCGAAGGTGTGGAGAAGAAGGAGGAGGTGACGGCGGTGGAGGAGAGAGGAGAATCGGTGATGGTGGCGGAGGAGAGAGAAGAAGCGGAGAAGGTGGGGGAGCAGAGAGTGGAAGATGAAATTACGTTGCTCTTGAAGGACGATGACGAAATCATAGAGGTGACGGTGGGAGAGCAGGAGATCGAGGAGCGGGTCGAGGTTCCGAGGACCAGGGGACGGAGTAGGAGTCCGATGACGCCTGGGAGAGAGGGATCGAGGGTCGGAGGAGGTGACTCAAAACCATCAGCAATAACCGTGAGAGGGAAAGTGAAAACACGTTCACAAGTGGAGAAGAATGTGAAAGGAGTCGGTGGAGATGAACTGGACAGCGAAAGGTGAGCTGAAGGAGAACTTTTGGAATACTCCAACGCTAATCCCCTTTAAATAACAATGGTGAAGATTGTTTCTTTCAACGGCTGTGGCCTGGAAAAGAAGGACAAGTGTTCGTGTTCGAATCCATGCTGTGGCATACTTTTTTTCATTTTCACCCTTTTTCTATGGATCTCCAAAAAGTGAACTTTTACATTTTCTGAGTCTGGATGAATTCAAGGGGAGTTTTCAGGGGAGTGCGTTCTCTCTGCCATCTCCTCCCTGTGTGTGCGTTGCTGCATGCAGCAGCTGCGTGTGTGTGTAAACTGCCCCTCCCCCTCGCAAGCAGGCGGGGGAGAGAGAGATCTTTCGTCTCGATTTACACATGCTATGACTCCGGGGGTACTTCCATTCGCTTCGTCTTGATCTGTTGATGTTATTTCATGTCTCGTTTGTCCATTGTGACGGTGGTAAAGCCAGGGAAAAGTCCCAGAGATATACTGAGAAATCTTTGGAACAGCATTTTCCTGCGATCACAGCTGTTCACAGCTACGAGGCTGGGACCGCTTCCATTCGCTTCGTCTTGATCTGTAGATGTTATTTCATGTCTCATTTGTTCTTTTTGATGGAGAAAAAGTTGTACATTTAGTGAATTCAGAGTGTCTAAGCTGCACAAGCAGGCATGTTTGAGTACTCAGGTCCAGTGGCTCACTGCGTTAACGCTCGCCCCTGGATGCGGTTATTCTCGTGTTTGAATCCATGCTGTGGCATACTTTTTTTCATTTTCACCCTTTTTCTATGGATCTCCAAAAAGTGAACTTTTACATTTTCTGAGTCTGGAGGAATTCAAGGGGAGTTTTTAGGGGAGTGCGTTCTCTCTGCCATCTCCTCCCTGTGTGTGCGTTGCTGCATGCAGCAGCTGCGTGTGTGTGTAAACTGCCCCTCCCCCTCGCAAGCAGGCGGGGGAGAGAGAGATCTTTCGTCTCGATTTACACATGCTTTGACTCCGGGGGTACTTCCATTCGCTTCGTCTTGATCTGTTGATGTTATTTCATGTCTCGTTTGTCCATTTGGACGGTGGTAAAGCCAGGGAAAAGTCCCGGAGATATACTGAGAAATCTTTGTAACAGCATTTTCCTGCAATCACAGCTGTTCACAGCTACGAGGCTGGGACCACTTCCATTCGCTTCGTCTGGATCTGTAGATGTTATTTCATGTCTCATTTGTTCATTTTGATTGAGAAAAAGTTGTACATTTAGTGAATTCAGAGTGTCTAAGATGCACAAGCAGGCATGTTTGAGTACTCAGGTCCAGTGGCTCACTGCGTTAACGCTCGCCCCTGGATGCGGTTGGTCGCGTGTTCGAATCCATGCTGTGGCAAAACAAAATTCATGTTCACCCTTTTTCTATGGATCTCCAAAAAGTTAACTTTTACATTTTCTGAGTCTGGAGGAGTTCAAGGGGAGTTTTCAGGGGAGTGGGTTCTCTCTGCCATCTCCTCCCTGTGTGTGCGTTGCTGCATGCAGCAGCTGCGTGTGTGTGTAAACTGCCCCTCCCCCTCGCAAGCAGGCGGGGGAGAGAGAGATCTTTCGTCTCGATTTACACATGCTTTGACTCCAGGGGTACTTCCATTCGCTTCGTCTTGATCTGTTGATGTTATTTCATGTCTCGTTTGTCCATTGTGACGGTGGTAAAGCCAGGGAAAAGTCCCGGAGATATACTGAGAAATCTTTGTAACAGCATTTTCCTGCAATCACAGCTGTTCACAGCTACGAGGCTGGGACCGCTTCGTCTTGATCTGTAGATGTTATTTCATGTCTCATTTGTTCATTTTGATTGAGAAAAAGTTGTACATTTAGTGAATTCAGAGTGTCTAAGATGCACAAGCAGTCATGTTTGAGTACTCAGGTCCAGTGGCTCACTGCGTTAACGCTCGCCCCTGGATGCGGTTGGTCGCGTGTTCGAATCCATGCTGTGGCATACTTTTTTTCATTTTCACCCTTTTTCTATGGATCTCCAAACAGTGAACTTTTACATTTTCTGAGTCTGGATGAATTCAAGGGGAGTTTTCAGGGGAGTGCGTTCTCTCTGCCATCTCCTCCCTGTGTGTGCGTTGCTGCATGCAGCAGCTGCGTGTGTGTGTAAACTGCCCCTCCCCCTCGCAAGCAGGCGGGGGAGAGAGAGATCTTTCGTCTCGATTTACACATGCTATGACTCCGGGGGTACTTCCATTCGCTTCGTCTTGATCTGTTGATGTTATTTCATGTCTCGTTTGTCCATTGTGACGGTGGTAAAGCCAGGGAAAAGTCCCGGAGATATACTGAGAAATCTTTGGAACAGCATTTTCCTGCGATCACAGCTGTTCACAGCTACGAGGCTGGGACCGCTTCCATTCGCTTCGTCTTGATCTGTAGATGTTATTTCATGTCTCATTTGTTCATTTTGATGGAGAAAAAGTTGTACATTTAGTGAATTCAGAGTGTCTAAGCTGCACAAGCAGGCATGTTTGAGTACTCAGGTCCAGTGGCTCACTGCGTTAACGCTCGCCCCTGGATGCGGTTGGTCGCGTGTTCGAATCCATGCTGTGGCAAAACAAAATTCATGTTCACCCTTTTTCTATGGATCTCCAAAAAGTTAACTTTTACATTTTCTGAGTCTGGAGGAATTCAAGGGGAGTTTTCAGGGGAGTGCGTTCTCTCTGCCATCTCCTCCCTGTGTGTGCGTTGCTGCATGCAGCAGCTGCGTGTGTGTGTAAACTGCCCCTCCCCCTCGCAAGCAGGCGGGGGAGAGAGAGATCTTTCGTCTCGATTTAAACATGCTATGACTCCGGGGGTACTTCCATTTGCTTCGTCTTGATCTGTTGATGTTATTTCATGTCTCGTTTGTCCATTGTGACGGTGGTAAAGCCAGGGAAAAGTCCCGGAGATATACTGAGAAATCTTTGTAACAGCATTTTCCTGCAATCACAGCTGTTCACAGCTACGAGGCTGGGACCGCTTCGTCTTGATCTGTAGATGTTATTTCATGTATAATTTGTTCATTTTGATGGAGAAAAAGTTGTACATTTAGTGAATTCAGAGTGTCTAAGCTGCACAAGTAGGCATGTTTGAGTACTCAGGTCCAGTGGCTCACTGCGTTAACGCTCGCCCCTGGATGCCGTTGGTCGCGTGTTCAAATCCATGCTGTGGCATACTTTTTTTCATTTTCACCCTTTTTCTATGGATCTCCAAAAAGTGAACTTTTACATTTTCTGAGTCTGGAGGAATTCAAGGGTAGTTTTCAGGGGAGTGCGTTCTCTCTGCCATCTCCTCCCTGTGTGTGCGTTGCTGCATGCAGCAGCTGCGTGTGTGTGTAAACTGCCCCTCCCCCTCGCAAGCAGGCGGGGGAGAGAGAGATCTGTCGTCTCGATGTACACATGCTATGACTCCGGGGGTACTTCCATTCGCTTCGTCTTGATCTGTTGATGTTATTTCATGTCTCGTTTGTCCATTGTGACGGTGGTAAAGCCAGGGAAAAGTCCCGGAGATATACTGAGAAATCTTTGGAACAGCATTTTCCTGCGATCACAGCTGTTCACAGCTACGAGGCTGGGACCGCTTCCATTCGCTTCGTCTTGATCTGTAGATGTTATTTCATGTCTCATTTGTTCATTTTGATGGAGAAAAAGTTGTACATTTAGTGAATTCAGAGTGTCTAAGCTGCACAAGCAGGCATGTTTGAGTACTCAGGTCCAGTGGCTCACTGCGTTAACGCTCGCCCCTGGATGCGGTTGGTCGTGTGTTCGAATCCATGCTGTGGCAAAACAAAATTCATGTTCACCCTTTTTGTATGGATCTCCAAAAAGTGAACTTTTACATTTTCTGAGTCTGGAGGAATTCAAGGGGACTTTTCAGGGGAGTGCGTTCTCTCTGCCATCTCCTCCCTGTGTGTGCGTTGCTGCATGCAGCAGCTGCGTGTGTGTGTAAACTGCCCCTCCCCCTCGCAAGCAGGCGGGGGAGAGAGAGATCTTTCGTCTCGATTTACACATGCTATGACTCCGGGGGTACTTCCATTCGCTTCGTCTTGATCTGTTGATGTTATTTCATGTCTCGTTTGTCCATTTGGACGGTGGTAAAGCCAGGGAAATATCCCGGAGATATACTGATACATCTTTATAACAGCATTTTCCTGCGATCACAGCTGTTCACAGCTACGAGGCTGGGACCGCTTCCATTCGCTTCGTCTTGATCTGTAGATGTTATTTCATGTCTCATTTGTTCATTTTGATGGAGAAAAAGTTGTACATTTAGTGAATTCAGAGTGTCTAAGCTGCACAAGCAGGCATGTTTGAGTACTCAGGTCCAATGGCTCACTGCGTTAACGCTCGCCCCTGGATGCGGTTGGTCGCGTGTTCAAATCCATGCTGTGGCATACTTTTTTTCATTTTCACCCTTTTTCTATGGATCTCCAAAAAGTGAACTTTTACATTTTCTGAGTCTGGAGGAATTCAAGGGGAGTTTTCAGGGGAGTGCATTCTCTCTGCCATCTCCTCCCTGTGTGTGCGTTGCTGCATGCAGCAGCTGCGTGTGTGTGTAAACTGCCCCTCCCCCTCGCAAGCAGGCGGGGGAGAGAGAGATCTTTCGTCTCGATTTACACATGCTATGACTCCGGGGGTACTTCCATTCGCTTCGTCTTGATCTGTTGATGTTATTTCATGTCTCGTTTGTCCATTGTGAAGGTGGTAAAGCCAGGGAAATGTCCCGGAGATATACTGAGAAATCTTTGTAACAGCATTTTCCTGCGATCACAGCTGTTCTTAGCTACGAGGCTGGGACCGCTTCCATTCGCTTCGTCTTGATCTGTAGATGTTATTTCATGTCTCATTTGTTCATTTTGATGGAGAAAAAGTTGTACATTTAGTGAATTAAGAGTGTCTAAGGTGCACAAGTAGGCATGTTTGAGTACTCAGGTCCAGTGGCTCACTGGATTAACGCTCGCCCCTGGATGCGGTTGGTCGCGTGTTCGAATCCATGCTGTGGCATACTTTTTTTCATTTTCACCCTTTTTCTATGGATCTCCAAAAAGTGAACTTTTACATTTTCTGAGTCTGGAGGAATTCAAGGGGAGTTTTCAGGGGAGTGCGTTCTCTCTGCCATCTCCTCCCTGTGTGTGCGTTGCTGCATGCAGCAGCTGCGTGTGTGTGTAAACTGCCCCTCCCCCTCGCAAGCAGGCGGGGGAGAGAGAGATCTTTCGTCTCGATTTACACATGATATGACTCCGGGGGTACTTCCATTCGCTTCGTCTTGATCTGTTGATGTTATTTCATGTCTCGTTTGTCCATTGTGACGGTGGTAAAGCCAGGGAAAAGTCCCGGAGATATACTGAGAAATCTTTGTAACAGCATTTTCCTGCAATCACAGCTGTTCACAGCTACGAGGCTGGGACCGCTTCCATTCGCTTCGTCTTGATCTGTTGATGTTATTTCATGTCTCGTTTGTCCATTTGGACGGTGGTAAAGCCAGGGAAATATCCCGGAGATATACTGATAAATCTTTATAACAGCATTTTCCTGCAATCACAGCTGTTCACAGCTACGAGGCTGGGACCGCTTCCATTCGCTTCGTCTTGATCTGTAGATGTTATTTCATGTCTCATTTGTTCATTTTGATTGAGAAAAAGTTGTACATTTAGTGAATTCAGAGTGTCTAAGATGCACAAGCAGGCATGTTTGAGTAAGTACTCAGGTCCAGTGGCTCACTGCGTTAACGCTCGCCCCTGGATGCGGTTGGTCTCGTGTTCGAATCCATGCTGTGGCATTCTTTTTTTCATTTTCACCCTTTTTCTATGGATCTCCAAAAAGTGAACTTTTACATTTTCTGAGTCTGGAGGAATTCAAGGGGAGTTTTCAGGGGAGTGCGTTCTCTCTGCCATCTCCTCCCTGTGTGTGTGTTGCTGCATGCAGCAGCTGCGTGTGTGTGTAAACTGCCCCTCCCCCTTGCAAGCAGGCGGGGGAGAGAGAGATCTGTCGTCTCGATTTACACATGCTATGACTCCGGGGGTACTTCCATTCGCTTCGTCTTGATCTGTTGATGTTATTTCATGTCTCGTTTGTCCATTGTGACGGTGGTAAAGCCAGGGAAATGTCCCGGAGATATACTGAGAAATCTTTGGAACAGCATTTTCCTGCGATCACAGCTGTTCTTAGCTACGAGGCTGGGACCGCTTCCATTCGCTTCGTCTTGATCTGTAGATGTTATTTCATGTCTGATTTGTTCATTTTGATGGAGAAAAAGTTGTACATTTAGTGAATTCAGAGTGTCTAAGCTGCACAAGCAGGCATGTTTGAGTACTCAGGTCCAGTGGCTCACTGCGTTAACGCTCGCCCCTGGATGCGGTTGGTCGCGTGTTCGAATCCATGCTGTGGCAAAAAAACAATCATTTTCACCCTTTTTCTATTGATCTCCAAAAAGTGAACTTTTACATTTTCTGAGTCTGGAGGAATTCAAGGGGAGTTTTCAGGGGAGTGCGTTCTCTCTGCCATCTCCTCCCTGTGTGTGCGTTGCTGCATGCAGCAGCTGCGTGTGTGTGTAAACTGCCCCTCCCCCTCGCAAGCAGGCGGGGGAGAGAGAGATCTGTCGTCTCGATTTACACATGCTATGACTCCGGGGGTACTTCCATTCGCTTCGTCTTGATCTGTTGATGTTATTTCATGTCTCGTTTGTCCATTGTGACGGTGGTAAAGCCAGGGAAAAGTCCCGGAGATATACTGAGAAATCTTTGGAACAGCATTTTCCTGCGATCACAGCTGTTCACAGCTACGAGGCTGGGACTGCTTCCATTCACTTCGTCTTGATCTGTAGATGTTATTTCATGTCTCATTTGTTCTTTTTGATGGAGAAAAAGTTGTACATTTAGTGAATTCAGAGTGTCTAAGCTGCACAAGCAGGCATGTTTGAGTACTCAGGTCCAGTGGCTCACTGCGTTAACGCTCGCCCCTGGATGCGGTTAGTCTCGTGTTTGAATCCATGCTGTGGCATACTTTTTTTCATTTTCACCCTTTTTCTATGGATCTCCAAAAAGTGAACTTTTACATTTTCTGAGTCTGGAGGAATTCAAGGGGAGTTTTCAGGGGAGTGCGTTCTCTCTGCCATCTCCTCCCTGTGTGTGCGTTGCTGCATGCAGCAGCTGCGTGTGTGTGTAAACTGCCCCTCCCCCTCGCAAGCAGGCGGGGGAGAGAGAGATCTTTCGTCTCGATTTACACATGCTATGACTCCGGGGGTACTTCCATTCGCTTCGTCTTGATCTGTTGATGTTATTTCATGTCTCGTTTGTCCATTTGGACGGTGGTAAAGCCAGGGAAAAGTCCCGGAGATATACTGAGAAATCTTTGTAACAGCATTTTCCTGCAATCACAGCTGTTCACAGCTACGAGGCTGGGACCACTTCCATTCGCTTCGTCTGGATCTGTAGATGTTATTTCATGTCTCATTTGTTCATTTTGATTGAGAAAAAGTTGTACATTTAGTGAATTCAGAGTGTCTAAGATGCACAAGCAGGCATGTTTGAGTACTCAGGTCCAGTGGCTCACTGCGTTAACGCTCGCCCCTGGATGCGGTTGGTCGCGTGTTCGAATCCATGCTGTGGCAAAACAAAATTCATGTTCACCCTTTTTCTATGGATCTCCAAAAAGTTAACTTTTACATTTTCTGAGTCTGGGGGAGTTCAAGGGGAGTTTTCAGGGGAGTGGGTTCTCTCTGCCATCTCCTCCCTGTGTGTGCGATGCTGCATGCAGCAGCTGCGTGTGTGTGTAAACTGCCCCTCCCCCTCGCAAGCAGGCGGGGGAGAGAGAGATCTTTCGTCTCGATTTACACATGCTATGACTCCGGGGGTACTTCCATTCGCTTTGTCTTGATCTGTTGATGTTATTTCATGTCTCGTTTGTCCATTGTGACGGTGGTAAAGCCAGGGAAATGTCCCGGGGATATACTGAGAAATCTTTGGAACATCATTTTCCTGCGATCACAGCTGTTCTTAGCTACGAGGCTGGGACCGCTTCCATTCGCTTCGTCTTGATCTGTAGATGTTATTTCATGTCTCATTTGTTCATTTTGATGGAGAAAAAGTTGTACATTTAGTGAATTCAGAGTGTCTAAGCTGCACAAGCAGGCATGTTTGAGTACTCAGGTCCAGTGGCTCACTGCGTTAACGCTCGCCCCTGGATGCGGTTGGTCGCGTGTTCGAATCCATGCTGTGGCAAAAAAAAAATCATTTTCACCCTTTTTCTATGGATCTCCAAAAAGTGAACTTTTACATTTTCTGAGTCTGGAGGAATTCAAGGGGAGTTTTCAGGGGAGTGCGTTCTCTCTGCCATCTCCTCCCTGTGTGTGCGTTGCTGCATGCAGCAGCTGCGTGTGTGTGTAAACTGCCCCTCCCCCTCGCAAGCAGGCGGGGGAGAGAGAGATCTGTCGTCTCGATTTACACATGCTATGACTCCGGGGGTACTTCCATTCGCTTCGTCTTGATCTGTTGATGTTATTTCATGTCTCGTTTGTCCATTGTGACGGTGGGAAAGCCAGATAAATGTCCCGGAGATATACTGAGAAATCTTTGTAACAGCATTTTCCTGCGATCACAGCTGTTCACAGCTACGAGGCTGGGACCGCTTCCATTCGCTTCGTCTTGATCTGTAGATGTTATTTAATGTCTCATTTGTTCATTTTGATGGAGAAAAAGTTGTACCTTTAGTGAATTCAGAGTTTCTAAGATGCAAAAGTAGGCATGTTTGAGTACTCAGGTCCAGTGGCTCACTGCGTTAACGTGCAGTGTATGTGTGGACGCAAAAGTTTGGGACGAATTTGGACAAAGTGGAGCAAATAAGACGGGTTTTGCACTTTATTTTTAGACAAACAGCCCCCCAAACAGCTCTGCTGTCGGGGGGGATACTTTCAAACCGTGTTTTGTGAACATCAGAGGAGAAAATACGAGGAGCAACAGCGCGAACGCAGCGAGAGTGCTGGAGGAAGCAGGTCAATTGTTTGCTGAGGAAACGGGACAAAGTGATTAAAACAAGCGTTTTAATCGCGATCTTTTCCGGCAAAACCCCCCCCAAACAGCTCAGCTGTCTGGGGGGACAAACATTGAAGGTGCGTTGTGGAGAAAATGGAGAAAAGAACGGAGAATAAGGACGTGAATCCTGGAATGTCTGGAATGTCTGGAATGCGGGGGGCGGCGAAGAAAGCGGAAGAAGCCGAGCTGAATGCAGCGGAACATGCTGGAGAAACGGGAGGAAAACCGACAATGCAGACGGATACTGAGGGATTATATATGAGACTTCAAAGGTATTTTATTTTGAAACTCTAAAGCAGAATGTCCTGATTGTCTCTGAGTGACTAGGTGCGGTGTCCTGCTTTCACCCTGGACTGAGATGCGTCTTTGATACTGGACAGTTTTTGTTTTATTCTCATCTAAAAAAAGGGATGATAGCTCATACAATAGAGATTTCAAAGGTCTTTTATTTTGAAACTCTACATCAGAAGGTCCTGATTCTCCCTGAGTGACTAGGTGGGTTGTCCTGTTATCACCCTGAAGGGAAATTAGTATTTGAAACTGGACAGTGTTTGTTTTATTCTTATCTAAATACAGAGGGATGATAGCTCATATATGAGATTTCAAAGGTCTTTTATTTTGAAACTCTACATCAGAATGTCCTGTTTTTTTCTGAGGGACTAGATGGGGTGTCCTGCTATCACCATGGAGTTAGATGAGTCTTTGATACTGGACAGTGTTTGTTTTATTCCCATCTAAAAACAGGGATTATAGCTCATATATGAGACTTCAAAGGTATTTTATTTTGAAACTCTAAAGCAGAATGTCCTGATTATCCCTGAGTGACTAGGTGGGTTTTCCTGCTATCACCCTGGATTGAGATGAGTCTTTGATACTGGACAGTTTTTGTTTTATTTTCATCTAAATACAGGGATGATAGCTCATACAATAGAAATTACAAAGGTATTTTATTTTGAAACTCTACATCAGAATGTTCTGATTCTCCCTGAGTGACTAGGTGGGGTGTCCTGCTATCACCCTGGATTGAGATCTGTCTTTGATACTGGACAGTGTTTGTTTTATTCCCATCTAAAAACAGGGATGATAGCTCATATATGAGACTTCAAAGGTATTTTATTTTGAAACTCTAAAGCAGAATGTCCTGATTATCCCTGAGTGACTAGGTTGGGTTTCCTGCTATCACCCTGGAGTGAGATGGGTCTTTGATACTGGACAGTGTTTGTTTTATTCTCATCTAAAAACAGGGATGATAGCTCGTACAATAGAGATTTCAAAGGTCTTTTATTTTGAATGTCTACATCAGAATGTCCTGATTCTCCCTGAGTGACTAGGTGGGGTGTCCTGCTACACCCTGGAGTTAGATGAGTCTTTGATACTGGACTGTTTTTGTTTTATTCTCATCTAAAAACAGGGATGATAGCTCATATATGAGACTTCAAAGGTCTTTTATTTTGAAACTCTACATCAGAAAGTCCTGATTCTCCCTGAGTGACTAGGTGGGGTGTCCTGTTATCACCCTGAAGGGAAATGAGTATTTGATACTGGACAGTGTTTGTTTTATTCTTATCTAAATGCAGAGGGATGATAGCTCATATATGAGATTTCAAAGGTCTTTTATTTTGAAACTCTACATCAGAATGTCCTGATTTTTTCTGAGTGACTAGAAGGGGTGTCCTGCTATCACCATGGAGTTAGATGAGTCTTTGATACTGGACAGTGTTTGTTTTATTCCAATCTAAAAACAGTGATGATAGCTCATATATGAGACTTCAAAGGTATTTTATTTTGAAACTCTAAATCAGAATGTCCTGATTCTCCCTGAGTGACTAGGTGGGGTGTCCTGCTATCACCCTGGAGTGAGATGCGTCTTTGATACTGGACAATTTTTGTTTTATTCTCATCTAAAAACAGGGATGATAGCTCATGCAATAGAGATTTCAAAGGTCTTTTATTTTGAAACGCTACATCAGAAAGTCCTGATTCTCCCTGAGTGACTAGGTGGGGTGTCCTGTTATCACCCTGGAGGAAATGAGTATTTGATACTGGACAGTGTGTATTTTATTCCCATCTAAAAACAGGGATGATAGCTCATATATGAGACTTCAAAGGTATTTTATTTTGAAACTCTAAATCAGAATGTCCTGATTCTCCCTGAGTGACTAGGTGGGGTGTCCTGCTATCACCCTGGATTGAGATGAATCTTTGATACTGGACAGTTTTTGTTTTATTTTCATCTAAATACAGGGATGATAGCTCATACAATAGAGATTACAAAGGTCTTTTATTTTGAAACTTTAGATCAGAATGTTCTGATTCTCCCTGAGTGACTAGGTGGGGTGTCCTGCTATCACCCTGGATTGAGATATGTCTTTGATACTGGACAGTGTTTGTGTTATTCCCATCTAAAAACAGGGATGATAGCTCATATATGAGACTTCATAGGTATTTTATTTTGAAACTCTAAAGCAGAATGTCCTGATTGTCCCTGAGTGACTAGGTGGGGTTTCCTGCTATCACCCTGGAGTGAGATGAGTCTTTGATACTGGAGAGTTTTTGTTTTATTCTCATCTAAACAGAGAGGGATGATAGCTCATATATGAGATTTCAAAGGTCTTTTATTTTGAAACTCTACATCAGAATGTCCTGATATTTCTTTGGAGTGAGTAGATGGGGTGTCCTGCTATCACCCTGGAGTAAGATAGGTCTTTGATACTGGACAGTGTTTGTTTTATTCTCATCTAAAAACAGGGATGATAGCTCATAAAATAGAGATTTAAAAGGTCTTTTATTTTGAAACTTTACATCAGAATGTCCTGATTTTTTCTGAGTGACTAGATGGGGTGTCATGCTATCACCCTGGAGTGAGATGTGTCTTTGATACTGGAGAGTCTTTGTTTTATTATCATCTAAACAGAGAGGGATGATAGCTCATACATGAGATTTCAAAGGTCTTTTATTTTGAAACTCTACATCAGAATGTCCTGATTTTTTCGGGGTGACTAGAAGGGGTGTCCTGCTATCACCCTGGAGTGAGATGAGTCTTTGATACTGGACAGTCTTTGTTTTATTCTCATCTAGAAACAGGGATGATAGCTCATACAATAGAGATTTCAAAGGTCTTTTATTTTGAAACTCTAAATCAGAATGTCCTGATTCTCCCTGAGTGACTAGGTGGGGTGTCCTGCTATCACCCTGGAGTGAGATGCGTCTTTGATACTGGACAGTTTTTGTTTTATTTTCATCTAAAAACAGGGATGATAGCTCATACAATAGAGATGTCAAAGGTCTTTTATTTTGAAACACTACATCAGAATGTCCTGATGTTTTCTCAGTTCTCTCGGTGGGGTGTCCTGCTATCACCCTGGAGTGAGATGAGTCTTTAATACTGGAGTGTTTTGGTTTTATTCTCATCTAAACAGAGAGGGATGATAGCTCATACAATAGAGATTTCAAAGGTCTTTTATTTTGAAACTCTACATCAGAAAGTCCTGATTCTCCCTGAGTGACTAGGTGGGGTGTCCTGTTATCACCCTGAAGGGAAATGAGTATTTGATACTTGACAGTGTTTGTTTTATTCGTATCTAAATACAGAGGGATGATAGCTCATATATGAGATTTCAAAGGTCTTTTATTTTGAAACTGTACATCAGAATCTCCTGATTCTCCCTGAGTGACTAGGTGGGGTGTCATGCTATCACCCTGGAGTGAGATGGGTCTTTGATACTGGACAGTGTTTGTTTTATTCTCATCTAAAAACAGGGATGATAGCTCATATATGAGATTTCAAAGGTCTTTTATTTTGAAACTCTACATCAGAATGTCCTGTTTTTTTCTGAGGGACTAGATGGGGTGTCCTGCTATCACCATGGACTTAGATGAGTCTTTGATACTGGACAGTGTTTGTTTTATTCCCATCTAAAAACAGGGATGATAGCTCATATATGAGACTTCAAAGGTATTTTATTTTGAAACTCTAAAGCAGAATGTCCTGATTGTCCCTGAGTGACTAGGTGGGGTTTCCTGCTATCACCCTGGAGTGAGATGAGTCTTTGATACTGGAGAGTTTTTGTTTTATTCTCATCTAAACAGAGAGGGATGATAGCTCATATATGAAATTTCAAAGGTCTTTTATTTTGAAACTCTACATCAGAATGTCCTGATTTTTCTTCGGAGTGACTAGATGGGGTGTCCTGCTATCACCCTGGAGTAAGATAGGTCTTTGATACTGGACAGTGTTTGTTTTATTCTCATCTAAAAACAGGGATGATAGCTCATACAATAGAGATTTAAAAGGTATTTTATTTTGAAACTCTACATCAGAATCTCCTGATTCTCCCTGAGTGACTAGGTGGGGTGTCATGCTATCACCCTGGAGTGAGATGAGTCTTTGATACTGGAGATTTTTTGTTTTATTCTCATCTAAACAGAGAGGGATGATAGCTCATATATGAGATTTCAAAGGACTTTTATTTTGAAACTCTACATCAGAATGTCCTGATTTTTCTTCGGAGTGACTAGATGGGGTGTCCTGCTATCACCCTGGAGTTAGATAGGTCTTTGATACTGGACAGTGTTTGTTTTATTCTCATTTAAAAACAGGGATGATAGCTCATACAATAGAGACTTCAAAGGTATTTTATTTTGAAACTCTAAATCAGAATGTCCTGATTCTCCCTGAGTGACTAGGTGGGGTGTCCTGCTATCACCCTGGATTGAGATGATTCTTTGATACTGGACAGTTTTTGTTTTATTCCCATCTAAAAACAGGGATGATAGCTCATATATGAGACTTCAAAGGTATTTTATTTTGAAACTCTAAAGCAGAATGTCCTGATTGTCCCTGAGTGACTAGGTGGGGTTTCCTGCTATCACCCTGGAGTGAGATGTGTCTTTGATACTGGAGAATCTTTGTTTTATTATCATCTAAACAGAGAGGGATGATAGCTCATACATGAGATTTCAAAGGTCTTTTATTTTGAAACTCTACATCAGAATGTCCTGATTTTTCTTCGGAGTGACTAGATGGGGTGTCCTGCTATCACCCTGGAGTAAGATAGGTCTTTGATACTGGACAGTGTTTGTTTTATTCTCATCTAAAAACAGGGATGATAGCTCATACAATAGAGATTTAAAAGGTCTTTTATTTTGAAACTCTACATCAGAATCTCCTGATTCTCCCTGAGTGACTAGGTGGGGTGTCATGCTATCACCCTGGAGTGAGATGTGTCTTTGATACTGGAGAGTCTTTGTTTTATTCTCATCTAAACAGAGAGGGATGATAGCTCATACATGAGATTTCAAAGGTCTTTTATTTTAAAACTCTAGATCAGAATGTCCTGATTTGTTATGAGTGACTAGATGGGATGTCCTGCTGTCACCATGGAGTTAGATGAGTATTTGATACTGGACAGTGTGTGTTTTATTCCCATCTAAAAACAGGGATGATAACTCATATATGAGACTTCAAAGGTATTTTATTTTGAAACTATAAATCAGAATGTCCTGATTCTCCCTGAGTGACTAGGTGGGGTTTCCTGCTATCACCCTGGATTGAGATGAGTCTTTGATACTGGACAGTTTTTGTTTTATTTTCATCTAAAAACAGGGATGATAGCTCATACAATAGAGATTTAAAAGGTCTTTTATTTTGAAACTCTACATCAGAATCTCCTGATTCTCCCTGAGTGACTAGGTGGGGTGTCATGCTATCACCCTGGAGTGAGATGTGTCTTTGATACTGGAGAGTCTTTGTTTTATTCTCATCTAAACAGAGAGGGATGATAGCTCATACATGAGATTTCAAAGGTCTTTTATTTTGAAACTCTAGATCAGAATGTCCTGATTTTTTCTGAGTGACTAGATGGGATGTCCTGCTGTCACCATGTAGTTAGATGAGTCTTTGATACTGGACAGTGTGTGTTTTATTCCCATCTAAAAACAGGGATGATAACTCATATATGAGACTTCAAAGGTATTTTATTTTGAAACTATAAATCAGAATATCCTGATTCTCCCTGAGTGACTAGGTGGGGTGTCCTGCTATCACCCTGGATTGAGATGAGTCTTTGATAATGGACAGTTTTTGTTTTATTTTCATCTAAATACAGGGATGATAGCTCATACAATAGAGATTACAAAGGTCATTTATTTTGAAACTCTACATCAGAATGTTCTGATTCTCCCTGAGTGACTAGGTGGGGTGTCCTGCTATCACCCTGGATTGAGATCTGTCTTTGATACTGGACAGTGTTTGTTTTATTCCCATCTAAAAACAGGGATGATAGCTCATATATGAGACTTCAAAGGTGTTTTATTTTGAAACTCTAAAGCAGAATGTCCTGATTGTCCCTGAGTGACTAGGTGGGGTTTCTTGCTATCACCCTGGAGTGAGATGAGTCTTTGATACTGGAGAGTTTTTGTTTTATTCTCATCTAAACAGAGAGGGATGATAGCTCATATATGAGATTTCAAAGGTCTTTTATTTTGAAACCCTACACCAGAATCTCCTGATTTTTCTTCGGAGTGACTAGATGTGGTGTCCTGCTATCACCCTGGAGTAAGATAGGTCTTTGATACTGGACAGTGTTTGTTTTATTCTCATCTAAAAACAGGGATGATAGCTCATACAATAGAGATTTAAAAGGTCTTTTATTTTGAAACTCTACATCAGAATCTCCTGATTCTCCCTGAGTGACTAGGTGGGTTGTCATGCTATCACCCTGGAGTAAGATGTGTCTTTGATACTGGAGAGTCTTTGTTTTATTCTCATCTAAACAGAGAGGGATGATAGCTCATACATGAGATTTCAAAGGTCTTTTATTTTGAAACTCTAAATCAGAATGTCCTGATTTTTTCTGAGTGACTAGATGGGGTGTCCTGCTGTCACCATGGAGTTAGATGAGTCTTTGATACTGGACAGTGTGTGTTTTATTCCCATCTAAAAACAGGGATGATAGCTCATATATGAGACTTCAAAGGTATTTTATTTTGAAACTCTAAATCAGAATGTCCTGATTCTCCCTGAGTGACTAGGTGGGGTGTCCTGCTATCACCCTGGATTGAGATCTGTCTTTGATACTGGACAGTGTTTGTTTTATTCCCATCTAAAAACAGGGATGATAGCTCATATATGAGACTTCAAAGGTATTTTATTTTGAAACTCTAAAGCAGAATGTCCTGATTGTCCCTGAGTGACTAGGTGGGGTTTCCTGCTATCACCCTGGAGTGAGATGAGTCTTTGATACTGGAGAGTTTTTGTTTTATTCTCATCTAAACAGAGAGGGATGATAGCTCATATATGAGATTTAAAAGGTCTTTTATTTTGAAACTCTACATCAGAATGTCCTGATTTTTCTTCGGAGTGACTAGATGGGGTGTCCTGCTATCACCCTGGAGTAAGATAGGTCTTTGATACTGGACAGTGTTTGTTTTATTCTCATCTAAAAACAGGGATGATAGCTCATACAATAGAGATTTAAAAGGTATTTTATTTTGAAACTCTACATCAGAATCTCCTGATTCTCCCTGAGTGACTAGGTGGGGTGTCATGCTATCACCCTGGAGTGAGATGAGTCTTTGATACTGGAGAGTTTTTGTTTTATTCTCATCTAAACAGACAGGGATGATAGCTCATATATGAGATTTCAAAGGTCTTTTATTTTGAAACTCTACATCAGAATGTCCTGATTTTTCTTCGGAGTGACTAGATGGGGTGTCCTGCTATCACCCTGGAGTTAGATAGGTCTTTGATACTGGACAGTGTTTGTTTTATTCTCATCTAAAAACAGGGATGATAGCTCATACAATAGAGATTTCAAAGGTATTTTATTTTGAAACTCTAAATCAGAATGTCCTGATTCTCCCTGAGTGACTAGGTGGGGTGTCCTGCTATCACCCTGGATTGAGATGAGTCTTTGATACTGGACAGTTTTTGTTTTATTTTCATTTAAATACAGGGATGATAGCTCATACAATAGAGATTACAAAGGTCTTTTATTTTGAAACTCTAGATCAGAATGTCCTGATTTTTTCTGAGTGACTAGATGGGGTGTCCTGCTGTCACCATGGAGTTAGATGAGTCTTTGCTACTGGACAGTGTGTGTTTTATTCCCATCTAAAAACAGGGATGATAGCTCATATATGAGACTTCAAAGGTATTTTATTTTGAAACTCTAAATCAGAATGTCCTGATTCTCCCTGAGTGACTAGGTGGGATGTCCTGCTATCACCCTGGATTGAGATGAGTCTTTGATACTGGACAGTTTTTGTTTTATTTTCATAAAACCCAGAGGTGACCTCCTTCACCTCTGGGTCACCAGACCCTCCCTTCACCCACACACTGACCTCCTTCTCCCCTCTCTCTCCAAGTGAGGTTCTTACCCTCGTTACCTCTGCCCGTCCTACCACCTGTTCTCTGGACCCTATCCCCTCAAACCTCCTTCAGACTATCGCTCCTGATATTCTACCATTTCTCACCCATTTCATCAACACTTCTCTAACTTCTGGTCACTTTCCAAACAGTCTCAAGGAGGCAAGAGTAAACCCTCTCCTAAAGAAACCCACTCTCAACCCGTCTGATGTTATTAACTACAGACCCGTCTCTCTCCTCCCGTTCCTGTCTAAAACACTTGAACGCGCTGTCTTTAAACAACTCTCCTCTTATCTCCATCAGAACAACCTTCTGGATCCGCACCAGTCTGGTTTCAAGGCAGGTCACTCAACAGAAACTGCTCTCCTTGCTGTCTCTGACAAACTGCACACTGCTAAAGCAGCCTCCCTCTCCTCTGTCATCATCCTTCTGGACCTGTCTGCTGCATTCGACACGGTGAACCATCGGATCCTCCTTCGCACTGTCCAAGAACTTGGAGTTTCAGGCACTGCACTTTCCCTCCTCACCTCATACCTCAACGACCGCACCTACAGGGTTACTTGGAGAGGGTCCGAGTCCGACCCTTGTCAATTAACTACAGGGGTCCCTCAGGGCTCGGTTCTTGGTCCCCTCCTCTTCTCCCTGTACACAAACTCGCTCGGGTCTGTCATTAGCCCGCATGGTTTTTCATACCACTGCTACGCTGACGACACCCAACTAATTCTGTCCTTTCCCCGCTCAGAGACCCAGGTCGTCGCACGCATCTCTGCTTGCCTAGCAGACATCTCTCGGTGGATGTCTGCTCATCACCTCAAGCTCAACCTTGACAAGACTGAACTGCTCTTCCTTCCGGGAAAAGATTGTCCCACTCTTGACCTAACAATCAACATCGGCACCTCTGTTGTTTCCCCGACTCAGACTGCAAGGAATCTGGGTGTGGTCCTAGATAACAAACTGTCCTTCACTGCAAACATCGCTGCTACAACCCGCTGCTGCAGATACACGCTGCTATCACCCTGGAGTGAGATGAGTCTTTGATACTGGAGAGTTTTTGTTTTATTCTCATCTAAACAGAGAGGGATGATAGCTCATATATGAGATTTCAAAGGTCTTTTATTTTGAAACTCTAAATCAGAATGTTCTGATTCTCCCTGAGTGACTAGATGGGGTGTTCTGCTATCACCCTGGAGTAAGATAGGTCTTTAATACTGGACAGTGTTTGTTTTATTCCCATCTAAAAACAGGGATGATAGCTCATACAATAGAGATTTAAAAGGTCTTTTATTTTGAAACTCTACATCAGAATCTCCTGATTCTCCCTGAGTGACTAGGTGGGGTGTCATGCTATCACCCTGGAGTGAGATGTGTCTTTGATACTGGAGAATCTTTGTTTTATTCTCATCTAAACAGAGAAGGGTGATAGCTCATACATGAGATTTCAAAGGTCTTTTATTTTGAAACTCTAGATCAGAATGTCCTGATTTTTTCTGAGTGACTAGATGGGGTGTCCTGCTGTCACCATGGAGTAAGATGAGTCTTTGATACTGGACAGTGTGTGTTTTATTCCCATCTAAAAACAGGGATGATAGCTCATATATGAGATTTCAAAGGTATTTTATTTTGAAACTCTAAATCAGAATGTCCTGATTCTCCCTGAGTGACTAGGTGGGGTGTCCTGCTATCACC
This sequence comes from Notothenia rossii, assembly GCF_949606895.1. Lineage (NCBI taxonomy): Eukaryota > Metazoa > Chordata > Actinopteri > Perciformes > Nototheniidae > Notothenia > Notothenia rossii. The sequence goes on from NW_027640159.1 coordinate 80,892, forward strand.
CTGGAGTAAGATAGGTCTTTGATACTGGACAGTGTTTGTTTTATTCTCATCTAAAAACAGGGATGATAGCTCATCCAATAGAGATTTAAAAGGTCTTTTATTTTGAAACTCTACATCAGAATCTCCTGATTCTCCGTGAGTGACTAGGTGGGGTGTCCTGCTATCACCCTGGAGTGAGATGGGTCTTTGATACTGGACAGTGTTTGTTTTATTCTCATCTAAAAACAGGGATGATAGCTCATACAATAGAGATTTCAAAGGTCTTTTATTTTGAAACTCTACATCAGAAAGTCCTGATTCTCCCTGAGTGACTAGGTGGGGTGTCCTGTTATCACCCTGAAGGGAAATGAGTATTTGATACTGGACAGTGTTTGTTTTATTCTTATCTAAATGCAGAGGGATGATAGCTCATATATGAGATTTCAAAGGTCTTTTATTTTGAAACTCTACATCAGAATGTCCTGATTTTTTCTGAGTGACTAGATGGGGTGTCCTGCTATCACCATGGAGTTAGATGAGTCTTTGATACTGGACAGTGTTTGTTTTATTCCAATCTAAAAACAGGGATGATAGCTCATATATGAGACTTCAAAGGTATTTTATTTTGAAACTCTAAATCAGAATGTCCTGATTTTCCCTGAGTGACTAGGTGGGGTGTCCTGCTATCACCCTGGAGTGAGATGCATCTTTGATACTGGACAGTTTTTGTTTTATTCTCATCTAAAAACAGGGATGATAGCTCATATATGAGATTTAAAAGGTCTTTTATTTTGAAACTCTACATCAGAATCTCCTGATTCTCCGTGAGTGACTAGGTGGGGTGTCCTGCTATCACCCTGGAGTGAGATGAGTCTTTGATACTGGAGAGTTTTTGTTTTATTCTCATCTAAAAAGAGAGGGATGATAGCTCATATATGAGATTTCAAAGGTCTTTTATTTTGAAACTCTACATCAGAATGTCCTGATTTTTCTTCGGAGTGACTAGGTGGGGTTTCCTGCTATCACCCTGGATTGAGATGAGTCTTTGATACTGGACAGTTTTTGTTTTATTTTCATCTAAATACAGGGATGATAGCTCATATATGAGACTTCAAAGGTATTTTATTTTGAAACTATAAATCAGAATGTCCTGATTCTCCCTGAGTGACTAGGTGGGGTGTCCTGCTATCACCCTGGATTGAGATGAGTCTTTGATACTGGATAGTTTTTGTTTTATTTTCATCTAAATACAGGGATGATAGCTCATACAATAGAGATTACAAAGGTCTTTTATTTTGAAACTCTACATCAGAATGTTCTGATTCTCCCTGAGTGACTAGGTGGGGTTTCCTGCTATCACCCTGGAGTGAGATGAGTCTTTGATACTGGAGAGTCTTTGTTTTATTCTCATCTAAACAGAGAGGGATGATAGCTCATAAATGAGATTTCAAAGGTCTTTTATTTTGAAACTCTACATCAGAATGTCCTGATTTTTTTTCGGAGTGACTAGATGGGGTGTCCTGCTATCACCCTGGAGTGAGATGGGTCTTTGATACTGGACAGTGTTTGTTTTATTCTCATCTAAAAACAGGGATGATAGCTCATACAATAGAGATTTCAAAGGTCTTTTATTTTGAAACTGTACTTCAGAATCTCCTGATTGTCCCTGAGTGACTAGGTGGGGTGTCATGCTATCACCCTGGAGTGAGATGGGTCTTTGATACTGGACAGTGTTTGTTTTATTCTCATCTAAAAACAGGGATGATAGCTCATACAATAGAGATTTCAAAGGTCTTTTATTTTGAAACTCTACATCAGAAAGTCCTGATTCTCCCTGAGTGACTAGGTGGGGTGTCCTGTTATCACCCTGAAGGGAAATGAGTATTTGATACTGGACAGTGTTTGTTTTATTCTTATCTAAATGCAGAGGGATGATAGCTCATATATGAGATTTCAAAGTTCTTTTATTTTGAAACTCTACATCAGAATGTCCTGATTTTTTCTGAGTGACTAGATGGGGTGTCCTGCTATCACCATGGAATTAGATGAGTCTTTGATACTGGACAGTGTTTGTTTTATTCCAATCTAAAAACAGGGATGATAGCTCATATATGAGACTTCAAAGGTATTTTATTTTGAAACTCTAAATCAGAATGTCCTGATTTTCCCTGAGTGACTAGGTGGGGTGTCCTGCTATCACCCTGGAGTGAGATGCATCTTTGATACTGGACAGTTTTTGTTTCATTCTCATCTAAAAACAGGGATGATAGCTCATGCAATAGATATTTCAAATGTCTTTTATTTTGAAACTGTACATCAGAATGTCCTGATCTTTTCTGGGTTCTCTAGGTGGGGTGTCCTGCTATCACCCTGGAGTGAGATGAGTCTTTAATACTGGAGAGTTTTGGTTTTATTCTCATCTAAACAGAGAGGGATGATAGCTCATACAATAGAGATTTCAAAGGTCTTTTATTTTGACACTCTAGATCAGAAAGTCCTGATTCTCCCTGAGTGACTAGGTGGGGTGTCCTGCTATCACCCTGGATTGAGATGAGTCTTTGATACTGGATAGTTCTTGTTTTATTTTCATCTAAATACAGGGATGATAGCTCATACAATAGAGATTACAAAGGTCTTTTATTTTGAAACTCTACATCAGAATGTTCTGATTCTCCCTGAGTGACTAGGTGGGGTTTCCTGCTATCACCCTGGAGTGAGATGAGTCTTTGATACTGGAGAGTCTTTGTTTTATTCTCATCTAAACAGAGAGGGATGATAGCTCATAAATGAGATTTCAAAGGTCTTTTATTTTGAAACTCTACATCAGAATGTCCTGATTTTTTTTCGGAGTGACTAGATGGGGTGTCCTGCTATCACCCTGGAGTGAGATGGGTCTTTGATACTGGACAGTGTTTGTTTTATTCTCATCTAAAAACAGGGATGATAGCTCATACAATAGAGATTTCAAAGGTCTTTTATTTTGAAACTGTACTTCAGAATCTCCTGATTGTCCCTGAGTGACTAGGTGGGGTGTCATGCTATCACCCTGGAGTGAGATGGGTCTTTGATACTGGACAGTGTTTGTTTTATTCTCATCTAAAAACAGGGATGATAGCTCATACAATAGAGATTTCAAAGGTCTTTTATTTTGAAACTCTACATCAGAAAGTCCTGATTCTCCCTGAGTGACTAGGTGGGGTGTCCTGTTATCACCCTGAAGGGAAATGAGTATTTGATACTGGACAGTGTTTGTTTTATTCTTATCTAAATGCAGAGGGATGATAGCTCATATATGAGATTTCAAAGTTCTTTTATTTTGAAACTCTACATCAGAATGTCCTGATTTTTTCTGAGTGACTAGATGGGGTGTCCTGCTATCACCATGGAGTCAGATGAGTCTTTGATACTGGACAGTGTTTGTTTTATTCCAATCTAAAAACAGGGATGATAGCTCATATATGAGACTTCAAAGGTATTTTATTTTGAAACTCTAAATCAGAATGTCCTGATTTTCCCTGAGTGACTAGGTGGGGTGTCCTGCTATCACCCTGGAGTGAGATGCATCTTTGATACTGGACAGTTTTTGTTTCATTCTCATCTAAAAACAGGGATGATAGCTCATGCAATAGATATTTCAAATGTCTTTTATTTTGAAACTGTACATCAGAATGTCCTGATCTTTTCTGGGTTCTCTAGGTGGGGTGTCCTGCAATCACCCTGGAGTGAGATGAGTCTTTAATACTGGAGAGTTTTGGTTTTATTCTCATCTAAACAGAGAGGGATGATAGCTCATACAATAGAGATTTCAAAGGTCTTTTATTTTGACACTCTAGATCAGAATGTTCTGATTCTCCCTGAGTGACTAGGTGGGGTGTCCTGCTATCACCCTGGACTGAGATGTGTCTTTGATACTGGACAGTTTTTGTTTTATTCTCATCTAAAAAAAGGGATGATAGCTCATACAATAGAGATTTCAAAGGTCTTTCATTTTGAAACTCTACATCAGAAAGTCCTGATTCTCCCTGAGTGACTAGGTGGGGTGTCCTGTTATCACCCTGAAGGTAAATGAGTATTTGATACTGGACAGTGTTTGTTTTATTCTTATCTAAATACAGAGGGATGATAGCTCATATATGAGATTTCAAAGGTCTTTTATTTTGAAACTCTACATCAGAATGTCCAGTTTTTTTCTGAGGGACTAGATGGGGTGTCCTGCTATCACCATGGAGTTAGATGAGTCTTTGATACTGGACAGTGTTTGTTTTATTCCCATCTAAAAACAGGGATTATAGCTCATATATGAGACTTCAAAGGTATTTTATTTTGAAACTCTAAAGCAGAATGTCCTGATTGTCCCTGAGTGACTAGGTGGGGTTTCCTGCTATCACCCTGGAGTGAGATGAGTCTTTGATACTGGAGAGTTTTTGTTTTATTCTCATCTAAACAGAGAGGGATGAAAGCTCATATATGAGATTTCAAAGGTCTTTTATTTTGAAACTCTACATCAGAATGTCCTGATTTTTCTTCGGAGTGAGTAGATGGGGTATCCTGCTATCACCCTGGAGTAAGATAGGTCTTTGATACTGGACAGTGTTTGTTTTATTCTCATCTAAAAACAAGGATGATAGCTCATACAATAGAGAATTAAAAGGTCTTTTATTTTGAAATTCTACATCAGAATCTCCTGATTCTCCCTGAGTGACTAAGTGGGGTGTCATGCTATCACCCTGGAGTGAGATATGTCTTTGATACTGGAGAATCTTTGTTTTATTCTCATCTAAACAGAGAGGGATGATAGCTCATATCAGAGATTTCAAAGGTCTTTTATTTTGAAACTCTAGATCAGAATGTCCTGATTTTTTCTGAGTGACTAGATGGGGTGTCCTGCTGTCACCATGGAGTTAGATGAGTCTTTGATACTGGACAGTGTGTGTTTTATTCCCATCTAAAAACAGGGATGATAGCTCATATATGAGACTTCAAAGGTATTTTATTTTGAAACTCTACATCAGAATGTCCTGATTCTCCCTGAGTGACTAGGTGGGGTGTCCTGCTATCACCCTGGATTGAGATGAGTCTTTGATACTGGACAGTTTTTGTTTTATTTTCATCTAAATACAGGGATGATAGCTCATACAATAGAGATTACAAAGGTCTTTTATTTTGAAACTCTAGATCAGAATGTTCTGATTCTCCCTGAGTGACTAGGTGGGGTGTCCTGCTATCACCCTGGATTGAGATCTGTCTTTGATACTGGACAGTGTTTGTTTTATTCCCATCTAAAAACAGGGATGATAGCTCATATATGAGACTTCAAAGGTATTTTATTTTGAAACTCTAAAGCAGAATGTCCTGATTGTCCCTGAGTGACTAGGTGGGGTTTCCTGCTATCACCCTGGAGTGAGATGTGTCTTTGATACTGGATAATCTTTGTTTTATTCTCATCTAAACAGAGAGGGATGATAGCTCATACATGAGATTTCAAAGGTCTTTTATTTTGAAACTCTAGATCAGAATGTCCTGATTTTTTCTGAGTGACTAGATGGGGTGTCCTGCTGTCACCATGGAGTTAGATGAGTCTTTGATACTGGACAGTGTGTGTTTTATTCCCATCTAAAAACAGGGATGATAGCTCATATATGAGACTTCAAAGGTATTTTATTTTGAAACTCTAAATCAGAATGTCCTGATTCTCCCTGAGTGACTAGGTGGGGTGTCCTGCTATCACCCTGGATTGAGATCAGTCTTTGATACTGGACAGTTTTTGTTTTATTTTCATCTAAATACAGGGATGATAGCTCATACAATAGAGATTACAAAGGTCTTTTATTTTGAAACTCTACATCAGAATGTTCTGATTCTCCCTGAGTGACTAGGTGGGGTGTCCTGCTATCACCCTGGATTGATATCTGTCTTTGATACTGGACAGTGTTTGTTTTATTCCCATCTAAAAACAGGGATGATAGCTCATATATGAGATTTCAAAGGTATTTTATTTTGAAACTCTAAAGCAGAATGTCCTGATTGTCCCTGAGTGACTAGGTGTGGTTTCATGCTATCACCCTGGAGTGAGATGAGTCTTTGATACTGGAGAGTTTTTGTTTTATTCTCATCTAAACAGAGAGGGATGATAGCTCATATATGAGATTTCAAAGGTCTTTTATTTTGAAACTCTAAATCAGAATGTTCTGATTCTCCCTGAGTGACTAGATGGGGTGTTCTGCTATCACCCTGGAGTAAGATAGGTCTTTAATACTGGACAGTGTTTGTTTTATTCCCATCTAAAAACAGGGATGATGGCTCATACAATAGAGATTTAAAAGGTCTTTTATTTTGAAACTCTACACCAGAATCTCCTGATTCTCCCTGAGTGACTAGGTGGGGTGTCATGCTATCACCCTGGAGTGAGATGTGTCTTTGATACTGGAGAATCTTTGTTTTATTATCATCTAAACAGAGAGGGGTGATAGCTCATACATGAGATTTCAAAGGTCTTTTATTTTGAAACTCTAGATCAGAATGTCCTGATTTTTTCTGAGTGACTAGATGGGGTGTCCTGCTGTCACCATGGAGTAAGATGAGTCTTTGATACTGGACAGTGTGTGTTTTATTCCCATCTAAAAACAGGGATGATAGCTCATATATGAGACTTCAAAGGTCTTTTATTTTGAAACTCTAGATCAGAATGTTCTGATTCTCCCTGAGTGACTAGGTGGGGTGTCCTGCTATCACCCTGGATTGAGATGAGTCTTTGATACTGGACAGTTTTTGTTTTATTTTCATCTAAATACAGGGATGATAGCTCATATATGAGACTTCAAAGGTATTTTATTTTGAAACTATAAATCAGAATGTCCTGATTCTCCCTGAGTGACTAGGTGGGGTGTCCTGCTATCACCCTGGATTGAGATGAGTCTTTGATACTGGACAGTTTTTGTTTTATTTTCATCTAAATACAGGGATGATAGCTCATACAATAGAGATTACAAAGGTCTTTTATTTTGAAACTCTACATCAGAATGTTCTGATTCTCCCTGAGTGACTAGGTGGGGTTTCCTGCTATCACCCTGGAGTGAGATGAGTCTTTGATACTGGAGAGTCTTTGTTTTATTCTCATCTAAACAGAGAGGGATGATAGCTCATAAATGAGATTTCAAAGGTCTTTTATTTTGAAACTCTACATCAGAATGTCCTGATTTTTTTTCGGAGTGACTAGATGGGGTGTCCTGCTATCACCCTGGAGTGAGATGGGTCTTTGATACTGGACAGTGTTTGTTTTATTCTCATCTAAAAACAGGGATGATAGCTCATACAATAGAGATTTCAAAGGTCTTTTATTTTGAAACTCTACATCAGAAAGTCCTGATGCTCCCTGAGTGACTAGGTGGGGTGTCCTGTTATCACCCTGAAGGGAAATGAGTATTTGATACTGGACAGTGTTTGTTTTATTCTCATCTAAAAACAGGGATGATAGCTCATACAATAGAGATTTCAAATGTCTTTTATTTTGAAACTGTACATCAAAATGTCCTGATCTTTTCTGGGTTCTCTAGGTGGGGTGTCCTGCTATCACCCTGGAGTGAGATGAGTCTTTAATACTGGAGAGTTTTGGTTTTATTCTCATCTAAAAACAGGGATGATAGCTCATACAATAGAGATTTCAAAGGTATTTTATTTTGAAACTCTAAATCAGAATGTCCTGATTCTCCCTGAGTGACTAGGTGGGGTGTCCTGCTATCACCCTGGATTGAGATGAGTCTTTGATACTGGACAGTTTTTGTTTTATTTTCATCTAAATACAGGGATGATAGCTCATACAATAGAGATTACAAAGGTCTTTTATTTTGAAACTCTAGATCAGAATGTTCTGATTCTCCCTGAGTGACTAGGTGGGGTGTCCTGCTATCACCCTGGATTGAGATCTGTCTTTGATACTGGACAGTGTTTGTTTTATTCCCATCTAAAAACAGGGATGATAGCTCATATATGAGACTTCAAAGGTATTTTATTTTGAAACTCTAAAGCAGAATGTCCTGATTGTCCCTGAGTGACTAGGTGGGGTTTCCTGCTATCACCCTGGAGTGAGATGTGTCTTTGATACTGGATAATCTTTGTTTTATTCTCATCTAAACAGAGAGGGATGATAGCTCATACATGAGATTTCAAAGGTCTTTTATTTTGAAACTCTAGATCAGAATATCCTGATTCTCCCTGAGTGACTAGGTGGGGTGTCCTGCTATCACCCTGGATTGAGATCAGTCTTTGATACTGGACAGTTTTTGTTTTATTTTCATCTAAATACAGGGATGATAGCTCATACAATAGAGATTACAAAGGTATTTTATTTTGAAACTCTAAAGCAGAATGTCCTGATTGTCCCTGAGTGACTAGGTGGGGTTTCATGCTATCACCCTGGAGTGAGATGAGTCTTTGATACTGGAGAGTTTTTGTTTTATTCTCATCTAAACAGAGGGATGATAGCTCATATATGAGATTTCAAAGGTCTTTTATTTTGAAACTCTAAATCAGAATGTTCTGATTCTCCCTGAGTGACTAGATGGGGTGTTCTGCTATCACCCTGGAGTAAGATAGGTCTTTAATACTGGACAGTGTTTGTTTTATTCCCATCTAAAAACAGGGATGATAGCTCATACAATAGAGATTTAAAAGGTCTTTTATTTTGAAACTCTACATCAGAATCTCCTGATTCTCCCTGAGTGACTAGGTGGGGTGTCATGCGATCACCCTGGAGTGAGATGTGTCTTTGATACTGGAGAATCTTTGTTTTATTCTCATCTAAACAGAGAGGGGTGATAGCTCATACATGAGATTTCAAAGGTCTTTTATTTTGAAACTCTAGATCAGAATGTCCTGATTTTTTCTGAGTGACTAGATGGGTTGTCCTGCTGTCACCATGGAGTTAGATGAGTCTTTGATACTGGACAGTGTGTGTTTTATTCCCATCTAAAAACAGGGATGATAGCTCATATATGAGACTTCAAAGGTATTTTATTTTGAACTCTAAATCAGAATGTCCTGATTCTCCCTGAGTGACTAGGTGGGGTGTCCTGCTATCACCCTGGATTGAGATCAGTCTTTGATACTGGACAGTTTTTGTTTTATTTTCATCTAAATACAGGGATGATAGCTCATACAATAGAGATTACAAAGGTCTTTTATTTTGAAACTCTAAAGCAGAATGTCCTGATTGTCCCTGAGTGACTAGGTGGGGTTTCATGCTTTCACCCTGGAGTGAGATGAGTCTTTGATACTGGAGAGTTTTTGTTTTATTCTCATCTAAACAGAGAGGGATGATAGCTCATATATGAGATTTCAAAGGTCTTTTATTTTGAAACTCTAAATCAGAATGTTCTGATTCTCCCTGAGTGACTAGATGGGGTGTTCTGCTATCACCCTGGAGTAAGATAGGTCTTTAATACTGGACAGTGTTTGTTTTATTCCCATCTAAAAACAGGGATGATAGCTCATACAATAGAGATTTAAAAGGTATTTTATTTTGAAACTCTACATCAGAAAGTCCTGATTCTCCCTGAGTGACTAGGTGGGGTGTCCTGTTATCACCCTGAAGGGAAATGAGTATTTGATACTGGACATTGTTTGTTTTATTCTTATCTAAATGCAGAGGGATGATAGCTCATATATGAGATTTCAAAGGTCTTTTATTTTGAAACTCTAAATCAGAATGTCCTGATTCTCCCTGAGTGACTAGGTGGGGTGTCCTGCTATCACCCTGGAGTGAGATGCATCTTTGATACTGGACAGTTTTTGTTTTATTCTCATCTAAAAACAGGGATGATAGCTCATGCAATAGATATTTCAAATGTCTTTTATTTTGAAACTGTACATCAAAATGTCCTGATCTTTTCTGGGTTCTCTAGGTGGGGTGTCCTGCTATCACCCTGGAGTGAGATGAGTCTTTAATACTGGAGAGTTTTGGTTTTATTCTCATCTAAAAACAGGGATGATAGCTCATACAATAGAGATTTCAAAGGTATTTTATTTTGAAACTCTAAATCAGAATGTCCTGATTCTCCCTGAGTGACTAGGTGGGGTGTCCTGCTATCACCCTGGATTGAGATGAGTCTTTGATACTGGACAGTTTTTGTTTTATTTTCATCTAAATACAGGGATGATAGCTCATACAATAGAGATTACAAAGGTCTTTTATTTTGAAACTCTAGATCAGAATGTTCTGATTCTCCCTGAGTGACTAGGTGGGGTGTCCTGCTATCACCCTGGATTGAGATCTGTCTTTGATACTGGACAGTGTTTGTTTTATTCCCATCTAAAAACAGGGATGATAGCTCATATATGAGACTTCAAAGGTATTTCATTTTGAAACTCTAAAGCAGAATGTCCTGATTGTCCCTGAGTGACTAGGTGGGGTTTCCTGCTATCACCCTGGAGTAAGATAGGTCTTTAATACTGGACAGTGTTTGTTTTATTCCCATCTAAAAACAGGGATGATAGCTCATACAATAGAGATTTAAAAGGTCTTTTATTTTGAAACTCTACATCAGAATCTCCTGATTCTCCCTGAGTGACTAGGTGGGGTGTCATGCGATCACCCTGGAGTGAGATGTGTCTTTGATACTGGAGAATCTTTGTTTTATTCTCATCTAAACAGAGAGGGGTGATAGCTCATACATGAGATTTCAAAGGTCTTTTATTTTGAAACTCTAGATCAGAATGTCCTGATTTCTTCTGAGTGACTAGATGGGTTGTCCTGCTGTCACCATGGAGTAAGATGAGTCTTTGATACTGGACAGTGTGTGTTTTATTCCCATCTAAAAACAGGGATGATAGCTCATATATGAGACTTCAAAGGTATTTTATTTTGAAACTCTAAATCAGAATGTCCTGATTCTCCCTGAGTGACTAGGTGGGGTGTCCTGCTATCACCCTGGATTGAGATCAGTCTTTGATACTGGACAGTTTTTGTTTTATTTTCATCTAAATACAGGGATGATAGCTCATACAATAGAGATTACAAAGGTCTTTTATTTTGAAACTCTAAAGCAGAATGTCCTGATTGTCCCTGAGTGACTAGGTGGGGTTTCATGCTATCACCCTGGAGTGAGATGAGTCTTTGATACTGGAGAGTTTTTGTTTTATTCTCATCTAAACAGAGAGGGATGATAGCTCATATATGAGATTTCAAAGGTTTTTTATTTTGAAACTCTAAATCAGAATGTTCTGATTCTCCCTGAGTGACTAGATGGGGTGTTCTGCTATCACCCTGGAGTAAGATAGGTCTTTAATACTGGACAGTGTTTGTTTTATTCCCATCTAAAAACAGGGATGATAGCTCATACAATAGAGATTTAAAAGGTCTTTTATTTTGAAACTCTACATCAGAATCTCCTGATTCTCCCTGAGTGACTAGGTGGGGTGTCATGCTATCACCCTGGAGTGAGATGTGTCTTTGATACTGGAGAATCTTTGTTTTATTCTCATCTAAACAGAGAGGGGTGATAGCTCATACATGAGATTTCAAAGGTCTTTTATTTTGAAACTCTAGATCAGAATGTCCTGATTTTTTCTGAGTGACTAGATGGGGTGTCCTGCTGTCACCATGGAGTAAGATGAGTCTTTGATACTGGACAGTGTGTGTTTTATTCCCATCTAAAAACAGGGATGATAGCTCATATATGAGATTTCAAAGGTATTTTATTTTGAAACTCTAAATCAGAATGTCCTGATTCTCCCTGAGTGACTAGGTGGGGTGTCCTGCTATCACCCTGGAGTGAGATGAGTCTTTGATACTGGAGAGTTTTTGTTTTATTCTCATCTAAACAGAGAGGGATGATAGCTCATATATGAGATTTCAAAGGTCTTTTATTTTGAAACTCTACATCAGAATGTCCTGATTTTTCTTCGGAGTGACTAGATGGGGTGTCCTGCTATCACCCTGGAGTAAGATAGGTCTTTGATACTGGACAGTGTTTGTTTTATTCTCATCTAAAAACAGGGATGATAGCTCATCCAATAGAGATTTAAAAGGTCTTTTATTTTGAAACTCTACATCAGAATCTCCTGATTCTCCGTGAGTGACTAGGTGGGGTGTCATGCTATCACCCTGGAGTGAGATGTGTCTTTGATACTGGAGAGTCTTTGTTTTATTCTCATCTAAACAGAGAGGGATGATAGCTCATACATGAGATTTCAAAGGTCTTTTATTTTGAAACTCTAAATCAGAATGTCCTGATTTTTTCTGAGTGACTAGATGGGGTGTCCTGCTGTCACCATGGAGTTAGATGAGTCTTTGATACTGGACAGTGTGTGTTTTATTCCCATCTAAAAACAGGGATGATAGCTCATATATGAGACTTCAAAGGTATTTTATTTTGAAACTCTAAATCAGAATGTCCTGATTCTCCCTGAGTGACTAGGTGGGATGTCCTGCTATCACCCTGGATTGAGATGAGTCTTTGATACTGGACAGTTTTTGTTTTATTGTCATCTAAATACAGGGATGATAGCTCATACAATAGAGATTACAAAGGTCTTTTATTTTGAAACTCTACATCAGAATGTTCTGATTCTCCCTGAATGACTAGGTGGGGTGTCCTGCTATCACCCTGGATTGAGATCTGTCTTTGATACTGGACAGTGTTTGTTTTATTCCCATCTAAAAACAGGGATGATAGCTCATATATGAGACTTCAAAGGTATTTTATTTTGAAACTCTAAAGCAGAATGTCCTGATTGTCCCTGAGTGACTAGGTGGGGTGTCCTGTTATCACCCTGAAGGGAAATGAGTATTTGATACTGGACAGTGTTTGTTTTATTCTTATCTAAATACAGAGGGATGATAGCTCATATATGAGATTTCAAAGGTCTTTTATTTTGAAACACTACATCAGAATGTCCTGATTTTTTCTGAGTGACTAGATGGGGTGTCCTGCTGTCACCCTAGATTGAGATGAGTCTTTGATACTGGACAGTTTTTGTTTTATTCTCATCTAAAAACAGGGATGATAGCTCATGCAATAGAGATTTCAAAGGTATTTTATGTTGAAACTGTACATCAGAATGTCCTGATTCTCCCTGAGTGAATAGATGGGGTGTCCTGCTATCACCATGGAGTTAGATGAGTCTTTGATACTGGACAGTGTTTGTTTTATTCCCATAGAGATTTCAAAGGTCTTTTATTTTGAAACTCTACATCAGAATGTCCTGATTCTCCCTGAGTGACTAGGTGGGGTGTCCTGTTATCACCCTGAAGTGAAATAAATATTTCATACTGGACAGTTTTTGTTTTATTCTTATCTAAATACAGAGGGATGATAGCTCATATATGATATTTCAAAGGTATTTTATTTTGAAACTGTACATCAGAATGTCCTGATTCTCCCTGAGTGACTAGATGGGGTGTCCTGCTATCACCCTGGATTGAGATGAGTCTTTGATACTGGAGAGTCTTTGTTTTATTATCATCTAAACAGAGAGGGATGATAGCTCATATATGAGATTTCAAAGGTCTTTTATTTTGAAACTCTACATCAGAATGTCCTGATTTGTTCTGAGTGACTAGATGGGGTGTCCTGCTATCACCATGGAGTTAGATGAGTCTTTGATAATGGACAGTGTTTGTTTTATTCCAATCTAAAAACAGGGATGATAGCTCATATATGAGACTACAAAGGTATTTTATTTTGAAACTCTAAATCAGAATGTCCTGCTTCTCCCTGAGTGACTAGGTGGGGTGTCCTGCTATCACCCTGGAGTGAGATGCGTCTTTGATACTGGATAGTTTTTGTTTTATTCTCATCTAAAAACAGGGATGATAGCTCATGCAATAGAGATTTCAAATGTCTTTTATTTTGAAACTGTACATCAGAATGTCCTGATCTTTTCTGGGTTCTCTAGGTGGGGTGTCCTGCTATCACCCTGGAGTGAGATGAGTCTTTAATACTGGAGAGTTTTGGTTTTATTCTCATCTAAACAGAGAGGGATGATAGCTCATACAATAGAGATTTCAAAGGTCTTTTATTTTGAAACTCTACATCAGAATGTCCTGATTCTTTTTCGGAGTGACTAGATGGGGTGTCCTGCTATCACCCTGGAGTGAGATGGGTCTTTGATCCTGGACAGTGTTTGTTTTATTCTCATCTAAAAACAGGGATGATAGCTCATACAATAGAGATGTCAAAGGTCTTTTATTTTGAAACTGTACTTCTGAACCTCCTGATTCTCCCTGAGTGACTAGGTGGGGTGTCATGCTATCACCCTGGAGTCAGATGGGTCTTTGATACTGGACAGTGTTTGTTTTATTCTCATCTAAATACAGGGATGATAGCTCATATATGAGACTTCAAAGGTATTTTATTTTGAAACTCTACATCAGAAAGTCCTGATTCTCCCTGAGTGACTAGGTGGGGTGTCCTGTTATCACCCTGAAGGGAAATGAGTATTTGATACTGGACAGTGTTTGTTTTATTCTTATCTAAATGCAGAGGGATGATAGCTCATATATGAGATTTCAAAGGTCTTTTATTTTGAAACTCTACATCAGAATGTCCTGATTCTCCCTGAGTGACGAGATGGGATGTCCTGCTATCACCCTGGATTGAGATGAGTCTTTGATACTGGAGAGTCTTTGTTTTATTATCATCTAAACAGAGAGGGATGATAGCTCATATATGAGATTTCAAAGGTCTTTTATTTTGAAACTCTACATCAGAATGTCCTGATTTTTTCTGAGTGACTAGATGGGGTGTCCCGCTATCACCATGGAGTTAGATGAGTCTTTGATACTGGACAGTGTTTGTTTTATTCCAATCGAAAAACAGGGATGATAGCTCATATATGAGCCTTCAAAGGTATTTTATTTTGAAACTCTAAATCAGAATGTCCTGATTCTCCCTGAGTGACTAGGTGGGGTGCCCTGCTATCACCCTGGAGTGAGATGCGTCTTTGATACTGGACAGTTTTTGTTTTATTCTCATCTAAAAACAGGGATGATAGCTCATGCAATAGAGATTTCAAAGGTCTTTTATTTTGAAACTCTACATCAGAAAGTCCTGATTCTCCCTGAGTGACTAGGTGGGGTGTCCTGTTATCACCCTGGATGGAAATTAGTCTTTGATACTGGACAGTGTTTGTTTTTTTCGTATCTAAATACAGAGGGATGATAGCTCATATATGAGATTTCAAAGGTCTTTTATTTTGAAACTGTAAATCAGAATCTCCTGATTCTCCCTGAGTGACTAGGTGGGGTGTCATGCTATCACGCTGGATTGAGATGAGTCTTTGATACTGGACAGTTTTTGTTTTATTCTCATCTAAAAACAGGGATGATAGCTCATGCAATAGAGATTTCAAAGGTCTTTTATGTTTAAACTGTACATCAGAATGTCCTGATTTTTTCTGAGTGACTAGGTGGGGTGTCCTGTTATCACCCTGAAGGGAAATGAGTATTTGATACTGGACAGTGTTTGTTTTATTCTTATCTAAATACAGAGGGATGATAGCTCATATATGAGATTTCAAAGGTCTTTTATTTTGAAACTCTACATCAGAATGTCCTGTTTTTTTCTGAGGGACTAGATGGGGTGTCCTGCTATCACCATGGAGTTAGATGAGTCTTTGATACTGGACAGTGTTTTTTTTTATTCCCATCTAAAACAGGGATGATAGCTCATATATGAGACTTCAAAGGTATTTTATTTTGAAACTCTAAAGCAGAATGTCCTGATTGTCCCTGAGTGACTAGGTGCGGTGTCCTGCTATCACCCTGGACTGAGATGTGTCTTTGATACTGGACATTTTTTGTTTTATTCTCATCTAAAAACAGGGATGATAGCTCATACAATAGAGATTTCAAAGGTCTTTTATTTTGAAACTCTACATCAGAAAGTCCTGATTCTCCCTGAGTGACTAGGTGGGGTGTCCTGCTATCACCCTGGAGTGAGATGAGTCTTTGATACTGGAGAGTTTTTATTTTATTCTCATCTAAACAGAGAGGGATGATAGCTCATATATGAGATTTCAAAGGTCTTTTATTTTGAAACTGTACATCAGAATGTCCTGATCTTTTCTGGGTTCTCTAGGTGGGGTGTCCTGCTATCACCCTGGAGTGAGATGAGTCTATAATACTGGAGAGTTTTGGTTTTATTCTCATCTAAACAGAGAGGGATGCTAGCTCATACAATAGAGATTTCAAAGGTCTTTTATTTTGAAACTCTACATCAGAAAGTCCTGATTCTCCCTGAGTGACTAGGTGGGGTGTCCTGTTATCACCCTGGAGGGAAATGAGTATTTGATACTTGACAGTGTTTGTTTTATTCGTATCTAAATACAGAGGGATGATAGCTCATATATGAGATTTCAAAGGTCTTTTATTTTGAAACTGTACATTAGAATGTCCTGATTCTCCCTGAGTGACTAGGTGGGGTTTCCTGCTATCACCCTGGAGTGAGATGAGTTTTTGATATTGGACAGTATTTGTTTTATTCTCATCTAAAAACAGGGATGATAGCTCATATATGAGACTTCAAAGGTATTTTATTTTGAAACTCTACATCAGAATGTCCTGATTTTTTCGGAGTGACTAGAAAGGGTGTCCTGTTATAACCCTGAAGGGAAATGAGTATTTGATACTGGACAGTTTTTGTTTTATTCTTATCTAAATACAGAGGGATGATAGCTCATATATGAGATTTCAAAGGTCTTTTATTTTGAAACTGTACATCAGAATGTCCTGATTCTCCCTTAGTGACTAGGTGGGGTTTCATGCTATCACCCTGCAGTGAGATGAGTCTTTGATACTGGACATTTTTTGTTTTATTCTCATCTAAAAACAGGGATGATAGCTAATACAATAGAGATTTCAAACATATTTTATTTTGAAACTCTACATCAGAATGTCCTGATTTTTTCTCAGTGACTAGATGGGGTGTCCTGTTATCACCCTGGAGTGAGATGCGTCTTTGATACTGGACAGTTTTTGTTTTATTCTCATCTAAAAACAGGGATGATAGCTCATACAATAGAGATTTCAAAGGTATTTTATTTTGAAACTCTACATCAGAATGTCCTGATTTTTTCTGAGTGACTAGATGGGGTGTCCTGCTATCACCCTGGAGTGAGATTAGTCTTTGATACTGGACAGTTTTTGTTTTATTCTCATCTAAAAACAGGGATGATAGCTCATGCAATAGAGATTTCAAAGGTCTTTTATTTTGAAATTCTACATCAGAATGTCCTGATTCTCCCTGAGTGACTGGGTGGGGAGTCCTGCTATCACCCTGGAGTTTGATGAGTCTTTGATATTGGACAGTTATTGTGTTATTCTCATCTAAAAACAGGGATGATAGCTCATATATGAGACTTCAAAGGTATTTTATTTTGAAACTGTACATCAGAATGTCCTGATTTTTTCTGAGTGACTAGATGGGGTGTCCTGCTATCACCCTGGAGTGAGATGAGTCTTTGATACTGGACAGTTTTTGTTTTATTCTCATCTAAAATCAGGGATGATAGCTCATGCAATAGAGATTTCAAAGGTCTTTTATTTTGAAACTGTACATTAGAATGTCCTGATTCTCCCTGAGTGACTAGGTGGGGTTTCCTGCTATCACCCTGGAGTGAGATGAGTTTTTGATATTGGACAGTATTTGTTTTATTCTCATCTAAAAACAGGGATGATAGCTCATATATGAGACTTCAAAGGTATTTTATTTTGAAACTCTACATCAGAATGTCCTGATTTTTTCGGAGTGACTAGATGGGGTGTCCTGTTATCACCCTGAAGGGAAATGAGTATTTGATACTGGACAGTGTTTGTTTTATTCATATCTAAATACAGAGGGATGATAGCTCATATATGAGATTTCAAAGGTCTTTTATTTTGAATCTCTATATCAGAATGTCCTGATTTTTTCTGAGTGACTAGATGGAGTGTCCTGCGATCACCATGGAGTTAGATGAGTCTTTGATACTGGACAGTGTTTGTTTTATTCCCATCTAAAAACAGGGATGATAGCTCATATATGAGACTTCAAAGGTATTTTATTTTGAAACTCTAAATCAGAATGTCCTGATTCTCCCTGAGTGACTAGGTGGGGTGTCCTGCTCTCACTCTGGAGTGAGATGCGTCTTTGATACTGGACAGTCTTTGTTTTATTCTCATCTAAAAACAGGGATGATAGCTCATACAATAGAGATTTCAAAGGTATTTTATTTTGAAACTCTACATCAGAATGTCCTGATTTTTTTCTGAGTGACTAGGTGGGGTGTCCTGTTATCACCCTGGAGTTTAATGAGTTTTTGATATTGGACAGTTATTGTTTTATTCTCATCTAAAAACAGGGATGATAGCTCATATATGAGACTTCAAAGGTATTTTATTTTGAAACTCTACATCAGAATGTCCTGATTTTTTCGGAGTGACTAGAAAGGGTGTCCTGCTATCACCATGGAGTGAGATGAGTCTTTGATACTGGACAGTCTTTGTTTTATTCTCATCTAAAAACAGGGATGATAGCTCATAAAATAGAGATTTCAAAGGTCTTTTATTTTGAAACTCTACATCAGAAAGTCCTGATTCTCCCTGAGTGACTAGGTGGGGTGGCCTGTTATAACCCTGAAGGGAAATGAGTATTTGATACTGGACAGTTTTTGTTTTATTCTTATCTAAATACAGAGGGATGATAGCTCATATATGAGACTTCAAAGGTATTTTATTTTGAATCTCTATATCAGAATGTCCTGATTCTCCCTGAGTGACTAGGTGGGGTGTCATGCTATCACCCTGGAGTGAGATGAGTTTTTGATACTGGACAGTTATTTTTTTATTCTCATCTAAAAAATGGGATGATAGCTCATATATGAGAATTCAAAGGTATTTTATTTTGAAACTCTACATCAGAATGTCCTGATTTTTTCTGAGTGACTAGATGGGGTGTCCTGCTATCACCCTGGAGTGAGATGAGTCTTTAATACTGGAGAGTTTTTGTTTTATTCTCATCTAAACAGAGAGGGATGATAGCTCATATATGAGATTTCAAAGGTCTTTTATTTTGAAACTCTACATCAGAATGTCCTGATTTTTTCTGAGTGACTAGATGGGGTGTCCTGCTATCACCATGGAGTTAGATGAATCTTTGATACTGGACAGTGTTTGTTTTATTCCCATCTAAAAACAGGGATGATAGCTCATATATGAGACTTCAAAGGTATTTTATTTTGAAACTCTAAATCAGAATGTCCTGATTCTCCCTTAGTGACTAGGTGGGGTTTCATGCTATCACCCTGCAGTGAGATGAGTCTTTGATACTGGATATTTTTTGTTTTATTCTCATCTAAAAACAGGGATGATAGCTAATACAATAGAGATTTCAAACATATTTTATTTTGAAACTCTACATCAGAATGTCCTGATTTTTTCTCAGTGACTAGATGGGGTGTCCTGTTATCACCCTGGAGTGAGATGCGTCTTTGATACTGGACAGTTTTTGTTTTATTCTCATCTAAAAACAGGGATGATAGCTCATACAATAGAGATTTCAAAGGTATTTTATTTTGAAACTCTACATCAGAATGTCCTGATTTTTTCTGAGTGACTAGATGGGGTGTCCTGCTATCACCCTGGAGTGAGATGAGTCTTTGATACTGGACAGTTTTTGTTTTATTCTCATCTAAAAACAGGGATGATAGCTCATGCAATAGAGATTTCAAAGGTCTTTTATTTTGAAATTCTACATCAGAATGTCCTGATTCTCCCTGAGTGACTGGGTGGGGAGTCCTGCTATCACCCTGGAGTTTGATGAGTCTTTGATATTGGACAGTTATTGTGTTATTCTCATCTAAAAACAGGGATGATAGCTCATATATGAGACTTCAAAGGTATTTTATTTTGAAACTGTACATCAGAATGTCCTGATTTTTTCTGAGTGACTAGATGGGGTGTCCTGCTATCACCCTGGAGTGAGATGAGTCTTTGATACTGGACAGTTTTTGTTTTATTCTCATCTAAAATCAGGGATGATAGCTCATGCAATAGAGATTTCAAAGGTCTTTTATTTTGAAACTGTACATTAGAATGTCCTGATTCTCCCTGAGTGACTAGGTGGGGTTTCCTGCTATCACCCTGGAGTGAGATGAGTTTTTGATATTGGACAGTATTTGTTTTATTCTCATCTAAAAACAGGGATGATAGCTCATATATGAGACTTCAAAGGTATTTTATTTTGAAACTCTACATCAGAATGTCCTGATTTTTTCTGAGTGACTAGATGGGGTGTCCTGTTATCACCCTGAAGGGAAATGAGTATTTGATACTGGACAGTGTTTGTTTTATTCGTATCTAAATACAGAGGGATGATAGCTCATATATGAGACTTCAAAGGTATTTTATTTTGAAACTCTAAATCAGAATGTCCTGATTCTCCCTGAGTGACTAGGTGGGGTGTCCTGCTATCACTCTGGAGTGAGATGCGTCTTTGATACTGGACAGTCTTTGTTTTATTCTCATCTAAAAACAGGGATGATAGCTCATACAATAGAGATTTCAAAGGTATTTTATTTTGAAACTCTACATCAGAATGTCCTGATTTTTTTCTGAGTGACTAGGTGGGGTGTCCTGTTATCACCCTGGAGTTTGATGAGTCTTTGATATTCGACAGTTATTGTTTTATTCTCATCTAAAAACAGGGATGATAGCTCATATATGAGACTTCAAAGGTATTTTATTTTGAAACTGTACATCAGAATGTCCTGATTTTTTCTGAGTGACTAGATGGGGTGTCCTGCTATCACCCTGGAGTGAGATTAGTCTTTGATACTGGACAGTTTTTGTTTTATTCTCATCTAAAAACAGGGATGATAGCTCATGCAATAGAGATTTCAAAGGTCTTTTATTTTGAAACTGTACATTAGAATGTCCTGATTCTCCCTGAGTGACTAGGTGGGGTTTCCTGCTATCACCCTGGAGTGAGATGAGTTTTTGATATTGGACAGTATTTGTTTTACTCATCTAAAAACAGGGATGATAGCTCATATATGAGACTTCAAAGGTATTTTATTTTGAAACTCTACATCAGAATGTCCTGATTTTTTCGGAGTGACTAGATGGGGTGTCCTGCTATCACCCTGGAGTGAGATTAGTCTTTGATACTGGACAGTCTTTGTTTTATTCTCATCTAAAAACAGGGATGATAGCTCATAAAATAGAGATTTCAAAGGTCTTTTATTTTGAAACTCTACATCAGAAAGTCCTGATTCTCCCTGAGTGACTAGGTGGGGTGGCCTGTTATAACCCTGAAGGGAAATGAGTATTTGATACTGGACAGTTTTTGTTTTATTCTTATCTAAATACAGAGGGATGATAGCTCATATATGAGACTTCAAAGGTATTTTATTTTGAATCTCTATATCAGAATGTCCTGATTCTCCCTGAGTGACTAGGTGGGGTGTCATGCTATCACCCTGGAGTGAGATGAGTTTTTGATACTGGACAGTTATTTTTTTATTCTCATCTAAAAAATGGGATGATAGCTCATATATGAGAATTCAAAGGTATTTTATTTTGAAACTCTACATCAAAATGTCCTGATTTTTTCTGAGTGACTAGATGGGGTGTCCTGCTATCACCCTGGAGTGAGATGAGTCTTTAATACTGGAGAGTTTTTGTTTTATTCTCATCTAAACAGAGAGGGATGATAGCTCATATATGAGATTTCAAAGGTCTTTTATTTTGAAACTCTACATCAGAATGTCCTGATTTTTTCTGAGTGACTAGATGGGGTGTCCTGCAAACACCATGGAGTTAGATGAGTCTTTGATACTGGACAGTGTTTGTTTTATTCCCATCTAAAAACAGGGATGATAGCTCATATATGAGACTTCAAAGGTATTTTATTTTGAAACTCTAAATCAGAATGTCCTGATTCTCCCTGAGTGACTAGGTGGGGTGTCCTGCTATCACCCTGGAGTGAGATGCGTCTTTGATACTGGACAGTCTTTGTTTTATTCTCATCTAAAAACAGGGATGATAGCTCATACAATAGAGATTTCAAAGGTATTTTATTTTGAAACTCTACATCAGAATGTCCTGATTTTTTCTGAGTGACTAGGTGGGGTCTCCTGTTATCACCCTGGAGTTTGATGAGTCTTTGATATTGGACAGTTATTGTTTTATTCTCATCTAAAAACAGGGATGATAGCTATTATATATGACTTCAAAGGTATTTTATTTTGAAACTGTACATCAGAATGTCCTGATTTTTTCTGAGTGACTAGATGGGGTGTCCTGCTATCACCCTGGAGTGAGATGAGTCTTTGATACTGGACAGTTTTTGTTTTATTCTCATCTAAAAACAGGGATGATAGCTCATGCAATAGAGATTTCAAAGGTCTTTTATTTTGAAACTGTACATTAGAATGTCCTGATTCTCCCTGAGTGACTAGGTGGGGTTTCCTGCTATCACCCTGGAGTGAGATGAGTTTTTGATATTGGACAGTATTTGTTTTACTCATCTAAAAACAGGGATGATAGCTCATATATGAGACTTCAAAGGTATTTTATTTTGAAACTCTACATCAGAATGTCCTGATTTTTTCGGAGTGACTAGAAAGGGTGTCCTGCTATCACCATGGAGTGAGATGAGTCTTTGATACTGGACAGTCTTTGTTTTATTCTCATCTAAAAACAGGGATGATAGCTCATAAAATAGAGATTTCAAAGGTCTTTTATTTTGAAACTCTACATCAGAAAGTCCTGATTCTCCCTGAGTGACTAGGTGGGGTGGCCTGTTATAACCTTGAAGGGAAATGAGTATTTGATACTGGACAGTTTTTGTTTTATTCTTATCTAAATACAGAGGGATGATAGCTCATATATGAGATTTCAAAGGTCTTTTATTTTGAAACTGTACATCAGAATGTCATGATTCTCCCTTAGTGACTAGGTTGGGTTTCATGCTATCACCCTGCAGTGAGATGAGTCTTTGATACTGGACATTTTTTTGTTTTATTCTCATCTAAAAACAGGGATGATAGCTAATACAATAGAGATTTAAAACATATTTTATTTTGAAACTCTACATCAGAAAGTCCTGATTCTCCCTGAGTGACTAGGTGGGGTGGCCTGTTATAACCCTGAAGGGAAATGAGTATTTGATACTGGACAGTTTTTGTTTTATTCTTATCTAAATACAGAGGGATGATAGCTCATATATGAGACTTCAAAGGTATTTTATTTTGAATCTCTATATCAGAATGTCCTGATTCTCCCTGAGTGACTAGGTGGGGTGTCATGCTATCACCCTGGAGTGAGATGAGTTTTTGATACTGGACAGTTATTTTTTTATTCTCATCAAAAAAATGGGATGATAGCTCATATATGAGAATTCAAAGGTATTTTATTTTGAAACTCTACATCAGAATGTCCTGATTTTTTCTGAGTGACTAGATGGGGTGTCCTGCTATCACCCTGGAGTGAGATGAGTCTTTAATACTGGAGAGTTTTTGTTTTATTCTCATCTAAACAGAGAGGGATGATAGCTCATATATGAGATTTCAAAGGTCTTTTATTTTGAAACTCTACATCAGAATGTCCTGATTTTTTCTGAGTGACTAGATGGGGTGTCCTGCTATCACCATGGAGTTAGATGAATCTTTGATACTGGACAGTGTTTGTTTTATTCCCATCTAAAAACAGGGATGATAGCTCATATATGAGACTTCAAAGGTATTTTATTTTGAAACTCTAAATCAGAATGTCCTGATTCTCCCTTAGTGACTAGGTGGGGTTTCATGCTATCACCCTGCAGTGAGATGAGTCTTTGATACTGGACATTTTTTGTTTTATTCTCATCTAAAAACAGGGATGATAGCTAATACAATAGAGATTTCAAACATATTTTATTTTGAAACTCTACATCAGAATGTCCTGATTTTTTCTCAGTGACTAGATGGGGTGTCCTGTTATCACCCTGGAGTGAGATGCGTCTTTGATACTGGACAGTTTTTGTTTTATTCTCATCTAAAAACAGGGATGATAGCTCATACAATAGAGATTTCAAAGGTATTTTATTTTGAAACTCTACATCAGAATGTCCTGATTTTTTCTGAGTGACTAGATGGGGTGTCCTGCTATCACCCTGGAGTGAGATGAGTCTTTGATACTGGACAGTTTTTGTTTTATTCTCATCTAAAAACAGGGATGATAGCTCATGCAATAGAGATTTCAAAGGTCTTTTATTTTGAAATTCTACATCAGAATGTCCTGATTCTCCCTGAGTGACTGGGTGGGGAGTCCTGCTATCACCCTGGAGTTTGATGAGTCTTTGATATTGGACAGTTATTGTGTTATTCTCATCTAAAAACAGGGATGATAGCTCATATATGAGACTTCAAAGGTATTTTATTTTGAAACTGTACATCAGAATGTCCTGATTTTTTCTGAGTGACTAGATGGGGTGTCCTGCTATCACCCTGGAGTGAGATGAGTCTTTGATACTGGACAGTTTTTGTTTTATTCTCATCTAAAATCAGGGATGATAGCTCATGCAATAGAGATTTCAAAGGTCTTTTATTTTGAAACTGTACATTAGAATGTCCTGATTCTCCCTGAGTGACTAGGTGGGGTTTCCTGCTATCACCCTGGAGTGAGATGAGTTTTTGAAATTGGACAGTATTTGTTTTATTCTCATCTAAAAACAGGGATGATAGCTCATATATGAGACTTCAAAGGTATTTTATTTTGAAACTCTACATCAGAATGTCCTGATTTTTTCTGAGTGACTAGATGGGGTGTCCTGTTATCACCTTGAAGGGAAATGAGTATTTGATACTGGACAGTGTTTGTTTTATTCGTATCTAAATACAGAGGGATGATAGCTCATATATGAGACTTCAAAGGTATTTTATTTTGAAACTCTAAATCAGAATGTCCTGATTCTCCCTGAGTGACTAGGTGGGGTGTCCTGCTATCACCCTGGAGTGAGATGCGTCTTTGATACTGGACAGTCTTTGTTTTATTCTCATCTAAAAACAGGGATGATAGCTCATACAATAGAGATTTCAAAGGTATTTTATTTTGAAACTCTACATCAGAATGTCCTGATTTTTTCTGAGTGACTAGGTGGGGTCTCCTGTTATCACCCTGGAGTTTGATGAGTCTTTGATATTGGACAGTTATTGTTTTATTCTCATCTAAAAACAGGGATGATAGCTATTATATATGACTTCAAAGGTATTTTATTTTGAAACTGTACATCAGAATGTCCTGATTTTTTCTGAGTGACTAGATGGGGTGTCCTGCTATCACCCTGGAGTGAGATGAGTCTTTGATACTGGACAGTTTTTGTTTTATTCTCATCTAAAAACAGGGATGATAGCTCATGCAATAGAGATTTCAAAGGTCTTTTATTTTGAAACTGTACATTAGAATGTCCTGATTCTCCCTGAGTGACTAGGTGGGGTTTCCTGCTATCACCCTGGAGTGAGATGAGTTTTTGATATTGGACAGTATTTGTTTTACTCATCTAAAAACAGGGATGATAGCTCATATATGAGACTTCAAAGGTATTTTATTTTGAAACTCTACATCAGAATGTCCTGATTTTTTCGGAGTGACTAGAAAGGGTGTCCTGCTATCACCATGGAGTGAGATGAGTCTTTGATACTGGACAGTCTTTGTTTTATTCTCATCTAAAAACAGGGATGATAGCTCATAAAATAGAGATTTCAAAGGTCTTTTATTTTGAAACTCTACCTCAGAAAGTCCTGATTCTCCCTGAGTGACTAGGTGGGGTGGCCTGTTATAACCCTGAAGGGAAATGAGTATTTGATACTGGACAGTTTTTGTTTTATTCTTATCTAAATACAGAGGGATGATAGCTCATATATGAGATTTCAAAGGTCTTTTATTTTGAAACTGTACATCAGAATGTCATGATTCTCCCTTAGTGACTAGGTTGGGTTTCATGCTATCACCCTGCAGTGAGATGAGTCTTTGATACTGGACATTTTTTTGTTTTATTCTCATCTAAAAACAGGGATGATAGCTAATACAATAGAGATTTAAAACATATTTTATTTTGAAACTCTACATCAGAATGTCCTGATTTTTTCTCAGTGACTAGATGGGGTGTCCTGTTATCACCCTGGAGTGAGATGAGTCTTTGATACTGGACAGTTTTTGTTTTATTCTCATCTAAATACAGGGATGATAGCTAATACAATAAAGATTTCAAAAATATTTTATTTTGAAACTCTACATCAGAATGTCCTGATTTTTTCTCAGTGACTAGATGGGGTGTCCTGCTATCACCCTGGAGTGAGATCAGTCTTTGATACTTGAGAGTTTTTGTTTTATTCTCATCTAAACAGAGAGGGATTATAGCTCATATATGAGATTTCAAAGGTCTTTTATTTTGAAACTCTACATCAGAATGTCCTGATTTTTTCTGAGTGACTAGGTGGGGTGTCCTGTTATCACCCTGGAGTTTGATGAGTCTTTGATATTGGACAGTTATTGTTTTATTCTCATCTAAAAACAGGGATGATAGCTCATATATGAGACTTCAAAGGTATTTTATTTTGAAACTGTACATCAGAATGTCCTGATTTTTTCTGAGTGACTAGATGGGGTTTCCTGCTATCACCCTGGAGTGAGATGAGTCTTTGATACTGGACAGTTTTTCTTTTATTCTCATCTAAAAACAGGGATGATAGCTCATGCAATAGAGATTTCAAAGGTATTTTATTTTGAAACTGTACATCAGAATGTCCTGATTCTCCCTGAGTGACTTGATGGGGTGTCCTGCTATCACCATGGAGTTAGATGAGTCTTTGATACTGGACAGTGTTTGTTTTATTCCCATCTAAAAACAGGGATGATAGCTCAAATATGAGATTTCAAAGGTATTTTATTTTGAAACTCTAAATCAGAATGTCCTGATTTTTTCTGAGTGACTAGGTGGGGTGTCCTGTTATCACCCTGGAGTGAGATGCGTCTTTGATACTGGACAGTCTTCATTTTATTCTCATCTAAAAATAGGGATGATAGCTCATACAATAGAGATTTCAAAGGTATTTTATTTTGAAACTCTACATCAGAATGTCCTGATTTTTTCTGAGTGACTAGGTGGGGTGTCCTGCTATCACCCTGGAGTGAGATGAGTCTTTGATACTGGACAGTTTTGTTTTATTCTCATCTAAACAGAGAGGGATGATAGCTCATATATGAGATTTCAAAGGTGTTTTATTTTGAAACTCTACATCAGAATGTCCTGATTTTCCCTGAGTGACTAGATGGGTGTCCTGCTATCACCCTGGAGTGAGATGAGTCTTTGATACTGGACAGTTTTTGTTTTATTCTCATCTAAAACAGGGATGATAGCTCATACAATAGAGATTTCAAAGGTATTTTATTTTGAAACTCTACATCAGAATGTCCTGATTTTTTCTGAGTGACTAGGTTGGGTGTCCTGCTATCACCCTGGAGTGAGATGCGTCTTTGATACTGGACAGTCTTTGTTTTATTCTCATCTAAAAATAGGGATGATAGCTCATACAATAGAGATTTCAAAGGTATTTTATTTTGAAACTCTACATCAGAATGTCCTGATTTTTTCTGAGTGACTAGGTGGGGTGTCCTGCTATCACCCTGGAGTGAGATGCGTCTTTGATACTGGACAGTCTTTGTTTTATTCTCATCTAAAAATAGGGATGATAGCTCATATATGAGATTTCAAAGGTCTTTTATTTTGAAACTGTACATCAGAATGTCCTGATTTTTTCTGAGTGACTATGTGGCGTGTCCTGCTATAACCCTGGAGTGGGATCAGTCTTTGATACTTGAGAGTTTTTGTTTTATTCTCATCTAAACAGAGAGGGATTATAGCTCATATATGAGATTTCAAAGGTCTTTTATTTTGAAACTCTACATCAGAATGTCCTGATTCTCCCTGAGTGACTAGGTGGGGTGTCCTGCTATCACCCTGGAGTGAGATGAGTCTTTGATACTGGACAGTTTTTGTTTTATTCTCATCTAAAAACAGGGATGATAGCTCATGCAATAGAGATTTCAAAGGTCTTTTATTTTGAAACTCTACATCAGAATGTCCTGATTCTCCCTGAGTGACTAGATGGGGTGTGCTGCTATCACCCTGGAGTGAGATGAGTCTTTGATACTGGACAATTTTTGTTTTATTCTCATCTAAAAACAGGGATGATAGCTCATGCAATAGAGATTTCAAAGGTCTTTTATTTTGAAACTGTACATCAGAATGTCCTGATTCTCCCTGAGTGACTAGGTGGGGTGTCCTGCTATCACCCTGGAGTGAGATGAGTCTTTGATACTGGACAGTTTTTGTTTTATTCTCATCTAAAAACAGGGATGATAGCTCATACAATAGAGATTTCAAAGGTCTTTTATTTTGAAACTCTACATCAGAATGTCCTGATTTTTTCTGAGTGACTAGATGGGGTGTCCTGCTATCACCCTGGAGTGAGATGAGTCTTTGATACTGGACAGTTTTTGTTTTATTCTCATCTAAAAACAGGGATGATAGCTCATGCAATAGAGATTTCAAAGGTCTTTTATTTTGAAATTCTACATCAGAATGTCCTGATTCTCCCTGAGTGACTGGGTGGGGAGTCCTGCTATCACCCTGGAGTTTGATGAGTCTTTGATATTGGACAGTTATTGTGTTATTCTCATCTAAAAACAGGGATGATAGCTCATATATGAGACTTCAAAGGTATTTTATTTTGAAACTGTACATCAGAATGTCCTGATTTTTTCTGAGTGACTAGGTGGGGTCTCCTGTTATCACCCTGGAGTTTGATGAGTCTTTGATATTGGACAGTTATTGTTTTATTCTCATCTAAAAACAGGGATGATAGCTATTATATATGACTTCAAAGGTATTTTATTTTGAAACTGTACATCAGAATGTCCTGATTTTTTCTGAGTGACTAGATGGGGTGTCCTGCTATCACCCTGGAGTGAGATGAGTCTTTGATACTGGACAGTTTTTGTTTTATTCTCATCTAAAATCAGGGATGATAGCTCATGCAATAGAGATTTCAAAGGTCTTTTATTTTGAAACTGTACATTAGAATGTCCTGATTCTCCCTGAGTGACTAGGTGGGGTTTCCTGCTATCACCCTGGAGTGAGATGAGTTTTTGATATTGGACAGTATTTGTTTTATTCTCATCTAAAAACAGGGATGATAGCTCATATATGAGACTACAAAGGTATTTTATTTTGAAACTCTACATCAGAATGTCCTGATTTTTTCTGAGTGACTAGATGGGGTGTCCTGTTATCACCTTGAAGGGAAATGAGTATTTGATACTGGACAGTGTTTGTTTTATTCGTATCTAAATACAGAGGGATGATAGCTCATATATGAGACTTCAAAGGTATTTTATTTTGAAACTCTAAATCAGAATGTCCTGATTCTCCCTGAGTGACTAGGTGGGGTGTCCTGCTATCACTCTGGAGTGAGATGCGTCTTTGATACTGGACAGTCTTTGTTTTATTCTCATCTAAAAACAGGGATGATAGCTCATACAATAGAGATTTCAAAGGTATTTTATTTTGAAACTCTACATCAGAATGTCCTGATTTTTTCTGAGTGACTAGGTGGGGTGTCCTGTTATCACCCTGGAGTTTGATGAGTCTTTGATATTGGACAGTTATTGTTTTATTCTCATCTAAAAACAGGGATGATAGCTCATATATGAGACTTCAAAGGTATTTTATTTTGAAACTGTACATCAGAATGTCCTGATTTTTTCTGAGTGACTAGATGGGGTGTCCTGCTATCACCCTGGAGTGAGATTAGTCTTTGATACTGGACAGTTTTTGTTTTATTCTCATCTAAAAACAGGGATGATAGCTCATGCAATAGAGATTTCAAAGGTCTTTTATTTTGAAACTGTACATTAGAATGTCCTGATTCTCCCTGAGTGACTAGGTGGGGTTTCCTGCTATCACCCTGGAGTGAGATGAATTTTTGATATTGGACAGTATTTGTTTTACTCTCATCTAAAAACAGGGATGATAGCTCATATATGAGACTTCAAAGGTATTTTATTTTGAAACTCTACATCAGAATGTCCTGATTTTTTCGGAGTGACTAGAAAGGGTGTCCTGCTATCACCATGGAGTGAGATGAGTCTTTGATACTGGACAGTCTTTGTTTTATTCTCATCTAAAAACAGGGATGATAGCTCATAAAATAGAGATTTCAAAGGTCTTTTATTTTGAAACTCTACATCAGAAAGTCCTGATTCTCCCTGAGTGACTAGGTGGGGTGGCCTGTTATAACCCTGAAGGGAAATGAGTATTTGATACTGGACAGTTTTTGTTTTATTCTTATCTAAATACAGAGGGATGATAGCTCATATATGAGACTTCAAAGGTATTTTATTTTGAATCTCTATATCAGAATGTCCTGATTCTCCCTGAGTGACTAGGTGGGGTGTCATGCTATCACCCTGGAGTGAGATGAGTTTTTGATACTGGACAGTTATTTTTTTATTCTCATCTAAAAAATGGGATGATAGCTCATATATGAGAATTCAAAGGTATTTTATTTTGAAACTCTACATCAAAATGTCCTGATTTTTTCTGAGTGACTAGATGGGGTGTCCTGCTATCACCCTGGAGTGAGATGAGTCTTTAATACTGGAGAGTTTTTGTTTTATTCTCATCTAAACAGAGAGGGATGATAGCTCATATATGAGATTTCAAAGGTCTTTTATTTTGAAACTCTACATCAGAATGTCCTGATTTTTTCTGAGTGACTAGATGGGGTGTCCTGCAAACACCATGGAGTTAGATGAGTCTTTGATACTGGACAGTGTTTGTTTTATTCCCATCTAAAAACAGGGATGATAGCTCATATATGAGACTTCAAAGGTATTTTATTTTGAAACTCTAAATCAGAATGTCCTGATTCTCCCTGAGTGACTAGGTGGGGTGTCCTGCTATCACCCTGGAGTGAGATGCGTCTTTGATACTGGACAGTCTTTGTTTTATTCTCATCTAAAAACAGGGATGATAGCTCATACAATAGAGATTTCAAAGGTATTTTATTTTGAAACTCTACATCAGAATGTCCTGATTTTTTCTGAGTGACTAGGTGGGGTCTCCTGTTATCACCCTGGAGTTTGATGAGTCTTTGATATTGGACAGTTATTGTTTTATTCTCATCTAAAAACAGGGATGATAGCTATTATATATGACTTCAAAGGTATTTTATTTTGAAACTGTACATCAGAATGTCCTGATTTTTTCTGAGTGACTAGATGGGGTGTCCTGCTATCACCCTGGAGTGAGATGAGTCTTTGATACTGGACAGTTTTTGTTTTATTCTCATCTAAAAACAGGGATGATAGCTCATGCAATAGAGATTTCAAAGGTCTTTTATTTTGAAACTGTACATTAGAATGTCCTGATTCTCCCTGAGTGACTAGGTGGGGTTTCCTGCTATCACCCTGGAGTGAGATGAGTTTTTGATATTGGACAGTATTTGTTTTACTCATCTAAAAACAGGGATGAAAGCTCATATATGAGACTTCAAAGGTATTTTATTTTGAAACTCTACATCAGAATGTCCTGATTTTTTCGGAGTGACTAGAAAGGGTGTCCTGCTATCACCATGGAGTGAGATGAGTCTTTGATACTGGACAGTCTTTGTTTTATTCTCATCTAAAAACAGGGATGATAGCTCATAAAATAGAGATTTCAAAGGTCTTTTATTTTGAAACTCTACCTCAGAAAGTCCTGATTCTCCCTGAGTGACTAGGTGGGGTGGCCTGTTATAACCCTGAAGGGAAATGAGTATTTGATACTGGACAGTTTTTGTTTTATTCTTATCTAAATACAGAGGGATGATAGCTCATATATGAGATTTCAAAGGTCTTTTATTTTGAAACTGTACATCAGAATGTCATGATTCTCCCTTAGTGACTAGGTTGGGTTTCATGCTATCACCCTGCAGTGAGATGAGTCTTTGATACTGGACATTTTTTTGTTTTATTCTCATCTAAAAACAGGGATGATAGCTAATACAATAGAGATTTAAAACATATTTTATTTTGAAACTCTACATCAGAATGTCCTGATTTTTTCTCAGTGACTAGATGGGGTGTCCTGTTATCACCCTGGAGTGAGATGAGTCTTTGATACTGGACAGTTTTTGTTTTATTCTCATCTAAATACAGGGATGATAGCTAATACAATAAAGATTTCAAAAATATTTTATTTTGAAACTCTACATCAGAATGTCCTGATTTTTTCTCAGTGACTAGATGGGGTGTCCTGCTATCACCCTGGAGTGAGATCAGTCTTTGATACTTGAGAGTTTTTGTTTTATTCTCATCTAAACAGAGAGGGATTATAGCTCATATATGAGATTTCAAAGGTCTTTTATTTTGAAACTCTACATCAGAATGTCCTGATTTTTTCTGAGTGACTAGGTGGGGTGTCCTGTTATCACCCTGGAGTTTGATGAGTCTTTGATATTGGACAGTTATTGTTTTATTCTCATCTAAAAACAGGGATGATAGCTCATATATGAGACTTCAAAGGTATTTTATTTTGAAACTGTACATCAGAATGTCCTGATTTTTTCTGAGTGACTAGATGGGGTTTCCTGCTATCACCCTGGAGTGAGATGAGTCTTTGATACTGGACAGTTTTTCTTTTATTCTCATCTAAAAACAGGGATGATAGCTCATGCAATAGAGATTTCAAAGGTATTTTATTTTGAAACTGTACATCAGAATGTCCTGATTCTCCCTGAGTGACTTGATGGGGTGTCCTGCTATCACCATGGAGTTAGATGAGTCTTTGATACTGGACAGTGTTTGTTTTATTCCCATCTAAAAACAGGGATGATAGCTCAAATATGAGATTTCAAAGGTATTTTATTTTGAAACTCTAAATCAGAATGTCCTGATTTTTTCTGAGTGACTAGGTGGGGTGTCCTGTTATCACCCTGGAGTGAGATGCGTCTTTGATACTGGACAGTCTTCATTTTATTCTCATCTAAAAATAGGGATGATAGCTCATACAATAGAGATTTCAAAGGTATTTTATTTTGAAACTCTACATCAGAATGTCCTGATTTTTTCTGAGTGACTAGGTGGGGTGTCCTGCTATCACCCTGGAGTGAGATGAGTCTTTGATACTGGACAGTTTTGTTTTATTCTCATCTAAACAGAGAGGGATGATAGCTCATATATGAGATTTCAAAGGTGTTTTATTTTGAAACTCTACATCAGAATGTCCTGATTTTCCCTGAGTGACTAGATGGGTGTCCTGCTATCACCCTGGAGTGAGATGAGTCTTTGATAATGGACAGTTTTTGTTTTATTCTCATCTAAAAACAGGGATGATAGCTCATGCAATAGAGATTTCAAAGGTCTTTTATTTTGAAATTCTACATCAGAATGTCCTGATTCTCCCTGAGTGACTAGATGGGTGTCCTGCTATCACCCTGGAGTGAGATGAGTCTTTGATACTGGAGAGATTTTGTTTTATTCTCATCTAAACAGAGAGGGATGATAGCTCATATATGAGATGTCAAAGGTATTTTATTTTGAAACTGTACATCAGAATGTCCTGATTTTTTCTGAGTGACTAGATGGGGTGTCCTGCTATCACCATGGAATTAGATGAGTCTTTGATACTGGACAGTTTTTGTTTTATTCTCATCTAAAACAGGGATGATAGCTCATACAATAGAGATTTCAAAGGTATTTTATTTTGAAACTCTACATCAGAATGTCCTGATTTTTTCTGAGTGACTAGGTTGGGTGTCCTGCTATCACCCTGGAGTGAGATGCGTCTTTGATACTGGACAGTCTTTGTTTTATTCTCATCTAAAAATAGGGATGATAGCTCATACAATAGAGATTTCAAAGGTATTTTATTTTGAAACTCTACATCAGAATGTCCTGATTTTTTCTGAGTGACTAGGTGGGGTGTCCTGCTATCACCCTGGAGTGAGATGCGTCTTTGATACTGGACAGTCTTTGTTTTATTCTCATCTAAAAATAGGGATGATAGCTCATATATGAGATTTCAAAGGTCTTTTATTTTGAAACTGTACATCAGAATGTCCTGATTTTTTCTGAGTGACTATGTGGCGTGTCCTGCTATAACCCTGGAGTGGGATCAGTCTTTGATACTTGAGAGTTTTTGTTTTATTCTCATCTAAACAGAGAGGGATTATAGCTCATATATGAGATTTCAAAGGTCTTTTATTTTGAAACTCTACATCAGAATGTCCTGATTCTCCCTGAGTGACTAGGTGGGGTGTCCTGCTATCACCCTGGAGTGAGATGAGTCTTTGATACTGGACAGTTTTTGTTTTATTCTCATCTAAAAACAGGGATGATAGCTCATGCAATAGAGATTTCAAAGGTCTTTTATTTTGAAACTCTACATCAGAATGTCCTGATTCTCCCTGAGTGACTAGATGGGGTGTGCTGCTATCACCCTGGAGTGAGATGAGTCTTTGATACTGGACAATTTTTGTTTTATTCTCATCTAAAAACAGGGATGATAGCTCATGCAATAGAGATTTCAAAGGTCTTTTATTTTGAAACTGTACATCAGAATGTCCTGATTCTCCCTGAGTGACTAGGTGGGGTGTCCTGCTATCACCCTGGAGTGAGATGAGTCTTTGATACTGGACAGTTTTTGTTTTATTCTCATCTAAAAACAGGGATGATAGCTCATACAATAGAGATTTCAAAGGTCTTTTATTTTGAAACTCTACATCAGAATGTCCTGATTTTTTCTGAGTGACTAGGTGGGGTGTCCTGTTATCACCCTGGAGTTTGATGAGTCTTTGATATTGGACAGTTATTGTTTTATTCTCATCTAAAAACAGGGATGATAGCTCATATATGAGACTTCAAAGGTATTTTATTTTGAAACTGTACATCAGAATGTCCTGATTTTTTCTGAGTGACATTGTGGCGTGTCCTGCTATCACCCTGGGGTGAGATCAGTCTTTGATACTTGAGAGTTTTTCTTTTATTCTAATCTAAACAGAGAGGGATTATAGCTCATATATGAGATTTCAAAGGTCTTTTATTTTGAAACTCTACATCAGAATGTCCTGATTCTTCCTGAGTGACTAGGTGGGGTGTCCTGGTATCACCCTGGAGTGAGATGCGTCTTTGATACTGGACAGTTTTTGTTTTATTCTCATCTAAAAACAGGGATGATAGCTCATACAATAGAGATTTCAAAGGTATTTTATTTTGAAACTGTACATCAGAATGTCCTGATTTTTTCTGAGTGACTAGATGGGGTTTCCTGCTATCACCCTGGAGTGAGATGAGTCTTTGATACTGGACAGTCTTTGTTTTATTCTCATCTAAAAACAGGGATGATAGCTCATACAATAGAGATTTCAAAGGTCTTTTATTTTGAAACTCTACATCAGAAAGTCCTGATTCTCCCTGAGTGACTAGGTGGGGTGTCCTGTTATAACCCTGAAGGGAAATGAGTATTTGATACTGGACAGTTTTGTTTTATTCTCATCTAAACAGAGAGGGATGATAGCTCATATATGAGATTTCAAAGGTATTTTATTTTTGAAACTCTAAATCAGAATGTCCTGATTTTTTCTGAGTGACTAGGTGGGGTGTCCTGCTATCACCCTGGAGTAAGATGCGTCTTTGATACTGGACAGTCTTTGTTTTATTCTCATCTAAAAATAGGGATGATAGCTCATACAATAGAGATTTCAAAGGTATTTTATTTTGAAACTCTACATCAGAATGTCCTGATTCTCCTTGAGTGACTAGATGGGGTGTCGTGCTATCACCCTGGAGTGAGATGAGTCTTTGATACTGGACAGTTTTTGTTTTATTCTCATCTAAAAACAGGGATGATAGCTAATACAATAGAGACTTCAAAAATATTTTATTTTGAAACTCTACATCAGAATGTCCTGATTTTTTCTGAGTGACTAGATGGGGTGTCCTGCTATCACCATGGAGTTAGATGAGTCTTTGATACTGGACAGTGTTTGTTTTATTCCCATCTAAAAACAGGGATGATAGCTCATATATGAGATTTCAAAGGTATTTTATTTTGAAACTCTAAATCAGAATGTCCTGATTTTTTCTGAGTGACTAGGTGGGGTGTCCTGCTATCACCCTGGAGTGAGATGCGTCTTTGATACTGGACAGTCTTTGTTTTATTCTCATCTAAAAATAGGGATGATAGCTCATACAATAGAGATTTCAAAGGTCTTTTATTTTGAAACTGTACATCAGAATGTCCTGATTTTTTCTGAGTGACTAGGTGGGGTGTCCTGCTATCACCCTGGAGTGAGATGAGTCTTTGATACTGGACAGTTTTTGTTTTATTCTCATCTAAACAGAGAGGGATGATAGCTCATATATGAGATTTCAAAGGTCTTTTATTTTGAAACTGTACATCAGAATGTCCTGATTTTTTCTGAGTGACTAGCTGGGGTGTCCTGCTATCACCCTGGAGTGAGATGAGTCTTTGATACTGTCCAGTTTTTGTTTTATTCTCATCTAAAAACAGGGATGATAGCTCATGCAATAGATATTTCAAAGGTCTTTTATTTTGAAACTGTACTTCAGAATGTCCTGATTCTCCCTGAGTGACTTGATGGGGTGTCCTGCTATCACCATGGAGTTAGATGAGTCTTTGACACTGGACAGTGTTTGTTTTATTCCCATCTAAAAACAGGGATGATAGCTCATATATGAGATTTCAAAGGTATTTTATTTTGAAACTCTAAATCAGAATGTCCTGATTTTTTCTGAGTGACTAGGTGGGGTGTCCTGCTATCACCCTGGAGTGAGATGAGTCTTTGATACTGGACAGTTTTGTTTTATTCTCATCTAAACAGAGAGGGATGATAGCTCATATATGAGATTTCAAAGGTATTTTATTTTGAAACTCTAAATCAGAATGTCCTGATTTTTTCTGAGTGACTAGATGGGGTGTCCTGCTATCACCATGGAGTTAGATGCGTCTTTGATACTGGACAGTCTTTGTTTTATTCTCATCTAAAAATAGGGATGATAGCTCATACAATAGAGATTTCAAAGGTATTTTATTTTGAAACTCTACATCAGAATGTCCTGATTCTCCTTGAGTGACTAGATGGGGTGTCGTGCTATCACCCTGGAGTGAGATGAGTCTTTGATACTGGACAGTTTTTGTTTTATTCTCATCTAAAAACAGGGATGATAGCTAATACAATAGAGACTTCAAAAATATTTTATTTTGAAACTCTACATCAGAATGTCCTGATTTTTTCTGAGTGACTAGATGGGGTGTCCTGCTATCACCATGGAGTTAGATGAGTCTTTGATACTGGACAGTGTTTGTTTTATTCCCATCTAAAAACAGGGATGATAGCTCATATATGAGATTTCAAAGGTATTTTATTTTGAAACTCTAAATCAGAATGTCCTGATTTTTTCTGAGTGACTAGGTGGGGTGTCCTGCTATCACCCTGGAGTGAGATGCGTCTTTGATACTGGACAGTCTTTGTTTTATTCTCATCTAAAAATAGGGATGATAGCTCATACAATAGAGATTTCAAAGGTCTTTTATTTTGAAACTGTACATCAGAATGTCCTGATTTTTTCTGAGTGACTAGGTGGGGTGTCCTGCTATCACCCTGGAGTGAGATGAGTCTTTGATACTGGACAGTTTTTGTTTTATTCTCATCTAAACAGAGAGGGATGATAGCTCATATATGAGATTTCAAAGGTCTTTTATTTTGAAACTGTACATCAGAATGTCCTGATTTTTTCTGAGTGACTAGCTGGGGTGTCCTGCTATCACCCTGGAGTGAGATGAGTCTTTGATACTGTCCAGTTTTTGTTTTATTCTCATCTAAAAACAGGGATGATAGCTCATGCAATAGATATTTCAAAGGTCTTTTATTTTGAAACTGTACTTCAGAATGTCCTGATTCTCCCTGAGTGACTTGATGGGGTGTCCTGCTATCACCATGGAGTTAGATGAGTCTTTGACACTGGACAGTGTTTGTTTTATTCCCATCTAAAAACAGGGATGATAGCTCATATATGAGATTTCAAAGGTATTTTATTTTGAAACTCTAAATCAGAATGTCCTGATTTTTTCTGAGTGACTAGGTGGGGTGTCCTGCTATCACCCTGGAGTGAGATGAGTCTTTGATACTGGACAGTTTTGTTTTATTCTCATCTAAACAGAGAGGGATGATAGCTCATATATGAGATTTCAAAGGTATTTTATTTTGAAACTCTAAATCAGAATGTCCTGATTTTTTCTGAGTGACTAGGTGGGGTGTCCTGCTATCACCCTGGAGTGAGATGCGTCTTTGATACTGGACAGTCTTTGTTTTATTCTCATCTAAAAATAGGGATGATAGCTCATACAATAGAGATTTCAAAGGTATTTTATTTTGAAACTCTACATCAGAATGTCCTGATTTTTTCTGAGTGACTAGGTGAGGTGTCCTGCTATCACCCTGGAGTGAGATGAGTCTTTGATACTGGACAGTTTTGTTTTATTCTCATCTAAACAGAGAGGGATGATAGCTCATATATGATATTTCAAAGGTCTTTTATTTTGAAACTCTACATCAGAATGTCCTGATTCTCCCTGAGTGACTAGGTGTGGTGTCCTGTCATCACCCTGGAGTGAGATGCGTCTTTGATACTGGACAGTTTTTGTTTTATTCTCATCTAAAAACAGGGATGATAGCTCATACATTAGAGATTTCAAAGGTATTTTATGTTGAAACTCTACATCAGAATGTCCTGATTTTTTCTGAGTGACTAGATGGGGTGTCCTGCTATCACCCTGGAGTGAGATGAGTCTTTGATACTGGACAGTTTTTGTTTTATTCTCATCTAAAAACAGGGATGATAGTTCATGCAATAGAGATTTCAAAGGTCTTTTATTTTGAAATTCTAAATCAGAATGTCCTGATTCTCCCTGAGTGACTAGATGGGTGTCCTGCTATCACCCTGGAGTGAGATGAGTCTTTGATAATGGACAGTTTTTGTTTTATTCTCATCTAAAAACAGGGATGATAGCTCATGCAATAGAGATTTCAAAGGTATTTTATTTTGAAACTGTACATCAGAATGTCCTGATTTTTTCTGAGTGACTAGATGGGGTGTCCTGCTATCACCCTGGAGTGAGATGAGTCTTTGATACTGGACAGTGTTTGTTTTATTCTCATCTAAAAACAGGGATGATAGCTCATGCAATAGAGATTTCAAAGGTCTTTTATTTTGAAACTGTACATCAGAATGTCCTGATTCTCCCTGAGTGACTAGATGGGGTGTCCTGCTATCACCCTGGAGTGAGATGAGTCTTTGATACTGGACAGTGTTTGTTTTATTCTCATCTAAAAACAGGGATGATAGCTCATGCAATAGAGATTTCAAAGGTCTTTTATTTTGAAACTCTACATCAGAATGTCCTGATTTTTTCTGAGTGACTAGATGGGGTGTCCTGCTATCACCATGGAGTTAGATGAGTCTTTGATACTGGACAGTGTTTGTTTTATTCCCATCTAAAAACAGGGATGATAGCTCATATATGAGATTTCAAAGGTATTTTATTTTGAAACTCTAAATCAGAATGTCCTGATTTTTTCTGAGTGACTAGGTGGGGTGTCCTGCTATCACCATGGAGTGAGATGCGTCTTTGATACTGGACAGTCTTTGTTTTATTCTCATCTAAAAATAGGGATGATAGCTCATACAATAGAGATTTCAAAGGTATTTTATTTTGAAACTCTACATCAGAATGTCCTGATTTTTTCTGAGTGACTAGGTGGGGTGTCCTGCTATCACCCTGGAGTGAGATGAGTCTTTGATACTGGACAGTTTTTGTTTTATTCTCATCTAAACAGAGAGGGATGATAGCTCATATATGAGATTTCAAAGGTCTTTTATTTTGAAACTGTACATCAGAATGTCCTGATTTTTTCTGAGTGACTAGGTGGCGTGTCCTGCTATCACCCTGGAGTGAGATCAGTCTTTGATACTTGAGAATTTTTGTTTTTATTCTCATCTAAACAGAGAGGGATTATAGCTCATATATGAGATTTCAAAGGTCTTTTATTTTGAAACTGTACATCAGAATGTCCTGATTCTCCCTGAGTGACTAGGTGGGGTGTCCTGCTATCACCCTGGAGTGAGATGCGTCTTTGAAACTGGACAGTTTTTGTTTAATTCTCATCTAAAAACAGGGATGATAGCTCATACAATAGAGATTTCAAAGGTATTTTATTTTGAAACTCTACATCAGAATTTCCTGATTTTTTCTGAGTGACTAGATGGGGTGTCCTGCTATCACCCTGGAGTGAGATGCGTCTTTGATACTGGACAGTTTTTGTTTTATTCTCATCTAAAAACAGGGATGATAGCTCATACAATAGAGATTTCAAAGGTATTTTATTTTGAAACTCTACATCAGAATGTCCTGATTTTTTCTGAGTGACTAGATGGGGTGTCCTGCTATCACCCTGGAATGAGATGAGTCTTTGATACTGTCCAGTTTTTGTTTTATTCTCATCTAAAAACAGGGATGATAGCTCATGCAATAGATATTTCAAAGGTCTTTTATTTTGAAACTGTACTTCAGAATGTCCTGATTCTCCCTGAGTGACTAGGTGGGGAGTCCTGCTATCACCCTGGAGTGAGATGAGTCTTTGATATTGGACAGTATTTGTTTTATTCTCATCTAAACACAGGGATGATAGCTCATGCAATAGAGATTTCAAAGGTCTTTTATTTTGAAACTCTAGATCAGAAAGTCCTGATTCTCCCTGAGTGACTAGGTGGGGAGTCCTGTTATCACCCTGAAGGGAAATGAGTATTTGATACTGGACAGTGTTTGTTTTATTCTTATCTAAATACAGAGGGATGATAGCTCATATATGAGATTTCAAAG
This sequence comes from Notothenia rossii, assembly GCF_949606895.1. Lineage (NCBI taxonomy): Eukaryota > Metazoa > Chordata > Actinopteri > Perciformes > Nototheniidae > Notothenia > Notothenia rossii. The sequence goes on from NW_027640159.1 coordinate 121,829, forward strand.
GTCTTTTATTTTGAAACTCTACATCAGAATGTCCTGATTCTCCCTGAGTGACTAGGTTGGGAGTCCTGCTATGAACCTGGAGTGAGATGAGTCTTTGATATTGGACAGTATTTGTTTTATTCTCATCTAAAAACAGGGATGATAGCTCATGCAATAGAGATTTCAAAGGTCTTTTATTTTGAAACTCTAGATCAGAAAGTCCTGATTCTCCCTGAGTGACTAGGTGGGGTGTCCTGTTATCACCCTGAAGGGAAATGAGTATTTGATACTGGACAGTGTTTTTTTTATTCTTATCTAAATACAGAGGGATGATAGCTCATATATGAGATTTCAAAGGTCTTTTATTTTGAAACTCTACATCAGAATGTCCTGATTTTTTCTGAGTGCCTAGGTGGGGTGTCCTGTTATCACCCTGGAGTTTGATGAGTCTTTGATATTGGACAGTTATTGTTTTATTCTCATCTAAAAACAGGGATGATAGCTCATATATGAGACTTCAAAGGTATTTTATTTTGAAACTGTACATCAGAATGTCCTGATTTTTTCTAAGTGAATAGATGGGGTATCCTGCTATCACCCTGGAGTGAGATGAGTCTTTGATACTGGACAGTTTTGTTTTATTCTCATCTAAACAGAGAGGGATGATAGCTCATATATGAGATTTCAAAGGTCTTTTATTTTGAAACTGTACATCAGAATGTCCAGATTTTTTCTGAGTGACTATGTGGCGTGTCCTGCTATCACCCTGGAGTAAGATCAGTCTTTGATACTTGAGAGTTTTTGTTTTATTCTCATCTAAACAGAGAGGGATTATAGCTCATATATGAGATTTCAAAGGTCTTTTATTTTGAAACTCTACATCAGAATGTCCTGATTCTCCCTGAGTGACTAGGTGGGGTGTCCTGTTATCACCCTGGAGTGAGATGCGTCTTTGATACTGGACAGTTTTTGTTTTATTCTCATCTAAAAACAGGGATGATAGCTCATACAATAGAGATTTCAAAGGTATTTTATTTTGAAACTCTACATCAGAATGTCCAGATTTTTTCTGAGTGACTAGGTGGGGTGTCCTGCTATCACCCTGGAGTTTGATGAGTCTTTGATATTGAACAGTTATTGTTTTATTCTCATCTAAAAACAGGGATGATAGCTCATATATGAGACTTCAAAGGTATTTTATTTTGAAACTGTACACCAGAATGTCCTGATTTTTTCTGAGTGACTAGATGGGGTGTCCTGCTATCACCCTGGAGTGAGATGAGTCTTTGATATTGGACAGTGTTTGTTTTATTCTTATCTAAATACAGAGGGATGATAGCTCATATATGAGATTTCAAAGGTCTTTTATTTTGAAACTCTACATCAGAATGTCCTGATTCTACCTGAGTGACTAGATGGGGTGACCTGCTATCACCCTGGAGTGAGATGAGTCTTTGATACTGGACAGTGTTTGTTTTATTCTCATCTAAAAACAGGGATGATAGCTCATGCAATAGAGATTTCAAAGGTCTTTTATTTTGAAACTGTACATCAGAATGTCCTGATTCTCCCAAAGTGACTAGATGGGGTGTCCTGCTATCACCCTGGCGTGAGATGAGTCTTTGATACTGGACAGTTTTTGTTTTATTCTCATCTAAAAACAGGGATGATAGCTAATACAATAGAGACCTCAAAAATATTTTATTTTGAAACTCTACATCAGAATGTCCTGATTTTTTCTGAGTGACTAGATGGGGTGTCCTGCTATCACCATGGAGTTAGATGAGTCTTTGATACTGGACAGTGTTTGTTTTATTCCCATCTAAATACAGGGATGATAGCTCATATATGAGATTTCAAAGGTATTTTATTTTGAATCTCTAAATCAGAATGTCCTGATTTTTTCTGAGTGACTAGGTGGGGTGTCCTGCTATCACCCTGGAGTGAGATGCGTCTTTGATACTGGACAGTCTTTGTTTTATTCTCAACTTAACAGAGAGGGATTATAGCTCATATATGAGATTTCAAAGGTCTTTTATTTTGAAACTCTACATCAGAATGTCCTGATTCTCCCTGAGTGACTAGGTGGGGTGTCCTGCTATCACCCTGGAGTGAGATGAGTCTTTGATACTGGACAGTCTTTGTTTTATTCTCATCTAAAAACAGGGATGATAGCTCATACAATAGAGATGTCAAAGGTCTTTTATTTTTGAAACTCTACATCAGAAAGTCCTGATTCTCCCTGAGTGACTAGGTGGGGTGTCCTGTTATAACCCTGAAGGGAAATGAGTATTTGATACTGGACAGTTTTGTTTTATTCTCATCTAAACAGAGAGGGATGATAGCTCATATATGAGATTTCAAAGGTCTTTTATTTTGAAACTGTACATCAGAATGTCCTGATTCTCCCTGAGTGACTTGATGGGGTGTCCTACTATCACCATGGAGTTAGATGAGTCTTTGACACTGGAAAGTGTTTGTTTTATTCCCATCTAAAAACAGGGATGATAGCTCATATATGAGATTTCAAAGGTATTTTATTTTGAAACTCTAAATCAGAATGTCCTGATTTTTTCTGAGTGACTAGGTGGGGTGTCCTGCTATCACCCTGGAGTGAGATGCGTCTTTGATACTGGACAGTCTTTGTTTTATTCTCATCTAAATATAGGGATGATAGCTCATACAATAGAGATTTCAAAGGTATTTTATTTTGAAACTCTACATCAGAATGTCCTGATTTTTTCTGAGTGACTAGGTGGGGTGTCCTGCTATCACCCTGGAGTGAGATGAGTCTTTGATACTGGACAGTTTAGTTTTATTCTCATCTAAACAGAGAGGGATGATAGCTCATATATGAGATTTCAAAGGTCTTTTATTTTGAAACTGTACATCAGAATGTCCAGATTTTTTCTGAGTGACTATGTGGCGTGTCCTGCTATCACCCTGGAGTAAGATCAGTCTTTGATACTTGAGAGTTTTTGTTTTATTCTCATCTAAACAGAGAGGGATTATAGCTCATATATGAGATTTCAAAGGTCTTTTATTTTGAAACTCTACATCAGAATGTCCTGATTCTCCCTGAGTGACTAGGTGGGGTGTCCTGTTATCACCCTGGAGTGAGATGCGTCTTTGATACTGGACAGTTTTTGTTTTATTCTCATCTAAAAACAGGGATGATAGCTCATACAATAGAGATTTCAAAGGTATTTTATTTTGAAACTCTACATCAGAATGTCCTGATTTTTTCTGAGTGACTAGGTGGGGTGTCCTGCTATCACCCTGGAGTTTGATGAGTCTTTGATATTGGACAGTTATTGTTTTATTCTCATCTAAAAACAGGGATGATAGCTCATATATGAGACTTCAAAGGTATTTTATTTTGAAACTGTACACCAGAATGTCCTGATTTTTTCTGAGTGACTAGATGGGGTGTCCTGCTATCACCCTGGAGTGAGATGAGTCTTTGATATTGGACAGTGTTTGTTTTATTCTTATCTAAATACAGAGGGATGATAGCTCATATATGAGATTTCAAAGGTCTTTTATTTTGAAACTCTACATCAGAATGTCCTGATTCTACCTGAGTGACTAGATGGGGTGTCCTGCTATCACCCTGGAGTGAGATGAGTCTTTGATACTGGACAGTGTTTGTTTTATTCTCATCTAAAAACAGGGATGATAGCTCATGCAATAGAGATTTCAAAGGTCTTTTATTTTGAAACTGTACATCAGAATGTCCTGATTCTCCCAAAGTGACTACATGGGGTGTCCTGCTATCACCCTGGCGTGAGATGAGTCTTTGATACTGGACAGTTTTTGTTTTATTCTCATCTAAAAACAGGGATGATAGCTAATACAATAGAGACCTCAAAAATATTTTATTTTGAAACTCTACATCAGAATGTCCTGATTTTTTCTGAGTGACTAGATGGGGTGTCCTGCTATCACCATGGAGTTAGATGAGTCTTTGATACTGGACAGTGTTTGTTTTATTCCCATCTAAATACAGGGATGATAGCTCATATATGAGATTTCAAAGGTCTTTTATTTTGAAACTCTACATCAGAATGTCCTGATTCTCCCTGAGTGACTAGGTGGGGTGTCCTGCTATCACCCTGGAGTGAGATGCGTCTTTGATACTGGACAGTTTTTGTTTTATTCTCATCTAAAAACAGGGATGATAGCTCATACAATAGAGATTTCAAAGGTATTTTATTTTGAAACTCTACATCAGAATGTCCTGATTTTTTCTGAGTGACTAGATGGGGTGTCCTGCTATCACCCTGGAGTGAGATGCGTCTTTGATACTGGACAGTTTTTGTTTTATTCTCATCTAAAAACAGGGATGATAGCTCATGCAATAGATATTTCAAAGGTCTTTTATTTTGAAACTGTACTTCAGAATGTCCTGATTCTCCCTGAGTGACTAGGTGGGGAGTCCTGCTATCACCCTGGAGTGAGATGAGTCTTTGATATTGGACAGTATTTGTTTTATTCTCATCTAAAAACAGGGATGATAGCTCATGCAATAGAGATTTCAAAGGTCTTTTATTTTGAAACTCTACATCAGAAAGTCCTGATTCTCCCTGAGTGACTAGGTGGGGAGTCCTGTTATCACCCTGAAGGGAAATGAGTATTTGATACTGGACAGTGTTTGTTTTATTCTTATCTAAATACAGAGGGATGATAGCTCATATATGAGATTTCAAAGGTCTTTTATTTTTGAAACTCTACATCAGAATGTCCTGATTCTCCCTGAGTGACTAGGTGGGGTGTCATGCTATCACCCTGGAGTGAGATGAGTTTTTGATACTGGACAGTTATTGTTTTATTCTCATCTAAAAACAGGGATGATAGCTCATATATGAGATTTCAAAGGTATTTTATTTTGAAAATCTAAATCAGAATGTCCTGATTTTTTCTGAGTGACTAGGTGGGGTGTCCTGCTATCACCCTGGAGTGAGAGGAGTCTTTGATACTGGACAGTTTTATTTGTATTCTCATCTAAACAGAGAGGGATGATAGCTCATATATGAGACTTCAAAGGTCTTTTATTTTGAAACTCTACATCAGAAAGTCCTGATTCTCCCTGAGTGACTAGGTGGGGTGTCCTGTTATAACCCTGAAGGGAAATGAGTATTTGATACTGGACAGTTTTTGTTTTATTCTTATCTAAATACAGAGGGATGATAGCTCATATATGAGATTTCAAAGGTCTTTTATTTTGAAACTGTACATCAGAATGTCCTGATTCTCCCTGAGTGACTAGGTGGGGTTTCATGCTATCACCCTGCAGTGAGATGAGTCTTTGATACTGGACAATTTTTGTTTTATTCTCATCTAAAAACAGGGATGATAGCTAATACAATAGAGATTTCAAAAATATTTTATTTTGAAACTCTACATCAGAATGTCCTGATTTTTTCTCAGTGACTAGATGGGTTGTCCTGCTATCACCCTGGAGTGAGATGAGTCTTTGATACTGGACAGTTTTTGTTTTATTCTCATCTAAATACAGGGATGATAGCTAATACAATAGAGATTTCAAAAATATTTTATTTTGAAACTCTACATCAGAATGTCCTGATTTTTTCTCAGTGACTAGATGGGGTGTCCTGCTATCACCCTGGAGTGAGATGAGTCTTTGATACTGGAGAGATTTTGTTTTATTCTCATCTAAACAGAGAGGGATGATAGCTCATATATGAGATTTCAAAGGTCTTTTATTTTGAAACTCTACATCACAATGTCCTGATTTTTTCTGAGTGACTAGATGGGGTGTGCTGCTATCACCCTGGAGTGAGATGAGTCTTTGATACTGGACAGTTTTTGTTTTATTCTCATCTAAAAACAGGGATGATAGCTCATGCAATAGAGATTTCAAAGGTCTTTTATTTTGAAACTGTACATCAGAATGTCCTGATTCTCCCTGAGTGACTAGGTGGGGTTACCTGCTATCACCCTGGAGTGAGATGAGTCTTTGATACTTGACAGTTTTGTTTTATTCTCATCTAAACAGAGAGGGATGATAGCTCATATATGAGATTTCAAAGGTCTTTTATTTTGAAACAGTACATCAGAATGTCCTGATTTTTTCTGAGTGACTATGTGGCGTGTCCTGCTATCACCCTGGAGTTAGATCAGTCCTTGATACTTGAGAGTTTTTGTTTTATTCTCATCTAAACAGAGAGGGATTATAGCTCATATATGAGATTTCAAAGGTCTTTTATTTTGAAACTCTACATCAGAATGTCCTGATTCTCCCTGAGTGACTAGGTGGGGTGTCCTGTTATCACCCTGGAGTGAGATACGTCTTTGATACTGGACAGTTTTTGTTTTATTCTCATCTAAAAACAGGGATGATAGCTCATACAATAGAGATTTCAAAGGTATTTTATTTTGAAACTCTACATCAGAATGTCCTGATTTTTTCTGAGTGACTAGATGGGTGTCCTGCTATCACCCTGGAGTGAGATGAGTCTTTGATAATGGACAGTTTTTGTTTTATTCTCATCTAAAAACAGGGATGATAGCTCATGCAATAGAGATTTCAAAGGTATTTTATTTTGAAACTCTAAATCAGAATGTCCTGATTTTTTCTGAGTGACTAGATGGGGTGTCATGCTATCACCCTGGAGTGAGATGAGTCTTTGATACTGGAGAGATTTTGTTTTATTCTCATCTAAACAGAGAGGGATGATAGCTCATATATGAGATTTCAAAGGTATTTTATTTTGAAACTGTACATCAGAATGTCCTGATTTTTTCTGAGTGACTAGATGGGGTGTCCTGCTATCACCATGGAATTAGATGAGTCTTTGATACTGGACAGTTTTTGTTTTATTCTCATCTAAAAACAGGGATGATACAATAGAGATTTCAAAGGTATTTTATTTTGAAACTCTACATCAGAATGTCCTGATTTTTTCTGAGTGACTTGGTGGGGTGTCCTGCTATCACCCTGGAGTTTGATGAGTCTTTGAAATTGGACAGTTATTGTTTTATTCTCATCTAAAAACAGGGATGATAGCTCATATATGAGACTTCAAAGGTATTTTATTTTGAAACTGTACATCAGAATGTCCTGATTTTTTCTGAGTGACTAGATGGGGTGTCCTGCTATCACCCTGGAGTGAGATGAGTCTTTGATACTGGAGACTTTTTGTTTTATTCTCATCTAAAAACAGGGATGATAGCTCATGCAATAGAGATTTCAAAGGTCTTTTATTTTGAAACTGTACATGAGAATGTCCTGATTCTCCCTGAGTGACTAGGTGGGGTTTCCTGCTATCACCCTGAAGGGAAATGAGTATTTGATACTGGACAGTGTTTGTTTTATTCTTATCTAAATACAGAGGGATGATAGCTCATATATGAGATTTCAAAGGTCTTTTATTTTGAAACTCTACATCAGAATGTCCTGATTCTCCCTGAGTGACTAGGTGGGGTGTCATGCTATCACCCTGGAGTGAGATGAGTTTTTGATACTGGACATTTATTGTTTTATTCTCATCTAAAAAATGGGATGATAGCTCATATATGAGATTTCAAAGGTCTTTTATTTTGAAACTCTACATCAGAATGTCCTGATTTTTTCTGAGTGACTAGATGGGGTGTCCTGCAATCACCATGGAGTTAGATGAGTCTTTGATACTGGACAGTGTTTGTTTTATTCCCATCTAAAAACAGGGATGATAGCTCATATATGAGACTTCAAAGGTATTTTATTTTGAAACTCTAAATCAGAATGTCCTGATTCTCCCTGAGTGACTAGGTGGGGTGTCCTGCTATCACCCTGGAGTGAGATGCGTCTTTGATACTGGACAGTGTTTGTTTTATTGTCATCTAAAAACAGGGATGATAGCTCATGCAATAGAGATTTCAAAGGTCTTTTATTTTGAAACTGTACATCAGAATGTCCTGATTCTCCCTGAGTGACTAGGTGGGGTGTCCTGCTATCACCCTGGAGTGAGATGAGTCTTTGATACTGGACAGTTTTTGTTTTATTCTCATCTAAACAGAGAGGGATGATAGCTCATATATGAGATTTCAAAGGTCTTTTATTTTGAAACTGTACATCAGAATGTCCTGATTTTTTCTGAGTGACTAGGTGGCGTGTCCTGCTATCAACCTGGAGTGAGATCAGTCTTTGATACTTGAGAGTTTTTGTTTTATTCTCATCTAAACAGAGAGGGATTATAGCTCATATATGAGATTTCAAAGGTATTTTATTTTGAAACTCTACATCAGAATGTCCTGATTCTCCCTGAGTGACTAGGTGGGGTGTCCTGCTATCACCCTGGAGTGAGATGCGTCTTTGAAACTGGACAGTTTTTGTTTTATTCTCATCTAAAAACAGGGATGATAGCTCATACAATAGAGATTTCAAAGGTATTTTATTTTGAAACTCTACATCAGAATGTCCTGATTTTTTCTGAGTGACTAGATGGGGTGTCCTGCTATCACCCTGGAGTGATATGAGTCTTTGATACGGGACAGTTTTTGTTTTATTCTCATCTAAAAACAGGGATGATAGCTCATGCAATATAGATTTCAAAGGTCTTTTATTTTGAAACTGTACTTCAGAATGTCCTGATTCTCCCTGAGTGACTAGGTGGGGTGTCATGCTATCACCCTGGAGTGAGATGAGTTTTTGATACTGGACAGTTATTGTGTTATTCTCATCTAAAAATAGGGATGATAGCTCATATATGAGATTTCAAAGGTATTTTATTTTGAAACTCTAAATCAGAATGTCCTGATTTTTTCTGAGTGACTAGGTGGGGTATCCTGCTATCACCCTGGAGTGAGATGCGTCTTTGATACTGGACAGTCTTTGTTTTATTCTCATCTAAAAATAGGGATGATAGCTCATACAATAGAGATTTCAAAGGTATTTTATTTTGAAACTCTACTTCAGAATGTCCTGATTTTTTCTGAGTGACTAGGTGGGGTGTCCTGCTATCACCCTGGAGTGAGATGAGTCTTTGATACTGGACCCTTTTTGTTTTATTCTCATCTAAACAGAGAGGGATTATAGCTCATATATGAGATTTCAAAGGTCTTTTATTTTGAAACTCTACATCAGAATGTCCTGATTCTCCCTGAGTGACTAGATGGGGTGTCCTGCTATCACCCTGGAGTGAGATGAGTCTTTGATACTATCCAGTTTTTGTTTTATTCTCATCTAAAAACAGGGATGATAGCTCATGCAATAGATATTTCAAAGGTCTTTTATTTTGAAACTGTACTTCAGAATGTCCTGATTCTCCCTGAGTGACTAGGTGGGGAGTCCTGCTATCACCCTGGAGTGAGATGAGTCTTTGATATTGGACAGTATTTGTTTTATTCTCATCTAAAAACAGGGATGATAGCTCATGCAATAAAGATTTCAAAGGTCTTTTATTTTGAAACTCTAAATCAGAAAGTCCTGATTCTCCCTGAGTGACTAGGTGGGGTGTCCTGTTATCACCCTGAAGGGAAATGAGTATTTGATACTGGACAGTGTTTGTTTTATTCTTATCTAAATACAGAGGGATGATAGCTCATATATGAGATTTCAAAGGTCTTTTATTTTGAAACTCTACATCAGAATGTCCTGATTCTCCCTGAGTGACTAGGTGGGGTGTCATGCTATCACCCTGGAGTGAGATGAGTTTTTGATACTGGACAGTTATTGTTTTATTCTCATCTAAAAACAGGGATGATAGCTCATATATGAGATTTCAAAGGTATTTTATTTTGAAAATCTAAATCAGAATGTCCTGATTTTTTCTGAGCGACTAGGTGGGGTGTCCTGCTATCACCCTGGAGTGAGATGCGTCTTTGATACTGGACAGTCTTTGTTTTATTCTCATCTAAAAATAGGGATGATAGCTCATACAATAGAGATTTCAAAGGTATTTTATTTTGAAACTCTACATCAGAATGTCCTGATTTTTTCTGAGTGACTAGGTGGGGTGTCCTGCTATCACCCTGGAGTGAGATGAGTCTTTGATACTGGACAGTTTTATTTTTATTCTCATCTAAACAGAGAGGGATGATAGCTCATATATGAGACTTCAAAGGTATTTTATTTTGAAACTCTACATCAGAATGTCCTGATTCTCCCTGAGTGACTAGGTGGGGTTTCATGCTATCACCCTGCAGTGAGATGAGTCTTTGATACTGGACAATTTTTGTTTTATTCTCATCTAAAAACAGGGATGATAGCTAATACAATAGAGATTTCAAAAATATTTTATTTTGAAACTCTACATCAGAATGTCCTGATTTTTTCTCAGTGACTAGATGGGTTGTCCTGCTATCACCCTGGAGTGAGATGAGTCTTTGATCTGGACAGTTTTTGTTTTATTCTCATCTAAATACAGGGATGATAGCTAATACAATAGAAATTTCAAAAATATTTTATTTTGAAACTCTACATCAGAATGTCCTGATTTTTTCTCAGTGACTAGATGGGGTGTCCTGCTATCACCCTGGAGTGAGATGAGTCTTTGATACTGGAGAAATTTTGTTTTATTCTCATCTAAACAGAGAGGGATGATAGCTCATATATGAGATTTCAAAGGTCTTTTATTTTGAAACTCTACATCACAATGTCCTAATTTTTTCTGAGTGACTTGATGGGGTTTCCTGCTATCACCATGGAGTTAGATGAGTCTTTGATACTGGACAGTCTTTGTTTTATTCTCATCTAAAAATAGGGATGATAGCTCATACAATAGAGATTTCAAAGGTATTTTATTTTGAAACTCTACATCAGAATGTCCTGATTTTTTCTGAGTGACTAGGTGGGGTGTCCTGCTATCACCCTGGAGTGAGATGAGTCTTTGATACTGGACAGTGTTTGTTTTATTGTCATCTAAAAACAGGGATGATAGCTCATGCAATAGAGATTTCAAAGGTCTTTTATTTTGAAACTGTACATCAGAATGTCCTGATTCTCCCTGAGTGACTAGATGGGGTGTCCTGCTATCACCCTGGAGTGAGATGAGTCTTTGATACTGGACAGTTTTTGTTTTATTCTCATCTAAAAACAGGGATGATAGCTAATACAATAGAGACTTCAAAAATATTTTATTTTGAAACTCTACATCAGAATGTCCTGATTTTTTCTGAGTGACTAGGTGGGGTGTCCTGCTGTCACCCTGGAGTGAGATGAGTCTTTGATACTTGAGAGTTTTTGTTTTATTCTCATCTAAACAGAGAGGGATTATAGCTCATATATGAGATTTCAAAGGTATTTTATTTTGAAACTCTACATCAGAATGTCCTGATTCTCCCTGAGTGACTAGGTGGGGTGTCCTGCTATCACCCTGGAGTGAGATGCGTCTTTGATACTGGACAGTTTTTGTTTTATTCTCATCTAAAAACAGGGATGATAGCTCATACAATAGAGATTTCAAAGGTATTTTATTTTGAAACTCTACATCAGAATGTCCTGATTTTTTCTGAGTGACTAGATGGGGTGTCCTGCTATCACCCTGGGGTGATATGAGTCTTTGATACGGGACAGTTTTTGTTTTATTCTCATCTAAAAACAGGGATGATAGCTCATGCAATATAGATTTCAAAGGTATTTTATTTTGAAACTGTACTTCAGAATGTCCTGATTCTCCCTGAGTGACTAGGTGGGGTGTCCTGTTATCACCCTGAAGGGAAATGAGTATTTGATACTGGACAGTGTTTGTTTTATTCTTATCTAAATACAGAGGGATGATAGCTCATATATGAGATTTCAAAGGTCTTTTATTTTGAAACTCTACATCAGAATGTCCTGATTCTCCCTGAGTGACTAGGTGGGGTGTCATGCTATCACCCTGGAGTGAGATGAGTTTTTGATACTGGACAGTTATTGTGTTATTCTCATCTAAAAACAGGGATGATAGCTCATATATGAGATTTCAAAGGTATTTTATTTTGAAACTCTAAATCAGAATGTCCTGATTTTTTCTGAGTGACTAGGTGGGGTGTCCTGCAATAACCCTGGAGTGAGATGCGTCTTTGATACTGGACAGTCTTTGTTTTATTCTCATCTAAAAATAGGGATGATAGCTCATACAATAGAGATTTCAAAGGTATTTTATTTTGAAACTCTACTTCAGAATGTCCTGATTTTTTCTGAGTGACTAGGTGGGGTGTCCTGCTATCACCCTGGAGTGAGATGAGTCTTTGATACTGGACCCTTTTTGTTTTATTCTCATCTAAACAGAGAGGGATGATAGCTCATATATGAGATTTCAAAGGTCTTTTATTTTGAAACTGTACATCAGAATGTCCTGATTTTTTCTGAGTGACTAGGTGGCGTGTCCTGCTATCACCCTGGAGTGAGATCAGTCTTTGATACTTGAGAGTTTTTGTTTTATTCTCATCTAAACAGAGAGGGATGATAGCTCATATATGAGATTTCAAAGGTCTTTTATTTTGAAACCCTACATCACAATGTCCTGATTTTTTCTGAGTGACTTGATGGGGTTGTTCTGCTATCACCATGGAGTTAAATGAGTCTTTGATACTTGACAGTGTTTGTTTTATTCCCATCTAAAAACAGGGATGATAGCTCATATGTGAGATTTCAAAGGTATTTTATTTTGAAACTCTAAATCAGAATGTCCTAATTTTTTCTGAGTAACTAGGTGGGGTTACCTGCTATTACCCTGGAGTGAGATGCGTCTTTGATACTGGACAGTCTTTGTTTTATTCTCATCTAAAAATAGGGATGATAGCTCATACAATAGAGATTTCAAAGGTATTTTATTTTGAAACTCTACATCAGAATGTCCTGATTTTTTCTGAGTGACTAGGTGGGGTGTCCTGCTATCACCCTGGAGTGAGATGAGTCTTTGATACTGGACAGTTTTGTTTTATTCTCATCTAAACAAAGAGTGATGATAGCTCATATATGAGATTTCAAAGGTCTTTTATTTTGAAACTGTACATCAGAATGTCCTGATTTTTTCTGAGTGACTATGTGGCGTGTCCTGCTATAACCCTGGAGTGAGATCAGTCTTTGATACTTGAGAGTTTTTGTTTTATTCTCATCTAAACAGAGAGGGATTATAGCTCATATATGAGATTTCAAAGGTCTTTTATTTTGAAACTCTACATCAGAATGTCCTGATTCTCCCTGAGTGACTAGGTGGGGTGTCCTGCTATCACCCTGGAGTGAGATGCGTCTTTGAAACTGGACAGTTTTTGTTTTATTCTCATCTAAAAACAGGGATGATAGCTCATACAATAGAGATTTCAAAGGTATTTTATTTTGAAACTCTACATCAGAATGTCCTGATTTTTTCTGAGTGACTAGATGGGGTGTCCTGCTATCACCCTGGAGTGATATGAGTCTTTGATACGGGACAGTTTTTGTTTTATTCTCATCTAAAAACAGGGATGATAGCTCATGCAATATAGATTTCAAAGGTCTTTTATTTTGAAACTGTACTTCAGAATGTCCTGATTCTCCCTGAGTGACTAGGTGGGGTGTCATGCTATCACCCTGGAGTGAGATGAGTTTTTGATACTGGACAGTTATTGTGTTATTCTCATCTAAAAATAGGGATGATAGCTCATATATGAGATTTCAAAGGTATTTTATTTTGAAACTCTAAATCAGAATGTCCTGATTTTTTCTGAGTGACTAGGTGGGGTATCCTGCTATCACCCTGGAGTGAGATGCGTCTTTGATACTGGACAGTCTTTGTTTTATTCTCATCTAAAAATAGGGATGATAGCTCATACAATAGAGATTTCAAAGGTATTTTATTTTGAAACTCTACTTCAGAATGTCCTGATTTTTTCTGAGTGACTAGGTGGGGTGTCCTGCTATCACCCTGGAGTGAGATGAGTCTTTGATACTGGACCCTTTTTGTTTTATTCTCATCTAAACAGAGAGGGATGATAGCTCATATATGAGATTTCAAAGGTATTTTATTTTGAAACTCTAATTCAGAATGTCCTGATTTTTTCTGAGTGACTAGGTGGGGTGTCCTGCTATCACCCTGGAGTTTGATGAGTCTTTGATATTGGACAGTTATTGTTTTATTCTCATCTAAAAACAGGGATGATAGCTCATATATAGCTCAGCTTCAAAGGTATTTTATTTTGAAACTGTACACCAGAATGTCCTGATTTTTTCTGAGTGACTAGATGGGGTGTCCTGCTATCACCCTGGAGTGAGATGAGTCTTTGATACTGGACAGTCTTTGTTTTATTATCATCTAAAAATAGGGATGATAGCTCATACAATAGAGATTTCAAAGGTATTTTATTTTGAAACTCTAAATCAGAATGTCCTGATTTTTTCTGAGTGACTAGGTGGGGTGTCCTGCTATCACCCTGGAGTGAGATGAGTCTTTGATATTGGACAGTATTTGTTTTATTCTCATCTAAAAACAGGGATGATAGCTCATGCAATAGAGATTTCAAAGGTCTTTTATTTTGAAACTCTACATCAGAAAGTCCTGATTCTCCCTGAGTGACTAGGTGGGGTGTCCTGCTATCACCCTGGAGTGAGATGAGTCTTTGATACTGGACAGTTTTTGTTTTATTCTCATCTAAACAGAGAGGGATGATAGCTCATATATGAGATTTCAAAGGTCTTTTATTTTGAAACTCTAATTCAGAATGTCCTGATTTTTTCTGAGTGACTAGGTGGGGTGTCCTGCTATCACCCTGGAGTTTGTTGAGTCTTTGATATTGGACAGTTATTGTTTTATTCTCATCTAAATACAGGGATGATAGCTCATATATGAGACTTCAAAGGTATTTTATTTTGAAACTGTACACCAGAATGTCCTGATTTTTTCTGAGTGACTAGATGGGGTGTCCTGCTATCACCCTGGAGTGAGATGAGTCTTTGATACTGGACAGTATTTGTTTTATTCTCATCTAAAAATAGGGATGATAGCTCATACAATAGAGATTTCAAAGGTATTTTATTTTGAAACTCTACATCAGAATGTCCTGTTATTTTTTGAGTGACTAGGTGGGGTGTCCTGCTATCACCCTGGAGTGAGATGAGTCTTTGATACGGGACAGTTTTTTTTTTATTCTCATCTAAAAACAGGGATGATAGCTCATGCAATAGAGATTACAAAGGTCTTTTATTTTGAAACTGTCCTTCAGAATGTCCTGATTCTCCCTGAGTGACTAGGTGGGGTGTCCTGCTATCACCCTGGAGTTAGATGAGTCTTTGATACTGGACAGTTTTTGTTTTATTCTCATCTAAACAGAGAGGGATGATAGCTCATATATGAGATTTCAAAGGTCTTTTATTTTGAAACTGTACAACAGAATGTCCTGATTTTTTCTGAGTGACTAGGTGGCGTGTCCTGCTATCACCCTGGAGTGAGATCAGTCTTTGATACTTGAGAGTTTTTGTTTTATTCTCATCTAAACAGAGAGGGATTATAGCTCATATATGAGATTTCAAAGGTCTTTTATTTTGAAACTCTACATCAGAATGTCCTGATTCTCCCTGAGTGACTAGGTGGGGTGTCCTGCTATCACCCTGGAGTGAGATGCGTCTTTGATACTGGACAGTTTTTGTTTCATTCTCATCTAAAAACAGGGATGATAGCTCATACAATAGAGATTTCAAAGGTATTTTATTTTGAAACTCTACATCAGAATGTCCTGATTTTTTCTGAGTGACTAGATGGGGTGTCCTGCTATCACCCTGGAGTGAGATGAGTCTTTGATACTGGACAGTTTTGTTTTATTCTCATCTAAAAACAGGGATGATAGCTCATGCAATAGAGATTTCAAAGGTCTTTTATTTTGAAACTGTACTTCAGAATGTCCTGATTCTCCCTGAGTGTCTAGGTGGGGTGTTCTGCTATCACCCTGGAGTGAGATGAGTCTTTGATACGGGACAATTTTTGTTTTATTCTCATCTAATAACAGGGATGATAGCTCATGCAATAGAGATTTCAAAGGTCTTTTATTTTGAAACTGTAATTCAGAATGTCCTGATTCTCCCTGAGTGACTAGGTGGGGAGTCCTGCTATCACCCTGGAGTGAGATGAGTCTTTGATATTGGACAGTATTTGTTTTATTCTCATCTAAAAACAGGGATGATAGCTCATGCAATAGAGATTTCAAAGGTCTTTTATTTTGAAACTCTACATCAGAAAGTCCTGATTCTCCCTGAGTGACTAGGTGGGGTGTCCTGCTATCACCCTGGAGTGAGATGAGTCTTTGATACTGGACAGTTTTTGTTTTATTCTCATCTAAACAGAGAGGGATGATAGCTCATATATGAGATTTCAAAGGTCTTTTATTTTGAAACTCTAATTCAGAATGTCCTGATTTTTTCTGAGTGACTAGGTGGGGTGTCCTGCTATCACCCTGGAGTTTGTTGAGTCTTTGATATTGGACAGTTATTGTTTTATTCTCATCTAAAAACAGGGATGATAGCTCATATATAGCTCAGCTTCAAAGGTATTTTATTTTGAAACTGTACACCAGAATGTCCTGATTTTTTCTGAGTGACTAGATGGGGTGTCCTGCTATCACCCTGGAGTGAGATGAGTCTTTGATACTGGACAGTCTTTGTTTTATTATCATCTAAAAATAGGGATGATAGCTCATACAATAGAGATTTCAAAGGTATTTTATTTTGAAACTCTAAATCAGAATGTCCTGATTTTTTCTGAGTGACTAGGTGGGGTGTCCTGCTATCACCCTGGAGTGAGATGAGTCTTTGATACTGGACAGTTTTGTTTTATTCTCATCTAAAAACAGGGATGATAGCTCATGCAATAGAGATTTCAAAGGTCTTTTATTTTGAAACTGTACTTCAGAATGTCCTGATTCTCCCTGAGTGTCTAGGTGGGGTGTTCTGCTATCACCCTGGAGTGAGATGAGTCTTTGATACGGGACAATTTTTGTTTTATTCTCATCTAAAAACAGGGATGATAGCTCATGCAATAGAGATTTCAAAGGTCTTTTATTTTGAAACTGTAATTCAGAATGTCCTGATTCTCCCTGAGTGACTAGGTGGGGAGTCCTGCTATCACCCTGGAGTGAGATGAGTCTTTGATATTGGACAGTATTTGTTTTATTCTCATCTAAAAACAGGGATGATAGCTCATGCAATAGAGATTTCAAAGGTCTTTTATTTTGAAACTCTACATCAGAAAGTCCTGATTCTCCCTGAGTGACTAGGTGGGGTGTCCTGCTATCACCCTGGAGTGAGATGAGTCTTTGATACTGGACAGTTTTTGTTTTATTCTCATCTAAACAGAGAGGGATGATAGCTCATATATGAGATTTCAAAGGTCTTTTATTTTGAAACTCTAATTCAGAATGTCCTGATTTTTTCTGAGTGACTAGGTGGGGTGTCCTGCTATCACCCTGGAGTTTGTTGAGTCTTTGATATTGGACAGTTATTGTTTTATTCTCATCTAAATACAGGGATGATAGCTCATATATGAGACTTCAAAGGTATTTTATTTTGAAACTGTACACCAGAATGTCCTGATTTTTTCTGAGTGACTAGATGGGGTGTCCTGCTATCACCCTGGAGTGAGATGAGTCTTTGATACTGGACAGTATTTGTTTTATTCTCATCTAAAAATAGGGATGATAGCTCATACAATAGAGATTTCAAAGGTATTTTATTTTGAAACTCTACATCAGAATGTCCTGTTATTTTTTGAGTGACTAGGTGGGGTGTCCTGCTATCACCCTGGAGTGAGATGAGTCTTTGATACGGGACAGTTTTTTTTTTATTCTCATCTAAAAACAGGGATGATAGCTCATGCAATAGAGATTACAAAGGTCTTTTATTTTGAAACTGTCCTTCAGAATGTCCTGATTCTCCCTGAGTGACTAGGTGGGGTGTCCTGCTATCACCCTGGAGTTAGATGAGTCTTTGATACTGGACAGTTTTTGTTTTATTCTCATCTAAACAGAGAGGGATGATAGCTCATATATGAGATTTCAAAGGTCTTTTATTTTGAAACTGTACAACAGAATGTCCTGATTTTTTCTGAGTGACTAGGTGGCGTGTCCTGCTATCACCCTGGAGTGAGATCAGTCTTTGATACTTGAGAGTTTTTGTTTTATTCTCATCTAAACAGAGAGGGATTATAGCTCATATATGAGATTTCAAAGGTCTTTTATTTTGAAACTCTACATCAGAATGTCCTGATTCTCCCTGAGTGACTAGGTGGGGTGTCCTGCTATCACCCTGGAGTGAGATGCGTCTTTGATACTGGACAGTTTTTGTTTCATTCTCATCTAAAAACAGGGATGATAGCTCATACAATAGAGATTTCAAAGGTATTTTATTTTGAAACTCTACATCAGAATGTCCTGATTTTTTCTGAGTGACTAGATGGGGTGTCCTGCTATCACCCTGGAGTGAGATGAGTCTTTGATACGGGACAGTTTTATTCTCATCTAAAAACAGGGATGATAGCTCATGCAATAGAGATTTCAAAGGTATTTTATTTTGAAACTGTACACCAGAATGTCCTGATTTTTTCTGAGTGACTAGATGGGGTGTCCTGCTATCACCCTGGAGTGAGATGAGTCTTTGATACTGGACAGTTTTGTTTTATTCTCATCTAAAAACAGGGATGATAGCTCATGCAATAGAGATTTCAAAGGTCTTTTATTTTGAAACTGTACTTCAGAATGTCCTGATTCTCCCTGAGTGTCTAGGTGGGGTGTTCTGCTATCACCCTGGAGTGAGATGAGTCTTTGATACGGGACAATTTTTGTTTTATTCTCATCTAAAAACAGGGATGATAGCTCATGCAATAGAGATTTCAAAGGTCTTTTATTTTGAAACTGTAATTCAGAATGTCCTGATTCTCCCTGAGTGACTAGGTGGGGAGTCCTGCTATCACCCTGGAGTGAGATGAGTCTTTGATATTGGACAGTATTTGTTTTATTCTCATCTAAAAACAGGGATGATAGCTCATGCAATAGAGATTTCAAAGGTCTTTTATTTTGAAACTCTACATCAGAAAGTCCTGATTCTCCCTGAGTGACTAGGTGGGGTGTCCTGCTATCACCCTGGAGTGAGATGAGTCTTTGATACTGGACAGTTTTTGTTTTATTCTCATCTAAACAGAGAGGGATGATAGCTCATATATGAGATTTCAAAGGTCTTTTATTTTGAAACTCTAATTCAGAATGTCCTGATTTTTTCTGAGTGACTAGGTGGGGTGTCCTGCTATCACCCTGGAGTTTGTTGAGTCTTTGATATTGGACAGTTATTGTTTTATTCTCATCTAAATACAGGGATGATAGCTCATATATGAGACTTCAAAGGTATTTTATTTTGAAACTGTACACCAGAATGTCCTGATTTTTTCTGAGTGACTAGATGGGGTGTCCTGCTATCACCCTGGAGTGAGATGAGTCTTTGATACTGGACAGTATTTGTTTTATTCTCATCTAAAAATAGGGATGACAGCTCATACAATAGAGATTTCAAAGGTATTTTATTTTGAAACTCTACATCAGAATGTCCTGTTATTTTTTGAGTGACTAGGTGGGGTGTCCTGCTATCACCCTGGAGTGAGATGAGTCTTTGATACGGGACAGTTTTTGTTTTATTCTCATCTAAAAACAGGGATGATAGCTCATGCAATAGAGATTTCAAAGGTCTTTTATTTTGAAACTGTCCTTCAGAATGTCCTGATTCTCCCTGAGTGACTAGGTGGGGTGTCCTGCTATCACCCTGGAGTTAGATGAGTCTTTGATACTGGACAGTTTTTGTTTTATTCTCATCTAAACAGAGAGGGATGATAGCTCATATATGAGATTTCAAAGGTATTTTATTTTGAAACTGTACAACAGAATGTCCTGATTTTTTCTGAGTGACTAGGTGGCGTGTCCTGCTATCACCCTGGAGTGAGATCAGTCTTTGATACTTGAGAGTTTTTGTTTTATTCTCATCTAAACAGAGAGGGATTATAGCTCATATATGAGATTTCAAAGGTCTTTTATTTTGAAACTCTACATCAGAATGTCCTGATTCTCCCTGAGTGACTAGGTGGGGTGTCCTGCTATCACCCTGGAGTGAGATGCGTCTTTGATACTGGACAGTTTTTGTTTCATTCTCATCTAAAAACAGGGATGATAGCTCATACAATAGAGATTTCAAAGGTATTTTATTTTGAAACTCTACATCAGAATGTCCTGATTTTTTCTGAGTGACTAGATGGGGTGTCCTGCTATCACCCTGGAGTGAGATGAGTCTTTGATACGGGACAGTTTTTGTTTTATTCTCATCTAAAAACAGGGATGATAGCTCATGCAATAGAGATTTCAAAGGTATTTTATTTTGAAACTCTACATCAGAATGTCCTGTTATTTTCTGAGTGACTAGGTGGGGTGTCCTGCTATCACCCTGGAGTGAGATGAGTCTTTGATACTGGACAGTTTTTGTTTTATTCTCATCTAAAAACAGGGATGATAGCTCATACAATAGAGATTTCAAAGGTATTTTATTTTGAAACTCTACATCAGAATGTCCTGATTTTTTCTGAGTGACTAGGTGGGGTGTCCTGCTATCACCCTGGAGTGAGATGCGTCTTTGATACTGGACAGTCTTTGTTTTATTCTCATCTAAAAATAGGGATGATAGCTCATACAATAGAGATTTCAAAGGTATTTTATTTTGAAACTCTACATCAGAATGTCCTGATTTTTTCTGAGTGACTAGATGGGGTGTCCTGCTATCACCCTGGAGTGAGATGAGTCTTTGATACTGGACAGTTTTTGTTTTATTCTCATCTAAACAGAGAGGGATGATAGCTCATATATGAGACTTCAAAGGTATTTTATTTTGAGACTGTACATCAGAATGTCCTGATTTTTTATGAGTGACTAGGTGGGGTGTCCTGCTATCACCCTTGAGTTTGATGAGTCTTTAATATTGGACAGTTATTGTTTTATTCTCATCTAAAAACAGGGATGATAGCTCATATATGAGACTTCAAAGGTATTTTATTTTGAAACTGTACACCAGAATGTCCTGTTTTTTTCTGAGTGACTAGATGGGGTGTCCTGCTATCACCCTGGAGTGAGATGCGTCTTTGATACTGGACAGTCTTTGTTTTATTCTCATCTAAAAATAGGGATGATAGCTCATGCAATAGAGATTTCAAAGGTCTTTTATTTTGAAACTCTACATCAGAATGTCCTGATTCTCCCTGAGTGACTAGGTGGGGTGTCCTGTTATCACCCTGAAGGGAAATGATTATTTGATACTGGACAGTGTTTTTTTTATTCTAATTTAAATACAGAGGGATGATAGCTCATATATGAGATTTGAAAGGTCTTTTATTTTGAAACTCTACATCAGAATGTCCTGATTCTCCCTGAGTGACTAGGTGGGGTGTCATGCTATCACCCAGGAGTGAGATGAGTTTTTGATACTGGACAGTTATTGTTTTATTCTCATCTAAAAACAGGGATGATAGCTCATATATGAGATTTCAAAGGTCTTTTATTTTGAAACCCTACATCACAATGTCCTGATTTTTTCTGAGTGACTTGATGGGGTGTCCTGCTATCACCATGGAGTTAGATGAGTCTTTGATACTGGACAGTGTTTGTTTTATTCCCATCTAAAAACAGGGATGATAGCTCATATATGAGATTTCAAAGGTATTTTATTTTGAAACTCTAAATCAGAATGTCCTAATTTTTTCTGAGTAACTAGGTGGGGTTACCTGCTATCACCCTGGAGTGAGATGAGTCTTTGATACCGGACAGTTTTGTTTTATTCTCATCTAAACAGAGAGGGATGATAGCTCATATATGAGATTTCAAAGGTCTTTTATTTTGAAACTCTAAATCAGAATGTCCTGATTTTTTCTGAGTGACTAGATGGGGTGTGCTGCTATCACCCTGGAGTGAGATGAATCTTTGATACTGGACAGTTTTTGTTTTATTCTCATCTAAAAACAGGGATGATAGCTCATGCAATAGAGATTTCAAAGGTCTTTTATTTTGAAACTCTACATCAGAATGTCCTGATTTTTTCTGAGTGACTAGATGGGGTGTGCTGCTATCACCCTGGAGTGAGATGAATCTTTGATACTGGACAGTTATTGTTTTATTCTCATCTAAAAACAGGGATGATAGCTCATATATGAGACTTCAAAGGTATTTTATTTTGAAAATGTACTTCAGAATGTCCTGATTTTTTTCTGAGTGACTAGATGGGGTTTCCTGCTATCACCCTGGAGTGAGATGAGTTTTTGATATTGGACAGTATTTGTTTTATTCTCATCTAAAAACAGGGATGATAGCTCATATATGAGACGTCAAAGGTATTTTATTTTGAAACTCTACATCAGAATGTCCTGATTTTTTCGGAGTGACTAGAAAGGGTGTCCTGCTATCACCATGGAGTGAGATGAGTCTTTGATAATGGACAGTCTTTGTTTTATTCTCATCTAAAAACAGGGATGATAGCTCATACAATAGAGATTTCAAAGGTCTTTTATTTTGAAACTCTACATCAGAAAGTCCTGATTCTCCCTGAGTGACTAAGTGGGGTGTCCTGTTATAACACTGAAGGGAAATGAGTATTTGATACTGGACAGTTTTGTTTTATTCTCATCTAAACAGAGAGGGATGATAGCTCATATATGAGATTTCAAAGGTCTTTTATTTTGAAACTCTAAATCAGAATGTCCTAATTTTTTCTGAGTGACTAGATGGGGTGTGCTGCTATCACCCTGGAGTGAGATGAATCTTTGATACTGGACAGTTTTTGTTTTATTCTCATCTAAAAACAGGGATGATAGCTCATGCAATAGAGATTTCAAAGGTCTTTTATTTTTAAACTCTACATCAGAATGTCCTGATTCTCCCTGAGTGACTAGGTGGGGTGTCCTGCTATCACCCTGGAGTGAGATGAGTCTTTGATACTGGACAGTTTTTGTTTTATTCTCATCTAAAAACACGGATGATAGCTCATACAATAGAGATTTCAAAGGTCTTTTATTTTGAAACTCTACATCAGAATGTCCTGATTCTCCCTGAGTGACTAGGTGGGGTGTCCTGCTATCACCCTGGAGTGAGATGAGTCTTTGATACTGGACAGTTTTTGTTTTATTCTCATCTAAAAACAGGGATGATAGCTCATACAATAGAGATTTCAAAGGTCTTTTATTTTGAAACTCTACATCAGAAAGTCCTGATTCTCCCTGAGTGACTAAGTGGGGTGTCCTGTTATAACACTGAAGGGAAATGAGTATTTGATACTGGACAGTTTTGTTTTATTCTCATCTAAACAGAGAGGGATGATAGCTCATATATGAGATTTCAAAGGTCTTTTATTTTGAAACTCTACATCAGAATGTCCTGATTCTCCCTGAGTGACTAGGTGGGGTGTCCTGCTATCACCCTGGAGTGAGATGCGTCTTTGATACTGGACAGTCTTTGTTTTATTCTCATCTAAAAATAGGGATGATAGCTCATACAATAGAGATTTCAAAGGTATTTTATTTTGAAACTCTAAATCAGAATGTCCTGATTTTTTCTGAGTGACTAGATGGGGTGTCCTGCTATCACCCTGGAGTGAGATGAGTATTTGATACTGGACAGTGTTTGTTTTATTCTTATCTAAATACAGAGGGATGATAGCTCATATATGAGATTTCAAAGGTCTTTTATTTTGAAACTCTAAATCAGAATGTCCTGATTTTTTCTGAGTGACTAGGTGGGGTGTCCTGCTATCACCCTGGAGTGAGATGTGTCTTTGATACTGGACAGTCTTTGTTTTATTCTCATCTAAATATAGGGATGATAGCTCATACAATAGAGATTTCAAAGGTATTTTATTTTGAAACTGTACATCAGAATGTCCTGATTTTTTCTGAGTGACTAGATGGGGTGTCCTGCAATCACCCTGGAGTGAGATGAGTCTTTGATACTGGAGAGATTTTGTTTTATTCTCATCTAAACAGAGAGGGATGATAGCTCATATATGAGATTTCAAAGGTATTTTATTTTGAAACTGTACATCAGAATGTCCTGATTTTTTCTGAGTGACTAGATGGGGTGTCCTGCTATCACCATGTAATTAGATGAGTCTTTGATACTGGACAGTTTTTGTTTTATTCTCATCTAAAAACAGGGATGATAGCTCATACAATAGAGATTTCAAAGGTATTTTATTTTGAAACTCTACCTCAGAATGTCCTGATTTTTTCTGAGTGACTAGGTGGGGTGTCCTGCTATCACCCTGGAGTTTGATGAGTCTTTGAAATTGGACAGTTATTGTTTTATTCTCATCTAAAAAATGGGATGATAGCTCATATATGAGATTTCAAAGGTCTTTTATTTTGAAACTCTACATCAGAATGTCCTGATTTTTTCTGAGTGACTAGATGGGGGGTCCTGCTATCACCATGGAGTTAGATGAGTCTTTGATACTGGACAGTGTTTGTTTTATTCCCATCTAAAAACAGGGATGATAGCTCATATTTGAGACTTCAAAGATATTTTATTTTGAAACTCTAAATCAGAATGTCCTGATTCTCCCTGAGTGACTAGGTGGGGTGTCCTGCTATCACCCTGGAGTGAGATGCGTCTTTGTTACTTGACAGTGTTTGTTTTATTGTCATCTAAAAACAGGGATGATAGCTCATGCAATAGAGATTTCAAAGGTCTTTTATTTTGAAACTGTACATCAGAATGTCCTGATTCTCCCTGAGTGACTAGATTGGGTGTCCTGCTATCACTCTGGAGTGAGATGAGTCTTTGATACTGGACAGTTTTTGTTTTATTCTCATCTAAAAACAGGGATGATAGCTAATACAATAGAGACTTCAAAAATATTTTATTTTGAAACTCTAAATCAGAATGTCCTGATTTTTTCTGAGTGACTAGATGGGGTGTCCTGCTATCACCCTGGAGTGAGATGAGTATTTGATACTGGACAGTGTTTGTTTTATTCTTATCTAAATACAGAGGGATGATAGCTCATATATGAGATTTCAAAGGTCTTTTATTTTGAAACTGTAGATCAGAATATCCTGATTCTCCCTGAGTGAATAGGTGGGGTTTCATGCTATCACCCTGCAGTGAGATGAGTCTTTGATACTGGACAGTGTTTGTTTTATTCTCATCTAAAAACAGGGATGATAGCTAATACAATAGAGATTTCAAAGGTCTTTTATTTTGAAACTCTACATCAGAAAGTCCTGATTCTCCCTGAGTGACTAGGTGGGGTGTCCTGTTATAACCCTGAAGGGAAATGAGTATTTGATACTGGACAGTTTTGTTTTATTCTCATCTAAACAGAGAGGGATGATAGCTCATATATGAGATTTCAAAGGTATTTTATTTTGAAACTCTAAATCAGAATGTCCTGATTTTTTCTGAGTGACTAGGTGGGGTGTCCTGCTATCACCCTGGAGTGAGATGTGTCTTTGATACTGGACAGTCTTTGTTTTATTCTCATCTAAATATAGGGATGATAGCTCATACAATAGAGATTTCAAAGGTATTTTATTTTGAAACTGTACATCAGAATGTCCTGATTTTTTCTGAGTGACTAGATGGGGTGTCCTGCTATCACCCTGGAGTGAGATGAGTCTTTGATACTGGAGAGATTTTGTTTTATTCTCATCTAAACAGAGAGGGATGATAGCTCATATATGAGATTTCAAAGGTATTTTATTTTGAAACTGTACATCAGAATGTCCTGATTTTTTCTGAGTGACTAGATGGGGTGTCCTGCTATCACCATGTAATTAGATGAGTCTTTGATACTGGACAGTTTTTGTTTTATTCTCATCTAAAAACAGGGATGATAGCTCATACAATAGAGATTTCAAAGGTATTTTATTTTGAAACTCTACCTCAGAATGTCCTGATTTTTTCTGAGTGACTAGGTGGGGTGTCCTGCTATCACCCTGGAGTTTGATGAGTCTTTGAAATTGGACAGTTATTGTTTTATTCTCATCTAAAAAATGGGATGATAGCTCATATATGAGATTTCAAAGGTCTTTTATTTTGAAACTCTACATCAGAATGTCCTGATTTTTTCTGAGTGACTAGATGGGGGGTCCTGCTATCACCATGGAGTTAGATGAGTCTTTGATACTGGACAGTGTTTGTTTTATTCCCATCTAAAAACAGGGATGATAGCTCATATTTGAGACTTCAAAGATATTTTATTTTGAAACTCTAAATCAGAATGTCCTGATTCTCCCTGAGTGACTAGGTGGGGTGTCCTGCTATCACCCTGGAGTGAGATGCGTCTTTGTTACTTGACAGTGTTTGTTTTATTGTCATCTAAAAACAGGGATGATAGCTCATGCAATAGAGATTTCAAAGGTCTTTTATTTTGAAACTGTACATCAGAATATCCTGATTCTCCCTGAGTGACTAGATTGGGTGTCCTGCTATCACTCTGGAGTGAGATGAGTCTTTGATACTGGACAGTTTTTGTTTTATTCTCATCTAAAAACAGGGATGATAGCTAATACAATAGAGACTTCAAAAATATTTTATTTTGAAACTCTACATCAGAATGTCCTGATTTTTTCTGAGTGACTAGATGGGGTGTCCTGCTATCACCATGGAGTTAGATGAGTCTTTGATACTGGACATTGTTTGTTTTATTCCCATCTAAAAACAGGGATGATAGCTCATATATGAGATTTCAAAGGTATTTTATTTTGAAACTCTAAATCAGAATGTCCTGATTTTTTCTGAGTGACTAGGTGGGGTGTCCTGCTATCACCCTGGAGTGAGATGCGTCTTTGATACTGGACAGTCTTTGTTTTATTCTCATCTAAAAATAGGGATGATAGCTCATACAATAGAGATTTCAAAGGTATTTTATTTTGAAACTCTACATCAGAATGTCCTGATTTTTTCTGAGTGACTAGGTGGCGTGTCCTGCTATCAACCTGGAGTGAGATCAGTCTTTGATACTTGAGAGTTTTTGTTTTATTCTCATCTAAACAGAGAGGGATTATAGCTCATATATGAGATTTCAAAGGTCTTTTATTTTGAAACTCTACATCAGAATGTCCTGATTCTCCCTGAGTGACTAGGTGGGATGTCCTGCTATCACCCTGGATTGAGATGCGTCTTTGATACTGGACAGTTTTTGTTTTATTCTCATCTAAAAACAGGGATGATAGCTCATGCAATAGAGATTTCAAAGGTCTTTTATTTTGAAACTGTACTTCAGAATGTCCTGATTCTCCCTGAGTGACTAGGTGGGGAGTCCTGCTATCACCCTGGAGTGAGATGAGTCTTTGATATTGGACAGTATTTGTTTTATTCTCATCTAAAAACAGGGATGATAGCTCATGCAATAGAGATTTCAAAGGTCTTTTATTTTGAAACTCTACATCAGAAAGTCCTGATTCTCCCTGAGTGACTAGGTGGGGTGTCCTGTTATCACCCTGAAGGGAAATGAGTATTTGATACTGGACAGTGTTTGTTTTATTCTTATCTAAATACAGAGGGATGATAGCTCATATATGAGATTTCAAAGGTATTTTATTTTGAAACTCTAAATCAGAATGTCCTGATTTTTTCTGAGTGACTAGATGGGGTGTCCTGCTATCACCCTGGAGTGAGATGCGTCTTTGATACTAGACAGTCTTTGTTTTATTATCATCTAAAAATAGGGATGATAGCTCATACAATAGAGATTTCAAAGGTATTTTATTTTGAAACTCTACATCAGAATGTCCTGATTTTTTCTGAGTGACTAGGTGGGGTGTCCTGCTATCACCCTGGAGTGAGATGAGTCTTTGATACTGGACAGTTTTTGTTTTATTCTCATCTAAACAGAGAGGGATGATAGCTCATATATGAGATTTCAAAGGTCTTTTATTTTGAAACTGTACATCAGAATGTCCTGATTTTTTCTGAGTGACTAGGTGGCGTGTCCTGCTATCACCCTGGAGTGAGATCAGTCTTTGATACTTGAGAGTTTTTGTTTTATTCTCATCTAAACAGAGAGGGATTATAGCTCATATATGAGATTTCAAAGGTCTTTTATTTTGAAACTCTATATCAGAATGTCCTGATTCTCCCTGAGTGACTAGGTGGGGTGTCCTGCTATCACCCTGGAGTGAGATGCGTCTTTGATACTGGACAGTTTTTGTTTTATTCTCATCTAAAAACAGGGATGATAGCTCATACAATAGAGATTTCAAAGGTATTTTATTTTGAAACTCTACGTCAGAATGTCCTGATTTTTTCTGAGTGACTAGATGGGGTGTCCTGCTATCACCCTGGAGTTTGATGAGTTTTTGATATTGGACAGTATTTGTTTTATTCTCATCTAAAAACAGGGATGATAGCTCATATATGAGACTTCAAAGGTATTTTATTTTGAAACTCTACATCAGAATGTCCTGATTTTTTCGGAGTGACTAGAAAGGGTGTCCTGCTATCACCATGGAGTGAGATGAGTCTTTGATACTGGACAGTCTTTGTTTTATTCTCATCTAAAAACAGGGATGATAGCTCATACAATAGAGATTTCAAAGGTCTTTTATTTTGAAACTCTACATCATAAAGTCCTGATTCTCCCTGAGTGACTAGGTGGGGTGTCCTGTTATAACCCTGAAGGGAAATGAGTATTTGATACTGGACAGTTTTTTTTTTATTCTCATCTAAACAGAGAGGGATGATAGCTCATATATGAGATTTCAAAGGTCTTTTATTTTGAAACTCTACATCAGAATGTCCTGATTCTCCCTGAGTGACTAGGTGGGGTGTCCTGCTATCACCCTGTAGTGAGATAAGTCTTTGATACTGGACAGTTTTTGTTTTATTCTCATCTAAAAACAGGGATGATAGCTCATACAATAGAGATTTCAAAGGTATTTTATTTTGAAACTCTACATCAGAATGTCCTGATTTTTTCTGAGTGACTAGATGGGGTGTGCTGCTATCACCCTGGAGTGAGATGAGTCTTTGATACTGGACAGTTTTTGTTTTATTCTCATCTAAAAACAGGGATGATAGCTCATGCAATAGAGATTTCAAAGGTCTTTTATTTTGAAACTGTACATCAGAATGTCCTGATTCTCCCTGAGTGACTAGGTGGGGTGTCCTGCTATCACCCTGGAGTGAGATGAGTCTTTGATACTGGACAGTTTTTGTTTTATTCTCATCTAAAAACAGGGATGATAGCTCATACAATAGAGATTTCAAAGGTCTTTTATTTTGAAACTCTACATCAGAATGTCCTGATTTTTTCTGAGTGACTAGGTGGGGTGTCCTGTTATCACCCTGGAGTTTGATGAGTCTTTGATATTGGACAGTTATTGTTTTATTCTCATCTAAAAACAGGGATGATAGCTCATATATGAGACTTCAAAGGTATTTTATTTTGAAACTGTACATCAGAATGTCCTGATTTTTTCTGAGTGACTAGATGGGGTTTCCTGCTATCACCCTGGAGTGAGATGAATCTTTGATACTGGACAGTTTTTCTTTTATTCTCATCTAAAAACAGGGATGATAGCTCATGCAATAGAGATTTCAAAGGTCTTTTATTTTGAAACTGTACATCAGAATGTCCTGATTCTCCCTGAGTGACTAGGTGGGGTGTCCTGTTATAACCCTGAAGGGAAATGAGTATTTGATACTGGACAGTTTTGTTTTATTCTCATCTAAACAGAGAGGGATGATAGCTCATATATGAGATTTCAAAGGTCTTTTATTTTGAAACTGTACATCAGAATGTCCTGATTCTCCCTGAGTGACTTGATGGGGTGTCCTGCTATCACCATGGAGTTAGATGAGTCTTTGATATTGGACAGTTATTGTTTTATTCTCATCTAAAAACAGGGATGATAGCTCATATATGAGACTTCAAAGGTATTTTATTTTGAAACTCTACATCAGAATGTCCTGATTTTTTCTGAGTGACTAGGTGGGGTGTCCTGCTATCACCCTGGAGTGAGATGAGTCTTTGATACTGGACAGTTTTTGTTTTATTCTCATCTAAACAGAGAGGGATGATAGCTCATATATGAGATTTCAAAGGTCTTTTATTTTGAAACTGTACATCAGAATGTCCTGATTTTTTCTGAGTGACTAGGTGGCGTGTCCTGCTATCACCCTGGAGTGAGAACAGTCTTTGATACTTGAGAGTTTTTTTTTATTCTCATCTAAACAGAGAGGGATTATAGCTCATATATGAGATTTCAAAGGTCTTTTATTTTGAAACTCTACATCAGAATGTCCTGATTCTCCCTGAGTGACTAGGTGGGGTGTCCTGCTATGACCCTGGAGTGAGATGCGTCTTTGATACTGGACAGTTTTTGTTTTATTATCATCTAAAAACAGGGATGATAGCTCATACAATAGAGATTTCAAAGGTATTTTATTTTGAAACTCTATATCAGAATGTCCTGATTTTTTCTGAGTGACTAGATGGGGTGTCCTGCTATCACCCTGGAGTGAGATGCGTCTTTGATACTGGACATTTTTTGTTTTATTCTCATCTAAAAACAGGGATGATAGCTCATACAATAGAGATTTCAAAGGTATTTTATTTTGAAATTCTACATCAGAATGTCCTGATTTTTTCTGAGTGACTAGATGGGGTGTCCTGCTATCACCATGGAGTTAGATGAGTCTTTGATACTGGACAGTGTTTGTTTTATTCCCATCTAAATACAGGGATGATAGCTCATATATGAGACTTCAAAGGTATTTTATTTTGAAACTCTAAATCAGAATGTCCTGATTCTCCCTGAGTGACTAGGTGGGGTGTCCTGCTATCACCCTGGAGTGAGATGCGTATTTGATACTGGACAGTTTTTGTTTTATTCTCATCTAAAAACAGGGATGATAGCTCATACAATAGAGATTTCAAAGGTATTTTATTTTGAAACTCTACATCAGAATGTCCTGATTTTTTCTGAGTGACTAGGTGGGGTGTCCTGCTATCTCCCTGGAGTGTGATGAGTCTTTGATATTGGACAGTTATTGTTTTATTCTCATCTAAAAACAGGGATGATAATTCATATATGAGACTTCAAAGGTATTTTATTTTGAAACTGTACACCAGAATGTCCTGATTTTTTCTGAGTGACTAGACGGGGTGTCCTGCTATCACCCTGGAGTGAGATGAGTCTTTGATACTGGACAGTGTTTGTTTTATTCTCATCTAAAAACAGGGATGATAGCTCATGCAAAAGAGATTTCAAAGGTCTTTTATTTTGAAACTCTACATCAGAATGTCCTGATTTTTTCTGAGTGACTAGGTGGCGTGTCCTGCTATCACCCTGGAGTGAGATCAGTCTTTGATACTTGAGAGTTTTTGTTTTATTCTCATCTAAACAGAGAGGGATTATAGCTCATATATGAGATTTCAAAGGTCTTTTATTTTGAAACTCTACATCAGAATGTCCTGATTCTCCCTGAGTGACTAGGTGGGGTGTCCTGCTATCACCCTGGAGTGCGATGAGTCTTTGATACGGGACAGTTTTTGTTTTATTCTCATCTAAAAACAGGGATGATAGCTCATGCAATAGAGATTTCAAAGGTCTTTTATTTTGAAACTGTACATCAGAATGTCCTGATTCTCCCTGAGTGACTAGGTGGGGAGTCCTGCTATCACCCTGGAGTGAGATGAGTCTTTGATATTGGACTGTATTTGTTTTATTCTCATCTAAATACAGGGATGATAGCTCATGCAATAGAGATTTCAAAGGTCTTTTATTTTGAAACTGTACATCAGAATGTCCTGATTCTCCCTGAGTGACTAGGTGGGGAGTCCTGCTATCACCCTGGAGTGAGATGAGTCTTTGATATTGGACTGTATTTGTTTTATTCTCATCTAAATACAGGGATGATAGCTCATGCAATAGAGATTTCAAAGGTCTTTTATTTTGAAACCCTACATCAGAAAGTCCTGATTCTCCCTGAGTGACTAGGTGGGGTGTCCTGTTATCACCCTGAAGAGAAATGAGTATTTGATACTGGACAGTGTTTGTTTTATTCTTATCTAAATACAGAGGGATGATAGCTCATATATGAGATTTCAAAGGTCTTTTATTTTGAAACTCTACATCAGAATGTCCTGATTCTCCCCGAGTGACTAGGTGGGGTGTCATGCTATCACCCTGGAGTGAGATGAGTTTTTGATACTGGACAGTTATTGTTTTATTCTCATCTAAAAACAGGGATGATAGCTCATATATGAGATTTCAAAGGTATTTTATTTTGAAACTCTAAATCAGAATGTCCTGATTTTTTCTGAGTGACTAGCTGGGGTGTCCTGCTATCACCCTGGAGTGAGATGCGTCTTTGATACTGGACAGTCTTTGTTTTATTCTCATCTAAAAATAGGGATGATAGCTCATGCAATAGAGATTTCAAAGGTATTTTATTTTGAAACTCTAAATCAGAATGTCCTGATTTTTTCTGAGTGACTAGCTGGGGTGTCCTGCTATCACCCTGGAGTGAGATGCGTCTTTGATACTGGACAGTCTTTGTTTTATTCTCATCTAAAAATAGGGATGATAGCTCATGCAATAGAGATTTCAAAGGTCTTTTATTTTGAAACTCTACATCAGAATGTCCTGATTCTCCCTGAGTGACTAGATGGGGTGTCCTGCTATCACCCTGGAGTGAGATGCGTCTTTGATACTGGACAGTTTTTGTTTTACTCTCATCTAAAAACAGGGATGATAGCTCATGCAATAGAGATTTCAAAGGTCTTTTATTTTGAAACTCTACATCAGAAAGTCCTGATTCTCCCTGAGTGACTAGGTGGGGTGTCCTGTTATCACCCTGAAGAGAAATGAGTATTTGATACTGGACAGTGTTTGTTTTATTCTTATCTAAATACAGAGGGATGATAGCTCATATATGAGATTTCAAAGGTCTTTTATTTTGAAACTCTACATCAGAATGTCCTGATTCTCCCTGAGTGACTAGGTGGGGTGTCCTGCTTTCACCCTGGAGTGAGATGCGTCTTTGATACTGGACAGTTTTTGTTTTATTCTCATCTAAAAACAGGGATGATAGCTCATACAATAGAGATTTCAAAGGTATTTTATTTTGAAACTCTACATCAGAATGTCCTGATTTTTTCTGAGTGACTAGATGGGGTGTCCTGCTATCACCCTGGAGTGAGATGAGTCTTTGATACTGGACAGTTTTTGTTTTATTCTCATCTAAACATAGAGGGATGATAGCTCATATATGAGATTTCAAAGGTCTTTTATTTTGAAACTGTACATCAGAATGTCCTGATTTTTTCTGAGTGACTAGGTGGCGTGTCCTGCTATCACCCTGGAGTGAGAACAGTCTTTGATACTTGAGAGTTTTTTTTTATTCTCATCTAAACAGAGAGGGATTATAGCTCATATATGAGATTTCAAAGGTATTTTATTTTGAAACTCTACATCAGAATGTCCTGATTCTCCCTGAGTGACTAGGTGGGGTGTCCTGCTATCACCCTGGAGTGAGATGCGTCTTTGATACTGGACAGTTTTTGTTTTATTCTCATCTAAACAGAGAGGGATGATAGCTCATATATGAGATTTCAAAGGTCTTTTATTTTGAAACTGTACTTCAGAATGTCCTGATTCTCCCTGAGTGACTAGGTGGGGAGTCCTGCTATCACCCTGGAGTGAGATGAGTCTTTGATATTGGACTGTATTTGTTTTATTCTCATCTAAAAACAGGGATGATAGCTCATATATGAGACTTCAAAGGTATTTTATTTTGAAACTGTACACCAGAATGTCCTGATCTTTTCTGAGTGACTAGATGGGGTGTCCTGCTATCACCCTGGAGTGAGATGAGTCTTTGATACTGGACAGTGTTTGTTTTATTCTCATCTAAAAACAGGGATGATAGCTCATGCAATAGAGATTTCAAAGGTCTTTTATTTTGAAACTGTACATCAGAATGTCCTGATTTTTTCTGAGTGACTAGATGGGGTGTCCTGCTATCACCCTGGAGTGAGATGCGTCTTTGATACTGGACAGTTTTTGTTTTATTCTCATCTAAAAACAGGGATGATAGCTCATACAATAGAGATTTCAAAAGTATTTTATTTTGAAACTCTACATCAGAATGTCCTGATTTTTTCTGAGTGACTAGGTGGGGTGTCCTGCTATCACCCTGGAGTGAGATGCGTCTTTGATACTGGACAGTCTTTGTTTTATTCTCATCTAAAAATAGGGATGATAGCTCATAGAATAGAGATTTCAAAGGTCTTTTATTTTGAAACTGTACATCAGAATGTCCTAATTCTCCCTGAGTGACTAGATGGGGTGTCCTGCTATCACCCTGCAGTGAGATGAGTCTTTGATACTGGACAGTTTTTGTTTTATTCTCATCTAAACAGAGAGGGATGATAGCTCATATATGAGATTTCAAAGGTCTTTTATTTTGAAACTGTACATCAGAATGTCCTGATTTTTTCTGAGTGACTAGGTGGCGTGTCCTGCTATCACCCTGGAGTGAGATCAGTCTTTGAAACTTGAGAGTTTTTGTTTTATTCTCATCTAAACAGAGAGGGATTATAGCTCATATATCAGATTTCAAAGGTCTTTTATTTTGAAACTCTACATCAGAATGTCCTGATTCTCCCTGAGTGACTAGGTGGGGTGTCCTGCTATCACCCTGGTGTGAGATGCGTCTTTGATACTGGATAGTTTTTGTTTTATTCTCATCTAAAAACAGGGATGATAGCTCATACAATAGAGATTTCAAAGGTATTTTATTTTGAAACTCTACATCAGAATGTCCTGATTTTTTCTGAGTGACTAGATGGGGTGTCCTGCTATCACCCTGGAGTGAGATGAGTCTTTGATACTGGACAGTTTTTGTTTTATTCTCATCTAAACAGAGAGGGATGATAGCTCATATATGAGATTTCAAAGGTCTTTTATTTTGAAACTCTAATTCAGAATGTCCTGATTTTTTCTGAGTGACTAGGTGGGGTGTCCTGCTATCACCCTGGAGTTTGATGAGTCTTTGATATTGGACAGTTATTGTTTTATTCTCATCTAAAAACAGGGATGATAGCTCATATATAGCTCAGCTTCAAAGGTATTTTATTTTGAAACTGTACACCAGAATGTCCTGATTTTTTCTGAGTGACTAGATGGGGTGTCCTGCTATCACCCTGGAGTGAGATGAGTCTTTGATACTGGACAGTCTTTGTTTTATTATCATCTAAAAATAGGGATGATAGCTCATACAATTGAGATTTCAAAGGTATTTTATTTTGAAACTCTAAATCAGAATGTCCTGATTTTTTCTGAGTGACTAGGTGGGGTGTCCTGCTATCACCCTGGAGTGAGATGAGTCTTTGATACTGGACAGTTTTGTTTTATTCTCATCTAAAAACAGGGATGATAGCTCATGCAATAGAGATTTCAAAGGTCTTTTATTTTGAAACTGTACTTCAGAATGTCCTGATTCTCCCTGAGTGTCTAGGTGGGGTGTTCTGCTATCACCCTGGAGTGAGATGAGTCTTTGATACGGGACAATTTTTGTTTTATTCTCATCTAAAAACAGGGATGATAGCTCATGCAATAGAGATTTCAAAGGTCTTTTATTTTGAAACTGTAATTCAGAATTTCCTGATTCTCCCTGAGTGACTAGGTGGGGAGTCCTGCTATCACCCTGGAGTGAGATGAGTCTTTGATATTGGACAGTATTTGTTTTATTCTCATCTAAAAACAGGGATGATAGCTCATGCAATAGAGATTTCAAAGGTCTTTTATTTTGAAACTCTACATCAGAAAGTCCTGATTCTCCCTGAGTGACTAGGTGGGGTGTCCTGCTATCACCCTGGAGTGAGATGAGTCTTTGATACTGGACAGTTTTTGTTTTATTCTCATCTAAACAGAGAGGGATGATAGCTCATATATGAGATTTCAAAGGTCTTTTATTTTGAAACTCTAATTCAGAATGTCCTGATTTTTTCTGAGTGACTAGGTGGGGTGTCCTGCTATCACCCTGGAGTTTGTTGAGTCTTTGATATTGGACAGTTATTGTTTTATTCTCATCTAAATACAGGGATGATAGCTCATACAATAGAGATTTCAAAGGTATTTTATTTTGAAACTCTACATCAGAATGTCCTGTTATTTTTTGAGTGACTAGGTGGGGTGTCCTGCTATCACCCTGGAGTGAGATGAGTCTTTGACACGGGACAGTTTTTGTTTTATTCTCATCTAAAAACAGGGATGATAGCTCATGCAATAGAGATTTCAAAGGTCTTTTATTTTGAAACTGTCCTTCAGAATGTCCTGATTCTCCCTGAGTGACTAGGTGGGGTGTCCTGCTATCACCCTGGAGTTAGATGAGTCTTTGATACTGGACAGTTTTTGTTTTATTCTCATCTAAACAGAGAGGGATGATAGCTCATATATGAGATTTCAAAGGTCTTTTATTTTGAAACTGTACAACAGAATGTCCTGATTTTTTCTGAGTGACTAGGTGGCGTGTCCTGCTATCACCCTGGAGTGAGATCAGTCTTTGATACTTGAGAGTTTTTGTTTTATTCTCATCTAAACAGAGAGGGATTATAGCTCATATATGAGATTTCAAAGGTCTTTTATTTTGAAACTCTACATCAGAATGTCCTGATTCTCCCTGAGTGACTAGGTGGGGTGTCCTGCTATCACCCTGGAGTGAGATGCGTCTTTGATACTGGACAGTTTTTGTTTCATTCTCATCTAAAAACAGGGATGATAGCTCATACAATAGAGATTTCAAAGGTATTTTATTTTTGAAACTCTACATCAGAATGTCCTGATTTTTTCTGAGTGACTAGATGGGGTGTCCTGCTATCACCCTGGAGTGAGATGAGTCTTTGATACGGGACAGTTTTTGTTTTATTCTCATCTAAAAACAGGGATGATAGCTCATGCAATAGAGATTTCAAAGGTATTTTATTTTGAAACTGTACACCAGAATGTCCTGATTTTTTCTGAGTGACTAGATGGGGTGTCCTGCTATCACCCTGGAGTGAGATGAGTCTTTGATACTGGACAGTTTTGTTTTATTCTCATCTAAAAACAGGGATGATAGCTCATGCAATAGAGATTTCAAAGGTCTTTTATTTTGAAACTGTACTTCAGAATGTCCTGATTCTCCCTGAGTGTCTAGGTGGGGTGTTCTGCTATCACCCTGGAGTGAGATGAGTCTTTGATACGGGACAATTTTTGTTTTATTCTCATCTAAAAACAGGGATGATAGCTCATGCAATAGAGATTTCAAAGGTCTTTTATTTTGAAACTGTAATTCAGAATGTCCTGATTCTCCCTGAGTGACTAGGTGGGGAGTCCTGCTATCACCCTGGAGTGAGATGAGTCTTTGATATTGGACAGTATTTGTTTTATTCTCATCTAAAAACAGGGATGATAGCTCATGCAATAGAGATTTCAAAGGTCTTTTATTTTGAAACTCTACATCAGAAAGTCCTGATTCTCCCTGAGTGACTAGGTGGGGTGTCCTGCTATCACCCTGGAGTGAGATGAGTCTTTGATACTGGACAGTTTTTGTTTTATTCTCATCTAAACAGAGAGGGATGATAGCTCATATATGAGATTTCAAAGGTCTTTTATTTTGAAACTCTAATTCAGAATGTCCTGATTTTTTCTGAGTGACTAGGTGGGGTGTCCTGCTATCACCCTGGAGTTTGTTGAGTCTTTGATATTGGACAGTTATTGTTTTATTCTCATCTAAATACAGGGATGATAGCTCATATATGAGACTTCAAAGGTATTTTATTTTGAAACTGTACACCAGAATGTCCTGATTTTTTCTGAGTGACTAGATGGGGTGTCCTGCTATCACCCTGGAGTGAGATGAGTCTTTGATACTGGACAGTATTTGTTTTATTCTCATCTAAAAATAGGGATGATAGCTCATACAATAGAGATTTCAAAGGTATTTTATTTTGAAACTCTACATCAGAATGTCCTGTTATTTTTTGAGTGACTAGGTGGGGTGTCCTGCTATCACCCTGGAGTGAGATGAGTCTTTGATACGGGACAGTTTTTGTTTTATTCTCATCTAAAAACAGGGATGATAGCTCATGCAATAGAGATTTCAAAGGTCTTTTATTTTGAAACTGTCCTTCAGAATGTCCTGATTCTCCCTGAGTGACTAGGTGGGGTGTCCTGCTATCACCCTGGAGTTAGATGAGTCTTTGATACTGGACAGTTTTTGTTTTATTCTCATCTAAACAGAGAGGGATGATAGCTCATATATGAGATTTCAAAGGTCTTTTATTTTGAAACTGTACAACAGAATGTCCTGATTTTTTCTGAGTGACTAGGTGGCGTGTCCTGCTATCACCCTGGAGTGAGATCAGTCTTTGATACTTGAGAGTTTTTGTTTTATTCTCATCTAAACAGAGAGGGATTATAGCTCATATATGAGATTTCAAAGGTCTTTTATTTTGAAACTCTACATCAGAATGTCCTGATTCTCCCTGAGTGACTAGGTGGGGTGTCCTGCTATCACCCTGGAGTGAGATGCGTCTTTGATACTGGACAGTTTTTGTTT
This sequence comes from Notothenia rossii, assembly GCF_949606895.1. Lineage (NCBI taxonomy): Eukaryota > Metazoa > Chordata > Actinopteri > Perciformes > Nototheniidae > Notothenia > Notothenia rossii. The sequence continues at coordinate 160,322 of NW_027640159.1, forward strand.
CATTCTCATCTAAAAACAGGGATGATAGCTCATACAATAGAGATTTCAAAGGTATTTTATTTTGAAACTCTACATCAGAATGTCCTGATTTTTTCTGAGTGACTAGATGGGGTGTCCTGCTATCACCCTGGAGTGAGATGAGTCTTTGATACGGGACAGTTTTTGTTTTATTCTCATCTAAAAACAGGGATGATAGCTCATGCAATAGAGATTTCAAAGGTATTTTATTTTGAAACTGTACACCAGAATGTCCTGATTTTTTCTGAGTGACTAGATGGGGTGTCCTGCTATCACCCTGGAGTGAGATGAGTCTTTGATACTGGACAGTTTTGTTTTATTCTCATCTAAAAACAGGGATGATAGCTCATGCAATAGAGATTTCAAAGGTCTTTTATTTTGAAACTGTACTTCAGAATGTCCTGATTCTCCCTGAGTGTCTAGGTGGGGTGTTCTGCTATCACCCTGGAGTGAGATGAGTCTTTGATACGGGACAATTTTTGTTTTATTCTCATCTAAAAACAGGGATGATAGCTCATGCAATAGAGATTTCAAAGGTCTTTTATTTTGAAACTGTAATTCAGAATGTCCTGATTCTCCCTGAGTGACTAGGTGGGGAGTCCTGCTATCACCCTGGAGTGAGGTGAGTCTTTGATATTGGACAGTATTTGTTTTATTCTCATCTAAAAACAGGGATGATAGCTCATGCAATAGAGATTTCAAAGGTCTTTTATTTTGAAACTCTACATCAGAAAGTCCTGATTCTCCCTGAGTGACTAGGTGGGGTGTCCTGCTATCACCCTGGAGTGAGATGAGTCTTTGATACTGGACAGTTTTTGTTTTATTCTCATCTAAACAGAGAGGGATGATAGCTCATATATGAGATTTCAAAGGTCTTTTATTTTGAAACTCTAATTCAGAATGTCCTGATTTTTTCTGAGTGACTAGGTGGGGTGTCCTGCTATCATCCTGGAGTTTGTTGAGTCTTTGATATTGGACAGTTATTGTTTTATTCTCATCTAAATACAGGGATGATAGCTCATATATGAGACTTCAAAGGTATTTTATTTTGAAACTGTACACCAGAATGTCCTGATTTTTTCTGAGTGACTAGATGGGGTGTCCTGCTATCACCCTGGAGTGAGATGAGTCTTTGATACTGGACAGTATTTGTTTTATTCTCATCTAAAAATAGGGATGATAGCTCATACAATAGAGATTTCAAAGGTATTTTATTTTGAAACTCTACATCAGAATGTCCTGTTATTTTTTGAGTGACTAGGTGGGGTGTCCTGCTATCACCCTGGAGTGAGATGAGTCTTTGATACGGGACAGTTTTTGTTTTATTCTCATCTAAAAACAGGGATGATAGCTCATGCAATAGAGATTTCAAAGGTCTTTTATTTTGAAACTGTCCTTCAGAATGTCCTGATTCTCCCTGAGTGACTAGGTGGGGTGTCCTGCTATCACCCTGGAGTTAGATGAGTCTTTGATACTGGACAGTTTTTGTTTTATTCTCATCTAAACAGAGAGGGATGATAGCTCATATATGAGATTTCAAAGGTCTTTTATTTTGAAACTGTACAACAGAATGTCCTGATTTTTTCTGAGTGACTAGGTGGCGTGTCCTGCTATCACCCTGGAGTGAGATCAGTCTTTGATACTTGAGAGTTTTTGTTTTATTCTCATCTAAACAGAGAGGGATTATAGCTCATATATGAGATTTCAAAGGTCTTTTATTTTGAAACTCTACATCAGAATGTCCTGATTCTCCCTGAGTGACTAGGTGGGGTGTCCTGCTATCACCCTGGAGTGAGATGCGTCTTTGATACTGGACAGTTTTTGTTTCATTCTCATCTAAAAACAGGGATGATAGCTCATGCAATAGAGATTTCAAAGGTATTTTATTTTGAAACTCTACATCAGAATGTCCTGATTTTTTCTGAGTGACTAGATGGGGTGTCCTGCTATCACCCTGGAGTGAGATGAGTCTTTGATACGGGACAGTTTTTGTTTTATTCTCATCTAAAAACAGGGATGATAGCTCATGCAATAGAGATTTCAAAGGTATTTTATTTTGAAACTCTACATCAGAATGTCCTGATTTTTTCTGAGTGACTAGGTGGGGTGTCCTGCTATCACCCTGGAGTGAGATGAGTCTTTGATACTGGACAGTTTTTGTTGTATTCTCATCTAAACAGAGAGGGATGATAGCTCATATATGAGACTTCAAAGGTATTTTATTTTGAGACTGTACATCAGAATGTCCTGATTTTTTATGAGTGACTAGGTGGGGTGTCCTGCTATCACCCTTGAGTTTGATGAGTCTTTAATATTGGACAGTTATTGTTTTATTCTCATCTAAAAACAGGGATGATAGCTCATATATGAGACTTCAAAGGTATTTTATTTTGAAACTGTACACCAGAATGTCCTGTTTTTTTCTGAGTGACTAGATGGGGTGTCCTGCTATCACCCTGGAGTGAGATGCGTCTTTGATACTGGACAGTCTTTGTTTTATTTTCATCTAAAAATAGGGATGATAGCTCATACAATAGAGATTTCAAAGGTATTTTATTTTGAAACTCTACATCAGAATGTCCTGATTTTTTCTGAGTGACTAGATGGGGTGTCCTGCTATCACCCTGGAGTGAGATGAGTCTTTGATACTGGACAGTTTTTGTTTTATTCTCATCTAAACAGAGAGGGATGATAGCTCATATATGAGACTTCAAAGGTATTTTATTTTGAAACTGTACACCAGAATGTCCTGATTTTTTCTGAGTGACTAGATGGGGTGTCCTGCTATCACCCTGGAGTGAGATAAGTCTTTGATACTGGACAGTCTTTGTTTTATTATCATCTAAAAATAGGGATGATAGCTCATACAATAGAGATTTCAAAGGTATTTTATTTTGAAACTCTACATCAGAATGTCCTGATTTTTTCTGAGTGACTAGGTGGGGTGTCCTGCTATCACCCTGGAGTGAGATGAGTCTTTGATACTGGACAGTTTTTGTTTTATTCTCATCTAAATACAGGGATGATAGCTCATACAATAGAGATTTCAAAGGTATTTTATTTTGAAACTCTACATCAGAATGTCCTCATTTTTTCTGAGTGACTAGATGGGGTGTCCTGCTATCACCCTGGAGTGAGATGCGTCTTTGATACTGGACAGTTTTTGTTTTATTATCATCTAAAAACAGGGATGATAGCTCATACAATAGAGATTTCAAAGGTCTTTTATTTTGAAACTGTACATCAGAATGTCCTGATTTTTTCTGAGTGACTAGATGGGGTGTCCTGCTATCACCCTGGAGTGAGATGCGTCTTTGATACTGGACAGTTTTTGTTTTATTCTCATCTAAAAACAGGGATGATAGCTCATATATAGCTCAGCTTCAAAGGTATTTTATTTTGAAACTGTACACCAGAATGTCCTGATTTTTTCTGAGTGACTAGATGGGGTGTCCTGCTATCACCCTGGAGTGAGATGAGTCTTTGATACTGGACAGTTTTAGTTTTATTCTCATCTAAAAACAGGGATGATAGCTCATACAATAGAGATTTCAAAGGTATTTTATTTTGAAACTCTACATCAGAATGTCCTGATTTTTTCTGAGTGACTAGGTGGGGTGTCCTGCTATCACCCTGGAGTGAGATGAGTCTTTGATACTGGACCGTTTTTGTTTTATTCTCATCTAAAAACAGGGATGATAGCTCATACAATAGAGATTTCAAAGGTATTTTATTTTGAAACTGTACATCAGAATGTCCTGATTCTCCCTGAGTGACTAGGTGGGGTGTCCTGCTATCACCCTGGAGTGAGATGAGTCTTTGATATTGGACAGTTATTGTTTTATTCTCATCTAAAAACAGGGATGATAGCTCATATATGAGACTTCAAAGGTATTTTATTTTGAAACTGTACACCTGAATGTCCTGTTTTTTTCTGAGTGACTAGAAAGGGTGTCCTGCTTTCACCCTGGAGTGAGATGAGTCTTTGATACGGGACAGTTTTTGTTTTATTCTCATCTAAAAACAGGGATGATAGCTCATGCAATAGAGATTTCAAAGGTCTTTTATTTTGAAACTGTACTTCAGAATGTCCTGATTCTCCCTGAGTGACTAGGTGGGGTGTCCTGCTATCACCCTGGAGTGAGATGAGTCTTTGATATTGGACAGTTATTGTTTTATTCTCATCTAAAAACAGGGATGATAGCTCATATATGAGACTTCAAAGGTATTTTATTTTGAAACTGTACACCAGAATGTCCTGTTTTTTTCTGAGTGACTAGATGGGGTGTCCTGCTATCTCCCTGGAGTGAGATGAGTCTTTGATACTGGACAGTCTTTGTTTTATTCTCATCTAAAAATAGGGATGATAGCTCATACAATAGAGATTTCAAAGGTATTTTATTTTGTACATCAGAATGTCCTGATTTTTTCTGAGTGACTAGGTGGGGTGTCCTGCTATCACCCTGGAGTGAGATGCGTCTTTGATACTGGACAGTTTTTGTTTTATTCTCATCTAAAAACAGGGATGATAGCTCATACAATAGAGATTTCAAAGGTATTTTATTTTGAAACTCTACATCAGAATGTCCTGATTTTTTCTGAGTGACTAGATGGGGTGTCCTGCAATCACCCTGGAGTGAGATGAGTCTTTGATACGGGACAGTTTTTGTTTTATTCTCATCTAAAAACAGGGATGATAGCTCATGCAATAGAGATTTCAAAGGTCTTTTATTTTGAAACTGTACTTCAGAATGTCCTGATTCTCCCTGAGTGACTAGGTGGGGTGTCCTGCTATCACCCTGGAGTGAGATGAGTCTTTGATACTGGACAGTTTTTGTTTTATTCTCATCTAAACAGAGAGGGATGATAGCTCATATATGAGATTTCAAAGGTCTTTTATTTTGAAACTGTACATCAGAATGTCCTGATTTTTTCTGAGTGACTAGGTGGGGTGTCCAGCTATCACCATGGAGTGAGATGAGTCTTTGATACGGGACAGTTTTTGTTTTATTCTCATCTAAAAACAGGGATGATAGCTCATGCAATAGAGATTTCAAAGGTCTTTTATTTTGAAACTGTACTTCAGAATGTCCTGATTCTCCCTGAGTGACTAGGTGGGGTGTCCTGCTATCACCCTGGAGTGAGATGAGTCTTTGATATTGGACAGTTTTTGTTTCATTCTCATCTAAACAGAGAGGGATGATAGCTCATATTTGAGATTTCAAAGGTCTTTTATTTTGAAACTCTAGATCAGAATGTCCTGATTTTTTCTGAGTGACTAGATGGGGTGTCCTGCTGTCACCACGGAGTGAGATGAGTCTTTGATACTGGACAGTGTGTGTTTTATTCCCATCTAAAAACAGGGATGATAGCTCATATATGAGACTTCAAAGGTATTTTATTTTGAAACTCTAAATCAGAATGTCCTGATTCTCCCTGAGTGACTAGGTGGGGTGTCCTGCTATCACCCTGGATTGAGATTAATCTTTGATACTGGACAGTTTTTGTTTTATTTTCATCTAAATACAGGGATGATAGCTCATATATGAGACTGCAAAGGTATTTTATTTTGAAACTCTAAATCAGAATGTCCTGATTCTCCCTGAGTGACTAGGTGGGGTGTCCTGCTATCACCCTGGATTGAGATGAATCTTTGATACTGGACAGTTTTTGTTTTATTTTCATCTAAACAGAGAGGGATGATAGCTCATATATGAGATTTCAAAGGTCTTTTATTTTGAAACTCTACATCAGAATGTCCTTATTTTTCTTCGGAGTGACTAGATGGGGTGTCCTGCTGTCACCCTGGAGTGAGATAGGTCTTTGATAATGGACAGTGTTTGTTTTATTCTCATCTAAAAATAGGGATGATAGCTCATACAATAGATATTTAAAAGGTCTTTTATTTTGAAACTCTACATCAGAATCTCCTGATTCTCCCTGAGTGACTAAGTGGGGTGTCATGCTATCACCCTGGAGTGAGATGCGTCTTTGATATTGGACAGTTTTTGTTTTATTCTCATCTAAAAACAGGGATGATAGCTCATACAATAGAGATTTCAAAGGTATTTTATTTTGAAACTGTACACCAGAATGTCCTGATTTTTTCTGAGTGACTAGATGGGGTGTCCTGCTTTCACCCTGGAGTGAGATGAGTCTTTGATACTGGACAGTCTTTGTTTTATTCTCATCTAAAAATAGGGATGATAGCTCATACAATAGAGATTTCAAAGGTATTTTATTTTGAAACTCTACATCAGAATGTCCTGATTTTTTCTGAGTGACTAGGTGGGGTGTCCTGCTATCACCCTGGAGTGAGATGCGTCTTTGATACTGGACAGTTTTTGTTTTATTCTCATCTAAAAACAGGGATGATAGCTCATATATAGCTCAGCTTCAAAGGTATTTTATTTTGAAACTGTACACCAGAATGTCCTGATTTTTTCTGAGTGACTAGATGGGGTGTCCTGCTATCACCCTGGAGTGAGATGAGTCTTTGATACTGGACCGTTTTTGTTTTATTCTCATCTAAAAACAGGGATGATAGCTCATACAATAGAGATTTCAAAGGTATTTTATTTTGAAACTGTACATCAGAATGTCCTGATTCTCCCTGAGTGACTAGGTGGGGTGTCCTGCTATCACCCTGGAGTGAGATGAGTCTTTGATATTGGACAGTTATTGTTTTATTCTCATCTAAAAACAGGGATGATAGCTCATATATGAGACTTCAAAGGTATTTTATTTTGAAACTGTACACCTGAATGTCCTGTTTTTTTCTGAGTGACTAGAAAGGGTGTCCTGCTTTCACCCTGGAGTGAGATGAGTCTTTGATACGGGACAGTTTTTGTTTTATTCTCATCTAAAAACAGGGATGATAGCTCATGCAATAGAGATTTCAAAGGTCTTTTATTTTGAAACTGTACTTCAGAATGTCCTGATTCTCCCTGAGTGACTAGGTGGGGTGTCCTGCTATCACCCTGGAGTGAGATGAGTCTTTGATATTGGACAGTTATTGTTTTATTCTCATCTAAAAACAGGGATGATAGCTCATATATGAGACTTCAAAGGTATTTTATTTTGAAACTGTACACCAGAATGTCCTGTTTTTTTCTGAGTGACTAGATGGGGTGTCCTGCTATCTCCCTGGAGTGAGATGAGTCTTTGATACTGGACAGTCTTTGTTTTATTCTCATCTAAAAATAGGGATGATAGCTCATACAATAGAGATTTCAAAGGTATTTTATTTTGTACATCAGAATGTCCTGATTTTTTCTGAGTGACTAGGTGGGGTGTCCTGCTATCACCCTGGAGTGAGATGCGTCTTTGATACTGGACAGTTTTTGTTTTATTCTCATCTAAAAACAGGGATGATAGCTCATACAATAGAGATTTCAAAGGTATTTTATTTTGAAACTCTACATCAGAATGTCCTGATTTTTTCTGAGTGACTAGATGGGGTGTCCTGCTATCACCCTGGAGTGAGATGAGTCTTTGATACGGGACAGTTTTTGTTTTATTCTCATCTAAAAACAGGGATGATAGCTCATGCAATAGAGATTTCAAAGGTCTTTTATTTTGAAACTGTACTTCAGAATGTCCTGATTCTCCCTGAGTGACTAGGTGGGGTGTCCTGCTATCACCCTGGAGTGAGATGAGTCTTTGATACTGGACAGTTTTTGTTTTATTCTCATCTAAACAGAGAGGGATGATAGCTCATATATGAGATTTCAAAGGTCTTTTATTTTGAAACTGTACATCAGAATGTCCTGATTTTTTCTGAGTGACTAGGTGGGGTGTCCTGCTATCACCATGGAGTGAGATGAGTCTTTGATACGGGACAGTTTTTGTTTTATTCTCATCTAAAAACAGGGATGATAGCTCATGCAATAGAGATTTCAAAGGTCTTTTATTTTGAAACTGTACTTCAGAATGTCCTGATTCTCCCTGAGTGACTAGGTGGGGTGTCCTGCTATCACCCTGGAGTGAGATGAGTCTTTGATATTGGACAGTTTTTGTTTCATTCTCATCTAAACAGAGAGGGATGATAGCTCATATTTGAGATTTCAAAGGTCTTTTATTTTGAAACTCTAGATCAGAATGTCCTGATTTTTTCTGAGTGACTAGATGGGGTGTCCTGCTGTCACCACGGAGTGAGATGAGTCTTTGATACTGGACAGTGTGTGTTTTATTCCCATCTAAAAACAGGGATGATAGCTCATATATGAGACTTCAAAGGTATTTTATTTTGAAACTCTAAATCAGAATGTCCTGATTCTCCCTGAGTGACTAGGTGGGGTGTCCTGCTATCACCCTGGATTGAGATTAATCTTTGATACTGGACAGTTTTTGTTTTATTTTCATCTAAATACAGGGATGATAGCTCATATATGAGACTGCAAAGGTATTTTATTTTGAAACTCTAAATCAGAATGTCCTGATTCTCCCTGAGTGACTAGGTGGGGTGTCCTGCTATCACCCTGGATTGAGATGAATCTTTGATACTGGACAGTTTTTGTTTTATTTTCATCTAAACAGAGAGGGATGATAGCTCATATATGAGATTTCAAAGGTCTTTTATTTTGAAACTCTACATCAGAATGTCCTTATTTTTCTTCGGAGTGACTAGATGGGGTGTCCTGCTGTCACCCTGGAGTGAGATAGGTCTTTGATAATGGACAGTGTTTGTTTTATTCTCATCTAAAAACAGGGATGATAGCTCATACAATAGATATTTAAAAGGTCTTTTATTTTGAAACTCTACATCAGAATCTCCTGATTCTCCCTGAGTGACTAAGTGGGGTGTCATGCTATCACCCTGGAGTGAGATGCGTCTTTGATATTGGACAGTTTTTGTTTTATTCTCATCTAAAAACAGGGATGATAGCTCATACAATAGAGATTTCAAAGGTATTTTATTTTGAAACTGTACACCAGAATGTCCTGATTTTTTCTGAGTGACTAGATGGGGTGTCCTGCTTTCACCCTGGAGTGAGATGAGTCTTTGATACTGGACAGTCTTTGTTTTATTCTCATCTAAAAATAGGGATGATAGCTCATACAATAGAGATTTCAAAGGTATTTTATTTTGAAACTCTACATCAGAATGTCCTGATTTTTTCTGAGTGACTAGGTGGGGTGTCCTGCTATCACCCTGGAGTGAGATGAGTCTTTGATACTGGACAGTTTTTGTTTTATTCTCATCTAAACAGAGAGGGATGATAGCTCATATATGAGATTTCAAAGGTCTTTTATTTTGAAACTGTACATCAGAATGTCCTGATTTTTTCTGAGTGACTAGGTGGGGTGTCCTGCTATCACCCTGGAGTGAGATGAGTCTTTGATATTGGACAGTTATTGTTTTATTCTCATCTAAAAACAGGGATGATAGCTCATATATGAGACTTCAAAGGTATTTTATTTTGAAACTGTACACCAGAATGTCCTGTTTTTTTCTGAGTGACTAGATGGGGTGTCCTGCTATCTCCCTGGAGTGAGATGAGTCTTTGATACTGGACAGTCTTTGTTTTATTCTCATCTAAAAATAGGGATGATAGCTCATACAATAGAGATTTCAAAGGTATTTTATTTTGAAACTGTACATCAGAATGTCCTGATTTTTTCTGAGTGACTAGGTGGGGTGTCCTGCTATCACCCTGGAGTGAGATGCGTCTTTGATACTGGACAGTTTTTGTTTTATTCTCATCTAAAAACAGGGATGATTGCTCATACAATAGAGATTTCAAAGGTATTTTATTTTGAAACTCTACATCAGAATGTCCTGATTTTTTCTGAGTGACTAGATGGGGTGTCCTGCTATCACCCTGGAGTGAGATGAGTCTTTGATACGGGACAGTTTTTGTTTTATTCTCATCTAAAAACAGGGATGATAGCTCATGCAATAGAGATTTCAAAGGTCTTTTATTTTGAAACTGTACTTCAGAATGTCCTGATTCTCCCTGAGTGACTAGGTGGGGTGTCCTGCTATCACCCTGGAGTGAGAGGAGTCTTTGATACTGGACAGTTTTTGTTTTATTCTCATCTAAACAGAGAGGGATGATAGCTCATATATGAGATTTCAAAGGTCTTTTATTTTGAAACTGTACATCAGAATGTCCTGATTTTTTCTGAGTGACTAGGTGGGGTGTCCTGCTATCACCCTGGAGTGAGATGCGTCTTTGATACTTGACAGTTTTTGTTTTATTCTTATCTAAAAACAGGGATGATAGCTCATACAATAGAGATTTCAAAGATATTTTATTTTGAAACTCTACATCAGAATGTCCTGATTTTTTCTGAGTGACTAGATGGGGTGTCCTGCTATCACCCTGGAGTGAGATGAGTCTTTGATACGGGACAGTTTTTGTTTTATTCTCATCTAAAAACAGGGATGATAGCTCATGCAATAGAGATTTCAAAGGTCTTTTATTTTGAAACTGTAGATTAGAATGTCCTGATTCTCCCTGAATGACTAGGTGGGGAGTCCTGCAATCACCCTGGAGTGAGATGAGTCTTTGATATTGGTCAGTATTTGTTTTATTCTCATCTAAAATCAGGGATGATAGCTCATGCAATAGAGATTTCAAAGGTCTTTTATTTTGAAACTCTACATCAGAAAGTCCTGATTCTCCCTGAGTGACTAGGTGGGGTGTCCTGTTATCACCCTGAAGGGAAATGAGTATTTGATACTGGACATTGTTTGTTTTATTCTTATCTAATTACAGAGGGATGATAGCTCATATATGAGATTTCAAAGGTCTTTTATTTTGAAACTCTAAATCAGAATGTCCTGATTCTCCCTGAGTGACTAGGTGGGGTGTCATGCTATCACCCTGGAGTGAGATGAGTTTTTGATACTGGACAGTTATTGTTTTATTCTCATCTAAAAAATGGGATGATAGCTCATATATGAGAATTCAAAGGTCTTTTATTTTGAAACTCTACATTAGAATGTCCTGATTTTTTCTGAGGGACTAGATGGGGTGTACTGCTATCACCATGGAGTTAGATGAGTCTTTGATACTGGACAGTGTTTGTTTTATTCCCATCTAAAAACAGGGATTATAGTTCATATATGAGACTTCAAAGGTATTTTATTTTGAAACTCTAAAGCAGAATGTCCTGATTGTCCCTGAGTGACTAGTTGGGGTTTCCTGCTATCACCCTGGAGTGAGATGAGTCTTTGATACTGGAGAGTTTTTGTTTTATTCTCATCTAAACAGAGAGGGATGATAGCTCATATATGAGATTTCAAAGGTCTTTTATTTTGAAACTCTACATCAGAATGTCCTTATTTTTCTTCGGAGTGACTAGATGGGGTGTCCTGCTGTCACCCTGGAGTGAGATAGGTCTTTGATAATGGACAGTGTTTGTTTTATTCTCATCTAAAAACAGGGATGATAGCTCATACAATAGATATTTAAAAGGTCTTTTATTTTGAAACTCTACATCAGAATCTCCTGATTCTCCCTGAGTGACTAAGTGGGGTGTCATGCTATCACCCTGGAGTGAGATGTGTCTTTGATACTGGAGAATCTTTGTTTTATTCTCATCTAAACAGAGAGGGATGATAGCTCATACATGAGATTTCAAAGGTTTTTTATTTTGAAACTCTAGATCACAATGTCCTGATTTTTTCTGAGTGACTAGATGGGGTGTCCTGCTGTCACCATGGAGTGAGATGAGTCTTTGATACTGGACAGTGTGTGTTTTATTCCCATCTAAAAACAGGGATGATAGCTCATATATGAGACTTCAAAGGTATTTTATTTTGAAACTCTAAAGCAGAATGTCCTGATTTTTTCTGAGTGACTAGATGGGGTGTCCTGCTATCACCCTGGAGTGAGATGAGTCTTTGATACTGGAGAGATTTTGTTTTATTCTCATCTAAACAGAGAGGGATGATAGCTCATATATGAGATTTCAAAGGTCTTTTATTTTGAAACTCTACATCAGAATGTCCTGATTTTTTCTGAGTGACTAGATGGGGTGTCCTGCTATCACCATGGCGTTAGTTGAGTATTTGATACTGGACAGTTATTGTTTAATTCTCATCTAAAAACAGGGATGATAGCTCATACAATAGAGATTTCAAAGGTCTTTTATTTTGAAACTGTACATCAGAAAGTCCTGATTCTCCCTGAGTGACTAGGTGGGGTGTCCTGTTATCACCCTGAAGGGAAATGAGTATTTGATACTCGACAGTGTTTGTTTTATTCTTATCTAAATACAGAGGGATGATAGCTCATATATGAGATTTCAAAGGTCTTTTATTTTGAAACTCTACATCAGAATGTCCTGATTCTCCCTGACTGACTAGGTGGGGTGTCATGCTATCACCCTTGAGTGAGATGAGTTTTTGATACTGGACAGTTATTGTTTTATTCTCATCTAAAAAATGGGATGATAGCTCATATATGAGATTTCAAAGGTATTTTATTTTGAAACTCTAAATCAGAATGTCCTGATTCTCCCTGAGTGACTAGGTGGGGTGTCCTGCTATCACCCTGGAGTGAGATAGGTCTTTGATACTGGACAGTGTTTGTTTTATTCTCATCTAAAAACAGGGATGATAGCTCATACAATAGATATTTAAAAGGTCTTTTATTTTGAAACTCTACATCAGAATCTCCTGTTTCTCCCTGAGTGACTAAGTGGGGTGTCATGCTATCACCCTGGAGTGAGATGTGTCTTTGATACTGGAGAATCTTTGTTTTATTCTCATCTAAACAGAGAGGGATGATAGCTCATACATGAGATTTCAAAGGTCTTTTATTATGAAACTCTAGATCAGAATGTCCTGATTTTTTCTGAGTGACTAGATGGGGTGTCCTGCTATCACCATGGTGTTAGTTGAGTCTTTGATACTGGACAGTTATTGTTTTATTCTCATCTAAAAACAGTGATGATAGCTCATACAATAGAGATTTCAAAGGTATTTTATTTTGAAACTGTACATCAGAAAGTCCTGATTCTCCCTGAGTGACTATGTGGGGTGTCCTGTTATCACCCTGAAGGGAAATGAGTATTTGATACTGGACAGTGTTTGTTTTATTCTTATCTAAATACAGAGGGATGATAGCTCATATATGAGATTTCAAAGGTCTTTTATTTTGAAACTCTACATCAGAATGTCCTGATTCTCCCTGAGTGACTAGGTGGGGTGTCCTGCTATCACCCTGGAGTGAGATGCGTCTTTGATACTGGACAGTTTTTGTTTTATTATCATCTAAAAACAGGGATGATAGCTCATACAATAGAGATTTCAAAGGTATTTTATTTTGAAACTCTAAATCAGAATGTCCTGATTTTTTCTGAGTGACTAGATGGGGTGTCCTGCTATCACCCTGGAGTGAGATGCGTCTTTGATATTGGACAGTTTTTGTTTTATTCTCATCTAAAAACAGGGATGATAGCTCATACAATAGAGATTTCAAAGGTATTTTATTTTGAAACTCTACATCAGAATGTCCTGATTTTTTCTGAGTGACTAGATGGGGTGTCCTGCTATCACCCTGGAGTGAGATGAGTCTTTGATACGGGACAATTTTTGTTTTATTCTCATCTAAAAACAGGGATGACAGCTCATGCAATAGAGATTTCAAAGGTCTTTTATTTTGAAACTGTACTTCAGAATGTCCTGATTCTCCCTGAGTGACTAGGTGGGGAGTCCTGCTATCACCCTGGAGTGAGATGAGTCTTTGATATTGGACAGTATTTGTTTTATTCTCATCTAAAAACAGGGATGATAGCTCATGCAATAGAGATTTCAAAGGTCTTTTATTTTGAAACTCTACATCAGAAAGTACTGATTCTCACTGAGTGACTAGGTGGGGTGTCCTGCTATCACCCTGGAGTGAGATGAGTCTTTGATATTGGACAGTTTTTGTTTTATTCTCATCTAAACAGAGAGGGATGATAGCTCATATTTGAGATTTCAAAGGTCTTTTATTTTGAAACTCTACATCAGAATGTCCTGATTCTCCCTGACTGACTAGGTGGGGTGTCATGCTATCACCCTTGAGTGAGATGAGTTTTTGATACTGGACAGTTATTGTTTTATTCTCATCTAAAAAATGGGATGATAGCTCATATATGAGATTTCAAAGGTATTTTATTTTGAAACTCTAAATCAGAATGTCCTGATTCTCCCTGAGTGACTAGGTGGGGTGTCCTGCTATCACCCTGGAGTGAGATGCGTCTTTGATACTGGACAGTTGTTGTTTTATTCTCATTTAAAAACAGGGATGATAGCTCATACAATAGAGATGTCAAAGGTATTTTATTTTGAAACTGTACATCAGAAAGTCCTGATTCTCCCTGAGTGACTAGGTGGGGTGTCCTGTTATCACCCTGAAGGGAAATGAGTATTTGATACTGGACAGTGTTTGTTTTATTCTTATCTAAATACAGAGGGATGATAGCTCATATATGAGATTTCAAAGGTCTTTTATTTTGAAACTCTACATCAGAATGTCCTGATTTTTATTCGGAGTGACTAGATGGGGTGTCCTGCTATCACCCTGGAGTGAGATAGGTCTTTGATACTGGACAGTGTTTGTTTTATTCTCATCTAAAAACAGGGATGATAGCTCATACAATAGATATTTAAAAGGTCTTTTATTTTGAAACTCTACATCAGAATCTCCTGTTTCTCCCTGAGTGACTAAGTGGGGTGTCATGCTATCACCCTGGAGTGAGATGTGTCTTTGATACTGGAGAATCTTTGTTTTATTCTCATCTAAACAGAGAGGGATGATAGCTCATACATGAGATTTCAAAGGTCTTTTATTTTGAAACTCTAGATCAGAATGTCCTGATTTTTTCTGAGTGACTAGATGGGGTGTCCTGCTATCACCATGGCGTTAGTTGAGTCTTTGATACTGGACAGTTATTGTTTTATTCTCATCTAAAAACAGTGATGATAGCTCATACAATAGAGATTTCAAAGGTATTTTATTTTGAAACTGTACATCAGAAAGTCCTGATTCTCCCTGAGTGACTATGTGGGGTGTCCTGTTATCACCCTGAAGGGAAATGAGTATTTGATACTGGACAGTGTTTGTTTTATTCTTATCTAAATACAGAGGGATGATAGCTCATATATGAGATTTCAAAGGTCTTTTATTTTGAAACTCTACATCAGAATGTCCTGATTCTCCCTGAGTGACTAGGTGGGGTGTCCTGCTATCACCCTGGAGTGAGATGCGTCTTTGATACTGGACAGTTTTTGTTTTATTATCATCTAAAAACAGGGATGATAGCTCATACAATAGAGATTTCAAAGGTATTTTATTTTGAAACTCTAAATCAGAATGTCCTGATTTTTTCTGAGTGACTAGATGGGGTGTCCTGCTATCACCCTGGAGTGAGATGCGTCTTTGATATTGGACAGTTTTTGTTTTATTCTCATCTAAAAACAGGGATGATAGCTCATACAATAGAGATTTCAAAGGTATTTTATTTTGAAACTCTACATCAGAATGTCCTGATTTTTTCTGAGTGACTAGATGGGGTGTCCTGCTATCACCCTGGAGTGAGATGAGTCTTTGATACGGGACAATTTTTGTTTTATTCTCATCTAAAAACAGGGATGACAGCTCATGCAATAGAGATTTCAAAGGTCTTTTATTTTGAAACTGTACTTCAGAATGTCCTGATTCTCCCTGAGTGACTAGGTGGGGAGTCCTGCTATCACCCTGGAGTGAGATGAGTCTTTGATATTGGACAGTATTTGTTTTATTCTCATCTAAAAACAGGGATGATAGCTCATGCAATAGAGATTTCAAAGGTCTTTTATTTTGAAACTCTACATCAGAAAGTCCTGATTCTCACTGAGTGACTAGGTGGGGTGTCCTGCTATCACCCTGGAGTGAGATGAGTCTTTGATATTGGACAGTTTTTGTTTTATTCTCATCTAAACAGAGAGGGATGATAGCTCATATTTGAGATTTCAAAGGTCTTTTATTTTGAAACTCTAGATCAGAATGTCCTGATTTTTTCTGAGTGACTAGATGGGGTGTCCTGCTGTCACCATGGAGTGAGATGAGTCTTTGATACTGGACAGTGTGTGTTTTATTCCCATCTAAAAACAGGGATGATAGCTCAAATCAGAATGTCCTGATTCTCCCTGAGTGACTAGGTGGGGTGTCCTGCTATCACCCTGGATTGAGATTAATCTTTGATACTGGACAGTTTTTGTTTTATTTTCATCTAAATACAGGGATGATAGCTCATATATGAGACTTCAAAGGTATTTTATTTTGAAACTCTAAATCAGAATGTCCTGATTCTCCCTGAGTGACTAGGTGGGGTGTCCTGCTATCACCCTGGATTGAGATGAATCTTTGATACTGGACAGTTTTTGTTGTATTTTCATCTAAATACAGGGATGATAGCTCATACAATAGAGATTACAAAGGTATTTTATTTTGAAACTCTAAAGCAGAATGTCCTGATTGTCCCTGAGTGACTAGTTGGGGTTTCCTGCTATCACCCTGGAGTGAGATGAGTCTTTGATACTGGAGAGTTTTTGTTTTATTCTCATCTAAACAGAGAGGGATGATAGCTCATATATGAGATTTCAAAGGTCTTTTATTTTGAAACTCTACATCAGAATGTCCTTATTTTTCTTCGGAGTGACTAGATGGGGTGTCCTGCTGTCACCCTGGAGTGAGATAGGTCTTTGATAATGGACAGTGTTTGTTTTATTCTCATCTAAAAACAGGGATGATAGCTCATACAATAGAGATTTAAAAGGTCTTTTATTTTGAAACTCTACATCAGAATCTCCTGATTCTCCCTGAGTGACTAAGTGGGGTGTCATGCTATCACCCTGGAGTGAGATGTGTCTTTGATACTGGATAATCTTTGTTTTATTCTCATCTAAACAGAGAGGGATGATAGCTCATACATGAGATTTCAAAGGTTTTTTATTTTGAAACTCTTGATCACAATGTCCTGATTTTTTCTGAGTGACTAGATGGGGTGTCCTGCTGTCACCATGGAGTGAGATGAGTCTTTGATACTGGACAGTGTGTGTTTTATTCCCATCTAAAAACAGGGATGATAGCTCATATATGAGACTTCAAAGGTATTTTATTTTGAAACTCTAAAGCAGAATGTCCTGATTTTTTCTGAGTGACTAGATGGGGTGTCCTGCTATCACCCTGGAGTGAGATGAGTCTTTGATACTGGAGAGATTTTGTTTTATTCTCATCTAAACAGAGAGGGATGATAGCTCATATATGAGATTTCAAAGGTCTTTTATTTTGAAACTCTACATCAGAATGTCCTGATTTTTTCTGAGTGACTAGATGGGGTGTCCTGCTATCACCATGGCGTTAGTTGAGTATTTGATACTGGACAGTTATTGTTTTATTCTCATCTAAAAACAGGGATGATAGCTCATACAATAGAGATTTCAAAGGTCTTTTATTTTGAAACTGTACATCAGAAAGTCCTGATTCTCCCTGAGTGACTAGGTGGGGTGTCCTGTTATCACCCTGAAGGGAAATGAGTATTTGATACTCGACAGTGTTTGTTTTATTCTTATCTAAATACAGAGGGATGATAGCTCATATATGAGATTTCAAAGGTCTTTTATTTTGAAACTCTACATCAGAATGTCCTGATTCTCCCTGACTGACTAGGTGGGGTGTCATGCTATCACCCTTGAGTGAGATGAGTTTTTGATACTGGACAGTTATTGTTTTATTCTCATCTAAAAAATGGGATGATAGCTCATATATGAGATTTCAAAGGTATTTTATTTTGAAACTCTAAATCAGAATGTCCTGATTCTCCCTGAGTGACTAGGTGGGGTGTCCTGCTATCACCCTGGAGTGAGATGCGTCTTTGATACTGGACAGTTGTTGTTTTATTCTCATTTAAAAACAGGGATGATAGCTCATACAATAGAGATGTCAAAGGTATTTTATTTTGAAACTGTACATCAGAAAGTCCTGATTCTCCCTGAGTGACTAGGTGGGGTGTCCTGTTATCACCCTGAAGGGAAATGAGTATTTGATACTGGACAGTGTTTGTTTTATTCTTATCTAAATACAGAGGGATGATAGCTCATATATGAGATTTCAAAGGTCTTTTATTTTGAAACTCTACATCAGAATGTCCTGATTTTTCTTCGGAGTGACTAGATGGGGTGTCCTGCTATCACCCTGGAGTGAGATAGGTCTTTGATACTGGACAGTGTTTGTTTTATTCTCATCTAAAAACAGGGATGATAGCTCATACAATAGATATTTAAAAGGTCTTTTATTTTGAAACTCTACATCAGAATCTCCTGTTTCTCCCTGAGTGACTAAGTGGGGTGTCATGCTATCACCCTGGAGTGAGATGTGTCTTTGATACTGGAGAATCTTTGTTTTATTCTCATCTAAACAGAGAGGGATGATAGCTCATACATGAGATTTCAAAGGTCTTTTATTTTGAAACTCTAGATCAGAATGTCCTGATTTTTTCTGAGTGACTAGGTGGGGTGTCCTGCTATCACCCTGGAGTGAGATGCGTCTTTGATACTGGACAGTTGTTGTTTTATTCTCATTTAAAAACAGGGATGATAGCTCATACAATAGAGATGTCAAAGGTATTTTATTTTGAAACTGTACATCAGAAAGTCCTGATTCTCCCTGAGTGACTAGGTGGGGTGTCCTGTTATCACCCTGAAGGGAAATGAGTATTTGATACTGGACAGTGTTTGTTTTATTCTTATCTAAATACAGAGGGATGATAGCTCATATATGAGATTTCAAAGGTCTTTTATTTTGAAACTCTACATCAGAATGTCCTGATTCTCCCTGAGTGACTAGGTGGGGTGTCCTGCTATCACCCTGGAGTGAGATGCGTCTTTGATACTGGACAGTTTTTGTTTTATTATCATCTAAAAACAGGGATGATAGCTCATACAATAGAGATTTCAAAGGTATTTTATTTTGAAACTCTAAATCAGAATGTCCTGATTTTTTCTGAGTGACTAGATGGGGTGTCCTGCTATCACCCTGGAGTGAGATGCGTCTTTGATATTGGACAGTTTTTGTTTTATTCTCATCTAAAAACAGGGATGATAGCTCATACAATAGAGATTTCAAAGGTATTTTATTTTGAAACTCTACATCAGAATGTCCTGATTTTTTCTGAGTGACTAGATGGGGTGTCCTGCTATCACCCTGGAGTGAGATGAGTCTTTGATACGGGACAATTTTTGTTTTATTCTCATCTAAAAACAGGGATGACAGCTCATGCAATAGAGATTTCAAAGGTCTTTTATTTTGAAACTGTACTTCAGAATGTCCTGATTCTCCCTGAGTGACTAGGTGGGGAGTCCTGCTATCACCCTGGAGTGAGATGAGTCTTTGATATTGGACAGTATTTGTTTTATTCTCATCTAAAAACAGGGATGATAGCTCATGCAATAGAGATTTCAAAGGTCTTTTATTTTGAAACTCTACATCAGAAAGTCCTGATTCTCACTGAGTGACTAGGTGGGGTGTCCTGCTATCACCCTGGAGTGAGATGAGTCTTTGATATTGGACAGTTTTTGTTTTATTCTCATCTAAACAGAGAGGGATGATAGCTCATATTTGAGATTTCAAAGGTCTTTTATTTTGAAACTCTAGATCAGAATGTCCTGATTTTTTCTGAGTGACTAGATGGGGTGTCCTGCTGTCACCATGGAGTGAGATGAGTCTTTGATACTGGACAGTGTGTGTTTTATTCCCATCTAAAAACAGGGATGATAGCTCAAATCAGAATGTCCTGATTCTCCCTGAGTGACTAGGTGGGGTGTCCTGCTATCCCCCTGGATTGAGATTAATCTTTGATACTGGACAGTTTTTGTTTTATTTTCATCTAAATACAGGGATGATAGCTCATATATGAGACTTCAAAGGTATTTTATTTTGAAACTCTAAATCAGAATGTCCTGATTCTCCCTGAGTGACTAGGTGGGGTGTCCTGCTATCACCCTGGAGTGAGATGAGTCTTTGATACGGGACAGTTTTTGTTTTATTCTCATCTAAAAACAGGGATGATAGCTCATGCAATAGAGATTTCAAAGGTATTTTATTTTGAAACTGTACTTCAGAATGTCCTGATTCTTTCTGAGTGACTAGGTGGGGTGTCCTGCTATCACCCTGGAGTTTGATGAGTCTTTGATATTGGACAGTTATTGTTTTATTCTCATCTAAAAACAGGGATGATAGCTCATATATGAGACTTCAAAGGTATTTTATTTTGAAACTGTAAACCAGAATGTCCTGATTTTTTCTGAGTGACTAGATGGGGTGTCCTGCTTTCACCCTGGAGTGAGATGAGTCTTTGATACTGGACAGTCTTTGTTTTATTCTCATCTAAAAATAGGGATGATAGCTCATACAATAGATATTTCAAAGGTATTTTATTTTTAAACTGTCCTTCAGAATGTCCTGATTCTCCCTGAGTGACTAGGTGGGGTGTCCTGCTATCACCCTGGAGTGAGATGAGTCTTTGATACTGGACAGTTTTTGTTTTATTCTCATCTAAAAATAGGGATGATAGCTCATATATGAGATTTCAAAGGTCTTTTATTTTGAAACTGTACATCAGAATGTCCTGATTTTTTCTGAGAGACTAGGTGGGGTGTCCTGCTATCACCCTGGAGTTTGATGAGTCTTTGATATTGGACAGTTATTGTTTTATTCTCATCTAAAAACAGGGATGATAGCTCATGCAATAGAGATTTCAAAGGTCTTTTATTTTGAAACTGTAGATTAGAATGTCCTGATTCTCCCTGAATGACTAGGTGGGGAGTCCTGCAATCACCCTGGAGTGAGATGAGTCTTTGATATTGGTCAGTATTTGTTTTATTCTCATCTAAAATCAGGGATGATAGCTCATGCAATAGAGATTTCAAAGGTCTTTTATTTTGAAACTCTACATCAGAAAGTCCTGATTCTCCCTGAGTGACTAGGTGGGGTGTCCTGTTATCACCCTGAAGGGAAATGAGTATTTGATACTGGACATTGTTTGTTTTATTCTTATCTAAATACAGAGGGATGATAGCTCATATATGAGATTTCAAAGGTCTTTTATTTTGAAACTCTAAATCAGAATGTCCTGATTCTCCCTGAGTGACTAGGTGGGGTGTCATGCTATCACCCTGGAGTGAGATGAGTTTTTGATACTGGACAGTTATTGTTTTATTCTCATCTAAACAGAGAGGGATGATAGCTCATATATGAGATTTCAAAGGTCTTTTATTTTGAAACTCTAGATCAGAATGTCCTGATTTTTTCTGAGTGACTAGATGGGGTGTCCTGCTGTCACCATGGAGTGAGATGAGTCTTTGATACTGGACAGTGTGTGTTTTATTCCCATCTAAAAACAGGGATGATAGCTCATATATGAGACTTCAAAGGTATTTTATTTTGAAACTCTAAATCAGAATGTCCTGATTCTCCCTGAGTGACTAGGTGGGGTGTCCTGCTTTCACCCTGGAGTGAGATGAGTCTTTGATACTGGACAGTCTTTGTTTTATTCTCATCTAAAAATAGGGATGATAGCTCATACAATAGAGATTTCAAAGGTCTTTTATTTTGAAACTGTCCTTCAGAATGTCCTGATTCTCCCTGAGTGACTAGGTGGGGTGTCCTGCTATCACCCTGGAGTTTGATGAGTCTTTGATATTGGACAGTTATTGTTTTATTCTCATCTAAAAACAGGGATGATAGCTCATATATGAGACTTCAAAGGTATTTTATTTTGAAACTGTACACCAGAATGTCCTGATTGTCCCTGAGTGACTAGATGGGGTGTACTGATATCACCATGGAGTTAGATGAGTCTTTGATACTGGACAGTGTTTGTTTTATTCCCATCTAAAAACAGGGATTATAGCTCATATATGAGACTTCAAAGGTATTTTATTTTGAAACTCTAAAGCAGAATGTCCTGATTGTCCCTGAGTGACTAGTTGGGGTTTCCTGCTATCACCCTGGAGTGAGATGAGTCTTTGATACTGGAGAGTTTTTGTTTTATTCTCATCTAAACAGAGAGGGATGATAGCTCATATATGAGATTTCAAAGGTCTTTTATTTTGAAACTCTACATCAGAATGTCCTGATTTTTCTTCGGAGTGACTAGATGGGGTGTCCTGCTATCACCCTGGAGTGAGATAGGTCTTTGATACTGGACAGTGTTTGTTTTATTCTCATCTAAAAACAGGGATGATAGCTCATACAATAGATATTTAAAAGGTCTTTTATTTTGAAACTCTACATCAGAATCTCCTGATTCTCCCTGAGTGACTAAGTGGGGTGTCATGCTATCACCCTGGAGTGAGATGTGTCTTTGATACTGGAGAATCTTTGTTTTATTCTCATCTAAACAGAGAGGGATGATAGCTCATACATGAGATTTCAAAGGTTTTTTATTTTGAAACTCTAGATCACAATGTCCTGATTTTTTCTGAGTGACTAGATGGGGTGTCCTGCTGTCACCATGGAGTGAGATGAGTCTTTGATACTGGACAGTGTGTGTTTTATTCCCATCTAAAAACAGGGATGATAGCTCATATATGAGACTTCAAAGGTATTTTATTTTGAAACTCTACATCAGAATGTCCTGATTTTTTCTGAGTGACTAGATGGAGTGTCCTGCTATCACCCTGGAGTGAGATGAGTCTTTGATACGGGACAGTTTTTGTTTTATTCTCATCTAAAAACAGGGATGATAGCTCATGCAATAGAGATTTCAAAGGTCTTTTATTTTGAAACTGTCCTTCAGAATGTCCTGATTCTCCCTGAGTGACTAGGTGGGGTGTCCTGCTATCACCCTGGAGTGAGATGAGTCTTTGATACTGGACAGTTTTTGTTTTATTCTCATCTAAAAACAGGGATGATAGCTCATGCAATAGAGATTTCAAAGGTCTTTTATTTTGAAACTGTACATCAGAATGTCCTGATTTTTTCTGAGTGACTCGGTGGGGTGTCCTGCTATCACCCTGGTGTTTGTTGAGTCTTTGATATTGGACAGTTATTGTTTTATTCTCATCTAAAAACAGGGATGATAGCTCATATATGAGACTTCAAAGGTATTTTATTTTGAAACTGTACACCAGAATGTCCTGATTTTTTCTGAGTGACTAGATGGGGTGTCCTGCTATCACCCTGGAGTGAGATGAGTCTTTGATACTGGACAGTCTTTGTTTTATTATCATCTAAAAATAGGGATGATAGCTCATACAATAGAGATTTCAAAGGTATTTTATTTTGAAACTCTACATCAGAATGTCCTGTTATTTTCTGAGTGACTAGGTGGGGTGTCCTGCTATCACCCTGGAGTGAGATGAGTCTTTGATACTGGACAGTTTTTGTTTTATTCTCATCTAAAAACAGGGATGATAGCTGATACAATAGAGATTTCAAAGGTATTTTATTTTGAAACTCTACATCAGAATGTCCTGATTTTTTCTGAGTGACTAGGTGGGGTGTCCTGCTATCACCCTGGAGTGAGATGAGTCTTTGATACTGGACAGTTTTTGTTTTATTCTCATCTAAAAACAGGGATGATAGCTCATACAATAGAGATTTCAAAGGTATTTTATTTTGAAACTGTCCTTCAGAATGTCCTGATTCTCCCTGAGTGACTAGGTGGGGTGTCCTGCTATCACCCTGGAGTGAGATGAGTCTTTGATACTGGACAGTTTTTGTTTTATTCTCATCTAAACAGAGAGGGATGATAGCTCATATATGAGATTTCAAAGGTCTTTTATTTTGAAACTGTACATCAGAATGTCCTGATTTTTTCTGAGTGACTAGGTGGGGTGTCCTGCTATCACCCTGGAGTGAGATGCGTCTTTGATACTTGACAGTTTTTGTTTTATTCTTATCTAAAAACAGGGATGATAGCTCTTACAATAGAGATTTCAAAGATATTTTATTTTGAAACTCTACATCAGAATGTCCTGATTTTTTCTGAGTGACTAGATGGGGTGTCCTGCTATCACCCTGGAGTGAGATGAGTCTTTGATACGGGACAGTTTTTGTTTTATTCTCATCTAAAAACAGGGATGATAGCTCATGCAATAGAGATTTCAAAGGTCTTTTATTTTGAAACTCTAAATCAGAATGTCCTGATTCTCCCTGAGTGACTAGATGGGGTGTCCTGCTATCACCCTGGAGTGAGATGAGTCTTTGATACGGGACAGTTTTTGTTTTATTCTCATCTAAAAACAGGGATGATAGCTCATATATGAGATTTCAAAGGTCTTTTATTTTGAAACTCTAAATCAGAATGTCCTGATTCTCCCTAAGTGACTAGGTGGGGTGTCATGCTATCACCCTGGAGTGAGATGAGTTTTTGATACTGGACAGTTATTGTTTTATTCTCATCTAAAAAATGGGATGATAGCTCATATATGAGAATTCAAAGGTATTTTATTTTGAAACTCTACATTAGAATGTCCTGATTTTTTCTGAGGGACTAGATGGGGTGTACTGCTATCACCATGGAGTTAGATGAGTCTTTGATACTGGACAGTGTTTGTTTTA
Organism: Notothenia rossii; assembly: GCF_949606895.1. Lineage (NCBI taxonomy): Eukaryota > Metazoa > Chordata > Actinopteri > Perciformes > Nototheniidae > Notothenia > Notothenia rossii. The sequence continues at coordinate 184,885 of NW_027640159.1, forward strand.
TTCCCATCTAAAAACAGGGATTATAGCTCATATATGAGACTTCAAAGGTATTTTATTTTGAAACTCTAAAGCAGAATGGCCCGATTGTCCCTGAGTGACTAGTTGGGGTTTCCTGCTATCACCCTGGAGTGAGATGAGTCTTTGATACTGGATAGTTTTTGTTTTATTCTCATCTAAACAGAGAGGGATGATAGCTCATATATGAGATTTCAAAGGTCTTTTATTTTGAAACTCTACATCAGAATGTCCTGATTTTTCTTCGGAGTGACTAGATGGGGTGTCCTGCTATCACCCTGGAGTGAGATAGGTCTTTGATACTGGACAGTGTTTGTTTTATTCTCATCTAAAAACAGGGATGATAGCTCATACAATAGATATTTAAAAGGTCTTTTATTTTGAAACTCTACATCAGAATCTCCTGATTCTCCCTGAGTGACTAAGTGGGGTGTCATGCTATCACCCTGGAGTGAGATGTGTCTTTGATACTGGAGAATCTTTGTTTTATTCTCATCTAAACAGAGAGGGATGATAGCTCATACATGAGATTTCAAAGGTTTTTTATTTTGAAACTCTAGATCACAATGTCCTGATTTTTTCTGAGTGACTAGATGGGGTGTCCTGCTGTCACCATGGAGTGAGATGAGTCTTTGATACTGGACAGTGTGTGTTTTATTCCCATCTAAAAACAGGGATGATAGCTCATATATGAGACTTCAAAGGTATTTTATTTTGAAACTCTAAATCAGAATGTCCTGATTCTCCCTGAGTGACTAGGTGGGGTGTCCTGCTATCACCCTGGATTGAGATTAATCTTTGATACTGGACAGTTTTTGTTTTATTTTCATCTAAATACAGGGATGATAGCTCATATATGAGATTTCAAAGGTCTTTTATTTTGAAACTCTACATCAGAATGTCCTGAATTTTTCTGAGTGACTAGATGGGGTGTCCTGCTATCACCATGGAGTTAGATGAGTCTTTGATACTGGACAGTGTTTGTTTTATTCCCATCTAAAAACAGGGATGATAGCTCATATATGAGACTTCAAAGGTATTTTATTTTGAAACTCTAAATCAGAATTTCCTGATTCTCCCTGATTGACTAGGTGGGGTGTCCTGCTATCACCCTGGAGTGAGATGCGTCTTTGATACTGGACAGTTTTTGTTTTATTCTTATCTAAATACAGAGGGATGATAGCTCATATATGAGATTTCAAAGGTCTTTTATTTTGAAACTCTACATCAGAATGTCCTGATTCTCCCTGAGTGACTAGGTGGGGTGTCATGCTATCACCCTGGAGTGAGATGAGTTTGTGATACTTCACAGTTATTGTTTTATTCTCATCTAAAAACAGGGATGATAGCTCATATATGAGACTTCAAATGTATTTTATTTTGAAACTCTACATCAGAATGTCCTGATTCTCCCTGAGTGACTAGGTGGGGTGTCCTGCTATCACCCTGGAGTGAGATGCGTCTTTGATACTGGACAGTTTTTGTTTTATTCTCATCTAAAAACAGGGATGATAGCTCATACAATAGAGATTTCAAAGGTATTTTATTTTGAAACTCTACATCAGAATGTCCTGATTTTTTCTGAGTGACTAGATGGGGTGTCCTGCTATCACCCTGGAGTGAGATGAGTCTTTGATACGGGACAGTTTTTGTTTTATTCTCATCTAAAAACAGGGATGATAGCTCATACAATAGAGATTTCAAAGGTCTTTTATTTTTGAAACTGTCCTTCAGAATGTCCTGATTCTCCCTGAGTGACTAGGTGGGGTGTCCTGCTATCACCCTGGAGTTTGATGAGTCTTTGATATTGGACAGTTATTGTTTTATTCTCATCTAAAAACAGGGATGATAGCTCATATATGAGACTTCAAAGGTATTTTATTTTGAAACTGTACACCAGAATGTCCTGATTGACCCTGAGTGACTAGATGGGGTGTACTGCTATCACCATGGAGTTAGATGAGTCTTTGATACTGGACAGTGTTTGTTTTATTCCCATCTAAAAACAGGGATTATAGCTCATATATGAGACTTCAAAGGTATTTTATTTTGAAACTCTAAAGCAGAATGTCCTGATTGTCCCTGAGTGATTAGTTGGGGTTTCCTGCTATCACCCTGGAGTGAGATGAGTCTTTGATACTGGATAGTTTTTGTTTTATTCTCATCTAAACAGAGAGGGATGATAGCTCATATATGAGATTTCAAAGGTCTTTTATTTTGAAACTCTACATCAGAATGTCCTGATTTTTCTTCGGAGTGACTAGATGGGGTGTCCTGCTATCACCCTGGAGTGAGATAGGTCTTTGATACTGGACAGTGTTTGTTTTATTCTCATCTAAAAACAGGGATGATAGCTCATACAATAGATATTTAAAAGGTCTTTTATTTTGAAACTCTACATCAGAATCTCCTGATTCTCCCTGAGTGACTAAGTGGGGTGTCATGCTATCACCCTGGAGTGAGATGTGTCTTTGATACTGGAGAATCTTTGTTTTATTCTCATCTAAACAGAGAGGGATGATAGCTCATACATGAGATTTCAAAGGTTTTTTATTTTGAAACTCTAGATCACAATGTCCTGATTTTTTCTGAGTGACTAGATGGGGTGTCCTGCTGTCACCATGGAGTGAGATGAGTCTTTGATACTGGACAGTGTGTGTTTTATTCCCATCTAAAAACAGGGATGATAGCTCATATATGAGACTTCAAAGGTATTTTATTTTGAAACTCTAAATCAGAATGTCCTGATTCTCCCTGAGTGACTAGGTGGGGTGTCCTGCTATCACCCTGGATTGAGATTAATCTTTGATACTGGACAGTTTTTGTTTTATTTTCATCTAAATACAGGGATGATAGCTCATATATGAGATTTCAAAGGTCTTTTATTTTGAAACTCTACATCAGAATGTCCTGAATTTTTCTGAGTGACTAGATGGGGTGTCCTGCTATCACCATGGAGTTAGATGAGTCTTTGATACTGGACAGTGTTTGTTTTATTCCCATCTAAAAACAGGGATGATAGCTCATATATGAGACTTCAAAGGTATTTTATTTTGAAACTCTAAATCAGAATTTCCTGATTCTCCCTGATTGACTAGGTGGGGTGTCCTGCTATCACCCTGGAGTGAGATGCGTCTTTGATACTGGACAGTTTTTGTTTTATTCTTATCTAAATACAGAGGGATGATAGCTCATATATGAGATTTCAAAGGTCTTTTATTTTGAAACTCTACATCAGAATGTCCTGATTCTCCCTGAGTGACTAGGTGGGGTGTCATGCTATCACCCTGGAGTGAGATGAGTTTGTGATACTTCACAGTTATTGTTTTATTCTCATCTAAAAACAGGGATGATAGCTCATATATGAGACTTCAAATGTATTTTATTTTGAAACTCTACATCAGAATGTCCTGATTCTCCCTGAGTGACTAGGTGGGGTGTCCTGCTATCACCCTGGAGTGAGATGCGTCTTTGATACTGGACAGTTTTTGTTTTATTCTCATCTAAAAACAGGGATGATAGCTCATACAATAGAGATTTCAAAGGTATTTTATTTTGAAACTCTACATCAGAATGTCCTGATTTTTTCTGAGTGACTAGATGGGGTGTCCTGCTATCACCCTGGAGTGAGATGAGTCTTTGATACGGGACAGTTTTTGTTTTATTCTCATCGAAAAACAGGGATGATAGCTCATGCAATAGAGATTTCAAAGGTCTTTTATTTTGAAACTGTAGATCAGAATGTCCTGATTCTCCCTGAATGACTAGGTGGGGAGTCCTGCAATCACCCTGGAGTGATATGAGTCTTTGATACTGGACATTGTTTGTTTTATTCTTATCTAAATACAGAGGGATGATAGCTCATATATGAGATTTCAAAGGTCTTTTATTTTGAAACTCTACATCAGAATGTCCTGATTTTTCTTCGGAGTGACTAGATGGGGTGTCCTGCTATCACCCTGGTGTGAGATAGGTCTTTGATACTGGACAGTGTTTGTTTTATTATCATCTAAAAACAGGGATGATAGCTCATACAATAGATATTTAAAAGGTCTTTTATTTTGAAACTCTAAATCAGAATCTCCTGTTTCTCCCTGAGTGACTAAGTGGGGTGTCATGCTATCACCCTGGAGTGAGATGTGTCTTTGATACTGGAGAATCTTTGTTTTATTCTCATCTAAACAGAGAGGGATGATAGCTCATACATGAGATTTCAAAGGTCTTTTATTTTGAAACTCTAGATCAGAATGTCCTGATTTTTTCTGAGTGACTAGATGGGGTGTCCTGCTGTCACCATGGAGTGAGATGAGTCTTTGATACTGGACAGTGTGTGTTTTATTCCCATCTAAAAACAGGGATGATAGCTCATATATGAGACTTCAAAGGTATTTTATTTTGAAACTCTAAATCAGAATGTCCTGATTCTCCCTGAGTGACTAGGTGGGGTGTCCTGCTTTCACCCTGGAGTGAGATGAGTCTTTGATACTGGACAGTCTTTGTTTTATTCTCATCTAAAAATAGGGATGATAGCTCATACAATAGAGATTTCAAAGGTCTTTTATTTTGAAACTGTCCTTCAGAATGTCCTGATTCTCCCTGAGTGACTAGGTGGGGTGTCCTGCTATCACCCTGGAGTTTGATGAGTCTTTGATATTGGACAGTTATTGTTTTATTCTCATCTAAAAACAGGGATGATAGCTCATATATGAGACTTCAAAGGTATTTTATTTTGAAACTGTACACCAGAATGTCCTGATTGACCCTGAGTGACTAGATGGGGTGTACTGCTATCACCATGGAGTTAGATGAGTCTTTGATACTGGACAGTGTTTGTTTTATTCCCATCTAAAAACAGGGATTATAGCTCATATATGAGACTTCAAAGGTATTTTATTTTGAAACTCTAAAGCAGAATGTCCTGATTGTCCCTGAGTGATTAGTTGGGGTTTCCTGCTATCACCCTGGAGTGAGATGAGTCTTTGATACTGGAGAGTTTTTGTTTTATTCTCATCTAAAAACAGGGATGATAGCTCATACAATATATATTTAAAAGGTCTTTTATTTTGAAACTCTACATCAGAATCTCCTGATTCTCCCTCAGTGACTAAGTGGGGTGTCATGCTATCACCCTGGAGTGAGATGTGTCTTTGATACTGGAGAATCTTTGTTTTATTCTCATCTAAACAGAGAGGGATGATAGCTCATACATGAGATTTCAAAGGTTTTTTATTTTCAAACTCTAGATCACAATGTCCTGATTTTTTCTGAGTGACTAGATGGGGTGTCCTGCTGTCACCATGGAGTGAGATGAGTCTTTGATACTGGACAGTGTGTGTTTTATTCCCATCTAAAAACAGGGATGATAGCTCATATATGAGACTTCAAAGGTATTTTATTTTGAAACTCTAAATCAGAATGTCCTGATTCTCCCTGAGTGACTAGGTGGGGTGTCCTGCTATCACCCTGGATTGAGATTAATCTTTGATACTGAACAGTTTTTGTTTTATTTTCATCTAAATACAGGGATGATAGCTCATACAATAGAGATTACAAAGGTCTTTTATTTTGAAACTCTAGATCAGAATGTTCTGATTCTCCCTGAGTGACTAGGTGGGGTGTCCTGCTATCACCCTGGATTGAGATCTGTCTTTGATACTGGACAGTGTTTGTGTTATTCCCATCTAAAAACAGGGATGATAGCTCATATATGAGACTTCAAAGGTATTTTATTTTGAAACTCTAAAGCAGAATGTCCTGATTTTTTCTGAGTGACTAGATGGGGTGTCCTGCTATCACCCTGGAGTGAGATGAGTCTTTGATACTGGAGAGATTTTGTTTTATTCTCATCTAAACAGAGAGGGATGATAGCTCATATATGAGATTTCAAAGGTCTTTTATTTTGAAACTGTACATCAGAAAGTCCTGATTCTCCCTGAGTGACTATGTGGGGTGTCCTGTTATCACCCTGAAAGGAAATGAGTATTTGATACTCGACAGTGTTTGTTTTATTCTTATCTAAATACAGAGGGATGATAGCTCATATATGAGATTTCAAAGGTCTTTTATTTTGAAACTCTACATCAGAATGTCCTGATTTTTTCTGAGTGACTAGATGGGGTGTCCTGCTATCACCCTGGAGTGAGATGAGTCTTTGATACTGGACAGTTAGCTCATATATGAGATTTCAAAGGTCTTTTATTTTGAAACTGTACATCAGAATGTCCTGATTTTTTCTGAGTGACTAGGTGGGGTGTCCTGCTATCACCCTGGAGTTTGTTGAGTCTTTGATATTGGACAGTTATTGTTTTATTCTCATCTAAAAACAGGGATGATAGCTCATATATGAGACTTCAAAGGTATTTTATTTTGAAACTGTACACCAGAATGTCCTGATTTTTTCTGAGTGAATAGATGGGGTGTCCTGCTATCACCCTGGAGTGAGATGAGTCTTTGATACTGGACAGTTTTTGTTTTTATTCTCATCTAAAAACAGGGATGATAGCTCATACAATAGAGATTTCAAAGGTATTTTATTTTGAAACTGTACACCAGAATGTCCTGTTAATTTTTGAGTGACTAGGTGGGGTGTCCTGCTATCACCCTGGAGTGAGATGAGTCTTTGATACTGAACAGTGTTTGTTTTATTCTCATCTAAAAACAGGGATGATAGCTCATACAATAGAGATTTCAAAGGTATTTTATTTTGAAACTGTCCTTCAGAATGTCCTGATTCTCCCTGAGTGACTAGGTGGGGTGTCCTGCTATCACCCTGGAGTTTGATGAGTCTTTGATATTGGACAGTTATTGTTTTATTCTCATCTAAAAACAGGGATGATAGCTCATATATGAGACTTCAAAGGTATTTTATTTTGAAACTGTACACCAGAATGTCCTGATTGACCCTGAGTGACTAGATGGGGTGTACTGCTATCACCATGGAGTTAGATGAGTCTTTGATACTGGACAGTGTTTGTTTTATTCCCATCTAAAAACAGGGATTATAGCTCATATATGAAATTTCAAAGGTCTTTTATTTTGAAACTCTACATCAGAATGTCCTGATTTTTCTTCGGAGTGACTAGATGGGGTGTCCTGCTATCACCCTGGAGTGAGATAGGTCTTTGATACTGGACAGTGTTTGTTTTATTCTCATCTAAAAACAGGGATGATAGCTCATACAATAGATATTTAAAAGGTCTTTTATTTTGAAACTCTACATCAGAATCTCCTGATTCTCCCTGAGTGACTAAGTGGGGTGTCATGCTATCACCCTGGAGTGAGATGTGTCTTTGATACTGGAGAATCTTTGTTTTATTCTCATCTAAACAGAGAGGGATGATAGCTCATACATGAGATTTCAAAGGTTTTTTATTTTGAAACTCTAGATCACAATGTCCTGATTTTTTCTGAGTGACTAGATGGGGTGTCCTGCTGTCACCATGGAGTGAGATGAGTCTTTGATACTGGACAGTGTGTGTTTTATTCCCATCTAAAAACAGGGATGATAGCTCATATATGAGACTTCAAAGGTATTTTATTTTGAAACTCTAAATCAGAATGTCCTGATTCTCCCTGAGTGACTAGGTGGGGTGTCCTGCTATCACCCTGGATTGAGATTAATCTTTGATACTGAACAGTTTTTGTTTTATTTTCATCTAAATACAGGGATGATAGCTCATACAATAGAGATTACAAAGGTCTTTTATTTTGAAACTCTAGATCAGAATGTTCTGATTCTCCCTGAGTGACTAGGTGGGGTGTCCTGCTATCACCCTGGATTGAGATCTGTCTTTGATACTGGACAGTGTTTGTGTTATTCCCATCTAAAAACAGGGATGATAGCTCATATATGAGACTTCAAAGGTATTTTATTTTGAAACTCTAAAGCAGAATGTCCTGATTTTTTCTGAGTGACTAGATGGGGTGTCCTGCTATCACCCTGGAGTGAGATGAGTCTTTGATACTGGAGAGATTTTGTTTTATTCTCATCTAAACAGAGAGGGATGATAGCTCATATATGAGATTTCAAAGGTCTTTTATTTTGAAACTGTACATCAGAAAGTCCTGATTCTCCCTGAGTGACTATGTGGGGTGTCCTGTTATCACCCTGAAGGGAAATGAGTATTTGATACTCGACAGTGTTTGTTTTATTCTTATCTAAATACAGAGGGATGATAGCTCATATATGAGATTTCAAAGGTCTTTTATTTTGAAACTCTACATCAGAATGTCCCTGAGTGACTAGGTGGGGTGTCCTGCTATCACCCTGGAGTGAGATGCGTCTTTGATACTGGACAGTTTTTGTTTTATTCTCATCTAAAAACAGGGATGATAGCTCATACAATAGAGATTTCAAAGGTATTTTATTTTGAAACTCTAAATCAGAATGTCCTGATTTTTTCTGAGTGACTAGATGGGGTGTCCTGCTATCACCCTGGAGTGAGATGAGTCTTTGATACTGGACAGTTAGCTCATATATGAGATTTCAAAGGTCTTTTATTTTGAAACTGTACATCAGAATGTTCTGATTTTTTCTGAGTGACTAGGTGGGGTGTCCTGCTATCACCCTGGAGTTTGTTGAGTCTTTGATATTGGACAGTTATTGTTTTATTCTCATCTAAAAACAGGGATGATAGCTCATATATGAGACTTCAAAGGTATTTTATTTTGAAACTGTACACCAGAATGTCCTGATTTTTTCTGAGTGAATAGATGGGGTGTCCTGCTATCACCCTGGAGTGAGATGAGTCTTTGATACTGGACAGTTTTTGTTTTTATTCTCATCTAAAAACAGGGATGATAGCTCATACAATAGAGATTTCAAAGGTATTTTATTTTGAAACTGTACACCAGAATGTCCTGTTAATCTTTGAGTGACTAGGTGGGGTGTCCTGCTATCACCCTGGAGTGAGATGAGTCTTTGATACTGAACAGTGTTTGTTTTATTCTCATCTAAAAACAGGGATGATAGCTCATACAATAGAGATTTCAAAGGTATTTTATTTTGAAACTCTAAATCAGAATGTCCTGATTTTTTCTGAGTGACTAGATGGAGTGTCCTGCTATCACCCTGGAGTGAGATGAGTCTTTGATACGGGACAGTTTTTGTTTTATTCTCATCTAAAAACAGGGATGATAGCTCATGCAATAGAGATTTCAAAGGTCTTTTATTTTGAAACTGTCCTTCAGAATGTCCTGATTCTCCCTGAGTGACTAGGTGGGGTGTCCTGCTATCACCCTGGAGTGAGATGAGTCTTTGATACTGGACAGTTTTTGTTTTATTCTCATCTAAAAACAGGGATGATAGCTCATGCAATAGAGATTTCAAAGGTCTTTTATTTTGAAACTGTACATCAGAATGTCCTGATTTTTTCTGAGTGACTAGGTGGGGTGTCCTGCTATCACCCTGGAGTTTGATGAGTCTTTGATATTGGACAGTTATTGTTTTATTCTCATCTAAAAACAGGGATGATAGCTCATATATGAGACTTCAAAGGTCTTTTATTTTGAAACTCTACATCAGAATGTCCTGATTCTCCCAGAGTGACTAGATGGGGTGTCCTGCTATCACCCTGGATTGAGATTAATCTTTGATACTGAACAGTTTTTGTTTTATTTTCATCTAAATACAGGGATGATAGCTCATACAATAGAGATTACAAAGGTCTTTTATTTTGAAACTCTAGATCAGAATGTTCTGATTCTCCCTGAGTGACTAGGTGGGGTGTCCTGCTATCACCCTGGATTGAGATCTGTCTTTGATACTGGACAGTGTTTGTGTTATTCCCATCTAAAAACAGGGATGATAGCTCATATATGAGACTTCAAAGGTATTTTATTTTGAAACTCTAAAGCAGAATGTCCTGATTTTTTCTGAGTGACTAGATGGGGTGTCCTGCTATCACCCTGGAGTGAGATGAGTCTTTGATACTGGAGAGATTTTGTTTTATTCTCATCTAAACAGAGAGGGATGATAGCTCATATATGAGATTTCAAAGGTCTTTTATTTTGAAACTGTACATCAGAAAGTCCTGATTCTCCCTGAGTGACTATGTGGGGTGTCCTGTTATCACCCTGAAGGGAAATGAGTATTTGATACTCGACAGTGTTTGTTTTATTCTTATCTAAATACAGAGGGATGATAGCTCATATATGAGATTTCAAAGGTCTTTTATTTTGAAACTCTACATCAGAATGTCCTGATTCTCCCTGAGTGACTAGGTGGGGTGTCCTGCTATCACCCTGGAGTGAGATGCGTCTTTGATACTGGACAGTTTTTGTTTTATTCTCATCTAAAAACAGGGATGATAGCTCATACAATAGAGATTTCAAAGGTATTTTATTTTGAAACTCTAAATCAGAATGTCCTGATTTTTTCTGAGTGACTAGATGCGGTGTCCTGCTATCACCCTGGAGTGAGATGCGTCTTTGATACTGGACAGTTTTTGTTTTATTCTCATCTAAAAACAGGGATGATAGCTCATACAATAGAGATTTCAAAGGTCTTTTATTTTGAAACTGTACTTCAGAATGTCCTGATTCTCCCTGAGTGACTAGGTGGGGAGTCCTGCTATCACCCTGGAGTGAGATGAGTCTTTGATATTGGACAGTATTTGTTTTATTCTCATCTAAAAACAGGGATGATAGCTCATGCAATAGAGATTTCAAAGGTCTTTTATTTTGAAACTCTACATCAGAAAGTCCTGATTCTCACTGAGTGACTAGGTGGGGTGTCCTGCTATCACCCTGGAGTGAGATGAGTCTTTGATACTGGACAGTTAGCTCATATATGAGATTTCAAAGGTCTTTTATTTTGAAACTGTACATCAGAATGTCCTGATTTTTTCTGAGTGACTAGGTGGGGTGTCCTGCTATCACCCTGGAGTTTGTTGAGTCTTTGATATTGGACAGTTATTGTTTTATTCTCATCTAAAAACAGGGATGATAGCTCATATATGAGACTTCAAAGGTATTTTATTTTGAAACTGTACACCAGAATGTCCTGATTTTTTCTGAGTGAATAGATGGGGTGTCCTGCTATCACCCTGGAGTGAGATGAGTCTTTGATACTGGACAGTTTTTGTTTTTATTCTCATCTAAAAACAGGGATGATAGCTCATACAATAGAGATTTCAAAGGTATTTTATTTTGAAACTGTACACCAGAATGTCCTGTTAATTTTTGAGTGACTAGGTGGGGTGTCCTGCTATCACCCTGGAGTGAGATGAGTCTTTGATACTGAACAGTGTTTGTTTTATTCTCATCTAAAAACAGGGATGATAGCTCATACAATAGAGATTTCAAAGGTATTTTATTTTGAAACTCTACATCAGAATGTCCTGATTTTTTCTGAGTGACTAGATGGAGTGTCCTGCTATCACCCTGGAGTGAGATGAGTCTTTGATACGGGACAGTTTTTGTTTTATTCTCATCTAAAAACAGGGATGATAGCTCATGCAATAGAGATTTCAAAGGTCTTTTATTTTGAAACTGTCCTTCAGAATGTCCTGATTCTCCCTGAGTGACTAGGTGGGGTGTCCTGCTATCACCCTGGAGTGAGATGAGTCTTTGATACTGGACAGTTTTTGTTTTATTCTCATCTAAAAACAGGGATGATAGCTCATGCAATAGAGATTTCAAAGGTCTTTTATTTTGAAACTGTACATCAGAATGTCCTGATTTTTTCTGAGTGACTAGGTGGGGTGTCCTGCTATCACCCTGGAGTTTGATGAGTCTTTGATATTGGACAGTTATTGTTTTATTCTCATCTAAAAACAGGGATGATAGCTCATATATGAGACTTCAAAGGTCTTTTATTTTGAAACTCTACATCAGAATGTCCTGATTCTCCCAGAGTGACTAGATGGGGTGTCCTGCTATCACCCTGGAGTGAGATGAGTCTTTGATACTGGACAGTTTTTGTTTTATTCTCATCTAAAAACAGGGATGATAGCTAATACAATGGAGACTTCAAAAATATTTTATTTTGAAACTCTACATCAGAATGTCCTGATTTTTTCTGAGTGACTAGATGGGGTGTCCTGCTATCACCCTGGAGTGAGATGAGTCTTTGATACTGGACAGTTAGCTCATATATGAGATTTCAAAGGTCTTTTATTTTGAAACTGTACATCAGAATGTCCTGATTTTTTCTGAGTGACTAGGTGGGGTGTCCTGCTATCACCCTGGAGTTTGTTGAGTCTTTGATATTGGACAGTTATTGTTTTATTCTCATCTAAAAACAGGGATGATAGCTCATATATGAGACTTCAAAGGTATTTTATTTTGAAACTGTACACCAGAATGTCCTGATTTTTTCTGAGTGAATAGATGGGGTGTCCTGCTATCAACCTGGAGTGAGATGAGTCTTTGATACTGGACAGTTTTTGTTTTTATTCTCATCTAAAAACAGGGATGATAGCTCATACAATAGAGATTTCAAAGGTATTTTATTTTGAAACTGTACACCAGAATGTCCTGTTAATTTTTGAGTGACTAGGTGGGGTGTCCTGCTATCACCCTGGAGTGAGATGAGTCTTTGATACTGAACAGTGTTTGTTTTATTCTCATCTAAAAACAGGGATGATAGCTCATACAATAGAGATTACAAAGGTCTTTTATTTTGAAACTCTAGATCAGAATGTTCTGATTCTCCCTGAGTGACTAGGTGGGGTGTCCTGCTATCACCCTGGATTGAGATCTGTCTTTGATACTGGACAGTGTTTGTGTTATTCCCATCTAAAAACAGGGATGATAGCTCATATATGAGACTTCAAAGGTATTTTATTTTGAAACTCTAAAGCAGAATGTCCTGATTGTTTCTGAGTGACTAGATGGGGTGTCCTGCTATCACCCTGGAGTGAGATGAGTCTTTGATACTGGAGAGATTTTGTTTTATTCTCATCTAAACAGAGAGGGATGATAGCTCATATATGAGATTTCAAAGGTCTTTTATTTTGAAACTGTACATCAGAAAGTCCTGATTCTCCCTGAGTGACTATGTGGGGTGTCCTGTTATCACCCTGAAGGGAAATGAGTATTTGATACTCGACAGTGTTTGTTTTATTCTTATCTAAATACAGAGGGATGATAGCTCATATATGAGATTTCAAAGGTCTTTTATTTTGAAACTCTACATCAGAATGTCCTGATTCTCCCTGAGTGACTAGGTGGGGTGTCCTGCTATCACCCTGGAGTGAGATGCGTCTTTGATACTGGACAGTTTTTGTTTTATTCTCATCTAAAAACAGGGATGATAGCTCATACAATAGAGATTTCAAAGGTATTTTATTTTGAAACTCTAAATCAGAATGTCCTGATTTTTTCTGAGTGACTAGATGGGGTGTCCTGCTATCACCCTGGAGTGAGATGCGTCTTTGATACTGGACAGTTTTTGTTTTATTCTCATCTAAAAACAGGGATGATAGCTCATATATGAGACTTCAAAGGTCTTTTATTTTGAAACTGTACATCAGAATGTCCTGATTTTTTCTGAGTGACTAGGTGGGGTGTCCTGCTATCACCCTGGAGTTTGATGAGTCTTTGATATTGGACAGTTATTGTTTTATTCTCATCTAAAAACAGGGATGATAGCTCATATATGAGACTTCAAAGGTCTTTTATTTTGAAACTCTACATCAGAATGTCCTGATTCTCCCAGAGTGACTAGATGGGGTGTCCTGCTATCACCCTGGAGTGAGATGAGTCTTTGATACTGGACAGTTTTTGTTTTATTCTCATCTAAAAACAGGGATGATAGCTAATACAATGGAGACTTCAAAAATATTTTATTTTGAAACTCTACATCAGAATGTCCTGATTTTTTCTGAGTGACTAGATGGGGTGTCCTGCTATCACCCTGGAGTGAGATGAGTCTTTGATACTGGACAGTTAGCTCATATATGAGATTTCAAAGGTCTTTTATTTTGAAACTGTACATCAGAATGTCCTGATTTTTTCTGAGTGACTAGGTGGGGTGTCCTGCTATCACCCTGGAGTTTGTTGAGTCTTTGATATTGGACAGTTATTGTTTTATTCTCATCTAAAAACAGGGATGATAGCTCATATATGAGACTTCAAAGGTCTTTTATTTTGAAACTCTACATCAGAATGTCCTGATTCTCCCAGAGTGACTAGATGGGGTGTCCTGCTATCACCCTGGAGTGAGATGAGTCTTTGATACTGGACAGTTTTTGTTTTATTCTCATCTAAAAACAGGGATGATAGCTAATACAATGGAGACTTCAAAAATATTTTATTTTGAAACTCTACATCAGAATGTCCTGATTTTTTCTGAGTGACTAGATGGGGTGTCCTGCTATCACCCTGGAGTGAGATGAGTCTTTGATACTGGACAGTTAGCTCATATATGAGATTTCAAAGGTCTTTTATTTTGAAACTGTACATCAGAATGTCCTGATTTTTTCTGAGTGACTAGGTGGGGTGTCCTGCTATCACCCTGGAGTTTGTTGAGTCTTTGATATTGGACAGTTATTGTTTTATTCTCATCTAAAAACAGGGATGATAGCTCATATATGAGACTTCAAAGGTATTTTATTTTGAAACTGTACACCAGAATGTCCTGATTTTTTCTGAGTGAATAGATGGGGTGTCCTGCTATCACCCTGGAGTGAGATGAGTCTTTGATACTGGACAGTTTTTGTTTTTATTCTCATCTAAAAACAGGGATGATAGCTCATACAATAGAGATTTCAAAGGTATTTTATTTTGAAACTGTACACCAGAATGTCCTGTTAATTTTTGAGTGACTAGGTGGGGTGTCCTGCTATCACCCTGGAGTGAGATCTGTCTTTGATACTGGACAGTGTTTGTGTTATTCCCATCTAAAAACAGGGATGATAGCTCATGCAATAGAGATTTCAAAGGTCTTTTATTTTGAAACTGTCCTTCAGAATGTCCTGATTCTCCCTGAGTGACTAGGTGGGGTGTCGTGCTATCACCCTGGAGTGAGATGAGTCTTTGATACTGGACAGTTTTTGTTTTATTCTCATCTAAAAACAGGGATGATAGCTCATGCAATAGAGATTTCAAAGGTCTTTTATTTTGAAACTGTACATCAGAATGTCCTGATTTTTTCTGAGTGACTAGGTGGGGTGTCCTGCTATCACCCTGGAGTTTGATGAGTCTTTGATATTGGACAGTTATTGTTTTATTCTCATCTAAAAACAGGGATGATAGCTCATATATGAGATTTCAAAGGTCTTTTATTTTAAAACTCTACATCAGAATGTCCTGATTTTTTCTGAGTGACTAGGTGGGGTGTCCTGCTTTCACCCTGGAGTGAGATGAGTCTTTGATACTGGACACTCTTTGTTTTATTCTCATCTAAAAATAGGGATGATAGCTCATACAATAGAGATTTCAAAGGTATTTTATTTTGAAACTCTACATCAGAATGTCCTGATTTTTTCTGAGTGACTAGGTGGGGTGTCTTGCTATCACCCTGGAGTGAGATGAGTCTTTGATACTGGACAGTTTTTGTTTTATTCTCATCTAAACAGAGAGGGATGATAGCTCATATATGAGATTTCAAAGGTCTTTTATTTTGAAACTCTACATCAGAATGTCCTGATTCTCCCTGAGTGACTAGGTGGGGTGTCCTGCTTTCACCCTGGAGTGAGATGCGTCTTTGATACTGGACAGTTTTTGTTTTATTCTCATCTAAAAACAGGGATCATAGCTCATACAATAGAGATTTCAAAGGTATTTTATTTTGAAACTCTACATCAGAATGTCCTGATTTATTCTGAGTGACTAGATGGGGTGTCCTGCTATCACCCTGGAGTGAGATGAGTCTTTGATACTGGACAGTTTTTGTTTTATTCTCATCTAAAAACAGGGATGATAGCTCATATATGAGACTTCAAAGGTCTTTTATTTTGAAACTCTACATCAGAATGTCCTGATTTTTTCTGAGTGACTAGATGGGGTGTCCTGCTATCACCCTGGAGTGAGATGCGTCTTTGATACTGGACAGTTTTTGTTTTATTCTCATCTAAAAACAGGGATGATAGCTCATACAATAGAGATTTCAAAGGTATTTTATTTTGAAACTCTACATCAGAATGTCCTGATTTTTTCTGAGTGACTAGATGGGGTGTCCTGCTATCACCCTGGAGTGAGATGAGTCTTTGATACGGGACAGTTTTTGTTTTATTCTCATCTAAAAACAGGGATGATAGCTCATGCAATAGAGATTTCAAAGGTCTTTTATTTTGAAACTGTACTTCAGAATGTCCTGATTCTCCCTGAGTGACTAGGTGGGGAGTCCTGCTATCACCCTGGAGTGAGATGAGTCTTTGATATTGTACTGTATTTGTTTTATTCTCATCTAAAAACAGGGATGATAGCTCATGCAATAGAGATTTCAAAGGTCTTTTATTTTGAAACTCTACATCAGAATGTCCTGATTTTTTCTGAGTGACTAGGTGGGGTGTCCTGCTATCACCCTGGAGTTTGATGAGTCTTTGATATTGGACAGTTATTGTTTTATTCTCATCTAAAAACAGGGATGATAGCTCATATATGAGACTTCAAAGGTCTTTTATTTTGAAACTGTACATCAGAATGTCCTGATTTTTTCTGAGTGACTAGGTGGGGTGTCCTGCTATCACCCTGGAGTTTGATGAGTCTTTGATATTGGACAGTTATTGTTTTATTCTCATCTAAAAACAGGGATGATAGCTCATATGTGAGACTTCAAAGGTATTTTATTTTGAAACTGTAAACCAGAATGTCCTGATTTTTTCTGAGTGACTAGATGGGGTGTCCTGCTTTCACCCTGGAGTGAGATGAGTCTTTGATACTGGACAGTCTTTGTTTTATTCTCATCTAAAAATAGGGATGATAGCTCATACAATAGAGATTTCAAAGGTATTTTATTTTGAAACTCTACATCAGAATGTCCTGATTTTTTCTGAGTGACTAGGTGGGGTGTCCTGCTATCACCCTGGAGTGAGATGAGTCTTTGATACTGGACAGTTTTTGTTTTATTCTCATCTAAACAGAGAGGGATGATAGCTCATATATGAGATTTCAAAGGTCTTTTATTTTGAAACTCTACATCAGAATGTCCTGATTCTCCCTGAGTGACTAGGTGGGGTGTCCTGCTATCACCCTGGAGTGAGATGCGTCTTTGATACTGGACAGTTTTTGTTTTATTCTCATCTAAAAACAGGGATCATAGCTCATACAATAGAGATTTCAAAGGTATTTTATTTTGAAACTCTACATCAGAATGTCCTGATTTATTCTGAGTGACTAGATGGGGTGTCCTGCTATCACCCTGGAGTGAGATGAGTCTTTGATACGGGACAGTTTTTGTTTTATTCTCATCTAAAAACAGGGATGATAGCTCATGCAATAGAGATTTCAAAGGTCTTTTATTTTGAAACTGTACTTCAGAATGTCCTGATTCTCCCTGAGTGACTAGGTGGGGAGTCCTGCTATCACCCTGGAGAGAGATGAGTCTTTGATATTGGACTGTATTTGTTTTATTCTCATCTAAAAACAGGGATGATAGCTCATGCAATAGAGATTTCAAAGGTCTTTTATTTTGAAACTGTACTTCAGAAAGTCCTGATTCTCCCTGATTGACTAGGTGGGGTGTCCTGTTATCGCCCTGAAGGGAAATGAGTATTTGATACTGGACAGTGTTTGTTTTATTCTTATCTAAATACAGAGGGATGATAGCTCATATATGAGATTTCAAAGGTCTTTTATTTTGAAACTCTACATCAGAATGTCCTGATTCTCCCTGAGTGACTAGGTGGGGTGTCATGCTATCACCCTGGAGTGAGATGAGTTTTTGATACTGGACAGTTATTGTTTTATTCTCATCTAAAAAGAGGGATGATAGCTCATATATGAGATTTCAAAGGTATTTTATTTTGAAACTCTAAATCAGAATGTCCTGATTTTTTCTGAGTGACTAGGTGGGGTGTCCTGCTATCACCCTGGAGTGAGATGAGTCTTTGATACTGGACAGTTTTTGTTTTATTCTCATCTAAACAGAGAGGGATGATAGCTCATATATGAGATTTCAAAGGTCTTTTATTTTGAAACTCTACATCAGAATGTCCTGATTCTCCCTGAGTGACTAGGTGGGGTGTCCTGCTATCACCCTGGAGTGAGATGCGTCTTTGATACTGGACAGTTTTTGTTTTATTCTCATCTAAAAACAGGGATCATAGCTCATACAATAGAGATTTCAAAGGTATTTTATTTTGAAACTCTACATCAGAATGTCCTGATTTATTCTGAGTGACTAGATGGGGTGTCCTGCTATCACCCTGGAGTGAGATGAGTCTTTGATACGGGACAGTTTTTGTTTTATTCTCATCTAAAAACAGGGATGATAGCTCATGCAATAGAGATTTCAAAGGTCTTTTATTTTGAAACTGTACTTCAGAATGTCCTGATTCTCCCTGAGTGACTAGGTGGGGAGTCCTGCTATCACCCTGGAGAGAGATGAGTCTTTGATATTGGACTGTATTTGTTTTATTCTCATCTAAAAACAGGGATGATAGCTCATGCAATAGAGATTTCAAAGGTCTTTTATTTTGAAACTGTACTTCAGAAAGTCCTGATTCTCCCTGATTGACTAGGTGGGGTGTCCTGTTATCGCCCTGAAGGGAAATGAGTATTTGATACTGGACAGTGTTTGTTTTATTCTTATCTAAATACAGAGGGATGATAGCTCATATATGAGATTTCAAAGGTCTTTTATTTTGAAACTCTACATCAGAATGTCCTGATTCTCCCTGAGTGACTAGGTGGGGTGTCATGCTATCACCCTGGAGTGAGATGAGTTTTTGATACTGGACAGTTATTGTTTTATTCTCATCTAAAAAGAGGGATGATAGCTCATATATGAGATTTCAAAGGTATTTTATTTTGAAACTCTAAATCAGAATGTCCTGATTTTTTCTGAGTGACTAGGTGGGGTGTCCTGCTATCACCCTGGAGTGAGATGCGTCTTTGATACTGGACAGTCTTTGTTTTATTCTCATCTAAAAATAGGGATGATAGCTCATACAATAGAGATTTCAAAGGTATTTTATTTTGAAACTCTACATCAGAATGTCCTGATTTTTTCTGAGTGACTAGGTGGGGTGTCCTGCTATCACCCTGGAGTGAGATGCGTCTTTGATACTGGACAGTTTTTGTTTTATTCTCATCTAAAAACAGGGATGATAGCTCATACAATAGAGATTTCAAAGGTCTTTTATTTTGAAACTGTCCTTCAGAATGTCCTGATTCTCCCTGAGTGACTAGGTGGGGTGTCCTGCTATCACCCTGGAGTGAGATGAGTCTTTGATACTGGACAGTTTTTGTTTTATTCTCATCTAAACAGAGAGGGATGATAGCTCATATATGAGATTTCAAAGGTCTTTTATTTTGAAACTGTACATCAGAATGTCCTGATTTTTTCTGAGTGACTAGGTGGGGTGTCCTGCTATCACCTGGAGTTTGATGAGTCTTTGATATTCGACAGTTATTGTTTTATTCTCATCTAAAAACAGGGATGATAGCTCATATATGAGACTTCAAAGGTATTTTATTTTGAAACTGTAAACCAGAATGTCCTGATTTTTTCTGAGTGACTAGATGGGGTGTCCTGCTATCACCCTGGAGTGAGATGATTCTTTGATACTGGACAGTCTTTGTTTTATTCTCATCTAAAAATAGGGATGATAGCTCATACAATAGAGATTTCAAAGGTATTTTATTTTGAAACTCTACATCAGAATGTCCTGATTTGTTCTGAGTGACTAGGTGGGGTGTCCTGCTATCACCCTGGAGTGAGATGAGTCTTTGATACTGGACAGTTTTTGTTTTATTCTCATCTAAATACAGGGATGATAGCTCATACAATAGAGATTTCAAAGGTATTTTATTTTGAAAATCTACATCAGAATGTCCTGATTTTTTCTGGGTGACTAGATGGGGTGTCCTGCTATCACCCTGGAGTGAGATGAGTCTTTGATACTGGACAGTTTTTGTTTTATTCTCATCTAAAAACAGGGATGATAGCTCATACAATAGAGATTTCAAAGGTATTTTATTTTGAAACTCTACATCAGAATGTCCTGACTTTTTCTGAGTGACTAGGTGGGGTGTCCTGCTATCACCCTGGAGTGAGATGAGTCTTTGATACTGGACAGTTTTTGTTTTATTCTCATCTAAAAACAGGGATGATAGCTCATACAATAGAGATTTCAAAGGTATTTTATTTTGAAACTCTACATCAGAATGTCCTGATTTTTTCTGGGTGACTAGATGGGGTGTCCTGCTATCACCCTGGAGTGAGATGAGTCTTTGATACTGGACAGTTTTTGTTTTATTCTCATCTAAAAACAGGGATGATAGCTCATACAATAGAGATTTCAAAGGTATTTTATTTTGAAACTCTACATCAGAATGTCCTGATTTTTTCTGAGTGACTAGATGGGGTGTCCTGCTATCACCATGGAGTTAGATGAGTCTTTGATACTGGACAGTTTTTGTTTTATTCTCATCTAAACAGAGAGGGATTATAGCTCATATATGAGATTTCAAAGGTCTTTTATTTTGAAACTCTACATCAGAATGTCCTGATTCCCCCTGAGTGACTAGGTGGGGTGTCCTGCTATCACCCTGGAGTGAGATGCATCTTTGATACTGGACAGTTTTTGTTTTATTCTCATCTAAAAACAGGGATCATAGCTCATACAATAGAGATTTCAAAGGTATTTTATTTTGAAACTTTACATCAGAATGTCCTGATTTATTCTGAGTGACTAGATGGGGTGTCCTGCTATCACCCTGGAGTGAGATGCGTCTTTGATACTGGACAGTTTTTGTTTTATTCTCATCTAAAAACAGGGATGATAGCTCATACAATAGAGATTTCAAAGGTATTTTATTTTGAAACTGTACACCAGAATGTCCTGTTAATTTTTGAGTGACTAGGTGGGGTGTCCTGCTATCACCCTGGAGTGAGATGAGTCTTTGATACGGGACAGTTTTTGTTTTATTCTCATCTAAAAACAGGGATGATAGCTCATGCAATAGAGATTTCAAAGGTCTTTTATTTTGAAACTGTCCTTCAGAATGTCCTGATTCTCCCTGAGTGACTAGGTGGGGTGTCCTGCTATCACCCTGGAGTGAGATGAGTCTTTGATACTGGACAGTTTTTGTTTTATTCTCATCTAAAAACAGGGATGATAGCTCATGCAATAGAGATTTCAAAGGTCTTTTATTTTGAAACTGTACATCAGAATGTCCTGATTTTTTCTGAGTGACTAGGTGGGGTGTCCTGCTATCACCCTGGAGTGAGATGAGTCTTTGATACTGGACAGTTTTTGTTTTATTCTCATCTAAACAGAGAGGGATGATAGCTCATATATGAGATTTCAAAGGTCTTTTATTTTGAAACTGTACATCAGAATGTCCTGATTTTTTCTGAGTGACTAGGTGGCGTGTCCTGCTATCACCCTGGAGTGAGATCAGTCTTTGATACTTGAGAGTTTTTGTTTTATTCTCATCTAAACAGAGAGGGATTATAGCTCATATATGAGATTTCAAAGGTCTTTTATTTTGAAACTCTACATCAGAATGTCCTGATTTTTTCTGAGTGACTAGGTGGGGTGTCCTGCTATCACCCTGGAGTGAGAGGAGTCTTTGATACTGGACAGTTTTTGTTTTATTCTCATCTAAAAACAGGGATGATAGCTCATACAAGAGAGATTTCAAAGGTATTTTATTTTGAAACTCTACATCAGAATGTCCTGATTTTTTCTGAGTGACTAGATGGGGTGTCCTGCTATCACCCTGGAGTGATATGCGTCTTTGATACTGGACAGTTTTTGTTTTATTCTCATCTAAAAACAGGGATGATAGCTCATGCAATAGAGATTTCAAAGGTCTTTTATTTTGAAACTCTACTTCAGAATGTCCTGATTCTCCCTGAGTGACTAGGTGGGGTGTCCTGCTATCACCCTGGAGTGAGATGAGTCTTTGATACTGGACAGTTTTTGTTTTATTCTCATCTAAAAACAGGGATGATAGCTCATATATGAGATTTCAAAGGTCTTTTATTTTAAAACTCTACATCAGAATGTCCTGATTTTTTCTGAGTGACTAGGTGGGGTGTCCTGCTTTCACCCTGGAGTGAGATGAGTCTTTGATACTGGACACTCTTTGTTTTATTCTCATCTAAAAATAGGGATGATAGCTCATACAATAGAGATTTCAAAGGTATTTTATTTTGAAACTCTACATCAGAATGTCCTGATTTTTTCTGAGTGACTAGGTGGGGTGTCTTGCTATCACCCTGGAGTGAGATGAGTCTTTGATACTGGACAGTTTTTGTTTTATTCTCATCTAAACAGAGAGGGATGATAGCTCATATATGAGATTTCAAAGGTCTTTTATTTTGAAACTCTACATCAGAATGTCCTGATTCTCCCTGAGTGACTAGGTGGGGTGTCCTGCTATCACCCTGGAGTGAGATGCGTCTTTGATACTGGACAGTTTTTGTTTTATTCTCATCTAAAAACAGGGATCATAGCTCATACAATAGAGATTTCAAAGGTATTTTATTTTGAAACTCTACATCAGAATGTCCTGATTTATTCTGAGTGACTAGATGGGGTGTCCTGCTATCACCCTGGAGTGAGATGCGTCTTTGATACTGGACAGTTTTTGTTTTATTCGCATCTAAAAACAGGGATGATAGCTCATACAATAGAGATTTCAAAGGTCTTTTATTTTGAAACTCTACATCAGAATGTCCTGATTTTTTCTGAGTGACTAGATGGGGTGTCCTGCTATCACCCTGGAGTGAGATGAGTCTTTGATACGGGACAGTTTTTGTTTTATTCTCATCTAAAAACAGGGATGATAGCTCATGCAATAGAGATTTCAAAGGTATTTTATTTTGAAACTGTACTTCAGAATGTCCTGATTCTCCCTGAGTGACTAGGTGGGGTGTCCTGCTATCACCCTGGAGTGAGATGAGTCTTTGATACGGGACAGTTTTTGTTTTATTCTCATCTAAAAACAGGGATGATAGCTCATGCAATAGAGATTTCAAAGGTATTTTATTTTGAAACTGTACTTCAGAATGTCCTGATTCTCCCTGAGTGACTAGGTGGGGTGTCCTGCTATCACCCTGGAGTGAGATGAGTCTTTGATACTGGACAGTTTTTGTTTTATTCTCATCTAAAAACAGGGATGATAGCTCATACAATAGAGATTTCAAAGGTATTTTATTTTGAAACTCTACATCAGAATGTCCTGATTTTTTCTGAGTGACTAGGTGGGGTGTCCTGCTATCATCCTGGAGTTTGATGAGTCTTTGATATTGGACAGTTATTGTTTTATTCTCATCTAAAAACAGGGATGATAGCTCATATATGAGACTTCAAAGGTCTTTTATTTTGAAACTCTACATCAGAATGTCCTGATTCTCCCAGAGTGACTAGATGGGGTGTCCTGCTATCACCCTGGAGTGAGATGAGTCTTTGATACTGGACAGTTTTTGTTTTATTCTCATCTAAAAACAGGGATGATAGCTAATACAATGGAGACTTCAAAAATATTTTATTTTGAAACTCTACATCAGAATGTCCTGATTTTTTCTGAGTGACTAGATGGGGTGTCCTGCTATCACCCTGGAGTGAGATGAGTCTTTGATACTGGACAGTTTTTGTTTTATTCTCATCTAAACAGAGAGGGATGATAGCTCATATATGAGATTTCAAAGGTCTTTTATTTTGAAACTGTACATCAGAATGTCCTGATTTTTTCTGAGTGACTAGGTGGCGTGTCCTGCTATCACCCTGGAGTGAGATGCGTCTTTGATACTGGACAGTTTTTGTTTTATTCTCATCTAAAAACAGGGATCATAGCTCATACAATAGAGATTTCAAAGGTATTTTATTTTGAAACTCTACATCAGAATGTCCTGATTTATTCTGAGTGACTAGATGGGGTGTCCTGCTATCACCCTGGAGTGAGATGCGTCTTTGATACTGGACAGTTTTTGTTTTATTCTCATCTAAAAACAGGGATGATAGCTCATACAATAGAGATTTCAAAGGTCTTTTATTTTGAAACTCTACATCAGAATGTCCTGATTTTTTCTGAGTGACTAGATGGGGTGTCCTGCTATCACCCTGGAGTGAGATGAGTCTTTGATACGGGACAGTTTATGTTTTATTCTCATCTAAAAACAGGGATGATAGCTCATGCAATAGAGATTTCAAAGGTCTTTTATTTTGAAACTGTCCTTCAGAATGTCCTGATTCTCCCTGAGTGACTAGGTGGGGTGTCCTGCTATCACCCTGGAGTGAGATGAATCTTTGATACTGGACAGTTTTTGTTTTATTCTCATCTAAAAATAGGGATGATAGCTCATATATGAGATTTCAAAGGTCTTTTATTTTGAAACTGTACATCAGAATGTCCTGATTTTTTCTGAGTGACTAGGTGGGGTGTCCTGCTATCACCCTGGAGTTTGATGAGTCTTTGATATTGGACAGTTATTGTTTTATTATCATCTAAAAACAGGGATGATAGCTCATATATGAGACTTCAAAGGTATTTTATTTTGAAACTGTACACCAGAATGTCCTGATTTTTTCTGAGTGACTAGATGGGGTGTCCTGCTATCACCCTGGAGTGAGATGAGTCTTTGATACGGGACAGTTTTTGTTTTATTCTCATCTAAAAACAGGGATGATAGCTCATGCAATAGAGATTTCAAAGGTATTTTATTTTGAAACTGTACTTCAGAATGTCCTGATTCTCCCTGAGTGACTAGGTGGGGTGTCCTGCTATCACCCTGGAGTGAGATGAGTCTTTGATACTGGACAGTTTTTGTTTTATTCTCATCTAAAAACAGGGATGATAGCTCATACAATAGAGATTTCAAAGGTATTTTATTTTGAAACTCTACATCAGAATGTCCTGATTTTTTCTGAGTGACTAGGTGGGGTGTCCTGCTATCATCCTGGAGTTTGATGAGTCTTTGATATTGGACAGTTATTGTTTTATTCTCATCTAAAAACAGGGATGATAGCTCATATATGAGACTTCAAAGGTCTTTTATTTTGAAACTCTACATCAGAATGTCCTGATTCTCCCAGAGTGACTAGATGGGGTGTCCTGCTATCACCCTGGAGTGAGATGAGTCTTTGATACTGGACAGTTTTTGTTTTATTCTCATCTAAAAACAGGGATGATAGCTAATACAATGGAGACTTCAACAATATTTTATTTTGAAACTCTACATCAGAATGTCCTGATTTTTTCTGAGTGACTAGATGGGGTGTCCTGCTATCACCCTGGAGTGAGATGAGTCTTTGATACTGGACAGTTTTTGTTTTATTCTCATCTAAACAGAGAGGGATGATAGCTCATATATGAGATTTCAAAGGTCTTTTATTTTGAAACTGTACATCAGAATGTCCTGATTTTTTCTGAGTGACTAGGTGGCGTGTCCTGCTATCACCCTGGAGTGAGATCAGTCTTTGATACTTGAGAGTTTTTGTTTTATTCTCATCTAAACAGAGAGGGATTATAGCTCATATATGAGATTTCAAAGGTCTTTTATTTTGAAACTCTACATCAGAATGTCCTGATTTTTTCTGAGTGACTAGATGGGGTGTCCTGCTATCACCCTGGAGTGAGATGCGTCTTTGATACTGGACAGTTTTTGTTTTATTCTCATCTAAAAACAGGGATGATAGCTCATACAATAGAGATTTCAAAGGTATTTTATTTTGAAACTCTACATCAGAATGTCCTGATTTTTTCTGAGTGACTAGATGGGGTGTCCTGCTATCACCCTGGAGTGAGATGAGTCTTTGATACGGGACAGTTTTTGTTTTATTCTCATCTAAAAACAGGGATGATAGCTCATGCAATAGAGATTTCAAAGGTCTTTTATTTTGAAACTGTACTTCAGAATGTCCTGATTCTCCCTGAGTGACTAGGTGGGGAGTCCTGCTATCACCCTGGAGTGAGATGAGTCTTTGATATTGTACTGTATTTGTTTTATTCTCATCTAAAAACAGGGATGATAGCTCATGCAATAGAGATTTCAAAGGTCTTTTATTTTGAAACTCTACATCAGAATGTCCTGATTTTTTCTGAGTGACTAGGTGGGGTGTCCTGCTATCACCCTGGAGTTTGATGAGTCTTTGATATTGGACAGTTATTGTTTTATTCTCATCTAAAAACAGGGATGATAGCTCATATATGAGACTTCAAAGGTCTTTTATTTTGAAACTGTACATCAGAATGTCCTGATTTTTTCTGAGTGACTAGGTGGGGTGTCCTGCTATCACCCTGGAGTTTGATGAGTCTTTGATATTGGACAGTTATTGTTTTATTCTCATCTAAAAACAGGGATGATAGCTCATATATGAGACTTCAAAGGTCTTTTATTTTGAAACTGTACATCAGAATGTCCTGATTTTTTCTGAGTGACTAGGTGGGGTGTCCCGCTATCACCCTGGAGTTTGATGAGTCTTTGATATTGGACAGTTATTGTTTTATTCTCATCTAAAAACAGGGATGATAGCTCATATATGAGACTTCAAAGGTATTTTATTTTGAAACTGTAAACCAGAATGTCCTGATTTTTTCTGAGTGACTAGATGGGGTGTCCTGCTTTCACCCTGGAGTGAGATGAGTCTTTGATACTGGACAGTCTTTGTTTTATTCTCATCTAAAAATAGGGATGATAGCTCATACAATAGAGATTTCAAAGGTATTTTATTTTGAAACTCTACATCAGAATGTCCTGATTTTTTCTGAGTGACTAGGTGGGGTGTCCTGCTATCACCCTGGAGTGAGATGAGTCTTTGATACTGGACAGTTTTTGTTTTATTCTCATCTAAACAGAGAGGGATGATAGCTCATATATGAGATTTCAAAGGTCTTTTATTTTGAAACTCTACATCAGAATGTCCTGATTCTCCCTGAGTGACTAGGTGGGGTGTCCTGCTATCACCCTGGAGTGAGATGCGTCTTTGATACTGGACAGTTTTTGTTTTATTCTCATCTAAAAACAGGGATCATAGCTCATACAATAGAGATTTCAAAGGTATTTTATTTTGAAACTCTACATCAGAATGTCCTGATTTATTCTGAGTGACTAGATGGGGTGTCCTGCTATCACCCTGGAGTGAGATGAGTCTTTGATACGGGACAGTTTTTGTTTTATTCTCATCTAAAAACAGGGATGATAGCTCATGCAATAGAGATTTCAAAGGTCTTTTATTTTGAAACTGTACTTCAGAATGTCCTGATTCTCCCTGAGTGACTAGGTGGGGAGTCCTGCTATCACCCTGGAGAGAGATGAGTCTTTGATATTGGACTGTATTTGTTTTATTCTCATCTAAAAACAGGGATGATAGCTCATGCAATAGAGATTTCAAAGGTCTTTTATTTTGAAACTGTACTTCAGAAAGTCCTGATTCTCCCTGATTGACTAGGTGGGGTGTCCTGTTATCGCCCTGAAGGGAAATGAGTATTTGATACTGGACAGTGTTTGTTTTATTCTTATCTAAATACAGAGGGATGATAGCTCATATATGAGATTTCAAAGGTCTTTTATTTTGAAACTCTACATCAGAATGTCCTGATTCTCCCTGAGTGACTAGGTGGGGTGTCATGCTATCACCCTGGAGTGAGATGAGTTTTTGATACTGGACAGTTATTGTTTTATTCTCATCTAAAAAGAGGGATGATAGCTCATATATGAGATTTCAAAGGTATTTTATTTTGAAACTCTAAATCAGAATGTCCTGATTTTTTCTGAGTGACTAGGTGGGGTGTCCTGCTATCACCCTGGAGTGAGATGCGTCTTTGATACTGGACAGTCTTTGTTTTATTCTCATCTAAAAATAGGGATGATAGCTCATACAATAGAGATTTCAAAGGTATTTTATTTTGAAACTCTACATCAGAATGTCCTGATTTTTTCTGAGTGACTAGGTGGGGTGTCCTGCTATCACCCTGGAGTGAGATGCGTCTTTGATACTGGACAGTTTTTGTTTTATTATCATCTAAAAACAGGGATGATAGCTCATACAATAGAGATTTCAAAGGTCTTTTATTTTGAAACTGTCCTTCAGAATGTCCTGATTCTCCCTGAGTGACTAGGTGGGGTGTCCTGCTATCACCCTGGAGTGAGATGAGTCTTTGATACTGGACAGTTTTTGTTTTATTCTCATCTAAACAGAGAGGGATGATAGCTCATATATGAGATTTCAAAGGTCTTTTATTTTGAAACTGTACATCAGAATGTCCTGATTTTTTCTGAGTGACTAGGTGGGGTGTCCTGCTATCACCTGGAGTGAGATGATTCTTTGATACTGGACAGTCTTTGTTTTATTCTCATCTAAAAATAGGGATGATAGCTCATACAATAGAGATTTCAAAGGTATTTTATTTTGAAACTCTACATCAGAATGTCCTGATTTTTTCTGAGTGACTAGGTGGGGTGTCCTGCTATCACCCTGGAGTGAGATGAGTCTTTGATACTGGACAGTTTTTGTTTTATTCTCATCTAAATACAGGGATGATAGCTCATACAATAGAGATTTCAAAGGTATTTTATTTTGAAAATCTACATCAGAATGTCCTGATTTTTTCTGGGTGACTAGATGGGGTGTCCTGCTATCACCCTGGAGTGAGATGAGTCTTTGATACTGGACAGTTTTTGTTTTATTCTCATCTAAAAACAGGGATGATAGCTCATACAATAGAGATTTCAAAGGTATTTTATTTTGAAACTCTATATCAGAATGTCCTGACTTTTTCTGAGTGACTAGGTGGGGTGTCCTGCTATCACCCTGGAGTGAGATGAGTCTTTGATACTGGACAGTTTTTGTTTTATTCTCATCTAAAAACAGGGATGATAGCTCATACAATAGAGATTTCAAAGGTATTTTATTTTGAAACTCTACATCAGAATGTCCTGATTTTTTCTGGGTGACTAGATGGGGTGTCCTGCTATCACCCTGGAGTGAGATGAGTCTTTGATACTGGACAGTTTTTGTTTTATTCTCATCTAAAAACAGGGATGATAGCTCATACAATAGAGATTTCAAAGGTATTTTATTTTGAAACTCTACATCAGAATGTCCTGATTTTTTCTGAGTGACTAGATGGGGTGTCCTGCTATCACCATGGAGTTAGATGAGTCTTTGATACTGGACAGTTTTTGTTTTATTCTCATCTAAACAGAGAGGGATTATAGCTCATATATGAGATTTCAAAGGTCTTTTATTTTGAAACTCTACATCAGAATGTCCTGATTCCCCCTGAGTGACTAGGTGGGGTGTCCTGCTATCACCCTGGAGTGAGATGCGTCTTTGATACTGGACAGTTTTTGTTTTATTCTCATCTAAAAACAGGGATCATAGCTCATACAATAGAGATTTCAAAGGTATTTTATTTTGAAACTCTACATCAGAATGTCCTGATTTATTCTGAGTGACTAGATGGGGTGTCCTGCTATCACCCTGGAGTGAGATGCGTCTTTGATACTGGACAGTTTTTGTTTTATTCTCATCTAAAAACAGGGATGATAGCTCATACAATAGAGATTTCAAAGGTATTTTATTTTGAAACTCTACATCAGAATGTCCTGATTTTTTCTGAGTGACTAGATGGGGTGACCTGCTATCACCCTGGAGTGAGATGAGTCTTTGATACGGGACAGTGTTTGTTTTATTCTCATCTAAAAACAGGGATGATAGCTCATGCAATAGAGATTTCAAAGGTCTTTTATTTTGAAACTGTACTTCAGAATGTCCTGATTCTCCCTGAGTGACTAGGTGGGGAGTCCTGCTATCACCCTGGAGTGAGATGAGTCTTTGATATTGGACTGTATTTGTTTTATTCTCATCTAAAAACAGGGATGATAGCTCATGCAATAGAGATTTCAAAGGTCTTTTATTTTGAAACTGTACTTCAGAAAGTCCTGATTCTCCCTGAGTGACTAGGTGGGGTGTCCTGTTATCACCCTGAAGGGAAATGAGTATTTGATACTGGAAAGTGTTTGTTTTATTCTTATCTAAATACAGAGGGATGATAGCTCATATATGAGATTTCAAAGGTCTTTTATTTTGAAACTCTACATCAGAATGTCCTGATTCTCCCTGAGTGACTAGGTGGGGTGTCATGCTATCACCCTGGAGTGAGATGAGTTTTTGATACTGGACAGTTATTGTTTTATTCTCATCTAAAAACAGGGATGATAGCTCATATATGAGATTTTAAAGGTATTTTATTTTGAAACTCTAAATCAGAATGTCCTGATTTTTTCTGAGTGACTAGGTGGGGTGTCCTGCTATCACCCTGGAGTGAGATGCGTCTTTGATACTGGACAGTCTTTGTTTTATTCTCATCTAAAAATAGGGATGATAGCTCATACAATAGAGATTTCAAAGGTATTTTATTTTGAAACTCTACATCAGAATGTCCTGATTTTTTCTGAGTGACTAGGTGGGGTGTCCTGCTATCACCCTGGAGTGAGATGAGTCTTTGATACTGGACAGTTTTTGTTTTATTCTCATCTAAACAGAGAGGGATGATAGCTCATATATGAGATTTCAAAGGTCTTTTATTTTGAAACTCTACATCAGAATGTCCTGATTCTCCCTGAGTGACTAGGTGGGGTGTCCTGCTATCACCCTGGAGTGAGATGCGTCTTTGATACTGGACAGTTTTTGTTGTATTCTCATCTAAAAACAGGGATCATAGCTCATAAAATAGAGATTTCAAAGGTATTTTATTTTGAAACTCTAAATCAGAATGTCCTGATTTTTTCTGAGTGATTAGGTGGGGTGTCCTGCTATCACCCTGGAGTGAGATGCGTCTTTGATACTGGACAGTCTTTGTTTTATTCTCATCTAAAAATAGGGATGATAGCTCATACAATAGAGATTTCAAAGGTATTTTATTTTGAAACTCTACATCAGAATGTCCTGATTTTTTCTGAGTGACTAGGTGGGGTGTCCTGCTGTCACCCTGGAGTGAGATGAGTCTTTGATACTGGACAGTTTTTGTTTTATTCTCATCTAAACAGAGAGGGATGATAGCTCATATATGAGATTTCAAAGGTCTTTTATTTTGAAACTGTACATCAGAATGTCCTGATTTTTTCTGAGTGACTAGGTGGCGTGTCCTGCTATCACCCTAGCGTGAGATCAGTCTTTGATACTTGAGAGTTTTTGTTTTATTCTCATCTAAACAGAGAGGGATTATAGCTCATATATGAGATTTCAAAGGTCTTTTATTTTGAAACTCTACATCAGAATGTCCTGATTCTCCCTGAGTGACTAGGTGGGGTGTCCTGCTATCACCCTGGAGTAAGATGCGTCTTTGATACTGGACAGTTTTTGTTTTATTCTCATCTAAAAACAGGGATGATAGCTCATACAATAGAGATTTCAAAGGTATTTTATTTTGAAACTCTACATCAGAATGTCTTGATTTTTTCTGAGTGTCTAGATGGGGTGTCCTGCTATCACCCTGGAGTGAGATGCGTCTTTGATACTGGACAGTCTTTGTTTTATTCTCATCTAAAAATAGGGATGATAGCTCATACAATAGAGATTTCAAAGGTATTTTATTTTGAAACTCTACATCAGAATGTCCTGATTTTTTCTGAGTGACTAGGTGGGGTGTCCTGCTATCACCCTGGAGTGAGATGAGTCTTTGATACTGGACAGTCTTTGTTTTATTCTCATCTAAACAGAGAGGGATGATAGCTCATATATGAGATTTCAAAGGTCTTTTATTTTGAAACTGTACATCAGAATGTCCTGATTTTTTCTGAGTGACTAGGTGGCGTGTCCTGCTATCACCCTGGAGTGAGATCAGTCTTTGATACTTGAGAGTTTTTGTTTTATTCTCATCTAAACAGAGAGGGATTATAGCTCATATATGAGATTTCAAAGGTCTTTTATTTTGAAACTCTACATCAGAATATCCTGATTCTCCCTGAGTGACTAGGTGGGGTGTCCTGCTATCACCCTGGAGTGAGATGCGTCTTTGATACTGGACAGTTTTTGTTTTATTCTCATCTAAAAACAGGGATGATAGCTCATGCAATAGAGATTTCAAAGGTCTTTTATTTTGAAACTGTACTTCAGAATGTCCTGATTCTCCCTGAGTGACTAGGTGGGGAGTCCTGCTATCACCCTGGAGTGAGATGAGTCTTTGATATTGGACAGTATTTGTTTTATTCTCATCTAAAAACAGGGATGATAGCTCATGCAATAGAAATTTCAAAGGTCTTTTATTTTGAAACTCTACATCAGAAAGTCCTGATTCTCCTTGAGTGACTAGGTGGGGTGTCATGCTATCACCCTGGAGTGAGATGCGTCTTTGATACTGGACAGTTTTTGTTTTATTCTCATCTAAAAACAGGGATGATAGCTCATACAATAGAGATTTCAAAGGTCTTTTATTTTGAAACTGTCCTTCAGAATGTCCTGATTCTCCCTGAGTGACTAGGTGGGGTGTCCTGCTATCACCCTGGAGTGAGATGAGTCTTTGATACTGGACAGTTTTTGTTTTATTCTCATCTAAACAGAGAGGGATGATAGCTCATATATGAGATTTCAAAGGTCTTTTATTTTGAAACTGTACATCAGAATGTCCTGATTTTTTCTGAGTGACTAGGTGGGGTGTCCTGCTATCACCTGGAGTTTGATAAGTCTTTGATATTCGACAGTTATTGTTTTATTCTCATCTAAAAACAGGGATGATAGCTCATATATGAGACTTCAAAGGTATTTTATTTTGAAACTGTAAACCAGAATGTCCTGATTTTTTCTGAGTGACTAGATGGGGTGTCCTGCTATCACCCTGGAGTGAGATGATTCTTTGATACTGGACAGTCTTTGTTTTATTCTCATCTAAAAATAGGGATGATAGCTCATACAATAGAGATTTCAAAGGTATTTTATTTTGAAACTCTACATCAGAATGTCCTGATTTTTTCTGAGTGACTAGGTGGGGTGTCCTGCTATCACCCTGGAGCGAGATGAGTCTTTGATACTGGACAGTTTTTGTTTTATTCTCATCTAAATACAGGGATGATAGCTCATACAATAGAGATTTCAAAGGTATTTTATTTTGAAACTCTACATCAGAATGTCCTGATTTTTTCTGGGTGACTAGATGGGGTGTCCTGCTATCACCCTGGAGTGAGATGAGTCTTTGATACTGGACAGTTTTTGTTTTATTCTCATCTAAACAGAGAGGGATTATAGCTCATATATGAGATTTCAAAGGTCTTTTATTTTGAAACTCTACATCAGAATGTCCTGATTCTCCCTGAGTGACTAGGTGGGGTGTCCTGCTATCACCCTGGAGTAAGATGCGTCTTTGATACTGGACAGTTTTTGTTTTATTCTCATCTAAAAACAGGGATGATAGCTCATACAATAGAGATTTCAAAGGTATTTTATTTTGAAACTCTACATCAGAATGTCTTGATTTTTTCTGAGTGACTAGATGGGGTGTCCTGCTATCACCCTGGAGTGAGATGCGTCTTTGATACTGGACAGTCTTTGTTTTATTCTCATCTAAAAATAGGGATGATAGCTCATACAATAGAGATTTCAAAGGTATTTTATTTTGAAACTCTACATCAGAATGTCCTGATTTTTTCTGAGTGACTAGGTGGGGTGTCCTGCTATCACCCTGGAGTGAGATGAGTCTTTGATACTGGACAGTTTTTGTTTTATTCTCATCTAAACAGAGAGGGATGATAGCTCATATATGAGATTTCAAAGGTCTTTTATTTTGAAACTGTACATCAGAATGTCCTGATTTTTTCTGAGTGACTAGGTGGCGTGTCGTGCTATCACCCTGGAGTGAGATCAGTCTTTGATACTTGAGAGTTTTTGTTTTATTCTCATCTAAACAGAGAGGGATTATAGCTCATATATGAGATTTCAAAGGTCTTTTATTTTGAAACTCTACATCAGAATATCCTGATTCTCCCTGAGTGACTAGGTGGGGTGTCCTGCTATCACCCTGGAGTGAGATGCGTCTTTGATACTGGACAGTTTTTGTTTTATTCTCATCTAAAAACAGGGATGATAGCTCATGCAATAGAGATTTCAAAGGTCTTTTATTTTGAAACTGTACTTCAGAATGTCCTGATTCTCCCTGAGTGACTAGGTGGGGAGTCCTGCTATCACCCTGGAGTGAGATGAGTCTTTGATGTTGGACAGTATTTGTTTTATTCTCATCTAAAAACAGGGATGATAGCTCATGCAATAGAAATTTCAAAGGTCTTTTATTTTGAAACTCTACATCAGAAAGTCCTGATTCTCCTTGAGTGACTAGGTGGGGTGTCATGCTATCACCCTGGAGTGAGATGCGTCTTTGATACTGGACAGTTTTTGTTTTATTCTCATCTAAAAATAGGGATGATAGCTCATACAATAGAGATTTCAAAGGTCTTTTATTTTGAAACTGTCCTTCAGAATGTCCTGATTCTCCCTGAGTGACTAGGTGGGGTGTCCTGCTATCACCCTGGAGTGAGATGAGTCTTTGATACTGGACAGTTTTTGTTTTATTCTCATCTAAACAGAGAGGGATGATAGCTCATATATGAGATTTCAAAGGTCTTTTATTTTGAAACTGTACATCAGAATGTCCTGATTTTTTCTGAGTGACTAGGTGGGGTGTCCTGCTATCACCTGGAGTTTGATAAGTCTTTGATATTCGACAGTTATTGTTTTATTCTCATCTAAAAACAGGGATGATAGCTCATATATGAGACTTCAAAGGTATTTTATTTTGAAACTGTAAACCAGAATGTCCTGATTTTTTCTGAGTGACTAGATGGGGTGTCCTGCTATCACCCTGGAGTGAGATGATTCTTTGATACTGGACAGTCTTTGTTTTATTCTCATCTAAAAATAGGGATGATAGCTCATACAATAGAGATTTCAAAGGTATTTTATTTTGAAACTCTACATCAGAATGTCCTGATTTTTTCTGAGTGACTAGGTGGGGTGTCCTGCTATCACCCTGGAGTGAGATGAGTCTTTGATACTGGACAGTTTTTGTTTTATTCTCATCTAAATACAGGGATGATAGCTCATACAATAGAGATTTCAAAGGTATTTTATTTTGAAACTCTACATCAGAATGTCCTGATTTTTTCTGGGTGACTAGATGGGGTGTCCTGCTATCACCCTGGAGTGAGATGAGTCTTTGATACTGGACAGTTTTTGTTTTATTCTCATCTAAAAACAGGGATGATAGCTCATACAATAGAGATTTCAAAGGTATTTTATTTTGAAACTCTACATCAGAATGTCCTGATTTTTTCTGGGTGACTAGATGGGGTGTCCTGCTATCACCCTGGAGTGAGATGAGTCTTTGATACTGGACAGTTTTTGTTTTATTCTCTTCTAAAAACAGGGATGATAGCTCATACAATAGAGATTTCAAAGGTATTTTATTTTGAAACTCTACATCAGAATGTCCTGATTTTTTCTGAGTGACTAGATGGGGTGTCCTGCTATCACCATGGAGTTAGATGAGTCTTTGATACTGGACAGTGTTTGTTTTATTCCCATCTAAAAACAGGGATGATAGCTCATATATGAGACTTCAAAGGTATTTTATTTTGAAACTCAAAATCAGAATGTCCTGATTCTCCCTGAATGACTAGGTGGGGTGTCCTGCTATCACCCTGGAGTGAGATGCGTATTTGATACTGGACAGTTTTTGTTTTATTCTCATCTAAACAGAGAGGGATTATAGCTCATATATGAGATTTCAAAGGTCTTTTATTTTGAAACTCTACATCAGAATGTCCTGATTCCCCCTGAGTGACTAGGTGGGGTGTCCTGCAATCACCCTGGAGTGAGATGCGTCTTTGATACTGGACAGTTTTTGTTTTATTCTCATCTAAAAACAGGGATCATAGCTCATACAATAGAGATTTCAAAGGTATTTTATTTTGAAACTCTACATCAGAATGTCCTGATTTATTCTGAGTGACTAGATGGGGTGTCCTGCTATCACCCTGGAGTGAGATGAGTCTTTGATACGGGACCGTTTTTGTTTTATTCTCATCTAAAAACAGGGATGATAGCTCATGCAATAGAGATTTCAAAGGTATTTTATTTTGAAACTCTACATCAGAATGTCCTGATTTTTTCTGAGTGACTAGGTGGGGTGTCCTGCTATCACCCTGGAGTGAGATGAGTCTTTGATACTGGACAGTTTTTGTTTTATTCTCATCTAAACAGAGAGGGATGATAGCTCATATATGAGATTTCAAAGGTCTTTTATTTTGAAACTCTACATCAGAATGTCCTGATTCTCCCTGAGTGACTAGGTGGGGTGTCCTGCTATCACCCTGGAGTGAGATCAGTCTTTGATATTTGAGAGTTTTTGTTTTATTCTCATCTAAACAGAGAGGGATTATAGCTCATATATGAGATTTCAAAGGTCTTTTATTTTGAAACTCTACATCAGAATGTCCTGATTCTCCCTGAGTGACTAGGTGGGGTGTCCTGCTATCACCCTGGAGTGAGATGCGTCTTTGATACTGGACAGTTTTTGTTTTATTCTCATCTAAAAACAGGGATGATAGCTCATGCAATAGAGATTTCAAAGGTCTTTTATTTTGAAACTGTACTTCAGAATGTCCTGATTCTCCCTGAGTGACTAGGTGGGGAGTCCTGCTATCACCCTGGAGTGAGATGAGTCTTTGATATTGGACAGTATTTGTTTTATTCTCATCTAAAAACAGGGATGATAGCTCATATATGAGATTTCAAAGGTCTTTTATTTTGAAACTCTAAATCAGAATGTCCTGATTTTTTCTGAGTGACTAGGTGGGGTGTCCTGCTATCACCTGGAGTTTGATGAGTCTTTGATATTCGACAGTTATTGTTTTATTCTCATCTAAAAACAGGGATGATAGCTCATATATGAGACTTCAAAGGTATTTTATTTTGAAACTGTAAACCAGAATGTCCTGATTTTTTCTGAGTGACTAGATGGGGTGTCCTGCTATCACCCTGGAGTGAGATGATTCTTTGATACTGGACAGTCTTTGTTTTATTCTCATCTAAAAATAGGGATGATAGCTCATACAATAGAGATTTCAAAGGTATTTTATTTTGAAACTCTACATCAGAATGTCCTGATTTTTTCTGAGTGACTAGGTGGGGTGTCCTGCTATCACCATGGAGTTAGATGAGTCTTTGATACTGGACAGTGTTTGTTTTATTCCCATCTAAAAACAGGGATGATAGCTCATATATGAGACTTCAAAGGTATTTTATTTTGAAACTCAAAATCAGAATGTCCTGATTCTCCCTGAATGACTAGGTGGGGTGTCCTGCTATCACCCTGGAGTGAGATGCGTATTTGATACTGGACAGTTTTTGTTTTATTCTCATCTAAACAGAGAGGGATTATAGCTCATATATGAGATTTCAAAGGTCTTTTATTTTGAAACTCTACATCAGAATGTCCTGATTCCCCCTGAGTGACTAGGTGGGGTATCCTGCTATCACCCTGGAGTGAGATGCGTCTTTGATACTGGACAGTTTTTGTTTTATTCTCATCTAAAAACAGGGATCATAGCTCATACAATAGAGATTTCAAAGGTATTTTATTTTGAAACTCTACATCAGAATGTCCTGATTTATTCTGAGTGACTAGATGGGGTGTCCTGCTATCACCCTGGAGTGAGATGCGTCTTTGATACTGGACAGTTTTTGTTTTATTCTCATCTAAAAACAGGGATGATAGCTCATACAATAGAGATTTCAAAGGTATTTTATTTTGAAACTGTACTTCAGAATGTCCTGATTCTCCCTGAGTGACTAGGTGGGGAGTCCTGCTATCACCCTGGAGTGAGATGAGTCTTTGATACGGGACAGTTTTAGTTTTATTCTCATCTAAAAACAGGGATGATAGCTCATGCAATAGAGATTTCAAAGGTCTTTTATTTTGAAACTGTACTTCAGAAAGTCCTGATTCTCCCTGAGTGACTAGGTGGGGTGTCCTGTTATCACCCTGAAGGGAAATGAGTATTTGATACTGGACAGTGTTTGTTTTATTCTTATCTAAATACAGAGGGATGATAGCTCATATATGAGATTTCAAAGGTCTTTTATTTTGAAACTCTACATCAGAATGTCCTGATTCTCCCTGAGTGACTAGGTGGGGTGTCATGCTATCACCCTGGAGTGAGATGAGTTTTTGATACTGGACAGTTATTGTTTTATTCTCATCTAAAAACAGGGATGATAGCTCATATATGAGATTTCAAAGGTATTTTATTTTGAAACTGTAAACCAGAATGTCCTGATTTTTTCTGAGTGACTAGATGGGGTGTCCTGCTATCACCCTGGAGTGAGATGATTCTTTGATACTGGACAGTCTTTGTTTTATTCTCATCTAAAAATAGGGATGATAGCTCATACAATAGAGATTTCAAAGGTATTTTATTTTGAAACTCTACATCAGAATGTCCTGATTTTTTCTGAGTGACTAGGTGGGGTGTCCTGCTATCACCCTGGAGTGAGATGAGTCTTTGATACTGGACAGTTTTTGTTTTATTCTCATCTAAACAGAGAGGGATGATAGCTCATATATGAGACTTCAAAGGTATTTTATTTTGAAACTGTAAACCAGAATGTCCTGATTTTTTCTGAGTGACTAGATGGGGTGTCCTGCTATCACCCTGGAGTGAGATGATTCTTTGATACTGGACAGTCTTTGTTTTATTCTCATCTAAAAATAGGGATGATAGCTCATACAATAGAGATTTCAAAGGTATTTTATTTTGAAACTCTACATCAGAATGTCCTGATTTTTTCTGAGTGACTAGGTGGGGTGTCCTGCTATCACCCTGGAGTGAGATGAGTCTTTGATACTGGACAGTTTTTGTTTTATTCTCATCTAAACAGAGAGGGATTATAGCTCATATATGAGATTTCAAAGGTCTTTTATTTTGAAACTCTACATCAGAATGTCCTGATTCTCCCTGAGTGACTAGGTGGGGTGTCCTGCTATCACCCTGGAGTAAGATGCGTCTTTGATACTGGACAGTTTTTGTTTTATTCTCATCTAAAAACAGGGATGATAGCTCATACAATAGAGATTTCAAAGGTATTTTATTTTGAAACTCTACATCAGAATGTCTTGATTTTTTCTGAGTGACTAGATGGGGTGTCCTGCTATCACCCTGGAGTGAGATGCGTCTTTGATACTGGACAGTCTTTGTTTTATTCTCATCTAAAAATAGGGATGATAGCTCATACAATAGAGATTTCAAAGGTATTTTATTTTGAAACTCTACATCAGAATGTCCTGATTTTTTCTGAGTGACTAGGTGGGGTGTCCTGCTATCACCCTTGAGTGAGATGAGTCTTTGATACTGGACAGTTTTTGTTTTATTCTCATCTAAACAGAGAGGGATGATAGCTCATATATGAGATTTCAAAGGTCTTTTATTTTGAAACTGTACATCAGAATGTCCTGATTTTTTCTGAGTGACTAGGTGGCGTGTCCTGCTATCACCCTGGAGTGAGATCAGTCTTTGATACTTGAGAGTTTTTGTTTTATTCTCATCTAAACAGAGAGGGATTATAGCTCATATATGAGATTTCAAAGGTCTTTTATTTTGAAACTCTACATCAGAATATCCTGATTCTCCCTGAGTGACTAGGTGGGGTGTCCTGCTATCACCCTGGAGTGAGATGCGTCTTTGATACTGGACAGTTTTTGTTTTATTCTCATCTAAAAACAGGGATGATAGCTCATGCAATAGAGATTTCAAAGGTCTTTTATTTTGAAACTGTACTTCAGAATGTCCTGATTCTCCCTGAGTGACTAGGTGGGGAGTCCTGCTATCACCCTGGAGTGAGATGAGTCTTTGATATTGGACAGTATTTGTTTTATTCTCATCTAAAAACAGGGATGATAGCTCATGCAATAGAAATTTCAAAGGTCTTTTATTTTGAAACTCTACATCAGAAAGTCCTGATTCTCCTTGAGTGACTAGGTGGGGTGTCATGCTATCACCCTGGAGTGAGATGCGTCTTTGATACTGGACAGTTTTTGTTTTATTCTCATCTAAAAACAGGGATGATAGCTCATACAATAGAGATTTCAAAGGTCTTTTATTTTGAAACTGTCCTTCAGAATGTCCTGATTCTCCCTGAGTGACTAGGTGGGGTGTCCTGCTATCACCCTGGAGTGAGATGAGTCTTTGATACTGGACAGTTTTTGTTTTATTCTCATCTAAACAGAGAGGGATGATAGCTCATATATGAGATTTCAAAGGTCTTTTATTTTGAAACTGTACATCAGAATGTCCTGATTTTTTCTGAGTGACTAGGTGGGGTGTCCTGCTATCACCCTGGAGTTTGATAAGTCTTTGATATTCGACAGTTATTGTTTTATTCTCATCTAAAAACAGGGATGATAGCTCATATATGAGACTTCAAAGGTATTTTATTTTGAAACTGT
This sequence comes from Notothenia rossii, assembly GCF_949606895.1. Taxonomy (NCBI): domain Eukaryota; kingdom Metazoa; phylum Chordata; class Actinopteri; order Perciformes; family Nototheniidae; genus Notothenia; species Notothenia rossii. The sequence continues at coordinate 225,454 of NW_027640159.1, forward strand.
AAACCAGAATGTCCTGATTTTTTCTGAGTGACTAGATGGGGTGTCCTGCTATCACCCTGGAGTGAGATGATTCTTTGATACTGGACAGTCTTTGTTTTATTCTCATCTAAAAATAGGGATGATAGCTCATACAATAGAGATTTCAAAGGTATTTTATTTTGAAACTCTACATCAGAATGTCCTGATTTTTTCTGAGTGACTAGGTGGGGTGTCCTGCTATCACCCTGGAGTGAGATGAGTCTTTGATACTGGACAGTTTTTGTTTTATTCTCATCTAAATACAGGGATGATAGCTCATACAATAGAGATTTCAAAGGTATTTTATTTTGAAACTCTACATCAGAATGTCCTGATTTTTTCTGGGTGACTAGATGGGGTGTCCTGCTATCACCCTGGAGTGAGATGAGTCTTTGATACTGGACAGTTTTTGTTTTATTCTCATCTAAAAACAGGGATGATAGCTCATACAATAGAGATTTCAAAGGTATTTTATTTTGAAACTCTACATCAGAATGTCCTGATTTTTTCTGAGTGACTAGATGGGGTGTCCTGCTATCACCATGGAGTTAGATGAGTCTTTGATACTGGACAGTGTTTGTTTTATTCCCATCTAAAAACAGGGATGATAGCTCATATATGAGAATTCAAAGGTCTTTTATTTTGAAACTCTACATCAGAATGTCCTGATTCTCCCTGAATGACTAGGTGGGGTGTCCTGCAATCACCCTGGAGTGAGATGCGTCTTTGATACTGGACAGTTTTTGTTTTATTCTCATCTAAAAACAGGGATCATAGCTCATACAATAGAGATTTCAAAGGTATTTTATTTTGAAACTCTACATCAGAATGTCCTGATTTATTCTGAGTGACTAGATGGGGTGTCCTGCTATCACCCTGGAGTGAGATGAGTCTTTGATACGGGACCGTTTTTGTTTTATTCTCATCTAAAAACAGGGATGATAGCTCATGCAATAGAGATTTCAAAGGTATTTTATTTTGAAACTCTACATCAGAATGTCCTGATTTTTTCTGAGTGACTAGGTGGGGTGTCCTGCTATCACCCTGGAGTGAGATGAGTCTTTGATACTGGACAGTTTTTGTTTTATTCTCATCTAAACAGAGAGGGATGATAGCTCATATATGAGATTTCAAAGGTCTTTTATTTTGAAACTCTACATCAGAATGTCCTGATTCTCCCTGAGTGACTAGGTGGGGTGTCCTGCTATCACCCTGGAGTGAGATCAGTCTTTGATATTTGAGAGTTTTTGTTTTATTCTCATCTAAACAGAGAGGGATTATAGCTCATATATGAGATTTCAAAGGTCTTTTATTTTGAAACTCTACATCAGAATGTCCTGATTCTCCCTGAGTGACTAGGTGGGGTGTCCTGCTATCACCCTGGAGTGAGATGCGTCTTTGATACTGGACAGTTTTTGTTTTATTCTCATCTAAAAACAGGGATGATAGCTCATGCAATAGAGATTTCAAAGGTCTTTTATTTTGAAACTGTACTTCAGAATGTCCTGATTCTCCCTGAGTGACTAGGTGGGGAGTCCTGCTATCACCCTGGAGTGAGATGAGTCTTTGATATTGGACAGTATTTGTTTTATTCTCATCTAAAAACAGGGATGATAGCTCATATATGAGATTTCAAAGGTCTTTTATTTTGAAACTCTAAATCAGAATGTCCTGATTTTTTCTGAGTGACTAGGTGGGGTGTCCTGCTATCACCTGGAGTTTGATGAGTCTTTGATATTCGACAGTTATTGTTTTATTCTCATCTAAAAACAGGGATGATAGCTCATATATGAGACTTCAAAGGTATTTTATTTTGAAACTGTAAACCAGAATGTCCTGAGTGACTAGATGGGGTGTCCTGCTATCACCCTGGAGTGAGATGATTCTTTGATACTGGACAGTCTTTGTTTTATTCTCATCTAAAAATAGGGATGATAGCTCATACAATAGAGATTTCAAAGGTATTTTATTTTGAAACTCTACATCAGAATGTCCTGATTTTTTCTGAGTGACTAGGTGGGGTGTCCTGCTATCACCCTGGAGTGAGATGAGTCTTTGATACTGGACAGTTTTTGTTTTATTCTCATCTAAATACAGGGATGATAGCTCATACAATAGAGATTTCAAAGGTATTTTATTTTGAAACTCTACATCAGAATGTCCTGATTTTTTCTGAGTGACTAGATGGGGTGTCCTGCTATCACCATGGAGTTAGATGAGTCTTTGATACTGGACAGTGTTTGTTTTATTCCCATCTAAAAACAGGGATGATAGCTCATATATGAGACTTCAAAGGTATTTTATTTTGAAACTCAAAATCAGAATGTCCTGATTCTCCCTGAATGACTAGGTGGGGTGTCCTGCTATCACCCTGGAGTGAGATGCGTATTTGATACTGGACAGTTTTTGTTTTATTCTCATCTAAACAGAGAGGGATTATAGCTCATATATGAGATTTCAAAGGTCTTTTATTTTGAAACTCTACATCAGAATGTCCTGATTCCCCCTGAGTGACTAGGTGGGGTGTCCTGCTATCACCCTGGAGTGAGATGCGTCTTTGATACTGGACAGTTTTTGTTTTATTCTCATCTAAAAACAGGGATCATAGCTCATACAATAGAGATTTCAAAGGTATTTTATTTTGAAACTCTACATCAGAATGTCCTGATTTATTCTGAGTGACTAGATGGGGTGTCCTGCTATCACCCTGGAGTGAGATGCGTCTTTGATACTGGACAGTTTTTGTTTTATTCTCATCTAAAAACAGGGATGATAGCTCATACAATAGAGATTTCATTTTGAAACTCTACATCAGAATGTCCTGATTTTTTCTGAGTGACTAGATGGGGTGTCCTGCTATCACCCTGGAGTGAGATGAGTCTTTGATACGGGACAGTTTTAGTTTTATTCTCATCTAAAAACAGGGATGATAGCTCATGCAATAGAGATTTCAAAGGTCTTTTATTTTGAAACTGTACTTCAGAATGTCCTGATTCTCCCTGAGTGACTAGGTGGGGAGTCCTGCTATCACCCTGGAGTGAGATGAGTCTTTGATATTGGACTGTATTTGTTTTATTCTCATCTAAAAACAGGGATGATAGCTCATGCAATAGAGATTTCAAAGGTCTTTTATTTTGAAACTGTACTTCAGAAAGTCCTGATTCTCCCTGAGTGACTAGGTGGGGTGTCCTGTTATCACCCTGAAGGGAAATGAGTATTTGATACTGGACAGTGTTTGTTTTATTCTTATCTAAATACAGAGGGATGATAGCTCATATATGAGATTTCAAAGGTCTTTTATTTTGAAACTCTACATCAGAATGTCCTGATTCTCCCTGAGTGACTAGGTGGGGTGTCATGCTATCACCCTGGAGTGAGATGAGTTTTTGATACTGGACAGTTATTGTTTTATTCTCATCTAAAAACAGGGATGATAGCTCATATATGAGATTTCAAAGGTATTTTATTTTGAAACTCTAAATCAGAATGTCCTGATTTTTTCTGAGTGACTAGGTGGGGTGTCCTGCTATCACCCTGGAGTGAGATGCGTCTTTGATACTGGACAGTCTTTGTTTTATTCTCATCTAAAAATAGGGATGATAGCTCATACAATAGAGATTTCAAAGGTATTTTATTTTGAAACTGTACATCAGAATGTCCTGATTTTTTCTGAGTGACTAGGTGGGGTGTCCTGCTGTCACCCTGGAGTGAGATGAGTCTTTGATACTGGACAGTTTTTGTTTTATTCTCATCTAAACAGAGAGGGATGATAGCTCATATATGAGATTTCAAAGGTCTTTTATTTTGAAACTGTACATCAGAATGTCCTGATTTTTTCTGAGTGACTAGGTGGCGTGTCCTGCTATCACCCTGGCGTGAGATCAGTCTTTGATACTTGAGAGTTTTTGTTTTATTCTCATCTAAACAGAGAGGGATTATAGCTCATATATGAGATTTCAAAGGTCTTTTATTTTGAAACTCTACATCAGAATGTCCTGATTCTGCCTGAGTGACTAGGTGGGGTGTCCTGCTATCACCCTGGAGTAAGATGCGTCTTTGATACTGGACAGTTTTTGTTTTATTCTCATCTAAAAACAGGGATGATAGCTCATACAATAGAGATTTCAAAGGTATTTTATTTTGAAACTCTACATCAGAATGTCTTGATTTTTTCTGAGTGACTAGATGGGGTGTCCTGCTATCACCCTGGAGTGAGATGAGTTTTTGATACTGGACAGTTATTGTTTTATTCTCATCTAAAAACAGGGATGATAGCTCATATATGAGATTTCAAAGGTCTTTTATTTTGAAACTCTAAATCAGAATGTCCTGATTTTTTCTGAGTGACTAGGTGGGGTGTCCTGCTATCACCCTGGAGTGAGATGCGTCTTTGATACTGGACAGTCTTTGTTTTATTCTCATCTAAAAATAGGGATGATAGCTCATACAATAGAGATTTCAAAGGTATTTTATTTTGAAACTCTACATCAGAATATCCTGATTCTCCCTGAGTGACTAGGTGGGGTGTCCTGCTATCACCCTGGAGTGAGATGCGTCTTTGATACTGGACAGTTTTTGTTTTATTCTCATCTAAAAACAGGGATGATAGCTCATGCAATAGAGATTTCAAAGGTCTTTTATTTTGAAACTGTACTTCAGAATGTCCTGATTCTCCCTGAGTGACTAGGTGGGGAGTCCTGCTATCACCTTGGAGTGAGATGAGTCTTTGATATTGGACAGTATTTGTTTTATTCTCATCTAAAAACAGTGATGATAGCTCATGCAATAGAAATGTCAAAGGTCTTTTATTTTGAAACTCTACATCAGAAAGTCCTGATTCTCCCTGAGTGACTAGGTGGGGTGTCCTGCTATCACCCTGGAGTGAGATGCGTCTTTGATACTGGACAGTTTTTGTTTTATTCTCATCTAAAAACAGGGATGATAGCTCATACAATAGAGATTTCAAAGGTCTTTTATTTTGAAACTGTCCTTCAGAATGTCCTGATTCTCCCTGAGTGACTAGGTGGGGTGTCCTGCTATCACCCTGGAGTGAGATGAGTCTTTGATACTGGACAGTTTTTGTTTTATTCTCATCTAAACAGAGAGGGATGATAGCTCATATATGAGATTTCAAAGGTCTTTTATTTTGAAACTGTACATCAGAATGTCCTGATTTTTTCTGAGTGACTAGGTGGGGTGTCCTGCTATCACCTGGAGTTTGATGAGTCTTTGATATTCGACAGTTATTGTTTTATTCTCATCTAAAAACAGGGATGATAGCTCATATATGAGATTTCAAAGGTATTTTATTTTGAAACTCTACATCAGAATGTCCTGATTTTTTCTGAGTGACTAGGTGGCGTGTCCTGCTATCACCCTGGCGTGAGATCAGTCTTTGATACTTGAGAGTTTTTGTTTTATTCTCATCTAAACAGAGAGGGATTATAGCTCATATATGAGATTTCAAAGGTCTTTTATTTTGAAACTCTACATCAGAATGTCCTGATTCTCCCTGAGTGACTAGGTGGGGTGTCCTGCTATCACCCTGGAGTAAGATGAGTTTTTGATACTGGACAGTTATTGTTTTATTCTCATCTAAAAACAGGGATGATAGCTCATATATGAGATTTCAAAGGTCTTTTATTTTGAAACTCTAAATCAGAATGTCCTGATTTTTTCTGAGTGACTAGGTGGGGTGTCCTGCTATCACCCTGGAGTGAGATGCGTCTTTGATACTGGACAGTCTTTGTTTTATTCTCATCTAAAAATAGGGATGATAGCTCATACAATAGAGATTTCAAAGGTATTTTATTTTGAAACTCTCCATCAAAATGTCCTGATTTTTTCTGAGTGACTAGGTGGGGTGTCCTGCTATCACCCTGGAGTGAGATGAGTCTTTGATACTGGACAGTTTTTGTTTTATTATCATCTAAACAGAGAGGGATGATAGCTCATATATGAGATTTCAAAGGTCTTTTATTTTGAAACTGTACATCAGAATGTCCTGATTTTTTCTGAGTGACTAGATGGGGTGTCCTGCTATCACCCTGGAGTGAGATGAGTTTTTGATACTGGACAGTTATTGTTTTATTCTCATCTAAAAACAGGGATGATAGCTCATATATGAGATTTCAAAGGTCTTTTATTTTGAAACTCTAAATCAGAATGTCCTGATTTTTTCTGAGTGACTAGGTGGGGTGTCCTGCTATCACCCTGGAGTGAGATGCGTCTTTGATACTGGACAGTCTTTGTTTTATTCTCATCTAAAAATAGGGATGATAGCTCATACAATAGAGATTTCAAAGGTATTTTATTTTGAAACTCTACATCAGAATATCCTGATTCTCCCTGAGTGACTAGGTGGGGTGTCCTGCTATCACCCTGGAGTGAGATGCGTCTTTGATACTGGACAGTTTTTGTTTTATTCTCATCTAAAAACAGGGATGATAGCTCATGCAATAGAGATTTCAAAGGTCTTTTATTTTGAAACTGTACTTCAGAATGTCCTGATTCTCCCTGAGTGACTAGGTGGGGAGTCCTGCTATCACCTTGGAGTGAGATGAGTCTTTGATATTGGACAGTATTTGTTTTATTCTCATCTAAAAACAGTGATGATAGCTCATGCAATAGAAATGTCAAAGGTCTTTTATTTTGAAACTCTACATCAGAAAGTCCTGATTCTCCCTGAGTGACTAGGTGGGGTGTCCTGCTATCACCCTGGAGTGAGATGCGTCTTTGATACTGGACAGTTTTTGTTTTATTCTCATCTAAAAACAGGGATGATAGCTCATACAATAGAGATTTCAAAGGTCTTTTATTTTGAAACTGTCCTTCAGAATGTCCTGATTCTCCCTGAGTGACTAGGTGGGGTGTCCTGCTATCACCCTGGAGTGAGATGAGTCTTTGATACTGGACAGTTTTTGTTTTATTCTCATCTAAACAGAGAGGGATGATAGCTCATATATGAGATTTCAAAGGTCTTTTATTTTGAAACTGTACATCAGAATGTCCTGATTTTTTCTGAGTGACTAGGTGGGGTGTCCTGCTATCACCTGGAGTTTGATGAGTCTTTGATATTCGACAGTTATTGTTTTATTCTCATCTAAAAACAGGGATGATAGCTCATATATGAGATTTCAAAGGTATTTTATTTTGAAACTCTACATCAGAATGTCCTGATTTTTTCTGAGTGACTAGGTGGCGTGTCCTGCTATCACCCTGGCGTGAGATCAGTCTTTGATACTTGAGAGTTTTTGTTTTATTCTCATCTAAACAGAGAGGGATTATAGCTCATATATGAGATTTCAAAGGTCTTTTATTTTGAAACTCTACATCAGAATGTCCTGATTCTCCCTGAGTGACTAGGTGGGGTGTCCTGCTATCACCCTGGAGTAAGATGAGTTTTTGATACTGGACAGTTATTGTTTTATTCTCATCTAAAAACAGGGATGATAGCTCATATATGAGATTTCAAAGGTCTTTTATTTTGAAACTCTAAATCAGAATGTCCTGATTTTTTCTGAGTGACTAGGTGGGGTGTCCTGCTATCACCCTGGAGTGAGATGCGTCTTTGATACTGGACAGTCTTTGTTTTATTCTCATCTAAAAATAGGGATGATAGCTCATACAATAGAGATTTCAAAGGTATTTTATTTTGAAACTCTCCATCAAAATGTCCTGATTTTTTCTGAGTGACTAGGTGGGGTGTCCTGCTATCACCCTGGAGTGAGATGAGTCTTTGATACTGGACAGTTTTTGTTTTATTATCATCTAAACAGAGAGGGATGATAGCTCATATATGAGATTTCAAAGGTCTTTTATTTTGAAACTGTACATCAGAATGTCCTGATTTTTTCTGAGTGACTAGGTGGCGTGTCCTGCTATCACCCTGGAGTGAGATGAGTCTTTGATACTGGACAGTTTTTGTTTTATTCTCATCTAAACAGAGAGGGATGATAGCTCATATATGAGATTTCAAAGGTCTTTTATTTTGAAACTGTACATCAGAATGTCCTGATTTTTTCTGAGTGACTAGGTGGGGTGTCCTGCTATCACCTGGAGTTTGATGAGTCTTTGATATTCGACAGTTATTGTTTTATTCTCATCTAAAAACAGGGATGATAGCTCATATATGAGACTTCAAAGGTATTTTATTTTGAAACTGTAAACCAGAATGTCCTGATTTTTTCTGAGTGACTAGATGGGGTGTCCTGCTATCACCCTGGAGTCAGATGATTCTTTGATACTGGACAGTCTTTGTTTTATTCTCATCTAAAAATAGGGATGATAGCTCATACAATAGAGATTTCAAAGGTATTTTATTTTGAAACTCTACATCAGAATGTCCTGATTTTTTCTGAGTGACTAGGTGGGGTGTCCTGCTATCACCCTGGAGTGAGATGAGTCTTTGATACTGGACATTTTTTGTTTTATTCTCATCTAAAAACAGGGATGATAGCTCATACAATAGATATTTCAAAGGTATTTTATTTTGAAACTCTACATCAGAATGTCCTGATTTTTTCTGAGTGACTAGATGGGGTGTCCTGCTATCACCCTGGAGTGAGATGAGTCTTTGATACTGGACAGTGTTTGTTTTATTCCCATCTAAAACAGGGATGATAGCTCATATATGAGACTTCAAAGGTATTTTATTTTGAAACTCAAAATCAGAATGTCCTGATTCTCCCTGAATGACTAGGTGGGGTGTCCTGCTATCACCCTGGAGTGAGATGCGTATTTGATACTGGACAGTTTTTGTTTTATTCTCATCTAAACAGAGAGGGATTATAGCTCATATATGAGATTTCAAAGGTCTTTTATTTTGAAACTCTACATCAGAATGTCCTGATTCCCCCTGAGTGACTAGGTGTGGTGTCCTGCTATCACCCTGGAGTGAGATGCGTCTTTGATACTGGACAGTTTTTGTTTTATTCTCATCTAAAAACAGGGATCATAGCTCATACAATAGAGATTTCAAAGGTATTTTATTTTGAAACTCTACATCAGAATGTCCTGATTTATTCTGAGTGACTAGATGGGGTGTCCTGCTATCACCCTGGAGTGAGATGCGTCTTTGATACTGGACAGTTTTTGTTTTATTCTCATCTAAATACAGGGATGATAGCTCATACAATAGAGATTTCAAAGGTATTTTATTTTGAAACTCTACATCAGAATGTCCAGATTTTTTCTGAGTGACTAGATGGGGTGTCCTGCTATCACCCTGGAGTTAGATGAGTTTTTGATACTGGACAGTTATTGTTTTATTCTCATCTAAAAACAGGGATGATAGCTCATATATGAGATTTCAAAGGTATTTTATTTTGAAACTCTAAATCAGAATGTCCTGATTTTTTCTGAGTGACTAGGTGGCGTGTCCTGCTATCACCCTGGCGTGAGATCAGTCTTTGATACTTGAGAGTTTTTGTTTTATTCTCATCTAAACAGAGAGGGATGATAGCTCATATATGAGATTTCAAAGGTATTTTATTTTGAAACTCTAAATCAGAATGTCCTGATTTTTTCTGAGTGACTAGGTGGGGTGTCCTGCTATCACCCTGGAGTAAGATGCGTCTTTGATACTGGACAGTTTTTGTTTTATTCTCATCTAAAAACAGGGATGATAGCTCATACAATAGAGATTTCAAAGGTATTTTATTTTGAAACTCTACATCAGAATGTCTTGATTTTTTCTGAGTGACTAGATGGGGTGTCCTGCTATCACCCTGGAGTGAGATGAGTTTTTGATACTGGACAGTTATTGTTTTATTCTCATCTAAAAACAGGGATGATAGCTCATATATGAGATTTCAAAGGTCTTTTATTTTGAAACTCTAAATCAGAATGTCCTGATTTTTTCTGAGTGACTAGGTGGGGTGTCCTGCTATCACCCTGGAGTGAGATGCGTCTTTGATACTGGACAGTCTTTGTTTTATTCTCATCTAAAAATAGGGATGATAGCTCATACAATAGAGATTTCAAAGGTATTTTATTTTGAAACTCTCCATCAAAATGTCCTGATTTTTTCTGAGTGACTAGGTGGGGTGTCCTGCTATCACCCTGGAGTGAGATGAGTCTTTGATACTGGACAGTTTTTGTTTTATTATCATCTAAACAGAGAGGGATGATAGCTCATATATGAGATTTCAAAGGTCTTTTATTTTGAAACTGTACATCAGAATGTCCTGATTTTTTCTGAGTGACTAGGTGGCGTGTCCTGCTATCACCCTGGAGTGAGATCAGTCTTTGATACTTGAGAGTTTTTGTTTTATTCTCATCTAAACAGAGAGGGATTATAGCTCATATATGAGATTTCAAAGGTCTTTTATTTTGAAACTCTACATCAGAATATCCTGATTCTCCCTGACTGACTAGGTGGGGTGTCCTGCGATCACCCTGGAGTGAGATGCGTCTTTGATACTGGACAGTTTTTGTTTTATTCTCATCTAAAAACAGGGATGATAGCTCATGCAATAGAGATTTCAAAGGTCTTTTATTTTGAAACTGTACTTCAGAATGTCCTGATTCTCCCTGAGTGACTAGGTGGGGAGTCCTGCTATCACCTTGGAGTGAGATGAGTCTTTGATATTGGACAGTATTTGTTTTATTCTCATCTAAACAGAGAGGGATGATAGCTCATGCAATAGAAATTTCAAAGGTCTTTTATTTTGAAACTCTACATCAGAAAGTCCTGATTCTCCCTGAGTGACTAGGTGGGGTGTCCTGCTATCACCCTGGAGTGAGATGCGTCTTTGATACTGGACAGTTTTTGTTTTATTCTCATCTAAAAACAGGGATGATAGCTCATACAATAGAGATTTCAAAGGTCTTTTATTTTGAAACTGTCCTTCAGAATGTCCTGATTCTCCCTGAGTGACTAGGTGGGGTGTCCTGCTATCACCCTGGAGTGAGATGAGTCTTTGATACTGGACAGTTTTTGTTTTATTCTCATCTAAACAGAGAGGGATGATAGCTCATATATGAGATTTCAAAGGTCTTTTATTTTGAAACTGTACATCAGAATGTCCTGATTTTTTCTGAGTGACTAGGTGGGGTGTCCTGCTATCACCTGTAGTTTGATGAGTCTTTGATATTCGACAGTTATTGTTTTATTCTCATCTAAAAACAGGGATGATAGCTCATATATGAGACTTCAAAGGTATTTTATTTTGAAACTGTAAACCAGAATGTCCTGATTTTTTCTGAGTGACTAGATGGGGTGTCCTGCTATCACCCTGGAGTCAGATGATTCTTTGATACTGGACAGTCTTTGTTTTATTCTCATCTAAAAATAGGGATGATAGCTCATACAATAGAGATTTCAAAGGTATTTTATTTTGAAACTCTACATCAGAATGTCCTGATTTTTTCTGAGTGACTAGGTGGGGTGTCCTGCTATCACCCTGGAGTGAGATGAGTCTTTGATACTGGACATTTTTTGTTTTATTCTCATCTAAAAACAGGGATGATAGCTCATACAATAGATATTTCAAAGGTATTTTATTTTGAAACTCTACATCAGAATGTCCTGATTTTTTCTGAGTGACTAGATGGGGTGTCCTGCTATCACCCTGGAGTGAGATGAGTCTTTGATACTGGACAGTGTTTGTTTTATTCCCATCTAAAACAGGGATGATAGCTCATATATGAGACTTCAAAGGTATTTTATTTTGAAACTCAAAATCAGAATGTCCTGATTCTCCCTGAATGACTAGGTGGGGTGTCCTGCTATCACCCTGGAGTGAGATGCGTATTTGATACTGGACAGTTTTTGTTTTATTCTCATCTAAACAGAGAGGGATTATAGCTCATATATGAGATTTCAAAGGTCTTTTATTTTGAAACTCTACATCAGAATGTCCTGATTCCCCCTGAGTGACTAGGTGTGGTGTCCTGCTATCACCCTGGAGTGAGATGCGTCTTTGATACTGGACAGTTTTTGTTTTATTCTCATCTAAAAACAGGGATCATAGCTCATACAATAGAGATTTCAAAGGTATTTTATTTTGAAACTTTACATCAGAATGTCCTGATTTATTCTGAGTGACTAGATGGGGTGTCCTGCTATCACCCTGGAGTGAGATGAGTCTTTGATACTGGACAGTTTTTGTTTTATTCTCATCTAAACAGAGAGGGATGATAGCTCATATATGAGATTTCAAAGGTCTTTTATTTTGAAACTGTACATCAGAATGTCCTGATTTTTTCTGAGTGACTAGGTGGCGTGTCCTGCTATCACCCTGGCGTGAGATCAGTCTTTGATACTTGAGAGTTTTTGTTTTATTCTCATCTAAACAGAGAGGGATTATAGCTCATATATGAGATTTCAAAGGTCTTTTATTTTGAAACTCTACATCAGAATGTCCTGATTCTCCCTGAGTGACTAGGTGGGGTGTCCTGCTATCACCCTGGAGTAAGATGCGTCTTTGATACTGGACAGTTTTTGTTTTATTCTCATCTAAAAACAGGGATGATAGCTCATACAATAGAGATTTCAAAGGTATTTTATTTTGAAACTCTACATCAGAATGTCCTGATTCTCCCTGAGTGACTAGGTGGGGAGTCCTGCTATCACCCTGGAGTGAGATGAGTCTTTGATACTGGACAGTTTTTGTTTTATTCTCATCTAAACAGAGAGGGATGATAGCTCATATATGAGATTTCAAAGGTCTTTTATTTTGAAACTGTACATCAGAATGTCCTGATTTTTTCTGAGTGACTAGGTGGCGTGTCCTGCTATCACCCTGGAGTGATATCAGTCTTTGATACTTGAGAGTTTTTGTTTTATTCTCATCTAAACAGAGAGGGATTATAGCTCATATATGAGATTTCAAAGGTCTTTTATTTTGAAACTGTACTTCAGAAAGTCCTGATTCTCCCTGAGTGACTAGGTGGGGTGTCCTGTTATCACCCTGAAGGGAAATGAGTATTTGATACTGGACAGTGTTTGTTTTATTCTCATCTAAACAGAGAGGGATTATAGCTCATATATGAGATTTCAAAGGTCTTTTATTTTGAAACTCTACATCAGAATGTCCTTATTCTCACTGAGTGACTAGGTGGGGTGTCATGCTATCACCCTGGAGTGAGATGAGTTTTTGATACTGGACAGTTATTGTTTTATTCTCATCTAAAAACAGGGATGATAGCTCATATATGAGATTTCAAAGGTATTTTATTTTGAAACTCTAAATCAGAATGTCCTGATTTTTTCTGAGTGACTAGGTGGGGTGTCCTGCTATCACCCTGGATTGAGATGAGTCTTTGATACTGGACAGTTTTTGTTTTATTCTCATCTAAACAGAGAGGGATGATAGCTCATATATGAGATTTCAAAGGTCTTTTATTTTGAAACTGTACATCAGAATGTCCTGATTTTTTCTGAGTGACTAGGTGGCGTGTCCTGCTATCACCCTGGAGTGAGATCAGTCTTTGATACTTGAGAGTTTTTGTTTTATTCTCATCTAAACAGAGAGGGATTATAGCTCATATATGATATTTCAAAGGTCTTTTATTTTGAAACTCTACATCAGAATGTCCTGATTCTCCCTGAGTGACTAGGTGGGGTGTCCTGCTATCACCCTGGAGTGAGATACGTCTTTGATACTGGACAGTTTTTGTTTTATTCTCATCTAAAAACAGGGATGATAGCTCATACAATAGAGATTTCAAAGGTATTTTATTTTGAAACTCTACATCAGAATGTCCTGATTTTTTCTGAGTGACTAGATGGGGTGTCCTGCTATCACCCTGGAGTGAGATGCGTCTTTGATACTGGACAGTTTTTGTTTTATTCTCATCTAAAAACAGGGATGATAGCTCATACAATAGAGATTTCAAAGGTCTTTTATTTTGAAACTGTCCTTCAGAATGTCCTGATTCTCCCTGAGTGACTAGGTGGGGTGTCCTGCTATCACCCTGGAGTGAGATGAGTCTTTGATACGGGACAGTTTTTGTTTTATTCTCATCTAAAAACAGATGACAATTTTTAAATATCAGATATCCCAGTCGCAAAGCAGCATCAAAACATTAACACTGGAACTTAAGATATGCATAAACATTCACTGTAGTGTGTGCGTGTGCGTGTTGTGCAGGTGGGGTGTCCTGCTATCACCCTGGAGTGAGATCAGTCTTTGATACTTGAGAGTTTTTGTTTTATTCTCATCTAAACAGAGAGGGATTATAGCTCATATATGAGATTTCAAAGGTATTTTATTTTGAAACTCTACATCAGAATGTCCTGATTCTCCCTGAGTGACTAGGTGGGGTGTCCTGCTATCACCCTGGAGTGAGATGAGTCTTTGATACTGGACAGTTTTTGTTTTATTCTCATCTAAAAACAGGGATGATAGCTCATACAATAGAGATTTCAAAGATATTTTATTTTGAAACTCTACATCAGAATGTCCTGATTTTTTCTGAGTGACTAGATGGGGTGTCCTGCTATCACCCTGGAGTGAGATGCGTCTTTGATACTGGACAGTTTTTGTTTTATTCTCATCTAAAAACAGGGATGATAGCTCATACAATAGAGATTTCAAAGGTATTTTATTTTGAAACTCTACATCAGAATGTCCTGATTTTTTCTGAGTGACTAGATGGGGTGTCCTGCTATCACCCTGGAGTGAGATGAGTCTTTGATACTGGACAGTTTTTGTTTTATTCTCATCTAAAAACAGGGATGATAGCTCATACAATAGAGATTTCAAAGGTATTTTATTTTGAAACTCTACATCAGAATGTCCTGATTTTTTCTGAGTGACTAGATGGGGTGTCCTGCTATCACCCTGGAGTGAGATGAGTCTTTGATACGGGACAGTTTTTGTTTTATTCTCATCTAAATACAGGGATGATAGCTCATACAATAGAGATTACAAAGGTATTTTATTTTGAAACTGTCCTTCAGAATGTCCTGATTCTCCCTGAGTGACTAGGTGGGGTGTCCTGCTATCACCCTGGAGTGAGATGAGTCTTTGATACTGGACAGTTTTTGTTTTATTCTCATCTAAACAGAGAGGGATGATAGCTCATATATGAGATTTCAAAGGTCTTTTATTTTGAAACTGTACATCAGAATGTCCTGATTTTTTCTGAGTGACTAGGTGGCGTGTCCTGCTATCACCCTGGAGTGAGATCAGTCTTTGATACTTGAGAGTTTTTGTTTTATTCTCATCTAAACAGAGAGGGATTATAGCTCATATATGAGATTTCAAAGGTCTTTTATTTTGAATCTCTACATCAGAATGTCCTGATTCTCCCTGAGTGACTAGATGGGGTGTCCTGCTATCACCCTGGAGTGAGATGCGTCTTTGATACTGGACAGTTTTTGTTTTATTCTCATCTAAAAACAGGGATGATAGCTCATACAATAGAGATTTCAAAGGTATTTTATTTTGAAACTCTACATCAGAATGTCCTGATTTTTTCTGAGTGACTAGATGGGGTGTCCTGCTATCACCCAGGAGTGAGATGAGTCTTTGATACGGGACAGTTTTTGTTTTATTCTCATCTAAAAACAGGGATGATAGCTCATGCAATAGAGATTTCAAAGGTCTTTTATTTTGAAACTGTACTTCAGAATGTCCTGATTCTCCCTGAGTGACTAGGTGGGGTGTCCTGCTATCACCCTGGAGTGAGATGAGTCTTTGATACGGGACAGTTTTTGTTTTATTCTCATCTAAAAACAGGGATGATAGCTCATGCAATAGAGATTTCAAAGGTCTTTTATTTTGAAACTGTCCTTCAGAATGTCCTGATTCTCCCTGAGTGACTAGGTGGGGTGTCTTGCTATCACCCTGGAGTGAGATGAGTCTTTGATACTGGACAGTTTTTGTTGTATTCTCATCTAAAAATAGGGATGATAGCTCATATATGAGATTTCAAAGGTCTCTTATTTTGAAACTGTACATCAGAATGTCCTGATTTTTTCTGAGTGACTAGGTGGGGTGTCCTGCTATCACCCTGGAGTTTGATGAGTCTTTGATATTGGACAATTATTGTTTTATTCTCATCTAAAAACAGGGATGATAGCTCATATATGAGACTTCAAAGGTATTTTATTTTGAAACTGTACACCAGAATGTCCTGATTTTTTCTGAGTGACTAGATGGGGTGTCCTGCTTTCACCCTGGAGTGAGATGAGTCTTTGATACTGGACAGTCTTTTTTTTATTCTCATCTAAAAATAGGGATGATAGCTCATACAATAGAGATTTCAAAGGTATTTTATTTTGAAACTCTACTTCAGAATGTCCTGATTTTTTCTGAGTGACTAGGTGGGGTGTCCTGCTATCACCCTGGAGTGAGATGAGTCTTTGATACTGGAAAGTTTTTGTTTTATTCTCATCTAAAAACAGGGATGATAGCTCATACAATAGAGATTTCAAAGGTATTTTATTTTGAAACTCTACATCAGAATGTCCTGATTTTTTCTGAGTGACTAGATGGGGTGCCCTGCTATCACCCTGGAGTGAGATGCGTCTTTGATACTGGACAGTTTTTGTTTTATTCTCATCTAAAAACAGGGATGATAGCTCATACAATAGAGATTTCAAAGGTATTTTATTTTGAAACTCTACATCAGAATGTCCTGATTTTTTCTGAGTGACTAGGTTGGGTGTCCTGCTATCACCCTGGAGTGAGATGAGTCTTTGATACTGGACAGTTTTTGTTTTATTCTCATCTAAAAACAGGGATGATAGCTCATGCAATAGAGATTTCAAAGGTCTTTTATTTTGAAACTGTCCTTCAGAATGTCCTGATTCTCCCTGAGTGACTAGGTGGGGTGTCCTGCTATCACCCTGGAGTGAGATGAGTCTTTGATACTGGACAGTTTTTGTTTTATTCTCATCTAAACAGAGAGGGATGATAGCTCATATATGAGATTTCAAAGGTCTTTTATTTTGAAACTGTACATCAGAATGTCCTGATTTTTTCTGAGTGACTAGGTGGGGTGTCCTGCTATCACCCTGGAGTGAGATGGGTCTTTGATACTGGACAGTTTTTGTTTTATTCTCATCTAAAAACAGGGATGATGGCTCATACAAGAGAGATTTCAAAGGTATTTTAGTTTGAAACTCTACATCAGAATGTCCTGATCTTTTCTGAGTGACTAGATGGGGTGTCCTGCTATCACCCTGGAGTGAGATGCGTCTTTGATACTGGACAGTGTTTGTTTTATTCTCATCTAAAAACAGGGATGATAGCTCATACAATAGAGATTTCAAAGGTATTTTATTTTGAAACTGTACTTCAGAATGTCCTGATTCTCCCTGAGTGACTAGGTGGGGTGTCCTGCTATCACCCTGGAGTGAGATGAGTCTTTGATACTGGACAGTTTTTGTTTTATTCTCATCTAAACAGAGAGGGATGATAGCTCATATATGAGATTTCAAAGGTCTTTTATTTTGAAACTGTACATCAGAATGTCCTGATTTTTTCTGAGTGACTAGATGGGTTGTCCTGCTATCACCCTGGAGTGAGATGAGTCTTTGATACGGGACAGTTTTTGTTTTATTCTCATCTAAAAACAGGGATGATAGCTCATGCAATAGAGATTGCAAAGGTCTTTTATTTTGAAACTGTCCTTCAGAATGTCCTGATTCTCCCTGAGTGACTAGGTGGGGTGTCCTGCTATCACCCTGGAGTGAGATGAGTCTTTGATACTGGACAGTTTTTGTTTTATTCTCATCTAAACAGAGAGGGATGATAGCTCATATATGAGATTTCAAAGGTCTTTTATTTTGAAACTGTACTTCAGAATGTCCTGATTTTTTCTGAGTGACTAGGTGGGGTGTCCTGCTATCACCCTGGAGTGAGATGAGTCTTTGATACGGGACAGTTTTTGTTTTATTCTCATCTAAAAACAGGGATGATAGCTCATGCAATAGAGATTTCAAAGGTCTTTTATTTTGAAACTGTCCTTCAGAATGTCCTGATTCTCCCTGAGTGACTAGGTGGGGTGTCCTGCTATCACCCTGGAGTGAGATGAGTCTTTGATACTGGACAGTTTGTGTTTTATTCTCATCTAAAAATAGGGATGATAGCTCATATATGAGATTTCAACGGTCTTTTATTTTGAAACTGTACATCAGAATGTCCTGATTTTTTCTGAGTGACTAGGTGGGGTGTCCTGCTATCACCCTGGAGTTTGATGAGTCTTTGATATTGGACAGTTTTTGTTTTATTCTCATCTAAAAACAGGGATGATAGCTCATACAATAGAGATTTCAAAGGTATTTTATTTTGAAACTCTACATCAGAATGTCCTGATTTTTTCTGAGTGACTAGATGGGGTGTCCTGCTATCACCCTGAAGTTAGATGCGTCTTTGATACTGGACAGTTTTTGTTTTATTCTCATCTAAATACAGGGATGATAGCTCATACAATAGAGATTTCAAAGGTCTTTTATTTTGAAACTGTCCTCCAGAATGTCCTGATTCTCCCTGAGTGACTAGGTGGGGTGTCCTGCTATCACCCTGGAGTGAGATGAGTCTTTGATACTGGACAGTTTTTGTTTTATTCTCATCTAAACAGAGAGGGATGATAGCTCATATATGAGATTTCAAAGGTCTTTTATTTTGAAACTGTACATCAGAATGTCCTGATTTTTTCTGAGTGACTAGATGGGGTGTCCTGCTATCACCCTGGAGTGAGATGAGTCTTTGATACGGGACAGTTTTTGTTTTATTCTCATCTAAAAACAGGGATGATAGCTCATGCAATAGAGATTTCAAAGGTCTTTTATTTTGAAACTGTCCTTCAGAATGTCCTGATTCTCCCTGAGTGACTAGGTGGGGTGTCCTGCTATCGCTATCACCCTGGAGTGAGATGAGTCTTTGATACTGGACAGTTTTTGTTTTATTCTCATCTAAAAATAGGGATGATAGCTCATATATGAGATTTCAAAGGTCTTTTATTTTGAAACTGTACATCAGAATGTCCTGATTTTTTCTGAGTGACTAGGTGGGGTGTCCTGCTATCACCCTGGAGTTTGATGAGTCTTTGATATTGGACAGTTATTGTTTTATTCTCATCTAAAAACAGGGATGATAGCTCATATATGAGACTTCAAAGGTATTTTATTTTGAAACTGTACACCAGAATGTCCTGATTTTTTCTGAGTGACTAGATGGGGTGTCCTGCTTTCACCCTGGAGTGAGATGAGTCTTTGATACTGGACATTGTTTGTTTTATTCCCATCTAAAAACAGGGATGATAGCTCATATATGAGATTTCAAAGGTCTTTTATTTTGAAACTGTACATCAGAATGTCCTGATTTTTTCTGAGTGACTAGGTGGGGTGTCCTGCTATCACCCTGGCGTTAGATGAGTCTTTGATACTGGACAGTGTTTGTTTTATTCCCATCTAAAAACAGGGATGATAGCTCATATATGAGACTTCAAAGGTATTTTATTTTGAAACTGTAAATCAGAATTTCCTGATTCTCCCTGAATGACTTGGTGGGGTGTCCTGCTATCACCCTGGAGTGATATGCGTATTTGATACTGGACAGTTTTTGTTTTATTCTCATCTAAAAACAGGGATGATAGCTGATACAATAGACTTCAAAAATATTTTATTTTGAAACTCTACATCAGAATGTCCTGATTTTTTCTGAGTGACTAGATGGGGTGTCCTGCTATCACCCTGGAGTGAGATGAGTCTTTGATACTGGACATTGTTTGTTTTATTCCCATCTAAAAACAGGGATGATAGCTCATATATGAGATTTCAAAGGTCTTTTATTTTGAAACTGTACATCAGAATGTCCTGATTTTTTCTGAGTGACTATATGGGGTGTCCTGCTATCACGCTGGAGTGAGATGAGTCTTTGATACTGGACAGTGTTTGTTTTATTCTCATCTAAAAACAGGGATGATAGCTCATGCAATAGAGATTTCAAAGGTCTTTTATTTTGAAACTGTACATCAGAATGTCCTGATTTTTTCTGAGTGACTAGGTGGGGTGTCTTGCTATCACCCTGGAGTGAGATGAGTCTTTGATACTGGACAGTTTTTGTTTTATTCTCATCTAAAAACAGGGATGATAGCTGATACAATAGAGACTTCAAAAATATTTTATTTTGAAACTCTACATCAGAATGTCCTGATTTTTTCTGAGTGACTAGATGGGGTGTCCTGCTATCACCATGGAGTTAGATGAGTCTTTGATACTGGACAGTGTTTGTTTTATTCCCATCTAAAAACAGGGATGATAGCTCATATATGAGATTTCAAAGGTCTTTTATTTTGAAACTCTACATCAGAATGTCCTGATTCTCCCTGAGTGACTAGATGGGGTGTCATGCTATCACCCTGGAGTGAGATGAGTTTTTGATACTGGACAGTTATTGTTTTATTCTCATCTAAAAACAGGGATGATACCTCATACAAGAGAGATTTCAAAGGTATTTTATTTTGAAACTCTACATCAGAATGTCCTGATTTTTTCTGAGTGACTAGATGGGGTGTCCTGCTATCACCCTGGAGTGAGATGAGTCTTTGATATGGGACAGTTTTTGTTTTATTCTCATCTAAAAACAGGGATGATAGCTCATGCAATAGAGATTTCAAAGGTCTTTTATTTTGAAACTGTCCTTCAGAATGTCCTGATTCTCCCTGAGTGACTAGGTGGGGTGTCCTGCTATCACCCTGGAGTGAGATGGGTCTTTGATACTGGACAGTCTTTGTTTTATTCTCATCTAAAAATAGGGATGATAGCTCATACAATAGAGATTTCAAAGGTATTTTATTTTGAAACTCTACATCAGAATGTCCTGATTTTTTCTGAGTGACTAGGTGGGGTGTCCTGCTATCACCCTGGAGTGAGATGAGTCTTTGATACTGGACAGTTTCTGTTTTATTCTCATCTAAACAGAGAGGGATGATAGCTCATATATGAGATTTCAAAGGTCTTTTATTTTGAAACTGTACATCAGAATGTCCTGATTTTTTCTGAGTGACTAGGTGGGATGTCCTGCTATCACCCTGGAGTTTGATGAGTCTTTGATATTGGACAGTTATTGTTTTATTCTCATCTAAAAATAGGGATGATAGCTCATATATGAGACTTCAAAAGTATTTTATTTTGAAACTGTACACCAGAATGTCCTGATTTTTTCTGAGTGACTAGATGGGGTGTCCTGCTATCACCCTGAAGTTAGATGCGTCTTTGATACTGGACAGTTTTTGTTTTATTCTCATCTAAAAACAGGGATGATAGCTCATACAATAGAGATTTCAAAGGTCTTTTATTTTGAAACTGTACTTCAGAATGTCCTGATTCTCCCTGAGTGACTAGGTGGGGAGTCCTGCTATCACCCTGGAGTGAGATGAGTCTTTGATATTGGACAGTATTTGTTTTATTCTCATCTAAAAACAGGGATGATAGCTCATGCAATAGAGATTTCAAAGGTCTTTTATTTTGAAACTCTACATCAGAAAGTCCTGATTCTCCCTGAGTGACTAGGTGGGGTGTCCTGTTATCACCCTGAAGGGAAATGAGTATTTGATACTGGACAGTGTTTGTTTTATTCTTATCTAAATACAGAGGGATGATAGCTCATATATGAGATTTCAAAGGTCTTTTATTTTGAAACTCTATATCAGAATGTCCTGATTCTCCCTGAGTGACTAGGTGGGGTGTCATGCTATCACCCTGGAGTGAGATGAGTTTTTGATACTGGACAGTTATTGTTTTATTCTCATCTAAAAACAGGGATGATAGCTCATATATGAGATTTCAAAGGTATTTTATTTTGAAACTCTAAATCAGAATGTCCTGATTTTTTCTGAGTGACTAGGTGGCGTGTCCTGCTATCACCCTGGAGTGAGATCAGTCTTTGATACTTGAGAGTCTTTTTTTTATTCTCATCTAAACAGAGAGGGATTATAGCTCATATATGAGATTTCAAAGGTCTTTTATTTTGAAACTCTACATCAGAATGTCCTGATTCTCCCTGAGTGACTAGGTGGGGTGTCCTGCTATCACCCTGGAGTGAGATGCGTCTTTGATATTGGACAGTTTTTGTTTTATTCTCATCTAAAAACAGGGATGATAACTCATACAATAGAGATTTCAAAGGTATTTTATTTTGAAACTCTACATCAGAATGTCCTGATTTTTTCTGAGTGACTAGATGGGGTGTCCTGCTATCACCCTGGAGTGAGATGCGTCTTTGATACTGGACAGTTTTTGTTTTATTCTCATCTAAAAACAGGGATGATAGCTCATACAATAGAGATTTCAAAGGTATTTTATTTTGAAACTCTACATCAGAATGTCCTGATTTTTTCTGAGTGACTAGATGGGGTGTCCTGCTATCACCCTGGAGTGAGATGAGTCTTTGATACGGGACAGTTTTTGTTTTATTCTCATCTAAACAGAGAGGGATGATAGCTCATATATGAGATTTCAAAGGTCTTTTATTTTGAAACTGTACATCAGAATGTCCTGATTTTTTCTGAGTGACTAGGTGGGGTGTCCTGCTATCACCCTGGAGTTTGATGAGTCTTTGATATTGGACAGTTATTGTTTTATTCTCATCTAAAAACAGGGATGATAGCTCATATATGAGACTTCAAAGGTATTTTATTTTGAAACTGTACACCAGAATGTCCTGATTTTTTCTGAGTGACTAGATGGGGTGTCCTGCTATCACCCTGGAGTGAGATGCGTCTTTGATACTGGACAGTTTTTGTTTTATTCTCATCTAAAAACAGGGATGATAGCTCATACAATAGAGATTTCAAAGGTATTTTATTTTGAAACTCTACATCAGAATGTCCTGATTTTTTCTGAGTGACTAGGTGGGGTGTCCTGCTATCACCCTGGAGTGAGATGAGTCTTTGATACTGGACAGTTTTTGTTTTATTCTCATCTAAAAACAGGGATGATAGCTCATACAAGAGAGATTTCAAAGGTATTTTAGTTTGAAACTGTACATCAGAATGTCCTGATTCTCCCTGAGTGACTAGGTGGGGTGTCATGCTATCACCCTGGAGTGAGATGAGTTTTTGATACTGGACAGTTATTGTTTTATTCTCATCTAAAAACAGGGATGATAGCTCATATATGAGATTTCAAAGGTATTTTATTTTGAAACTCTAAATCAGAATGTCCTGATTTTTTCTGAGTGACTAGGTGGGGTGTCCTGCTATCACCCTGGAGTGAGATGCGTCTTTGATACTGGACAGTCTTTGTTTTATTCTCATCTAAAAATAGGGATGATAGCTCATACAATAGAGATTTCAAAGGTATTTTATTTTGAAACTGTACATCAGAATGTCCTGATTTTTTCTGAGTGACTAGGTGGCGTGTCCTGCTATCACCCTGGAGTGAGATCAGTCTTTGCTACTTGAGAGTTTTTTTTTTATTCTCATCTAAACAGAGAGGGATTATAGCTCATATATGAGATTTCAAAGGTCTTTTATTTTGAAACTCTACATCAGAATGTCCTGATTCTCCCTGAGTGACTAGGTGGGGTGTCCTGCTATCACCCTGGAGTGAGATGCGTCTTTGATACTGGACAGTTTTTGTTTTATTCTCATCTAAAAACAGGGATGATAGCTCATACAATAGAGATTTCAAAGGTATTTTATTTTGAAACTCTACATCAGAATGTCCTGATTTTTTCTGAGTGACTAGGTGGGGTGTCCTGCTATCACCCTGGAGTTTGATGAGTCTTTGATATTGGACAGTTATTGTTTTATTCTCATCTAAAAACAGGGATGATAGCTCATATATGAGACTTCAAAGGTATTTTATTTTGAAACTGTACACCAGAATGTCCTGATTTTTTCTGAGTGACTAGATGGGGTGTCCTGCTTTTACCCTGGAGTGAGATGAGTCTTTGATACTGGACAGTTTTTGTTTTATTCTCATCTAAAAATAGGGATGATAGCTCATATATGAGATTTCAAAGGTCTTTTATTTTGAAACTGTACATCAGAATGTCCTGATTTTTTCTGAGTGACTAGGTGGGGTGTCCTGCTATCACCCTGGAGTTTGATGAGTCTTTGATATTGGACAGTTATTGTTTTATTCTCATCTAAAAACAGGGATGATAGCTCATACAATAGAGATTTCAAAGGTATTTTATTTTGAAACTCTACATCAGAATGTCCTGATTTTTTCTGAGTGACTAGATGGGGTGTCCTGCTATCACCCTGGAGTGAGATGAGTCTTTGATACGGGACAGTTTTTGTTTTATTCTCATCTAAACAGAGAGGGATGATAGCTCATATATGAGATTTCAAAGGTCTTTTATTTTGAAACTGTACATCAGAATGTCCTGATTTTTTCTGAGTGACTAGGTGGGGTGTCCTGCTATCACCCTGGAGTTTGATGAGTCTTTGATATTGGACAGTTATTGTTTTATTCTCATCTAAAAACAGGGATGATAGCTCATATATGAGACTTCAAAGGTATTTTATTTTGAAACTGTACACCAGAATGTCCTGATTTTTTCTGAGTGACTAGATGGGGTGTCCTGCTATCACCCTGGAGTGAGATGCGTCTTTGATACTGGACAGTTTTTGTTTTATTCTCATCTAAAAACAGGGATGATAGCTCATACAATAGAGATTTCAAAGGTATTTTATTTTGAAACTCTACATCAGAATGTCCTGATTTTTTCTGAGTGACTAGGTGGGGTGTCCTGCTATCACCCTGGAGTGAGATGAGTCTTTGATACTGGACAGTTTTTGTTTTATTCTCATCTAAAAACAGGGATGATAGCTCATACAAGAGAGATTTCAAAGGTATTTTAGTTTGAAACTGTACATCAGAATGTCCTGATTCTCCCTGAGTGACTAGGTGGGGTGTCATGCTATCACCCTGGAGTGAGATGAGTTTTTGATACTGGACAGTTATTGTTTTATTCTCATCTAAAAACAGGGATGATAGCTCATATATGAGATTTCAAAGGTATTTTATTTTGAAACTCTAAATCAGAATGTCCTGATTTTTTCTGAGTGACTAGGTGGGGTGTCCTGCTATCACCCTGGAGTGAGATGCGTCTTTGATACTGGACAGTCTTTGTTTTATTCTCATCTAAAAATAGGGATGATAGCTCATACAATAGAGATTTCAAAGGTATTTTATTTTGAAACTGTACATCAGAATGTCCTGATTTTTTCTGAGTGACTAGGTGGCGTGTCCTGCTATCACCCTGGAGTGAGATCAGTCTTTGCTACTTGAGAGTTTTTTTTTTATTCTCATCTAAACAGAGAGGGATTATAGCTCATATATGAGATTTCAAAGGTCTTTTATTTTGAAACTCTACATCAGAATGTCCTGATTCTCCCTGAGTGACTAGGTGGGGTGTCCTGCTATCACCCTGGAGTGAGATGCGTCTTTGATACTGGACAGTTTTTGTTTTATTCTCATCTAAAAACAGGGATGATAGCTCATACAATAGAGATTTCAAAGGTATTTTATTTTGAAACTCTACATCAGAATGTCCTGATTTTTTCTGAGTGACTAGGTGGGGTGTCCTGCTATCACCCTGGAGTTTGATGAGTCTTTGATATTGGACAGTTATTGTTTTATTCTCATCTAAAAACAGGGATGATAGCTCATATATGAGACTTCAAAGGTATTTTATTTTGAAACTGTACACCAGAATGTCCTGATTTTTTCTGAGTGACTAGATGGGGTGTCCTGCTTTTACCCTGGAGTGAGATGAGTCTTTGATACTGGACAGTTTTTGTTTTATTCTCATCTAAAAATAGGGATGATAGCTCATATATGAGATTTCAAAGGTCTTTTATTTTGAAACTGTACATCAGAATGTCCTGATTTTTTCTGAGTGACTAGGTGGGGTGTCCTGCTATCACCCTGGAGTTTGATGAGTCTTTGATATTGGACAGTTATTGTTTTATTCTCATCTAAAAACAGGGATGATAGCTCATGTATGAGACTTCAAAGGTATTTTATTTTGAAACTGTACACCAGAATGTCCTGATTTTTTCTGAGTGACTAGATGGGGTGTCCTGCTATCACCCTGGAGTGAGATGAGTCTTTGATACGGGACAGTTTTTGTTTTATTCTCATCTAAATACAGGGATGATAGCTCATGCAATAGAGATTTCAAAGGTCTTTTATTTTGAAACTGTCCTTCAGAATGTCCTGATTCTCCCTGAGTGACTAGGTGGGGTGTCTTGCTATCACCCTGGAGTGAGATGAGTCTTTGATACTGGACAGTTTTTGTTTTATTCTCATCTAAACAGAGAGGGATGATAGCTCATATATGAGATTTCAAAGGTCTTTTATTTTGAAACTGTACATCAGAATGTCCTGATTTTTTCTGAGTGACTAGGTGGGGTGTCCTGCTATCACCCTGAAGTTTGATGAGTCTTTGATATTGGACAGTTATTGTTTTATTCTCATCTAAAAACAGGGATGATAGCTCATATATGAGACTTCAAAGGTATTTTATTTTGAAACTGTACACCAGAATGTCCTGATTTTTTCTGAGTGACTAGATGGGGTGTCCTGCTATCACACTGGAGTGAGATGCGTCTTTGATACTGGACAGTTTTTGTTTTATTCTCATCTAAAAACAGGGATGATAGCTCATGCAATAGAGATTTCAAAGGTATTTTATTTTGAAACTCTACATCAGAATGTCCTGATTTTTTCTGAGTGACTAGATGGGGTGTCCTGCTATCACCCTGGAGTGAGATGAGTCTTTGATACGGGACAGTTTTTGTTTTATTCTCATCTAAAAACAGGGATGATAGCTCATGCAATAGAGATTTCAAAGGTCTTTTATTTTGAAACTGTACTTCAGAATGTCCTGATTCTCCCTGAGTGACTAGGTGGGGTGTCCTGCTATCACCCTGGAGTGAGATGAGTCTTTGATACGGGACAGTTTTTGTTTTATTCTCATCTAAAAACAGGGATGATAGCTCATGCAATAGAGATTTCAAAGGTCTTTTATTTTGAAACTGTACTTCAGAATGTCCTGATTCTCCCTGAGTGACTAGGTGGGGTGTCCTGCTATCACCCTGGAGTGAGATGAGTCTTTTATACTGGACAGTTTTTGTTTTATTCTCATCTAAAAATAGGGATGATAGCTCATACAATAGAGATTTCAAAGGTCTTTTATTTTGAAACTGTACTTCAGAATGTCCTGATTCTCCCTGAGTGACTAGGTGGGGTGTCCTGCTATCACCCTGGAGTGAGATGAGTCTTTGATACTGGACAGTTTTTGTTTTATTCTCATCTAAAAACAGGGATGATAGCTCATACAATAGAGATTTCAAAGGTATTTTATTTTGAAACTCTACATCAGAATGTCCTGATTTTTTCTGAGTGACTTGATGGGGTGTCCTGCTATCACCATGGCGTTAGATGAGTCTTTGATACTGGACAGTGTTTGTTTTATTCCCATCTAAAAACAGGGATGATAGCTCATATATGAGACTTCAAAGGTATTTTATTTTGAAAATCTAAATCAGAATGTCCTGATTCTCCCTGAATGACTAGGTGGGGTGTCCTGCTATCACCCTGGAGTGAGATGCGTATTTGATACTGGACAGTCTTTGTTTTATTCTCATCTAAAAATAGGGATGATAGCTCATACAATAGAGATTTCAAAGGTATTTTATTTTGAAACTCTACATCAGAATGTCCTGATTTTTTCTGAGTGACTAGATGGGGTGTCCTGCTATCACCCTGGAGTGAGATGAGTCTTTGATACGGAACAGTTTTTGTTTTATTCTCATCTAAAAACAGGGATGGTAGCTCATGCAATAGAGATTTCAAAGGTCTTTTATTTTGAAACTGTACTTCAGAATGTCCTGATTCTCCCTGAGTGACTAGGTGGGGAGTCCTGCTATCACCCTGGAGTGAGATGAGTCTTTGATATTGGACTGTATTTGTTTTATTCTCATCTAAAAACAGGGATGATAGCTCATGCAATAGAGATTTCAAAGGTCTTTTATTTTGAAACTCTACATCAGAAAGTCCTGATTCTCCCTGAGTGACTAGGTGGGGTGTCCTGTTATCACCCTGAAGGGAAATGAGTATTTGATACTGGACAGTGTTTGTTTTATTCTTATCTAAATACAGAGGGATGATAGCTCATATATGAGATTTCAAAGGTATTTTATTTTGAAACTCTAAATCAGAATGTCCTGATTTTTTCTGAGTGACTAGATGGGGTGTCCTGCTATCACCCTGGAGTGAGATGCGTCTTTGATACTGGACAGTTTTTGTTTTATTCTCATCTAAAAACAGGGATGATAGCTCATACAATAGAGATTTCAAAGGTATTTTATTTTGAAACTCTACATCAGAATGTCCTGATTTTTTCTGAGTGACTAGATGGGGTGTCCTGCTATCACCCTGGAGTGAGATGAGTCTTTGATACGGGACAGTCTTTGTTTTATTCTCATCTAAAAACAGGGATGATAGCTCATGCAATAGAGATTTCAAAGGTCTTTTATTTTGAAACTGTACATCAGAATGTCCTGATTCTCCCTGAGTGACTAGGTGGGGTGTCCTGCTATCACCCTGGAGTGAGATGCGTCTTTGATACTGGACAGTTTTTGTTTTATTCTCAGCTAAAAACAGGGATGATAGCTCATACAATAGAGATTTCAAAGGTATTGTATTTTGAAACTCTATATCAGAATGTCCTGATTTTTTCTGAGTGACTAGATGGGGTGTCCTGCTATCACCCTGGAGTGAGATGAGTCTTTGATACGGGACAGTTTTTGTTTTATTCTCATCTAAAAACAGGGATGATAGCTCATATATGAGACTTCAAAGGTATTTTATTTTGAAACTGTACACCAGAATGTCCTGATTTTGTCTGAGTGACTAGATGGGGTGTCCTGCTTTCACCCTGGAGTGAGATGAGTCTTTGATATTGGACAGTTATTGTTTTATTCTCATCTAAAAACAGGGATGATAGCTCATATATGAGACTTCAAAGGTATTTTATTCTGAAACTGTACACCAGAATGTCCTGATTTTTTCTGAGTGACTAGATGGGGTGTCCTGCTTTCACCCTGGAGTGAGATGAGTCTTTGATACTGGACAGTCTTTGTTTTATTCTCATCTAAAAATAGTGATGATAGCTCATACAAGAGAGATTTCAAAGGTATTTTATTTTGAAACTCTACATCAGAATGTCCTGATTTTTTCTGAGTGACTAGATGGGGTGTCCTGCAATCACCCTGGAGTGAGATGCGTCTTTGATACTGGACAGTATTTGTTTTATTCTCATCTAAAAACAGGGATGATACCTCATACAAGAGAGATTTCAAAGGTATTTTATTTTGAAACTCTACATCAGAATGTCCTGATTTTTTACTGAGTGACTAGATGGGGTGTCCTGCTATCACCCTGGAGTGAGATGAGTCTTTGATACGGGACAGTTTTTGTTTTATTCTCATCTAAAAACAGGGATGATAGCTCATGCAATAGAGATTTCAAAGGTCTTTTATTTTGAAACTGTCATTCAGAATGTCCTGACTCCCCTGAGTGACTAGGTGGGGTGTCCTGCTATCACCCTGGAGTGAGATGAGTCTTTGATACTGGACAGTTTTTGTTTTATTCTCATCTAAAAATAGGGATGATAGCTCATATATGAGATTTCAAAGGTCTTTTATTTTGAAACTGTACATCAGAATGTCCTGATTTTTTCTGAGTGACTAGGTGGGGTGTCCTGCTATCACCCTGGAGTTTGATGAGTCTTTGATATTGGACAGTTATTGTTTTATTCTCATCTAAAAACAGGGATGATAGCAAATATGAGACTTCAAAGGTATTTTATTTTGAAACTCTACATCAGAATGTCCTGATTTTTTCTGAGTGACTAGATGGGGTGTCCTGCTATCACCCTGGAGTGAGATGAGTCTTTGATACGGGACAGTTTTTGTTTTATTCTCATCTAAAAATAGGGATGATAGTTCATATATGAGATTTCAAAGGTATTTTATTTTGAAACTGTACATCAGAATGTCCTGATTTTTTCTGAGTGACTAGGTGGGGTGTCCTGCTATCACCCTGGAGTTTGATGAGTCTTTGATATTGGACAGTTATTGTTTTATTCTCATCTAAAAACAGGGATGATAGCTCATATATGAGACTTCAAAGGTATTTTATTTTGAAACTGTACACCAGAATGTCCTGATTTTTTCTGAGTGACTAGATGGGGTGTCATGCTATCACCCTGGAGTGAGATGAGTCTTTGATACGGGACAGTCTTTGTTTTATTCTCATCTAAAAACAGGGATGATAGCTCATGCAATAGAGATTTCAAAGGTATTTTATTTTGAAACTGTACTTCAGAATGTCCTGATTCTCCCTGAGTGACTAGGTGGGGAGTCCTGCTATCACCCTGGAGTGAGATGAGTCTTTGATATTGGACTGTATTTGTTTTATTCTCATCTAAAAACAGGGATGATAGCTCATGCAATAGAGATTTCAAAGGTCTTTTATTTTGAAACTCTACATCAGAAAGTCCTGATTCTCCCTGAGTGACTAGGTGGGGTGTCCTGTTATCACCCTGAAGGGAAATGAGTATTTGATACTGGACAGTGTTTGTTTTATTCTTATCTAAATACAGAGGGATGATAGCTCATATATGAGATTTCAAAGGTCTTTTATTTTGAAACTCTACTTCAGAATGTCCTGATTCTCCCTGAGTGACTAGGTGGGGT
Source organism: Notothenia rossii (assembly GCF_949606895.1). Classification (NCBI taxonomy): domain Eukaryota; kingdom Metazoa; phylum Chordata; class Actinopteri; order Perciformes; family Nototheniidae; genus Notothenia; species Notothenia rossii. The sequence goes on from NW_027640159.1 coordinate 256,153, forward strand.
GTCCTGCTATCACCCTGGAGTGAGATGAGTCTTTGATACGGGACAGTTTTTGTTTTATTCTCATCTAAAAACAGGGATGATAGCTCATGCAATAGAGATTTCAAAGGTCTTTTATTTTGAAACTGTACTTCAGAATGTCCTGATTCTCCCTGAGTGACTAGGTGGGGTGTCCTGCTATCACCCTGGAGTGAGATGAGTCTTTTATACTGGACAGTTTTTGTTTTATTCTCATCTAAAAATAGGGATGATAGCTCATACAATAGAGATTTCAAAGGTCTTTTATTTTGAAACTGTACTTCAGAATGTCCTGATTCTCCCTGAGTGACTAGGTGGGGTGTCCTGCTATCACCCTGGAGTGAGATGAGTCTTTGATACTGGACAGTTTTTGTTTTATTCTCATCTAAAAACAGGGATGATAGCTCATACAATAGAGATTTCAAAGGTATTTTATTTTGAAACTCTACATCAGAATGTCCTGATTTTTTCTGAGTGACTTGATGGGGTGTCCTGCTATCACCATGGCGTTAGATGAGTCTTTGATACTGGACAGTGTTTGTTTTATTCCCATCTAAAAACAGGGATGATAGCTCATATATGAGACTTCAAAGGTATTTTATTTTGAAAATCTAAATCAGAATGTCCTGATTCTCCCTGAATGACTAGGTGGGGTGTCCTGCTATCACCCTGGAGTGAGATGCGTATTTGATACTGGACAGTCTTTGTTTTATTCTCATCTAAAAATAGGGATGATAGCTCATACAATAGAGATTTCAAAGGTATTTTATTTTGAAACTCTACATCAGAATGTCCTGATTTTTTCTGAGTGACTAGATGGGGTGTCCTGCTATCACCCTGGAGTGAGATGAGTCTTTGATACGGAACAGTTTTTGTTTTATTCTCATCTAAAAACAGGGATGGTAGCTCATGCAATAGAGATTTCAAAGGTCTTTTATTTTGAAACTGTACTTCAGAATGTCCTGATTCTCCCTGAGTGACTAGGTGGGGAGTCCTGCTATCACCCTGGAGTGAGATGAGTCTTTGATATTGGACTGTATTTGTTTTATTCTCATCTAAAAACAGGGATGATAGCTCATGCAATAGAGATTTCAAAGGTCTTTTATTTTGAAACTCTACATCAGAAAGTCCTGATTCTCCCTGAGTGACTAGGTGGGGTGTCCTGTTATCACCCTGAAGGGAAATGAGTATTTGATACTGGACAGTGTTTGTTTTATTCTTATCTAAATACAGAGGGATGATAGCTCATATATGAGATTTCAAAGGTATTTTATTTTGAAACTCTAAATCAGAATGTCCTGATTTTTTCTGAGTGACTAGATGGGGTGTCCTGCTATCACCCTGGAGTGAGATGCGTCTTTGATACTGGACAGTTTTTGTTTTATTCTCATCTAAAAACAGGGATGATAGCTCATACAATAGAGATTTCAAAGGTATTTTATTTTGAAACTCTACATCAGAATGTCCTGATTTTTTCTGAGTGACTAGATGGGGTGTCCTGCTATCACCCTGGAGTGAGATGAGTCTTTGATACGGGACAGTCTTTGTTTTATTCTCATCTAAAAACAGGGATGATAGCTCATGCAATAGAGATTTCAAAGGTCTTTTATTTTGAAACTGTACATCAGAATGTCCTGATTCTCCCTGAGTGACTAGGTGGGGTGTCCTGCTATCACCCTGGAGTGAGATGCGTCTTTGATACTGGACAGTTTTTGTTTTATTCTCAGCTAAAAACAGGGATGATAGCTCATACAATAGAGATTTCAAAGGTATTGTATTTTGAAACTCTATATCAGAATGTCCTGATTTTTTCTGAGTGACTAGATGGGGTGTCCTGCTATCACCCTGGAGTGAGATGAGTCTTTGATACGGGACAGTTTTTGTTTTATTCTCATCTAAAAACAGGGATGATAGCTCATATATGAGACTTCAAAGGTATTTTATTTTGAAACTGTACACCAGAATGTCCTGATTTTGTCTGAGTGACTAGATGGGGTGTCCTGCTTTCACCCTGGAGTGAGATGAGTCTTTGATATTGGACAGTTATTGTTTTATTCTCATCTAAAAACAGGGATGATAGCTCATATATGAGACTTCAAAGGTATTTTATTCTGAAACTGTACACCAGAATGTCCTGATTTTTTCTGAGTGACTAGATGGGGTGTCCTGCTTTCACCCTGGAGTGAGATGAGTCTTTGATACTGGACAGTCTTTGTTTTATTCTCATCTAAAAATAGTGATGATAGCTCATACAAGAGAGATTTCAAAGGTATTTTATTTTGAAACTCTACATCAGAATGTCCTGATTTTTTCTGAGTGACTAGATGGGGTGTCCTGCAATCACCCTGGAGTGAGATGCGTCTTTGATACTGGACAGTATTTGTTTTATTCTCATCTAAAAACAGGGATGATACCTCATACAAGAGAGATTTCAAAGGTATTTTATTTTGAAACTCTACATCAGAATGTCCTGATTTTTTACTGAGTGACTAGATGGGGTGTCCTGCTATCACCCTGGAGTGAGATGAGTCTTTGATACGGGACAGTTTTTGTTTTATTCTCATCTAAAAACAGGGATGATAGCTCATGCAATAGAGATTTCAAAGGTCTTTTATTTTGAAACTGTCATTCAGAATGTCCTGACTCCCCTGAGTGACTAGGTGGGGTGTCCTGCTATCACCCTGGAGTGAGATGAGTCTTTGATACTGGACAGTTTTTGTTTTATTCTCATCTAAAAATAGGGATGATAGCTCATATATGAGATTTCAAAGGTCTTTTATTTTGAAACTGTACATCAGAATGTCCTGATTTTTTCTGAGTGACTAGGTGGGGTGTCCTGCTATCACCCTGGAGTTTGATGAGTCTTTGATATTGGACAGTTATTGTTTTATTCTCATCTAAAAACAGGGATGATAGCAAATATGAGACTTCAAAGGTATTTTATTTTGAAACTCTACATCAGAATGTCCTGATTTTTTCTGAGTGACTAGATGGGGTGTCCTGCTATCACCCTGGAGTGAGATGAGTCTTTGATACGGGACAGTTTTTGTTTTATTCTCATCTAAAAATAGGGATGATAGTTCATATATGAGATTTCAAAGGTATTTTATTTTGAAACTGTACATCAGAATGTCCTGATTTTTTCTGAGTGACTAGGTGGGGTGTCCTGCTATCACCCTGGAGTTTGATGAGTCTTTGATATTGGACAGTTATTGTTTTATTCTCATCTAAAAACAGGGATGATAGCTCATATATGAGACTTCAAAGGTATTTTATTTTGAAACTGTACACCAGAATGTCCTGATTTTTTCTGAGTGACTAGATGGGGTGTCATGCTATCACCCTGGAGTGAGATGAGTCTTTGATACGGGACAGTCTTTGTTTTATTCTCATCTAAAAACAGGGATGATAGCTCATGCAATAGAGATTTCAAAGGTATTTTATTTTGAAACTGTACTTCAGAATGTCCTGATTCTCCCTGAGTGACTAGGTGGGGAGTCCTGCTATCACCCTGGAGTGAGATGAGTCTTTGATATTGGACTGTATTTGTTTTATTCTCATCTAAAAACAGGGATGATAGCTCATGCAATAGAGATTTCAAAGGTCTTTTATTTTGAAACTCTACATCAGAAAGTCCTGATTCTCCCTGAGTGACTAGGTGGGGTGTCCTGTTATCACCCTGAAGGGAAATGAGTATTTGATACTGGACAGTGTTTGTTTTATTCTTATCTAAATACAGAGGGATGATAGCTCATATATGAGATTTCAAAGGTATTTTATTTTGAAACTCTAAATCAGAATGTCCTGATTTTTTCTGAGTGACTAGATGGGGTGTCCTGCTATCACCCTGGAGTGAGATGCGTCTTTGATACTGGACAGTTTTTGTTTTATTCTCATCTAAAAACAGGGATGATAGCTCATACAATAGAGATTTCAAAGGTATTTTATTTTGAAACTCTACATCAGAATGTCCTGATTTTTTCTGAGTGACTAGATGGGGTGTCCTGCTATCACCCTGGAGTGAGACGAGTCTTTGATACGGGACAGTCTTTGTTTTATTCTCATCTAAAAACAGGGATGATAGCTCATGCAATAGAGATTTCAAAGGTCTTTTATTTTGAAACTGTACATCAGAATGTCCTGATTCTCCCTGAGTGACTAGGTGGGGTGTCCTGCTATCACCCTGGAGTGAGATGCGTCTTTGATACTGGACAGTTTTTGTTTTATTCTCAGCTAAAAACAGGGATGATAGCTCATACAATAGAGATTTCAAAGGTATTTTATTTTGAAACTCTACATCAGAATGTCCTGATTTTTTCTGAGTGACTAGATGGGGTGTCCTGCTATCACCCTGGAGTGAGATGAGTCTTTGATACGGGACAGTTTTTGTTTTATTCTCATCTAAAAACAGGGATGATAGCTCATATATGAGACTTCAAAGGTATTTTATTTTGAAACTGTACACCAGAATGTCCTGATTTTGTCTGAGTGACTAGATGGGGTGTCCTGCTTTCACCCTGGAGTGAGATGAGTCTTTGATATTGGACAGTTATTGTTTTATTCTCATCTAAAAACAGGGATGATAGCTCATATATGAGACTTCAAAGGTATTTTATTCTGAAACTGTACACCAGAATGTCCTGATTTTTTCTGAGTGACTAGATGGGGTGTCCTGCTTTCACCCTGGAGTGAGATGCGTCTTTGATACTGGACAGTATTTGTTTTATTCTCATCTAAAAACAGGGATGATAGCTCATACAAGAGAGATTTCAAAGGTATTTTATTTTGAAACTCTACATCAGAATGTCCTGATTTTTTCTGAGTGACTAGATGGGGTGTCCTGCAATCACCCTGGAGTGAGATGCGTCTTTGATACTGGACAGTATTTGTTTTATTCTCATCTAAAAACAGGGATGATAGCTCATGCAATAGAGATTTCAAAGGTCTTTTATTTTGAAACTGTCCTTCAGAATGTCCTGATTCTCCCTGAGTGACTAGGTGGGGTGTCCTGCTATCACCCTGGAGTGAGATGAGTCTTTGATACTGGACAGTTTTTGTTTTATTCTCATCTAAAAATAGGGATGATAGCTCATATATGAGATTTCAAAGGTCTTTTATTTTGAAACTGTACATCAGAATGTCCTGATTTTTTCTGAGTGACTAGGTGGGGTGTCCTGCTATCACCCTGGAGTTTGATGAGTCTTTGATATTGGACAGTTATTGTTTTATTCTCATCTAAAAACAGGGATGATAGCAAATATGAGACTTCAAAGGTATTTTATTTTGAAACTCTACATCAGAATGTCCTGATTTTTTCTGAGTGACTAGATGGGGTGTCCTGCTATCACCCTGGAGTGAGATGAGTCTTTGATACGGGACAGTTTTTGTTTTATTCTCATCTAAAAATAGGGATGATAGTTCATATATGAGATTTCAAAGGTATTTTATTTTGAAACTGTACATCAGAATGTCCTGATTTTTTCTGAGTGACTAGGTGGGGTGTCCTGCTATCACCCTGGAGTTTGATGAGTCTTTGATATTGGACAGTTATTGTTTTATTCTCATCTAAAAACAGGGATGATAGCTCATATATGAGACTTCAAAGGTATTTTATTTTGAAACTGTACACCAGAATGTCCTGATTTTTTCTGAGTGACTAGATGGGGTGTCATGCTATCACCCTGGAGTGAGATGAGTCTTTGATACGGGACAGTCTTTGTTTTATTCTCATCTAAAAACAGGGATGATAGCTCATATATGAGACTTCAAAGGTATTTTATTTTGAAACTGTACACCAGAATGTCCTGATTTTTTTCTGAGTGACTAGATGGGGTGTCATGCTATCACCCTGGAGTGAGATGAGTCTTTGATACGGGACAGTATTTGTTTTATTCTCATCTAAAAACAGGGATGATAGCTCATGCAATAGAGATTTCAAAGGTATTTTATTTTGAAACTGTACTTCAGAATGTCCTGATTCTCCCTGAGTGACTAGGTGGGGTGTCCTGCTATCACCCTGGAGTGAGATGAGTCTTTGATACGGGACAGTTTTTGTTTTATTCTCATCTAAAAACAGGGATGATAGCTCATATATGAGACTTCAAAGGTATTTTATTTTGAAACTGTACACCAGAATGTCCTGATTTTGTCTGAGTGACTAGATGGGGTGTCCTGCTTTCACCCTGGAGTGAGATGAGTCTTTGATATTGGACAGTTATTGTTTTATTCTCATCTAAAAACAGGGATGATAGCTCATATATGAGACTTCAAAGGTATTTTATTCTGAAACTGTACACCAGAATGTCCTGATTTTTTCTGAGTGACTAGATGGGGTGTCCTGCTTTCACCCTGGAGTGAGATGAGTCTTTGATACTGGACAGTCTTTGTTTTATTCTCATCTAAAAATAGTGATGATAGCTCATACAATAGAGATTTCAAAGGTATTTTATTTTGAAACTCTACATCAGAATGTCCTGATTTTTTCTGAGTGACTAGGTGGGGTATCCTGCTATCACCCTGGAGTGAGATGAGTCTTTGATACTGGACAGTTTTTGTTTTATTCTCATCTAAAAACAGGTATGATAGCACATACAAGAGAGATTTCAAAGGTATTTTATTTTGAAACTCTACATCAGAATGTCCTGATTTTTTCTGAGTGACTAGATGGGGTGTCCTGCAATCACCCTGGAGTGAGATGCGTCTTTGATACTGGACAGTATTTGTTTTATTCTCATCTAAAAACAGGGATGATAGCTCATACAAGAGAGATTTCAAAGGTATTTTATTTTGAAACTCTACATCAGAATGTCCTGATTTTTTACTGAGTGACTAGATGGGGTGTCCTGCTATCACCCTGGAGTGAGATGAGTCTTTGATACGGGACAGTTTTTGTTTTATTCTCATCTAAAAACAGGGATGATAGCTCATGCAATAGAGATTTCAAAGGTCTTTTATTTTGAAACTGTCCTTCAGAATGTCCTGATTCTCCCTGAGTGACTAGGTGGGGTGTCCTGCTATCACCCTGGAGTGAGATGAGTCTTTGATACTGGACAGTTTTTGTTTTATTCTCATCTAAAAATAGGGATGATAGCTCATATATGAGATTTCAAAGGTCTTTTATTTTGAAACTGTACATCAGAATGTCCTGATTTTTTCTGAGTGACTAGGTGGGGTGTCCTGCTATCACCCTGGAGTTTGATGAGTCTTTGATATTGGACAGTTATTGTTTTATTCTCATCTAAAAACAGGGATGATAGCATATATGAGACTTCAAAGGTATTTTATTTTGAAACTCTACATCAGAATGTCCTGATTTTTTCTGAGTGACTAGATGGGGTGTCCTGCTATCACCCTGGAGTGAGATGAGTCTTTGATACGGGACAGTTTTTGTTTTATTCTCATCTAAAAATAGGGATGATAGTTCATATATGAGATTTCAAAGGTATTTTATTTTGAAACTGTACATCAGAATGTCCTGATTTTTTCTGAGTGACTAGGTGGGGTGTCCTGCTATCACCCTGGAGTTTGATGAGTCTTTGATATTGGACAGTTATTGTTTTATTCTCATCTAAAAACAGGGATGATAGCTCATATATGAGACTTCAAAGGTATTTTATTTTGAAACTGTACACCAGAATGTCCTGATTTTTTCTGAGTGACTAGATGGGGTATCCTGCTTTCACCCTGGAGTGAGATGAGTCTTTGATACTGGACAGTCTTTGTTTTATTCTCATCTAAAAATAGTGATGATAGCTCATACAATAGAGATTTCAAAGGTATTTTATTTTGAAACTCTACATCAGAATGTCCTGATTTTTTCTGAGTGACTAGGTGGGGTATCCTGCTATCACCCTGGAGTGAGATGAGTCTTTGATACTGGACAGTTTTTGTTTTATTCTCATCTAAAAACAGGGATGATAGCACATACAAGAGAGATTTCAAAGGTATTTTATTTTGAAACTCTACATCAGAATGTCCTGATTTTTTCTGAGTGACTAGATGGGGTGTCCTGCAATCACCCTGGAGTGAGATGCGTCTTTGATACTGGACAGTATTTGTTTTATTCTCATCTAAAAACAGGGATGATAGCTCATGCAATAGAGATTTCAAAGGTCTTTTATTTTGAAACTGTCCTTCAGAATGTCCTGATTCTCCCTGAGTGACTAGGTGGGGTGTCCTGCTATCACCCTGGAGTGAGATGAGTCTTTGATACTGGACAGTTTTTGTTTTATTCTCATCTAAAAATAGGGATGATAGCTCATATATGAGATTTCAAAGGTCTTTTATTTTGAAACTGTACATCAGAATGTCCTGATTTTTTCTGAGTGACTAGGTGGGGTGTCCTGCTATCACCCTGGAGTTTGATGAGTCTTTGATATTGGACAGTTATTGTTTTATTCTCATCTAAAAACAGGGATGATAGCAAATATGAGACTTCAAAGGTATTTTATTTTGAAACTCTACATCAGAATGTCCTGATTTTTTCTGAGTGACTAGATGGGGTGTCCTGCTATCACCCTGGAGTGAGATGAGTCTTTGATACGGGACAGTTTTTGTTTTATTCTCATCTAAAAATAGGGATGATAGTTCATATATGAGATTTCAAAGGTATTTTATTTTGAAACTGTACATCAGAATGTCCTGATTTTTTCTGAGTGACTAGGTGGGGTGTCCTGCTATCACCCTGGAGTTTGATGAGTCTTTGATATTGGACAGTTATTGTTTTAGTCTCATCTAAAAACAGGGATGATAGCTCATATATGAGACTTCAAAGGTATTTTATTTTGAAACTGTACACCAGAATGTCCTGATTTTTTCTGAGTGACTAGATGGGGTGTCATGCTATCACCCTGGAGTGAGATGAGTCTTTGATACGGGACAGTCTTTGTTTTATTCTCATCTAAAAACAGGGATGATAGCTCATATATGAGACTTCAAAGGTATTTTATTTTGAAACTGTACACCAGAATGTCCTGATTTTTTCTGAGTGACTAGATGGGGTGTCATGCTATCACCCTGGAGTTAGATGAGTCTTTGATATGGGACAGTATTTGTTTTATTCTCATCTAAAAACAGGGATGATAGCTCATGCAATAGAGATTTCAAAGGTATTTTATTTTGAAACTGTACTTCAGAATGTCCTGATTCTCCCTGAGTGACTAGGTGGGGTGTCCTGCTATCACCCTGGAGTGAGATGAGTCTTTGATACGGGACAGTTTTTGTTTTATTCTCATCTAAAAACAGGGATGATAGCTCATATATGAGACTTCAAAGGTATTTTATTTTGAAACTGTACACCAGAATGTCCTGATTTTGTCTGAGTGACTAGATGGGGTGTCCTGCTTTCACCCTGGAGTGAGATGAGTCTTTGATATTGGACAGTTATTGTTTTATTCTCATCTAAAAACAGGGATGATAGCTCATATATGAGACTTCAAAGGTATTTTATTCTGAAACTGTACACCAGAATGTCCTGATTTTTTCTGAGTGACTAGATGGGGTGTCCTGCTTTCACCCTGGAGTGAGATGAGTCTTTGATACTGGACAGTCTTTGTTTTATTCTCATCTAAAAATAGTGATGATAGCTCATACAATAGAGATTTCAAAGGTATTTTATTTTGAAACTCTACATCAGAATGTCCTGATTTTTTCTGAGTGACTAGGTGGGGTATCCTGCTATCACCCTGGAGTGAGATGAGTCTTTGATACTGGACAGTTTTTGTTTTATTCTCATCTAAAAACAGGTATGATAGCACATACAAGAGAGATTTCAAAGGTATTTTATTTTGAAACTCTACATCAGAATGTCCTGATTTTTTCTGAGTGACTAGATGGGGTGTCCTGCAATCACCCTGGAGTGAGATGCGTCTTTGATACTGGACAGTATTTGTTTTATTCTCATCTAAAAACAGGGATGATAGCTCATGCAATAGAGATTTCAAAGGTCTTTTATTTTGAAACTGTCCTTGAGAATGTCCTGATTCTCCCTGAGTGACTAGGTGGGGTGTCCTGCTATCACCCTGGAGTGAGATGAGTCTTTGATACTGGACAGTTTTTGTTTTATTCTCATCTAAAAATAGGGATGATAGCTCATATATGAGATTTCAAAGGTCTTTTATTTTGAAACTGTACATCAGAATGTCCTGATTTTTTCTGAGTGACTAGGTGGGGTGTCCTGCTATCACCCTGGAGTTTGATGAGTCTTTGATATTGGACAGTTATTGTTTTATTCTCATCTAAAAACAGGGATGATAGCATATATGAGACTTCAAAGGTATTTTATTTTGAAACTCTACATCAGAATGTCCTGATTTTTTCTGAGTGACTAGATGGGGTGTCCTGCTATCACCCTGGAGTGAGATAAGTCTTTGATACGGGACAGTTTTTGTTTTATTCTCATCTAAAAATAGGGATGATAGTTCATATATGAGATTTCAAAGGTATTTTATTTTGAAACTGTACATCAGAATGTCCTGATTTTTTCTGAGTGACTAGGTGGGGTGTCCTGCTATCACCCTGGAGTTTGATGAGTCTTTGATATTGGACAGTTATTGTTTTATTCTCATCTAAAAACAGGGATGATAGCTCATATATGAGACTTCAAAGGTATTTTATTTTGAAACTGTACACCAGAATGTCCTGATTTTTTCTGAGTGACTAGATGGGGTGTCATGCTATCACCCTGGAGTGAGATGAGTCTTTGATACGGGACAGTCTTTGTTTTATTCTCATCTAAAAACAGGGATGATAGCTCATGCAATAGAGATTTCAAAGGTCTTTTATTTTGAAACTCTACATCAGAAAGTCCTGATTCTCCCTGAGTGACTAGGTGGGGTGTCCTGTTATCACCCTGAAGGGAAATGAGTATTTGATACTGGACAGTGTTTGTTTTATTCTTATCTAAATACAGAGGGATGATAGCTCATATATGAGATTTCAAAGGTATTTTATTTTGAAACTCTACATCAGAATGTCCTGATTTTTTCTGAGTGACTAGATGGGGTGTCCTGCAATCACCCTGGAGTGAGATGCGTCTTTGATACTGGACAGTATTTGTTTTATTCTCATCTAAAAACAGGGATGATAGCTCATGCAATAGAGATTTCAAAGGTCTTTTATTTTGAAACTGTCCTTCAGAATGTCCTGATTCTCCCTGAGTGACTAGGTGGGGTGTCCTGCTATCACCCTGGAGTGAGATGAGTCTTTGATACTGGACAGTTTTTGTTTTATTCTCATCTAAAAATAGGGATGATAGCTCATATATGAGATTTCAAAGGTCTTTTATTTTGAAACTGTACATCAGAATGTCCTGATTTTTTCTGAGTGACTAGGTGGGGTGTCCTGCTATCACCCTGGAGTTTGATGAGTCTTTGATATTGGACAGTTATTGTTTTATTCTCATCTAAAAACAGGGATGATAGCAAATATGAGACTTCAAAGGTATTTTATTTTGAAACTCTACATCAGAATGTCCTGATTTTTTCTGAGTGACTAGATGGGGTGTCCTGCTATCACCCTGGAGTGAGATGAGTCTTTGATACGGGACAGTTTTTGTTTTATTCTCATCTAAAAATAGGGATGATAGTTCATATATGAGATTTCAAAGGTATTTTATTTTGAAACTGTACATCAGAATGTCCTGATTTTTTCTGAGTGACTAGGTGGGGTGTCCTGCTATCACCCTGGAGTTTGATGAGTCTTTGATATTGGACAGTTATTGTTTTATTCTCATCTAAAAACAGGGATGATAGCTCATATATGAGACTTCAAAGGTATTTTATTTTGAAACTGTACACCAGAATGTCCTGATTTTTTCTGAGTGACTAGATGGGGTGTCATGCTATCACCCTGGAGTGAGATGAGTCTTTGATACGGGACAGTCTTTGTTTTATTCTCATCTAAAAACAGGGATGATAGCTCATATATGAGACTTCAAAGGTATTTTATTTTGAAACTGTACACCAGAATGTCCTGATTTTTTTCTGAGTGACTAGATGGGGTGTCATGCTATCACCCTGGAGTGAGATGAGTCTTTGATACGGGACAGTATTTGTTTTATTCTCATCTAAAAACAGGGATGATAGCTCATGCAATAGAGATTTCAAAGGTATTTTATTTTGAAACTGTACTTCAGAATGTCCTGATTCTCCCTGAGTGACTAGGTGGGGTGTCCTGCTATCACCCTGGAGTGAGATGAGTCTTTGATACGGGACAGTTTTTGTTTTATTCTCATCTAAAAACAGGGATGATAGCTCATATATGAGACTTCAAAGGTATTTTATTTTGAAACTGTACACCAGAATGTCCTGATTTTGTCTGAGTGACTAGATGGGGTGTCCTGCTTTCACCCTGGAGTGAGATGAGTCTTTGATATTGGACAGTTATTGTTTTATTCTCATCTAAAAACAGGGATGATAGCTCATATATGAGACTTCAAAGGTATTTTATTCTGAAACTGTACACCAGAATGTCCTGATTTTTTCTGAGTGACTAGATGGGGTGTCCTGCTTTCACCCTGGAGTGAGATGAGTCTTTGATACTGGACAGTCTTTGTTTTATTCTCATCTAAAAATAGTGATGATAGCTCATACAATAGAGATTTCAAAGGTATTTTATTTTGAAACTCTACATCAGAATGTCCTGATTTTTTCTGAGTGACTAGGTGGGGTATCCTGCTATCACCCTGGAGTGAGATGAGTCTTTGATACTGGACAGTTTTTGTTTTATTCTCATCTAAAAACAGGTATGATAGCACATACAAGAGAGATTTCAAAGGTATTTTATTTTGAAACTCTACATCAGAATGTCCTGATTTTTTCTGAGTGACTAGATGGGGTGTCCTGCAATCACCCTGGAGTGAGATGCGTCTTTGATACTGGACAGTATTTGTTTTATTCTCATCTAAAAACAGGGATGATAGCTCATACAAGAGAGATTTCAAAGGTATTTTATTTTGAAACTCTACATCAGAATGTCCTGATTTTTTACTGAGTGACTAGATGGGGTGTCCTGCTATCACCCTGGAGTGAGATGAGTCTTTGATACGGGACAGTTTTTGTTTTATTCTCATCTAAAAACAGGGATGATAGCTCATGCAATAGAGATTTCAAAGGTCTTTTATTTTGAAACTGTCCTTCAGAATGTCCTGATTCTCCCTGAGTGACTAGGTGGGGTGTCCTGCTATCACCCTGGAGTGAGATGAGTCTTTGATACTGGACAGTTTTTGTTTTATTCTCATCTAAAAATAGGGATGATAGCTCATATATGAGATTTCAAAGGTCTTTTATTTTGAAACTGTACATCAGAATGTCCTGATTTTTTCTGAGTGACTAGGTGGGGTGTCCTGCTATCACCCTGGAGTTTGATGAGTCTTTGATATTGGACAGTTATTGTTTTATTCTCATCTAAAAACAGGGATGATAGCATATATGAGACTTCAAAGGTATTTTATTTTGAAACTCTACATCAGAATGTCCTGATTTTTTCTGAGTGACTAGATGGGGTGTCCTGCTATCACCCTGGAGTGAGATGAGTCTTTGATACGGGACAGTTTTTGTTTTATTCTCATCTAAAAATAGGGATGATAGTTCATATATGAGATTTCAAAGGTATTTTATTTTGAAACTGTACATCAGAATGTCCTGATTTTTTCTGAGTGACTAGGTGGGGTGTCCTGCTATCACCCTGGAGTTTGATGAGTCTTTGATATTGGACAGTTATTGTTTTATTCTCATCTAAAAACAGGGATGATAGCTCATATATGAGACTTCAAAGGTATTTTATTTTGAAACTGTACACCAGAATGTCCTGATTTTTTCTGAGTGACTAGATGGGGTATCCTGCTTTCACCCTGGAGTGAGATGAGTCTTTGATACTGGACAGTCTTTGTTTTATTCTCATCTAAAAATAGTGATGATAGCTCATACAATAGAGATTTCAAAGGTATTTTATTTTGAAACTCTACATCAGAATGTCCTGATTTTTTCTGAGTGACTAGGTGGGGTATCCTGCTATCACCCTGGAGTGAGATGAGTCTTTGATACTGGACAGTTTTTGTTTTATTCTCATCTAAAAACAGGGATGATAGCACATACAAGAGAGATTTCAAAGGTATTTTATTTTGAAACTCTACATCAGAATGTCCTGATTTTTTCTGAGTGACTAGATGGGGTGTCCTGCAATCACCCTGGAGTGAGATGCGTCTTTGATACTGGACAGTATTTGTTTTATTCTCATCTAAAAACAGGGATGATAGCTCATGCAATAGAGATTTCAAAGGTCTTTTATTTTGAAACTGTCCTTCAGAATGTCCTGATTCTCCCTGAGTGACTAGGTGGGGTGTCCTGCTATCACCCTGGAGTGAGATGAGTCTTTGATACTGGACAGTTTTTGTTTTATTCTCATCTAAAAATAGGGATGATAGCTCATATATGAGATTTCAAAGGTCTTTTATTTTGAAACTGTACATCAGAATGTCCTGATTTTTTCTGAGTGACTAGGTGGGGTGTCCTGCTATCACCCTGGAGTTTGATGAGTCTTTGATATTGGACAGTTATTGTTTTATTCTCATCTAAAAACAGGGATGATAGCAAATATGAGACTTCAAAGGTATTTTATTTTGAAACTCTACATCAGAATGTCCTGATTTTTTCTGAGTGACTAGATGGGGTGTCCTGCTATCACCCTGGAGTGAGATGAGTCTTTGATACGGGACAGTTTTTGTTTTATTCTCATCTAAAAATAGGGATGATAGTTCATATATGAGATTTCAAAGGTATTTTATTTTGAAACTGTACATCAGAATGTCCTGATTTTTTCTGAGTGACTAGGTGGGGTGTCCTGCTATCACCCTGGAGTTTGATGAGTCTTTGATATTGGACAGTTATTGTTTTAGTCTCATCTAAAAACAGGGATGATAGCTCATATATGAGACTTCAAAGGTATTTTATTTTGAAACTGTACACCAGAATGTCCTGATTTTTTCTGAGTGACTAGATGGGGTGTCATGCTATCACCCTGGAGTGAGATGAGTCTTTGATACGGGACAGTCTTTGTTTTATTCTCATCTAAAAACAGGGATGATAGCTCATATATGAGACTTCAAAGGTATTTTATTTTGAAACTGTACACCAGAATGTCCTGATTTTTTCTGAGTGACTAGATGGGGTGTCATGCTATCACCCTGGAGTTAGATGAGTCTTTGATATGGGACAGTATTTGTTTTATTCTCATCTAAAAACAGGGATGATAGCTCATGCAATAGAGATTTCAAAGGTATTTTATTTTGAAACTGTACTTCAGAATGTCCTGATTCTCCCTGAGTGACTAGGTGGGGTGTCCTGCTATCACCCTGGAGTGAGATGAGTCTTTGATACGGGACAGTTTTTGTTTTATTCTCATCTAAAAACAGGGATGATAGCTCATATATGAGACTTCAAAGGTATTTTATTTTGAAACTGTACACCAGAATGTCCTGATTTTGTCTGAGTGACTAGATGGGGTGTCCTGCTTTCACCCTGGAGTGAGATGAGTCTTTGATATTGGACAGTTATTGTTTTATTCTCATCTAAAAACAGGGATGATAGCTCATATATGAGACTTCAAAGGTATTTTATTCTGAAACTGTACACCAGAATGTCCTGATTTTTTCTGAGTGACTAGATGGGGTGTCCTGCTTTCACCCTGGAGTGAGATGAGTCTTTGATACTGGACAGTCTTTGTTTTATTCTCATCTAAAAATAGTGATGATAGCTCATACAATAGAGATTTCAAAGGTATTTTATTTTGAAACTCTACATCAGAATGTCCTGATTTTTTCTGAGTGACTAGGTGGGGTATCCTGCTATCACCCTGGAGTGAGATGAGTCTTTGATACTGGACAGTTTTTGTTTTATTCTCATCTAAAAACAGGTATGATAGCACATACAAGAGAGATTTCAAAGGTATTTTATTTTGAAACTCTACATCAGAATGTCCTGATTTTTTCTGAGTGACTAGATGGGGTGTCCTGCAATCACCCTGGAGTGAGATGCGTCTTTGATACTGGACAGTATTTGTTTTATTCTCATCTAAAAACAGGGATGATAGCTCATGCAATAGAGATTTCAAAGGTCTTTTATTTTGAAACTGTCCTTGAGAATGTCCTGATTCTCCCTGAGTGACTAGGTGGGGTGTCCTGCTATCACCCTGGAGTGAGATGAGTCTTTGATACTGGACAGTTTTTGTTTTATTCTCATCTAAAAATAGGGATGATAGCTCATATATGAGATTTCAAAGGTCTTTTATTTTGAAACTGTACATCAGAATGTCCTGATTTTTTCTGAGTGACTAGGTGGGGTGTCCTGCTATCACCCTGGAGTTTGATGAGTCTTTGATATTGGACAGTTATTGTTTTATTCTCATCTAAAAACAGGGATGATAGCATATATGAGACTTCAAAGGTATTTTATTTTGAAACTCTACATCAGAATGTCCTGATTTTTTCTGAGTGACTAGATGGGGTGTCCTGCTATCACCCTGGAGTGAGATAAGTCTTTGATACGGGACAGTTTTTGTTTTATTCTCATCTAAAAATAGGGATGATAGTTCATATATGAGATTTCAAAGGTATTTTATTTTGAAACTGTACATCAGAATGTCCTGATTTTTTCTGAGTGACTAGGTGGGGTGTCCTGCTATCACCCTGGAGTTTGATGAGTCTTTGATATTGGACAGTTATTGTTTTATTCTCATCTAAAAACAGGGATGATAGCTCATATATGAGACTTCAAAGGTATTTTATTTTGAAACTGTACACCAGAATGTCCTGATTTTTTCTGAGTGACTAGATGGGGTGTCATGCTATCACCCTGGAGTGAGATGAGTCTTTGATACGGGACAGTCTTTGTTTTATTCTCATCTAAAAACAGGGATGATAGCTCATGCAATAGAGATTTCAAAGGTCTTTTATTTTGAAACTCTACATCAGAAAGTCCTGATTCTCCCTGAGTGACTAGGTGGGGTGTCCTGTTATCACCCTGAAGGGAAATGAGTATTTGATACTGGACAGTGTTTGTTTTATTCTTATCTAAATACAGAGGGATGATAGCTCATATATGAGATTTCAAAGGTATTTTATTTTGAAACTCTAAATCAGAATGTCCTGATTTTTTCTGAGTGACTAGATGGGGTGTCCTGCTATCACCCTGGAGTGAGATGCGTCTTTGATACTGGACAGTTTTTGTTTTATTCTCATCTAAAAACAGGGATGATAGCTCATACAATAGAGATTTCAAAGTTATTTTATTTTGAAACTCTACATCAGAATGTCCTGATTTTTTCTGAGTGACTAGATGGGGTGTCCTGCTATCACCCTGGAGTGAGATGAGTCTTTGATACGGGACAGTCTTTGTTTTATTCTCATCTAAAAACAGGGATGATAGCTCATGCAATAGAGATTTCAAAGGTCTTTTATTTTGAAACTGTACATCAGAATGTCCTGATTCTCCCTGAGTGACTAGGTGGGGTGTCCTGCTATCACCCTGGAGTGAGATGCGTCTTTGATACTGGACAGTTTTTGTTTTATTCTCAGCTAAAAACAGGGATGATAGCTCATACAATAGAGATTTCAAAGGTATTTTATTTTGAAACTCTACATCAGAATGTCCTGATTTTTTCTGAGTGACTAGATGGGGTGTCCTGCTATCACCCTGGAGTGAGATGAGTCTTTGATACGGGACAGTTTTTGTTTTATTCTCATCTAAAAACAGGGATGATAGCTCATATATGAGACTTCAAAGGTATTTTATTTTGAAACTGTACACCAGAATGTCCTGATTTTGTCTGAGTGACTAGATGGGGTGTCCTGCTTTCACCCTGGAGTGAGATGAGTCTTTGATATTGGACAGTTATTGTTTTATTCTCATCTAAAAACAGGGATGATAGCTCATATATGAGACTTCAAAGGTATTTTATTCTGAAACTGTACACCAGAATGTCCTGATTTTTTCTGAGTGACTAGATGGGGTGTCCTGCTTTCACCCTGGAGTGAGATGAGTCTTTGATACTGGACAGTCTTTGTTTTATTCTCATCTAAAAATAGTGATGATAGCTCATACAATAGAGATTTCAAAGGTATTTTATTTTGAAACTCTACATCAGAATGTCCTGATTTTTTCTGAGTGACTAGGTGGGGTATCCTGCTATCACCCTGGAGTGAGATGAGTCTTTGATACTGGACAGTTTTTGTTTTATTCTCATCTAAAAACAGGGATGATAGCACATACAAGAGAGATTTCAAAGGTATTTTATTTTGAAACTCTACATCAGAATGTCCTGATTTTTTCTGAGTGACTAGATGGGGTGTCCTGCAATCACCCTGGAGTGAGATGCGTCTTTGATACTGGACAGTATTTGTTTTATTCTCATCTAAAAACAGGGATGATAGCTCATACAAGAGAGATTTCAAAGGTATTTTATTTTGAAACTCTACATCAGAATGTCCTGATTTTTTACTGAGTGACTAGATGGGGTGTCCTGCTATCACCCTGGAGTGAGATGAGTCTTTGATACGGGACAGTTTTTGTTTTATTCTCATCTAAAAACAGGGATGATAGCTCATGCAATAGAGATTATAAGGTCTTTTATTTTGAAACTGTCCTTCAGAATGTCCTGATTCTCCCTGAGTGACTAGGTGGGGTGTCCTGCTATCACCCTGGAGTGAGATGAGTCTTTGATACTGGACAGTTTTTGTTTTATTCTCATCTAAAAATAGGGATGATAGCTCATATATGAGATTTCAAAGGTCTTTTATTTTGAAACTGTACATCAGAATGTCCTGATTTTTTCTGAGTGACTAGGTGGGGTGTCCTGCTATCACCCTTGAGTTTGATGAGTCTTTGATATTGGACAGTTATTGTTTTATTCTCATCTAAAAACAGGGATGATAGCATATATGAGACTTCAAAGGTATTTTATTTTGAAACTCTACATCAGAATGTCCTGATTTTTTCTGAGTGACTAGATGGGGTGTCCTGCTATCACCCTGGAGTGAGATGAGTCTTTGATACGGGACAGTTTTTGTTTTATTCTCATCTAAAAATAGGGATGATAGTTCATATATGAGATTTCAAAGGTATTTTATTTTGAAACTGTACATCAGAATGTCCTGATTTTTTCTGAGTGACTAGGTTGGGTGTCCTGCTATCACCCTGGAGTTTGAGGAGTCTTTGATATTGGACAGTTATTGTTTTATTCTCATCTAAAAACAGGGATGATAGCTCATATATGAGACTTCAAAGGTATTTTATTTTGAAACTGTACACCAGAATGTCCTGATTTTTTCTGAGTGACTAGATGGGGTGTCATGCTATCACCCTGGAGTGAGATGAGTCTTTGATACGGGACAGTCTTTGTTTTATTCTCATCTAAAAACAGGGATGATAGCTCATGCAATAGAGATTTCAAAGGTATTTTATTTTGAAACTGTACTTCAGAATGTCCTGATTCTCCCTGAGTGACTAGGTGGGGTGTCCTGCTATCACCCTGGAGTGAGATGAGTCTTTGATACTGGACAGTTTTTGTTTTATTCTCATCTAAAAATAGGGATGATAGCTCATATATGAGATTTCAAAGGTCTTTTATTTTGAAACTGTACATCAGAATGTCCTGATTTTGTCTGAGTGACTAGGTGGGGTGTCCTGCTATCACCCTGGAGTTTGATGAGTTTTTGATATTGGACAGTTATTGTTTTGATCTCATCTAAAAACAGGGATGATAGCTCATATATGAGACTTCAAAGGTATTTTATTTTGAAACTGTACACCAGAATGTCCTGATTTTTTTTTAGTGACTAGATGGGGTGTCCTGCTTTCACCCTGGAGTGAGATGAGTCTTTGATACTGGACAGTCTTTGTTTTATTCTCATCTAAAAATAGGGATGATAGCTCATACAATAGAGATTTCAAAGGTATTTTATTTTGAAACTCGAAATCAGAATGTCCTGATTTTTTCTGAGTGACTAGGTGGGGTGTCCTGCTATCACCCTGGAGTGAGATGAGTCTTTGATACTGGACAGTCTTTGTTTTATTCTCATCTAAAAATAGGGATGATAGCTCATACAATAGAGATTTCAAAGGTATTTTATTTTGAAACTCGAAATCAGAATGTCCTGATTTTTTCTGAGTGACTAGGTGGGGTGTCCTGCTATCACCCTGGAGTGAGATGAGTCTTTGATACTGGACAGTTTTTGTTTTATTCTCATCTAAAAATAGGGATGATAGCTCATATATGAGATTTCAAAGGTCTTTTATTTTGAAACTGTACTTCAGAATGTCCTGATTCTCCCTGAGTGACTAGGTGGGGTGTCCTGCTATCACCCTGGAGTGAGATGAGTCTTTGATACTGGACAGTTTTTGTTTTATTCTCATCTAAAAATAGGGATGATAGCTCATATATGAGATTTCAAAGGTCTTTTATTTTGAAACTGTACATCAGAATGTCCTGATTTTGTCTGAGTGACTAGGTGGGGTGTCCTGCTATCACCCTGGAGTTTGATGAGTTTTTGATATTGGACAGTTATTGTTTTGATCTCATCTAAAAACAGGGATGATAGCTCATATATGAGACTTCAAAGGTATTTTATTTTGAAACTGTACACCAGAATGTCCTGATTTTTTTTTAGTGACTAGATGGGGTGTCCTGCTTTCACCCTGGAGTGAGATGAGTCTTTGATACTGGACAGTCTTTGTTTTATTCTCATCTAAAAATAGGGATGATAGCTCATACAATAGAGATTTCAAAGGTATTTTATTTTGAAACTCGAAATCAGAATGTCCTGATTTTTTCTGAGTGACTAGGTGGGGTGTCCTGCTATCACCCTGGAGTGAGATGAGTCTTTGATACTGGACAGTTTTTGTTTTATTCTCATCTAAAAACAGGGATGATAGCTCATACAAGAGAGATTTCAAAGGTATTTTATTTTGAAACTGTACACCAGAATGTCCTGATTTTTTCTGAGTGACTAGATGGGGTGTCCTGCTATCACCCTGGAGTGAGATGAGTCTTTGATACTGGACAGTTTTTGTTTTATTCTCATCTAAAAACAGGGATGATAGCTCATACAAGAGAGATTTCAAAGGTATTTTATTTTGAAACTCTACATCAGAATGTCCTGATTTTTTCTGAGTGACTAGATGGGGTGTCCTGCTATCACCCTGGAGTGAGATGAGTCTTTGATACGGGACAGTTTTTGTTTTATTCTCATCTAAAAACAGGGATGATAGCTCATGCAATAGAGATTTCAAAGGTCTTTTATTTTGAAACAGTCCTTCAGAATGTCCTGATTCTCCCTGAGTGACTAGGTGGGGTGTCCTGCTATCACCCTGGAGTGAGATGAGTCTTTGATACTGGACAGTTTTTGTTTTATTCTCATCTAAAAATAGGGATGATAGCTCATATATGAGATTTCAAAGGTCTTTTATTTTGAAACTGTACATCAGAATGTCCTGATTTTTTATGAGTGACTAGGTCGGGTGTCCTGCTATCACCCTGGAGTTTGATGAGTCTTTGATATTGGACAGTTATTGTTTTATTCTCATCTAAAAACAGGGATGATAGCTCATATATGAGACTTCAAAGGTATTTTATTTTGAAACTGTACACCAGAATGTCCTGATTTTTTCTGAGTGACTAGATGGGGTGTCCTGCTTTCACCCTGGAGTGAGATGAGTCTTTGATACTGGACAGTCTTTGTTTTATTCTCATCTAAAAATAGGGATGATAGCTCATACAATAGAGATTTCAAAGGTATTTTATTTTGAAACTCTACATCAGAATGTCCTGATTTTTTCTGAGTGACTAGATGGGGTGTCCTGCTATCACCCTGGAGTGAGATGAGTCTTTGATACGGGACAGTTTTTGTTTTATTCTCATCTAAAAACAGGGATGATAGCTCATGCAATAGAGATTTCAAAGGTCTTTTATTTTGAAACTGTACTTCAGAATGTCCTGATTCTCCCTGAGTGACTAGGTGGGGTGTCCTGCTATCACCCTGGAGTGAGATGAGTCTTTGATACTGGACAGTTTTTGTTTTATTCTCATCTAAAAACAGGGATGATAGCTCATACAAGAGAGATTTCAAAGGTATTTTATTTTGAAACTGTACACCAGAATGTCCTGATTTTTTCTGAGTGACTAGATGGGGTGTCCTGCTATCACCCTGGAGTGAGATGAGTCTTTGATACTGGACAGTTTTTGTTTTATTCTCATCTAAAAACAGGGATGATAGCTCATACAAGAGAGATTTCAAAGGTATTTTATTTTGAAACTCTACATCAGAATGTCCTGATTTTTTCTGAGTGACTAGATGGGGTGTCCTGCTATCACCCTGGAGTGAGATGAGTCTTTGATACGGGACAGTTTTTGTTTTATTCTCATCTAAAAACAGGGATGATAGCTCATGCAATAGAGATTTCAAAGGTCTTTTATTTTGAAACAGTCCTTCAGAATGTCCTGATTCTCCCTGAGTGACTAGGTGGGGTGTCCTGCTATCACCCTGGAGTGAGATGAGTCTTTGATACTGGACAGTTTTTGTTTTATTCTCATCTAAAAATAGGGATGATAGCTCATATATGAGATTTCAAAGGTCTTTTATTTTGAAACTGTACATCAGAATGTCCTGATTTTTTATGAGTGACTAGGTCGGGTGTCCTGCTATCACCCTGGAGTTTGATGAGTCTTTGATATTGGACAGTTATTGTTTTATTCTCATCTAAAAACAGGGATGATAGCTCATATATGAGACTTCAAAGGTATTTTATTTTGAAACTGTACACCAGAATGTCCTGATTTTTTCTGAGTGACTAGATGGGGTGTCCTGCTTTCACCCTGGAGTGAGATGAGTCTTTGATACTGGACAGTCTTTGTTTTATTCTCATCTAAAAATAGGGATGATAGCTCATACAATAGAGATTTCAAAGGTATTTTATTTTGAAACTCTACATCAGAATGTCCTGATTTTTTCTGAGTGACTAGATGGGGTGTCCTGCTATCACCCTGGAGTGAGATGAGTCTTTGATACGGGACAGTTTTTGTTTTATTCTCATCTAAAAACAGGGATGATAGCTCATGCAATAGAGATTTCAAAGGTCTTTTATTTTGAAACTGTACTTCAGAATGTCCTGATTCTCCCTGAGTGACTAGGTGGGGTGTCCTGCTATCACCCTGGAGTGAGATGAGTCTTTGATACTGGACAGTTTTTGTTTTATTCTCATCTAAAAACAGGGATGATAGCTCATACAATAGAGATTTCAAAGGTCTTTTATTTTGAAACTGTCATTCAGAATGTCCTGATTCTCCCTGAGTGACTAGGTGGGGTGTCCTGCTATCACCCTGGAGTGAGATGAGTCTTTGATACTGGACAGTTTTTGTTTTATTCTCATCTAAAAATAGGGATGATAGCTCATATATGAGATTTCAAAGGTCTTTTATTTTGAAACTGTACATCAGAATGTCCTGATTTTTTCTGAGTGACTAGGTGGGGTGTCCTGCTATCACCCTGGAGTTTGATGAGTATTTGATATTGGACAGTTATTGTTTTATTCTCATCTAAAAACAGGGATGATAGCTCATATATGAGACTTCAAAGGTCTTTTATTTTGAAACTGTACTTCAGAATGTCCTGATTCTCCCTGAGTGACTAGGTGGGGTGTCCTGCTATCACCCTGGAGTGAGATGAGTCTTTGATACTGGACAGTCTTTGTTTTATTCTCATCTAAAAACAGGGATGATAGCTCATACAATAGAGATTTCAAAGGTATTTTATTTTGAAACTCGAAATCAGAATGTCCTGATTTTTTCTGAGTGACTAGATGGGGTGTCCTGCTATCACCCTGGAGTGAGATGAGTCTTTGATACGGGACAGTTTTTGTTTTATTCTCATCTAAAAACAGGGATGATAGCTCATGCAATAGAGATTTCAAAGGTCTTTTATTTTGAAACAGTCCTTCAGAATGTCCTGATTCTCCCTGAGTGACTAGGTGGGGTGTCCTGCTATCACCCTGGAGTGAGATGAGTCTTTGATACTGGACAGTTTTTGTTTTATTCTCATCTAAAAATAGGGATGATAGCTCATATATGAGATTTCAAAGGTCTTTTATTTTGAAACTGTACATCAGAATGTCCTGATTTTTTATGAGTGACTAGGTCGGGTGTCCTGCTATCACCCTGGAGTTTGATGAGTCTTTGATATTGGACAGTTATTGTTTTATTCTCATCTAAAAACAGGGATGATAGCTCATATATGAGACTTCAAAGGTATTTTATTTTGAAACTGTACACCAGAATGTCCTGATTTTTTCTGAGTGACTAGATGGGGTGTCCTGCTATCACCCTGGAGTGAGATGAGTCTTTGATACTGGACAGTCTTTGTTTTATTCTCATCTAAAAATAGGGATGATAGCTCATACAATAGAGATTTCAAAGGTATTTTATTTTGAAACTCTACATCAGAATGTCCTGATTTTTTCTGAGTGACTAGATGGGGTGTCCTGCTATCACCCTGGAGTGAGATGAGTCTTTGATACGGGACAGTTTTTGTTTTATTCTCATCTAAAAACAGGGATGATAGCTCATGCAATAGAGATTTCAAAGGTCTTTTATTTTGAAACTGTACTTCAGAATGTCCTGATTCTCCCTGACTGACTAGGTGGGGTGTCCTGCTATCACCCTGGAGTGAGATGAGTCTTTGATACTGGACAGTTTTTGTTTTATTCTCATCTAAAAACAGGGATGATAGCTCATACAATAGAGATTTCAAAGGTCTTTTATTTTGAAACTGTCATTCAGAATGTCCTGATTCTCCCTGAGTGACTAGGTGGGGTGTCCTGCTATCACCCTGGAGTGAGATGAGTCTTTGATACTGGACAGTTTTTGTTTTATTCTCATCTAAAAATAGGGATGATAGCTCATATATGAGATTTCAAAGGTCTTTTATTTTGAAACTGTACATCAGAATGTCCTGATTTTTTCTGAGTGACTAGGTGGGGTGTCCTGCTATCACCCTGGAGTTTGATGAGTATTTGATATTGGACAGTTATTGTTTTATTCTCATCTAAAAACAGGGATGATAGCTCATATATGAGACTTCAAAGGTCTTTTATTTTGAAACTGTACTTCAGAATGTCCTGATTCTCCCTGAGTGACTAGGTGGGGTGTCCTGCTATCACCCTGGAGTGAGATGAGTCTTTGATACTGGACAGTCTTTGTTTTATTCTCATCTAAAAATAGCGATGATAGCTCATACAATAGAGATTTCAAAGGTATTTTATTTTGAAACTCTACTTCAGAATGTCCTGATTTTTTCTGAGTGACTAGATGGGGTGTCCTGCTATCACCCTGGAGTGAGATGAGTCTTTGATACGGGACAGTTTTTGTTTTATTCTCATCTAAAAACAGGGATGATAGCTCATGCAATAGAGATTTCAAAGGTCTTTTATTTTGAAACTGTACTTCAGAATGTCCTGATTCTCCCTGAGTGACTAGGTGGGGTGTCCTGCTATCACCCTGGAGTGAGATGAGTCTTTGATACTGGACAGTTTTTGTTTTATTCTCATCTAAAAACAGGGATGATAGCTCATACAATAGAGATTTCAAAGGTCTTTTATTTTGAAACTGTCATTCAGAATGTCCTGATTCTCCCTGAGTGACTAGGTGGGGTGTCCTGCTATCACCCTGGAGTGAGATGAGTATTTGATATTGGACAGTTATTGTTTTATTCTCATCTAAAAACAGGGATGATAGCTCATATATGAGACTTCAAAGGTCTTTTATTTTGAAACTGTACTTCAGAATGTCCTGATTCTCCCTGAGTGACTAGGTGGGGTGTCCTGCTATCACCCTGGAGTGAGATGAGTCTTTGATACTGGACAGTCTTTGTTTTATTCTCATCTAAAAATAGGGATGATAGCTCATACAATAGAGATTTCAAAGGTATTTTAAATTTGAAACTCTACATCAGAATGTCCTGATTTTTTCTGAGTGACTAGGTGGGGTGTCCTGCTATCACCCTGGAGTGAGATGAGTCTTTGATACTGGACAGTTTTTGTTTTATTCTCATCTAAAAACAGGGATGATAGCTCATACAAGAGAGATTTCAAAGGTATTTTATTTTGAAACTCTACATCAGAATGTCCTGATTCTCCCTGAGTGACTAGATGGGGCGTCCTGCTATCACCCTGGAGTGAGATGCGTCTTTGATACGGGACAGTCTTTGTTTTATTTGATACTGGACAGTTTTTGTTTTATTCTCATCTAAATACAGAGATAATAGCTCATATATGAGATTTCAAAGGTCTTTTATTTTGAAACTCTACATCAGAATGTCCTGATTCTCCCTGAGTGACTAGGTGGGGTGTCCTGCTATCACCCTGAAGTGAGATGCGTCTTTGATACTGGACAGTTTTTGTTTTATTCTCATCTAAAAACAGGGATGATAGCTCATACAATAGAGATTTCAAAGGTATTTTATTTTGAAACTCTACATCAGAATGTCCTGATTTTTTCTGAGTGACTAGGTGGGGTGTCCTGCTATCACCCTGGAGTGAGATGCGTCTTTGATACTGGACAGTTTTTGTTTTATTCTCATCTAAAAACAGGGATGATAGCTCATACAATAGAGATTTCAAAGGTATTTTATTTTGAAACTCTACATCAGAATGTCCTGATTTTTTCTGAGTGACTAGATGGGGTGTCCTGCTATCACCCTGGAGTGAGATGAGTCTTTGATACGGAACAGTTTTTGTTTTATTCTCATCTAAAAACAGGGATGGTAGCTCATGCAATAGAGATTTCAAAGGTCTTTTATTTTGAAACTGTACTTCAGAATGTCCTGATTCTCCCTGAGTGACTAGGTGGGGAGTCCTGCTATCACCCTGGAGTGAGATGAGTCTTTGATATTGGACTGTATTTGTTTTATTCTCATCTAAAAACAGGGATGATAGCTCATGCAATAGAGATTTCAAAGGTCTTTTATTTTGAAACTCTACATCAGAAAGTCCTGATTCTCCCTGAGTGACTAGGTGGGGTGTCCTGTTATCACCCTGAAGGGAAATGAGTATTTGATACTGGACAGTGTTTGTTTTATTCTTATCTAAATACAGAGGGATGATAGCTCATATATGAGATTTCAAAGGTATTTTATTTTGAAACTCGAAATCAGAATGTCCTGATTTTTTCTGAGTGACTAGATGGGGTGTCCTGCTATCACCCTGGAGTGAGATGCGTCTTTGATACTGAACAGTTTTTGTTTTATTCTCATCTAAAAACAGGGATGATAGCTCATACAATAGAGATTTCAAAGGTATTTTATTTTGAAACTCTACATCAGAATGTCCTGATTTTTTCTGAGTGACTAGATGGGGTGTCCTGCTATCACCCTGGAGTGAGATGAGTCTTTGATACGGGACAGTCTTTGTTTTATTCTCATCTAAAAACAGGGATGATAGCTCATGCAATAGAGATTTCAAAGGTCTTTTATTTTGAAACTGTACATCAGATTGTCCTGATTCTCCCTGAGTGACTAGGTGGGGTGTCCTGCTATCACCCTGGAGTGAGATGCGTCTTTGATACTGGACAGTTTTTGTTTTATTCTCAGCTAAAAACAGGGATGATAGCTCATACAATAGAGATTTCAAAGGTATTTTATTTTGAAACTCTACATCAGAATGTCCTGATTTTTTCTGAGTGACTAGATGGGGTGTCCTGCTATCACCCTGGAGTGAGATGAGTCTTTGATACGGGACAGTTTTTGTTTTATTCTCATCTAAAAACAGGGATGATAGCTCATATATGAGATTTCAAAGGTCTTTTATTTTGAAACTGTACATCAGAATGTCCTGATTTTTTCTGAGTGACTAGGTGGGGTGTCCTGCTATCACCCTGGAGTTTGATGAGTCTTTGATATTGGACAGTTATTGTTTTATTCTCATCTAAAAACAGGGATGATAGCATATATGAGACTTCAAAGGTATTTTATTTTGAAACTCTACATCAGAATGTCCTGATTTTTTCTGAGTGACTAGATGGGGTGTCCTGCTATCACCCTGGAGTGAGATGCGTCTTTGATACTGGACAGTTTTTTTTTTATTCTCATCTAAAAACAGGGATGATAGCTCATACAATAGAGATTTCAAAGGTATTTTATTTTGAAACTCTACATCAGAATGTCCTGATTTTTTCTGAGTGACTAGATGGGGTGTCCTGCTATCACCCTGGAGTGAGATGAGTCTTTGATACTGGACAGTTTTTGTTTTATTCTCATCTAAAAATAGGGATGATAGCTCATATATGAGATTTCAAAGGTCTTTTATTTTGAAACTGTACATCAGAATGTCCTGATTTTGTCTGAGTGACTAGGTGGGGTGTCCTGCTATCACCCTGGAGTTTGATGAGTCTTTGATATTGGACAGTTATTGTTTTGATCTCATCTAAAAACAGGGATGATAGCTCATATATGAGACTTCAAAGGTATTTTATTTTGAAACTGTACACCAGAATGTCCTGATTTTTTCTGAGTGACTAGATGGGGTGTCCTGCTTTCACCCTGGAGTGAGATGAGTCTTTGATACTGGACAGTCTTTGTTTTATTCTCATCTAAAAATAGGGATGATAGCTCATACAATAGAGATTTCAAAGGTATTTTATTTTGAAACTCGAAATCAGAATGTCCTGATTTTTTCTGAGTGACTAGGTGGGGTGTCCTGCTATCACCCTGGAGTGAGATGAGTCTTTGATACTGGACAGTTTTTGTTTTATTCTCATCTAAAAACAGGGATGATAGCTCATACAAGAGAGATTTCAAAGGTATTTTATTTTGAAACTCTACATCAGAATGTCCTGATTTTTTCTGAGTGACTAGATGGGGTGTCCTGCTATCACCCTGGAGTGAGATGAGTCTTTGATACGGGACAGTTTTTGTTTTATTCTCATCTAAAAACAGGGATGATAGCTCATGCAATAGAGATTTCAAAGGTCTTTTATTTTGAAACAGTCCTTCAGAATGTCCTGATTCTCCCTGAGTGACTAGGTGGGGTGTCCTGCTATCACCCTGGAGTGAGATGAGTCTTTGATACTGGACAGTTTTTGTTTTATTCTCATCTAAAAACAGGGATGATAGCTCATATATGAGACTTCAAAGGTATTTTATTTTGAAACTGTACACCAGAATGTCCTGATTTTTTCTGAGTGACTAGATGGGGTGTCCTGCTTTCACCCTGGAGTGAGATGAGTCTTTGATACTAGACAGTTTTTGTTTTATTCTCATCTAAAAACAGGGATGATAGCTCATGCAATAGAGATTTCAAAGGTCTTTTATTTTGAAACTGTACTTCAGAATGTCCTGATTCTCCCTGAGTGACTAGGTGGGGTGTCCTGCTATCACCCTGGAGTGAGATGAGTCTTTGATACTGGACAGTTTTTGTTTTATTCTCATCTAAAAACAGGGATGATAGCTCATACAATAGAGATTTCAAAGGTCTTTTATTTTGAAACTGTCATTCAGAATGTCCTGATTCTCCCTGAGTGACTAGGTGGG
The DNA here is from genome assembly GCF_949606895.1 of Notothenia rossii. NCBI lineage: Eukaryota > Metazoa > Chordata > Actinopteri > Perciformes > Nototheniidae > Notothenia > Notothenia rossii. The sequence continues at coordinate 285,734 of NW_027640159.1, forward strand.
GTGTCCTGCTATCACCCTGGAGTGAGATGAGTCTTTGATACTGGACAGTTTTTGTTTTATTCTCATCTAAAAATAGGGATGATAGCTCATATATGAGATTTCAAAGGTCTTTTATTTTGAAACTGTACATCAGAATGTCCTGATTTTTTCTGAGTGACTAGGTGGGGTGTCCTGCTATCACCCTGGAGTTTGATGAGTATTTGATATTGGACAGTTATTGTTTTATTCTCATCTAAAAACAGGGATGATAGCTCATATATGAGACTTCAAAGGTATTTTATTTTGAAACTGTACACCAGAATGTCCTGATTTTTTCTGAGTGACTAGATGGGGTGTCCTGCCTTCACCCTGGAGTGAGATGAGTCTTTGATACTGGACAGTCTTTGTTTTATTCTCATCTAAAAATAGGGATGATAGCTCATACAATAGAGATTTCAAAGGTATTTTATTTTGAAACTCTACATCAGAATGTCCTGATTTTTTCTGAGTGACTAGATGGGGTGTCCTGCTATCACCCTGGAGTGAGATGAGTCTTTGATACAGGACAGTTTTTGTTTTATTATCATCTAAAAACAGGGATGATAGCTCATGCAATAGAGATTTCAAAGGTCTTTTATTTTGAAACTGTACTTCAGAATGTCCTGATTCTCCCTGAGTGACTAGGTGGGGTGTCCTGCTATCACCCTGAAGGAAAATGAGTATTTGATACTGGACAGTTTTTATTTTATTCTTATCTAAATACAGAGGTATGATAGCTCATATATTAAATTTCAAAGGTCTTTTATTTTGAAACTCTACATCAGAATGTCCTGATTTTTTTTGAGTGACTAGATGGGGTGTCCTGCTATCACCCTTGCGTGAGATGAGTCTTTGATACTGGAGAGTCTTTGTTTTATCCTCATCTAAACAGAGAGGGATGATAGCTCATATAAGAGATTTCAAAGGTCTTTTATTTTGAAAATCAAGATCAGAATGTCCTGATTTTTTCTGAGTGACTAGATGGGGTGTCCTGCTATCACCATGGAGTTAGATGAGTCTTTGATACTGGACAGTGTTTGTTTTATTCCAATCTAAAAACAGGGATGATAGCTCATATATGAGACTTCAAAGGTATTTTATTTTGAAACTCTAAATCAGAATGTCCTGATTCTTCCTGAGTGACTAGGTGGGGTGTCCTGCTATCACCCTGGAGTGAGATGCGTCTTTGATACTGGACAGTTTTTGTTGTATTCTCATCTAAAAACAGGGATGATAGCTCATACAATAGAGATGTCAAAGGTCTTTTATTTTGAAACACTACATCAGAATGTCCTGATGTTTTCTCAGTTCTCTAGGTGGGGTGTCCTGCTATCACCCTGGAGTGAGATGAGTCTTTGATACTGGAGAGTTTTTGTTTTATTCTCATCTAAACAGAGAGGGATGATAGCTCATATATGAGATTTCAAAGGTATTTTATTTTGAAACTCCACATCAGAATGTCCTGATTTGTTTTCGGAGTGACTAGAAAGGGTGTCCTGCTATAAACCTATAGTGAGATGAGTCTTTGATACTGGACAGTTTTTGTTTTATTCTCAACTAAAAACAGGGATGATAGCTCATGCAATAGAGATTTCAAATGTCTTTTATTTTGAAACTGTACATCAGAATGTCCTGATCTTTTCTGGGTTCTCTAGGTGGGGTGACCTGCTATCACCCTGGAGTGAGATGAGTCTTTAATACTGGAGAGTTTTGGTTGTATTCTCATCTAAACAGAGAGGGATGATAGCTCATGCAATAGAGATTTCAAAGGTCTTTTATTTTGAAACTCTACATCAGAATGTCCTGATTTTTTCTGAGTGACTAGATGGGGTGTCCTGCTATCACCTTGGAATGAGATGAGTCTTCGATACTGGAGAGTTTTTGTTTTATTCTCATCTAAACAGAGAGGGATGATAGCTCATATATGAGATTTCAAAGGTCTTTTATTTTGAAACTCTAAATCAGAATGTCCTGATTCTCCCTGAGTGACTAGGTGGGGTGTCCTGCTATCACCCTGGAGTTTGATGAGTTTTTGATATTGGACAGTGTTTGTTTTATTCTCATCTAAAAACAGGGATGATAGCTAATACAATAGAGATTTCAAAAATATTTTATTTTGAAACTCTACATCAGAATGTCCTGATTTTTTTCTCAGTGACTAGATGGGGTGTCCTGCTATCACTCTGGAGTGAGATGAGTCTTTGATACTGGAGAGATTTTGTTTTATTCTCATCTAAACAGAGGGATGATAGCTCATATATGAGATTTCAAAGGTCTTTTATCTTGAAACTCTACATCAGAATGTCCTGATTTTTTCTGAGTGACTTGATGGGGTGTCCTGCTATCACCATGGAGTTAGATGAGTCTTTGATACTGGACAGTGTTTGTTTTATTCCCATCTAAAAAAAGGGATGATAGCTCATATATGAGATTTCAAAGGTATTTTCTTTTGAAACTCTAAATCAGAATGTCCTGATTTTTTCTGAGTGACTAGGTGGGGTGTCCTGCTATCACCCTGGAGTTTGATGAGTTTTTGATATTGGACAGTGTTTGTTTTATTCTCATCTAAAAACAGGGATGATAGCTAATACAATAGAGATTTCAAAGTTCTTTTATTTTGAAACTCTACATCAGAAAGTCCTGATTCTCCCTGAGTGACTAGGTGGGGTGTCCTGTTATAACCCTGAAGGGAAATGAGTATTTGATCCTGGACAGTTTTTGTTTTATTCTTATCTAAATACAGAGGGATGATAGCTCATATATGAGATTTCAAACGTCTTTTATTTTGAAACTGCACATCAGAATGTCCTGATTTTTTCTCAGTGACTAGATGGGGTGTCCTGCTATCACCCTGGAGTGAGATGAGTCTTTGATACTGGACAGTTTTTGTTTTATTCTCATCTAAAAACAGGGATGATAGCTAATACAACAGAAATTTCAAAAATATTTTATTTTGAAACTCTACATCAGAATGTCCTGATTTTTTTCTCAGTGACTAGATGGGGTGTCCTGCTATCACTCTGGAGTGAGATGAGTCTTTGATACTGGAGAGATTTTGTTTTATTCTCATCTAAACAGAGAGGGATGATAGCTCATATATGAGATTTCAAAGGTCTTTTATTTTGAAACTCTACATCAGAATGTCCTGATTTTTTCTGAGTGACTTGATGGGGTGTCCTGCTATCACCATGGAGTTAGATGTGTCTTTGATACTGGACAGTGTTTGTTTTATTCCCATCTAAAAAAAGGGATGATAGCTCATATATGAGATTTCAAAGGTATTTTCTTTTGAAACTCTATATCAGAATGTCCTGATTTTTTCTGAGTGACTAGGTGGGGTGTCCTGCTATCACCCTGGAGTGAGATGCGTCTTTGATACTGGACAGTCTTTGTTTTATTCTCATCTAAAAATAGGGATTTATAGCTCATACAATAGAGATTTCAAAGGTATTTTATTTTGAAACACTACATCAGAATGTCCTGATTTTTTCTGAGTGACTATGTGGCGTGTCCTGCTATCAACCTGGAGTTAGATCAGTCTTTGATACTTGAGAGTTTTTGTTTTATTCTCATCTAAACAGAGAGGGATGATAGCTCATATATGAGATTTCAAAGGTCTTTTATTTTGAAACTGTACATCAGAATGTCCTGATTTTTTCTGAGTGACTATGTGGCGTGTCCTGCTATCAACCTGGAGTTAGATCAGTCTTTGATACTTGAGAGTTTTTGTTTTATTCTCATCTAAACAGAGAGGGATTATAGCTCATATATGAGATTTCAAAGGTCTTTTATTTTGAAACTCTACATCAGAATGTCCTGATTCTCCCTGAGTGACTAGGTGGGGTGTCCTGCTATCACCCTGGAGTGAGATGCGTCTTTGATACTGGACAGTGTTTGTTTTATTATCATCTAAAAACAGGGATGATAGCTCATACAATAGAGATTTCAAATGTATTTTATTTTGAAACTCTACATCAGAATGTCCTGATTTTTTCGGAGTGACTAGATGGGGTGTCCTGCTATCACCATGGAGTTAGATGAGTCTTTGATACTGGACAGTGTTTGTTTTATTCCCATCTAAAAACAGGGATGATAGCTCATATATGAGACTTCAAAGGTATTTTATTTTGAAACTCTAAATCAGAATGTCCTGATTTTTTCTGAGTGACTAGGTGGGGTGTCCTGCTATCACCCTGGAGTGAGATGCGTCTTTGATACTGGACAGTCTTAGTTTTATTCTCATCTAAAAATCGGGATGATAGCTCATACAATAGAGATTTCAAAGGTATTTTATTTTGAAACTCTACATCAGAATGTCCTGATTTTTTCTGAGTGACTAGGTGGGGTGTCCTGCTATCACCCTGGAGTGATATGCGTCTTTGATACTGGACAGTCTTTGTTTTATTCTCATCTAAAAATAGGGATGATAGCTCATACAATAGAGATTTCAAAGGTATTTTATTTTGAAACTCTACATCAGAATGTCCTGATTTTTTCTGATTGACTAGGTGGGGTGTCCTGCTATCATCCTGGAGTGAGATGAGTATTTGATACTGGACAGTTTTGTTTTATTCTCATCTAAACAGAGAGGGATGATAGCTCATATATGAGATTTCAAAGGTCTTTTATTTTGAAACTGTACATCAGAATGTCCTGATTTTTTCTGAGTGACTATGTGGCGTGTCCTGCTATCACCCTGGAGTGAGATGCGTCTTTGATACTGGACAGTTTTTGTTTTATTCTCATCTAAAAACAGGGATGATAGCTCATACAATAGAGATTTCAAAGGTATTTTATTTTGAAACTCTACATCAGAATGTCCTGATTTTTTCTGAGTGACTAGAAGGGGTGTCCTGCTATCACCCTGGAGTGAGATGAGTCTTTGATACTGGACATTTTTTGTTTTATTCTCATCTAAAAACAGGGATGATAGCTCATGCAATAGAGATTTCAAAGGTATTTTATTTTGAAACTGTACATCAGAATGTCCTGATTCTCCCTGAGTGACTAGGTGGGGTGTCCTGTTATCACCCTGAAGGGAAATGAGTATTTGATACTGAATAGTTTTTGTTTTATTCTCATCTAAAAACAGGGATGATAGCTAATACAATAGAGATTTCAAAAATATTTTATTTTGAAACTCTACATCAGAATGTCCTGATTTTTTCTCAGTGACTAGATGGGGTGTCCTGCTATCACCCTGGAGTGAGATGAGTCTTTGATACTGGAGAGATTTTGTTTTATTCTCATCTAAACAGAGAGGGATGATAGCTCATATATGAGATTTCAAAGGTCTTTTATTTTGAAACTCTACATCAGAATGTCCTGATTTTTTCTGAGTGACTTGATGGGGTGTCCTGCTATCACCATGGAGTTAGATGAGTCTTTGATACTGGACAGTTTTTGTTTTATTCTCATCTAAAAACAGGGATGATAGCTCATGCAATAGAGATTTCAAAGGTATTTTATTTTGAAACTGTACATCAGAATGTCCTGATTCTCCCTGAGTGACTAGGTGGGTTGTCCTGCTATCACCCTGGAGTGAGATGAGTCTTTGATATTGGACATTATTTGTTTTATTCTCATCTAAAAACAGGGATGATAGCTCATGCAATAGAGATTTCAAAGGTCTTTTATTTTGAAACTCTACATCAGAAAATCCTGATTCTCCCTGAGTGACTAGGTGGGGTGTCCTGTTATCACCATGAAGGGAAATGAGTATTTGATACTGGACAGTTATTGTTTTATTCTCATCTAAAAAATGGGATGATAGCTCATATATGAGAATTCAAAGGTATTTTATTTTGAAACTCTACATCAGAATGTCCTGATTTTTTCTGAGTGACTAGATGGGGTGTCCTGCTATCACCCTGGAATTAGATGAGTCTTTGATACTGGAGAGTTTTTGTTTTATTCTCATCTAAACAGAGAGGGATGATAGCTCATATATGAGATTTCAAAGGTCTTTTATTTTGAAACTCTACATCAGAATGTCCTGATTTTTTCTGAGTGACTAGATGGGGTGTCCTGCTATCACCATGGAGTTAGATGAGTCTTTGATACTGGACAGTGTTTGTTTTATTCCCATCTAAAAACAGGGATGATAGCTCATATATGAGACTTCAAAGGTATTTTATTTTGAAACTCTACATCAGAATGTCCTGATTCTCCCTGAGTGACTTGGTGGGGTGTCCTGCTATCACCCTGGAGTTTGATGAGTCTTTGATATTGGACAGTTATTGTTTTATTCTCATCTAAAAACAGGGATGATAGCTCATATATGAGAATTCAAAGGTATTTTATTTTGAAACTCTACATCAGAATGTCCTGATTTCTTCGGAGTGACTAGAAAGTGTGTCCTGCTATCACCATGGAGTGAGATCTGTCTTTGATACTGGACAGTCTTTGTTTTATTCTCATCTAAAAACAGGGATGATAGCTCATACAATAGAAATTTCAAAGTTCTTTTATTTTGAAACTCTACATCAGAAAGTCCTGATTCTCCCTGAGTGACTAGGTGGGGTGTCCTGTTATAACCCTGAAGGGAAATGAGTATTTTATACTGGACAGTTTTTGTTTTATTCTTATCTAAATACAGAGTGATGATGGCTCATATATGAGATTTCAAAGGTCTTTTATTTTGAAACTGTACATCAGAATGTCCTGATTCTCCCTGAGTGACTAGGTGGGGTGTCCTGCTATCACCCTGGAGTGAGATGCATCTTTGATACTGGACAGTTTTTGTTTTATTCTCATCTAAAAACAGGGATGATAGCTAATACAATAGAGATTTCAAAGGTATTTTATTTTGAAACTCTACATCAGAATGTCCTGATTTTTTCTCAGTGACTATATGGGGTGTCCTGCTATCATCCCTGGAGTGAGATGAGTCTTTGATACTGGACAGTTTTTGTTTTATTCTCATCTAAAAACAGGGATGATAGCTAATACAATAGAGATTTCAAAAATATTTTATTTTGAAACTCTACATCAGAATGTCCTGATTCTTTTCTCAGTGACTAGATGGGGTGTCCTGCTATCACCCTGGAGTGAGATGAGTCTTTGATACTGGACAGTTTTTGTTTTATTCTCATCTAAAAACAGGGATGATAGCTCATGCAATAGAGATTTCAAAGGTCTTTTATTTTTAAACTGTACATCAGAATGTCCTGATTCTCCCTGAGTGACTAGGTGGGTTGTCCTGCTATCACCCTGGAGTGAGATGAGTCTTTGATATTGGACAGTATTTGTTGTATTCTCATCTAAAAACAGGGATGATAGCTCATGCAATAGAGATTTCAAAGGTCTTTTATTTTGAAACTCTACATCAGAAAGTCCTGATTCTCCCTGAGTGACTAGGTGGGGTGTCCTGTTATCACCCTGAAGGGAAATGAGTATTTGATACTGGACAGTTATTGTTTTATTCTCATCTAAAAAATGGGATGATAGCTCATATATGAGAATTCAAAGGTATTTTATTTTGAAACTCTACATCAGAATGTCCTGATTTTTTCTGAGTGACTAGATGGGGTGTCCTGCTATCACCCTGGAATTAGATGAGTCTTTGATACTGGAGAGTTTTTGTTTTATTCTCATCTAAACAGAGAGGGATGATAGCTCATATATGAGATTTCAAAGGTATTTTATTTTGAAACTCTACATCAGAATGTCCTGATTCTCCCTGAGTGACTTGGTGGGGTTTCATGCTATCACCCTGGAGTGAGATGAGTCTTTGATACTGGACAGTTTTTGTTTTATTCTCATCTAAAAACAGGGATGATAGCTAATACAATAGAGATTTCAAAAATATTTTATTTTGAAACTGTACATCAGAATGTCCTGATTTTTTCTCAGTGACTAGATGGGGTGTCCTGCTATCACCCTGGAGTGAGATGAGTCTTTGATACTGGACAGTGTTTGTTTTATTCTCATCTAAAAACAGGGATGATAGCTCATATATGAGACTTCAAAGGTATTTTATTTTGAAACTCTACATCAGAATGTCCTGATTCTCCCTGAGTGACTAGGTGGGGTGTCCTGCTATCAACCTGGAGTTTGATGAGTCTTTGATATTGGACAGTTATTGTGTTATTCTCATCTAAAAACAGGGATGATAGCTCATATATGAGACTTCAAAGGTATTTTATTTTGAAACTGTATATCAGAATGTCCTGATTTTTTCTGAGTGACTAGATGGGGTTTCCTGCTATCACCCTGGAGTGAGATGAGTCTTTGATACTGGACAGTCTTTGTTTTATTCTCATCTAAATACAGGGATGATAGCTCATACAATAGAGATTTCAAAGTTCTTTTATTTTGAAACTCTACATCAGAAAGTCCTGATTCTCCCTGAGTGACTAGGTGGGGTGTCCTGTTATAACCCTGAAGGGAAACGAGTATTTTATACTGGACAGTTTTTGTTTTATTCTTATCTAAATACAGAGTGATGATAGCTCATATATGAGATTTCAAAGGTCTTTTATTTTGAAACTGTACATCAGAATGTCCTGATTCTCCCTGAGTGACTAGGTGGGGTGTCCTGCTATCACCCTGGAGTGAGATGCATCTTTGATACTGGACATTCTTTGTTTTATTCTCATCTAAAAATAGGGATGATAGCTCATACAATAGAGATTTCAAAGGTATTTTATTTTGAAACTCTACATCAGAATGTCCTGTTTTTTTCTGAGTGACTAGGTGGGGTGTCCTGTTATCACCCTGGAGTGAGATGCGTCTTTGATACTTGACAGTTTTTATTTTATTCTCATCTAAAAACAGGGATGATAGCTCATACAATAGAGATTTCAAAGGTATTTTATTTTGAAACTCTACATCAGAATGTCCTGATTTTTTCTCAGTGACTAGATGGGGTGTCCTGCTATCACCCTGGAGTGAGATGAGTCTTTGATACTGGACAGTTTTTGTTTTATTCTCATCTAAAAACAGGGATGATAGCTAATACAATAGAAATTTCAAAAATATTTTATTTTGAAACTCTACATCAGAATGTCCTGATTTTTTCTCAGTGACTAGATGGGGTGTCCTGCTATCACCCTGGAGTGAGATGAGTCTTTGATACTGGAGAGATTTTGTTTTATTCTCATCTAAACAGAGAGGGATGATAGCTCATATATGAGATTTCAAAGGTCTTTTATTTTGAAACTCTACATCAAAATGTCCTGATTTTTTCTGAGTGAATTGATGGGGGGTCCTGCTATCACCATGGAGTTAGATGAGTCTTTGATACTGGACAGTGTTTGTTTTATTCCCATCTAAAAACAGGGATGATAGCTCATATATGAGATTTCAAAGGTATTTTATTTTGAAAATCTAGATGAGAATGTCCTGATTTTTTCTGAGTGACTAGGTGGGGTGTCCTGCTATCACCCTGGAATGAGATGCGTCTTTGATACTGGACAGTTTTTGTTTTATTCTCATCTAAATACAGGGATGATAGCTCATACAATAGAGATTTCAAAGGTCTTTTATTTTGAAACTGTACATCAGAATGTCCTGATTCTCCCTGAGTGACTAGATGGGGTGTCCTGCTATCACCATGGAGTTAGATGAGTCTTTGATACTGGACAGTGTTTGTTTTATTCTCATCTAAAAACAGGTATGATAGCTCATATATGAGAATTCAAAGGTATTTTATTTTGAAACTCTAAATCAGAATGTCCTGATTCTCCCTGAGTGACTAGGTGGGGTGTCCTGCTATCAACCTGGAGTTTGATGAGTCTTTGATATTGGACAGTTATTGTGTTATTCTCATCTAAAAACAGGGATGATAGCTCATATATGAGACTTCAAAGGTATTTTATTTTGAAACTGTATATCAGAATGTCCTGATTTTTTCTGAGTGACTAGATGGGGTTTCCTGCTATCACCCTGGAGTGAGATGAGTCTTTGATACTGGACAGTCTTTGTTTTATTCTCATCTAAATACAGGGATGATAGCTCATACAATAGAAATTTCAAAGTTCTTTTATTTTGAAACTCTACATCAGAAAGTCCTGATTCTCCCTGAGTGACTAGGTGGGGTGTCCTGTTATAACCCTGAAGGGAAATGAGTATTTTATACTGGACAGTTTTTGTTTTATTCTTATCTAAATACAGAGTGATGATAGCTCATATATGAGATTTCAAAGGTCTTTTATTTTGAAACTGTACATCAGAATGTCCTGATTCTCCCTGAGTGACTAGGTGGGGTGTCCTGCTATCACCCTGGAGTTAGATCAATCTTTGATACTTGAGAGTTTTTGTTTTATTCTCATCTAAAAACAGGGATGATAGCTCATATATGAGACTTCAAAGGTATTTTATTTTGAAACTGTACATCAGAATGTCCTGATTTTTTCTGAGTGACTATGTGGCGTGTCCTGCTATCACCCTGGAGTTAGATCAGTCTTTGATACTTGAGAGTTTTTGTTTTATTCTCATCTAAACAGAGAGGGATTATAGCTCATATATGAGATTTCAAAGGTCTTTTATTTTGAAACTCTAAATCAGAATGTCCTGATTCTCCCTGAGTGACTAGGTGGGGTGACCTGCTATCACCCTGGAGTGAGATGCGTCTTTGATACTGGACATTTTTTGTTTTATTCTCATCTAAAAACAGGGATGATAGCTCATACAATAGAGATTTCAAATGTATTTTATTTTGAAACTGTACATCAGAATGTCCTGATTCTCCCTGAGTGACTAGGTGGGGTGTCCTGCTATCACCCTGGAGTGAGATGCATCTTTGATACTGGACAGTTTTTGTTTTATTCTCATCTAAAAACAGGGATGATAGCTAATACAATAGAGATTTCAAAGGTATTTTATTTTGAAACTCTACATCAGAATGTCCTGATTTTTTCTCAGTGACTATATGGGGTGTCCTGCTATCATCCCTGGAGTGAGATGAGTCTTTGATACTGGACAGTTTTTGTTTTATTCTCATCTAAAAACAGGGATGATAGCTAATACAATAGAGATTTCAAAAATATTTTATTTTGAAACTCTACATCAGAATGTCCTGATTCTTTTCTCAGTGACTAGATGGGGTGTCCTGCTATCACCCTGGAGTGAGATGAGTCTTTGATACTGGACAGTTTTTGTTTTATTCTCATCTAAAAACAGGGATGATAGCTCATGCAATAGAGATTTCAAAGGTCTTTTATTTTTAAACTGTACATCAGAATGTCCTGATTCTCCCTGAGTGACTAGGTGGGTTGTCCTGCTATCACCCTGGAGTAAGATGAGTCTTTGATATTGGACAGTATTTGTTGTATTCTCATCTAAAAACAGGGATGATAGCTCATGCAATAGAGATTTCAAAGGTCTTTTATTTTGAAACTCTACATCAGAAAGTCCTGATTCTCCCTGAGTGACTAGGTGGGGTGTCCTGTTATCACCCTGAAGGGAAATGAGTATTTGATACTGGACAGTTATTGTTTTATTCTCATCTAAAAAATGGGATGATAGCTCATATATGAGAATTCAAAGGTATTTTATTTTGAAACTCTACATCAGAATGTCCTGATTTTTTCTGAGTGACTAGATGGGGTGTCCTGCTATCACCCTGGAATTAGATGAGTCTTTGATACTGGAGAGTTTTTGTTTTATTCTCATCTAAACAGAGAGGGATGATAGCTCATATATGAGATTTCAAAGGTATTTTATTTTGAATCTCTACATCAGAATGTCCTGATTCTCCCTGAGTGACTTGGTGGGGTTTCATGCTATCACCCTGGAGTGAGATGAGTCTTTGATACTGGACAGTTTTTGTTTTATTCTCATCTAAAAACAGGGATGATAGCTAATACAATAGAGATTTCAAAAATATTTTATTTTGAAACTGTACATCAGAATGTCCTGATTTTTTCTCAGTGACTAGATGGGGTGTCCTGCTATCACCCTGGAGTGAGATGAGTCTTTGATACTGGACAGTGTTTGTTTTATTCTCATCTAAAAACAGGGATGATAGCTCATATATGAGACTTCAAAGGTATTTTATTTTGAAACTCTAAATCAGAATGTCCTGATTCTCCCTGAGTGACTAGGTGGGGTGTCCTGCTATCAACCTGGAGTTTGATGAGTCTTTGATATTGGACAGTTATTGTGTTATTCTCATCTAAAAACAGGGATGATAGCTCATATATGAGACTTCAAAGGTATTTTATTTTGAAACTGTATATCAGAATGTCCTGATTTTTTCTGAGTGACTAGATGGGGTTTCCTGCTATCACCCTGGAGTGAGATGAGTCTTTGATACTGGACAGTCTTTGTTTTATTCTCATCTAAAAATAGGGATGATAGCTCATACAATAGAGATTTCAAAGGTATTTTATTTTGAAACTCTACATCAGAATGTCCTGATTTTTTCTGAGTGACTATGTGGCGTGTCCTGCTATCACCCTGGAGTTAGATCAATCTTTGATACTTGAGAGTTTTTGTTTTATTCTCATCTAAAAACAGGGATGATAGCTCATATATGAGACTTCAAAGGTATTTTATTTTGAAACTGTACATCAGAATGTCCTGATTTTTTCTGAGTGACTATGTGGCGTGTCCTGCTATCACCCTGGAGTTAGATCAGTCTTTGATACTTGAGAGTTTTTGTTTTATTCTCATCTAAACAGAGAGGGATTATAGCTCATATATGAGATTTCAAAGGTCTTTTATTTTGAAACTCTAAATCAGAATGTCCTGATTCTCCCTGAGTGACTAGGTGGGGTGACCTGCTATCACCCTGGAGTGAGATGCGTCTTTGATACTGGACATTTTTTGTTTTATTCTCATCTAAAAACAGGGATGATAGCTCATACAATAGAGATTTCAAATTTATTTTATTTTGAAACTGTACATCAGAATGTCCTGATTCTCCCTGAGTGACTAGGTGGGGTGTTCTGCTATCACCCTGGAGTGAGATGCATCTTTGATACTGGACAGTTTTTGTTTTATTCTCATCTAAAAACAGGGATGATAGCTAATACAATAGAGATTTCAAAGGTATTTTATTTTGAAACTCTACATCAGAATGTCCTGATTTTTTCTGAGTGACTAGGTGGGGTGTCCTGTTATCACCCTGGAGTTTGATGAGTCTTTCATATTGGACAGTTATTGTTTTATTCTCATCTAAAAACAGGGATGATAGCTCATATATGAGACTTCAAAGGTATTTTATTTTGAAACTGTACATCAGAATGTCCTGATTCTCCCTGAGTGACTAGGTGGGGTTTCCTTCTATCACCCTGGAGTGAGATGAGTTTTTGATATTGGACAGTATTTGTTTTATTCTCATCTAAAAACAGGGATGATAGCTCATATATGAGAATTCAAAGGTATTTTATTTTGAAACTCTACATCAGAATGTCCTGATTTTTTTCTCAGTGACTAGATGGGGTGTCCTGCTATCACCCTGGAGTGAGATGAGTCTTTGATACTGGAGAGATTTTGTTTTATTCCCATCTAAACAGAGAGGGATGATAGCTCATATATGAGATTTCAAAGGTCTTTTATTGTTAAACTCTAAATCAGAATGTCCTGATTTTTTCTGAGTGACTAGGTGGGGTGTCCTGCTATCACCCTGGAGTGAGATGCGTCTTTGATACTGGACAGTCTTTGTTTTATTATCATCTAAAAATAGGGATGATAGCTCATACAATAGAGATTTCAAAGGTCTTTTATTTTGAAAATCTACATCAGAATGTCCTGATTCTCCCTGAGTGACTAGGTGGGGTGTCATGCTATCACCCTGGAGTGAGATGAGTTTTTGATACTGCACAGTTATTGTTTTATTCTCATCTAAAAAATGGGATGATAGCTCATATATGAGAATTCAAAGGTATTTTATTTTGAAACTCTAAATCAGAATGTCCTGATTTTTTCTGAGTGACTAGATGGGGTGTCCTGCTATCACCCTGGAGTGAGATGAGAATAAAACAAAAACTGTCCAGTATCAAAGACTCATCTCACTCCAGGGTGATAGCAGGACACCCCATCTAGTCACTCAGAAAAAATCAGGACATTCTGATTTAGAGTTTCAAAATAAAATACCTTTGAATTCTCATATATGAGCTATCATCCCATTATTTAGATGAGAATAAAACAAAAACTGTCCAGTATCAAAGACTCATCTAAACAGAGAGGGATGATAGCTCATATATGAGATTTCAAAGGTCTTTTATTTTGAAATTCTACATCAGAATGTCCTGATTTTTTCTGAGTGACTAGATGGGGTGTCCTGCTATCACCATGGAGTTAGATGAGTCTTTGATACTGGACAGTGTTTGTTTTATTCCCATCTAAAAACAGGGATGATAGCTCATATATGAGATTTCAAAGGTATTTTATTTTGAAACTCTACATCAGAATGTCCTGATTTTTTCTGAGTGACTAGGTGGGGTGTCCTGTTATCACCCTGGAGTTTGATGAGTCTTTGATATTGGACAGTTATTGTTTTATTCTCATCTAAAAACAGGGATGATAGCTCATATATGAGACTTCAAAGGTATTTTATTTTGAAACTGTACATCAGAATGTCCTGATTTTTTCTGAGTGACTAGATGGGGTGTCCTGCTATCACCCTGGAGTGAGATGAGTCTTTTATACTTGAGAATATTTGTTTTATTCTCATCTAAACAGAGAGGGATTATAGCTCATATATGAGACTTCAAAGGTATTTTATTTTGAAACTGTACATCAGAATGTCCTGATTTTTTCTGAGTGACTAGATGGGGTGTCCTGCTATCACCCTGGAGTGAGATGAGTCTTTGATACTGGACAGTTTTGTTTTATTCTCATCTAAACAGAGAGGGATTATAGCTCATATATGAGATTTCAAAGGTCTTTTATTTTGAAACTCTACATCAGAATGTCCTGATTCTCCCTGAGTGACTAGGTGGGGTGTCCTGCTATCACCCTGGAGTGAGATGCGTCTTTGATACTGAACAGTTTTTGTTTTATTCTCATCTAAAAACAGGGATGATAGCTCATACAATAGAGATTTCAAAGGTATTTTATTTTGAAACTCTACATCAGAATGTCCTGATTTTTTCTGAGTGACTAGATGGGGTGTGCTGCTATCACACTGGCGTGAGATGAGTCTTTGATACTGGACAGTGTTTGTTTTATTCCCATCTAAAAACAGGGATGATAGCTCATATATGAGATTTCAAAGGTATTTTATTTTGAAACTCTAAATCAGAATGTCCTGATTTTTTCTGAGTGACTAGGTGGGGTATCCTGCTATCACCCTGGAGTGAGATGAGTCTTTGATACTGGACAGTTTTTGTTTTATTCTCATCTAAAAACAGGGATGATAGCACATACAAGAGAGATTTCAAAGGTATTTTATTTTGAAACTCTACATCAGAATGTCCTGATTTTTTCTGAGTGACTAGATGGGGTGTCCTGCTATCACCCTGGAGTGAGATGAGTCTTTGATACTGGACAGTTTTTGTTTTATTCTCATCTAAAAATAGGGATGATAGCTCATATATGAGATTTCAAAGGTCTTTTATTTTGAAACTGTACATCAGAATGTCCTGATTTTTTCTGAGTGACTAGGTGGGGTGTCCTGCTATCACCCTGGAGTTTGATGAGTCTTTGATATTGGACAGTTATTGTTTTATTCTCATCTAAAAACAGGGATGATAGCAAATATGAGACTTCAAAGGTATTTTATTTTGAAACTGTACATCAGAATGTCCTGATTTTTTCTGAGTGACTAGATGGGGTGTCCTGCTATCACCCTGGAGTGAGATGAGTCTTTGATACGGGACAGTTTTTGTTTTATTCTCATCTAAAAATAGGGATGATAGTTCATATATGAGATTTCAAAGGTATTTTATTTTGAAACTGTACATCAGAATGTCCTGATTTTTTCTGAGTGACTAGGTGGGGTGTCCTGCTATCACCCTGGAGTTTGATGAGTCTTTGATATTGGACAGTTATTGTTTTATTCTCATCTAAAAACAGGGATGATAGCTCATATATGAGACTTCAAAGGTATTTTATTTTGAAACTGTACACCAGAATGTCCTGATTTTTTCTGAGTGACTAGATGGGGTGTCATGCTATCACCCTGGAGTGAGATGAGTCTTTGATACGGGACAGTCTTTGTTTTATTCTCATCTAAAAACAGGGATGATAGCTCATGCAATAGAGATTTCAAAGGTATTTTATTTTGAAACTGTACTTCAGAATGTCCTGATTCTCCCTGAGTGACTAGGTGGGGAGTCCTGCTATCACCCTGGAGTGAGATGAGTCTTTGATATTGGACTGTATTTGTTTTATTCTCATCTAAAAACAGGGATGATAGCTCATGCAATAGAGATTTCAAAGGTCTTTTATTTTGAAACTCTACATCAGAAAGTCCTGATTCTCCCTGAGTGACTAGGTGGGGTGTCCTGTTATCACCCTGAAGGGAAATGAGTATTTGATACTGGACAGTGTTTGTTTTATTCTTATCTAAATACAGAGGGATGATAGCTCATATATGAGATTTCAAAGGTATTTTATTTTGAAACTCTAAATCAGAATGTCCTGATTTTTTCTGAGTGACTAGATGGGGTGTCCTGCTATCACCCTGGAGTGAGATGCGTCTTTGATACTGGACAGTTTTTGTTTTATTCTCATCTAAAAACAGGGATGATAGCTCATACAATAGAGATTTCAAAGGTATTTTATTTTGAAACTCTACATCAGAATGTCCTGATTTTTTCTGAGTGACTAGATGGGGTGTCCTGCTATCACCCTGGAGTGAGATGAGTCTTTGATACGGGACAGTCTTTGTTTTATTCTCATCTAAAAACAGGGATGATAGCTCATGCAATAGAGATTTCAAAGGTCTTTTATTTTGAAACTGTACATCAGAATGTCCTGATTCTCCCTGAGTGACTAGGTGGGGTGTCCTGCTATCACCCTGGAGTGAGATGCGTCTTTGATACTGGACAGTTTTTGTTTTATTCTCAGCTAAAAACAGGGATGATAGCTCATACAATAGAGATTTCAAAGGTAATTTATTTTGAAACTCTACATCAGAATGTCCTGATTTTTTCTGAGTGACTAGATGGGGTGTCCTGCTATCACCCTGGAGTGAGATGAGTCTTTGATACGGGACAGTTTTTGTTTTATTCTCATCTAAAAACAGGGATGATAGCTCATATATGAGACTTCAAAGGTATTTTATTTTGAAACTGTACACCAGAATGTCCTGATTTTGTCTGAGTGACTAGATGGGGTGTCCTGCTTTCACCCTGGAGTGAGATGAGTCTTTGATATTGGACAGTTATTGTTTTATTCTCATCTAAAAACAGGGATGATAGCTCATATATGAGACTTCAAAGGTATTTTATTCTGAAACTGTACACCAGAATGTCCTGATTTTTTCTGAGTGACTAGATGGGGTGTCCTGCTTTCACCCTGGAGTGAGATGAGTCTTTGATACTGGACAGTCTTTGTTTTATTCTCATCTAAAAATAGTGATGATAGCTCATACAATAGAGATTTCAAAGGTATTTTATTTTGAAACTCTACATCAGAATGTCCTGATTTTTTCTGAGTGACTAGGTGGGGTATCCTGCTATCACCCTGGAGTGAGATGCGTCTTTGATACTGGACAGTATTTGTTTTATTCTCATCTAAAAACAGGGATGATAGCTCATACAAGAGAGATTTCAAAGGTATTTTATTTTGAAACTCTACATCAGAATGTCCTGATTTTTTACTGAGTGACTAGATGGGGTGTCCTGCTATCACCCTGGAGTGAGATGAGTCTTTGATACGGGACAGTTTTTGTTTTATTCTCATCTAAAAACAGGGATGATAGCTCATGCAATAGAGATTTCAAAGGTCTTTTATTTTGAAACTGTCCTTCAGAATGTCCTGATTCTCCCTGAGTGACTAGGTGGGGTGTCCTGCTATCACCCTGGAGTGAGATGAGTCTTTGATACTGGACAGTTTTTGTTTTATTCTCATCTAAAAATAGGGATGATAGCTCATATATGAGATTTCAAAGGTCTTTTATTTTGAAACTGTACATCAGAATGTCCTGATTTTTTCTGAGTGACTAGGTGGGGTGTCCTGCTATCACCCTGGAGTTTGATGAGTCTTTGATATTGGACAGTTATTGTTTTATTCTCATCTAAAAACAGGGATGATAGCATATATGAGACTTCAAAGGTATTTTATTTTGAAACTCTACATCAGAATGTCCTGATTTTTTCTGAGTGACTAGATGGGGTGTCCTGCTATCACCCTGGAGTGAGATGAGTCTTTGATACGGGACAGTTTTTGTTTTATTCTCATCTAAAAATAGGGATGATAGTTCATATATGAGATTTCAAAGGTATTTTATTTTGAAACTGTACATCAGAATGTCCTGATTTTTTCTGAGTGACTAGGTGGGGTGTCCTGCTATCACCCTGGAGTTTGATGAGTCTTTGATATTGGACAGTTATTGTTTTGATCTCATCTAAAAACAGGGATGATAGCTCATATATGAGACTTCAAAGGTATTTTATTTTGAAACTGTACACCAGAATGTCCTGATTTTTTCTGAGTGACTAGATGGGGTGTCCTGCTTTCACCCTGGAGTGAGATGAGTCTTTGATACTGGACAGTCTTTGTTTTATTCTCATCTAAAAATAGGGATGATAGCTCATACAATAGAGATTTCAAAGGTATTTTATTTTGAAACTCGAAATCAGAATGTCCTGATTTTTTCTGAGTGACTAGGTGGGGTGTCCTGCTATCACCCTGGAGTGAGATGAGTCTTTGATACTGGACAGTTTTTGTTTTATTCTCATCTAAAAACAGGGATGATAGCTCATACAAGAGAGATTTCAAAGGTATTTTATTTTGAAACTGTACATCAGAATGTCCTGATTCTCCCTGAGTGACTAGGTGGGGTGTCCTGCTATCACCCTGGAGTGAGATGCGTCTTTGATACTGGACAGTTTTTGTTTTATTCTCAGCTAAAAACAGGGATGATAGCTCATACAATAGAGATTTCAAAGGTATTTTATTTTGAAACTCTACATCAGAATGTCCTGATTTTTTCTGAGTGACTAGATGGGGTGTCCTGCTTTCACCCTGGAGTGAGATGAGTCTTTGATACTGGACAGTCTTTGTTTTATTCTCATCTAAAAATAGTGATGATAGCTCATACAATAGAGATTTCAAAGGTATTTTATTTTGAAACTCTACATCAGAATGTCCTGATTTTTTCTGAGTGACTAGGTGGGGTATCCTGCTATCACCCTGGAGTGAGATGAGTCTTTGATACTGGACAGTTTTTGTTTTATTCTCATCTAAAAACAGGGATGATAGCACATACAAGAGAGATTTCAAAGGTATTTTATTTTGAAACTCTACATCAGAATGTCCTGATTTTTTCTGAGTGACTAGATGGGGTGTCCTGCAATCACCCTGGAGTGAGATGCGTCTTTGATACTGGACAGTATTTGTTTTATTCTCATCTAAAAACAGGGATGATAGCTCATACAAGAGAGATTTCAAAGGTATTTTATTTTGAAACTCTACATCAGAATGTCCTGATTTTTTACTGAGTGACTAGATGGGGTGTCCTGCTATCACCCTGGAGTGAGATGAGTCTTTGATACGGGACAGTTTTTGTTTTATTCTCATCTAAATACAGGGATGATAGCTCATGCAATAGAGATTTCAAAGGTCTTTTATTTTGAAACTGTCCTTCAGAATGTCCTGATTCTCCCTGAGTGACTAGGTGGGGTGTCCTGCTATCACCCTGGAGTGAGATGAGTCTTTGATACTGGACAGTTTTTGTTTTATTCTCATCTAAAAATAGGGATGATAGCTCATATATGAGATTTCAAAGGTCTTTTATTTTGAAACTGTAGATCAGAATGTCCTGATTTTTTCTGAGTGACTAGGTGGGGTGTCCTGCTATCACCCTGGAGTTTGATGAGTCTTTGATATTGGACAGTTATTGTTTTATTCTCATCTAAAAACAGGGATGATAGCATATATGAGACTTCAAAGGTATTTTATTTTGAAACTCTACATCAGAATGTCCTGATTTTTTCTGAGTGACTAGATGGGGTGTCCTGCTATCACCCTGGAGTGAGATGAGTCTTTGATACGGGACAGTTTTTGTTTTATTCTCATCTAAAAATAGGGATGATAGTTCATATATGAGATTTCAAAGGTATTTTATTTTGAAACTGTACATCAGAATGTCCTGATTTTTTCTGAGTGACTAGGTGGGGTGTCCTGCTATCACCCTGGAGTTTGATGAGTCTTTGATATTGGACAGTTATTGTTTTATTCTCATCTAAAAACAGGGATGATAGCTCATATATGAGACTTCAAAGGTATTTTATTTTGAAACTGTACACCAGAATGTCCTGATTTTTTCTGAGTGACTAGATGGGGTGTCATGCTATCACCCTGGAGTGAGATGAGTCTTTGATACGGGACAGTCTTTGTTTTATTCTCATCTAAAAACAGGGATGATAGCTCATGCAATAGAGATTTCAAAGGTATTTTATTTTGAAACTGTACTTCAGAATGTCCTGATTCTCCCTGAGTGACTAGGTGGGGAGTCCTGCTATCACCCTGGAGTGAGATGAGTCTTTGATATTGGACTGTATTTGTTTTATTCTCATCTAAAAACAGGGATGATAGCTCATGCAATAGAGATTTCAAAGGTCTTTTATTTTGAAACTCTACATCAGAAAGTCCTGATTCTCCCTGAGTGACTAGGTGGGGTGTCCTGTTATCACCCTGAAGGGAAATGAGTATTTGATACTGGACAGTGTTTGTTTTATTCTTATCTAAATACAGAGGGATGATAGCTCATATATGAGATTTCAAAGGTATTTTATTTTGAAACTCTAAATCAGAATGTCCTGATTTTTTCTGAGTGACTAGATGGGGTGTCCTGCTATCACCCTGGAGTGAGATGCGTCTTTGATACTGGACAGTTTTTGTTTTATTCTCATCTAAAAACAGGGATGATAGCTCATACAATAGAGATTTCAAAGGTATTTTATTTTGAAACTCTACATCAGAATGTCCTGATTTTTTCTGAGTGACTAGATGGGGTGTCCTGCTATCACCCTGGAGTGAGATGAGTCTTTGATACGGGACAGTCTTTGTTTTATTCTCATCTAAAAACAGGGATGATAGCTCATGCAATAGAGATTTCAAAGGTCTTTTATTTTGAAACTGTACATCAGAATGTCCTGATTCTCCCTGAGTGACTAGGTGGGGTGTCCTGCTATCACCCTGGAGTGAGATGCGTCTTTGATACTGGACAGTTTTTGTTTTATTCTCAGCTAAAAACAGGGATGATAGCTCATACAATAGAGATTTCAAAGGTAATTTATTTTGAAACTCTACATCAGAATGTCCTGATTTTTTCTGAGTGACTAGATGGGGTGTCCTGCTATCACCCTGGAGTGAGATGAGTCTTTGATACGGGACAGTTTTTGTTTTATTCTCATCTAAAAACAGGGATGATAGCTCATATATGAGACTTCAAAGGTATTTTATTTTGAAACTGTACACCAGAATGTCCTGATTTTGTCTGAGTGACTAGATGGGGTGTCCTGCTTTCACCCTGGAGTGAGATGAGTCTTTGATATTGGACAGTTATTGTTTTATTCTCATCTAAAAACAGGGATGATGGCTCATATATGAGACTTCAAAGGTATTTTATTCTGAAACTGTACACCAGAATGTCCTGATTTTTTCTGAGTGACTAGATGGGGTGTCCTGCTTTCACCCTGGAGTGAGATGAGTCTTTGATACTGGACAGTCTTTGTTTTATTCTCATCTAAAAATAGTGATGATAGCTCATACAATAGAGATTTCAAAGGTATTTTATTTTGAAACTCTACATCAGAATGTCCTGATTTTTTCTGAGTGACTAGGTGGGGTATCCTGCTATCACCCTGGAGTGAGATGCGTCTTTGATACTGGACAGTATTTGTTTTATTCTCATCTAAAAACAGGGATGATAGCTCATACAAGAGAGATTTCAAAGGTATTTTATTTTGAAACTCTACATCAGAATGTCCTGATTTTTTACTGAGTGACTAGATGGGGTGTCCTGCTATCACCCTGGAGTGAGATGAGTCTTTGATACGGGACAGTTTTTGTTTTATTCTCATCTAAAAACAGGGATGATAGCTCATGCAATAGAGATTTCAAAGGTCTTTTATTTTGAAACTGTCCTTCAGAATGTCCTGATTCTCCCTGAGTGACTAGGTGGGGTGTCCTGCTATCACCCTGGAGTGAGATGAGTCTTTGATACTGGACAGTTTTTGTTTTATTCTCATCTAAAAATAGGGATGATAGCTCATATATGAGATTTCAAAGGTCTTTTATTTTGAAACTGTACATCAGAATGTCCTGATTTTTTCTGAGTGACTAGGTGGGGTGTCCTGCTATCACCCTGGAGTTTGATGAGTCTTTGATATTGGACAGTTATTGTTTTATTCTCATCTAAAAACAGGGATGATAGCATATATGAGACTTCAAAGGTATTTTATTTTGAAACTCTACATCAGAATGTCCTGATTTTTTCTGAGTGACTAGATGGGGTGTCCTGCTATCACCCTGGAGTGAGATGAGTCTTTGATACGGGACAGTTTTTGTTTTATTCTCATCTAAAAATAGGGATGATAGTTCATATATGAGATTTCAAAGGTATTTTATTTTGAAACTGTACATCAGAATGTCCTGATTTTTTCTGAGTGACTAGGTGGGGTGTCCTGCTATCACCCTGCAGTTTGATGAGTCTTTGATATTGGACAGTTATTGTTTTATTCTCATCTAAAAACAGGGATGATAGCTCATATATGAGACTTCAAAGGTATTTTATTTTGAAACTGTACACCAGAATGTCCTGATTTTTTCTGAGTGACTAGATGGGGTGTCATGCTATCACCCTGGAGTGAGATGAGTCTTTGATACGGGACAGTCTTTGTTTTATTCTCATCTAAAAATAGGGATGATAGCTCATATATGAGATTTCAAAGGTCTTTTATTTTGAAACTGTACATCAGAATGTCCTGATTTTGTCTGAGTGACTAGGTGGGGTGTCCTGCTATCACCCTGGAGTTTGATGAGTCTTTGATATTGGACAGTTATTGTTTTGATCTCATCTAAAAACAGGGATGATAGCTCATATATGAGACTTCAAAGGTATTTTATTTTGAAACTGTACACCAGAATGTCCTGATTTTTTCTGAGTGACTAGATGGGGTGTCCTGCTTTCACCCTGGAGTGAGATGAGTCTTTGATACTGGACAGTCTTTGTTTTATTCTCATCTAAAAATAGGGATGATAGCTCATACAATAGAGATTTCAAAGGTATTTTATTTTGAAACTCGAAATCAGAATGTCCTGATTTTTTCTGAGTGACTAGGTGGGGTGTCCTGCTATCACCCTGGAGTGAGATGAGTCTTTGATACTGGACAGTTTTTGTTTTATTCTCATCTAAAAACAGGGATGATAGCTCATACAAGAGAGATTTCAAAGGTATTTTATTTTGAAACTGTACATCAGAATGTCCTGATTCTCCCTGAGTGACTAGGTGGGGTGTCCTGCTATCACCCTGGAGTGAGATGCGTCTTTGATACTGGACAGTTTTTGTTTTATTCTCAGCTAAAAACAGGGATGATAGCTCATACAATAGAGATTTCAAAGGTATTTTATTTTGAAACTCTACATCAGAATGTCCTGATTTTTTCTGAGTGACTAGATGGGGTGTCCTGCTTTCACCCTGGAGTGAGATGAGTCTTTGATACTGGACAGTTTTTGTTTTATTCTCATCTAAAAACAGGGATGATAGCACATACAAGAGAGATTTCAAAGGTATTTTATTTTGAAACTCTACATCAGAATGTCCTGATTTTTTCTGAGTGACTAGATGGGGTGTCCTGCAATCACCCTGGAGTGAGATGCGTCTTTGATACTGGACAGTATTTGTTTTATTCTCATCTAAAAACAGGGATGATAGCTCATACAAGAGAGATTTCAAAGGTATTTTATTTTGAAACTCTACATCAGAATGTCCTGATTTTTTACTGAGTGACTAGATGGGGTGTCCTGCTATCACCCTGGAGTGAGATGAGTCTTTGATACGGGACAGTTTTTGTTTTATTCTCATCTAAATACAGGGATGATAGCTCATGCAATAGAGATTTCAAAGGTCTTTTATTTTGAAACTGTCCTTCAGAATGTCCTGATTCTCCCTGAGTGACTAGGTGGGGTGTCCTGCTATCACCCTGGAGTGAGATGAGTCTTTGATACTGGACAGTTTTTGTTTTATTCTCATCTAAAAATAGGGATGATAGCTCATATATGAGATTTCAAAGGTCTTTTATTTTGAAACTGTAGATCAGAATGTCCTGATTTTTTCTGAGTGACTAGGTGGGGTGTCCTGCTATCACCCTGGAGTTTGATGAGTCTTTGATATTGGACAGTTATTGTTTTATTCTCATCTAAAAACAGGGATGATAGCATATATGAGACTTCAAAGGTATTTTATTTTGAAACTCTACATCAGAATGTCCTGATTTTTTCTGAGTGACTAGATGGGGTGTCCTGCTATCACCCTGGAGCGAGATGAGTCTTTGATACGGGACAGTTTTTGTTTTATTCTCATCTAAAAATAGGGATGATAGTTCATATATGAGATTTCAAAGGTATTTTATTTTGAAACTGTACATCAGAATGTCCTGATTTTTTCTGAGTGACTAGGTGGGGTGTCCTGCTATCACCCTGGAGTTTGATGAGTCTTTGATATTGGACAGTTATTGTTTTATTCTCATCTAAAAACAGGGATGATAGCTCATATATGAGACTTCAAAGGTATTTTATTTTGAAACTGTACACCAGAATGTCCTGATTTTTTCTGAGTGACTAGATGGGGTGTCATGCTATCACCCTGGAGTGAGATGAGTCTTTGATACGGGACAGTCTTTGTTTTATTCTCATCTAAAAACAGGGATGATAGCTCATGCAATAGAGATTTCAAAGGTATTTTATTTTGAAACTGTACTTCAGAATGTCCTGATTCTCCCTGAGTGACTAGGTGGGGAGTCCTGCTATCACCCTGGAGTGAGATGAGTCTTTGATATTGGACTGTATTTGTTTTATTCTCATCTAAAAACAGGGATGATAGCTCATGCAATAGAGATTTCAAAGGTCTTTTATTTTGAAACTCTACATCAGAAAGTCCTGATTCTCCCTGAGTGACTAGGTGGGGTGTCCTGCTATCACCCTGGAGTTTGATGAGTCTTTGATATTGGACAGTTATTGTTTTATTCTCATCTAAAAACAGGGATGATAGCTCATATATGAGACTTCAAAGGTATTTTATTTTGAAACTGTACACCAGAATGTCCTGATTTTGTCTGAGTGACTAGATGGGGTGTCCTGCTTTCACCCTGGAGTGAGATGAGTCTTTGATATTGGACAGTTATTGTTTTATTCTCATCTAAAAACAGGGATGATAGCTCATATATGAGACTTCAAAGGTATTTTATTCTGAAACTGTACACCAGAATGTCCTGATTTTTTCTGAGTGACTAGATGGGGTGTCCTGCTTTCACCCTGGAGTGAGATGAGTCTTTGATACTGGACAGTCTTTGTTTTATTCTCATCTAAAAATAGTGATGATAGCTCATACAATAGAGATTTCAAAGGTATTTTATTTTGAAACTCTACATCAGAATGTCCTGATTTTTTCTGAGTGACTAGGTGGGGTATCCTGCTATCACCCTGGAGTGAGATGAGTCTTTGATACTGGACAGTTTTTGTTTTATTCTCATCTAAAAACAGGGATGATAGCACATACAAGAGAGATTTCAAAGGTATTTTATTTTGAAACTCTACATCAGAATGTCCTGATTTTTTCTGAGTGACTAGATGGGGTGTCCTGCAATCACCCTGGAGTGAGATGCGTCTTTGATACTGGACAGTATTTGTTTTATTCTCATCTAAAAACAGGGATGATAGCTCATACAAGAGAGATTTCAAAGGTATTTTATTTTGAAACTCTACATCAGAATGTCCTGATTTTTTACTGAGTGACTAGATGGGGTGTCCTGCTATCACCCTGGAGTTAGATGAGTCTTTGATACGGGACAGTTTTTGTTTTATTCTCATCTAAAAACAGGGATGATAGCTCATGCAATAGAGATTTCAAAGGTCTTTTATTTTGAAACTGTCCTTCAGAATGTCCTGATTCTCCCTGAGTGACTAGGTGGGGTGTCCTGCTATCACCCTGGAGTGAGATGAGTCTTTGATACTGGACAGTTTTTGTTTTATTCTCATCTAAAAATAGGGATGATAGCTCATATATGAGATTTCAAAGGTCTTTTATTTTGAAACTGTACATCAGAATGTCCTGATTTTTTCTGAGTGACTAGGTGGGGTGTCCTGCTATCACCCTGGAGTTTGATGAGTCTTTGATATTGGACAGTTATTGTTTTATTCTCATCTAAAAACAGGGATGATAGCATATATGAGACTTCAAAGGTATTTTATTTTGAAACTCTACATCAGAATGTCCTGATTTTTTCTGAGTGACTAGATGGGGTGTCCTGCTATCACCCTGGAGTGAGATGAGTCTTTGATACGGGACAGTTTTTGTTTTATTCTCATCTAAAAATAGGGATGATAGTTCATATATGAGATTTCAAAGGTATTTTATTTTGAAACTGTACATCAGAATGTCCTGATTTTTTCTGAGTGACTAGGTGGGGTGTCCTGCTATCACCCTGGAGTTTGATGAGTCTTTGATATTGGACAGTTATTGTTTTATTCTCATCTAAAAACAGGGATGATAGCTCATATATGAGACTTCAAAGGTATTTTATTTTGAAACTGTACACCAGAATGTCCTGATTTTTTCTGAGTGACTAGATGGGGTGTCCTGCTTTCACCCTGGAGTGAGATGAGTCTTTGATACTGGACAGTCTTTGTTTTATTCTCATCTAAAAACAGGGATGATAGCTCATGCAATAGAGATTTCAAAGGTCTTTTATTTTGAAACTCTACATCAGAAAGTCCTGATTCTCCCTGAGTGACTAGGTGGGGTGTCCTGTTATCACCCTGAAGGGAAATGAGTATTTGATACTGGACAGTGTTTGTTTTATTCTTATCTAAATACAGAGGGATGATAGCTCATATATGAGATTTCAAAGGTATTTTATTTTGAAACTCTAAATCAGAATGTCCTGATTTTTTCTGAGTGACTAGATGGGGTGTCCTGCTATCACCCTGGAGTGAGATGCGTCTTTGATACTGGACAGTTTTTGTTTTATTCTCATCTAAAAACAGGGATGATAGCTCATACAATAGAGATTTCAAAGGTATTTTATTTTGAAACTCTACATCAGAATGTCCTGATTTTTTCTGAGTGACTAGATGGGGTGTCCTGCTATCACCCTGGAGTGAGATGAGTCTTTGATACGGGACAGTCTTTGTTTTATTCTCATCTAAAAACAGGGATGATAGCTCATGCAATAGAGATTTCAAAGGTCTTTTATTTTGAAACTGTACATCAGAATGTCCTGATTCTCCCTGAGTGACTAGGTGGGGTGTCCTGCTATCACCCTGGAGTGAGATGCGTCTTTGATACTGGACAGTTTTTGTTTTATTCTCAGCTAAAAACAGGGATGATAGCTCATACAATAGAGATTTCAAAGGTATTTTATTTTGAAACTCTACATCAGAATGTCCTGATTTTTTCTGAGTGACTAGATGGGGTGTCCTGCTATCACCCTGGAGTGAGATGAGTCTTTGATACGGGACAGTTTTTGTTTTATTCTCATCTAAAAACAGGGATGATAGCTCATATATGAGACTTCAAAGGTATTTTATTTTGAAACTGTACACCAGAATGTCCTGATTTTGTCTGAGTGACTAGATGGGGTGTCCTGCTTTCACCCTGGAGTGAGATGAGTCTTTGATATTGGACAGTTATTGTTTTATTCTCATCTAAAAACAGGGATGATAGCTCATATATGAGACTTCAAAGGTATTTTATTCTGAAACTGTACACCAGAATGTCCTGATTTTTTCTGAGTGACTAGATGGGGTGTCATGCTATCACCCTGGAGTGAGATGAGTCTTTGATACGGGACAGTCTTTGTTTTATTCTCATCTAAAAACAGGGATGATAGCTCATGCAATAGAGATTTCAAAAGGTATTTTATTTTGAAACTGTACTTCAGAATGTCCTGATTCTCCCTGAGTGACTAGGTGGGGTGTCCTGCTATCACCCTGGAGTGAGATGAGTCTTTGATACTGGACAGTTTTTGTTTTATTCTCATCTAAAAATAGGGATGATAGCTCATATATGAGATTTCAAAGGTCTTTTATTTTGAAACTGTACATCAGAATGTCCTGATTTTGTCTGAGTGACTAGGTGGGGTGTCCTGCTATCACCCTGGAGTTTGATGAGTCTTTGATATTGGACAGTTATTGTTTTGATCTCATCTAAAAACAGGGATGATAGCTCATATATGAGACTTCAAAGGTATTTTATTTTGAAACTGTACACCAGAATGTCCTGATTTTTTCTGAGTGACTATATGGGGTGTCCTGCTTTCACCCTGGAGTGAGATGAGTCTTTGATACTGGACAGTCTTTGTTTTATTCTCATCTAAAAATAGGGATGATAGCTCATACAATAGAGATTTCAAAGGTATTTTATTTTGAAACTCGAAATCAGAATGTCCTGATTTTTTCTGAGTGACTAGGTGGGGTGTCCTGCTATCACCCTGGAGTGAGATGAGTCTTTGATACTGGACAGTTTTTGTTTTATTCTCATCTAAAAACAGGGATGATAGCTCATACAAGAGAGATTTCAAAGGTATTTTATTTTGAAACTGTACACCAGAATGTCCTGATTTTTTCTGAGTGACTAGATGGGGTGTCCTGCTATCACCCTGGAGTGAGATGAGTCTTTGATACTGGACAGTTTTTGTTTTATTCTCATCTAAAAACAGGGATGATAGCTCATACAAGAGAGATTTCAAAGGTATTTTATTTTGAAACTCTACATCAGAATGTCCTGATTTTTTCTGAGTGACTAGATGGGGTGTCCTGCTATCACCCTGGAGTGAGATGAGTCTTTGATACGGGACAGTTTTTGTTTTATTCTCATCTAAAAACAGGGATGATAGCTCATGCAATAGAGATTTCAAAGGTCTTTTATTTTGAAACAGTCCTTCAGAATGTCCTGATTCTCCCTGAGTGACTAGGTGGGGTGTCCTGCTTTCACCCTGGAGTGAGATGAGTCTTTGATACTGGACAGTTTTTGTTTTATTCTCATCTAAAAACAGGGATGATAGCACATACAAGAGAGATTTCAAAGGTATTTTATTTTGAAACTCTACATCAGAATGTCCTGATTTTTTCTGAGTGACTAGATGGGGTGTCCTGCAATCACCCTGGAGTGAGATGCGTCTTTGATACTGGACAGTATTTGTTTTATTCTCATCTAAAAACAGGGATGATAGCACATACAAGAGAGATTTCAAAGGTATTTTATTTTGAAACTCTACATCAGAATGTCCTGATTTTTTACTGAGTGACTAGATGGGGTGTCCTGCTATCACCCTGGAGTGAGATGAGTCTTTGATACGGGACAGTTTTTGTTTTATTCTCATCTAAAAACAGGGATGATAGCTCATGCAATAGAGATTATAAGGTCTTTTATTTTGAAACTGTCCTTCAGAATGTCCTGATTCTCCCTGAGTGACTAGGTGGGGTGTCCTGCTATCACCCTGGAGTGAGATGAGTCTTTGATATTGGACAGTTATTGTTTTATTCTCATCTAAAAACAGGGATGATAGCATATATGAGACTTCAAAGGTATTTTATTTTGAAACTCTACATCAGAATGTCCTGATTTTTTCTGAGTGACTAGATGGGGTGTCCTGCTATCACCCTGGAGTGAGATGAGTCTTTGATACGGGACAGTTTTTGTTTTATTCTCATCTAAAAATAGGGATGATAGTTCATATATGAGATTTCAAAGGTATTTTATTTTGAAACTGTACATCAGAATGTCCTGATTTTTTCTGAGTGACTAGGTGGGGTGTCCTGCTATCACCCTGGAGTTTGATGAGTCTTTGATATTGGACAGTTATTGTTTTATTCTCATCTAAAAACAGGGATGATAGCTCATATATGAGACTTCAAAGGTATTTTATTTTGAAACTGTACACCAGAATGTCCTGATTTTTTCTGAGTGACTAGATGGGGTGTCATGCTATCACCCTGGAGTGAGATGAGTCTTTGATACGGGACAGTCTTTGTTTTATTCTCATCTAAAAACAGGGATGATAGCTCATGCAATAGAGATTTCAAAGGTATTTTATTTTGAAACTGTACTTCAGAATGTCCTGATTCTCCCTGAGTGACTAGGTGGGGTGTCCTGCTATCACCCTGGAGTGAGATGAGTCTTTGATACTGGACAGTTTTTGTTTTATTCTCATCTAAAAATAGGGATGATAGCTCATATATGAGATTTCAAAGGTCTTTTATTTTGAAACTGTACATCAGAATGTCCTGATTTTGTCTGAGTGACTAGGTGGGGTGTCCTGCTATCACCCTGGAGTTTGATGAGTCTTTGATATTGGACAGTTATTGTTTTGATCTCATCTAAAAACAGGGATGATAGCTCATATATGAGACTTCAAAGGTATTTTATTTTGAAACTGTACACCAGAATGTCCTGATTTTTTCTGAGTGACTATATGGGGTGTCCTGCTTTCACCCTGGAGTGAGATGAGTCTTTGATACTGGACAGTCTTTGTTTTATTCTCATCTAAAAATAGGGATGATAGCTCATACAATAGAGATTTCAAAGGTATTTTATTTTGAAACTCGAAATCAGAATGTCCTGATTTTTTCTGAGTGACTAGGTGGGGTGTCCTGCTATCACCCTGGAGTGAGATGAGTCTTTGATACTGGACAGTTTTTGTTTTATTCTCATCTAAAAACAGGGATGATAGCTCATACAAGAGAGATTTCAAAGGTATTTTATTTTGAAACTGTACACCAGAATGTCCTGATTTTTTCTGAGTGACTAGATGGGGTGTCCTGCTATCACCCTGGAGTGAGATGAGTCTTTGATACTGGACAGTTTTTGTTTTATTCTCATCTAAAAACAGGGATGATAGCTCATACAAGAGAGATTTCAAAGGTATTTTATTTTGAAACTCTACATCAGAATGTCCTGATTTTTTCTGAGTGACTAGATGGGGTGTCCTGCTATCACCATGGAGTGAGATGAGTCTTTGATACGGGACAGTTTTTGTTTTATTCTCATCTAAAAACAGGGATGATAGCTCATGCAATAGAGATTTCAAAGGTCTTTTATTTTGAAACAGTCCTTCAGAATGTCCTGATTCTCCCTGAGTGACTAGGTGGGGTGTCCTGCTATCACCCTGGAGTGAGATGAGTCTTTGATACTGGACAGTTTTTGTTTTATTCTCATCTAAAAATAGGGATGATAGCTCATATATGAGATTTCAAAGGTCTTTTATTTTGAAACTGTACATCAGAATGTCCTGATTTTGTCTGAGTGACTAGATGGGGTGTCCTGCTATCACCCTGGAGTTTGATGAGTCTTTGATATTGGACAGTTATTGTTTTGATCTCATCTAAAAACAGGGATGATAGCTCATATATGAGACTTCAAAGGTATTTTATTTTGAAACTGTACACCAGAATGTCCTGATTTTTTCTGAGTGACTATATGGGGTGTCCTGCTTTCACCCTGGAGTGAGATGAGTCTTTGATACTGGACAGTCTTTGTTTTATTCTCATCTAAAAATAGGGATGATAGCTCATACAATAGAGATTTCAAAGGTATTTTATTTTGAAACTCGAAATCAGAATGTCCTGATTTTTTCTGAGTGACTAGGTGGGGTGTCCTGCTATCACCCTGGAGTGAGATGAGTCTTTGATACTGGACAGTTTTTGTTTTATTCTCATCTAAAAACAGGGATGATAGCTCATACAAGAGAGATTTCAAAGGTATTTTATTTTGAAACTGTACACCAGAATGTCCTGATTTTTTCTGAGTGACTAGATGGGGTGTCCTGCTATCACCCTGGAGTGAGATGAGTCTTTGATACTGGACAGTTTTTGTTTTATTCTCATCTAAAAACAGGGATGATAGCTCATACAAGAGAGATTTCAAAGGTATTTTATTTTGAAACTCTACATCAGAATGTCCTGATTTTTTCTGAGTGACTAGATGGGGTGTCCTGCTATCACCCTGGAGTGAGATGAGTCTTTGATACGGGACAGTTTTTGTTTTATTCTCATCTAAAAACAGGGATGATAGCTCATGCAATAGAGATTTCAAAGGTCTTTTATTTTGAAACAGTCCTTCAGAATGTCCTGATTCTCCCTGAGTGACTAGGTGGGGTGTCCTGCTATCACCCTGGAGTGAGATGAGTCTTTGATACTGGACAGTTATTGTTTTATTCTCATCTAAAAACAGGGATGATAGCTCATATATGAGACTTCAAAGGTATTTTATTTTGAAACTGTACACCAGAATGTCCTGATTTTTTCTGAGTGACTAGATGGGGTGTCCTGCTTTCACCCTGGAGTGAGATGAGTCTGATACTGGACAGTCTTTGTTTTATTCTCATCTAAAAATAGGGATGATAGCTCATACAATAGAGATTTCAAAGGTATTTTATTTTGAAACTCTACATCAGAATGTCCTGATTTTTTCTGAGTGACTAGATGGGGTGTCCTGCTATCACCCTGGAGTGAGATGAGTCTTTGATACGGGACAGTTTTTGTTTTATTCTCATCTAAAAACAGGGATGATAGCTCATACAATAGAGATTTCAAAGGTCTTTTATTTTGAAACTGTCATTCAGAATGTCCTGATTCTCCCTGAGTGACTAGGTGGGGTGTCCTGCTATCACCCTGGAGTGAGATGAGTCTTTGATACTGGACAGTTTTTGTTTTATTCTCATCTAAAAACAGGGATGATAGCTCATGCAATAGAGATTTCAAAGGTCTTTTATTTTGAAACTGTACTTCAGAATGTCCTGATTCTCCCTGAGTGACTAGGTGGGGTGTCCTGCTATCACCCTGGAGTGAGATGAGTCTTTGATACTGGACAGTTTTTGTTTTATTCTCATCTAAAAATAGGGATGATAGCTCATATATGAGATTTCAAAGGTCTTTTATTTTGAAACTGTACACCAGAATGTCCTGATTTTTTCTGAGTGACTAGATGGGGTGTCCTGCTTTCACCCTGGAGTGAGATGAGTCTTTGATACTGGACAGTCTTTGTTTTATTCTCATCTAAAAATAGGGATGATAGCTCATACAATAGAGATTTCAAAGGTATTTTATTTTGAAACTCGAAATCAGAATGTCCTGATTTTTTCTGAGTGACTAGGTGGGGTGTCCTGCTATCACCCTGGAGTGAGATGAGTCTTTGATACTGGACAGTTTTTGTTTTATTCTCATCTAAAAACAGGGATGATAGCTCATACAATAGAGATTTCAAAGGTATTTTATTTTGAAACTCTACATCAGAATGTCCTGATTTTTTCTGAGTGACTAGATGGGGTGTCCTGCTATCACCCTGGAGTGAGATGAGTCTTTGATACGGGACAGTTTTTGTTTTATTCTCATCTAAAAACAGGGATGATAGCTCATATATGAGACTTCAAAGGTATTTTATTTTGAAACTGTACACCAGAATGTCCTGATTTTGTCTGAGTGACTAGATGGGGTGTCCTGCTTTCACCCTGGAGTGAGATGAGTCTTTGATATTGGACAGTTATTGTTTTATTCTCATCTAAAAACAGGGATGATAGCTCATATATGAGACTTCAAAGGTATTTTATTCTGAAACTGTACACCAGAATGTCCTGATTTTTTCTGAGTGACTAGATGGGGTGTCCTGCTTTCACCCTGGAGTGAGATGAGTCTTTGATACTGGACAGTCTTTGTTTTATTCTCATCTAAAAATAGTGATGATAGCTCATACAATAGAGATTTCAAAGGTATTTTGTTTTGAAACTCTACATCAGAATGTCCTGATTTTTTCTGAGTGACTAGGTGGGGTATCCTGCTATCACCCTGGAGTGAGATGAGTCTTTGATACTGGACAGTTTTTGTTTTATTCTCATCTAAAAACAGGGATGATAGCACATACAAGAGAGATTTCAAAGGTATTTTATTTTGAAACTCTACATCAGAATGTCCTGATTTTTTCTGAGTGACTAGATGGGGTGTCCTGCAATCACCCTGGAGTGAGATGCGTCTTTGATACTGGACAGTATTTGTTTTATTCTCATCTAAAAACAGGGATGATAGCTCATACAAGAGAGATTTCAAAGGTATTTTATTTTGAAACTCTACATCAGAATGTCCTGATTTTTTACTGAGTGACTAGATGGGGTGTCCTGCTTTCACCCTGGAGTGAGATGAGTCTTTGATACTGGACAGTCTTTGTTTTATTCTCATCTAAAAATAGGGATGATAGCTCATACAATAGAGATTTCAAAGGTATTTTATTTTGAAACTCGAAATCAGAATGTCCTGATTTTTTCTGAGTGACTAGGTGGGGTGTCCTGCTATCACCCTGGAGTGAGATGAGTCTTTGATACTGGACAGTTTTTGTTTTATTCTCATCTAAAAACAGGGATGATAGCTCATACAAGAGAGATTTCAAAGGTATTTTATTTTGAAACTCTACATCAGAATGTCCTGATTTTTTCTGAGTGACTAGATGGGGTGTCCTGCAATCACCCTGGAGTGAGATGCGTCTTTGATACTGGACAGTATTTGTTTTATTCTCATCTAAAAACAGGGATGATAGCTCATACAAGAGAGATTTCAAAGGTATTTTATTTTGAAACTCTACATCAGAATGTCCTGATTTTTTACTGAGTGACTAGATGGGGTGTCCTGCTATCACCCTGGAGTGAGATGAGTCTTTGATACGGGACAGTTTTTGTTTTATTCTCATCTAAATACAGGGATGATAGCTCATGCAATAGAGATTTCAAAGGTCTTTTATTTTGAAACTGTCCTTCAGAATGTCCTGATTCTCCCTGAGTGACTAGGTGGGGTGTCCTGCTATCACCCTGGAGTGAGATGAGTCTTTGATACTGGACAGTTTTTGTTTTATTCTCATCTAAAAATAGGGATGATAGCTCATATATGAGATTTCAAAGGTCTTTTATTTTGAAACTGTAGATCAGAATGTCCTGATTTTTTCTGAGTGACTAGGTGGGGTGTCCTGCTATCACCCTGGAGTTTG
Organism: Notothenia rossii; assembly: GCF_949606895.1. Lineage (NCBI taxonomy): Eukaryota > Metazoa > Chordata > Actinopteri > Perciformes > Nototheniidae > Notothenia > Notothenia rossii. The sequence goes on from NW_027640159.1 coordinate 321,060, forward strand.
ATGAGTCTTTGATATTGGACAGTTATTGTTTTATTCTCATCTAAAAACAGGGATGATAGCATATATGAGACTTCAAAGGTATTTTATTTTGAAACTCTACATCAGAATGTCCTGATTTTTTCTGAGTGACTAGATGGGGTGTCCTGCTATCACCCTGGAGTGAGATGAGTCTTTGATACGGGACAGTTTTTGTTTTATTCTCATCTAAAAATAGGGATGATAGTTCATATATGAGATTTCAAAGGTATTTTATTTTGAAACTGTACATCAGAATGTCCTGATTTTTTCTGAGTGACTAGGTGGGGTGTCCTGCTATCACCCTGGAGTTTGATGAGTCTTTGATATTGGACAGTTATTGTTTTATTCTCATCTAAAAACAGGGATGATAGCTCATATATGAGACTTCAAAGGTATTTTATTTTGAAACTGTACACCAGAATGTCCTGATTTTTTCTGAGTGACTAGATGGGGTGTCATGCTATCACCCTGGAGTGAGATGAGTCTTTGATACGGGACAGTCTTTGTTTTATTCTCATCTAAAAACAGGGATGATAGCTCATGCAATAGAGATTTCAAAGGTATTTTATTTTGAAACTGTACTTCAGAATGTCCTGATTCTCCCTGAGTGACTAGGTGGGGAGTCCTGCTATCACCCTGGAGTGAGATGAGTCTTTGATATTGGACTGTATTTGTTTTATTCTCATCTAAAAACAGGGATGATAGCTCATGCAATAGAGATTTCAAAGGTCTTTTATTTTGAAACTCTACATCAGAAAGTCCTGATTCTCCCTGAGTGACTAGGTGGGGTGTCCTGTTATCACCCTGAAGGGAAATGAGTATTTGATACTGGACAGTGTTTGTTTTATTCTTATCTAAATACAGAGGGATGATAGCTCATATATGAGATTTCAAAGGTATTTTATTTTGAAACTCTAAATCAGAATGTCCTGATTTTTTCTGAGTGACTAGATGGGGTGTCCTGCTATCACCCTGGAGTGAGATGCGTCTTTGATACTGGACAGTTTTTGTTTTATTCTCATCTAAAAACAGGGATGATAGCTCATACAATAGAGATTTCAAAGGTATTTTATTTTGAAACTCTACATCAGAATGTCCTGATTTTTTCTGAGTGACTAGATGGGGTGTCCTGCTATCACCCTGGAGTGAGATGAGTCTTTGATACGGGACAGTCTTTGTTTTATTCTCATCTAAAAACAGGGATGATAGCTCATGCAATAGAGATTTCAAAGGTCTTTTATTTTGAAACTGTACATCAGAATGTCCTGATTCTCCCTGAGTGACTAGGTGGGGTGTCCTGCTATCACCCTGGAGTGAGATGCGTCTTTGATACTGGACAGTTTTTGTTTTATTCTCAGCTAAAAACAGGGATGATAGCTCATACAATAGAGATTTCAAAGGTAATTTATTTTGAAACTCTACATCAGAATGTCCTGATTTTTTCTGAGTGACTAGATGGGGTGTCCTGCTATCACCCTGGAGTGAGATGAGTCTTTGATACGGGACAGTTTTTGTTTTATTCTCATCTAAAAACAGGGATGATAGCTCATATATGAGACTTCAAAGGTATTTTATTTTGAAACTGTACACCAGAATGTCCTGATTTTGTCTGAGTGACTAGATGGGGTGTCCTGCTTTCACCCTGGAGTGAGATGAGTCTTTGATATTGGACAGTTATTGTTTTATTCTCATCTAAAAACAGGGATGATGGCTCATATATGAGACTTCAAAGGTATTTTATTCTGAAACTGTACACCAGAATGTCCTGATTTTTTCTGAGTGACTAGATGGGGTGTCCTGCTTTCACCCTGGAGTGAGATGAGTCTTTGATACTGGACAGTCTTTGTTTTATTCTCATCTAAAAATAGTGATGATAGCTCATACAATAGAGATTTCAAAGGTATTTTATTTTGAAACTCTACATCAGAATGTCCTGATTTTTTCTGAGTGACTAGGTGGGGTATCCTGCTATCACCCTGGAGTGAGATGCGTCTTTGATACTGGACAGTATTTGTTTTATTCTCATCTAAAAACAGGGATGATAGCTCATACAAGAGAGATTTCAAAGGTATTTTATTTTGAAACTCTACATCAGAATGTCCTGATTTTTTACTGAGTGACTAGATGGGGTGTCCTGCTATCACCCTGGAGTGAGATGAGTCTTTGATACGGGACAGTTTTTGTTTTATTCTCATCTAAAAACAGGGATGATAGCTCATGCAATAGAGATTTCAAAGGTCTTTTATTTTGAAACTGTCCTTCAGAATGTCCTGATTCTCCCTGAGTGACTAGGTGGGGTGTCCTGCTATCACCCTGGAGTGAGATGAGTCTTTGATACTGGACAGTTTTTGTTTTATTCTCATCTAAAAATAGGGATGATAGCTCATATATGAGATTTCAAAGGTCTTTTATTTTGAAACTGTACATCAGAATGTCCTGATTTTTTCTGAGTGACTAGGTGGGGTGTCCTGCTATCACCCTGGAGTTTGATGAGTCTTTGATATTGGACAGTTATTGTTTTATTCTCATCTAAAAACAGGGATGATAGCATATATGAGACTTCAAAGGTATTTTATTTTGAAACTCTACATCAGAATGTCCTGATTTTTTCTGAGTGACTAGATGGGGTGTCCTGCTATCACCCTGGAGTGAGATGAGTCTTTGATACGGGACAGTTTTTGTTTTATTCTCATCTAAAAATAGGGATGATAGTTCATATATGAGATTTCAAAGGTATTTTATTTTGAAACTGTACATCAGAATGTCCTGATTTTTTCTGAGTGACTAGGTGGGGTGTCCTGCTATCACCCTGGAGTTTGATGAGTCTTTGATATTGGACAGTTATTGTTTTATTCTCATCTAAAAACAGGGATGATAGCTCATATATGAGACTTCAAAGGTATTTTATTTTGAAACTGTACACCAGAATGTCCTGATTTTTTCTGAGTGACTAGATGGGGTGTCATGCTATCACCCTGGAGTGAGATGAGTCTTTGATACGGGACAGTCTTTGTTTTATTCTCATCTAAAAATAGGGATGATAGCTCATATATGAGATTTCAAAGGTCTTTTATTTTGAAACTGTACATCAGAATGTCCTGATTTTGTCTGAGTGACTAGGTGGGGTGTCCTGCTATCACCCTGGAGTTTGATGAGTCTTTGATATTGGACAGTTATTGTTTTGATCTCATCTAAAAACAGGGATGATAGCTCATATATGAGACTTCAAAGGTATTTTATTTTGAAACTGTACACCAGAATGTCCTGATTTTTTCTGAGTGACTAGATGGGGTGTCCTGCTTTCACCCTGGAGTGAGATGAGTCTTTGATACTGGACAGTCTTTGTTTTATTCTCATCTAAAAATAGGGATGATAGCTCATACAATAGAGATTTCAAAGGTATTTTATTTTGAAACTCGAAATCAGAATGTCCTGATTTTTTCTGAGTGACTAGGTGGGGTGTCCTGCTATCACCCTGGAGTGAGATGAGTCTTTGATACTGGACAGTTTTTGTTTTATTCTCATCTAAAAACAGGGATGATAGCTCATACAAGAGAGATTTCAAAGGTATTTTATTTTGAAACTGTACATCAGAATGTCCTGATTCTCCCTGAGTGACTAGGTGGGGTGTCCTGCTATCACCCTGGAGTGAGATGCGTCTTTGATACTGGACAGTTTTTGTTTTATTCTCAGCTAAAAACAGGGATGATAGCTCATACAATAGAGATTTCAAAGGTATTTTATTTTGAAACTCTACATCAGAATGTCCTGATTTTTTCTGAGTGACTAGATGGGGTGTCCTGCTTTCACCCTGGAGTGAGATGAGTCTTTGATACTGGACAGTCTTTGTTTTATTCTCATCTAAAAATAGTGATGATAGCTCATACAATAGAGATTTCAAAGGTATTTTATTTTGAAACTCTACATCAGAATGTCCTGATTTTTTCTGAGTGACTAGGTGGGGTATCCTGCTATCACCCTGGAGTGAGATGAGTCTTTGATACTGGACAGTTTTTGTTTTATTCTCATCTAAAAACAGGGATGATAGCACATACAAGAGAGATTTCAAAGGTATTTTATTTTGAAACTCTACATCAGAATGTCCTGATTTTTTCTGAGTGACTAGATGGGGTGTCCTGCAATCACCCTGGAGTGAGATGCGTCTTTGATACTGGACAGTATTTGTTTTATTCTCATCTAAAAACAGGGATGATAGCTCATACAAGAGAGATTTCAAAGGTATTTTATTTTGAAACTCTACATCAGAATGTCCTGATTTTTTACTGAGTGACTAGATGGGGTGTCCTGCTATCACCCTGGAGTGAGATGAGTCTTTGATACGGGACAGTTTTTGTTTTATTCTCATCTAAATACAGGGATGATAGCTCATGCAATAGAGATTTCAAAGGTCTTTTATTTTGAAACTGTCCTTCAGAATGTCCTGATTCTCCCTGAGTGACTAGGTGGGGTGTCCTGCTATCACCCTGGAGTGAGATGAGTCTTTGATACTGGACAGTTTTTGTTTTATTCTCATCTAAAAATAGGGATGATAGCTCATATATGAGATTTCAAAGGTCTTTTATTTTGAAACTGTAGATCAGAATGTCCTGATTTTTTCTGAGTGACTAGGTGGGGTGTCCTGCTATCACCCTGGAGTTTGATGAGTCTTTGATATTGGACAGTTATTGTTTTATTCTCATCTAAAAACAGGGATGATAGCATATATGAGACTTCAAAGGTATTTTATTTTGAAACTCTACATCAGAATGTCCTGATTTTTTCTGAGTGACTAGATGGGGTGTCCTGCTATCACCCTGGAGCGAGATGAGTCTTTGATACGGGACAGTTTTTGTTTTATTCTCATCTAAAAATAGGGATGATAGTTCATATATGAGATTTCAAAGGTATTTTATTTTGAAACTGTACATCAGAATGTCCTGATTTTTTCTGAGTGACTAGGTGGGGTGTCCTGCTATCACCCTGGAGTTTGATGAGTCTTTGATATTGGACAGTTATTGTTTTATTCTCATCTAAAAACAGGGATGATAGCTCATATATGAGACTTCAAAGGTATTTTATTTTGAAACTGTACACCAGAATGTCCTGATTTTTTCTGAGTGACTAGATGGGGTGTCATGCTATCACCCTGGAGTGAGATGAGTCTTTGATACGGGACAGTCTTTGTTTTATTCTCATCTAAAAACAGGGATGATAGCTCATGCAATAGAGATTTCAAAGGTATTTTATTTTGAAACTGTACTTCAGAATGTCCTGATTCTCCCTGAGTGACTAGGTGGGGAGTCCTGCTATCACCCTGGAGTGAGATGAGTCTTTGATATTGGACTGTATTTGTTTTATTCTCATCTAAAAACAGGGATGATAGCTCATGCAATAGAGATTTCAAAGGTCTTTTATTTTGAAACTCTACATCAGAAAGTCCTGATTCTCCCTGAGTGACTAGGTGGGGTGTCCTGCTATCACCCTGGAGTTTGATGAGTCTTTGATATTGGACAGTTATTGTTTTATTCTCATCTAAAAACAGGGATGATAGCTCATATATGAGACTTCAAAGGTATTTTATTTTGAAACTGTACACCAGAATGTCCTGATTTTGTCTGAGTGACTAGATGGGGTGTCCTGCTTTCACCCTGGAGTGAGATGAGTCTTTGATATTGGACAGTTATTGTTTTATTCTCATCTAAAAACAGGGATGATAGCTCATATATGAGACTTCAAAGGTATTTTATTCTGAAACTGTACACCAGAATGTCCTGATTTTTTCTGAGTGACTAGATGGGGTGTCCTGCTTTCACCCTGGAGTGAGATGAGTCTTTGATACTGGACAGTCTTTGTTTTATTCTCATCTAAAAATAGTGATGATAGCTCATACAATAGAGATTTCAAAGGTATTTTATTTTGAAACTCTACATCAGAATGTCCTGATTTTTTCTGAGTGACTAGGTGGGGTATCCTGCTATCACCCTGGAGTGAGATGAGTCTTTGATACTGGACAGTTTTTGTTTTATTCTCATCTAAAAACAGGGATGATAGCACATACAAGAGAGATTTCAAAGGTATTTTATTTTGAAACTCTACATCAGAATGTCCTGATTTTTTCTGAGTGACTAGATGGGGTGTCCTGCAATCACCCTGGAGTGAGATGCGTCTTTGATACTGGACAGTATTTGTTTTATTCTCATCTAAAAACAGGGATGATAGCTCATACAAGAGAGATTTCAAAGGTATTTTATTTTGAAACTCTACATCAGAATGTCCTGATTTTTTACTGAGTGACTAGATGGGGTGTCCTGCTATCACCCTGGAGTTAGATGAGTCTTTGATACGGGACAGTTTTTGTTTTATTCTCATCTAAAAACAGGGATGATAGCTCATGCAATAGAGATTTCAAAGGTCTTTTATTTTGAAACTGTCCTTCAGAATGTCCTGATTCTCCCTGAGTGACTAGGTGGGGTGTCCTGCTATCACCCTGGAGTGAGATGAGTCTTTGATACTGGACAGTTTTTGTTTTATTCTCATCTAAAAATAGGGATGATAGCTCATATATGAGATTTCAAAGGTCTTTTATTTTGAAACTGTACATCAGAATGTCCTGATTTTTTCTGAGTGACTAGGTGGGGTGTCCTGCTATCACCCTGGAGTTTGATGAGTCTTTGATATTGGACAGTTATTGTTTTATTCTCATCTAAAAACAGGGATGATAGCATATATGAGACTTCAAAGGTATTTTATTTTGAAACTCTACATCAGAATGTCCTGATTTTTTCTGAGTGACTAGATGGGGTGTCCTGCTATCACCCTGGAGTGAGATGAGTCTTTGATACGGGACAGTTTTTGTTTTATTCTCATCTAAAAATAGGGATGATAGTTCATATATGAGATTTCAAAGGTATTTTATTTTGAAACTGTACATCAGAATGTCCTGATTTTTTCTGAGTGACTAGGTGGGGTGTCCTGCTATCACCCTGGAGTTTGATGAGTCTTTGATATTGGACAGTTATTGTTTTATTCTCATCTAAAAACAGGGATGATAGCTCATATATGAGACTTCAAAGGTATTTTATTTTGAAACTGTACACCAGAATGTCCTGATTTTTTCTGAGTGACTAGATGGGGTGTCCTGCTTTCACCCTGGAGTGAGATGAGTCTTTGATACTGGACAGTCTTTGTTTTATTCTCATCTAAAAACAGGGATGATAGCTCATGCAATAGAGATTTCAAAGGTCTTTTATTTTGAAACTCTACATCAGAAAGTCCTGATTCTCCCTGAGTGACTAGGTGGGGTGTCCTGTTATCACCCTGAAGGGAAATGAGTATTTGATACTGGACAGTGTTTGTTTTATTCTTATCTAAATACAGAGGGATGATAGCTCATATATGAGATTTCAAAGGTATTTTATTTTGAAACTCTAAATCAGAATGTCCTGATTTTTTCTGAGTGACTAGATGGGGTGTCCTGCTATCACCCTGGAGTGAGATGCGTCTTTGATACTGGACAGTTTTTGTTTTATTCTCATCTAAAAACAGGGATGATAGCTCATACAATAGAGATTTCAAAGGTATTTTATTTTGAAACTCTACATCAGAATGTCCTGATTTTTTCTGAGTGACTAGATGGGGTGTCCTGCTATCACCCTGGAGTGAGATGAGTCTTTGATACGGGACAGTCTTTGTTTTATTCTCATCTAAAAACAGGGATGATAGCTCATGCAATAGAGATTTCAAAGGTCTTTTATTTTGAAACTGTACATCAGAATGTCCTGATTCTCCCTGAGTGACTAGGTGGGGTGTCCTGCTATCACCCTGGAGTGAGATGCGTCTTTGATACTGGACAGTTTTTGTTTTATTCTCAGCTAAAAACAGGGATGATAGCTCATACAATAGAGATTTCAAAGGTATTTTATTTTGAAACTCTACATCAGAATGTCCTGATTTTTTCTGAGTGACTAGATGGGGTGTCCTGCTATCACCCTGGAGTGAGATGAGTCTTTGATACGGGACAGTTTTTGTTTTATTCTCATCTAAAAACAGGGATGATAGCTCATATATGAGACTTCAAAGGTATTTTATTTTGAAACTGTACACCAGAATGTCCTGATTTTGTCTGAGTGACTAGATGGGGTGTCCTGCTTTCACCCTGGAGTGAGATGAGTCTTTGATATTGGACAGTTATTGTTTTATTCTCATCTAAAAACAGGGATGATAGCTCATATATGAGACTTCAAAGGTATTTTATTCTGAAACTGTACACCAGAATGTCCTGATTTTTTCTGAGTGACTAGATGGGGTGTCATGCTATCACCCTGGAGTGAGATGAGTCTTTGATACGGGACAGTCTTTGTTTTATTCTCATCTAAAAACAGGGATGATAGCTCATGCAATAGAGATTTCAAAAGGTATTTTATTTTGAAACTGTACTTCAGAATGTCCTGATTCTCCCTGAGTGACTAGGTGGGGTGTCCTGCTATCACCCTGGAGTGAGATGAGTCTTTGATACTGGACAGTTTTTGTTTTATTCTCATCTAAAAATAGGGATGATAGCTCATATATGAGATTTCAAAGGTCTTTTATTTTGAAACTGTACATCAGAATGTCCTGATTTTGTCTGAGTGACTAGGTGGGGTGTCCTGCTATCACCCTGGAGTTTGATGAGTCTTTGATATTGGACAGTTATTGTTTTGATCTCATCTAAAAACAGGGATGATAGCTCATATATGAGACTTCAAAGGTATTTTATTTTGAAACTGTACACCAGAATGTCCTGATTTTTTCTGAGTGACTATATGGGGTGTCCTGCTTTCACCCTGGAGTGAGATGAGTCTTTGATACTGGACAGTCTTTGTTTTATTCTCATCTAAAAATAGGGATGATAGCTCATACAATAGAGATTTCAAAGGTATTTTATTTTGAAACTCGAAATCAGAATGTCCTGATTTTTTCTGAGTGACTAGGTGGGGTGTCCTGCTATCACCCTGGAGTGAGATGAGTCTTTGATACTGGACAGTTTTTGTTTTATTCTCATCTAAAAACAGGGATGATAGCTCATACAAGAGAGATTTCAAAGGTATTTTATTTTGAAACTGTACACCAGAATGTCCTGATTTTTTCTGAGTGACTAGATGGGGTGTCCTGCTATCACCCTGGAGTGAGATGAGTCTTTGATACTGGACAGTTTTTGTTTTATTCTCATCTAAAAACAGGGATGATAGCTCATACAAGAGAGATTTCAAAGGTATTTTATTTTGAAACTCTACATCAGAATGTCCTGATTTTTTCTGAGTGACTAGATGGGGTGTCCTGCTATCACCCTGGAGTGAGATGAGTCTTTGATACGGGACAGTTTTTGTTTTATTCTCATCTAAAAACAGGGATGATAGCTCATGCAATAGAGATTTCAAAGGTCTTTTATTTTGAAACAGTCCTTCAGAATGTCCTGATTCTCCCTGAGTGACTAGGTGGGGTGTCCTGCTTTCACCCTGGAGTGAGATGAGTCTTTGATACTGGACAGTTTTTGTTTTATTCTCATCTAAAAACAGGGATGATAGCACATACAAGAGAGATTTCAAAGGTATTTTATTTTGAAACTCTACATCAGAATGTCCTGATTTTTTCTGAGTGACTAGATGGGGTGTCCTGCAATCACCCTGGAGTGAGATGCGTCTTTGATACTGGACAGTATTTGTTTTATTCTCATCTAAAAACAGGGATGATAGCACATACAAGAGAGATTTCAAAGGTATTTTATTTTGAAACTCTACATCAGAATGTCCTGATTTTTTACTGAGTGACTAGATGGGGTGTCCTGCTATCACCCTGGAGTGAGATGAGTCTTTGATACGGGACAGTTTTTGTTTTATTCTCATCTAAAAACAGGGATGATAGCTCATGCAATAGAGATTATAAGGTCTTTTATTTTGAAACTGTCCTTCAGAATGTCCTGATTCTCCCTGAGTGACTAGGTGGGGTGTCCTGCTATCACCCTGGAGTGAGATGAGTCTTTGATATTGGACAGTTATTGTTTTATTCTCATCTAAAAACAGGGATGATAGCATATATGAGACTTCAAAGGTATTTTATTTTGAAACTCTACATCAGAATGTCCTGATTTTTTCTGAGTGACTAGATGGGGTGTCCTGCTATCACCCTGGAGTGAGATGAGTCTTTGATACGGGACAGTTTTTGTTTTATTCTCATCTAAAAATAGGGATGATAGTTCATATATGAGATTTCAAAGGTATTTTATTTTGAAACTGTACATCAGAATGTCCTGATTTTTTCTGAGTGACTAGGTGGGGTGTCCTGCTATCACCCTGGAGTTTGATGAGTCTTTGATATTGGACAGTTATTGTTTTATTCTCATCTAAAAACAGGGATGATAGCTCATATATGAGACTTCAAAGGTATTTTATTTTGAAACTGTACACCAGAATGTCCTGATTTTTTCTGAGTGACTAGATGGGGTGTCATGCTATCACCCTGGAGTGAGATGAGTCTTTGATACGGGACAGTCTTTGTTTTATTCTCATCTAAAAACAGGGATGATAGCTCATGCAATAGAGATTTCAAAGGTATTTTATTTTGAAACTGTACTTCAGAATGTCCTGATTCTCCCTGAGTGACTAGGTGGGGTGTCCTGCTATCACCCTGGAGTGAGATGAGTCTTTGATACTGGACAGTTTTTGTTTTATTCTCATCTAAAAATAGGGATGATAGCTCATATATGAGATTTCAAAGGTCTTTTATTTTGAAACTGTACATCAGAATGTCCTGATTTTGTCTGAGTGACTAGGTGGGGTGTCCTGCTATCACCCTGGAGTTTGATGAGTCTTTGATATTGGACAGTTATTGTTTTGATCTCATCTAAAAACAGGGATGATAGCTCATATATGAGACTTCAAAGGTATTTTATTTTGAAACTGTACACCAGAATGTCCTGATTTTTTCTGAGTGACTATATGGGGTGTCCTGCTTTCACCCTGGAGTGAGATGAGTCTTTGATACTGGACAGTCTTTGTTTTATTCTCATCTAAAAATAGGGATGATAGCTCATACAATAGAGATTTCAAAGGTATTTTATTTTGAAACTCGAAATCAGAATGTCCTGATTTTTTCTGAGTGACTAGGTGGGGTGTCCTGCTATCACCCTGGAGTGAGATGAGTCTTTGATACTGGACAGTTTTTGTTTTATTCTCATCTAAAAACAGGGATGATAGCTCATACAAGAGAGATTTCAAAGGTATTTTATTTTGAAACTGTACACCAGAATGTCCTGATTTTTTCTGAGTGACTAGATGGGGTGTCCTGCTATCACCCTGGAGTGAGATGAGTCTTTGATACTGGACAGTTTTTGTTTTATTCTCATCTAAAAACAGGGATGATAGCTCATACAAGAGAGATTTCAAAGGTATTTTATTTTGAAACTCTACATCAGAATGTCCTGATTTTTTCTGAGTGACTAGATGGGGTGTCCTGCTATCACCATGGAGTGAGATGAGTCTTTGATACGGGACAGTTTTTGTTTTATTCTCATCTAAAAACAGGGATGATAGCTCATGCAATAGAGATTTCAAAGGTCTTTTATTTTGAAACAGTCCTTCAGAATGTCCTGATTCTCCCTGAGTGACTAGGTGGGGTGTCCTGCTATCACCCTGGAGTGAGATGAGTCTTTGATACTGGACAGTTTTTGTTTTATTCTCATCTAAAAATAGGGATGATAGCTCATATATGAGATTTCAAAGGTCTTTTATTTTGAAACTGTACATCAGAATGTCCTGATTTTGTCTGAGTGACTAGATGGGGTGTCCTGCTATCACCCTGGAGTTTGATGAGTCTTTGATATTGGACAGTTATTGTTTTGATCTCATCTAAAAACAGGGATGATAGCTCATATATGAGACTTCAAAGGTATTTTATTTTGAAACTGTACACCAGAATGTCCTGATTTTTTCTGAGTGACTATATGGGGTGTCCTGCTTTCACCCTGGAGTGAGATGAGTCTTTGATACTGGACAGTCTTTGTTTTATTCTCATCTAAAAATAGGGATGATAGCTCATACAATAGAGATTTCAAAGGTATTTTATTTTGAAACTCGAAATCAGAATGTCCTGATTTTTTCTGAGTGACTAGGTGGGGTGTCCTGCTATCACCCTGGAGTGAGATGAGTCTTTGATACTGGACAGTTTTTGTTTTATTCTCATCTAAAAACAGGGATGATAGCTCATACAAGAGAGATTTCAAAGGTATTTTATTTTGAAACTGTACACCAGAATGTCCTGATTTTTTCTGAGTGACTAGATGGGGTGTCCTGCTATCACCCTGGAGTGAGATGAGTCTTTGATACTGGACAGTTTTTGTTTTATTCTCATCTAAAAACAGGGATGATAGCTCATACAAGAGAGATTTCAAAGGTATTTTATTTTGAAACTCTACATCAGAATGTCCTGATTTTTTCTGAGTGACTAGATGGGGTGTCCTGCTATCACCCTGGAGTGAGATGAGTCTTTGATACGGGACAGTTTTTGTTTTATTCTCATCTAAAAACAGGGATGATAGCTCATGCAATAGAGATTTCAAAGGTCTTTTATTTTGAAACAGTCCTTCAGAATGTCCTGATTCTCCCTGAGTGACTAGGTGGGGTGTCCTGCTATCACCCTGGAGTGAGATGAGTCTTTGATACTGGACAGTTATTGTTTTATTCTCATCTAAAAACAGGGATGATAGCTCATATATGAGACTTCAAAGGTATTTTATTTTGAAACTGTACACCAGAATGTCCTGATTTTTTCTGAGTGACTAGATGGGGTGTCCTGCTTTCACCCTGGAGTGAGATGAGTCTGATACTGGACAGTCTTTGTTTTATTCTCATCTAAAAATAGGGATGATAGCTCATACAATAGAGATTTCAAAGGTATTTTATTTTGAAACTCTACATCAGAATGTCCTGATTTTTTCTGAGTGACTAGATGGGGTGTCCTGCTATCACCCTGGAGTGAGATGAGTCTTTGATACGGGACAGTTTTTGTTTTATTCTCATCTAAAAACAGGGATGATAGCTCATACAATAGAGATTTCAAAGGTCTTTTATTTTGAAACTGTCATTCAGAATGTCCTGATTCTCCCTGAGTGACTAGGTGGGGTGTCCTGCTATCACCCTGGAGTGAGATGAGTCTTTGATACTGGACAGTTTTTGTTTTATTCTCATCTAAAAACAGGGATGATAGCTCATGCAATAGAGATTTCAAAGGTCTTTTATTTTGAAACTGTACTTCAGAATGTCCTGATTCTCCCTGAGTGACTAGGTGGGGTGTCCTGCTATCACCCTGGAGTGAGATGAGTCTTTGATACTGGACAGTTTTTGTTTTATTCTCATCTAAAAATAGGGATGATAGCTCATATATGAGATTTCAAAGGTCTTTTATTTTGAAACTGTACACCAGAATGTCCTGATTTTTTCTGAGTGACTAGATGGGGTGTCCTGCTTTCACCCTGGAGTGAGATGAGTCTTTGATACTGGACAGTCTTTGTTTTATTCTCATCTAAAAATAGGGATGATAGCTCATACAATAGAGATTTCAAAGGTATTTTATTTTGAAACTCGAAATCAGAATGTCCTGATTTTTTCTGAGTGACTAGGTGGGGTGTCCTGCTATCACCCTGGAGTGAGATGAGTCTTTGATACTGGACAGTTTTTGTTTTATTCTCATCTAAAAACAGGGATGATAGCTCATACAATAGAGATTTCAAAGGTATTTTATTTTGAAACTCTACATCAGAATGTCCTGATTTTTTCTGAGTGACTAGATGGGGTGTCCTGCTATCACCCTGGAGTGAGATGAGTCTTTGATACGGGACAGTTTTTGTTTTATTCTCATCTAAAAACAGGGATGATAGCTCATATATGAGACTTCAAAGGTATTTTATTTTGAAACTGTACACCAGAATGTCCTGATTTTGTCTGAGTGACTAGATGGGGTGTCCTGCTTTCACCCTGGAGTGAGATGAGTCTTTGATATTGGACAGTTATTGTTTTATTCTCATCTAAAAACAGGGATGATAGCTCATATATGAGACTTCAAAGGTATTTTATTCTGAAACTGTACACCAGAATGTCCTGATTTTTTCTGAGTGACTAGATGGGGTGTCCTGCTTTCACCCTGGAGTGAGATGAGTCTTTGATACTGGACAGTCTTTGTTTTATTCTCATCTAAAAATAGTGATGATAGCTCATACAATAGAGATTTCAAAGGTATTTTGTTTTGAAACTCTACATCAGAATGTCCTGATTTTTTCTGAGTGACTAGGTGGGGTATCCTGCTATCACCCTGGAGTGAGATGAGTCTTTGATACTGGACAGTTTTTGTTTTATTCTCATCTAAAAACAGGGATGATAGCACATACAAGAGAGATTTCAAAGGTATTTTATTTTGAAACTCTACATCAGAATGTCCTGATTTTTTCTGAGTGACTAGATGGGGTGTCCTGCAATCACCCTGGAGTGAGATGCGTCTTTGATACTGGACAGTATTTGTTTTATTCTCATCTAAAAACAGGGATGATAGCTCATACAAGAGAGATTTCAAAGGTATTTTATTTTGAAACTCTACATCAGAATGTCCTGATTTTTTACTGAGTGACTAGATGGGGTGTCCTGCTATCACCCTGGAGTGAGATGAGTCTTTGATACGGGACAGTTTTTGTTTTATTCTCATCTAAAAACAGGGATGATAGCTCATGCAATAGAGATTTCAAAGGTCTTTTATTTTGAAACTGTCCTTCAGAATGTCCTGATTCTCCCTGAGTGACTAGGTGGGGTGTCCTGCAATCACCCTGGAGTGAGATGAGTCTTTGATACTGGACAGTTTTTGTTTTATTCTCATCTAAAAACAGGGATGATAGCTCATGCAATAGAGATTTCAAAGGTCTTTTATTTTGAAACTGTCCTTCAGAATGTCCTGATTTTTTCTGAGTGACTAGGTGGGGTGTCCTGCTATCACCCTGGAGTTTGATGAGTCTTTGATATTGGACAGTTATTGTTTTATTCTCATCTAAAAACAGGGATGATAGCATATATGAGACTTCAAAGGTATTTTATTTTGAAACTCTACATCAGAATGTCCTGATTTTTTCTGAGTGACTAGATGGGGTGTCCTGCTATCACCCTGGAGTGAGATGAGTCTTTGATACGGGACAGTTTTTGTTTTATTCTCATCTAAAAATAGGGATGATAGTTCATATATGAGATTTCAAAGGTATTTTATTTTGAAACTGTACATCAGAATGTCCTGATTTTTTCTGAGTGACTAGGTGGGGTGTCCTGCTATCACCCTGGAGTTTGATGAGTCTTTGATATTGGACAGTTATTGTTTTATTCTCATCTAAAAACAGGGATGATAGCTCATATATGAGACTTCAAAGGTATTTTATTTTGAAACTGTACACCAGAATGTCCTGATTTTTTCTGAGTGACTAGATGGGGTGTCATGCTATCACCCTGGAGTGAGATGAGTCTTTGATACGGGACAGTCTTTGTTTTATTCTCATCTAAAAACAGGGATGATAGCTCATGCAATAGAGATTTCAAAGGTATTTTATTTTGAAACTGTACTTCAGAATGTCCTGATTCTCCCTGAGTGACTAGGTGGGGTGTCCTGCTATCACCCTGGAGTGAGATGAGTCTTTGATACTGGACAGTTTTTGTTTTATTCTCATCTAAAAATAGGGATGATAGCTCATATATGAGATTTCAAAGGTCTTTTATTTTGAAACTGTACATCAGAATGTCCTGATTTTGTCTGAGTGACTAGGTGGGGTGTCCTGCTATCACCCTGGAGTTTGATGAGTCTTTGATATTGGACAGTTATTGTTTTGATCTCATCTAAAAACAGGGATGATAGCTCATATATGAGACTTCAAAGGTATTTTATTTTGAAACTGTACACCAGAATGTCCTGATTTTTTCTGAGTGACTATATGGGGTGTCCTGCTTTCACCCTGGAGTGAGATGAGTCTTTGATACTGGACAGTCTTTGTTTTATTCTCATCTAAAAATAGGGATGATAGCTCATACAATAGAGATTTCAAAGGTATTTTATTTTGAAACTCGAAATCAGAATGTCCTGATTTTTTCTGAGTGACTAGGTGGGGTGTCCTGCTATCACCCTGGAGTGAGATGAGTCTTTGATACTGGACAGTTTTTGTTTTATTCTCATCTAAAAACAGGGATGATAGCTCATACAAGAGAGATTTCAAAGGTATTTTATTTTGAAACTGTACACCAGAATGTCCTGATTTTTTCTGAGTGACTAGATGGGGTGTCCTGCTATCACCCTGGAGTGAGATGAGTCTTTGATACTGGACAGTTTTTGTTTTATTCTCATCTAAAAACAGGGATGATAGCTCATACAATAGAGATTTCAAAGGTCTTTTATTTTGAAACTGTCATTCAGAATGTCCTGATTCTCCCTGAGTGACTAGGTGGGGTGTCCTGCTATCACCCTGGAGTGAGATGAGTCTTTGATACTGGACAGTTTTTGTTTTATTCTCATCTAAAAACAGGGATGATAGCTCATGCAATAGAGATTTCAAAGGTCTTTTATTTTGAAACTGTACTTCAGAATGTCCTGATTCTCCCTGAGTGACTAGGTGGGGTGTCCTGCTATCACCCTGGAGTGAGATGAGTCTTTGATACTGGACAGTTTTTGTTTTATTCTCATCTAAAAATAGGGATGATAGCTCATATATGAGATTTCAAAGGTCTTTTATTTTGAAACTGTACACCAGAATGTCCTGATTTTTTCTGAGTGACTAGATGGGGTGTCCTGCTTTCACCCTGGAGTGAGATGAGTCTTTGATACTGGACAGTCTTTGTTTTATTCTCATCTAAAAATAGGGATGATAGCTCATACAATAGAGATTTCAAAGGTATTTTATTTTGAAACTCGAAATCAGAATGTCCTGATTTTTTCTGAGTGACTAGGTGGGGTGTCCTGCTATCACCCTGGAGTGAGATGAGTCTTTGATACTGGACAGTTTTTGTTTTATTCTCATCTAAAAACAGGGATGATAGCTCATACAATAGAGATTTCAAAGGTATTTTATTTTGAAACTCTACATCAGAATGTCCTGATTTTTTCTGAGTGACTAGATGGGGTGTCCTGCTATCACCCTGGAGTGAGATGAGTCTTTGATACGGGACAGTTTTTGTTTTATTCTCATCTAAAAACAGGGATGATAGCTCATATATGAGACTTCAAAGGTATTTTATTTTGAAACTGTACACCAGAATGTCCTGATTTTGTCTGAGTGACTAGATGGGGTGTCCTGCTTTCACCCTGGAGTGAGATGAGTCTTTGATATTGGACAGTTATTGTTTTATTCTCATCTAAAAACAGGGATGATAGCTCATATATGAGACTTCAAAGGTATTTTATTCTGAAACTGTACACCAGAATGTCCTGATTTTTTCTGAGTGACTAGATGGGGTGTCCTGCTTTCACCCTGGAGTGAGATGAGTCTTTGATACTGGACAGTCTTTGTTTTATTCTCATCTAAAAATAGTGATGATAGCTCATACAATAGAGATTTCAAAGGTATTTTGTTTTGAAACTCTACATCAGAATGTCCTGATTTTTTCTGAGTGACTAGGTGGGGTATCCTGCTATCACCCTGGAGTGAGATGAGTCTTTGATACTGGACAGTTTTTGTTTTATTCTCATCTAAAAACAGGGATGATAGCACATACAAGAGAGATTTCAAAGGTATTTTATTTTGAAACTCTACATCAGAATGTCCTGATTTTTTCTGAGTGACTAGATGGGGTGTCCTGCAATCACCCTGGAGTGAGATGCGTCTTTGATACTGGACAGTATTTGTTTTATTCTCATCTAAAAACAGGGATGATAGCTCATACAAGAGAGATTTCAAAGGTATTTTATTTTGAAACTCTACATCAGAATGTCCTGATTTTTTACTGAGTGACTAGATGGGGTGTCCTGCTATCACCCTGGAGTGAGATGAGTCTTTGATACGGGACAGTTTTTGTTTTATTCTCATCTAAAAACAGGGATGATAGCTCATGCAATAGAGATTTCAAAGGTCTTTTATTTTGAAACTGTCCTTCAGAATGTCCTGATTCTCCCTGAGTGACTAGGTGGGGTGTCCTGCAATCACCCTGGAGTGAGATGAGTCTTTGATACTGGACAGTTTTTGTTTTATTCTCATCTAAAAACAGGGATGATAGCTCATGCAATAGAGATTTCAAAGGTCTTTTATTTTGAAACTGTCCTTCAGAATGTCCTGATTTTTTCTGAGTGACTAGGTGGGGTGTCCTGCTATCACCCTGGAGTTTGATGAGTCTTTGATATTGGACAGTTATTGTTTTATTCTCATCTAAAAACAGGGATGATAGCATATATGAGACTTCAAAGGTATTTTATTTTGAAACTCTACATCAGAATGTCCTGATTTTTTCTGAGTGACTAGATGGGGTGTCCTGCTATCACCCTGGAGTGAGATGAGTCTTTGATACGGGACAGTTTTTGTTTTATTCTCATCTAAAAATAGGGATGATAGTTCATATATGAGATTTCAAAGGTATTTTATTTTGAAACTGTACATCAGAATGTCCTGATTTTTTCTGAGTGACTAGGTGGGGTGTCCTGCTATCACCCTGGAGTTTGATGAGTCTTTGATATTGGACAGTTATTGTTTTATTCTCATCTAAAAACAGGGATGATAGCTCATATATGAGACTTCAAAGGTATTTTATTTTGAAACTGTACACCAGAATGTCCTGATTTTTTCTGAGTGACTAGATGGGGTGTCATGCTATCACCCTGGAGTGAGATGAGTCTTTGATACGGGACAGTCTTTGTTTTATTCTCATCTAAAAACAGGGATGATAGCTCATGCAATAGAGATTTCAAAGGTATTTTATTTTGAAACTGTACTTCAGAATGTCCTGATTCTCCCTGAGTGACTAGGTGGGGTGTCCTGCTATCACCCTGGAGTGAGATGAGTCTTTGATACTGGACAGTTTTTGTTTTATTCTCATCTAAAAATAGGGATGATAGCTCATATATGAGATTTCAAAGGTCTTTTATTTTGAAACTGTACATCAGAATGTCCTGATTTTGTCTGAGTGACTAGGTGGGGTGTCCTGCTATCACCCTGGAGTTTGATGAGTCTTTGATATTGGACAGTTATTGTTTTGATCTCATCTAAAAACAGGGATGATAGCTCATATATGAGACTTCAAAGGTATTTTATTTTGAAACTGTACACCAGAATGTCCTGATTTTTTCTGAGTGACTATATGGGGTGTCCTGCTTTCACCCTGGAGTGAGATGAGTCTTTGATACTGGACAGTCTTTGTTTTATTCTCATCTAAAAATAGGGATGATAGCTCATACAATAGAGATTTCAAAGGTATTTTATTTTGAAACTCGAAATCAGAATGTCCTGATTTTTTCTGAGTGACTAGGTGGGGTGTCCTGCTATCACCCTGGAGTGAGATGAGTCTTTGATACTGGACAGTTTTTGTTTTATTCTCATCTAAAAACAGGGATGATAGCTCATACAAGAGAGATTTCAAAGGTATTTTATTTTGAAACTGTACACCAGAATGTCCTGATTTTTTCTGAGTGACTAGATGGGGTGTCCTGCTATCACCCTGGAGTGAGATGAGTCTTTGATACTGGACAGTTTTTGTTTTATTCTCATCTAAAAACAGGGATGATAGCTCATACAAGAGAGATTTCAAAGGTATTTTATTTTGAAACTCTACATCAGAATGTCCTGATTTTTTCTGAGTGACTAGATGGGGTGTCCTGCTATCACCCTGGAGTGAGATGAGTCTTTGATACGGGACAGTTTTTGTTTTATTCTCATCTAAAAACAGGGATGATAGCTCATGCAATAGAGATTTCAAAGGTCTTTTATTTTGAAACAGTCCTTCAGAATGTCCTGATTCTCCCTGAGTGACTAGGTGGGGTGTCCTGCTATCACCCTGGAGTGAGATGAGTCTTTGATACTGGACAGTTTTTGTTTTATTCTCATCTAAAAATAGGGATGATAGCTCATATATGAGATTTCAAAGGTCTTTTATTTTGAAACTGTACATCAGAATGTCCTGATTTTGTCTGAGTGACTAGGTGGGGTGTCCTGCTATCACCCTGGAGTTTGATGAGTCTTTGATATTGGACAGTTATTGTTTTGATCTCATCTAAAAACAGGGATGATAGCTCATATATGAGACTTCAAAGGTATTTTATTTTGAAACTGTACACCAGAATGTCCTGATTTTTTCTGAGTGACTATATGGGGTGTCCTGCTTTCACCCTGGAGTGAGATGAGTCTTTGATACTGGACAGTCTTTGTTTTATTCTCATCTAAAAATAGGGATGATAGCTCATACAATAGAGATTTCAAAGGTATTTTATTTTGAAACTCGAAATCAGAATGTCCTGATTTTTTCTGAGTGACTAGGTGGGGTGTCCTGCTATCACCCTGGAGTGAGATGAGTCTTTGATACTGGACAGTTTTTGTTTTATTCTCATCTAAAAACAGGGATGATAGCTCATACAAGAGAGATTTCAAAGGTATTTTATTTTGAAACTGTACACCAGAATGTCCTGATTTTTTCTGAGTGACTAGATGGGGTGTCCTGCTATCACCCTGGAGTGAGATGAGTCTTTGATACTGGACAGTTTTTGTTTTATTCTCATCTAAAAACAGGGATGATAGCTCATACAAGAGAGATTTCAAAGGTATTTTATTTTGAAACTCTACATCAGAATGTCCTGATTTTTTCTGAGTGACTAGATGGGGTGTCCTGCTATCACCCTGGAGTGAGATGAGTCTTTGATACGGGACAGTTTTTGTTTTATTCTCATCTAAAAACAGGGATGATAGCTCATGCAATAGAGATTTCAAAGGTCTTTTATTTTGAAACAGTCCTTCAGAATGTCCTGATTCTCCCTGAGTGACTAGGTGGGGTGTCCTGCTATCACCCTGGAGTGAGATGAGTCTTTGATACTGGACAGTTATTGTTTTATTCTCATCTAAAAACAGGGATGATAGCTCATATATGAGACTTCAAAGGTATTTTATTTTGAAACTGTACACCAGAATGTCCTGATTTTTTCTGAGTGACTAGATGGGGTGTCCTGCTTTCACCCTGGAGTGAGATGAGTCTTTGATACTGGACAGTCTTTGTTTTATTCTCATCTAAAAATAGGGATGATAGCTCATACAATAGAGATTTCAAAGGTATTTTATTTTGAAACTCTACATCAGAATGTCCTGATTTTTTCTGAGTGACTAGATGGGGTGTCCTGCTATCACCCTGGAGTGAGATGAGTCTTTGATACGGGACAGTTTTTGTTTTATTCTCATCTAAAAACAGGGATGATAGCTCATGCAATAGAGATTTCAAAGGTCTTTTATTTTGAAACTGTACTTCAGAATGTCCTGATTCTCCCTGAGTGACTAGGTGGGGTGTCCTGCTATCACCCTGGAGTGAGATGAGTCTTTGATACTGGACAGTTTTTGTTTTATTCTCATCTAAAAACAGGGATGATAGCTCATACAATAGAGATTTCAAAGGTCTTTTATTTTGAAACTGTCATTCAGAATGTCCTGATTCTCCCTGAGTGACTAGGTGGGGTGTCCTGCTATCACCCTGGAGTGAGATGAGTCTTTGATACTGGACAGTTTTTGTTTTATTCTCATCTAAAAACAGGGATGATAGCTCATGCAATAGAGATTTCAAAGGTCTTTTATTTTGAAACTGTACTTCAGAATGTCCTGATTCTCCCTGAGTGACTAGGTGGGGTGTCCTGCTATCACCCTGGAGTGAGATGAGTCTTTGATACTGGACAGTTTTTGTTTTATTCTCATCTAAAAATAGGGATGATAGCTCATATATGAGATTTCAAAGGTCTTTTATTTTGAAACTGTACATCAGAATGTCCTGATTTTGTCTGAGTGACTAGGTGGGGTGTCCTGCTATCACCCTGGAGTTTGATGAGTCTTTGATATTGGACAGTTATTGTTTTGATCTCATCTAAAAACAGGGATGATAGCTCATATATGAGACTTCAAAGGTATTTTATTTTGAAACTGTACACCAGAATGTCCTGATTTTTTCTGAGTGACTAGATGGGGTGTCCTGCTTTCACCCTGGAGTGAGATGAGTCTTTGATACTGGACAGTCTTTGTTTTATTCTCATCTAAAAATAGGGATGATAGCTCATACAATAGAGATTTCAAAGGTATTTTATTTTGAAACTCGAAATCAGAATGTCCTGATTTTTTCTGAGTGACTAGGTGGGGTGTCCTGCTATCACCCTGGAGTGAGATGAGTCTTTGATACTGGACAGTTTTTGTTTTATTCTCATCTAAAAACAGGGATGATAGCTCATACAATAGAGATTTCAAAGGTATTTTATTTTGAAACTCTACATCAGAATGTCCTGATTTTTTCTGAGTGACTAGATGGGGTGTCCTGCTATCACCCTGGAGTGAGATGAGTCTTTGATACGGGACAGTTTTTGTTTTATTCTCATCTAAAAACAGGGATGATAGCTCATATATGAGACTTCAAAGGTATTTTATTTTGAAACTGTACACCAGAATGTCCTGATTTTGTCTGAGTGACTAGATGGGGTGTCCTGCTTTCACCCTGGAGTGAGATGAGTCTTTGATATTGGACAGTTATTGTTTTATTCTCATCTAAAAACAGGGATGATAGCTCATATATGAGACTTCAAAGGTATTTTATTCTGAAACTGTACACCAGAATGTCCTGATTTTTTCTGAGTGACTAGATGGGGTGTCCTGCTTTCACCCTGGAGTGAGATGAGTCTTTGATACTGGACAGTCTTTGTTTTATTCTCATCTAAAAATAGTGATGATAGCTCATACAATAGAGATTTCAAAGGTATTTTGTTTTGAAACTCTACATCAGAATGTCCTGATTTTTTCTGAGTGACTAGGTGGGGTATCCTGCTATCACCCTGGAGTGAGATGAGTCTTTGATACTGGACAGTTTTTGTTTTATTCTCATCTAAAAACAGGGATGATAGCACATACAAGAGAGATTTCAAAGGTATTTTATTTTGAAACTCTACATCAGAATGTCCTGATTTTTTCTGAGTGACTAGATGGGGTGTCCTGCAATCACCCTGGAGTGAGATGCGTCTTTGATACTGGACAGTATTTGTTTTATTCTCATCTAAAAACAGGGATGATAGCTCATACAAGAGAGATTTCAAAGGTATTTTATTTTGAAACTCTACATCAGAATGTCCTGATTTTTTACTGAGTGACTAGATGGGGTGTCCTGCTATCACCCTGGAGTGAGATGAGTCTTTGATACGGGACAGTTTTTGTTTTATTCTCATCTAAAAACAGGGATGATAGCTCATGCAATAGAGATTTCAAAGGTCTTTTATTTTGAAACTGTCCTTCAGAATGTCCTGATTCTCCCTGAGTGACTAGGTGGGGTGTCCTGCAATCACCCTGGAGTGAGATGAGTCTTTGATACTGGACAGTTTTTGTTTTATTCTCATCTAAAAACAGGGATGATAGCTCATGCAATAGAGATTTCAAAGGTCTTTTATTTTGAAACTGTCCTTCAGAATGTCCTGATTTTTTCTGAGTGACTAGGTGGGGTGTCCTGCTATCACCCTGGAGTTTGATGAGTCTTTGATATTGGACAGTTATTGTTTTATTCTCATCTAAAAACAGGGATGATAGCATATATGAGACTTCAAAGGTATTTTATTTTGAAACTCTACATCAGAATGTCCTGATTTTTTCTGAGTGACTAGATGGGGTGTCCTGCTATCACCCTGGAGTGAGATGAGTCTTTGATATGGGACAGTTTTTGTTTTATTGTCATCTAAAAATAGGGATGATAGTTCATATATGAGATTTCAAAGGTATTTTATTTTGAAACTGTACATCAGAATGTCCTGATTTTTTCTGAGTGACTAGGTGGGGTGTCCTGCTATCACCCTGGAGTTTGATGAGTCTTTGATATTGGACAGTTATTGTTTTATTCTCATCTAAAAACAGGGATGATAGCTCATATATGAGACTTCAAAGGTATTTTATTTTGAAACTGTACACCAGAATGTCCTGATTTTTTCTGAGTGACTAGATGGGGTGTCATGCTATCACCCTGGAGTGAGATGAGTCTTTGATACGGGACAGTCTTTGTTTTATTCTCATCTAAAAACAGGGATGATAGCTCATGCAATAGAGATTTCAAAGGTCTTTTATTTTGAAACTGTACATCAGAATGTCCTGATTCTCCCTGAGTGACTAGGTGGGGTGTCCTGCTATCACCCTGGAGTGAGATGCGTCTTTGATACTGGACAGTTTTTGTTTTATTCTCAGCTAAAAACAGGGATGATAGCTCATACAATAGAGATTTCAAAGGTATTTTATTTTGAAACTCTACATCAGAATGTCCTGATTTTTTCTGAGTGACTAGATGGGGTGTCCTGCTATCACCCTGGAGTGAGATGAGTCTTTGATACGGGACAGTTTTTGTTTTATTCTCATCTAAAAACAGGGATGATAGCTCATATATGAGACTTCAAAGGTATTTTATTTTGAAACTGTACACCAGAATGTCCTGATTTTGTCTGAGTGACTAGATGGGGTGTCCTGCTTTCACCCTGGAGTGAGATGAGTCTTTGATATTGGACAGTTATTGTTTTATTCTCATCTAAAAACAGGGATGATAGCTCATATATGAGACTTCAAAGGTATTTTATTCTGAAACTGTACACCAGAATGTCCTGATTTTTTCTGAGTGACTAGATTGGGTGTCCTGCTTTCACCCTGGAGTGAGATGAGTCTTTGATACTGGACAGTCTTTGTTTTATTCTCATCTAAAAATAGTGATGATAGCTCATACAATAGAGATTTCAAAGGTATTTTATTTTGAAACTCTACATCAGAATGTCCTGATTTTTTCTGAGTGACTAGGTGGGGTATCCTGCTATCACCCTGGAGTGAGATGAGTCTTTGATACTGGACAGTTTTTGTTTTATTCTCATCTAAAAACAGGGATGATAGCACATACAAGAGAGATTTCAAAGGTATTTTATTTTGAAACTCTACATCAGAATGTCCTGATTTTTTCTGAGTGACTAGATGGGGTGTCCTGCAATCACCCTGGAGTGAGATGCGTCTTTGATACTGGACAGTATTTGTTTTATTCTCATCTAAAAACAGGGATGATAGCTCATACAAGAGAGATTTCAAAGGTATTTTATTTTGAAACTCTACATCAGAATGTCCTGATTTTTTACTGAGTGACTAGATGGGGTGTCCTGCTATCACCCTGGAGTGAGATGAGTCTTTGATACGGGACAGTTTTTGTTTTATTCTCATCTAAAAACAGGGATGATAGCTCATGCAATAGAGATTATAAGGTCTTTTATTTTGAAACTGTCCTTCAGAATGTCCTGATTCTCCCTGAGTGACTAGGTGGGGTGTCCTGCTATCACCCTTGAGTTTGATGAGTCTTTGATATTGGACAGTTATTGTTTTATTCTCATCTAAAAACAGGGATGATAGCATATATGAGACTTCAAAGGTATTTTATTTTGAAACTCTACATCAGAATGTCCTGATTTTTTCTGAGTGACTAGATGGGGTGTCGTGCTATCACCCTGGAGTGAGATGAGTCTTTGATACGGGACAGTTTTTGTTTTATTCTCATCTAAAAATAGGGATGATAGTTCATATATGAGATTTCAAAGGTATTTTATTTTGAAACTGTACATCAGAATGTCCTGATTTTTTCTGAGTGACTAGGTGGGGTGTCCTGCTATCACCCTGGAGTTTGATGAGTCTTTGATATTGGACAGTTATTGTTTTATTCTCATCTAAAAACAGGGATGATAGCTCATATATGAGACTTCAAAGGTATTTTATTTTGAAACTGTACACCAGAATGTCCTGATTTTTTCTGAGTGACTAGATGGGGTGTCATGCTATCACCCTGGAGTGAGATGAGTCTTTGATACGGGACAGTCTTTGTTTTATTCTCATCTAAAAACAGGGATGATAGCTCATGCAATAGAGATTTCAAAGGTATTTTATTTTGAAACTGTACTTCAGAATGTCCTGATTCTCCCTGAGTGACTAGGTGGGGTGTCCTGCTATCACCCTGGAGTGAGATGAGTCTTTGATACTGGACAGTTTTTGTTTTATTCTCATCTAAAAATAGGGATGATAGCTCATATATGAGATTTCAAAGGTCTTTTATTTTGAAACTGTACATCAGAATGTCCTGATTTTGTCTGAGTGACTAGGTGGGGTGTCCTGCTATCACCCTGGAGTTTGATGAGTCTTTGATATTGGACAGTTATTGTTTTGATCTCATCTAAAAACAGGGATGATAGCTCATATATGAGACTTCAAAGGTATTTTATTTTGAAACTGTACACCAGAATGTCCTGATTTTTTCTGAGTGACTATATGGGGTGTCCTGCTTTCACCCTGGAGTGAGATGAGTCTTTGATACTGGACAGTCTTTGTTTTATTCTCATCTAAAAATAGGGATGATAGCTCATACAATAGAGATTTCAAAGGTATTTTATTTTGAAACTCGAAATCAGAATGTCCTGATTTTTTCTGAGTGACTAGGTGGGGTGTCCTGCTATCACCCTGGAGTGAGATGAGTCTTTGATACTGGACAGTTTTTGTTTTATTCTCATCTAAAAACAGGGATGATAGCTCATACAAGAGAGATTTCAAAGGTATTTTATTTTGAAACTGTACACCAGAATGTCCTGATTTTTTCTGAGTGACTAGATGGGGTGTCCTGCTATCACCCTTGAGTTTGATGAGTCTTTGATATTGGACAGTTATTGTTTTATTCTCATCTAAAAACAGGGATGATAGCATATATGAGACTTCAAAGGTATTTTATTTTGAAACTCTACATCAGAATGTCCTGATTTTTTCTGAGTGACTAGATGGGGTGTCGTGCTATCACCCTGGAGTGAGATGAGTCTTTGATACGGGACAGTTTTTGTTTTATTCTCATCTAAAAATAGGGATGATAGTTCATATATGAGATTTCAAAGGTATTTTATTTTGAAACTGTACATCAGAATGTCCTGATTTTTTCTGAGTGACTAGGTGGGGTGTCCTGCTATCACCCTGGAGTTTGATGAGTCTTTGATATTGGACAGTTATTGTTTTATTCTCATCTAAAAACAGGGATGATAGCTCATATATGAGACTTCAAAGGTATTTTATTTTGAAACTGTACACCAGAATGTCCTGATTTTTTCTGAGTGACTAGATGGGGTGTCATGCTATCACCCTGGAGTGAGATGAGTCTTTGATACGGGACAGTCTTTGTTTTATTCTCATCTAAAAACAGGGATGATAGCTCATGCAATAGAGATTTCAAAGGTATTTTATTTTGAAACTGTACTTCAGAATGTCCTGATTCTCCCTGAGTGACTAGGTGGGGTGTCCTGCTATCACCCTGGAGTGAGATGAGTCTTTGATACTGGACAGTTTTTGTTTTATTCTCATCTAAAAATAGGGATGATAGCTCATATATGAGATTTCAAAGGTCTTTTATTTTGAAACTGTACATCAGAATGTCCTGATTTTGTCTGAGTGACTAGGTGGGGTGTCCTGCTATCACCCTGGAGTTTGATGAGTCTTTGATATTGGACAGTTATTGTTTTGATCTCATCTAAAAACAGGGATGATAGCTCATATATGAGACTTCAAAGGTATTTTATTTTGAAACTGTACACCAGAATGTCCTGATTTTTTCTGAGTGACTATATGGGGTGTCCTGCTTTCACCCTGGAGTGAGATGAGTCTTTGATACTGGACAGTCTTTGTTTTATTCTCATCTAAAAATAGGGATGATAGCTCATACAATAGAGATTTCAAAGGTATTTTATTTTGAAACTCGAAATCAGAATGTCCTGATTTTTTCTGAGTGACTAGGTGGGGTGTCCTGCTATCACCCTGGAGTGAGATGAGTCTTTGATACTGGACAGTTTTTGTTTTATTCTCATCTAAAAACAGGGATGATAGCTCATACAAGAGAGATTTCAAAGGTATTTTATTTTGAAACTGTACACCAGAATGTCCTGATTTTTTCTGAGTGACTAGATGGGGTGTCCTGCTATCACCCTGGAGTGAGATGAGTCTTTGATACTGGACAGTTTTTGTTTTATTCTCATCTAAAAACAGGGATGATAGCTCATACAAGAGAGATTTCAAAGGTATTTTATTTTGAAACTCTACATCAGAATGTCCTGATTTTTTCTGAGTGACTAGATGGGGTGTCCTGCTATCACCCTGGAGTGAGATGAGTCTTTGATACGGGACAGTTTTTGTTTTATTCTCATCTAAAAACAGGGATGATAGCTCATGCAATAGAGATTTCAAAGGTCTTTTATTTTGAAACAGTCCTTCAGAATGTCCTGATTCTCCCTGAGTGACTAGATGGGGTGTCCTGCTATCACCCTGGAGTGAGATGAGTCTTTGATACTGGACAGTTTTTGTTTTATTCTCATCTAAAAATAGGGATGATAGCTCATATATGAGATTTCAAAGGTCTTTTATTTTGAAACTGTACATCAGAATGTCCTGATTTTTTATGAGTGACTAGGTCGGGTGTCCTGCTATCACCCTGGAGTTTGATGAGTCTTTGATATTGGACAGTTATTGTTTTATTCTCATCTAAAAACAGGGATGATAGCTCATATATGAGACTTCAAAGGTATTTTATTTTGAAACTGTACACCAGAATGTCCTGATTTTTTCTGAGTGACTAGATGGGGTGTCCTGCTTTCACCCTGGAGTGAGATGAGTCTTTGATACTGGACAGTCTTTGTTTTATTCTCATCTAAAAATAGGGATGATAGCTCATACAATAGAGATTTCAAAGGTATTTTATTTTGAAACTCTACATCAGAATGTCCTGATTTTTTCTGAGTGACTAGATGGGGTGTCCTGCTATCACCCTGGAGTGAGATGAGTCTTTGATACGGGACAGTTTTTGTTTTATTCTCATCTAAAAACAGGGATGATAGCTCATGCAATAGAGATTTCAAAGGTCTTTTATTTTGAAACTGTACTTCAGAATGTCCTGATTCTCCCTGAGTGACTAGGTGGGGTGTCCTGCTATCACCCTGGAGTGAGATGAGTCTTTGATACTGGACAGTTTTTGTTTTATTCTCATCTAAAAACAGGGATGATAGCTCATACAATAGAGATTTCAAAGGTCTTTTATTTTGAAACTGTCATTCAGAATGTCCTGATTCTCCCTGAGTGACTAGGTGGGGTGTCCTGCTATCACCCTGGAGTGAGATGAGTCTTTGATACTGGACAGTTTTTGTTTTATTCACATCTAAAAATAGGGATGATAGCTCATATATGAGATTTCAAAGGTCTTTTATTTTGAAACTGTACATCAGAATGTCCTGATTTTTTCTGAGTGACTAGGTGGGGTGTCCTGCTATCACCCTGGAGTTTGATGAGTATTTGATATTGGACAGTTATTGTTTTATTCTCATCTAAAAATAGGGATGATAGCTCATATATGAGATTTCAAAGGTCTTTTATTTTGAAACTGTACATCAGAATGTCCTGATTTTTTATGAGTGACTAGGTCGGGTGTCCTGCTATCACCCTGGAGTTTGATGAGTCTTTGATATTGGACAGTTATTGTTTTATTCTCATCTAAAAACAGGGATGATAGCTCATATATGAGACTTCAAAGGTATTTTATTTTGAAACTGTACACCAGAATGTCCTGATTTTTTCTGAGTGACTAGATGGGGTGTCCTGCTTTCACCCTGGAGTGAGATGAGTCTTTGATACTGGACAGTCTTTGTTTTATTCTCATCTAAAAATAGGGATGATAGCTCATACAATAGAGATTTCAAAGGTATTTTATTTTGAAACTCTACATCAGAATGTCCTGATTTTTTCTGAGTGACTAGATGGGGTGTCCTGCTATCACCCTGGAGTGAGATGAGTCTTTGATACGGGACAGTTTTTGTTTTATTCTCATCTAAAAACAGGGATGATAGCTCATGCAATAGAGATTTCAAAGGTCTTTTATTTTGAAACTGTACTTCAGAATGTCCTGATTCTCCCTGAGTGACTAGGTGGGGTGTCCTGCTATCACCCTGGAGTGAGATGAGTCTTTGATACTGGACAGTTTTTGTTTTATTCTCATCTAAAAACAGGGATGATAGCTCATACAATAGAGATTTCAAAGGTCTTTTATTTTGAAACTGTCATTCAGAATGTCCTGATTCTCCCTGAGTGACTAGGTGGGGTGTCCTGCTATCACCCTGGAGTGAGATGAGTCTTTGATACTGGACAGTTTTTGTTTTATTCACATCTAAAAATAGGGATGATAGCTCATATATGAGATTTCAAAGGTCTTTTATTTTGAAACTGTACATCAGAATGTCCTGATTTTTTCTGAGTGACTAGGTGGGGTGTCCTGCTATCACCCTGGAGTTTGATGAGTATTTGATATTGGACAGTTATTGTTTTATTCTCATCTAAAAACAGGGATGATAGCTCATATATGAGACTTCAAAGGTCTTTTATTTTGAAACTGTACTTCAGAATGTCCTGATTCTCCCTGAGTGACTAGGTGGGGTGTCCTGCTATCACCCTGGAGTGAGATGAGTCTTTGATACTGGACAGTTTTTGTTTTATTCTCATCTAAAAATAGGGATGATAGCTCATATATGAGATTTCAAAGGTCTTTTATTTTGAAACTCTACATCAGAATGTCCTGATTTTTTCTGAGTGACTAGGTGGGGTGTCCTGCTATCACCCTGGAGTGAGATGAGTCTTTGATACTGGACAGTTTTTGTTTTATTCTCATCTAAAAACAGGGATGATAGCTCATACAAGAGAGATTTCAAAGGTATTTTATTTTGAAACTCTACATCAGAATGTCCTGATTCTCCCTGAGTGACTAGATGGGGCGTCCTGCTATCACCCTGGAGTGAGATGCGTCTTTGATACGGGACAGTCTTTGTTTTATTTGATACTGGACAGTTTTTGTTTTATTCTCATCTAAATACAGAGATAATAGCTCATATATGAGATTTCAAAGGTCTTTTATTTTGAAACTGTCATTCAGAATGTCCTGATTCTCCCTGAGTAACTAGGTGGGGTGTCCTGCTATCACCCTGGAGTGAGATGAGTCTTTGATACTGGACAGTTTTTGTTTTATTCTCATCTAAAAACAGGGATGATAGCTCATACAATAGAGATTTCAAAGGTATTTTATTTTGAAACTCTACATCAGAATGTCCTGATTTTTTCTGAGTGACTAGGTGGGGTGTCCTGCTATCACCCTGGAGTGAGATGCGTCTTTGATACTGGACAGTTTTTGTTTTATTCTCATCTAAAAACAGGGATGATAGCTCATACAATAGAGATTTCAAAGGTATTTTATTTTGAAACTCTACATCAGAATGTCCTGATTTTTTCTGAGTGACTAGATGGGGTGTCCTGCTATCACCCTGGAGTGAGATGAGTCTTTGATACGGAACAGTTTTTGTTTTATTCTCATCTAAAAACAGGGATGGTAGCTCATGCAATAGAGATTTCAAAGGTCTTTTATTTTGAAACTGTACTTCAGAATGTCCTGATTCTCCCTGAGTGACTAGGTGGGGAGTCCTGCTATCACCCTGGAGTGAGATGAGTCTTTGATATTGGACTGTATTTGTTTTATTCTCATCTAAAAACAGGGATGATAGCTCATGCAATAGAGATTTCAAAGGTCTTTTATTTTGAAACTCTACATCAGAAAGTCCTGATTCTCCCTGAGTGACTAGGTGGGGTGTCCTGTTATCACCCTGAAGGGAAATGAGTATTTGATACTGGACAGTGTTTGTTTTATTCTTATCTAAATACAGAGGGATGATAGCTCATATATGAGATTTCAAAGGTATTTTATTTTGAAACTCTAAATCAGAATGTCCTGATTTTTTCTGAGTGACTAGATGGGGTGTCCTGCTATCACCCTGGAGTGAGATGCGTCTTTGATACTGAACAGTTTTTGTTTTATTCTCATCTAAAAACAGGGATGATAGCTCATACAATAGAGATTTCAAAGGTATTTTATTTTGAAACTCTACATCAGAATGTCCTGATTTTTTCTGAGTGACTAGATGGGGTGTCCTGCTATCACCCTGGAGTGAGATGAGTCTTTGATACGGGACAGTCTTTGTTTTATTCTCATCTAAAAACAGGGATGATAGCTCATGCAATAGAGATTTCAAAGGTCTTTTATTTTGAAACTGTACATCAGATTGTCCTGATTCTCCCTGAGTGACTAGGTGGGGTGTCCTGCTATCACCCTGGAGTGAGATGCGTCTTTGATACTGGACAGTTTTTGTTTTATTCTCAGCTAAAAACAGGGATGATAGCTCATACAATAGAGATTTCAAAGGTATTTTATTTTGAAACTCTACATCAGAATGTCCTGATTTTTTCTGAGTGACTAGATGGGGTGTCCTGCTATCACCCTGGAGTGAGATGAGTCTTTGATACGGGACAGTTTTTGTTTTATTCTCATCTAAAAACAGGGATGATAGCTCATATATGAGACTTCAAAGGTATTTTATTTTGAAACTGTACACCAGAATGTCCTGATTTTTTCTGAGTGACTAGATGGGGTGTCCTGCTTTCACCCTGGAGTGAGATGAGTCTTTGATACTGGACAGTCTTTGTTTTATTCTCAT
This sequence comes from Notothenia rossii, assembly GCF_949606895.1. Taxonomy (NCBI): domain Eukaryota; kingdom Metazoa; phylum Chordata; class Actinopteri; order Perciformes; family Nototheniidae; genus Notothenia; species Notothenia rossii. Next base: position 353,877 of record NW_027640159.1, read on the forward strand.
CTAAAAACAGGGATGATAGCACATACAAGAGAGATTTCAAAGGTATTTTATTTTGAAACTCTACATCAGAATGTCCTGATTTTTTCTGAGTGACTAGATGGGGTGTCCTGCAATCACCCTGGAGTGAGATGCGTCTTTGATACTGGACAGTATTTGTTTTATTCTCATCTAAAAACAGGGATGATAGCTCATACAAGAGAGATTTCAAAGGTATTTTATTTTGAAACTCTACATCAGAATGTCCTGATTTTTTACTGAGTGACTAGATGGGGTGTCCTGCTATCACCCTGGAGTGAGATGAGTCTTTGATACGGGACAGTTTTTTTTTTATTCTCATCTAAAAACAGGGATGATAGCTCATGCAATAGAGATTTCAAAGGTCTTTTATTTTGAAACTGTCCTTCAGAATGTCCTGATTCTCCCTGGGTGACTAGGTGGGGTGTCCTGCTATCACCCTGGAGTGAGATGAGTCTTTGATACTGGACAGTTGTTGTTTTATTCTCATCTAAAAATAGGGATGATAGCTCATATATGAGATTTCAAAGGTCTTTTATTTTGAAACTGTACATCAGAATATCCTGATTTTTTCTGAGTGACTAGGTGGGGTGTCCTGCTATCACCCTGGAGTTTGATGAGTCTTTGATATTGGACAGTTATTGTTTTATTCTCATCTAAAAACAGGGATGATAGCATATATGAGACTTCAAAGGTATTTTATTTTGAAACTCTACATCAGAATGTCCTGATTTTTTCTGAGTGACTAGATGGGGTGTCCTGCTATCACCCTGGAGTGAGATGAGTCTTTGATACTGGACAGTTTTTGTTTTATTCTCATCTAAAAATAGGGATGATAGCTCATATATGAGATTTCAAAGGTCTTTTATTTTGAAACTGTACATCAGAATGTCCTGATTTTGTCTGAGTGACTAGGTGGGGTGTCCTGCTATCACCCTGGAGTTTGATGAGTCTTTGATATTGGACAGTTATTGTTTTGATCTCATCTAAAAACAGGGATGATAGCTCATATATGAGACTTCAAAGGTATTTTATTTTGAAACTGTACACCAGAATGTCCTGATTTTTTCTGAGTGACTATATGGGGTGTCCTGCTTTCACCCTGGAGTGAGATGAGTCTTTGATACTGGACAGTCTTTGTTTTATTCTCATCTAAAAATAGGGATGATAGCTCATACAATAGAGATTTCAAAGGTATTTTATTTTGAAACTCGAAATCAGAATGTCCTGATTTTTTCTGAGTGACTAGGTGGGGTGTCCTGCTATCACCCTGGAGTGAGATGAGTCTTTGATACTGGACAGTTTTTGTTTTATTCTCATCTAAAAACAGGGATGATAGCTCATACAAGAGAGATTTCAAAGGTATTTTATTTTGAAACTGTACACCAGAATGTCCTGATTTTTTCTGAGTGACTAGATGGGGTGTCCTGCTATCACCCTGGAGTGAGATGAGTCTTTGATACTGGACAGTGTTTGTTTTATTCTCATCTAAAAACAGGGATGATAGCTCATACAAGAGAGATTTCAAAGGTATTTTATTTTGAAACTCTACATCAGAATGTCCTGATTTTTTCTGAGTGACTAGATGGGGTGTCCTGCTATCACCCTGGAGTGAGATGAGTCTTTGATACGGGACAGTTTTTGTTTTATTCTCATCTAAAAACAGGGATGATAGCTCATGCAATAGAGATTTCAAAGGTCTTTTATTTTGAAACAGTCCTTCAGAATGTCCTGATTCTCCCTGAGTGACTAGGTGGGGTGTCCTGCTATCACCCTGGAGTGAGATGAGTCTTTGATACTGGACAGTTTTTGTTTTATTCTCATCTAAAAACAGGGATGATAGCTCATATATGAGACTTCAAAGGTATTTTATTTTGAAACTGTACACCAGAATGTCCTGATTTTTTCTGAGTGACTAGATGGGGTGTCCTGCTTTCACCCTGGAGTGAGATGAGTCTTTGATACTGGACAGTTTTTGTTTTATTCTCATCTAAAAACAGGGATGATAGCTCATGCAATAGAGATTTCAAAGGTCTTTTATTTTGAAACTGTACTTCAGAATGTCCTGATCCTCCCTGAGTGACTAGGTGGGGTGTCCTGCTATCACCCTGGAGTGAGATGAGTCTTTGATACTGGACAGTTTTTGTTTTATTCTCATCTAAAAACAGGGATGATAGCTCATACAATAGAGATTTCAAAGGTCTTTTATTTTGAAACTGTCATTCAGAATGTCCTGATTCTCCCTGAGTGACTAGGTGGGGTGTCCTGCTATCACCCTGGAGTGAGATGAGTCTTTGATACTGGACAGTTTTTGTTTTATTCTCATCTAAAAATAGGGATGATAGCTCATATATGAGATTTCAAAGGTCTTTTATTTTGAAACTGTACATCAGAATGTCCTGATTTTTTCTGAGTGACTAGGTGGGGTGTCCTGCTATCACCCTGGAGTTTGATGAGTATTTGATATTGGACAGTTATTGTTTTATTCTCATCTAAAAACAGGGATGATAGCTCATATATGAGACTTCAAAGGTATTTTATTTTGAAACTGTACACCAGAATGTCCTGATTTTTTCTGAGTGACTAGATGGGGTGTCCTGCCTTCACCCTGGAGTGAGATGAGTCTTTGATACTGGACAGTCTTTGTTTTATTCTCATCTAAAAATAGGGATGATAGCTCATACAATAGAGATTTCAAAGGTATTTTATTTTGAAACTGTACACCAGAATGTCCTGATTTTTTCTGAGTGACTAGATGGGGTGTCCTGCTTTCACCCTGGAGTGAGATGAGTCTTTGATACTGGACAGTTTTTGTTTTATTCTCATCTAAAAACAGGGATGATAGCTCATGCAATAGAGATTTCAAAGGTCTTTTATTTTGAAACTGTACTTCAGAATGTCCTGATCCTCCCTGAGTGACTAGGTGGGGTGTCCTGCTATCACCCTGGAGTGAGATGAGTCTTTGATACAGGACAGTTTTTGTTTTATTATCATCTAAAAACAGGGATGATAGCTCATGCAATAGAGATTTCAAAGGTCTTTTATTTTGAAACTGTACTTCAGAATGTCCTGATTCTCCCTGAGTGACTAGGTGGGGTGTCCTGCTATCACCCTGAAGGAAAATGAGTATTTGATACTGGACAGTTTTTATTTTATTCTTATCTAAATACAGAGGTATGATAGCTCATATATTAAATTTCAAAGGTCTTTTATTTTGAAACTCTACATCAGAATGTCCTGATTCTCCCTGAGTGACTAGGTGGGGTGTCCTGCTATCACCCTGAAGTGAGATGCGTCTTTGATACTGGAGAGTCTTTGTTTTATTCTCATCTAAACAGAGAGGGATGATAGCTCATATAAGAGATTTCAAAGGTCTTTTATTTTGAAAATCAAGATCAGAATGTCCTGATTTTTTCTGAGTGACTAGATGGGGTGTCCTGCTATCACCATGGAGTTAGATGAGTCTTTGATACTGGACAGTGTTTGTTTTATTCCAATCTAAAAACAGGGATGATAGCTCATATATGAGACTTCAAAGGTATTTTATTTTGAAACTCTAAATCAGAATGTCCTGATTCTCCCTGAGTGACTAGGTGGGGTGTCCTGCTATCACCCTGGAGTGAGATGCGTCTTTGATACTGGACAGTTTTTGTTGTATTCTCATCTAAAAACAGGGATGATAGCTCATACAATAGAGATGTCAAAGGTCTTTTATTTTGAAACACTACATCAGAATGTCCTGATGTTTTCTCAGTTCTCTAGGTGGGGTGTCCTGCTATCACCCTGGAGTGAGATGAGTCTTTGATACTGGAGAGTTTTTGTTTTATTCTCATCTAAACAGAGAGGGATGATAGCTCATATATGAGATTTCAAAGGTATTTTATTTTGAAACTCTACATCAGAATGTCCTGATTTGTTTTCGGAGTGACTAGAAAGGGTGTCCTGCTATAAACCTATAGTGAGATGAGTCTTTGATACTGGACAGTTTTTGTTTTATTCTCAACTAAAAACAGGGATGATAGCTCATGCAATAGAGATTTCAAATGTCTTTTATTTTGAAACTGTACATCAGAATGTCCTGATCTTTTCTGGGTTCTCTAGGTGGGGTGACCTGCTATCACCCTGGAGTGAGATGAGTCTTTAATACTGGAGAGTTTTGGTTGTATTCTCATCTAAACAGAGAGGGATGATAGCTCATGCAATAGAGATTTCAAAGGTCTTTTATTTTGAAACTCTACATCAGAATGTCCTGATTTTTTCTGAGTGACTAGATGGGGTGTCCTGCTATCACCTTGGAATGAGATGAGTCTTCGATACTGGAGAGTTTTTGTTTTATTCTCATCTAAACAGAGAGGGATGATAGCTCATATATGAGATTTCAAAGGTCTTTTATTTTGAAACTCTAAATCAGAATGTCCTGATTCTCCCTGAGTGACTAGGTGGGGTGTCCTGCTATCACCCTGGAGTTTGATGAGTTTTTGATATTGGACAGTGTTTGTTTTATTCTCATCTAAAAACAGGGATGATAGCTAATACAATAGAGATTTCAAAAATATTTTATTTTGAAACTCTACATCAGAATGTCCTGATTTTTTTCTCAGTGACTAGATGGGGTGTCCTGCTATCACTCTGGAGTGAGATGAGTCTTTGATACTGGAGAGATTTTGTTTTATTCTCATCTAAACAGAGGGATGATAGCTCATATATGAGATTTCAAAGGTCTTTTATCTTGAAACTCTACATCAGAATGTCCTGATTTTTTCTGAGTGACTTGATGGGGTGTCCTGCTATCACCATGGAGTTAGATGAGTCTTTGATACTGGACAGTGTTTGTTTTATTCCCATCTAAAAAAAGGGATGATAGCTCATATATGAGATTTCAAACGTATTTTCTTTTGAAACTCTAAATCAGAATGTCCTGATTTTTTCTGAGTGACTAGGTGGGGTGTCCTGCTATCACCCTGGAGTGAGATGCGTCTTTGATACTGGACAGTCTTTGTTTTATTCTCATCTAAAAATAGGGATTTATAGCTCATACAATAGAGATTTCAAAGGTATTTTATTTTGAAACACTACATCAGAATGTCCTGATTTTTTCTGAGTGACTAGGTGGGGTGTCCTGCTATCACCCTGGAGTGAGATGAGTCTTTGATACTGGACAGTTTTGTTTTATTCTCATCTAAACAGAGAGGGATGATAGCTCATATATGAGATTTCAAAGGTCTTTTATTTTGAAACTGTACATCAGAATGTCCTGATTTTTTCTGAGTGACTATGTGGCGTGTCCTGCTATCAACCTGGAGTTAGATCAGTCTTTGATACTTGAGAGTTTTTGTTTTATTCTCATCTAAACAGAGAGGGATGATAGCTCATATATGAGATTTCAAAGGTCTTTTATTTTGAAACTCTACATCAGAATGTCCTGATTTTTTCGGAGTGACTAGAAAGGGTGTCCTGCTATCACCATGGAGTGAGATGAGTCTTTGATACTGGACAGTCTTTGTTTTATTCTCATCTAAAAACAGGGATGATAGCTCATACAATAGAGATTTCAAAGTTCTTTTATTTTGAAACTCTACATCAGAAAGTCCTGATTCTCCCTGAGTGACTAGGTGGGGTGTCCTGTTATAACCCTGAAGGGAAATGAGTATTTGATCCTGGACAGTTTTTGTTTTATTCTTATCTAAATACAGAGGGATGATAGCTCATATATGAGATTTCAAACGTCTTTTATTTTGAAACTGCACATCAGAATGTCCTGATTTTTTCTCAGTGACTAGATGGGGTGTCCTGCTATCACCCTGGAGTGAGATGAGTCTTTGATACTGGACAGTTTTTGTTTTATTCTCATCTAAAAACAGGGATGATAGCTAATACAATAGAAATTTCAAAAATATTTTATTTTGAAACTCTACATCAGAATGTCCTGATTTTTTTCTCAGTGACTAGATGGGGTGTCCTGCTATCACTCTGGAGTGAGATGAGTCTTTGATACTGGAAAGATTTTGTTTTATTCTCATCTAAACAGAGAGGGATGATAGCTCATATATGAGATTTCAAAGGTCTTTTATTTTGAAACTCTACATCAGAATGTCCTGATTTTTTCTGAGTGACTTGATGGGGTGTCCTGCTATCACCATGGAGTTAGATGAGTCTTTGATACTGGACAGTGTTTGTTTTATTCCCATCTAAAAAAAGGGATGATAGCTCATATATGAGATTTCAAAGGTATTTTCTTTTGAAACTCTATATCAGAATGTCCTGATTTTTTCTGAGTGACTAGGTGGGGTGTCCTGCTATCACCCTGGAGTGAGATGCGTCTTTGATACTGGACAGTCTTTGTTTTATTCTCATCTAAAAATAGGGATTTATAGCTCATACAATAGAGATTTCAAAGGTATTTTATTTTGAAACACTACATCAGAATGTCCTGATTTTTTCTGAGTGACTATGTGGCGTGTCCTGCTATCAACCTGGAGTTAGATCAGTCTTTGATACTTGAGAGTTTTTGTTTTATTCTCATCTAAACAGAGAGGGATGATAGCTCATATATGAGATTTCAAAGGTCTTTTATTTTGAAACTGTACATCAGAATGTCCTGATTTTTTCTGAGTGACTATGTGGCGTGTCCTGCTATCAACCTGGAGTTAGATCAGTCTTTGATACTTGAGAGTTTTTGTTTTATTCTCATCTAGACAGAGAGGGATTATAGCTCATATATGAGATTTCAAAGGTCTTTTATTTTGAAACTCTACATCAGAATGTCCTGATTCTCCCTGAGTGACTAGGTGGGGTGTCCTGCTATCACCCTGGAGTGAGATGCGTCTTTGATACTGGACAGTGTTTGTTTTATTATCATCTAAAAACAGGGATGATAGCTCATACAATAGAGATTTCAAATGTATTTTATTTTGAAACTCTACATCAGAATGTCCTGATTTTTTCGGAGTGACTAGATGGGGTGTCCTGCTATCACCATGGAGTTAGATGAGTCTTTGATACTGGACAGTGTTTGTTTTATTCCCATCTAAAAACAGGGATGATAGCTCATATATGAGACTTCAAAGGTATTTTATTTTGAAACTCTAAATCAGAATGTCCTGATTTTTTCTGAGTGACTAGGTGGGGTGTCCTGCTATCACCCTGGAGTGAGATGCGTCTTTGATACTGGACAGTCTTAGTTTTATTCTCATCTAAAAATCGGGATGATAGCTCATACAATAGAGATTTCAAAGGTATTTTATTTTGAAACTCTACATCAGAATGTCCTGATTTTTTCTGAGTGACTAGGTGGGGTGTCCCGCTATCACCCTGGAGTGAGATGCGTCTTTGATACTGGACAGTCTTTGTTTTATTCTCATCTAAAAATAGGGATGATAGCTCATACAATAGAGATTTCAAAGGTATTTTATTTTGAAACTCTACATCAGAATGTCCTGATTTTTTCTGATTGACTAGGTGGGGTGTCCTGCTATCATCCTGGAGTGAGATGAGTATTTGATACTGGACAGTTTTGTTTTATTCTCATCTAAACAGAGAGGGATGATAGCTCATATATGAGATTTCAAAGGTCTTTTATTTTGAAACTGTACATCAGAATGTCCTGATTTTTTCTGAGTGACTATGTGGCGTGTCCTGCTATCACCCTGGAGTTAGATCAGTCTTTGATACTTGAGAGTTTTTGTTTTATTATCATCTAAACAGAGAGGGATTATAGCTCATATATGAGATTTCAAAGGTCTTTTATTTTGAAACTCTACATCCGAATGTCCTGATTCTCCCTGAGTGACTAGGTGGGGTGTCCTGCTATCACCCTGGAGTGAGATGCGTCTTTGATACTGGACAGTTTTTGTTTTATTCTCATCTAAAAACAGGGATGATAGCTCATACAATAGAGATTTCAAAGGTATTTTATTTTGAAACTCTACATCAGAATGTCCTGATTTTTTCTGAGTGACTAGAAGGGGTGTCCTGCTATCACCCTGGAGTGAGATGAGTCTTTGATACTGGACATTTTTTGTTTTATTCTCATCTAAAAACAGGGATGATAGCTCATGCAATAGAGATTTCAAAGGTATTTTATTTTGAAACTGTACATCAGAATGTCCTGATTCTCCCTGAGTGACTAGGTGGGGTGTCCTGTTATCACCCTGAAGGGAAATGAGTATTTGATACTGAATAGTTTTTGTTTTATTCTCATCTAAAAACAGGGATGATAGCTAATACAATAGAGATTTCAAAAATATTTTATTTTGAAACTCTAAATCAGAATGTCCTGATTCTCCCTGAGTGACTAGGTGGGGTGTCCTGTTATCACCCTGAAGGGAAATGAGTATTTGATACTGAATAGTTTTTGTTTTATTCTCATCTAAAAACAGGGATGATAGCTCATACAATAGAGATGTCAAAGGTATTTTATTTTGAAACTGTATATCAGAATGTCCTGATTTTTTCTGAGTGACTAGATGGGGTTTCCTGCTATCACCCTGGAGTGAGATGAGTCTTTGATACTGGGCAGTCTTTGTTTTATTCTCATCTAAATACAGGGATGATAGCTCATACAATAGAGATTTCAAAGTTCTTTTATTTTGAAACTCTACATCAGAAAGTCCTGATTCTCCCTGAGTGACTAGGTGGGGTGTCCTGTTATAACCCTGAAGGGAAATGAGTATTTTATACTGGACAGTTTTTGTTTTATTCTTATCTAAATACAGAGTGATGATAGCTCATATATGAGATTTCAAAGGTCTTTTATTTTGAAACTGTACATCAGAATGTCCTGATTCTCCCTGAGTGACTAGGTGGGGTGTCCTGCTATCACCCTGGAGTGAGATGCATCTTTGATACTGGACATTCTTTGTTTTATTCTCATCTAAAAATAGGGATGATAGCTCATACAATAGAGATTTCAAAGGTATTTTATTTTGAAACTCTACATCAGAATGTCCTGATTTTTTCTGAGTGACTATGTGGCGTGTCCTGCTATCACCCTGGAGTTAGATCAATCTTTGATACTTTAGAGTTTTTGTTTTATTCTCATCTAAAAACAGGGATGATAGCTCATATATGAGACTTCAAAGGTATTTTATTTTGAAACTGTACATCAGAATGTCCTGATTTTTTCTGAGTGACTATGTGGCGTGTCCTGCTATCACCCTGGAGTTAGATCAGTCTTTGATACTTGAGAGTTTTTGTTTTATTCTCATCTAAACAGAGAGGGATTATAGCTCATATATGAGATTTCAAAGGTCTTTTATTTTGAAACTCTAAATCAGAATGTCCTGATTCTCCCTGAGTGACTAGGTGGGGTGACCTGCTATCACCCTGGAGTGAGATGCGTCTTTGATACTGGACATTTTTTGTTTTATTCTCATCTAAAAACAGGGATGATAGCTCATACAATAGAGATTTCAAATGTATTTTATTTTGAAACTGTACATCAGAATGTCCTGATTCTCCCTGAGTGACTAGGTGGGGTGTCCTGCTATCACCCTGGAGTGAGATGCATCTTTGATACTGGACAGTTTTTGTTTTATTCTCATCTAAAAACAGGGATGATAGCTAAAACAATAGAGATTTCAAAGGTATTTTATTTTGAAACTCTACATCAGAATGTCCTGATTTTTTCTGAGTGACTAGGTGGGGTGTCCTGTTATCACCCTGGAGTTTGATGAGTCTTTGATATTGGACAGTTATTGTTTTATTCTCATCTAAAAACAGGGATGATAGCTCATATATGAGACTTCAAAGGTATTTTATTTTGAAACTGTACATCAGAATGTCCTGATTCTCCCTGAGTGACTAGGTGGGGTTTCCTTCTATCACCCTGGAGTGAGATGAGTTTTTGATATTGGACAGTATTTGTTTTATTCTCATCTAAAAACAGGGATGATAGCTCATATATGAGAATTCAAAGGTCTTTTATTTTGAAACTGTACATCAGAATGTCCTGATTTTTTCTGAGTGACTATGTGGCGTGTCCTGCTATCAACCTGGAGTTAGATCAGTCTTTGATACTTGAGAGTTTTTGTTTTATTCTCATCTAAACAGAGAGGGATTATAGCTCATATATGAGATTTCAAAGGTCTTTTATTTTGAAACTCTACATCAGAATGTCCTGATTCTCCCTGAGTGACTAGGTGGGGTGTCCTGCTATCACCCTGGAGTGAGATGCGTCTTTGATACTGGACAGTGTTTGTTTTATTATCATCTAAAAACAGGGATGATAGCTCATACAATAGAGATTTCAAATGTATTTTATTTTGAAACTCTACATCAGAATGTCCTGATTTTTTCGGAGTGACTAGATGGGGTGTCCTGCTATCACCATGGAGTTAGATGAGTCTTTGATACTGGACAGTGTTTGTTTTATTCCCATCTAAAAACAGGGATGATAGCTCATATATGAGACTTCAAAGGTATTTTATTTTGAAACTCTAAATCAGAATGTCCTGATTTTTTCTGAGTGACTAGGTGGGGTGTCCTGCTATCACCCTGGAGTGAGATGCGTCTTTGATACTGGACAGTCTTAGTTTTATTCTCATCTAAAAATCGGGATGATAGCTCATACAATAGAGATTTCAAAGGTATTTTATTTTGAAACTCTACATCAGAATGTCCTGATTTTTTCTGAGTGACTAGGTGGGGTGTCCTGCTATCACCCTGGAGTGAGATGCGTCTTTGATACTGGACAGTCTTTGTTTTATTCTCATCTAAAAATAGGGATGATAGCTCATACAATAGAGATTTCAAAGGTATTTTATTTTGAAACTCTACATCAGAATGTCCTGATTTTTTCTGATTGACTAGGTGGGGTGTCCTGCTATCATCCTGGAGTGAGATGAGTATTTGATACTGGACAGTTTTGTTTTATTCTCATCTAAACAGAGAGGGATGATAGCTCATATATGAGATTTCAAAGGTCTTTTATTTTGAAACTGTACATCAGAATGTCCTGATTTTTTCTGAGTGACTATGTGGCGTGTCCTGCTATCACCCTGGAGTTAGATCAGTCTTTGATACTTGAGAGTTTTTGTTTTATTATCATCTAAACAGAGAGGGATTATAGCTCATATATGAGATTTCAAAGGTCTTTTATTTTGAAACTCTACATCAGAAAGTCCTGATTCTCCCTGAGTGACTAGGTGGGGTGTCCTGTTATAACCCTGAAGGGAAATGAGTATTTTATACTGGACAGTTTTTGTTTTATTCTTATCTAAATACAGAGTGATGATAGCTCATATATGAGATTTCAAAGGTCTTTTATTTTGAAACTGTACATCAGAATGTCCTGATTCTCCCTGAGTGACTAGGTGGGGTGTCCTGCTATCACCCTGGAGTGAGATGAGTCTTTGATATTGGACATTATTTGTTTTATTCTCATCTAAAGACAGGGATGATAGCTCATGCAATAGAGATTTCAAAGGTCTTTTATTTTGAAACTCTACATCAGAAAATCCTGATTCTCCCTGAGTGACTAGGTGGGGTGTCCTGTTATCACCCTGAAGGGAAATGAGTATTTGATACTGGACAGTTATTGTTTTATTCTCATCTAAAAAATGGGATGATAGCTCATATATGAGAATTCAAAGGTATTTTATTTTGAAACTCTACATCAGAATGTCCTGATTTTTTCTGAGTGACTAGATGGGGTGTCCTGCTATCACCCTGGAATTAGATGAGTCTTTGATACTGGAGAGTTTTTGTTTTATTCTCATCTAAACAGAGAGGGATGATAGCTCATATATGAGATTTCAAAGGTCTTTTATTTTGAAACTCTACATCAGAATGTCCTGATTTTTTCTGAGTGACTAGATGGGGTGTCCTGCTATCACCATGGAGTTAGATGAGTCTTTGATAATGGACAGTGTTTGTTTTATTCCCATCTAAAAACAGGGATGATAGCTCATATATGAGACTTCAAAGGTATTTTATTTTGAAACTCTACATCAGAATGTCCTGATTCTCCCTGAGTGACTTGGTGGGGTGTCCTGCTATCACCCTGGAGTTTGATGAGTCTTTGATATTGGACAGTTATTGTTTTATTCTCATCTAAAAACAGGGATGATAGCTCATATATGAGAATTCAAAGGTATTTTATTTTGAAACTCTACATCAGAATGTCCTGATTTCTTCGGAGTGACTAGAAAGGGTGTCCTGCTATCACCATGGAGTGAGATCTGTCTTTGATACTGGACAGTCTTTGTTTTATTCTCATCTAAAAACAGGGATGATAGCTCATACAATAGAGATTTCAAAGGTCTTTTATTTTGAAACTCTACATCAGAAAGTCCTGATTTTCCCTGAGTGACTAGGTGGGGTTTCATGCTATCACCCTGGAGTGAGATGAGTCTTTGATACTGGACAGTTTTTGTTTTATTCTCATCTAAAAACAGGGATGATAGCTAATACAATAGAGATTTCAAAAATATTTTATTTTGAAACTGTACATCAGAATGTCCTGATTTTTTCTCAGTGACTAGATGGGGTGTCCTGCTGTCACCCTGGAGTGAGATGAGTCTTTGATACTGGACAGTTTTTGTTTTATTCTCATCTAAAAACAGGGATGATAGCTAATACAATAGAAATTTCAAAAATATTTTATTTTGAAACTCTACATCAGAATGTCCTGATTTTTTCTCAGTGACTAGATGGGGTGTCCTGCTATCACCCTGGAGTGAGATGAGTCTTTGATACTGGAGAGATTTTGTTTTATTCTCATCTAAACAGAGAGGGATGATAGCTCATATATGAGATTTCAAAGGTCTTTTATTTTGAAACTCTACATCAAAATGTCCTGATTTTTTCTGAGTGAATTGATGGGGGGTCCTGCTATCACCATGGAGTTAGATGAGTCTTTGATACTGGACAGTGTTTGTTTTATTCCCATCTAAAAACAGGGATGATAGCTCATATATGAGATTTCAAAGGTATTTTATTTTGAAAATCTAGATGAGAATGTCCTGATTTTTTCTGAGTGACTAGGTGGGGTGTCCTGCTATCACCCTGGAATGAGATGCGTCTTTGATACTGGACAGTTTTTGTTTTATTCTCATCTAAATACAGGGATGATAGCTCATACAATAGAGATTTCAAAGGTCTTTTATTTTGAAACTGTACATCAGAATGTCCTGATTCTCCCTGAGTGACTAGATGGGGTGTCCTGCTATCACCATGGAGTTAGATGAGTCTTTGATACTGGACAGTGTTTGTTTTATTCTCATCTAAAAACAGGTATGATAGCTCATATATGAGACTTCAAAGGTATTTTATTTTGAAACTCTAAATCAGAATGTCCTGATTCTCCCTGAGTGACTAGGTGGGGTGTCCTGCTATCAACCTGGAGTTTGATGAGTCTTTGATATTGGACAGTTATTGTGTTATTCTCATCTAAAAACAGGAATGATAGCTCATATATGAGACTTCAAAGGTATTTTATTTTGAAACTGTATATCAGAATGTCCTGATTTTTTCTGAGTGACTAGATGGGGTTTCCTGCTATCACCCTGGAGTGAGATGAGTCTTTGATACTGGACAGTCTTTGTTTTATTCTCATCTAAATACAGGGATGATAGCTCATACAATAGAAATTTCAAAGTTCTTTTATTTTGAAACTCTACATCAGAAAGTCCTGATTCTCCCTGAGTGACTAGGTGGGGTGTCCTGTTATAACCCTGAAGGGAAATGAGTATTTTATACTGGACAGTTTTTGTTTTATTCTTATCTAAATACAGAGTGATGATAGCTCATATATGAGATTTCAAAGGTCTTTTATTTTGAAACTGTACATCAGAATGTCCTGATTCTCCCTGAGTGACTAGGTGGGGTGTCCTGCTATCACCCTGGAGTGAGATGCATCTTTGATACTGGACATTCTTTGTTTTATTCTCATCTAAAAATAGGGATGATAGCTCATACAATAGAGATTTCAAAGGTATTTTATTTTGAAACTCTACATCAGAATGTCCTGATTTTTTCTGAGTGACTATGTGGCGTGTCCTGCTATCACCCTGGAGTTAGATCAGTCTTTGATACTTGAGAGTTTTTGTTTTATTCTCATCTAAACAGAGAGGGATTATAGCTCATATATGAGATTTCAAAGGTCTTTTATTTTGAAACTGTACATCAGAATGTCCTGATTCTCCCTGAGTGACTAGGTGGGGTGTCCTGCTATCACCCTGGAGTGAGATGCATCTTTGATACTGGACAGTTTTTGTTTTATTCTCATCTAAAAACAGGGATGATAGCTAATACAATAGAGATTTCAAAGGTATTTTATTTTGAAACTCTACATCAGAATGTCCTGATTTTTTCTCAGTGACTATATGGGGTGTCCTGCTATCATCCCTGGAGTGAGATGAGTCTTTGATACTGGACAGTTTTTGTTTTATTCTCATCTAAAAACAGGGATGATAGCTAATACAATAGAGATTTCAAAAATATTTTATTTTGAAACTCTACATCAGAATGTCCTGATTCTTTTCTCAGTGACTAGATGGGGTGTCCTGCTATCACCCTGGAGTGAGATGAGTCTTTGATACTGGACAGTTTTTGTTTTATTCTCATCTAAAAACAGGGATGATAGCTCATGCAATAGAGATTTCAAAGGTCTTTTATTTTTAAACTGTACATCAGAATGTCCTGATTCTCCCTGAGTGACTAGGTGGGTTGTCCTGCTATCACCCTGGAGTGAGATGAGTCTTTGATATTGGACAGTATTTGTTGTATTCTCATCTAAAAACAGGGATGATAGCTCATGCAATAGAGATTTCAAAGGTCTTTTATTTTGAAACTCTACATCAGAAAGTCCTGATTCTCCCTGAGTGACTAGGTGGGGTGTCCTGTTATCACCCTGAAGGGAAATGAGTATTTGATACTGGACAGTTATTGTTTTATTCTCATCTAAAAAATGGGATGATAGCTCATATATGAGAATTCAAAGGTATTTTATTTTGAAACTCTACATCAGAATGTCCTGATTTTTTCTGAGTGACTAGATGGGGTGTCCTGCTATCACCCTGGAATTAGATGAGTCTTTGATACTGGAGAGTTTTTGTTTTATTCTCATCTAAACAGAGAGGGATGATAGCTCATATATGAGATTTCAAAGGTATTTTATTTTGAAACTCTACATCAGAATGTCCTGATTCTCCCTGAGTGACTTGGTGGGGTTTCATGCTATCACCCTGGAGTGAGATGAGTCTTTGATACTGGACAGTTTTTGTTTTATTCTCATCTAAATACAGGGATGATAGCTCATACAATAGAAATTTCAAAGTTCTTTTATTTTGAAACTCTACATCAGAAAGTCCTGATTCTCCCTGAGTGACTAGGTGGGGTGTCCTGTTATAACCCTGAAGGGAAATGAGTATTTTATACTGGACAGTTTTTGTTTTATTCTTATCTAAATACAGAGTGATGATAGCTCATATATGAGATTTCAAAGGTCTTTTATTTTGAAACTGTACATCAGAATGTCCTGATTCTCCCTGAGTGACTAGGTGGGGTGTCCTGCTATCACCCTGGAGTGAGATGCATCTTTGATACTGGACATTCTTTGTTTTATTCTCATCTAAAAATAGGGATGATAGCTCATACAATAGAGATTTCAAAGGTATTTTATTTTGAAACTCTACATCAGAATGTCCTGATTTTTTCTGAGTGACTATGTGGCGTGTCCTGCTATCACCCTGGAGTTAGATCAGTCTTTGATACTTGAGAGTTTTTGTTTTATTCTCATCTAAACAGAGAGGGATTATAGCTCATATATGAGATTTCAAAGGTCTTTTATTTTGAAACTCTAAATCAGAATGTCCTGATTCTCCCTGAGTGACTAGGTGGGGTGACCTGCTATCACCCTGGAGTGAGATGCGTCTTTGATACTGGACATTTTTTGTTTTATTCTCATCTAAAAACAGGGATGATAGCTCATACAATAGAGATTTCAAATGTATTTTATTTTGAAACTGTACATCAGAATGTCCTGATTCTCCCTGAGTGACTAGGTGGGGTGTCCTGCTATCACCCTGGAGTGAGATGCATCTTTGATACTGGACAGTTTTTGTTTTATTCTCATCTAAAAACAGGGATGATAGCTAATACAATAGAGATTTCAAAGGTATTTTATTTTGAAACTCTACATCAGAATGTCCTGATTTTTTCTCAGTGACTATATGGGATGTCCTGCTATCATCCCTGGAGTGAGATGAGTCTTTGATACTGGACAGTTTTTGTTTTATTCTCATCTAAAAACAGGGATGATAGCTAATACAATAGAGATTTCAAAAATATTTTATTTTGAAACTCTACATCAGAATGTCCTGATTCTTTTCTCAGTGACTAGATGGGGTGTCCTGCTATCACCCTGGAGTGAGATGAGTCTTTGATACTGGACAGTTTTTGTTTTATTCTCATCTAAAAACAGGGATGATAGCTCATGCAATAGAGATTTCAAAGGTCTTTTATTTTTAAACTGTACATCAGAATGTCCTGATTCTCCCTGAGTGACTAGGTGGGTTGTCCTGCTATCACCCTGGAGTGAGATGAGTCTTTGATATTGGACAGTATTTGTTGTATTCTCATCTAAAAACAGGGATGATAGCTCATGCAATAGAGATTTCAAAGGTCTTTTATTTTGAAACTCTACATCAGAATGTCCTGATTTTTTCTGAGTGACTAGATGGGGTGTCCTGCTATCACCCTGGAATTAGATGAGTCTTTGATACTGGAGAGTTTTTGTTTTATTCTCATCTAAACAGAGAGGGATGATAGCTCATATATGAGATTTCAAAGGTATTTTATTTTGAAACTCTACATCAGAATGTCCTGATTCTCCCTGAGTGACTTGGTGGGGTTTCATGCTATCACCCTGGAGTGAGATGAGTCTTTGATACTGGACAGTTTTTGTTTTATTCTCATCTAAAAACAGGGATGATAGCTAATACAATAGAGATTTCAAAAATATTTTATTTTGAAACTGTACATCAGAATGTCCTGATTTTTTCTCAGTGACTAGATGGGGTGTCCTGCTATCACCCTGGAGTGAGATGAGTCTTTGATACTGGACAGTGTTTGTTTTATTCTCATCTAAAAACAGGGATGATAGCTCATATATGAGACTTCAAAGGTATTTTATTTTGAAACTCTAAATCAGAATGTCCTGATTCTCCCTGAGTGACTAGGTGGGGTGTCCTGCTATCAACCTGGAGTTTGATGAGTCTTTGATATTGGACAGTTATTGTGTTATTCTCATCTAAAAACAGGGATGATAGCTCATATATGAGACTTCAAAGGTATTTTATTTTGAAACTGTATATCAGAATGTCCTGATTTTTTCTGAGTGACTAGATGGGGTTTCCTGCTATCACCCTGGAGTGAGATGAGTCTTTGATACTGGACAGTCTTTGTTTTATTCTCATCTAAATACAGGGATGATAGCTCATACAATAGAGATTTCAAAGTTCTTTTATTTTGAAACTCTACATCAGAAAGTCCTGATTCTCCCTGAGTGACTAGGTGGGGTGTCCTGTTATAACCCTGAAGGGAAATGAGTATTTTATACTGGACAGTTTTTGTTTTATTCTTATCTAAATACAGAGTGATGATAGCTCATATATGAGATTTCAAAGGTCTTTTATTTTGAAACTGTACATCAGAATGTCCTGATTCTCCCTGAGTGACTAGGTGGGGTGTCCTGCTATCACCCTGGAGTGAGATGCATCTTTGATACTGGACATTCTTTGTTTTATTCTCATCTAAAAATAGGGATGATAGCTCATACAATAGAGATTTCAAAGGTATTTTATTTTGAAACTCTACATCAGAATGTCCTGATTTTTTCTGAGTGACTATGTGGCGTGTCCTGCTATCACCCTGGAGTTAGATCAATCTTTGATACTTGAGAGTTTTTGTTTTATTCTCATCTAAAAACAGGGATGATAGCTCATATATGAGACTTCAAAGGTATTTTATTTTGAAACTGTACATCAGAATGTCCTGATTTTTTCTGAGTGACTATGTGGCGTGTCCTGCTATCACCCTGGAGTTAGATCAGTCTTTGATACTTGAGAGTTTTTGTTTTATTCTCATCTAAACAGAGAGGGATTATAGCTCATATATGAGATTTCAAAGGTCTTTTATTTTGAAACTCTAAATCAGAATGTCCTGATTCTCCCTGAGTGACTAGGTGGGGTGTCCTGCTATCACCCTGGAGTGAGATGCGTCTTTGATACTGGACATTTTTTGTTTTATTCTCATCTAAAAACAGGGATGATAGCTCATACAATAGAGATTTCAAATGTATTTTATTTTGAAACTGTACATCAGAATGTCCTGATTCTCCCTGAGTGACTAGGTGGGGTGTCCTGCTATCACCCTGGAGTGAGATGCATCTTTGATACTGGACAGTTTTTGTTTTATTCTCATCTAAAAACAGGGATGATAGCTAATACAATAGAGATTTCAAAGGTATTTTATTTTGAAACTCTACATCAGAATGTCCTGATTTTTTCTGAGTGACTAGGTGGGGTGTCCTGTTATCACCCTGGAGTTTGATGAGTCTTTGATATTGGACAGTTATTGTTTTATTCTCATCTAAAAACAGGGATGATAGCTCATATATGAGACTTCAAAGGTATTTTATTTTGAAACTGTACATCAGAATGTCCTGATTCTCCCTGAGTGACTAGGTGGGGTTTCCTTCTATCACCCTGGAGTGAGATGAGTTTTTGATATTGGACAGTATTTGTTTTATTCTCATCTAAAAACAGGGATGATAGCTCATATATGAGAATTCAAAGGTATTTTATTTTGAAACTCTACATCAGAATGTCCTGATTTTTTTCTCAGTGACTAGATGGGGTGTCCTGCTATCACCCTGGAGTGAGATGAGTCTTTGATACTGGAGAGATTTTGTTTTATTCCCATCTAAACAGAGAGGGATGATAGCTCATATATGAGATTTCAAAGGTCTTTTATTTTGAAACTGTACATCAGAATGTCCTGATTTTTTCTGAGTGACTATGTGGCGTGTCCTGCTATCAACCTGGAGTTAGATCAGTCTTTGATACTTGAGAGTTTTTGTTTTATTCTCATCTAAACAGAGAGGGATTATAGCTCATATATGAGATTTCAAAGGTCTTTTATTTTGAAACTCTACATCAGAATGTCCTGATTCTCCCTGAGTGACTAGGTGGGGTGTCCTGCTATCACCCTGGAATGAGATGCGTCTTTGATACTGGACAGTTTTTGTTTTATTCTCATCTAAATACAGGGATGATAGCTCATACAATAGAGATTTCAAAGGTCTTTTATTTTGAAACTGTACATCAGAATGTCCTGATTCTCACTGAGTGACTAGATGGGGTGTCCTGCTATCACCATGGAGTTAGATGAGTCTTTGATACTGGACAGTGTTTGTTTTATTCTCATCTAAAAACAGGTATGATAGCTCATATATGAGACTTCAAAGGTATTTTATTTTGAAACTCTAAATCAGAATGTCCTGATTCTCCCTGAGTGACTAGGTGGGGTGTCCTGCTATCAACCTGGAGTTTGATGAGTCTTTGATATTGGACAGTTATTGTGTTATTCTCATCTAAAAACAGGGATGATAGCTCATATATGAGACTTCAAAGGTATTTTATTTTGAAACTGTATATCAGAATGTCCTGATTTTTTCTGAGTGACTAGATGGGGTTTCCTGCTATCACCCTGGAGTGAGATGAGTCTTTGATACTGGACAGTCTTTGTTTTATTCTCATCTAAATACAGGGATGATAGCTCATACAATAGAAATTTCAAAGTTCTTTTATTTTGAAACTCTACATCAGAAAGTCCTGATTCTCCCTGAGTGACTAGGTGGGGTGTCCTGTTATAACCCTGAAGGGAAATGAGTATTTTATACTGGACAGTTTTTGTTTTATTCTTATCTAAATACAGAGTGATGATAGCTCATATATGAGATTTCAAAGGTCTTTTATTTTGAAACTGTACATCAGAATGTCCTGATTCTCGCTGAGTGACTAGGTGGGGTGTCCTGCTATCACCCTGGAGTGAGATGCATCTTTGATACTGGACATTCTTTGTTTTATTCTCATCTAAAAATAGGGATGATAGCTCATACAATAGAGATTTCAAAGGTATTTTATTTTGAAACTCTACATCAGAATGTCCTGATTTTTTCTGAGTGACTATGTGGCGTGTCCTGCTATCACCCTGGAGTTAGATCAGTCTTTGATACTTGAGAGTTTTTGTTTTATTCTCATCTAAACAGAGAGGGATTATAGCTCATATATGAGATTTCAAAGGTCTTTTATTTTGAAACTGTACATCAGAATGTCCTGATTCTCCCTGAGTGACTAGGTGGGGTGTCCTGCTATCACCCTGGAGTGAGATGCATCTTTGATACTGGACAGTTTTTGTTTTATTCTCATCTAAAAACAGGGATGATAGCTAATACAATAGAGATTTCAAAGGTATTTTATTTTGAAACTCTACATCAGAATGTCCTGATTTTTTCTCAGTGACTATATGGGGTGTCCTGCTATCATCCCTGGAGTGAGATGAGTCTTTGATACTGGACAGTTTTTGTTTTATTCTCATCTAAAAACAGGGATGATAGCTAATACAATAGAGATTTCAAAAATATTTTATTTTGAAACTCTACATCAGAATGTCCTGATTCTTTTCTCAGTGACTAGATGGGGTGTCCTGCTATCACCCTGGAGTGAGATGAGTCTTTGATACTGGACAGTTTTTGTTTTATTCTCATCTAAAAACAGGGATGATAGCTCATGCAATAGAGATTTCAAAGGTCTTTTATTTTTAAACTGTACATCAGAATGTCCTGATTCTCCCTGAGTGACTAGGTGGGTTGTCCTGCTATCACCCTGGAGTGAGATGAGTCTTTGATATTGGACAGTATTTGTTGTATTCTCATCTAAAAACAGGGATGATAGCTCATGCAATAGAGATTTCAAAGGTCTTTTATTTTGAAACTCTACATCAGAAAGTCCTGATTCTCCCTGAGTGACTAGGTGGGGTGTCCTGTTATCACC
Source organism: Notothenia rossii (assembly GCF_949606895.1). Lineage (NCBI taxonomy): Eukaryota > Metazoa > Chordata > Actinopteri > Perciformes > Nototheniidae > Notothenia > Notothenia rossii. Next base: position 374,948 of record NW_027640159.1, read on the forward strand.
CTGAAGGGAAATGAGTATTTGATACTGGACAGTTATTGTTTTATTCTCATCTAAAAAATGGGATGATAGCTCATATATGAGAATTCAAAGGTATTTTATTTTGAAACTCTACATCAGAATGTCCTGATTTTTTCTGAGTGACTAGATGGGGTGTCCTGCTATCACCCTGGAATTAGATGAGTCTTTGATACTGGAGAGTTTTTGTTTTATTCTCATCTAAACAGAGAGGGATGATAGCTCATATATGAGATTTCAAAGGTATTTTATTTTGAAACTCTACATCAGAATGTCCTGATTCTCCCTGAGTGACTTGGTGGGGTTTCATGCTATCACCCTGGAGTGAGATGAGTCTTTGATACTGGACAGTTTTTGTTTTATTCTCATCTAAATACAGGGATGATAGCTCATACAATAGAAATTTCAAAGTTCTTTTATTTTGAAACTCTACATCAGAAAGTCCTGATTCTCCCTGAGTGACTAGGTGGGGTGTCCTGTTATAACCCTGAAGGGAAATGAGTATTTTATACTGGACAGTTTTTGTTTTATTCTTATCTAAATACAGAGTGATGATAGCTCATATATGAGATTTCAAAGGTCTTTTATTTTGAAACTGTACATCAGAATGTCCTGATTCTCCCTGAGTGACTAGGTGGGGTGTCCTGCTATCACCCTGGAGTGAGATGCATCTTTGATACTGGACATTCTTTGTTTTATTCTCATCTAAAAATAGGGATGATAGCTCATACAATAGAGATTTCAAAGGTATTTTATTTTGAAACTCTACATCAGAATGTCCTGATTTTTTCTGAGTGACTATGTGGCGTGTCCTGCTATCACCCTGGAGTTAGATCAGTCTTTGATACTTGAGAGTTTTTGTTTTATTCTCATCTAAACAGAGAGGGATTATAGCTCATATATGAGATTTCAAAGGTCTTTTATTTTGAAACTCTAAATCAGAATGTCCTGATTCTCCCTGAGTGACTAGGTGGGGTGACCTGCTATCACCCTGGAGTGAGATGCGTCTTTGATACTGGACATTTTTTGTTTTATTCTCATCTAAAAACAGGGATGATAGCTCATACAATAGAGATTTCAAATGTATTTTATTTTGAAACTGTACATCAGAATGTCCTGATTCTCCCTGAGTGACTAGGTGGGGTGTCCTGCTATCACCCTGGAGTGAGATGCATCTTTGATACTGGACAGTTTTTGTTTTATTCTCATCTAAAAACAGGGATGATAGCTAATACAATAGAGATTTCAAAGGTATTTTATTTTGAAACTCTACATCAGAATGTCCTGATTTTTTCTCAGTGACTATATGGGATGTCCTGCTATCATCCCTGGAGTGAGATGAGTCTTTGATACTGGACAGTTTTTGTTTTATTCTCATCTAAAAACAGGGATGATAGCTAATACAATAGAGATTTCAAAAATATTTTATTTTGAAACTCTACATCAGAATGTCCTGATTCTTTTCTCAGTGACTAGATGGGGTGTCCTGCTATCACCCTGGAGTGAGATGAGTCTTTGATACTGGACAGTTTTTGTTTTATTCTCATCTAAAAACAGGGATGATAGCTCATGCAATAGAGATTTCAAAGGTCTTTTATTTTTAAACTGTACATCAGAATGTCCTGATTCTCCCTGAGTGACTAGGTGGGTTGTCCTGCTATCACCCTGGAGTGAGATGAGTCTTTGATATTGGACAGTATTTGTTGTATTCTCATCTAAAAACAGGGATGATAGCTCATGCAATAGAGATTTCAAAGGTCTTTTATTTTGAAACTCTACATCAGAATGTCCTGATTTTTTCTGAGTGACTAGATGGGGTGTCCTGCTATCACCCTGGAATTAGATGAGTCTTTGATACTGGAGAGTTTTTGTTTTATTCTCATCTAAACAGAGAGGGATGATAGCTCATATATGAGATTTCAAAGGTATTTTATTTTGAAACTCTACATCAGAATGTCCTGATTCTCCCTGAGTGACTTGGTGGGGTTTCATGCTATCACCCTGGAGTGAGATGAGTCTTTGATACTGGACAGTTTTTGTTTTATTCTCATCTAAAAACAGGGATGATAGCTAATACAATAGAGATTTCAAAAATATTTTATTTTGAAACTGTACATCAGAATGTCCTGATTTTTTCTCAGTGACTAGATGGGGTGTCCTGCTATCACCCTGGAGTGAGATGAGTCTTTGATACTGGACAGTGTTTGTTTTATTCTCATCTAAAAACAGGGATGATAGCTCATATATGAGACTTCAAAGGTATTTTATTTTGAAACTCTAAATCAGAATGTCCTGATTCTCCCTGAGTGACTAGGTGGGGTGTCCTGCTATCAACCTGGAGTTTGATGAGTCTTTGATATTGGACAGTTATTGTGTTATTCTCATCTAAAAACAGGGATGATAGCTCATATATGAGACTTCAAAGGTATTTTATTTTGAAACTGTATATCAGAATGTCCTGATTTTTTCTGAGTGACTAGATGGGGTTTCCTGCTATCACCCTGGAGTGAGATGAGTCTTTGATACTGGACAGTCTTTGTTTTATTCTCATCTAAATACAGGGATGATAGCTCATACAATAGAGATTTCAAAGTTCTTTTATTTTGAAACTCTACATCAGAAAGTCCTGATTCTCCCTGAGTGACTAGGTGGGGTGTCCTGTTATAACCCTGAAGGGAAATGAGTATTTTATACTGGACAGTTTTTGTTTTATTCTTATCTAAATACAGAGTGATGATAGCTCATATATGAGATTTCAAAGGTCTTTTATTTTGAAACTGTACATCAGAATGTCCTGATTCTCCCTGAGTGACTAGGTGGGGTGTCCTGCTATCACCCTGGAGTGAGATGCATCTTTGATACTGGACATTCTTTGTTTTATTCTCATCTAAAAATAGGGATGATAGCTCATACAATAGAGATTTCAAAGGTATTTTATTTTGAAACTCTACATCAGAATGTCCTGATTTTTTCTGAGTGACTATGTGGCGTGTCCTGCTATCACCCTGGAGTTAGATCAATCTTTGATACTTGAGAGTTTTTGTTTTATTCTCATCTAAAAACAGGGATGATAGCTCATATATGAGACTTCAAAGGTATTTTATTTTGAAACTGTACATCAGAATGTCCTGATTTTTTCTGAGTGACTATGTGGCGTGTCCTGCTATCACCCTGGAGTTAGATCAGTCTTTGATACTTGAGAGTTTTTGTTTTATTCTCATCTAAACAGAGAGGGATTATAGCTCATATATGAGATTTCAAAGGTCTTTTATTTTGAAACTCTAAATCAGAATGTCCTGATTCTCCCTGAGTGACTAGGTGGGGTGACCTGCTATCACCCTGGAGTGAGATGCGTCTTTGATACTGGACATTTTTTGTTTTATTCTCATCTAAAAACAGGGATGATAGCTCATACAATAGAGATTTCAAATGTATTTTATTTTGAAACTGTACATCAGAATGTCCTGATTCTCCCTGAGTGACTAGGTGGGGTGTCCTGCTATCACCCTGGAGTGAGATGCATCTTTGATACTGGACAGTTTTTGTTTTATTCTCATCTAAAAACAGGGATGATAGCTAATACAATAGAGATTTCAAAGGTATTTTATTTTGAAACTCTACATCAGAATGTCCTGATTTTTTCTGAGTGACTAGGTGGGGTGTCCTGTTATCACCCTGGAGTTTGATGAGTCTTTGATATTGGACAGTTATTGTTTTATTCTCATCTAAAAACAGGGATGATAGCTCATATATGAGACTTCAAAGGTATTTTATTTTGAAACTGTACATCAGAATGTCCTGATTCTCCCTGAGTGACTAGGTGGGGTTTCCTTCTATCACCCTGGAGTGAGATGAGTTTTTGATATTGGACAGTATTTGTTTTATTCTCATCTAAAAACAGGGATGATAGCTCATATATGAGAATTCAAAGGTATTTTATTTTGAAACTCTACATCAGAATGTCCTGATTTTTTTCTCAGTGACTAGATGGGGTGTCCTGCTATCACCCTGGAGTGAGATGAGTCTTTGATACTGGAGAGATTTTGTTTTATTCCCATCTAAACAGAGAGGGATGATAGCTCATATATGAGATTTCAAAGGTCTTTTATTTTGAAACTGTACATCAGAATGTCCTGATTTTTTCTGAGTGACTATGTGGCGTGTCCTGCTATCAACCTGGAGTTAGATCAGTCTTTGATACTTGAGAGTTTTTGTTTTATTCTCATCTAAACAGAGAGGGATTATAGCTCATATATGAGATTTCAAAGGTCTTTTATTTTGAAACTCTACATCAGAATGTCCTGATTCTCCCTGAGTGACTAGGTGGGGTGTCCTGCTATCACCCTGGAGTGAGATGCGTCTTTGATACTGGACAGTGTTTGTTTTATTATCATCTAAAAACAGGGATGATAGCTCATACAATAGAGATTTCAAATGTATTTTATTTTGAAACTCTACATCAGAATGTCCTGATTTTTTCGGAGTGACTAGATGGGGTGTCCTGCTATCACCATGGAGTTAGATGAGTCTTTGATACTGGACAGTGTTTGTTTTATTCCCATCTAAAAACAGGGATGATAGCTCATATATGAGACTTCAAAGGTATTTTATTTTGAAACTCTAAATCAGAATGTCCTGATTTTTTCTGAGTGACTAGGTGGGGTGTCCTGCTATCACCCTGGAGTGAGATGCGTCTTTGATACTGGACAGTCTTAGTTTTATTCTCATCTAAAAATCGGGATGATAGCTCATACAATAGAGATTTCAAAGGTATTTTATTTTGAAACTCTACATCAGAATGTCCTGATTTTTTCTGATTGACTAGGTGGGGTGTCCTGCTATCATCCTGGAGTGAGATGAGTATTTGATACTGGACAGTTTTGTTTTATTCTCATCTAAACAGAGAGCGATGATAGCTCATATATGAGATTTCAAAGGTCTTTTATTTTGAAACTGTACATCAGAATGTCCTGATTTTTTCTGAGTGACTATGTGGCGTGTCCTGCTATCACCCTGGAGTTAGATCAGTCTTTGATACTTGAGAGTTTTTGTTTTATTATCATCTAAACAGAGAGGGATTATAGCTCATATATGAGATTTCAAAGGTCTTTTATTTTGAAACTCTACATCCGAATGTCCTGATTCTCCCTGAGTGACTAGGTGGGATGTCCTGCTATCACCCTGGAGTGAGATGCGTCTTTGATACTGGACAGTTTTTGTTTTATTCTCATCTAAAAACAGGGATGATAGCTCATACAATAGAGATTTCAAAGGTATTTTATTTTGAAACTCTACATCAGAATGTCCTGATTTTTTCTGAGTGACTAGAAGGGGTGTCCTGCTATCACCCTGGAGTGAGATGAGTCTTTGATACTGGACATTTTTTGTTTTATTCTCATCTAAAAACAGGGATGATAGCTCATGCAATAGAGATTTCAAAGGTATTTTATTTTGAAACTGTACATCAGAATGTCCTGATTCTCCCTGAGTGACTAGGTGGGGTGTCCTGTTATCACCCTGAAGGGAAATGAGTATTTGATACTGAATAGTTTTTGTTTTATTCTCATCTAAAAACAGGGATGATAGCTAATACAATAGAGATTTCAAAAATATTTTATTTTGAAACTCTACATCAGAATGTCCTGATTTTTTCTCAGTGACTAGATGGGGTGTCCTGCTATCACCCTGGAGTGAGATGAGTCTTTGATACTGGAGAGATTTTGTTTTATTCTCATCTAAACAGAGAGGGATGATAGCTCATATATGAGATTTCAAAGGTCTTTTATTTTGAAACTCTACATCAGAATGTCCTGATTTTTTCTGAGTGACTTGATGGGGTGTCCTGCTATCACCATGGAGTTAGATGAGTCTTTGATACTGGACAGTTTTTGTTTTATTCTCATCTAAAAACAGGGATGATAGCTCATGCAATAGAGATTTCAAAGGTATTTTATTTTGAAACTGTACATCAGAATGTCCTGATTCTCCCTGAGTGACTAGGTGGGTTGTCCTGCTATCACCCTGGAGTGAGATGAGTCTTTGATATTGGACATTATTTGTTTTATTCTCATCTAAAAACAGGGATGATAGCTCATGCAATAGAGATTTCAAAGGTCTTTTATTTTGAAACTCTACATCAGAAAATCCTGATTCTCCCTGAGTGACTAGGTGGGGTGTCCTGTTATCACCCTGAAGGGAAATGAGTATTTGATACTGGACAGTTATTGTTTTATTCTCATCTAAAAAATGGGATGATAGCTCATATATGAGAATTCAAAGGTATTTTATTTTGAAACTCTACATCAGAATGTCCTGATTTTTTCTGAGTGACTAGATGGGGTGTCCTGCTATCACCCTGGAATTAGATGAGTCTTTGATACTGGAGAGTTTTTGTTTTATTCTCATCTAAACAGAGAGGGATGATAGCTCATATATGAGATTTCAAAGGTCTTTTATTTTGAAACTCTACATCAGAATGTCCTGATTTTTTCTGAGTGACTAGATGGGGTGTCCTGCTATCACCATGGAGTTAGATGAGTCTTTGATACTGGACAGTGTTTGTTTTATTCCCATCTAAAAACAGGGATGATAGCTCATATATGAGATTTCAAAGGTATTTTATTTTGAAACTCTACATCAGAATGTCCTGATTCTCCCTGAGTGACCTGGTGGGGTGTCCTGCTATCACCCTGGAGTTTGATGAGTCTTTGATATTGGACAGTTATTGTTTTATTCTCATCTAAAAACAGGGATGATAGCTCATATATGAGAATTCAAAGGTATTTTATTTTGAAACTCTACATCAGAATGTCCTGATTTCTTCGGAGTGACTAGAAAGGGTGTCCTGCTATCACCATGGAGTGAGATCTGTCTTTGATACTGGACAGTCTTTGTTTTATTCTCATCTAAAAACAGGGATGATAGCTCATACAATAGAGATTTCAAAGGTCTTTTATTTTGAAACTCTACATCAGAAAGTCCTGATTTTCCCTGAGTGACTAGGTGGGGTTTCATGCTATCACCCTGGAGTGAGATGAGTCTTTGATACTGGACAGTTTTTGTTTTATTCTCATCTAAAAACAGGGATGATAGCTAATACAATAGAGATTTCAAAAATATTTTATTTTGAAACTGTACATCAGAATGTCCTGATTTTTTCTCAGTGACTAGATGGGGTGTCCTGCTATCACCCTGGAGTGAGATGAGTCTTTGATACTGGACAGTTTTTGTTTTATTCTCATCTAAAAACAGGGATGATAGCTAATACAATAGAAATTTCAAAAATATTTTATTTTGAAACTCTACATCAGAATGTCCTGATTTTTTCTCAGTGACTAGATGGGGTGTCCTGCTATCACCCTGGAGTGAGATGAGTCTTTGATACTGGAGAGATTTTGTTTTATTCTCATCTAAACAGAGAGGGATGATAGCTCATATATGAGATTTCAAAGGTCTTTTATTTTGAAACTCTACATCAAAATGTCCTGATTTTTTCTGAGTGAATTGATGGGGGGTCCTGCTATCACCATGGAGTTAGATGAGTCTTTGATACTGGACAGTGTTTGTTTTATTCCCATCTAAAAACAGGGATGATAGCTCATATATGAGATTTCAAAGGTATTTTATTTTGAAAATCTAGATGAGAATGTCCTGATTTTTTCTGAGTGACTAGGTGGGGTGTCCTGCTATCACCCTGGAATGAGATGCGTCTTTGATACTGGACAGTTTTTGTTTTATTCTCATCTAAATACAGGGATGATAGCTCATACAATAGAGATTTCAAAGGTCTTTTATTTTGAAACTGTACATCAGAATGTCCTGATTCTCCCTGAGTGACCAGATGGGGTGTCCTGCTATCACCATGGAGTTAGATGAGTCTTTGATACTGGACAGTGTTTGTTTTATTCTCATCTAAAAACAGGTATGATAGCTCATATATGAGACTTCAAAGGTATTTTATTTTGAAACTCTAAATCAGAATGTCCTGATTCTCCCTGAGTGACTAGGTGGGGTGTCCTGCTATCAACCTGGAGTTTGATGAGTCTTTGATATTGGACAGTTATTGTGTTATTCTCATCTAAAAACAGGGATGATAGCTCATATATGAGACTTCAAAGGTATTTTATTTTGAAACTGTATATCAGAATGTCCTGATTTTTTCTGAGTGACTAGATGGGGTTTCCTGCTATCACCCTGGAGTGAGATGAGTCTTTGATACTGGACAGTCTTTGTTTTATTCTCATCTAAATACAGGGATGATAGCTCATACAATAGAAATTTCAAAGTTCTTTTATTTTGAAACTCTACATCAGAAAGTCCTGATTCTCCCTGAGTGACTAGGTGGGGTGTCCTGTTATAACCCTGAAGGGAAATGAGTATTTTATACTGGACAGTTTTTGTTTTATTCTTATCTAAATACAGAGTGATGATAGCTCATATATGAGATTTCAAAGGTCTTTTATTTTGAAACTGTACATCAGAATGTCCTGATTCTCCCTGAGTGACTAGGTGGGGTGTCCTGCTATCACCCTGGAGTGAGATGCATCTTTGATACTGGACATTCTTTGTTTTATTCTCATCTAAAAATAGGGATGATAGCTCATACAATAGAGATTTCAAAGGTATTTTATTTTGAAACTCTACATCAGAATGTCCTGATTTTTTCTGAGTGACTATGTGGCGTGTCCTGCTATCACCCTGGAGTTAGATCAGTCTTTGATACTTGAGAGTTTTTGTTTTATTCTCATCTAAACAGAGAGGGATTATAGCTCATATATGAGATTTCAAAGGTCTTTTATTTTGAAACTCTAAATCAGAATGTCCTGATTCTCCCTGAGTGACTAGGTGGGGTGACCTGCTATCACCCTGGAGTGAGATGCGTCTTTGATAATGGACATTTTTTGTTTTATTCTCATCTAAAAACAGGGATGATAGCTCATACAATAGAGATTTCAAATGTATTTTATTTTGAAACTGTACATCAGAATGTCCTGATTCTCCCTGAGTGACTAGGTGGGGTGTCCTGCTATCACCCTGGAGTGAGATGCATCTTTGATACTGGACAGTTTTTGTTTTATTCTCATCTAAAAACAGGGATGATAGCTAATACAATAGAGATTTCAAAGGTATTTTATTTTGAAACTCTACATCAGAATGTCCTGATTTTTTCTCAGTGACTATATGGGGTGTCCTGCTATCATCCCTGGAGTGAGATGAGTCTTTGATACTGGACAGTTTTTGTTTTATTCTCATCTAAAAACAGGGATGATAGCTAATACAATAGAGATTTCAAAAATATTTTATTTTGAAACTCTACATCAGAATGTCCTGATTCTTTTCTCAGTGACTAGATGGGGTGTCCTGCTATCACCCTGGAGTGAGATGAGTCTTTGATACTGGACAGTTTTTGTTTTATTCTCATCTAAAAACAGGGATGATAGCTCATGCAATAGAGATTTCAAAGGTCTTTTATTTTGAAACTCTACATCAGAAAGTCCTGATTCTCCCTGAGTGACTAGGTGGGGTGTCCTGTTATCACCCTGAAGGGAAATGAGTATTTGATACTGGACAGTTATTGTTTTATTCTCATCTAAAAAATGGGATGATAGCTCATATATGAGAATTCAAAGGTATTTTATTTTGAAACTCTACATCAGAATGTCCTGATTTTTTCTGAGTGACTAGATGGGGTGTCCTGCTATCACCCTGGAATTAGATGAGTCTTTGATACTGGAGAGTTTTTGTTTTATTCTCATCTAAACAGAGAGGGATGATAGCTCATATATGAGATTTCAAAGGTATTTTATTTTGAAACTCTACATCAGAATGTCCTGATTCTCCCTGAGTGACTTGGTGGGGTTTCATGCTATCACCCTGGAGTGAGATGAGTCTTTGATACTGGACAGTTTTTGTTTTATTCTCATCTAAAAACACGGATGATAGCTAATACAATAGAGATTTCAAAAATATTTTATTTTGAAACTGTACATCAGAATGTCCTGATTTTTTCTCAGTGACTAGATGGGGTGTCCTGCTATCACCCTGGAGTGAGATGAGTCTTTGATACTGGACAGTGTTTGTTTTATTCTCATCTAAAAACAGGGATGATAGCTCATATATGAGACTTCAAAGGTATTTTATTTTGAAACTCTAAATCAGAATGTCCTGATTCTCCCTGAGTGACTAGGTGGGGTGTCCTGCTATCAACCTGGAGTTTGATGAGTCTTTGATATTAGACAGTTATTGTGTTATTCTCATCTAAAAACAGGGATGATAGCTCATATATGAGACTTCAAAGGTATTTTATTTTGAAACTGTATATCAGAATGTCCTGATTTTTTCTGAGTGACTAGATGGGGTTTCCTGCTATCACCCTGGAGTGAGATGAGTCTTTGATACTGGACAGTCTTTGTTTTATTCTCATCTAAATACAGGGATGATAGCTCATACAATAGAGATTTCAAAGTTCTTTTATTTTGAAACTCTACATCAGAAAGTCCTGATTCTCCCTGAGTGACTAGGTGGGGTGTCCTGTTATAACCCTGAAGGGAAATGAGTATTTTATACTGGACAGTTTTTGTTTTATTCTTATCTAAATACAGAGTGATGATAGCTCATATATGAGATTTCAAAGGTCTTTTATTTTGAAACTGTACATCAGAATGTCCTGATTCTCCCTGAGTGACTAGGTGGGGTGTCCTGCTATCACCCTGGAGTGAGATGCATCTTTGATACTGGACATTCTTTGTTTTATTCTCATCTAAAAATAGGGATGATAGCTCATACAATAGAGATTTCAAAGGTATTTTATTTTGAAACTCTACATCAGAATGTCCTGATTTTTTCTGAGTGACTATGTGGCGTGTCCTGCTATCACCCTGGAGTTAGATCAATCTTTGATACTTGAGAGTTTTTGTTTTATTCTCATCTAAAAACAGGGATGATAGCTCATATATGAGACTTCAAAGGTATTTTATTTTGAAACTGTACATCAGAATGTCCTGATTTTTTCTGAGTGACTATGTGGCGTGTCCTGCTATCACCCTGGAGTTAGATCAGTCTTTGATACTTGAGAGTTTTTGTTTTATTCTCATCTAAACAGAGAGGGATTATAGCTCATATATGAGATTTCAAAGGTCTTTTATTTTGAAACTCTAAATCAGAATGTCCTGATTCTCCCTGAGTGACTAGGTGGGGTGACCTGCTATCACCCTGGAGTGAGATGCGTCTTTGATACTGGACATTTTTTGTTTTATTCTCATCTAAAAACAGGGATGATAGCTCATACAATAGAGATTTCAAATGTATTTTATTTTGAAACTGTACATCAGAATGTCCTGATTCTCCCTGAGTGACTAGGTGGGGTGTCCTGCTATCACCCTGGAGTGAGATGCATCTTTGATACTGGACAGTTTTTGTTTTATTCTCATCTAAAAACAGGGATGATAGCTAATACAATAGAGATTTCAAAGGTATTTTATTTTGAAACTCTACATCAGAATGTCCTGATTTTTTCTGAGTGACTAGGTGGGGTGTCCTGCTATCACCCTGGAGTGAGATGAGTCTTTGATACTGGACAGTTTTGTTTTATTCTCATCTAAACAGAGAGGGATGATAGCTCATATATGAGATTTCAAAGGTATTTTATTTTGAAACTGTACATCAGAATGTCCTGATTTTTTCTGAGTGACTAGGCGGGGTGTCCTGCTATCACCCTGGAGTGAGATGCGTCTTTGATACTGGACAGTCTTTGTTTTATTCTCATCTAAACAATGGGATGATAGCTCATATATGAGAATTCAAAGGTCTTTTATTTTGAAACTCTACATCAGAATGTCTTGATTCTCCCTGAGTGACTAGGTGGGGTGTCCTGTTATCACCCTGAAGGGAAATGAGTATTTGATACTGGACAGTTATTGTTTTATTCTCATCTAAAAAATGGGATGATAGCTCATATATGAGAATTCAAAGGTATTTTATTTTGAAACTCTACATCAGAATGTCCGGATTTTTTCTGAGTGACTAGATGGGGTGTCCTGCTATCACCCTGGAGTTAGATGAGTCTTTGATACTGGACAGTGTTTGTTTTATTCCCATCTAAAAACAGGGATGATAGCTCATATATGAGACTTCAAAGGTATTTTATTTTGAAACTCTAAATCAGAATGTCCTGATTCTCCCTGAGTGACTAGGTGGGGTGTCCTGCTATCACCCTGGAGTTTGATGAGTCTTTGATATTGGACAGTTATTGTTTTATTCTCATCTAAAAACAGGGATGATAGCTCATATATGAGACTTCAAAGGTATTTTATTTTGAAACTGTACATCAGAATGTCCTGATTCTCCCTGAGTGACTAGGTGGGGTGTCCTGCTATCACCCTGGAGTGAGATGAGTCTTTGATATTGGACAGTATTTGTTTTATTCTCATCTAAAAACAGGGATGATTGCTCATGCAATAGAGATTTCAAAGGTCTTTTATTTTGAAACTCTACATCAGAATGTCCTGATTTTTTCTCAGTGACTAGATGGGGTGTCCTGCTATCACCCTGGAGTGAGATGAGTCTTTGATACTGGACAGTTTTTGTTTTATTCTCATCTAAAAACAGGGATGATAGCTAATACAATAGAAATTTCAAAAATATTTTATTTTGAAACTCTACATCAGAATGTCCTGATTTTTTCTCAGTGACTAGATGGGGTGTCCTGCTATCACCCTGGAGTGAGATGAGTCTTTGATACTGGAGAGATTTTGTTTTATTCTCATCTAAACAGAGAGGGATGATAGCTCATATATGAGATTTCAAAGGTCTTTTATTTTGAAACTCTACATTAAAATGTCCTGATTTTTTCTGAGTGAATTGATGGGGGGTCCTGCTATCACCATGGAGTTAGATGATTCTTTGATACTGGACAGTGTTTGTTTTATTCCCATCTAAAAACAGGGATGATAGCTCATATATGAGATTTCAAAGGTATTTTATTTTGAAAATCTAGATGAGAATGTCCTGATTTTTTCTGAGTGACTAGGTGGGGTGTCCTGCTATCACCCTGGAATGAGATGCGTCTTTGATACTGGACAGTTTTTGTTTTATTCTCATCTAAATACAGGGATGATAGCTCATACAATAGAGATTTCAAAGGTCTTTTATTTTGAAACTGTACATCAGAATGTCCTGATTCTCCCTGAGTGACTAGATGGGGTGTCCTGCTATCACCATGGAGTTAGATGAGTCTTTGATACTGGACAGTGTTTGTTTTATTCTCATCTAAAAACAGGTATGATAGCTCATATATGAGACTTCAAAGGTATTTTATTTTGAAACTCTAAATCAGAATGTCCTGATTCTCCCTGAGTGACTAGGTGGGGTGTCCTGCTATCAACCTGGAGTTTGATGAGTCTTTGATATTGGACAGTTATTGTGTTATTCTCATCTAAAAACAGGTATGATAGCTCATATATGAGACTTCAAAGGTATTTTATTTTGAAACTGTATATCAGAATGTCCTGATTTTTTCTGAGTGACTAGATGGGGTTTCCTGCTATCACCCTGGAGTGAGATGAGTCTTTGATACTGGACAGTCTTTGTTTTATTCTCATCTAAATACAGGGATGATAGCTCATACAATAGAAATTTCAAAGTTCTTTTATTTTGAAACTCTACATCAGAAAGTCCTGATTCTCCCTGAGTGACTAGGTGGGGTGTCCTGTTATAACCCTGAAGGGAAATGAGTATTTTATACTGGACAGTTTTTGTTTTATTCTTATCTAAATACAGAGTGATGATAGCTCATATATGAGATTTCAAAGGTCTTTTATTTTGAAACTGTACATCAGAATGTCCTGATTCTCCCTGAGTGACTAGGTGGGGTGTCCTGCTATCACCCTGGAGTGAGATGCATCTTTGATACTGGACATTCTTTGTTTTATTCTCATCTAAAAATAGGGATGATAGCTCATACAATAGAGATTTCAAAGGTATTTTATTTTGAAACTCTACATCAGAATGTCCTGATTTTTTCTGAGTGACTATGTGGCGTGTCCTGCTATCACCCTGGAGTTAGATCAATCTTTGATACTTGAGAGTTTTTGTTTTATTCTCATCTAAAAACAGGGATGATAGCTCATATATGAGACTTCAAAGGTATTTTATTTTGAAACTGTACATCAGAATGTCCTGATTTTTTCTGAGTGACTATGTGGCGTGTCCTGCTATCACCCTGGAGTTAGATCAGTCTTTGATACTTGAGAGTTTTTGTTTTATTCTCATCTAAACAGAGAGGGATTATAGCTCATATATGAGATTTCAAAGGTCTTTTATTTTGAAACTCTAAATCAGAATGTCCTGATTCTCCCTGAGTGACTAGGTGGGGTGACCTGCTATCACCCTGGAGTGAGATGCGTCTTTGATACTGGACATTTTTTGTTTTATTCTCATCTAAAAACAGGGATGATAGCTCATACAATAGAGATTTCAAATGTATTTTATTTTGAAACTGTACATCAGAATGTCCTGATTCTCCCTGAGTGACTAGGTGGGGTGTCCTGCTATCACCCTGGAGTGAGATGCATCTTTGATACTGGACAGTTTTTGTTTTATTCTCATCTAAAAACAGGGATGATAGCTAATACAATAGAGATTTCAAAGGTATTTTATTTTGAAACTCTACATCAGAATGTCCTGATATTTTCTCAGTGACTATATGGGGTGTCCTGCTATCATCCCTGGAGTGAGATGAGTCTTTGATACTGGACAGTTTTTGTTTTATTCTCATCTAAAAACAGGGATGATAGCTAATACAATAGAGATTTCAAAAATATTTTATTTTGAAACTCTACATCAGAATGTCCTGATTCTTTTCTCAGTGACTAGATGGGGTGTCCTGCTATCACCCTGGAGTGAGATGAGTCTTTGATACTGGACAGTTTTTGTTTTATTCTCATCTAAAAACAGGGATGATAGCTCATGCAATAGAGATTTCAAAGGTCTTTTATTTTTAAACTGTACATCAGAATGTCCTGATTCTCCCTGAGTGACTAGGTGGGTTGTCCTGCTATCACCCTGGAGTGAGATGAGTCTTTGATATTGGACAGTATTTGTTGTATTCTCATCTAAAAACAGGGATGATAGCTCATGCAATAGAGATTTCAAAGGTCTTTTATTTTGAAACTCTACATCAGAAAGTCCTGATTCTCCCTGAGTGACTAGGTGGGGTGTCCTGTTATCACCCTGAAGGGAAATGAGTATTTGATACTGGACAGTTATTGTTTTATTCTCATCTAAAAAATGGGATGATAGCTCATATATGAGAATTCAAAGGTATTTTATTTTGAAACTCTACATCAGAATGTCCTGATTTTTTCTGAGTGACTAGATGGGGTGTCCTGCTATCACCCTGGAATTAGATGAGTCTTTGATACTGGAGAGTTTTTGTTTTATTCTCATCTAAACAGAGAGGGATGATAGCTCATATATGAGATTTCAAAGGTATTTTATTTTGAAACTCTACATCAGAATGTCCTGATTCTCCCTGAGTGACTTGGTGGGGTTTCATGCTATCACCCTGGAGTGAGATGAGTCTTTGATACTGGACAGTTTTTGTTTTATTCTCATCTAAAAACAGGGATGATAGCTAATACAATAGAGATTTCAAAAATATTTTATTTTGAAACTGTACATCAGAATGTCCTGATTTTTTCTCAGTGACTAGATGGGGTGTCCTGCTATCACCCTGGAGTGAGATGAGTCTTTGATACTGGACAGTGTTTGTTTTATTCTCATCTAAAAACAGGGATGATAGCTCATATATGAGAATTCAAAGGTATTTTATTTTGAAACTGTATATCAGAATGTCCTGATTTTTTATGAGTGACTAGATGGGGTTTCCTGCTATCACCCTGGAGTGAGATGAGTCTTTGATACTGGACAGTCTTTGTTTTATTCTCATCTAAATACAGGGATGATAGCTCATACAATAGAGATTTCAAAGGTATTTTATTTTGAAACTCTACATCAGAATGTCCTGATTTTTTCTGAGTGACTAGGTGGGGTGTCCTGTTATCACCCTGGAGTTTGATGAGTCTTTGATATTGGACAGTTATTGTTTTATTCTCATCTAAAAACAGGGATGATAGCTCATATATGAGACTTCAAAGGTATTTTATTTTGAAACTGTACATCAGAATGTCCTGATTCTCCCTGAGTGACTAGGTGGGGTTTCCTTCTATCACCCTGGAGTGAGATGAGTTTTTGATATTGGACAGTATTTGTTTTATTCTCATCTAAAAACAGGGATGATAGCTCATATATGAGAATTCAAAGGTATTTTATTTTGAAACTCTAAATCAGAATGTCCTGATTTTTTTCTCAGTGACTAGATGGGGTGTCCTGCTATCACCCTGGAGTGAGATGAGTCTTTGATACTGGAGAGATTTTGTTTTATTCCCATCTAAACAGAGAGGGATGATAGCTCATATATGAGATTTCAAAGGTCTTTTATTGTTAAACTCTAAATCAGAATGTCCTGATTTTTTCTGAGTGACTAGGTGGGGTGTCCTGCTATCACCCTGGAGTGAGATGCGTCTTTGATACTGGACAGTCTTTGTTTTATTATCATCTAAAAATAGGGATGATAGCTCATACAATAGAGATTTCAAAGGTCTTTTATTTTGAAAATCTACATCAGAATGTCCTGATTTTTTCTGAGTGACTAGGTGGGGTGTCCTGCTATCACCCTGGAGTGAGATGAGTCTTTGATACTGGACAGTTTTGTTTTATTCTCATCTAAACAGAGAGGGATGATAGCTCATATATGAGATTGCAAAGGTATTTTATTTTGAAACTGTACATCAGAATGTCCTGATTTTTTCTGAGTGACTAGGCGGGGTGTCCTGCTATCACCCTGGAGTGAGATGCGTCTTTGATACTGGACAGTCTTTGTTTTATTCTCATCTAAACAATGGGATGATAGCTCATATATGAGAATTCAAAGGTATTTTATTTTGAAACTCTACATCAGAATGTCCTGATTCTCCCTGAGTGACTAGGTGGGGTGTCCTGTTATCACCCTGAAGGGAAATGAGTATTTGATACTGGACAGTTATTGTTTTATTCTCATCTAAAAAATGGGATGATAGCTCATATATGAGAATTCAAAGGTATTTTATTTTGAAACTCTACATCAGAATGTCCTGATTTTTTCTGAGTGACTAGATGGGGTGTCCTGCTATCACCCTGGAATGAGATGAGTCTTTGATACTGGAGAGTTTTTGTTTTATTCTCATCTAAACAGAGAGGGATGATAGCTCATATATGAGATTTCAAAGGTCTTTTATTTTGAAACTCTACATCAGAATGTCCTGATTTTTTCTGAGTGACTAGATGGGGTGTCCTGCTATCACCATGGAGTTAGATGAGTCTTTGATACTGGACAGTGTTTGTTTTATTCCCATCTAAAAACAGGGATGATAGCTCATATATGAGACTTCAAAGGTATTTTATTTTGAAACTCTAAATCAGAATGTCCTGATTCTCCCTGAGTGACTAGGTGGGGTGTCCTGCTATCACCCTGGAGTTTGATGAGTCTTTGATATTGGACAGTTATTGTTTTATTCTCATCTAAAAACAGGGATGATAGCTCATATATGAGACTTCAAAGGTATTTTATTTTGAAACTGTACATCAGAATGTCCTGATTTTTTCTGAGTGACTAGATGGGGTTTCCTGCTATCACCCTGGAGTGAGATGAGTCTTTGATACTGGACAGTTTTTGTTTTATTCTCATCTAAATACAGGGATGATAGCTCATGCAATAGAGATTTCAAAGGTCTTTTATTTTGAAACTGTACATCAGAATGTCCTGATTCTCCCTGAGTGACTAGGTGGGGTGTCCTGCTATCACCCTGGAGTGAGATGAGTCTTTGATATTGGACAGTATTTGTTTTATTCTCATCTAAACAAAGGGATTATAGCTCATATATGAGATTTCAAAGGTCTTTTATTTTGAAACTCTACATCAGAATGTCCTGATTCTCCCTGAGTGACTAGGTGGGGTGTCCTGTTATCACCCTGGAGTGAGATGCGTCTTTGATACTGGACAGTGTTTTTTTTATTCTCATCTAAAAACAGGGATGATAGCTCATACAATAGAGATTTCGAAGGTATTTTATTTTGAAACTCTACATCAGAATGTCCTGATTTTTTCTGAGTGACTAGATGGGGTGTCCTGCTATCACCCTGGAGTGAGATGAGTCTTTGATACTGGAGAGATTTTGTTTTATTCTCACCTAAACAGAGAGGGATGATAGCTCATATATGAGATGTCAAAGGTATTTTATTTTGAAACTGTACATCAGAATGTCCTGATTTTTTCTGAGTGACTAGATGGGGTGTCCTGCTATCACCATGGAATTAGATGAGTCTTTGATACTGGACAGTTTTTGTTTTATTCTCATCTAAACAGAGAGGGATGATAGCTCATATATGAGATTTCAAAGGTCTTTTATTTTGAAACTCTACATCAGAATGTCCTGATTTTTTCTGAGTGACTTGATGGGGTGTCCTGCTATCACCCTGGAGTGAGATGCGTCTTTGATACTGGACAGTCTTTGTTTTATTCTCATCTAAAAATAGGGATGATAGCTCATACAATAGAGATTTCAAAGGTATTTTATTTTGAAACTCTACATCAGAATGTCCTGATTTTTTCTGAGTGACTAGGTTGGGTGTCCTGCTATCACCCTGGAGTGAGATGCGTCTTTGATACTGGACAGTCTTTGTTTTATTCTCATCTAAAAACAGGGATAATAGCTCACACAATAGAGATTTCAAAGGTATTTTATTTTGAAACTCTACATCAGAATGTCCTGATTTTTTCTGAGTGACTAGGTTGGGTGTCCTGCAATCACCCTGGAGTGAGATGCGTCTTTGATACTGGACAGTTTTTGTTTTATTCTCATCTAAAAACAGGGATGATAGCTCATACAATAGAGATTTCAAATGTATTTTATTTTGAAACTATACATCAGAATATCCTGATTTTTTCTGAGTGACTAGATGGGGTGTCCTGCTATCACCCTGCAGTGGGATGAGTCTTTGATATTGGACAGTTTTTGTTTTATTCTCATCTAAAAACAGGGATGATAGCTCATGCAATAGAGATTTCAAAGGTCTTTTTTTTTGAAACTCTACATCAGAAAGTCCTGATTCTCCCTGAGTGACTAGGTGGGGTGTCCTGTTATCACCCTGAAGGGAAATGAGTATTTGATACTGGACAGTGTTTGTTTTATTCGTATCTAAATACAGAGGGATGAAAGCTCATATATGAGATTTCAAAGGTATTTTATTTTGAAACTCTAAATCAGAATGTCCTGATTTTTTCTGAGTGACTAGGTGGGGTGTCCTGCTATCACCCTGGATTGAGATGCGTCTTTGATACTGGACAGTCTTTGTTTTATTCTCATCTAAAAATAGGGATGATAGCTCAAACAATAGAGATTTCAAAGGTATTTTATTTTGAAACTCTACATCAGAATGTCCTGATTTTTTCTGAGTGACTTGATGGAGTGTCCTGCTATCACCATGGAGTTAGATTGAGTCTTTGATACTGGACAGTGTTTGTTTTATTCCCATCTAAAAACAGGGATGATAGCTCATATATGAGATTTCAAAGGTATTTTATTTTGAAACTCTAAATCAGAATGTCCTGATTTTTTCTGAGTGACTAGATGGGGTGTCCTGCTATCACCCTGGAGTGAGATGAGTCTTTGACACTGGACAGTTTTTGTTTTATTCTCATCTAAAAACAGGGATGATAGCTCATGCAATAGAGATTTCAAAGGTCTTTTATTTTGAAATTCTACATCAGAATGTCCTGATTCTCCCTGAGTGACTAGATGGGTGTCCTGCTATCACCATGGATCGAGATGAGTCTTTGATAATGTACAGTTTTTGTTTTATTCTCATATAAATACAGGGATGATAGCTCATGCAATAGAGATTTCAAAGGTATTTTATTTTGAAACTGTACATCAGAATGTCCTGATATTTTCTGAGTGACTAGATGGGGTGTCCTGCTATCACCCTGGAGTGAGATGAGTCTTTGATACTGGAGAGATTTTGTTTTATTCTCACCTAAACAGAGAGGGATGATAGCTCATATATGAGATGTCAAAGGTATTTTATTTTGAAACTGTACATCAGAATTTCCTGATTTTTTCTGAGTGACTAGATGGGTTGTCCTGCTATCACCATGGAATTAGATGAGTCTTTGATACTGGACAGTTTTTGTTTTATTCTCATCTAAAAACAGGGATGATAGCTCATACAATAGAGATTTCAAAGGTATTTTATTTTGAAACTCTACATCAGAATGTCCTGATTTTTTCTGAGTGACTAGATGGGGTGTCCTGCTATCACCCTGCAGTGGGATGAGTCTTTGATATTGGACAGTTTTTGTTTTATTCTCATCTAAAAACAGGGATGATAGCTCATGCAATAGAGATTTCAAAGGTCTTTTATTTTGAAACTCTAAATCAGAATGTCCTGATTTTTTCTGAGTGACTAGGTGGGGTGTCCTGCTATCACCCTGGAGTGAGATGCGTCTTTGATACTGGACAGTGTTTGTTTTATTCGTATCTAAATACAGAGGGATGATAGCTCATATATGAGATTTCAAAGGTCTTTTATTTTGAAACTCTATATCAGAATGTCCTGATTCTCCCTGAGTGACTAGGTGGGGTGTCATGCTATCACCCTGGAGTGAGATGAGTTTTTGATACTGCACAGTTATTGTTTTATTCTCATCTAAAAAATGGGATGATAGCTCATATATGAGAATTCAAAGGTATTTTATTTTGAAACTCTAAATCAGAATGTCCTGATTTTTTCTGAGTGACTAGATGGGGTGTCCTGCTATCACCCTGGAGTGAGATGAGTCTTTGATACTGGACAGTTTTTGTTTTATTCTCATCTAAACAGAGAGGGATGATAGCTCATATATGAGATTTCAAAGGTCTTTTATTTTGAAATTCTACATCAGAATGTCCTGATTTTTTCTGAGTGACTAGATGGGGTGTCCTGCTATCACCATGGAGTTAGATGAGTCTTTGATACTGGACAGTGTTTGTTTTATTCCCATCTAAAAACAGGGATGATAGCTCATACAATAGAGATTTCAAAGGTATTTTATTTTGAAACTCTACATCAGAATGTCCTGATTTCTTCTGAGTGACTAGGTGGGGTGTCCTGTTATCACCCTGGAGTTTGATGAGTCTTTGATATTGGACAGTTATTGTTTTATTCTCATCTAAAAACAGGGATGATAGCTCATATATGAGACTTCAAAGGTATTTTATTTTGAAACTGTACTTCAGAATGTCCTGATTCTCCCTGAGTGACTAGATGGGGTGTCCTGCTATCACCCTGGAGTGAGATGAGTCTTTGATACTGGACAGTTTTGTTTTATTCTCATCTAAACAGAGAGGGATTATAGCTCATATATGAGATTTCAAAGGTCTTTTATTTTGAAACTCTACATCAGAATGTCCTGATTCTCCCTGAGTGACTAGGTGGGGTGTCCTGCTATCACCCTGGAGTGAGATGCGTCTTTGATACTGGACAGTTTTTGTTTTATTCTCATCTAAAAACAGGGATGATAGCTCATACAATAGAGATTTCAAAGGTATTTTATTTTGAAACTCTACATCAGAATGTCCTGATTTTTTCTGAGTGACTAGATGGGGTGTGCTGCTATCACACTGGCGTGAGATGAGTCTTTGATACTGGACAGTGTTTGTTTTATTCCCATCTAAAAACAGGGATGATAGCTCATATATGAGATTTCAAAGGTATTTTATTTTGAAACTCTAAATCAGAATGTCCTGATTTTTTCTGAGTGACTAGGTGGGGTGTCCTGCTATCACCCTGGAGTGAGATGCGTCTTTGATACTGGACAGTCTTTGTTTTATTCTCATCTAAAAATAGGGATGATAGCTCATACAATAGAGATTTCAAAGTAATTTTATTTTGAAACTGTACATCAGAATGTCCTGATTTTTTCTGAGTGACTATGTGGCGTGTCCTGCTATCACCCTGGAGTGAGATGAGTCTTTGATACTGGAGAGATTTTGTTTTATTCTCATCTAAACAGAGAGGGATGATAGCTCATATATGAGATGTCAAAGGTATTTTATTTTGAAACTGTACATCAGAATGTCCTGATTTATTCTGAGTGACTAGATTGGGTGTCCTGCTATCACCATGGAATTAGATGAGTCTTTGATACTGGACAGTTTTTGTTTTATTCTCATCTAAAAACAGGGATGATAGCTCATACAATAGAGATTTCAAAGGTATTTTATTTTGAAACTCTACATCAGAATGTCCTGATTTTTTCTGAGTGACTAGGTGGGGTGTCCTGCTATCACCCTGGAGTGAGATGCGTCTTTGATACTGGACAGTCTTTGTTTTATTCTCATCTAAAAATAGGGATGATAGCTCATACAATAGAGATTTCAAAGGCATTTTATTTTGAAACTCTACATCAGAATGTCCTGATTTTTTCTGAGTGACTAGGTGGGGTGTCCTGCTATCACCCTGGAGTGAGATGAGTCTTTGATACTTGACAGTTTTGTTTTATTCTCATCTAAACAGAGAGGGATGATAGCTCATATATGAGATTTCAAAGGTCTTTTATTTTGAAACTGTACATCAGAATGTCCTGATTTTTTCTGAGTGACTATGTGGCGTGTCCTGCTATCACCCTGGAGTGAGATCAGTCTTTGATACTTGAGAGTTTTTGTTTTATTATCATCTAAACAGAGAGGGATTATAGCTCATATATGAGATTTCAAATCTTTTATTTTGAAACTCTACATCAGAATGTCCTGATTCTCCCTGAGTGACTAGGTGGGGTGTCCTGCTATCACCATGGAATTAGATGAGTCTTTGATACTGGACAGTTTTTGTTTTATTCTCATCTAAACAGAGAGGGATGATAGCTCATATATGAGATTTCAAAGGTCTTTTATTTTGAAACTCTACATCAGAATGTCCTGATTTTTTCTGAGTGACTAGATGGGGTGTGCTGCTATCACACTGGCGTGAGATGAGTCTTTGATACTGGACAGTGTTTGTTTTATTCCCATCTAAAAACAGGGATGATAGCTCATATATGAGATTTCAAAGGTATTTTATTTTGAAACTCTAAATCAGAATGTCCTGATTTTTTCTGAGTGACTAGGTGGGGTGTCCTGCTATCACCCTGGAGTGAGATGCGTCTTTGATACTGGACAGTCTTTGTTTTATTCTCATCTAAAAATAGGGATGATAGCTCATACAATAGAGATTTCAAAGTAATTTTATTTTGAAACTGTACATCAGAATGTCCTGATTTTTTCTGAGTGACTATGTGGCGTGTCCTGCTATCACCCTGGAGTGAGATGAGTCTTTGATACTGGAGAGATTTTGTTTTATTCTCATCTAAACAGAGAGGGATGATAGCTCATATATGAGATGTCAAAGGTATTTTATTTTGAAACTGTACATCAGAATGTCCTGATTTATTCTGAGTGACTAGATTGGGTGTCCTGCTATCACCATGGAATTAGATGAGTCTTTGATACTGGACAGTTTTTGTTTTATTCTCATCTAAAAACAGGGATGATAGCTCATACAATAGAGATTTCAAAGGTATTTTATTTTGAAACTCTACATCAGAATGTCCTGATTTTTTCTGAGTGACTAGGTGGGGTGTCCTGCTATCACCCTGGAGTGAGATGCGTCTTTGATACTGGACAGTCTTTGTTTTATTCTCATCTAAAAATAGGGATGATAGCTCATACAATAGAGATTTCAAAGGCATTTTATTTTGAAACTCTACATCAGAATGTCCTGATTTTTTCTGAGTGACTAGGTGGGGTGTCCTGCTATCACCCTGGAGTGAGATGAGTCTTTGATACTTGACAGTTTTGTTTTATTCTCATCTAAACAGAGAGGGATGATAGCTCATATATGAGATTTCAAAGGTCTTTTATTTTGAAACTGTACATCAGAATGTCCTGATTTTTTCTGAGTGACTATGTGGCGTGTCCTGCTATCACCCTGGAGTGAGATCAGTCTTTGATACTTGAGAGTTTTTGTTTTATTATCATCTAAACAGAGAGGGATTATAGCTCATATATGAGATTTCAAATCTTTTATTTTGAAACTCTACATCAGAATGTCCTGATTCTCCCTGAGTGACTAGGTGGGGTGTCCTGCTATCACCATGGAATTAGATGAGTCTTTGATACTGGACAGTTTTTGTTTTATTCTCATCTAAACAGAGAGGGATGATAGCTCATATATGAGATTTCAAAGGTCTTTTATTTTGAAACTCTACATCAGAATGTCCTGATTTTTTCTGAGTGACTTGATGGGGTGTCCTGCTATCACCATGGAGTTAGATTGAGTCTTTGATACTGGACAGTGTTTGTTTTATTCCCATCTAAAAACAGGGATGATAGCTCATATATGAGATTTCAAAGGTATTTTATTTTGAAACTCTAAATTAGAATGTCCTGATTCTTTCTGAGTGACTAGGTGGGGTGTCCTGCTATCACCCTGGAGTGAGATGAGTTTTTGATACTGGACAGTTATTGTTTTATTCTCATCTAAAAAATGGGATGATAGCTCATATATGAGAATTCAAAGGTATTTTATTTTGAAACTCTAAATCAGAATGTCCTGATTTTTTCTGAGTGACTAGGTGGGGTGTCCTGCTATCACCCTGGAGTGAGATGCGTCTTTGATACTGGACAGTCTTTGTTTTATTCTCATCTAAACAGAGAGGGATTATAGCTCATGCAATAGAGATTTCAAAGGTATTTTATTTTGAAACTCTACATCAGAATGTCCTGATTCTCCCTGAGTGACTAGGTGGGGTGTCCTGCTATCACCCTGGAGTGAGATGCATCTTTGATACTGGACAGTTTTTGTTTTATTCTCATCTAAAAACAGGGATGATAGCTCATACAATAGAGATTTCAAATGTATTTTATTTTGAAACTATACATCAGAATATCCTGATTTTTTCTGAGTGACTAGATGGGGTGTCCTGCTATCACCCTGCAGTGAGATGAGTCTTTGATATTGGACAGTTTTTGTTTTATTCTCATCTAAAAACAGGGATGATAGCTCATGCAATAGAGATTTCAAAGGTCTTTTATTTTGAAACTCTACATCAGAAAGTCCTGATTCTCCCTGAGTGACTAGGTGGGGTGTCCTGTTATCACCCTGAAGGGAAATGAGTATTTGATACTGGACAGTGTTTGTTTTATTCGTATCTAAATACAGAGGGATGATAGCTCATATATGAGATTTCAAAGGTCTTTTATTTTGAAACTCTACATCAGAATGTCCTGATTCTCCCTGAGTGACTAGGTGGGGTGTCCTGCTATCACCCTGGAGTGAGATGCGTCTTTGATACTGTTCAGTCTTTGTTTTATTCTCATCTAAAAACAGGGATGATAGCTCATACAATAGAGATTTCAAAGGTATTTTATTTTGAAACTCTACATCAGAATGTCCTGATTTTTTCTGAGTGACTAGGTTGGGTGTCCTGCTATCACCCTGGAGTAAGATGAGTCTTTGATACTGGACAGTTTTGTTTTATTCTCATCTAAACAGAGAGGGATGATAGCTCATATATGAGATTTCAAAAATATTTTATTTTGAAACTCTACATCAGAATGTCCTGATTTTTTCTGAGTGACTATGTGGCGTGTCCTGCTAACACCCTGGAGTTAGATCAGTCTTTGATACTTGAGTGTTTTTGTTTTATTCTCATCTAAACAGAGAGGGATTATAGCTCATATATGAGATTTCAAAGGTCTTTTATTTTGAAACTCTACATCAGAATGTCCTGATTCTCCCTGAGTGACTAGGTGGGGTGTCCTGCTATCACCCTGGAGTGAGATGCATCTTTGATACTGGACAGTTTTTGTTTTATTCTCATCTAAAAACAGGGATGATAGCTCATACAATAGAGATTTCAAATGGATTTTATTTTGAAACTATACATCAGAATATCCTGATTTTTTCTGAGTGACTAGATGGGGTGTCCTGCTATCACCCTGCAGTGAGATGAGTCTTTGATATTGGACAGTTTTTGTTTTATTCTCATCTAAAAACAGGGATGATAGCTCATGCAATAGAGATTTCAAAGGTCTTTTATTTTGAAACTCTACATCAGAAAGTCCTGATTCTCCCTGAGTGACTAGGTGGGGTGTCCTGTTATCACCCTGAAGGGAAATGAGTATTTGAGACTGGACAGTGTTTGTTTTATTCGTATCTAAATACAGAGGGATGATAGCTAATACAATAGAGATTTCAAAGGTATTTTATTTTGAAACTCTACATCAGAATGTCCTGATTTTTTCTGAGTGACTTGATGGGGTGTCCTGCTATCACCATGGAGTTAGATTGAGTCTTTGATACTGGACAGTGTTTGTTTTATTCCCATCTAAAAACAGGGATGATAGCTCATATATGAGATTTCAAAGGTATTTTATTTTGAAACTCTAAATCAGAATGTCCTGATTTTTTCTGAGTGACTAGGTGGGGTGTCCTGCTATCACCCTGGAGTGAGATGCGTCTTTGATACTGTTCAGTCTTTGTTTTATTCTCATCTAAAAATAGGGATGATAGCTCATACAATAGAGATTTCAAAGGTATTTTATTTTGAAACTCTCAATCAGAATGTCCTGATTTTTTCTGAGTGACTAGGTGGGGTGTCCTGCTATCACCATGGAGTGAGATGAGTCTTTGATAATGGACAGTTTTTGTTTTATTCTCATATAAAAACAGGGATGATAGCTCATGCAATAGAGATTTCAAAGGTATTTTATTTTGAAACTGTACATCAGAATGTCCTGATATTTTCTGAGTGACTAGATGGGGTGTCCTGCTATCACCCTGGAGTTAGATTGAGTATTTGATACTGGACAGTGTTTGTTTTATTCTCATATAAAAACAGGGATGATAGCTCATGCAATAGAGATTTCAAAGGTATTTTATTTTGAAACTCTACATCAGAATGTCCTGATTTTTTCTGAGTGACTAGGTGGGGTGTCCTGCTATCACCCTGGAGTGAGATGCGTCTTTGATACTGGACAGTCTTTGTTTTATTCTCATCTAAAAATAGGGATGATAGCTCATACAATAGAGATTTCAAAGGTATTTTATTTTGAAACTCTACATCAGAATGTCCTGATTTTTTCTGAGTGACTAGGTTGGGTGTCCTGCTATCACCCTGGAGTGAGATGAGTCTTTGATACTGGACAGTTTTGTTTTATTCTCATCTAAACAGAGAGGGATTATAGCTCATATATGAGATTTCAAAGGACTTTTATTTTGAAACTCTACATCAGAATGTCCTGATTCTCCCTGAGTGACTAGATGGGGTGTCCTGCTATCACTCTGGAGTTAGATGAGTCTTTGATACTGGACAGTGTTTGTTTTATTCCCATATAAAAACAGGGATGATAGCTCATATATGAGACTTCAAAGGTATTTTATTTTGAAACTCTAAATCAGAATGTCTTGATTCTCCCTTAGTGACTAGGTGGGGTGTCCTGCTATTACCCTGGAGTGAGATGCGTCTTTGAGACTGGATAGTTTTTGTTTTATTCTCATCTAAAAACAGGGATGATAGCTCATACAATAGAGATTTCAAAGGTATTTTATTTTGAAACTCTACATCAGAATGTCCTGATTCTCCCTGAGTGACTAGGTGGGGTGTCCTGCTATCACCCTGGAGTGAGATGAGTCTTTGATATTGGACAGTATTTGTTTTATTCTCATCTAAAAACAGGGATGATAGCTCATGCAATAGAGATTTCAAAGGTCTTTTATTTTGAAACTCTACATCAGAATGTCCTGATTTTTTCTGAGTGACTAGATGGGGTGTCCTGCTATCACCATGGAATTAGATGAGTCTTTGATACTGGACAGTTTTTGTTTTATTCTCATCTAAAAACAGGGATGATAGCTCATACAATAGAGATTTCAAAGGTATTTTATTTTGAAACTCTACATCAGAATGTCCTGATTTTTTCTGAGTGACTAGATGGGGTGTCCTGCTATCACCCTGGAGTGAGATGAGTCTTTGATACTGGAGAGATTTTTTTTTATTCTCATCTAAACAGAGAGGGATGATAGCTCATATATGAGATTTCAAAGGTCTTTTATTTTGAAACTCTACATCAGAATGTCCTGATTTTTTCTGAGTGACTTGATGGGGTGTCCTGCTATCACCATGGAGTTAGATGACTCTTTGATACTGGACAGTTTTGTTTTATTCTCATCTAAACAGAGAGGGATGATAGCTCATATATGAGATTTCAAAGGTCTTTTATTTTGAAACTGTACATCAGAATTTCCTGATTTTTTCTGAGTGACTAGATGGGGTGTCCTGCTATCACCATGGAATTAGATGAGTCTTTGATACTGGACAGTTTTTGTTTTATTCTCATCTAAAAACAGGGATGATAGCTCATACAATAGAGATTTCAAAGGTAATTTATTTTGAAACTCTACATCAGAATGTCCTGATTTTTTCTGAGTGACTAGGTGGGGTGTCCTGCTATCACCCTGGAGTGAGATGCGTCTTTGATACTGGACAGTCTTTGTTTTATTCTCATCTAAATATAGGGATGATAGCTCATACAATAGAGATTTCAAAGGTCTTTTATTTTGAAACTCTACATCAGAATGTCCTGATTCTCCCTGAGTGACTAGATGGGGTGTCCTGCTATCATCCTGGAGTGAGATGCGTCTTTGATAATGGACAGTTTTTGTTTTATTCTCATCTAA
Organism: Notothenia rossii; assembly: GCF_949606895.1. Classification (NCBI taxonomy): domain Eukaryota; kingdom Metazoa; phylum Chordata; class Actinopteri; order Perciformes; family Nototheniidae; genus Notothenia; species Notothenia rossii. The sequence goes on from NW_027640159.1 coordinate 403,814, forward strand.
AAACAGGGATGATAGCTCATACAATAGAGATTTCAAAGGTATTTTATTTTGAAACTCTACATCAGAATGTCCTGATTTTTTCTGAGTGACTAGGTGGGGTGTCCTGCTATCACCCTGGAGTGAGATGCGTCTTTGATACTGGACAGTCTTTGTTTTATTCTCATCTAAAAATAGGGATGATAGCTCATACAATAGAGATTTCAAAGGTATTTTATTTTGAAACTCTACATCAGAATGTCCTGATTTTTTTTGAGTGACTAGGTGGGGTGTCCTGCTATCACCCTGGAGTGAGATGAGTCTTTGATACTGGACAGTTTTGTTTTATTCTCATCTAAACAGAGAGGGATGATAGCTCATATATGAGATTTCAAAGGTCTTTTATTTTGAAACTGTACATCAGAATGTCCTGATTTTTTCTGAGTGACTATGTGGCGTGTCCTGCTATCACCCTGGAGTGAGATCAGTCTTTGATACTTGAGAGTTTTTGTTTTATTCTCATCTAAACAGAGAGGGATTATAGCTCATATATGAGATTTCAAAGGTCTTTTATTTTGAAACTCTACATCAGAATGTCCTGATTCTCCCTGAGTGACTAGGTGGGGTGTTATGCTATCACCCTGGAGTGAGATGAGTTTTTGATACTGGACAGTTATTGTTTTATTCTCATCTAAAAAATGGGATGATAGCTCATATATGAGAATTCAAAGGTATTTTCTTTTGAAACTCTAAATCAGAATGTCCTGATTTTTTCTGAGTGACTAGATGGGGTGTCCTGCTATCACCCTGGAGTGAGATGAGTCTTTGATACTGGAGAGTTTTTGTTTTATTCTCATCTAAACAGAGAGGGATGATAGCTCATATATGAGATTTCAAAGGTCTTTTATTTTGAAATTCTACATCAGAATGTCCTGATTTTTTCTGAGTGACTAGATGGGGTGTCCTGCTATCACCATGGAGTTAGATGAGTCTTTGATACTGGACAGTGTTTGTTTTATTCCCATCTAAAAACAGGGATGATAGCTCATATATGAGATTTCAAAGGTATTTTATTTTGAAACTCTAAATTAGAATGTCCTGATTTTTTCTGAGTGACTAGGTGGGGTGTCCTGCTATCACCCTGCAGTGAGATGAGTCTTTGATATTGGACAGTTTTTGTTTTATTATCATCTAAAAACAGGGATGATAGCTCATGCAATAGAGATTTCAAAGGTCTTTTATTTTGAAACTCTACATCAGAAAGTCCTGATTCTCCCTGATTGACTAGGTGGGGTGTCCTGTTATCACCCTGAAGGGAAATGAGTATTTGATACTGGACAGTGTTTGTTTTATGCGTATCTAAATACAGAGGGATGATAGCTCATATATGAGATTTCAAAGGTCTTTTATTTTGAAACTGTACATCAGAATTTCCTGATTTTTTCTGAGTGACTAGATGGGGTGTCCTGCTATCACCATGGAATTAGATGAGTCTTTGATACTGGACAGTTTTTGTTTTATTCTCATCTAAAAACAGGGATGATAGCTCATACAATAGAGATTTCAAAGGTAATTTATTTTGAAACTCTACATCAGAATGTCCTGATTTTTTCTGAGTGACTAGGTGGGGTGTCCTGCTATCACCCTGGAGTGAGATGCGTCTTTGATACTGGACAGTCTTTGTTTTATTCTCATCTAAATATAGGGATGATAGCTCATACAATAGAGATTTCAAAGGTCTTTTATTTTGAAACTCTACATCAGAATGTCCTGATTCTCCCTGAGTGACTAGGTGGGGTGTCCTGCTATCATCCTGGAGTGAGATGCGTCTTTGATACTGCACAGTCTTTGTTTTATTCTCATCTAAAAATAGGGATGATAGCTCATACAATAGAGATTTCAAAGGTATTTTATTTTGAAACTCTACATCAGAATGTCCTGATTTTTTTTGAGTGACTAGGTGGGGTGTCCTGCTATCACCCTGGAGTGAGATGAGTCTTTGATACTGGACAGTTTTGTTTTATTCTCATCTAAACAGAGAGGGATGATAGCTCATATATGAGATTTCAAAGGTCTTTTATTTTGAAACTGTACATCAGAATGTCCTGATTTTTTCTGAGTGACTATGTGGCGTGTCCTGCTATCACCCTGGAGTGAGATCAGTCTTTGATACTTGAGAGTTTTTGTTTTATTCTCATCTAAACAGAGAGGGATTATAGCTCATGCAATAGAGATTTCAAAGGTATTTTATTTTGAAACTGTACATCAGAATGTCCTGATTTTTTCTGAGTGACTAGATGGGGTGTCCTGCTATCACCATGGAATTAGATGAGTCTTTGATACTGGACATTTTTTGTTTTATTCTCATCTAAACAGAGAGGGATGATAGCTCATATATGAGATTTCAAAGGTCTTTTATTTTGAAACTCTACATCAGAATGTCCTGATTCTCCCTGAGTGACTAGGTGGGGTGTCCTGCTATCACCCTGCAGTGAGATGAGTCTTTGATATTGGACAGTTTTTGTTTTATTCTCATCTAAAAACAGGGATGATAGCTCATGCAATAGAGATTTCAAAGGTCTTTTATTTTGAAACTCTACATCAGAAAGTCCTGATTCTCCCTGAGTGACTAGGTGGGGTGTCCTGTTATCACCCTGAAGGGAAATGAGTATTTGATACTGGACAGTGTTTGTTTTATTCCCATCTAAAAACAGGGATGATAGCTCATATATGAGATTTCAAAGGTATTTTATTTTGAAACTCTAAATCAGAATGTCCTGATTTTTTCTGAGTGACTAGGTGGGGTGTCCTGCTATCACCCTGGAGTGAGATGCGTCTTTGATACTGTTCAGTCTTTGTTTTATTCTCATCTAAAAATAGGGATGATAGCTCATACAATAGAGATTTCAAAGGTATTTTATTTTGAAACTCTACATCAGAATGTCCTGATTTTTTCTGAGTGACTTGATGGGGTGTCCTGCTATCACCATGGAGTTAGATTGAGTCTTTGATACTGGACAGTGTTTGTTTTATTCCCATCTAAAAACAGGGATGATAGCTCATATATGAGATTTCAAAGGTATTTTATTTTGAAACTCTAAATCAGAATGTCCTGATTTTTTCTGAGTGACTAGGTGGGGTGTCCTGCTATCACCCTGGAGTGAGATGCGTCTTTGATACTGGACAGTCTTTGTTTTATTCTCATCTAAAAATAGGGATGATAGCTCATACAATAGAGATTTCAAAGGTATTTTATTTTGAAACTCTACATCAGAATGTCCTGATTTTTTCTGAGTGACTAGATGGGTGTCCTGCTATCACCATGGAGTGAGATGAGTCTTTGATAATGGACAGTTTTTGTTTTATTCTCATATAAAAACAGGGATGATAGCTCATGCAATAGAGATTTCAAAGGTATTTTATTTTGAAACTGTACATCAGAATGTCCTGATATTTTCTGAGTGACTAGATGGGGTGTCCTGCTATCACCCTGGAGTTAGATTGAGTCTTTGATACTGGACAGTGTTTGTTTTATTCTCATATAAAAACAGGGATGATAGCTCATGCAATAGAGATTTCAAAGGTATTTTATTTTGAAACTCTACATCAGAATGTCCTGATTTTTTCTGAGTGACTAGGTGGGGTGTCCTGCTATCACCCTGGAGTGAGATGCGTCTTTGATACTGGACAGTCTTTGTTTTATTCTCATCTAAAAATAGGGATGATAGCTCATACAATAGAGATTTCAAAGGTATTTTATTTTGAAACTCTACATCAGAATGTCCTGATTTTTTCTGAGTGACTAGGTTGGGTGTCCTGCTATGACCCTGGAGTGAGATGAGTCTTTGATACTGGACAGTTTTGTTTTATTCTCATCTAAACAGAGAGGGATTATAGCTCATATATGAGATTTCAAAGGTCTTTTATTTTGAAACTGTACATCAGAATGGCCTGATTTTTTCTGAGTGACTATGTGGCGTGTCCTGCTATCACCCTGGAGTGAGATCAGTCTTTGATACTTGAGAGTTTTTGTTTTATTCTCATCTAAACAGAGAGGGATTATAGCTCATATATGAGATTTCAAAGGTCTTTTATTTTGAAACTCTACATCAGAATGTCCTGATTCTCCCTGAGTGACTAGGTGGGGTGTCATGCTATCACCCTGGAGTTAGATGAGTCTTTGATACTGGACAGTGTTTGTTTTATTCCCATCTAAAAACAGGGATGATAGCTCATATATGAGATTTCAAAGGTATTTTATTTTGAAACTCTAAATTAGAATGTCCTGATTTTTTCTGAGTGACTAGGTGGGGTGTCCTGCTATCACCCTGCAGTGAGATGAGTCTTTGATATTGGACAGTTTTTGTTTTATTATCATCTAAAAACAGGGATGATAGCTCATGCAATAGAGATTTCAAAGGTCTTTTATTTTGAAACTCTACATCAGAAAGTCCTGATTCTCCCTGATTGACTAGGTGGGGTGTCCTGTTATCACCCTGAAGGGAAATGAGTATTTGATACTGGACAGTGTTTGTTTTATGCGTATCTAAATACAGAGGGATGATAGCTCATATATGAGATTTCAAAGGTCTTTTATTTTGAAACTCTATATCAGAATGTCCTGATTCTCCCTGAGTGACTAGGTGGGGTGTCATGCTATCACCCTGGAGTGAGATGAGTTTTTGATACTGGACAGTTATTGTTTTATTCTCATCTAAAAAATGGGATGATAGCTCATATATGAGAATTCAAAGGTATTTTATTTTGAAATTCTACATCAGAATGTCCTGATTTTTTCTGAGTGACTAGATGGGGTGTCCTGCTATCACCATGGAGTTAGATGAGTCTTTGATACTGGACAATGTTTGTTTTATTCCCATCTAAAAACAAGGATGATAGCTCATATATGAGACTTCAAAGGTATTTTATTTTGAAACTCTAAATTAGAATGTCCTGATTCTCCCTTAGTGACTAGGTGGGGTGTCCTGCTATTACCCTGCAGTGAGATGCGTCTTTGATACTGGACAGTCTTTGTTTTATTCTCATCTAAAAACAGGGATGATAGCTCATACAATAGAGATTTCAAAGGTATTTTATTTTGAAACTCTACATCAGAATGTCCTGATTTTTTCTGAGTGACTTGATGGGGTGTCCTGCTATCACCATGGAGTTAGATTGAGTCTTTGATACTGGACAGTGTTTGTTTTATTCCCATCTAAAAACAGGGATGATAGCTCATATATGAGATTTCAAAGGTATTTTATTTTGAAACTCTAAATCAGAATGTCCTGATTTTTTCTGAGTGACTAGGTGGGGTGTCCTGCTATCACCCTGGAGTGAGTTGCGTCTTTGATACTGGACAGTCTTTGTTTTATTCTCATCTAAAAATAGGGATGATAGCTCATACAATAGAGATTTCAAAGGTATTTTATTTTGAAACTCTACATCAGAATGTCCTGATTTTTTCTGAGTGACTTGATGGGGTGTCCTGCTATCACCATGGAGTTAGATTGAGTCTTTGATACTGGACAGTGTTTGTTTTATTCCCATCTAAAAACAGGGATGATAGCTCATATATGAGATTTCAAAGGTATTTTATTTTGAAACTCTAAATCAGAATGTCCTGATTTTTTCTGAGTGACTAGGTGGGGTGTCCTGCTATCACCCTGGAGTTAGATGCGTCTTTGATACTGGACAGTCTTTGTTTTATTCTCATCTAAAGATAGGGATGATAGCTCATACAATAGAGATTTCAAAGGTATTTTATTTTGAAACTCTACATCAGAATGTCCTGATTTTTTCTGAGTGACTATGTGGCGTGTCCTTCTATCACCCTGGAGTTAGATCAGTCTTTGATACTTGAGAGTTTTTGTTTTATTCTCATCTAAACAGAGAGGGATTATAGCTCATGCAATAGAGATTTCAAAGGTATTTTATTTTGAAACTGTACATCAGAATGTCCTGATTTTTTCTGAGTGACTAGATGGGGTGTCCTGCTATCACCATGGAATTAGATGAGTCTTTGATACTGGACAGTTTTTGTTTTATTCTCATCTAAACAGAGAGGGATGATAGCTCATATATGAGATTTCAAAGGTCTTTTATTTTGAAACTCTACATCAGAATGTCCTGATTTTTTCTGAGTGACTTGATGGGGTGTCCTGCTATCACCATGGAGTTAGATTGAGTCTTTGATACTGGACAGTCTTTGTTTTATTATCATCTAAAAATAGGGATGATAGCTCATACAATAGAGATTTCAAAGGTATTTTATTTTGAAACTCTACATCAGAATGTCCTGATTTTTTCTGAGTGACTAGATGGGTGTCCTGCTATCACCATGGAGTGAGATGAGTCTTTGATAATAGACAGTTTTTGTTTTATTCTCATATAAAAACAGGGATGATAGCTCATGCAATAGAGATTTCAAAGGTATTTTATTTTGAAACTGTACATCAGAATGTCCTGATATTTTCTGAGTGACTAGATGGGGTGTCCTGCTATCACCCTGGAGTTAGATTGATTCTTTGATACTGGACAGTGTTTGTTTTATTCTCATATAAAAACAGGGATGATAGCTCATGCAATAGAGATTTCAAAGGTATTTTATTTTGAAACTCTACATCAGAATGTCCTGATTTTTTCTGAGTGACTAGGTGGGGTGTCCTGCTATCACCCTGGAGTGAGATGCGTCTTTGATACTGGACAGTCTTTGTTTTATTCTCATCTAAAAATAGGGATGATAGCTCATACAATAGAGATTTCAAAGGTATTTTATTTTGAAACTCTACATCAGAATGTCCTGATTTTTTCTGAGTGACTAGGTTGGGTGTCCTGCTATGACCCTGGAGTGAGATGAGTCTTTGATACTGGACAGTTTTGTTTTATTCTCATCTAAACAGAGAGGGATTATAGCTCATATATGAGATTTCAAAGGTCTTTTATTTTGAAACTCTACATCAGAAAGTCCTGATTCTCCCTGAGTGACTAGGTGGGGTGTCCTGTTATCACCCTGAAGGGAAATGAGTATTTGATACTGGACAGTGTTTGTTTTATTCGTATCTAAATACAGAGGGATGATAGCTCATATATGAGATTTCAAAGGTCTTTTATTTTGAAACTCTACATCAGAATGTCCTGATTCTCCCTGAGTGACTAGGTGGGGTGTCCTGCTATCACCCTGGAGTGAGATGAGTCTTTGATACTGGAGAGTTTTTGTTTTATTCTCATCTAAAAACAGGGATGATAGCTCATACAATAGAGATTTCAAAGGTCTTTTATTTTGAAACTCTACATCAGAATGTCCTGATTCTCCCTGAGTGACTAGGTGGGGTGTCCTGCTATCACCCTGGAGTGAGATGAGTCTTTGATACTGGACAGTTTTGTTTTATTCTCATCTAAACAGAGAGGGATGATAGCTCATATATGAGATTTCAAAGGTCTTTTATTTTGAAACTGTACATCAGAATGGCCTGATTTTTTCTGAGTGACTATGTGGCGTGTCCTGCTATCACCCTGGAGTGAGATCAGTCTTTGATACTTGAGAGTTTTTGTTTTATTCTCATCTAAACAGAGAGGGATTATAGCTCATATATGAGATTTCAAAGGTCTTTTATTTTGAAACTCTACATCAGAATGTCCTGATTCTCCCTGAGTGACTAGGTGGGGTGTCATGCTATCACCCTGGAGTTAGATGAGTCTTTGATACTGGACAGTGTTTGTTTTATTCCCATCTAAAAACAGGGATGATAGCTCATATATGAGATTTCAAAGGTATTTTATTTTGAAACTCTAAATTAGAATGTCCTGATTTTTTCTGAGTGACTAGGTGGGGTGTCCTGCTATCACCCTGCAGTGAGATGAGTCTTTGATATTGGACAGTTTTTGTTTTATTATCATCTAAAAACAGGGATGATAGCTCATGCAATAGAGATTTCAAAGGTCTTTTATTTTGAAACTCTACATCAGAAAGTCCTGATTCTCCCTGATTGACTAGGTGGGGTGTCCTGTTATCACCCTGAAGGGAAATGAGTATTTGATACTGGACAGTGTTTGTTTTATGCGTATCTAAATACAGAGGGATGATAGCTCATATATGAGATTTCAAAGGTCTTTTATTTTGAAACTCTATATCAGAATGTCCTGATTCTCCCTGAGTGACTAGGTGGGGTGTCATGCTATCACCCTGGAGTGAGATGAGTTTTTGATACTGGACAGTTATTGTTTTATTCTCATCTAAAAAATGGGATGATAGCTCATATATGAGAATTCAAAGGTATTTTATTTTGAAATTCTACATCAGAATGTCCTGATTTTTTCTGAGTGACTAGATGGGGTGTCCTGCTATCACCATGGAGTTAGATGAGTCTTTGATACTGGACAATGTTTGTTTTATTCCCATCTAAAAACAAGGATGATAGCTCATATATGAGACTTCAAAGGTATTTTATTTTGAAACTCTAAATCAGAATGTCCTGATTCTCCCTTAGTGACTAGGTGGGGTGTCCTGCTATTACCCTGCAGTGAGATGCGTCTTTGATACTGGACAGTCTTTGTTTTATTCTCATCTAAAAACAGGGATGATAGCTCATACAATAGAGATTTCAAAGGTATTTTATTTTGAAACTCTACATCAGAATGTCCTGATTTTTTCTGAGTGACTTGATGGGGTGTCCTGCTATCACCATGGAGTTAGATTGAGTCTTTGATACTGGACAGTGTTTGTTTTATTCCCATCTAAAAACAGGGATGATAGCTCATATATGAGATTTCAAAGGTATTTTATTTTGAAACTCTAAATCAGAATGTCCTGATTTTTTCTGAGTGACTAGGTGGGGTGTCCTGCTATCACCCTGGAGTGAGTTGCGTCTTTGATACTGGACAGTCTTTGTTTTATTCTCATCTAAAAATAGGGATGATAGCTCATACAATAGAGATTTCAAAGGTATTTTATTTTGAAACTCTACATCAGAATGTCCTGATTTTTTCTGAGTGACTTGATGGGGTGTCCTGCTATCACCATGGAGTTAGATTGAGTCTTTGATACTGGACAGTGTTTGTTTTATTCCCATCTAAAAACAGGGATGATAGCTCATATATGAGATTTCAAAGGTATTTTATTTTGAAACTCTAAATCAGAATGTCCTGATTTTTTCTGAGTGACTAGGTGGGGTGTCCTGCTATCACCCTGGAGTTAGATGCGTCTTTGATACTGGACAGTCTTTGTTTTATTCTCATCTAAAGATAGGGATGATAGCTCATACAATAGAGATTTCAAAGGTATTTTATTTTGAAACTCTACATCAGAATGTCCTGATTTTTTCTGAGTGACTATGTGGCGTGTCCTTCTATCACCCTGGAGTTAGATCAGTCTTTGATACTTGAGAGTTTTTGTTTTATTCTCATCTAAACAGAGAGGGATTATAGCTCATGCAATAGAGATTTCAAAGGTATTTTATTTTGAAACTGTACATCAGAATGTCCTGATTTTTTCTGAGTGACTAGATGGGGTGTCCTGCTATCACCCTGGAATTAGATGAGTCTTTGATACTGGACAGTTTTTGTTTTATTCTCATCTAAACAGAGAGGGATGATAGCTCATATATGAGATTTCAAAGGTCTTTTATTTTGAAACTCTACATCAGAATGTCCTGATTTTTTCTGAGTGACTTGATGGGGTGTCCTGCTATCACCATGGAGTTAGATTGAGTCTTTGATACTGGACAGTCTTTGTTTTATTATCATCTAAAAATAGGGATGATAGCTCATACAATAGAGATTTCAAAGGTATTTTATTTTGAAACTCTACATCAGAATGTCCTGATTTTTTCTGAGTGACTAGGTTGGGTGTCCTGCTATCACCCTGGAGTGAGATGAGTCTTTGATACTGGACAGTTTTGTTTTATTCTCATCTAAACAGAGAGGGATGATAGCTCATATATGAGATTTCAAAAATATTTTGAAACTCTACATCAGAATGTCCTGATTTTTTCTGAGTGACTATGTGGCGTGTCCTGCTATCACCCTGGAGTTAGATCAGTCTTTGATACTTGAGTGTTTTTGTTTTATTCTCATCTAAACAGAGAGGGATTATAGCTCATATATGAGATTTCAAAGGTCTTTTATTTTGAAACTCTACATCAGAATGTCCTGATTTTTTCTGAGTGACTTGATGGGGTGTCCTGCTATCACCATGGAGTTAGATGACTCTTTGATACTGGACAGTTTTGTTTTATTCTCATCTAAACAGAGAGGGATGATAGCTCATATATGAGATTTCAAAGGTCTTTTATTTTGAAACTGTACATCAGAATTTCCTGATTTTTTCTGAGTGACTAGATGGGGTGTCCTGCTATCACCATGGAATTAGATGAGTCTTTGATACTGGACAGTTTTTGTTTTATTCTCATCTAAAAACAGGGATGATAGCTCATACAATAGAGATTTCAAAGGTAATTTATTTTGAAACTCTACATCAGAATGTCCTGATTTTTTCTGAGTGACTAGGTGGGGTGTCCTGCTATCACCCTGGAGTGAGATGCGTCTTTGATACTGGACAGTCTTTGTTTTATTCTCATCTAAAAATAGGGATGATAGCTCATACAATAGAGATTTCAAAGGTCTTTTATTTTGAAACTGTACATCAGAATGTCCTGATTTTTTCTGAGTGACTAGATGGGGTGTCCTGCTATCACCCTGGAGTGAGATGAGTCTTTGATACTGGAGAGTTTTTGTTTTATTCTCATCTAAAAACAGGGATGATAGCTCATACAATAGAGATTTCAAAGGTATTTTATTTTGAAACTCTACATCAGAATGTCCTGATTTTTTCTGAGTGACTATGTGGCGTGTCCTGCTATCACCCTGGAGTGAGATCAGTCTTTGATACTTGAGAGTTTTTGTTTTATTCTCATCTAAACAGAGAGGGATTATAGCTCATGCAATAGAGATTTCAAAGGTATTTTATTTTGAAACTGTACATCAGAATGTCCTGATTTTTTCTGAGTGACTAGATGGGGTGTCCTGCTATCACCATGGAATTAGATGAGTCTTTGATACTGGACAGTTTTTGTTTTATTCTCATCTAAACAGAGAGGGATGATAGCTCATATATGAGATTTCAAAGGTCTTTTATTTTGAAACTCTACATCAGAATGTCCTGATTTTTTCTGAGTGACTTGATGGGGTGTCCTGCTATCACCATGGAGTTAGATTGAGTCTTTGATACTGGACAGTCTTTGTTTTATTCTCATCTAAAAATAGGGATGATAGCTCATACAATAGAGATTTCAAAGGTATTTTATTTTGAAACTCTACATCAGAATGTCCTGATTTTTTCTGAGTGACTAGGTTGGATGTCCTGCTATCACCCTGGAGTGAGATGAGTCTTTGATACTGGACAGTTTTGTTTTATTCTCATCTAAACAGAGAGGGATGATAGCTCATATATGAGATTTCAAAAATATTTTATTTTGAAACTCTATATCAGAATGTCCTGATTTTTTCTGAGTGACTATGTGGCGTTTCCTGCTATCACCCTGGAGTTAGATCAGTCTTTGATACTTGAGTGTTTTTGTTTTATTCTCATCTAAACAGAGAGGGATTATAGCTCATATATGAGATTTCAAAGGTCTTTTATTTTGAAACTCTACATCAGAATGTCCTGATTCTCCCTGAGTGACTAGGTGGGGTGTCCTGCTATCACCCTGGAGTGAGATGCATCTTTGATACTGGACAGTTTTTGTTTTATTCTCATCTAAAAACAGGGATGATAGCTCATACAATAGAGATTTCAAATGTATTTTATTTTGAAACTATACATCAGAATATCCTGATTTTTTCTGAGTGACTAGATGGGGTGTCCTGCTATCACCCTGCAGTGAGATGAGTCTTTGATATTGGACAGTTTTTGTTTTATTCTCATCTAAAAACAGGGATGATAGCTCATGCAATAGAGATTTCAAAGGTCTTTTATTTTGAAACTCTACATCAGAAAGTCCTGATTCTCCCTGAGTGACTAGGTGGGGTGTCCTGTTATCACCCTGAAGGGAAATGAGTATTTGATACTGAACAGTGTTTGTTTTATTCGTATCTAAATACAGAGGGATGATAGCTCATATATGAGATTTCAAAGGTCTTTTATTTTGAAACTCTAAATCAGAATGTCCTGATTCTCCCTGAGTGACAAGGTGGGGTGTCCTGCTATCACCCTGGAGTGAGATGAGTCTTTGATACTGGAGAGTTTTTGTTGTATTCTCATCTAAAAACAGGGATGATAGCTCATACAATAGAGATTTCAAAGGTATTTTATTTTGAAACTCTACATCAGAATGTCCTGATTTTTTCTGAGTGACTTGATGGGGTGTCCTGCTATCACCATGGAGTTAGATTGAGTCTTTGATACTGGACAGTGTTTGTTTTATTCCCATCTAAAAACAGGGATGATAGCTCATATATGAGATTTCAAAGGTATTTTATTTTGAAACTCTAAATCAGAATGTCCTGATTTTTTCTGAGTGACTAGGTGGGGTGTCCTGCTATCACCCTGGAGTGAGATGCGTCTTTGATACTGTTCAGTCTTTGTTTTATTCTCATCTAAAAATAGGGATGATAGCTCATACAATAGAGATTTCAAAGGTATTTTATTTTGAAACTCTACATCAGAATGTCCTGATTTTTTCTGAGTGACTTGATGGGGTGTCCTGCTATCACCATGGAGTTAGATTGAGTCTTTGATACTGGACAGTGTTTGTTTTATTCCCATCTAAAAACAGGGATGATAGCTCATATATGAGATTTCAAAGGTATTTTATTTTGAAACTCTAAATCAGAATGTCCTGATTTTTTCTGAGTGACTAGGTGGGGTGTCCTGCTATCACCCTGGAGTGAGAAGCGTCTTTGACACTGGACAGTGTTTGTTTTATTCTCATATAAAAACAGGGATGATAGCTCATGCAATAGAGATTTCAAAGGTATTTTATTTTGAAACTCTACATCAGAATGTCCTGATATTTTCTGAGTGACTAGGTGGGGTGTCCTGCTATCACCCTGGAGTGAGATGCGTCTTTGATACTGGACAGTCTTTGTTTTATTCTCATCTAAAAATAGGGATGATAGCTCATACAATAGAGATTTCAAAGGTATTTTATTTTGAAACTCTACATCAGAATGTCCTGATTTTTTCTGAGTGACTAGGTTGGGTGTCCTGCTATCACCCTGGAGTGAGATGAGTCTTTGATACTGGACAGTTTTGTTTTATTCTCATCTAAACAGAGAGGGATTATAGCTCATATATGAGATTTCAAAGGTCTTTTATTTTGAAACTCTACATCAGAATGTCCTGATTGTCCCTGAGTGACTAGGTGGGATGTCCTGCTATCACCCTGGAGTGAGATGCGTCTTTGATACTGGACAGTTTTTGTTTTATTCTCATCTAAAAACAGGGATGATAGCTCATACAATAGAGATTTCAAAGGTATTTTATTTTGAAACTCTACATCAGAATGTCCTGATTTTTTCTGAGTGACTAGATGGGGTGTGCTGCTATCACCCTGGAGTGAGATGAGTCTTTGATACTGGACAGTTTTTGTTTTATTCTCATCTAAAAACAGGGATGATAGCTCATGCAATAGAGATTTCAAAGGTCTTTTATTTTGAAACTGTACATCAGAATGTCCTGATTCTCCCTGAGTGACTAGGTGAGTAGTACTGCTATCACCCTGGAGTGAGATCAGTCTTTGATACTTGAGAGTTTTTGTTTTATTCTCATCTAAACAGAGAGGGATTATAGCTCATATATGATATTTCAAAGGTCTTTTATTTTGTAACTCTACATCAGAATGTCCTGATTCTCCCTGAGTGACTAGGTGGGATGTCCTGCTATCACCCTGGAGTGAGATGCGTCTTTGATACTGGACAGTTTTTGTTTTATTCTCATCTAAAAACAGGGATGATAGCTCATGCAATAGAGATTTCAAAGGTCTTTTATTTTGAAACTCTACATCAGAAAGTCCTGATTCTCCCTGTATGACTAGGTGGGGTGTCCTGTTATCACCCTGAAGGGAAATGAGTATTTGATACTGGACAGTGTTTGTTTTATTCTTATCTAAATACAGAAGGATGATAGCTCATATAAGAGATTTCAAAGGTCTTTTATTTTGAAACTCTACATTAGAATGTCCTGATTCTCCCTGAGTGACTAGGTGGGGTGTCATGCTATCACCCTGGAGTGAGATGAGTTTTTGATACTGGACAGTTATTGTTTTATTCTCATCTAAAAAATGGGATGATAGCTCATATATGAGAATTCAAAGGTATTTTATTTTGAAACTCTAGATCAGAATGTCCTGATTTTTTCTGAGTGACTAGATGGGGTGTCCTGATATCACCCTGGAGTGAGATGAGTCTTTTATACTTGAGAATATTTGTTTTATTCTCATCTAAACAGAGAGGGATGATAGCTCATATATGAGATTTCAAAGGTCTTTTATTTTGAAACTCTACATTAGAATGTCCTGATTTTTTCTGAGTGACTAGATGGGGTGTCCTTCTATCACCATGGAGTTAGATGAGTCTTTGATACTGGACAGTGTTTGTTTTATTCTCATCTAAAAACAGGGATGATAGCTCATACAATAGAGATTGCAAAGGTATTTTATTTTGAAACTCTACATCAGAATGTCCTGATTTTTTCTGAGTGACTAGGTGGGGTGTCCTGTTATCACCCTGGAGTGAGATGAGTCTTTGATACTGGACAGTGTTTGTTTTATTCTCATCTAAAAACAGGGAAGATAGCTCATGCAATAGAGATTTCAAAGGTCTTTTATTTTGAAACTGTACATCAGAATGTCCTGATTCTCCCTGAGTGACTAGGTGGGGTTTCCTGCTATCACCCTGGAGTGAGATGAGTTTTTGATATTGGACAGTATTTGTTTTATTCTCATCTAAAAACAGGGATGATAGCTCATGCAATAGAGATTTCAAAGGTATTTTATTTTGAAACTCTACATCAGAATGTCCTGATTCTTCCTGAATGACTTGGTGGGGTTTCATGCTATCACCCTGGAGTGAGATCAGTCTTTGATACTTGAGAGTTTTTGTTTTATTCTCATCTAAACAGAGAGGGATTATAGCTCTTATATGAGATTTCAAAGGTCTGTTATTTTGAAACTCTGCATCAGAATGTCCTGATTCTCCCTGAGTGACTAGGTGGGGTGTCCTGCTATCACCCTGGAGTGAGATGCGTCTTTGATACTGGACAGTGTTTGTTTTATTCCCATCTAAAAACAGGGATGATAGCTCATATATGAGATTTCAAAGGTATTTTATTTTGAAACTCTAAATCAGAATGTCCCGATTTTTTCTGAGTAACTAGGTGGGGTGTCTTGCTATCACCCTGGAGTGAGATGCGTCTTTGATACTGGACAGTCTTTGTTTTATTCTCATCTAAAAATAGGGATGATAGCTCATACAATAGAGATTTCAAAGGTATTTTATTTTGAAACTCTACATCAGAATGTCCTGATTTTTTCTGAGTGACTAGGTGGGGTGTCCTGCTATCACCCTGGAGTGAGATGAGTCTTTGATACTGGAGAGATTTTTTTTTATTCTCATCTAAACAGAGAGGGATGATAGCTCATATATGAGATTTCAAAGGTCTTTTATTTTGAAACTCTACATCAGAATGTCCTGATTTTTTCTGAGTGACTAGGTGGGGTGTCCTGCTATCACCCTGGAGTTATATGACTCTTTGATACTGTACAGTTTTGTTTAATTCTCATCTAAACAGAGAGGGATGATAGCTCATATATGAGATTTCAAAGGTCTTTTATTTTGAAACTGTACATCAGAATGTCCTGATTCTCCCTGAGTGACTAGGTGGGGTGTCCTGCTATCACCCTGGAGTGAGATGCGTCTTTGATATTGGACAGTTTTTGTTTTATTCTCATCTAAAAACAGGGATGATAGCTCATACAATAGAGATTTCAAAGGTATTTTATTTTGAAACTCTACATCAGAATGTCCTGATTTTTTCTGAGTGACTAGATGGGGTGTGCTGCTATCACCCTGGAGTGAGATGAGTCTTTGATACTCAACAGTTTTTGTTTTATGCTCATCTAAAAACAGGGATGATAGCTCATGCAATAGAGATTTCAAAGGTCTTTTATTTTGAAACTGTACATCAGAATGTCCTGATTCTCCCTGAGTGACTAGGTGGGGTGTCCTGCTATCATCCTGGAGTGAGATGCGTCTTTGATACTGGACAGTTTTTGTTTTATTCTCATCTAAAAACAGGGATGATAGCTCATACAATAGAGATTTCAAAGGTATTTTATTTTGAAACTCTACATCAGAATGTCCTGATTTTTTCTGAGTGACTAGATGGGGTGTGCTGCTATCACACTGGCGTGAGATGAGTCTTTGATACTGGACAGTGTTTGTTTTATTCTCATCTAAAAACAGGGATGATAGCTCATACAATAGAGATTTCAAAGGTATTTTATTTTGAAACTCTACATCAGAATGTCCTGATTTTTTCTGAGTGACTAGGTGGGGTGTCCTGCTATCACCCTGGAGTGAGATGCGTCTTTGATACTGGACAGTCTTTGTTTTATTCTCATCTAAAAATAGGGATGATAGCTCATACAATAGAGATTTCAAAGGTATTTTATTTTGAAACTCTACATCAGAATGTCCTGATTTTTTTTGAGTGACTAGGTGGGGTGTCCTGCTATCACCCTGGAGTGAGATGAGTCTTTGATACTGGACAGTTTTGTTTTATTCTCATCTAAACAGAGAGGGATGATAGCTCATATATGAGATTTCAAAGGTCTTTTATTTTGAAACTGTACATCAGAATGTCCTGATTTTTTCTGAGTGACTATGTGGCGTGTCCTGCTATCACCCTGGAGTGAGATCAGTCTTTGATACTTGAGAGTTTTTGTTTTATTCTCATCTAAACAGAGAGGGATTATAGCTCATATATGAGATTTCAAAGGTCTTTTATTTTGAAACTCTACATCAGAATGTCCTGATTCTCCCTGAGTGACTAGGTGGGGTGTCCTGCTATCACCATGGAATTAGATGAGTCTTTGATACTGGACAGTTTTTGTTTTATTCTCATCTAAACAGAGAGGGATGATAGCTCATATATGAGATTTCAAAGGTCTTTTATTTTGAAACTCTACATCAGAATGTCCTGATTTTTTCTGAGTGACTTGATGGGGTGTCCTGCTATCACCATGGAGTTAGATTGAGTCTTTGATACTGGACAGTGTTTGTTTTATTCCCATCTAAAAACAGGGATGATAGCTCATATATGAGATTTCAAAGGTATTTTATTTTGAAACTCTAAATTAGAATGTCCTGATTTTTTCTGAGTGACTAGGTGGGGTGTCCTGCTATCACCCTGCAGTGAGATGAGTCTTTGATATTGGACAGTTTTTGTTTTATTATCATCTAAAAAATGGGATGATAGCTCATATATGAGAATTCAAAGGTATTTTATTTTGAAACTCTAAATCAGAATGTCCTGATTTTTTCTGAGTGACTAGATGGGGTGTCCTGCTATCACCCTGGAGTGAGATGAGTCTTTGATACTGGAGAGTTTTTGTTTTATTCTCATCTAAACAGAGAGGGATGATAGCTCATATATGAGATTTCAAAGGTCTTTTATTTTGAAATTCTACATCAGAATGTCCTGATTTTTTCTGAGTGACTAGATGGGGTGTCCTGCTATCACCATGGAGTTAGATGAGTCTTTGATACTGGACAGTGTTTGTTTTATTCCCATCTAAAAACAGGGATGATAGCTCATATATGAGATTTCAAAGGTCTTTTATTTTGAAACTCTACATCAGAAAGTCCTGATTCTCCCTGATTGACTAGGTGGGGTGTCCTGTTATCACCCTGAAGGGAAATTAGTATTTGATACTGGACAGTGTTTGTTTTATGCGTATCTAAATACAGAGGGATGATAGCTCATATATGAGATTTCAAAGGTCTTTTATTTTGAAACTCTATATCAGAATGTCCTGATTCTCCCTGAGTGACTAGATGGGGTGTCCTGCTATCACCCTGGAGTGAGATGAGTCTTTGATACTGGAGAGTTTTTGTTTTATTCTCATCTAAACAGAGAGGGATGATAGCTCATATATGAGATTTCAAAGGTCTTTTATTTTGAAATTCTACATCAGAATGTCCTGATTCTCCCTTAGTGACTAGGTGGGGTGTCCTGCTATTACCCTGCAGTGAGATGCGTCTTTGATACTGGACAGTCTTTGTTTTATTCTCATCTAAAAACAGGGATGATAGCTCATACAATAGAGATTTCAAAGGTATTTTATTTTGAAACTCTACATCAGAATGTCCTGATTTTTTCTGAGTGACTTGATGGGGTGTCCTGCTATCACCATGGAGTTAGATTGAGTCTTTGATACTGGACAGTGTTTGTTTTATTCCCATCTAAAAACAGGGATGATAGCTCATATATGAGATTTCAAAGGTATTTTATTTTGAAACTCTAAATCAGAATGTCCTGATTTTTTCTGAGTGACTAGGTGGGGTGTCCTGCTATCACCCTGGAGTTAGATCAGTCTTTGATACTTGAGTGTTTCTGTTTTATTCTCATCTAAACAGAGAGGGATTATAGCTCATATATGAGATTTCAAAGGTCTTTTATTTTGAAACTCTACATCAGAATGTCCTGATTCTCCCTGAGTGACTAGGTGAGGTGTCCTGCTATCACCCTGGAGTGAGATGCATCTTTGATACTGGACAGTTTTTGTTTTATTCTCATCTAAAAACAGGGATGATAGCTCATACAATAGAGATTTCAAATGTATTTTATTTTGAAACTATACATCAGAATATCCTGATTTTTTCTGAGTGACTAGATGGGGTGTCCTGCTATCACCCTGCAGTGAGATGAGTCTTTGATATTGGACAGTTTTTGTTTTATTCTCATCTAAAAACAGGGATGATAGCTCATGCAATAGAGATTTCAAAGGTCTTTTATTTTGAAACTCTACATCAGAAAGTCCTGATTCTCCCTGAGTGACTAGGTGGGGTGTCCTGTTATCACCCTGAAGGGAAATGAGTATTTGATACTGGACAGTGTTTGTTTTATTCGTATCTAAATACAGAGGGATGATAGCTCATATATGAGATTTCAAAGGTCTTTTATTTTGAAACTCTACATCAGAATGTCCTGATTCTCCCTGAGTGACTAGGTGGGGTGTCCTGCTATCACCCTGGAGTGAGATGAGTCTTTGATACTGGAGAGTTTTTGTTTTATTCTCATCTAAAAACAGGGATGATAGCTCATACAATAGAGATTTCAAAGGTATTTTATTTTGAAACTCTACATCAGAATGTCCTGATTTTTTCTGAGTGACTTGATGGGGTGTCCTGCTATCACCATGGAGTTAGATTGAGTCCTTGATACTGGACAGTGTTTGTTTTATTCCCATCTAAAAACAGGGATGATAGCTCATATATGAGATTTCAAAGGTATTTTATTTTGAAACTCTACATCAGAATGTCCTGATTTTTTCTGAGTGACTAGATGGGTGTCCTGCTATCACCATGGAGTGAGATGAGTCTTTGATAATGGACAGTTTTTGTTTTATTCTCATATAAAAACAGGGATGATAGCTCATGCAATAGAGATTTCAAAGGTATTTTATTTTGAAACTGTACATCAGAATGTCCTGATATTTTCTGAGTGACTAGATGGGGTGTCCTGCTATCACCCTGGAGTTAGATTGAGTCTTTGATACTGGACAGTGTTTGTTTTATTCTCATATAAAAACAGGGATGATAGCTCATGCAATAGAGATTTCAAAGGTATTTTATTTTGAAACTCTACATCAGAATGTCCTCATTTTTTCTGAGTGACTAGGTTGGGTGTCCTGCTATCACCCTGGAGTGAGATGAGTCTTTGATACTGGACAGTTTTGTTTTATTCTCATCTAAACAGAGAGGGATTATAGCTCATATATGAGATTTCAAAGGTCTTTTATTTTGAAACTCTACATCAGAATGTCCTGATTCTCCCTGAGTGACTAGATGGGGTGTCCTGCTATCACCCTGGAGTGAGATGAGTCTTTGATACTGGAGAGTTTTTGTTTTATTCTCATCTAAACAGAGAGGGATGATAGCTCATATATGAGATTTCAAAGGTCTTTTATTTTGAAATTCTACATCAGAATGTCCTGATTTTTTCTGAGTGACTAGATGGGGTGTCCTGCTATCACCATGGAGTTAGATGAGTCTTTGATACTGGACAGTGTTTGTTGTATTCCCATATAAAAACAGGGATGATAGCTCATATATGAGACTTCAAAGGTATTTTATTTTGAAACTCTACATCAGAATGTCCTGATTTTTTTCTGAGTGACTTGATGGGGTGTCCTGCTATCACCACGGAGTTAGATGACTCTTTGATACTGGACAGTTTTGTTTTATTCTCATCTAAACAGAGAGGGATGATAGCTCATATATGAGATTTCAAAGGTCTTTTATTTTGAAACTGTACATCAGAATGTCCTGATTTTTTCTGAGTGACTATGTGGCGTGTCCTGCTATCACCCTGGAGTGAGATCAGTCTTTGATACTTGAGAGTTTTTGTTTTATTCTCATCTAAACAGAGAGGGATTATAGCTCATATATGAGATTTCAAAGGTCTTTTATTTTGTAACTCTACATCAGAATGTCCTGATTGTCCCTGAGTGACTAGGTGGGATGTCCTGCTATCACCCTGGAGTGAGATGCGTCTTTGATACTGGACAGTTTTTGTTTTATTCTCATCTAAAAACAGGGATGATAGCTCATACAATAGAGATTTCAAAGGTATTTTATTTTGAAACTCTACATCAGAATGTCCTGATTTTTTCTGAGTGACTAGATGGGGTGTGCTGCTATCACCCTGGAGTGAGATGAGTCTTTGATACTGGACAGTTTTTGTTTTATTCTCATCTAAAAACAGGGATGATAAAGGTCTTTTATTTTGAAACTCTACATCAGAATGTCCTGATTCTCCCTGAGTGACTAGGTGGGGTGTGCTGCTATCACCCTGGAGTGAGATGAGTCTTTGATACTGGACAGTTTTTGTTTTATTCTCATCTAAATACAGGGATGATAGCTCATACAATAGAGATTTCAAAGGTATTTTATTTTGAAACTCTACATCAGAATGTCCTGATTTTTTCTGGGTGACTAGATGGGGTGTCCTGCTATCACCCTGGAGTGAGATGAGTCTTTGATACTGGACAGTTTTTGTTTTATTCTCATCTAAAAACAGGGATGATAGCTCATACAATAGAGATTTCAAAGGTATTTTATTTTGAAACTCTACATCAGAATGTCCTGACTTTTTCTGAGTGACTAGGTGGGGTGTCCTGCTATCACCCTGGAGTGAGATGAGTCTTTGATACTGGACAGTTTTTGTTTTATTCTCATCTAAAAACAGGGATGATAGCTCATACAATAGAGATTTCAAAGGTATTTTATTTTGAAACTCTACATCAGAATGTCCTGATTTGTTCTGGGTGACTAGATGGGGTGTCCTGCTATCACCCTGGAGTGAGATGAGTCTTTGATACTGGACAGTTTTTGTTTTATTCTCATCTAAAAACAGGGATGATAGCTCATACAATAGAGATTTCAAAGGTATTTTATTTTGAAACTCTACATCAGAATGTCCTGATTTTTTCTGAATGACTAGATGGGGTGTCCTGCTATCACCATGGAGTTAGATGAGTCTTTGATACTGGACAGTGTTTGTTTTATTCCCATCTAAAAACAGGGATGATAGCTCATATATGAGACTTCAAAGGTATTTTATTTTGAAACTCAAAATCAGAATGTCCTGATTCTCCCTGAATGACTAGGTGGGGTGTCCTGCTATCACCCTGGAGTGAGATGCGTCTTTGATACTGGACAGTTTTTGTTTTATTCTCATCTAAACAGAGAGGGATTATAGCTCATATATGAGATTTCAAAGGTCTTTTATTTTGAAACTCTACATCAGAATGTCCTGATTCCCCCTGAGTGACTAGGTGGGGTGTCCTGCTATCACCCTGGAGTGAGATGCGTCTTTGATACTGGACAGTTTTTGTTTTATTCTCATCTAAAAACAGGGATCATAGCTCATACAATAGAGATTTCAAAGGTATTTTATTTTGAAACTCTACATCAGAATGTCCTGATTTATTCTGAGTGACTAGATGGGGTGTCCTGCTATCACCCTGGAGTGAGATGCGTCTTTGATACTGGACAGTTTTTGTTTTATTCTCATCTAAAAACAGGGATGATAGCTCATACAATAGAGATTTCAAAGGTATTTTATTTTGAAACTCTACATCAGAATGTCCTGATTTTTTCTGAGTGACTAGATGGGGTGTCCTGCTATCACCCTGGAGTGAGATGAGTCTTTGATACGGGACAGTTTTTGTTTTATTCTCATCTAAAAACAGGGATGATAGCTCATGCAATAGAGATTTCAAAGGTCTTTTATTTTGAAACTGTACTTCAGAATGTCCTGATTCTCCCTGAGTGACTAGGTGGGGAGTCCTGCTATCACCCTGGAGTGAGATGAGTCTTTGATATTGGACTGTATTTGTTTTATTCTCATCTAAAAACAGGGATGATAGCTCATGCAATAGAGATTTCAAAGGTCTTTTATTTTGAAACTGTACTTCAGAAAGTCCTGATTCTCCCTGAGTGACTAGGTGGGGTGTCCTGTTATCACCCTGAAGGGAAATGAGTATTTGATACTGGACAGTGTTTGTTTTATTCTTATCTAAATACAGAGGGATGATAGCTCATATATGAGATTTCAAAGGTCTTTTATTTTGAAACTCTACATCAGAATGTCCTGATTCTCCCTGAGTGACTAGGTGGGGTGTCCTGCTATCACCCTGGAGTAAGATGCGTCTTTGATACTGGACAGTTTTTGTTTTATTCTCATCTAAAAACAGGGATGATAGCTCATACAATAGAGATTTCAAAGGTATTTTATTTTGAAACTCTACATCAGAATGTCTTGATTTTTTCTGAGTGACTAGATGGGGTGTCCTGCTATCACCCTGGAGTGAGATGCGTCTTTGATACTGGACAGTCTTTGTTTTATTCTCATCTAAAAATAGGGATGATAGCTCATACAATAGAGATTTCAAAGGTATTTTATTTTGAAACTCTACATCAGAATGTCCTGATTTTTTCTGAGTGACTAGGTGGGGTGTCCTGCTATCACCCTGGAGTGAGATGAGTCTTTGATACTGGACAGTTTTTGTTTTATTCTCATCTAAACAGAGAGGGATGATAGCTCATATATGAGATTTCAAAGGTCTTTTATTTTGAAACTG
Source organism: Notothenia rossii (assembly GCF_949606895.1). NCBI lineage: Eukaryota > Metazoa > Chordata > Actinopteri > Perciformes > Nototheniidae > Notothenia > Notothenia rossii. Next base: position 427,156 of record NW_027640159.1, read on the forward strand.
TACATCAGAATGTCCTGATTTTTTCTGAGTGACTAGGTGGGGTGTCCTGCTATCACCCTGGAGTGAGATGAGTCTTTGATACTGGACAGTTTTTGTTTTATTCTCATCTAAATACAGGGATGATAGCTCATACAATAGAGATTTCAAAGGTATTTTATTTTGAAACTCTACATCAGAATGTCCTGATTTTTTCTGGGTGACTAGATGGGGTGTCCTGCTATCACCCTGGAGTGAGATGAGTCTTTGATACTGGACAGTTTTTGTTTTATTCTCATCTAAAAACAGGGATGATAGCTCATACAATAGAGATTTCAAAGGTATTTTATTTTGAAACTCTACATCAGAATGTCCTGACTTTTTCTGAGTGACTAGGTGGGGTGTCCTGCTATCACCCTGGAGTGAGATGAGTCTTTGATACTGGACAGTTTTTGTTTTATTCTCATCTAAAAACAGGGATGATAGCTCATACAATAGAGATTTCAAAGGTATTTTATTTTGAAACTCTACATCAGAATGTCCTGATTCTCCCTGAATGACTAGGTGGGGTGTCCTGCTATCACCCTGGAGTGAGATGCGTATTTGATACTGGACAGTTTTTGTTTTATTCTCATCTAAACAGAGAGGGATTATAGCTCATATATGAGATTTCAAAGGTCTTTTATTTTGAAACTCTACATCAGAATGTCCTGATTCCCCCTGAGTGACTAGGTGGGGTGTCCTGCTATCACCCTGGAGTGAGATGCATCTTTGATACTGGACAGTTTTTGTTTTATTCTCATCTAAAAACAGGGATCATAGCTCATACAATAGAGATTTCAAAGGTATTTTATTTTGAAACTCTACATCAGAATGTCCTGATTTATTCTGAGTGACTAGATGGGGTGTCCTGCTATCACCCTGGAGTGAGATGCGTCTTTGATACTGGACAGTTTTTGTTTTATTCTCATCTAAAAACAGGGATGATAGCTCATACAATAGAGATTTCAAAGGTATTTTATTTTGAAACTCTACATCAGAATGTCCTGATTTTTTCTGAGTGACTAGATGGGGTGTCCTGCTATCACCCTGGAGTGAGATGAGTCTTTGATACGGGACAGTTTTAGTTTTATTCTCATATAAAAACAGGGATGATAGCTCATGCAATAGAGATTTCAAAGGTCTTTTATTTTGAAACTGTACTTCAGAATGTCCTGATTCTCCCTGAGTGACTAGGTGGGGAGTCCTGCTATCACCCTGGAGTGAGATGAGTCTTTGATATTGGACTGTATTTGTTTTATTCTCATCTAAAAACAGGGATGATAGCTCATGCAATAGAGATTTCAAAGGTCTTTTATTTTGAAACTGTACTTCAGAAAGTCCTGATTCTCCCTGAGTGACTAGGTGGGGTGTCCTGTTATCACCCTGAAGGGAAATGAGTATTTGATACTGGACAGTGTTTGTTTTATTCTTATCTAAATACAGAGGGATGATAGCTCATATATGAGATTTCAAAGGTCTTTTATTTTGAAACTCTACATCAGAATGTCCTGATTCTCCCTGAGTGACTAGGTGGGGTGTCATGCTATCACCCTGGAGTGAGATGAGTTTTTGATACTGGACAGTTATTGTTTTATTCTCATCTAAAAACAGGAATGATAGCTCATATATGAGATTTCAAAGGTATTTTATTTTGAAACTCTAAATCAGAATGTCCTGATTTTTTCTGAGTGACTAGGTGGGGTGTCCTGCTATCACCCTGGAGTGAGATGCGTCTTTGATACTGGACAGTCTTTGTTTTATTCTCATCTAAATATAGGGATGATAGCTCATACAATAGAGATTTCAAAGGTATTTTATTTTGAAACTCTACATCAGAATGTTCTGATTTTTTCTGAGTGACTAGGTGGGGTGTCCTGCTATCACCCTGGAGTGAGATGAGTCTTTGATACTATACAGTTTTTGTTTTATTCTCATCTAAACAGAGAGGGATGATAGCTCATATATGAGATTTCAAAGGTCTTTTATTTTGAAACTCTACATCAGAATGTCCTGATTCTCCCTGAGTGACTAGGTGGGGTGTCCTGCTATCACCCTGGAGTGAGATGCGTCTTTGATACTGGACAGTCTTTGTTTTATTCTCATCTAAAAATAGGGATGATAGCTCATACAATAGAGATTTCAAAGGTATTTTATTTTGAAACTCTACATCAGAATGTCCTGATTTTTTCTGAGTGACTAGGTGGGGTGTCCTGCTGTCACCCTGTAGTGAGATGAGTCTTTGATACTGGACAGTTTTTGTTTTATTCTCATCTAAACAGAGAGGGATGATAGCTCATATATGAGATTTCAAAGGTCTTTTATTTTGAAACTGTACATCAGAATGTCCTGATTTTTTCTGAGTGACTAGGTGGCGTGTCCTGCTATCACCCTGGCGTGAGATCAGTCTTTGATACTTGAGAGTTTTTGTTTTATTCTCATCTAAACAGAGAGGGATTATAGCTCATATATGAGATTTCAAAGGTCTTTTATTTTGAAACTCTACATCAGAATGTCCTGATTCTCCCTGAGTGACTAGGTGGGGTGTCCTGCTATCACCCTGGAGTAAGATGCGTCTTTGATACTGGACAGTTTTTGTTTTATTCTCATCTAAAAACAGGGATGATAGCTCATACAATAGAGATTTCAAAGGTATTTTATTTTGAAACTCTACATCAGAATGTCTTGATTTTTTCTGAGTGACTAGATGGGGTGTCCTGCTATCACCCTGGAGTGAGATGCGTCTTTGATACTGGACAGTCTTTGTTTTATTCTCATCTAAAAATAGGGATGATAGCTCATGCAATAGAGATTTCAAAGGTCTTTTATTTTGAAACTGTACTTCAGAATGTCCTGATTCTCCCTGAGTGACTAGGTGGGGAGTCCTGCTATCACCCTGGAGTGAGATGAGTCTTTGATATTGGACTGTATTTGTTTTATTCTCATCTAAAAACAGGGATGATAGCTCATGCAATAGAGATTTCAAAGGTCTTTTATTTTGAAACTGTACTTCAGAAAGTCCTGATTCTCCCTGAGTGACTAGGTGGGGTGTCCTGTTATCACCCTGAAGGGAAATGAGTATTTGATACTGGACAGTGTTTGTTTTATTCTTATCTAAATACAGAGGGATGATAGCTCATATATGAGATTTCAAAGGTCTTTTATTTTGAAACTCTACATCAGAATGTCCTGATTCTCCCTGAGTGACTAGGTGGGGTGTCATGCTATCACCCTGGAGTGAGATGAGTTTTTGATACTGGACAGTTATTGTTTTATTCTCATCTAAAAACAGGGATGATAGCTCATATATGAGATTTTAAAGGTATTTTATTTTGAAACTCTAAATCAGAATGTCCTGATTTTTTCTGAGTGACTAGGTGGGGTGTCCTGCTATCACCCTGGAGTGAGATGCGTCTTTGATACTGGACAGTCTTTGTTTTATTCTCATCTAAAAATAGGGATGATAGCTCATACAATAGAGATTTCAAAGGTATTTTATTTTGAAACTCTACATCAGAATGTCCTGATTTTTTGTGAGTGACTAGGTGGGGTGTCCTGCTATCACCCTGGAGTGAGATGAGTCTTTGATACTGGACAGTTTTTGTTTTATTCTCATCTAAACAGAGAGGGATGATAGCTCATATATGAGATTTCAAAGGTCTTTTATTTTGAAACTGTACATCAGAATGTCCTGATTTTTTCTGAGTGACTAGGTGGGGTGTCCTGCTATCACCCTGGAGTGAGATGAGTCTTTGATACTGGACAGTTTTTGTTTTATTCTCATCTAAATACAGGGATGATAGCTCATACAATAGAGATTTCAAAGGTATTTTATTTTGAAACTCTACATCAGAATGTCCTGATTTTTTCTGGGTGACTAGATGGGGTGTCCTGCTATCACCCTGGAGTGAGATGAGTCTTTGATACTGGACAGTTTTTGTTTTATTCTCATCTAAAAACAGGGATGATAGCTCATACAATAGAGATTTCAAAGGTATTTTATTTTGAAACTCTACATCAGAATGTCCTGACTTTTTCTGAGTGACTAGGTGGGGTGTCCTGCTATCACCCTGGAGTGAGATGAGTCTTTGATACTGGACAGTTTTTGTTTTATTCTCATCTAAAAACAGGGATGATAGCTCATACAATAGAGATTTCAAAGGTATTTTATTTTGAAACTCTACATCAGAATGTCCTGATTCTCCCTGAATGACTAGGTGGGGTGTCCTGCTATCACCCTGGAGTGAGATGCGTATTTGATACTGGACAGTTTTTGTTTTATTCTCATCTAAACAGAGAGGGATTATAGCTCATATATGAGATTTCAAAGGTCTTTTATTTTGAAACTCTACATCAGAATGTCCTGATTCCCCCTGAGTGACTAGGTGGGGTGTCCTGCTATCACCCTGGAGTGAGATGCATCTTTGATACTGGACAGTTTTTGTTTTATTCTCATCTAAAAACAGGGATCATAGCTCATACAATAGAGATTTCAAAGGTATTTTATTTTGAAACTCTACATCAGAATGTCCTGATTTATTCTGAGTGACTAGATGGGGTGTCCTGCTATCACCCTGGAGTGAGATGCGTCTTTGATACTGGACAGTTTTTGTTTTATTCTCATCTAAAAACAGGGATGATAGCTCATACAATAGAGATTTCAAAGGTATTTTATTTTGAAACTCTACATCAGAATGTCCTGATTTTTTCTGAGTGACTAGATGGGGTGTCCTGCTATCACCCTGGAGTGAGATGAGTCTTTGATACGGGACAGTTTTAGTTTTATTCTCATATAAAAACAGGGATGATAGCTCATGCAATAGAGATTTCAAAGGTCTTTTATTTTGAAACTGTACTTCAGAATGTCCTGATTCTCCCTGAGTGACTAGGTGGGGAGTCCTGCTATCACCCTGGAGTGAGATGAGTCTTTGATATTGGACTGTATTTGTTTTATTCTCATCTAAAAACAGGGATGATAGCTCATGCAATAGAGATTTCAAAGGTCTTTTATTTTGAAACTGTACTTCAGAAAGTCCTGATTCTCCCTGAGTGACTAGGTGGGGTGTCCTGTTATCACCCTGAAGGGAAATGAGTATTTGATACTGGACAGTGTTTGTTTTATTCTTATCTAAATACAGAGGGATGATAGCTCATATATGAGATTTCAAAGGTCTTTTATTTTGAAACTCTACATCAGAATGTCCTGATTCTCCCTGAGTGACTAGGTGGGGTGTCATGCTATCACCCTGGAGTGAGATGAGTTTTTGATACTGGACAGTTATTGTTTTATTCTCATCTAAAAACAGGAATGATAGCTCATATATGAGATTTCAAAGGTATTTTATTTTGAAACTCTAAATCAGAATGTCCTGATTTTTTCTGAGTGACTAGGTGGGGTGTCCTGCTATCACCCTGGAGTGAGATGCGTCTTTGATACTGGACAGTCTTTGTTTTATTCTCATCTAAATATAGGGATGATAGCTCATACAATAGAGATTTCAAAGGTATTTTATTTTGAAACTCTACATCAGAATGTTCTGATTTTTTCTGAGTGACTAGGTGGGGTGTCCTGCTATCACCCTGGAGTGAGATGAGTCTTTGATACTATACAGTTTTTGTTTTATTCTCATCTAAACAGAGAGGGATGATAGCTCATATATGAGATTTCAAAGGTCTTTTATTTTGAAACTCTACATCAGAATGTCCTGATTCTCCCTGAGTGACTAGGTGGGGTGTCCTGCTATCACCCTGGAGTGAGATGCGTCTTTGATACTGGACAGTCTTTGTTTTATTCTCATCTAAAAATAGGGATGATAGCTCATACAATAGAGATTTCAAAGGTATTTTATTTTGAAACTCTACATCAGAATGTCCTGATTTTTTCTGAGTGACTAGGTGGGGTGTCCTGCTGTCACCCTGTAGTGAGATGAGTCTTTGATACTGGACAGTTTTTGTTTTATTCTCATCTAAACAGAGAGGGATGATAGCTCATATATGAGATTTCAAAGGTCTTTTATTTTGAAACTGTACATCAGAATGTCCTGATTTTTTCTGAGTGACTAGGTGGCGTGTCCTGCTATCACCCTGGCGTGAGATCAGTCTTTGATACTTGAGAGTTTTTGTTTTATTCTCATCTAAACAGAGAGGGATTATAGCTCATATATGAGATTTCAAAGGTCTTTTATTTTGAAACTCTACATCAGAATGTCCTGATTCTCCCTGAGTGACTAGGTGGGGTGTCCTGCTATCACCCTGGAGTAAGATGCGTCTTTGATACTGGACAGTTTTTGTTTTATTCTCATCTAAAAACAGGGATGATAGCTCATACAATAGAGATTTCAAAGGTATTTTATTTTGAAACTCTACATCAGAATGTCTTGATTTTTTCTGAGTGACTAGATGGGGTGTCCTGCTATCACCCTGGAGTGAGATGCGTCTTTGATACTGGACAGTCTTTGTTTTATTCTCATCTAAAAATAGGGATGAAAGCTCATACAATAGAGATTTCAAAGGTATTTTATTTTGAAACTCTACATCAGAATGTCCTGATTTTTTCTGAGTGACTAGGTGGGGTATCCTGCTATCACCCTGGAGTGAGATGAGTCTTTGATACTGGACAGTTTTTGTTTTATTCTCATCTAAACAGAGAGGGATGATAGCTCATATATGAGATTTCAAAGGTCTTTTATTTTGAAACTGTACATCAGAATGTCCGGATTTTTTCTGAGTGACTAGGTGGCGTGTCCTGCTATCACCCTGGAGTGAGATCAGTCTTTGATACTTGAGAGTTTTTGTTTTATTCTCATCTAAACAGAGAGGGATTATAGCTCATATATGAGATTTCAAAGGTCTTTTATTTTGAAACTCTACATCAGAATATCCTGATTCTCCCTGAGTGACTAGGTGGGGTGTCCTGCTATCACCCTGGAGTGAGATGCGTCTTTGATACTGGACAGTTTTTGTTTTATTCTCATCTAAAAACAGGGATGATAGCTCATGCAATAGAGATTTCAAAGGTCTTTTATTTTGAAACTGTACTTCAGAATGTCCTGATTCTCCCTGAGTGACTAGGTGGGGAGTCCTGCTATCACCCTGGAGTGAGATGAGTCTTTGATATTGGACAGTATTTGTTTTATTCTCATCTAAAAACAGGGATGATAGCTCATATATGAGATTTCAAAGGTCTTTTATTTTGAAACTGTACATCAGAATGTCCTGATTTTTTCTGAGTGACTAGATGGGGTGTCCTGCTATCACCCTGGAGTGAGATGAGTCTTTGATATTGGACAGTATTTGTTTTATTCTCATCTAAATACAGAGGGATGATAGCTCATATATGAGATTTCAAAGGTCTTTTATTTTGAAACTCTACATCAGAATGTCCTGATTCTCCCTGAGTGACTAGGTGGGGTGTCATGCTATCACCCTGGCGTGAGATCAGTCTTTGATACTTGAGAGTTTTTGTTTTATTCTCATCTAAACAGAGAGGGATTATAGCTCATATATGAGATTTCAAAGGTCTTTTATTTTGAAACTCTACATCAGAATGTCCTGATTCTCCCTGAGTGACTAGGTGGGGTGTCCTGCTATCACCCTGGAGTAAGATGCGTCTTTGATACTGGACAGTTTTTGCTTTATTCTCATCTAAAAACAGGGATGATAGCTCATACAATAGAGATTTCAAAGGTATTTTATTTTGAAACTCTACATCAGAATGTCTTGATTTTTTCTGAGTGACTAGATGGGGTGTCCTGCTATCACCCTGGAGTGAGATGCGTCTTTGATACTGGACAGTCTTTGTTTTATTATCATCTAAAAATAGGGATGATAGCTCATACAATAGAGATTTCAAAGGTCTTTTATTTTGAAACTGTCCTTCAGAATGTCCTGATTCTCCCTGAGTGACTAGGTGGGGAGTCCTGCTATCACCCTGGAATGAGATGAGTCTTTGATACTGGACAGTTTTTGTTTTATTCTCATCTAAACAGAGAGGGATGATAGCTCATATATGAGATTTCAAAGGTCTTTTATTTTGAAACTGTACATCAGAATGTCCTGATTTTTTCTGAGTGACTAGGTGGGGTGTCCTGCTATCACCTGGAGTTTGATGAGTCTTTGATATTCGACAGTTATTGTTTTATTCTCATCTAAAAACAGGGATGATAGCTCATATATGAGACTTCAAAGGTATTTTATTTTGAAACTGTAAACCAGAATGTCCTGATTCTCCCTGAATGACTAGGTGGGGTGTCCTGCTATCACCCTGGAGTGAGATGCGTATTTGATACTGGACAGTTTTTGTTTTATTCTCATCTAAACAGAGAGGGATTATAGCTCATATATGAGATTTCAAAGGTCTTTTATTTTGAAACTCTACATCAGAATGTCCTGATTCCCCCTGAGTGACTAGGTGGGGTGTCCTGCTATCACCCTGGAGTGAGATGCGTCTTTGATACTGGACAGTTTTTGTTTTATTCTCATCTAAAAACAGGGATGATAGCTCATACAATAGAGATTTCAAAGGTATTTTATTTTGAAACTCTACATCAGAATGTCCTGATTTTTTCTGAGTGACTAGATGGGGTGTCCTGCTATCACCCTGGAGTGAGATGAGTCTTTGATACGGGACAGTTTTTGTTTTATTCTCATCTAAAAACAGGGATGATAGCTCATGCAATAGAGATTTCAAAGGTCTTTTATTTTGAAACTGTACTTCAGAATGTCCTGATTCTCCCTGAGTGACTAGGTGGGGAGTCTTGCTATCACCCTGGAGTGAGATGAGTCTTTGATATTGGACTGTATTTGTTTTATTCTCATCTAAAAACAGGGATGATAGCTCATGCAATAGAGATTTCAAAGGTCTTTTATTTTGAAACTGTACTTCAGAAAGTCCTGATTCTCCCTGAGTGACTAGGTGGGGTGTCCTGTTATAACCCTGAAGGGAAATGAGTATTTGATACTGGACAGTGTTTGTTTTATTCTTATCTAAATACAGAGGGATGATAGCTCATATATGAGATTTCAAAGGTCTTTTATTTTGAAACTCTACATCAGAATGTCCTGATTCTCCCTGAGTGACTAGGTGGGGTGTCATGCTATCACCCTGGAGTGAGATGAGTTTTTGATACTGGACAGTTATTGTTTTATTCTCATCTAAAAACAGGGATGATAGCTCATATATGAGATTTCAAAGGTATTTTATTTTGAAACTCTAAATCAGAATGTCCTGATTTTTTCTGAGTGACTAGGTGGGGTGTCCTGCTATCACCCTGGAGTGAGATGCGTCTTTGATACTGGACAGTCTTTGTTTTATTCTCATCTAAAAATAGGGATGATAGCTCATACAATAGAGATTTCAAAGGTATTTTATTTTGAAACTCTAAATCAGAATGTCCTAATTTTTTCTGAGTGATTAGGTGGGGTGTCCTGCTATCACCCTGGAGTGAGATGCGTCTTTGATACTGGACAGTTTTTGTTTTATTCTCATCTAAAAACAGGGATGATAGCTCATGCAATAGAGATTTCAAAGGTCTTTTATTTTGAAACTGTACTTCAGAATGTCCTGATTCTCCCTGAGTGACTAGGTGGGGAGTCCTGCTATCACCGTGGAGTGAGATGAGTCTTTGATACTGGACAGTTTTTGTTTTATTCTCATCTAAACAGAGAGGGATGATAGCTCATATATGAGATTTCAAAGGTCTTTTATTTTGAAACTGTACATCAGAATGTCCTGATTTTTTCTGGGTGACTAGGTGGCGTGTCCTGCTATCACCCTGGAGTGAGATCAGTCTTTGATACTTGAGAGTTTTTGTTTTATTCTCATCTAAACAGAGAGGGATTATAGCTCATATATGAGATTTCAAAGGTCTTTTATTTTGAAACTGTACTTCAGAATGTCCTGATTCTCCCTGAGTGACTAGGTGGGGAGTCCTGCTATCACCCTGGAGTGAGATGAGTCTTTGATATTGGACTGTATTTGTTTTATTCTCATCTAAAAACAGGGATGATAGCTCATGCAATAGAGATTTCAAAGGTCTTTTATTTTGAAACTGTACTTCAGAAAGTCCTGATTCTCCCTGAGTGACTAGGTGGGGTGTCCTGTTATCACCCTGAAGGGAAATGAGTATTTGATACTGGACAGTGTTTGTTTTATTCTTATCTAAATACAGAGGGATGATAGCTCATATATGAGATTTCAAAGGTCTTTTATTTTGAAACTCTACATCAGAATGTCCTGATTCTCCCTGAGTGACTAGGTGGGGTGTCATGCTATCACCCTGGAGTGAGATGAGTTTTTGATACTGGACAGTTATTGTTTTATTCTCATCTAAAAACAGGGATGATAGCTCATATATGAGATTTCAAAGGTATTTTATTTTGAAACTCTAAATCAGAATGTCCTGATTTTTTTCTGAGTGACTAGGTGGGGTGTCCTGCTATCACCCTGGAGTGAGATGCGTCTTTGATACTGGACAGTTTTTGTTTTATTCTCATCTAAAAACAGGGATGATAGCTCATGCAATAGAGATTTCAAAGGTCTTTTATTTTGAAACTGTACTTCAGAATGTCCTGATTCTCCCTGAGTGACTAGGTGGGGAGTCCTGCTATCACCGTGGAGTGAGATGAGTCTTTGATACTGGACAGTTTTTGTTTTATTCTCATCTAAACAGAGAGGGATGATAGCTCATATATGAGATTTCAAAGGTCTTTTATTTTGAAACTGTACATCAGAATGTCCTGATTTTTTCTGAGTGACTAGGTGGCGTGTCCTGCTATCACCCTGGAGTGAGATCAGTCTTTGATACTTGAGAGTTTTTGTTTTATTCTCATCTAAACAGAGAGGGATTATAGCTCATATATGAGATTTCAAAGGTCTTTTATTTTGAAACTGTACTTCAGAATGTCCTGATTCTCCCTGAGTGACTAGGTGGGGAGTCCTGCTATCACCCTGGAGTGAGATGAGTCTTTGATATTGGACAGTATTTGTTTTATTCTCATCTAAAAACAGGGATGATAGCTCATGCAATAGAAATTTCAAAGGTATTTTATTTTGAAACTCTACATCAGAAAGTCCTGATTCTCCCTGAGTGACTAGGTGGGGTGTCATGCTATCACCCTGGAGTGAGATGAGTTTTTGATACTGGACAGTTATTGTTTTATTCTCATCTAAAAACAGGGATGATAGCTCATATATGAGATTTCAAAGGTCTTTTATTTTGAAACTCTATATCAGAATGTCCTGATTCTCCCTGAGTGACTAGGTGGGGTGTCATGCTATCACCCTGGAGTGAGATGAGTTTTTGATACTGGACAGTTATTGTTTTATTCTCATCTAAAAACAGGGATGATAGCTCATATATGAGATTTCAAAGGTATTTTATTTTGAAACTCTACATCAGAATGTCCTGATTTTTTCTGAGTGACTAGATGGGGTGTCCTGCTATCACCCTGGAGTGAGATGCGTCTTTGATACTGGACAGTTTTTGTTTTATTCTCATCTAAAAACAGGGATGATAGCTCATACAATAGAGATTTCAAAGGTCTTTTATTTTGAAACTGTCCTTCAGAATGTCCTGATTCTCCCTGAGTGACTAGGTGGGGTGTCCTGCTATCACCCTGGAGTGAGATGAGTCTTTGATACTGGACAGTTTTTGTTTTATTCTCATCTAAACAGAGAGGGATGATAGCTCATATATGAGATTTCAAAGGTCTTTTATTTTGAAACTGTACATCAGAATGTCCTGATTTTTTCTGAGTGACTAGGTGGCGTGTCCTGCTATCACCCTGGAGTGAGATCAGTCTTTGATACTTGAGAGTTTTTGTTTTATTCTCATCTAAACAGAGAGGGATTATAGCTCATATATGAGATTTCAAAGGTCTTTTATTTTGAAACTCTACATCAGAATGTCCTGATTCTCCCTGAGTGACTAGGTGGGGTGTCCTGCTATCACCCTGGAGTGAGATGCGTCTTTGATACTGGACAGTTTTTGTTTTATTCTCATCTAAACAGAGAGGGATTATAGCTCATACAATAGAGATTTCAAAGGTATTTTATTTTGAAACTCTACATCAGAATGTCCTGATTTTTTCTGGGTGACTAGATGGGGTGTCCTGCTATCACCCTGGAGTGAGATGCGTCTTTGATACTGGACAGTTTTTGTTTTATTCTCATCTAAAAACAGGGATGATAGCTCATACAATAGAGATTTCAAAGGTATTTTATTTTGAAACTCTACATCAGAATGTCCTGATTCTCCCTGAGTGACTAGGTGGGGAGTCCTGCTATCACCCTGGAGTGAGATGAGTCTTTGATATTGGACTGTATTTGTTTTATTCTCATCTAAAAACAGGGATGATAGCTCATGCAATAGAGATTTCAAAGGTCTTTTATTTTGAAACTGTACTTCAGAAAGTCCTGATTCTCCCTGAGTGACTAGGTGGGGTGTCCTGTTATCACCCTGAAGGGAAATGAGTATTTGATACTGGACAGTGTTTGTTTTATTCTTATCTAAATACAGAGGGATGATAGCTCATATATGAGATTTCAAAGGTCTTTTATTTTGAAACTCTACATCAGAATGTCCTGATTCTCCCTGAGTGACTAGGTGGGGTGTCATGCTATCACCCTGGAGTGAGATGAGTTTTTGATACTGGACAGTTATTGTTTTATTCTCATCTAAAAACAGGGATGATAGCTCATATATGAGATTTTAAAGGTGTTTTATTTTGAAACTCTAAATCAGAATGTCCTGATTTTTTCTGAGTGACTAGGTGGGGTGTCCTGCTATCACCCTGGAGTGAGATGCGTCTTTGATACTGGACAGTCTTTGTTTTATTCTCATCTAAAAATAGGGATGATAGCTCATACAAATGAGATTTCAAAGGTCTTTTATTTTGAAACTCTACATCAGAATGTCCTGATTCTCCCTGAGTGACTAGGTGGGGTGTCCTGCTATCACCATGGAGTGAGATGCGTCTTTGATACTGGACAGTTTTTGTTTTATTCTCATCTAAAAACAGGGATCATAGCTCATACAATAGAGATTTCAAAGGTATTTTATTTTGAAACTCTACATCAGAATGTCCTGATTTTTTCTGAGTGACTAGGTGGGGTGTCCTGCTGTCACCCTGGAGTGAGATGAGTCTTTGATACTGGACAGTTTTTGTTTTATTCTCATCTAAACAGAGAGGGATGATAGCTCATATATGAGATTTCAAAGGTCTTTTATTTTGAAACTGTACATCAGAATGTCCTGATTTTTTCTGAGTGACTAGGTGGCGTGTCCTGCTATCACCCTGGCGTGAGATCAGTCTTTGATACTTGAGAGTTTTTGTTTTATACTCATCTAAACAGAGAGGGATTATAGCTCATATATGAGATTTCAAAGGTCTTTTATTTTGAAACTCTACATCAGAATGTCCTGATTCTCCCTGAGTGACTAGGTGGGGTGTCCTGCTATCACCCTGGAGTAAGATGCGTCTTTGATACTGGACAGTTATTGTTGTATTCTCATCTAAAAACAGGGATGATAGCTCATATATGAGATTTCAAAGGTCTTTTATTTTGAAACTGTACATCAGAATGTCCTGATTTGTTCTGAGTGACTAGGTGGGGTGTCCTGCTATCACCTGGAGTTTGATGAGTCTTTGATATTCGACAGTTATTGTTTTATTCTCATCTAAAAACAGGGATGATAGCTCATACAATAGAGATTTCAAAGGTATTTTATTTTGAAACTCTACATCAGAATGTCTTGATTTTTTCTGAGTGACTAGATGGGGTGTCCTGCTATCACCCTGGAGTGAGATGCGTCTTTGATACTGGACAGTTTTTGTTTTATTCTCATCTAAACAGAGAGGGATGATAGCTCATATATGAGATTTCAAAGGTCTTTTATTTTGAAACTGTACATCAGAATGTCCTGATTTTTTCTGAGTGACTAGGTGGCGTGTCCTGCTATCACCCTGGAGTGAGATCAGTCTTTGATACTTGAGAGTTTTTGTTTTATTCTCATCTAAACAGAGAGGGATTATAGCTCATATATGAGATTTCAAAGGTCTTTTATTTTGAAACTCTACATCAGAATATCCTGATTCTCCCTGAGTGACTAGGTGGGGTGTCCTGCTATCACCCTGGAGTGAGATGCGTCTTTGATACTGGACAGTTTTTGTTTTATTCTCATCTAAAAACAGGGATGATAGCTCATACAATAGAGATTTCAAAGGTCTTTTATTTTGAAACTGTCCTTCAGAATGTCCTGATTCTCCCTGAGTGACTAGGTGGGGTGTCCTGCTATCACCCTGGAATGAGATGAGTCTTTGATACTGGACAGTTTTTGTTTTATTCTCATCTAAACAGAGAGGGATGATAGCTCATATATGAGATTTCAAAGGTCTTTTATTTTGAAACTGTACATCAGAATGTCCTGATTTTTTCTGAGTGACTAGGTGGGTTGTCCTGCTATCACCTGGAGTTTGATGAGTCTTTGATATTCGACAGTTATTGTTTTATTCTCATCTAAAAACAGGGATGATAGCTCATATATGAGACTTCAAAGGTATTTTATTTTGAAACTGTAAACCAGAATGTCCTGATTTTTTCTGAGTGACTAGATGGGGTGTCCTGCTATCACCCTGGAGTGAGATGATTCTTTGATACTGGACAGTCTTTGTTTTATTCTCATCTAAAAATAGGGATGATAGCTCATACAATAGAGATTTCAAAGGTATTTTATTTTGAAACTCTACATCAGAATGTCCTGATTTTTTCTGAGTGACTAGATGGGGTGTCCTGCTATCACCCTGGAGTGAGATGCGTATTTGATACTGGACAGTTTTTGTTTTATTCTCATCTAAACAGAGAGGGATTATAGCTCATATATGAGATTTCAAAGGTCTTTTATTTTGAAACTCTACATCAGAATGTCCTGATTCCCCCTGAGTGACTAGGTGGGGTGTCCTGCTATCACCCTGGAGTGAGATGCATCTTTGATACTGGACAGTTTTTGTTTTATTCTCATCTAAAAACAGGGATCATAGCTCATACAATAGAGATTTCAAAGGTATTTTATTTTGAAACTCTACATCAGAATGTCCTGATTTATTCTGAGTGACTAGATGGGGTGTCCTGCTATCACCCTGGAGTGAGATGCGTCTTTGATACTGGACAATTTTTGTTTTATTCTCATCTAAAAACAGGGATGATAGCTCATACAATAGAGATTTCAAAGGTATTTTATTTTGAAACTCTACATCAGAATGTCCTGATTTTTTCTGAGTGACTAGATGGGGTGTCCTGCTATCACCCTGGAGTGAGATGAGTCTTTGATACGGGACAGTTTTAGTTTTATTATCATCTAAAAACAGGGATGATAGCTCATGCAATAGAGATTTCAAAGGTCTTTTATTTTGAAACTGTACTTCAGAATGTCCTGATTCTCCCTGAGTGACTAGGTGGGGAGTCCTGCTATCACCCTGGAGTGAGATGAGTCTTTGATATTGGACTGTATTTGTTTTATTCTCATCTAAAAACAGGGATGATAGCTCATGCAATAGAGATTTCAAAGGTCTTTTATTTTGAAACTGTACTTCAGAAAGTCCTGATTCTCCCTGAGTGACTAGGTGGGGTGTCCTGTTATCACCCTGAAGGGAAATGAGTATTTGATACTGGACAGTGTTTGTTTTATTCTTATCTAAATACAGAGGGATGATAGCTCATATATGAGATTTCAAAGGTCTTTTATTTTGAAACTCTACATCAGAATGTCCTGATTCTCCCTGAGTGACTAGGTGGGGTGTCATGCTATCACCCTGGAGTGAGATGAGTTTTTGATACTGGACAGTTATTGTTTTATTCTCATCTAAAAACAGGGATGATAGCTCATATATGAGATTTCAAAGGTATTTTATTTTGAAACTCTAAATCAGAATGTCCTGATTTTTTCTGAGTGACTAGGTGGGGTGTCCTGCTATCACCCTGGAGTGAGATGCGTCTTTGATACTGGACAGTCTTTGTTTTATTCTCATCTAAAAATAGGGATGATAGCTCATACAATAGAGATTTCAAAGGTATTTTATTTTGAAACTCTACATCAGAATGTCCTGATTTTTTCTGAGTGACTAGGTGGGGTGTCCTGCTATCACCCTGGAGTGAGATGAGTCTTTGATACTGGACAGTTTTTGTTTTATTCTCATCTAAACAGAGAGGGATGATAGCTCATATATGAGATTTCAAAGGTCTTTTATTTTGAAACTCTACATCAGAATGTCCTGATTCTCCCTGAGTGACTAGGTGGGGTGTCCTGCTATCACCCTGGAGTGAGATGCGTCTTTGATACTGGACATTTTTTTGTTTATTCTCATCTAAAAACAGGGATCATAGCTCATACAATAGAGATTTCAAAGGTATTTTATTTTGAAACTCTACATCAGAATGTCCTGATTTTTTCTGAGTGACTAGGTGGGGTGTCCTGCTGTCACCCTGTAGTGAGATGAGTCTTTGATACTGGACAGTTTTTGTTTTATTCTCATCTAAAAACAGGGATGATAGCTCATACAATAGAGATTTCAAAGGTATTTTATTTTGAAACTCTACATCAGAATGTCTTGATTTTTTCTGAGTGACTAGATGGGGTGTCCTGCTATCACCCTGGAGTGAGATGCGTCTTTGATACTGGACAGTCTTTGTTTTATTCTCATCTAAAAATAGGGATGAAAGCTCATACAATAGAGATTTCAAAGGTATTTTATTTTGAAACTCTACATCAGAATGTCCTGATCTTTTCTGAGTGACTAGGTGGGGTGTCCTGCTATCACCCTGGAGTGAGATGAGTCTTTGATACTGGACAGTTTTTGTTTTATTCTCATCTAAACAGAGAGGGATGATAGCTCATATATGAGATTTCAAAGGTCTTTTATTTTGAAACTCTACATCAGAATGTCCTGATTCTCCCTGAGTGACTAGGTGGGGTGTCATGCTATCACCCTGGCGTGAGATCAGTCTTTGATACTTGAGAGTTTTTGTTTTATTCTCATCTAAACAGAGAGGGATTATAGCTCATATATGAGATTTCAAAGGTCTTTTATTTTGAAACTCTACATCAGAATGTCCTGATTCTCCCTGAGTGACTAGGTGGGGTGTCCTGCTATCACCCTGGAGTAAGATGCGTCTTTGATACTGGACAGTTTTTGCTTTATTCTCATCTAAAAACAGGGATGATAGCTCATACAATAGAGATTTCAAAGGTATTTTATTTTGAAACTCTACATCAGAATGTCTTGATTTTTTCTGAGTGACTAGATGGGGTGTCCTGCTATCACCCTGGAGTGAGATGCGTCTTTGATACTGGACAGTCTTTGTTTTATTATCATCTAAAAATAGGGATGATAGCTCATACAATAGAGATTTCAAAGGTCTTTTATTTTGAAACTGTACATCAGAATGTCCTGATTTTTTCTGAGTGACTAGGTGGCGTGTCCTGCTATCACCCTGGAGTGAGATCAGTCTTTGATACTTGAGAGTTTTTGTTTTATTCTCATCTAAACAGAGAGGGATTATAGCTCATATATGAGATTTCAAAGGTCTTTTATTTTGAAACTCTACATCAGAATATCCTGATTCTCCCTGAGTGACTAGGTGGGGTGTCCTGCTATCACCCTGGAGTGAGATGCGTCTTTGATACTGGACAGTTTTTGTTTTATTCTCATCTAAAAACAGGGATGATAGCTCATGCAATAGAGATTTCAAAGGTCTTTTATTTTGAAACTGTACTTCAGAATGTCCTGATTCTCCCTGAGTGACTAGGTGGGGAGTCCTGCTATCACCCTGGAGTGAGATGAGTCTTTGATATTGGACAGTATTTGTTTTATTCTCATCTAAAAACAGGGATGATAGCTCATGCAATAGAAATTTCAAAGGTCTTTTATTTTGAAACTCTACATCAGAAAGTCCTGATTCTCCCTGAGTGACTAGGTGGGGTGTCATGCTATCACCCTGGAGTGAGATGAGTTTTTGATACTGGACAGTTATTGTTTTATTCTCATCTAAAAACAGGGATGATAGCTCATATATGAGATTTAAAAGGTATTTTATTTTGAAACTCTAAATCAGAATGTCCTGATTTTTTCTGAGTGACTAGGTGGGGTGTCCTGCTATCACCCTGGAGTGAGATGCGTCTTTAATACTGGACAGTTTTTGTTTTATTCTCATCTAAAAACAGGGATGATAGCTCATACAATAGAGATTTCAAAGGTCTTTTATTTTGAAACTGTCCTTCAGAATGTCCTGATTCTCCCTGAGTGACTAGGTGGGGAGTCCTGCTATCACCCTGGAATGAGATGAGTCTTTGATACTGGACAGTTTTTGTTTTATTCTCATCTAAACAGAGAGGGATGATAGCTCATATATGAGATTTCAAAGGTCTTTTATTTTGAAACTGTACATCAGAATGTCCTGATTTTTTCTGAGTGACTAGGTGGCGTGTCCTGCTATCACCCTGGAGTGAGATCAGTCTTTGATACTTGAGAGTTTTTGTTTTATTCTCATCTAAACAGAGAGGGATTATAGCTCATATATGAGATTTCAAAGGTCTTTTATTTTGAAACTCTACATCAGAATGTCCTGATTCTCCCTGAGTGACTAGGTGGGGTGTCCTGCTATCACCCTGGAGTGAGATGCGTCTTTGATACTGGACAGTTTTTGTTTTATTCTCATCTAAACAGAGAGGGATTATAGCTCATACAATAGAGATTTCAAAGGTATTTTATTTTGAAACTCTACATCAGAATGTCCTGATTTTTTCTGAGTGACTAGATGGGGTGTCCTGCTATCACCCTGGAGTGAGATGCGTCTTTGATACTGGACAGTTTTTGTTTTATTCTCATCTAAAAACAGGGATGATAGCTCATACAATAGAGATTTCAAAGGTCTTTTATTTTGAAACTGTCCTTCAGAATGTCCTGATTCTCCCTGAGTGACTAGGTGGGGTGTCCTGCTATCACCCTGGAGTGAGATGCGTCTTTGATACTGGACAGTTTTTGTTTTATTCTCATCTAAAAACAGGGATGATAGCTCATACAATAGAGATTTCAAAGGTATTTTATTTTGAAACTCTACATCAGAATGTCCTGATTTTTTCTGAGTGACTAGATGGGGTGTCCTGCTATCACCCTGGAGTGAGATGAGTCTTTGATACGGGACAGTTTTTGTTTTATTCTCATCTAAAAACAGGGATGATAGCTCATGCAATAGAGATTTCAAAGGTCTTTTATTTTGAAACTGTACTTCAGAATGTCCTGATTCTCCCTGAGTGACTAGGTGGGGAGTCCTGCTATCACCCTGGAGTGAGATGAGTCTTTGATATTGGACTGTATTTGTTTTATTCTCATCTAAAAACAGGGATGATAGCTCATGCAATAGAGATTTCAAAGGTCTTTTATTTTGAAACTGTACTTCAGAAAGTCCTGATTCTCCCTGAGTGACTAGGTGGGGTGTCCTGTTATCACCCTGAAGGGAAATGAGTATTTGATACTGGACAGTGTTTGTTTTATTCTTATCTAAATACAGAGGGATGATAGCTCATATATGAGATTTCAAAGGTCTTTTATTTTGAAACTCTACATCAGAATGTCCTGATTCTCCCTGAGTGACTAGGTGGGGTGTCCTGCTATCACCCTGGAGTGAGATGCGTCTTTGATACTGGACAGTTTTTGTTTTATTCTCATCTAAAAACAGGGATCATAGCTCATACAATAGAGATTTCAAAGGTATTTTATTTTGAAACTCTAAATCAGAATGTCCTGATTTTTTCTGAGTGATTAGGTGGGGTGTCCTGCTATCACCCTGGAGTGAGATGCGTCTTTGATACTGGACAGTCTTTGTTTTATTCTCATCTAAAAATAGGGATGATAGCTCATACAATAGAGATTTCAAAGGTATTTTATTTTGAAAGTCTACATCAGAATGTCCTGATTTTTTCTGAGTGACTAGGTGGGGTGTCCTGCTGTCACCCTGGAGTGAGATGAGTCTTTGATACTGGACAGTTTTTGTTTTATTCTCATCTAAACAGAGAGGGATGATAGCTCATATATGAGATTTCAAAGGTCTTTTATTTTGAAACTGTACATCAGAATGTCCTGATTTTTTCTGAGTGACTAGGTGGCGTGTCCTGCTATCACCCTGGAGTGAGATCAGTCTTTGATACTTGAGAGTTTTTGTTTTATTCTCATCTAAACAGAGAGGGATTATAGCTCATATATGAGATTTCAAAGGTCTTTTATTTTGAAACTCTACATCAGAATATCCTGATTCTCCCTGAGTGACTAGGTGGGGTGTCCTGCTATCACCCTGGAGTGAGATGCGTCTTTGATACTGGACAGTTTTTGTTTTATTCTCATCTAAAAACAGGGATGATAGCTCATGCAATAGAGATTTCAAAGGTCTTTTATTTTGAAACTGTACTTCAGAATGTCCTGATTCTCCCTGAGTGACTAGGTGGGGAGTCCTGCTATCACCCTGGAGTGAGATGAGTCTTTGATATTGGACAGTATTTGTTTTATTCTCATCTAAAAACAGGGATGATAGCTCATGCAATAGAAATTTCAAAGGTCTTTTATTTTGAAACTCTACATCAGAAAGTCCTGATTCTCCCTGAGTGACTAGGTGGGGTGTCATGCTATCACCCTGGAGTGAGATGAGTTTTTGATACTGGACAGTTATTGTTTTATTCTCATCTAAAAACAGGGATGATAGCTCATATATGAGATTTCAAAGGTCTTTTATTTTAAAACTCTATATCAGAATGTCCTGATTCTCCCTGAGTGACTAGGTGGGGTGTCATGCTATCACCCTGGAGTGAGATGAGTTTTTGATACTGGACAGTTATTGTTTTATTCTCATCTAAAAACAGGGATGATAGCTCATATATGAGATTTCAAAGGTATTTTATTTTGAAACTCTAAATCAGAATGTCCTGATTTTTTCTGAGTGACTAGGTGGGGTGTCCTGCTATCACCCTGGAGTGAGATGCGTCTTTGATACTGGACAGTCTTTGTTTTATTCTCATCTAAAAATAGGGATGATAGCTCATACAATAGAGATTTCAAAGGTATTTTATTTTGAAACTCTACATCAGAATGTCCTGATTTTTTCTGAGTGACTAGGTGGGGTGTCCTGCTATCACCCTGGATTGAGATGAGTCTTTGATACTGGACAGTTTTTGTTTTATTCTCATCTAAACAGAGAGGGATGATAGCTCATATATGAGATTTCAAAGGTCTTTTATTTTGAAACTGTACATCAGAATGTCCTGATTTTTTCTGAGTGACTAGGTGGCGTGTCCTGCTATCACCCTGGAGTGAGATGGGTCTTTGATACTTGAGAGTTTTTGTTTTATTCTCATCTAAACAGAGAGGGATTATAGCTCATATATGAGATTTCAAAGGTCTTTTATTTTGAAACTCTACATCAGAATGTCCTGATTCTCCCTGAGTGACTAGGTGGGGTGTCCTGCTATCACCCTGGAGTGAGATGCGTCTTTGATACTGGACAGTTTTTGTTTTATTCTCATCTAAAAACAGGGATGATAGCTCATACAATAGAGATTTCAAAGGTCTTTTATTTTGAAACTGTCCTTCAGAATGTCCTGATTCTCCCTGAGTGACTAGGTGGGGTGTCCTGCTATCACCCTGGAGTGAGATGAGTCTTTGATACTGGACAGTTTTTGTTTTATTCTCATCTAAACAGAGAGGGATGATAGCTCATATATGAGATTTCAAAGGTCTTTTATTTTGAAACTGTACATCAGAATGTCCTGATTTTTTCTGAGTGACTAGGTGGGGTGTCCTGCTATCACCCTGGAGTTTGATGAGTCTTTGATATTCGACAGTTATTGTTTTATTCTCATCTAAAAACAGGGATGATAGCTCATATATGAGACTTCAAAGGTATTTTATTTTGAAACTGTAAACCAGAATGTCCTGATTTTTTCTGAGTGACTAGATGGGGTGTCCTGCTATCACCCTGGAGTGAGATGATTCTTTGATACTGGACAGTCTTTGTTTTATTCTCATCTAAAAATAGGGATGATAGCTCATACAATAGAGATTTCAAAGGTATTTTATTTTGAAACTCTACATCAGAATGTCCTGATTTTTTCTGAGTGACTAGATGGGGTGTCCTGCTATCACCCTGGAGTGAGATGCGTCTTTGATACTGGACAGTTTTTGTTTTATTCTCATCTAAAAACAGGGATGATAGCACATACAATAGAGATTTCAAAGGTATTTTATTTTGAAACTCTACATCAGAATGTCCTGATTTTTTCTGAGTGACTAGATGGGGTGTCCTGCTATCACCCTGGAGTGAGATGAGTCTTTGATATGGGACAGTTTTTGTTTTATTCTCATCTAAAAACAGGGATGATAGCTCATGCAATAGAGATTTCAAAGGTCTTTTATTTTGAAACTGTACTTCAGAATGTCCTGATTCTCCCTGAGTGACTAGGTGGGGAGTCCTGCTATCACCCTGGAGTGAGATGAGTCTTTGATATTGGACTGTATTTGTTTTATTCTCATCTAAAAACAGGGATGATAGCTCATGCAATAGAGATTTCAAAGGTCTTTTATTTTGAAACTGTACTTCAGAAAGTCCTGATTCTCCCTGAGTGACTAGGTGGGGTGTCCTGTTATCACCCTGAAGGGAAATGAGTATTTGATACTGGACAGTGTTTGTTTTATTCTTATCTAAATACAGTGGGATGATAGCTCATATATGAGATTTCAAAGGTATTTTATTTTGAAACTCAAAATCAGAATGTCCTGATTCTCCCTGAATGACTAGGTGGGGTGTCCTGCTATCACCCTTGAGTGAGATGCGTATTTGATACTGGACAGTTTTTGTTTTATTCTCATCTAAACAGAGAGGGATTATAGCTCATATATGAGATTTCAAAGGTCTTTTATTTTGAAACTCTACATCAGAATGTCCTGATTCCCCCTGAGTGACTAGGTGGGGTGTCCTGCTATCACCCTGGAGTGAGATGCGTCTTTGATACTGGACAGTTTTTGTTTTATTCTCATCTAAAAACAGGGATCATAGCTCATACAATAGAGATTTCAAAGGTATTTTATTTTGAAACTCTACATCAGAATGTCCTGATTTATTCTGAGTGACTAGATGGGGTGTCCTGCTATAACCCTGGAGTGAGATGCGTCTTTGATACTGGACAGTTTTTGTTTTATTCTCATCTAAAAACAGGGATGATAGCTCATACAATAGAGATTTCAAAGGTATTTTATTTTGAAACTCTACATCAGAATGTCCTGATTTTTTCTGAGTGACTAGATGGGGTGTCCTGCTATCACCCTGGAGTGAGATGAGTCTTTGATATGGGACAGTTTTTGTTTTATTATCATCTAAAAACAGGGATGATAGCTCATGCAATAGAGATTTCAAAGGTCTTTTATTTTGAAACTGTACTTCAGAATGTCCTGATTCTCCCTGAGTGACTAGGTGGGGAGTCCTGCTATCACCCTGGAGTGAGATGAGTCTTTGATATTGGACTGTATTTGTTTTATTCTCATCTAAAAACAGGGATGATAGCTCATGCAATAGAGATTTCAAAGGTCTTTTATTTTGAAACTGTACTTCAGAAAGTCCTGATTCTCCCTGAGTGACTAGGTGGGGTGTCCTGTTATCACCCTGAAGGGAAATGAGTATTTGATACTGGACAGTGTTTGTTTTATTCTTATCTAAATACAGTGGGATGATAGCTCATATATGAGATTTCAAAGGTCTTTTATTTTGAAACTCTACATCAGAATGTCCTGATTCTCCCTGAGTGACTAGGTGGGGTGTCATGCTATCACCCTGGAGTGAGATGAGTTTTTGATACTGGACAGTTATTGTTTTATTCTCATCTAAAAACAGGGATGATAGCTCATATATGAGATTTCAAAGGTATTTTATTTTGAAACTCTAAATCAGAATGTCCTGATTTTTTCTGAGTGACTAGGTGGGTGTCCTGCTATCACCCTGGAGTGAGATGCGTATTTGATACTGGACAGTTTTTGTTTTATTCTCATCTAAACAGAGAGGGATTATAGCTCATATATGAGATTTCAAAGGTCTTTTATTTTGAAACTCTACATCAGAATGTCCTGATTCCCCCTGAGTGACTAGGTGGGGTGTCTTGCTATCACCCTGGAGTGAGATGCGTCTTTGATACTGGACAGTTTTTGTTTTATTCTCATCTAAAAACAGGGATCATAGCTCATACAATAGAGATTTCAAAGGTATTTTATTTTGAAACTCTACATCAGAATGTCCTGATTTATTCTGAGTGACTAGATGGGGTGTCCTGCTATAACCCTGGAGTGAGATGCGTCTTTGATACTGGACAGTTTTTGTTTTATTCTCATCTAAAAACAGGGATGATAGCTCATACAATAGAGATTTCAAAGGTATTTTATTTTGAAACTCTACATCAGAATGTCCTGATTTTTTCTGAGTGACTAGATGGGGTGTCCTGCTATCACCCTGGAGTGAGATGAGTCTTTGATATGGGACAGTTTTTGTTTTATTATCATCTAAAAACAGGGATGATAGCTCATGCAATAGAGATTTCAAAGGTCTTTTATTTTGAAACTGTACTTCAGAATGTCCTGATTCTCCCTGAGTGACTAGGTGGGGAGTCCTGCTATCACCCTGGAGTGAGATGAGTCTTTGATATTGGACTGTATTTGTTTTATTCTCATCTAAAAACAGGGATGATAGCTCATGCAATAGAGATTTCAAAGGTCTTTTATTTTGAAACTGTACTTCAGAAAGTCCTGATTCTCCCTGAGTGACTAGGTGGGGTGTCCTGTTATCACCCTGAAGGGAAATGAGTATTTGATACTGGACAGTGTTTGTTTTATTCTTATCTAGATACAGTGGGATGATAGCTCATATATGAGATTTCAAAGGTATTTTATTTTGAAACTCTACATCAGAATGTCCTGATTTTTTCTGGGTGACTAGATGGGGTGTCCTGCTATCACCCTGGAGCGAGATGAGTCTTTGATACTGGACAGTTTTTGTTTTATTCTCATCTAAAAACAGGGATGATAGCTCATACAATAGAGATTTCAAAGGTATTTTATTTTGAAACTCAAAATCAGAATGTCCTGATTCTCCCTGAATGACTAGGTGGGGTGTCATGCTATCACCCTGGAGTGAGATGAGTTTTTGATACTGGACAGTTTTTGTTTTATTCTCATCTAAAAACAGGGATCATAGCTCATACAATAGAGATTTCAAAGGTATTTTATTTTGAAACTCTACATCAGAATGTCCTGATTTATTCTGAGTGACTAGATGGGGTGTCCTGCTATAACCCTGGAGTGAGATGTGTCTTTGATACTGGACAGTTTTTGTTTTATTCTCATCTAAAAACAGGGATGATAGCTCATATATGAGATTTCAAAGGTATTTTATTTTGAAACTCTAAATCAGAATGTCCTGATTTTTTCTGAGTGACTAGGTGGGGTGTCCTGCTATCACCCTGGAGTGAGATGCGTCTTTGATACTGGACAGTCTTTGTTTTATTATCATCTAAAAATAGGGATGATAGCTCATACAATAGAGATTTCAAAGGTATTTTATTTTGAAACTCTACATCAGAATGTCCTGATTTTTTCTGAGTGACTAGGTGGGGTGTCCTGCTGTCACCCTGGAGTGAGATGAGTCTTTGATACTGGACAGTTTTTGTTTTATTCTCATCTAAACAGAGAGGGATGATAGCTCATATATGAGATTTCAAAGGTCTTTTATTTTGAAACTGTACATCAGAATGTCCTGATTTTTTCTGAGTGACTAGGTGGCGTGTCCTGCTATCACCCTGGCGTGAGATCAGTCTTTGATACTTGAGAGTTTTTGTTTTATTCTCATCTAAACAGAGAGGGATTATAGCTCATATATGAGATTTCAAAGGTCTTTTATTTTGAAACTCTACATCAGAATGTCCTGATTCTCCCTGAGTGACTAGGTGGGGTGTCCTGCTATCACCCTGGAGTAAGATGCATCTTTGATACTGGACAGTTTTTGTTTTATTCTCATCTAAACAGAGAGGGATGATAGCTCATATATGAGATTTCAAAGGTCTTTTATTTTGAAACTCTACATCAGAATGTCCTGATTTTTTCTGAGTGACTAGATGGGGTGTCCTGCTATCACCATGGAGTTAGATGAGTCTTTGATACTGGACAGTGTTTGTTTTATTCCCATCTAAAAACAGGGATGATAGCTCATATATGAGACTTCAAAGGTATTTTATTTTGAAACTCAAAATCAGAATGTCCTGATTCTCCCTGAATGACTAGGTGGGGTGTCCTGCTATCACCCTGGAGTGAGATGCGTATTTGATACTGGACAGTTTTTGTTTTATTCTCATCTAAACAGAGAGGGATTATAGCTCATATATGAGATTTCAAAGGTCTTTTATTTTGAAACTCTACAGCAGAATGTCCTGATTCCCCCTGAGTGACTAGGTGGGGTGTCCTGCTATCACCCTGGAGTGAGATGCGTCTTTGATACTGGACAGTTTTTGTTTTATTCTCATCTAAAAACAGGGATCATAGCTCATACAATAGAGATTTCAAAGGTATTTTATTTTGAAACTCTACATCAGAATGTCCTGATTTTTTCTGAGTGACTAGGTGGGGTGTCCTGCTATCACCCTGGAGTGAGATGTGTCTTTGATACTGGACAGTCTTTGTTTTATTCTAATCTAAAAATAGGGATGATAGCTCATACAATAGAGATTTCAAAGGTATTTTATTTTGAAACTCTACATCAGAATGTCCTGATTTTTTCTGAGTGACTAGGTGGGTTGTCCTGCTATCACCCTGGAGTGAGATGAGTCTTTGATACTGGACAGTTTTTGTTTTATTCTCATCTAAACAGAGAGGGATGATAGCTCATATATGAGATTTCAAAGGTCTTTTATTTTGAAACTGTACTTCAGAATGTCCTGATTCTCCCTGAGTGACTAGGTGGGGAGTCCTGCTATCACCCTGGAGTGAGATGAGTCTTTAATATTGGACAGTGTTTGTTTTATTCTTATCTAAATACAGAGGGATGATAGCTCATATATGAGATTTCAAAGGTCTTTTATTTTGAAACTCTACATCAGAATGTCCTGATTCTCCCTGAGTGACTAGGTGGGGTGTCCTGCTATCACCCTGGAGTGAGATGTGTCTTTGATACTGGACAGTCTTTGTTTTATTCTCATCTAAAAATAGGGATGATAGCTCATACAATAGAGATTTCAAAGGTATTTTATTTTGAAACTCTACATCAGAATGTCCTGATTTTTTCTGAGTGACTAGGTGGGGTGTCCTGCTATCACCCTGGAGTGAGATGAGTCTTTGATACTGGACAGTTTTTGTTTTATTCTCATCTAAACAGAGAGGGATGATAGCTCATATATGAGATTTCAAAGGTCTTTTATTTTGAAACTCTACATCAGAATGTCCTGATTCTCCCTGAGTGACTAGGTGGGGTGTCCTGCTATCACCCTGGAGTGAGATGCGTCTTTGATACTGGACAGTTTTTGTTTTATTCTCATCTAAAAACAGGGATCATAGCTCATACAATAGAGATTTCAAAGGTATTTTATTTTGAAACTCTACATCAGAATGTCCTGATTTATTCTGAGTGACTAGATGGGGTGTCCTGCTATCACCCTGGAGTGAGATGCGTCTTTGATACTGGACAGTTTTTGTTTTATTCTCATCTAAAAACAGGGATGATAGCTCATACAATAGAGATTTCAAAGGTATTTTATTTTGAAACTCTACATCAGAATGTCCTGAATTTTTCTGAGTGACTAGATGGGGTGTCCTGCTATCACCCTGGAGTGAGATGAGTCTTTGATACGGGACAGTTTTTGTTTTATTCTCATCTAAAAACAGGGATGATAGCTCATGCAATAGAGATTTCAAAGGTATTTTATTTTGAAACTGTACTTCAGAATGTCCTGATTCTCCCTGAGTGACTAGGTGGGGAGTTCTGCTATCACCCTGGAGTGAGATGAGTCTTTGATATTGGACTGTATTTGTTTTATTCTCATCTAAAAACAGGGATGATAGCTCATGCAATAGAGATTTCAAAGGTCTTTTATTTTGAAACTGTACTTCAGAAAGTCCTGATTCTCCCTGAGTGACTAGGTGGGGTGTCCTGTTATCACCCTGAAGGGAAATGATTATTTGATACTGGACAGTGTTTGTTTTATTCTTATCTAAATACAGAGGGATGATAGCTCATATATGAGATTTCAAAGGTATTTTATTTTGAAACTCTACATCAGAATGTCTTGATTTTTTCTGAGTGACTAGATGGGGTGTCCTGCTATCACCCTGGAGCGAGATGAGTCTTTGATACTGGACAGTTTTTGTTTTATTCTCATCTAAAAACAGGGATGATAGCTCATACAATAGAGATTTCAAAGGTATTTTATTTTGAAACTCTACATCAGAATGTCTTGATTTTTTCTGAGTGACTAGATGGGGTGTCCTGCTATCACCCTGGAGTGAGATGCGTCTTTGATACTGGACAGTCTTTGTTTTATTATCATCTAAAAATAGGGATGATAGCTCATACAATAGAGATTTCAAAGGTCTTTTATTTTGAAACTGTACATCAGAATGTCCTGATTTTTTCTGAGTGACTAGGTGGCGTGTCCTGCTATCACCCTGGAGTGAGATCAGTCTTTGATACTTGAGAGTTTTTGTTTTATTCTCATCTAAACAGAGAGGGATTATAGCTCATATATGAGATTTCAAAGGTCTTTTATTTTGAAACTCTACATCAGAATATCCTGATTCTCCCTGAGTGACTAGGTGGGGTGTCCTGCTATCACCCTGGAGTGAGATGCGTCTTTGATACTGGACAGTTTTTGTTTTATTCTCATCTAAAAACAGGGATGATAGCTCATGCAATAGAGATTTCAAAGGTCTTTTATTTTGAAACTGTACTTCAGAATGTCCTGATTCTCCCTGAGTGACTAGGTGGGGAGTCCTGCTATCACCCTGGAGTGAGATGAGTCTTTGATATTGGACAGTATTTGTTTTATTCTCATCTAAAAACAGGGATGATAGCTCATGCAATAGAAATTTCAAAGGTCTTTTATTTTGAAACTCTACATCAGAAAGTCCTGATTCTCCCTGAGTGACTAGGTGGGGTGTCATGCTATCACCCTGGAGTGAGATGAGTTTTTGATACTGGACAGTTATTGTTTTATTCTCATCTAAAAACAGGGATGATAGCTCATATATGAGATTTAAAAGGTATTTTATTTTGAAACTCTAAATCAGAATGTCCTGATTTTTTCTGAGTGACTAGGTGGGGTGTCCTGCTATCACCCTGGAGTGAGATGCGTCTTTAATACTGGACAGTTTTTGTTTTATTCTCATCTAAAAACAGGGATGATAGCTCATACAATAGAGATTTCAAAGGTCTTTTATTTTGAAACTGTCCTTCAGAATGTCCTGATTCTCCCTGAGTGACTAGGTGGGGAGTCCTGCTATCACCCTGGAATGAGATGAGTCTTTGATACTGGACAGTTTTTGTTTTATTCTCATCTAAACAGAGAGGGATGATAGCTCATATATGAGATTTCAAAGGTCTTTTATTTTGAAACTGTACATCAGAATGTCCTGATTTTTTCTGAGTGACTAGGTGGCGTGTCCTGCTATCACCCTGGACTGAGATCAGTCTTTGATACTTGAGAGTTTTTGTTTTATTCTCATCTAAACAGAGAGGGATTATAGCTCATATATGAGATTTCAAAGGTCTTTTATTTTGAAACTCTACATCAGAATGTCCTGATTCTCCCTGAGTGACTAGGTGGGGTGTCCTGCTATCACCCTGGAGTGAGATGCGTCTTTGATACTGGACAGTTTTTGTTTTATTCTCATCTAAACAGAGAGGGATTATAGCTCATACAATAGAGATTTCAAAGGTATTTTATTTTGAAACTCTACATCAGAATGTCCTGATTTTTTCTGAGTGACTAGATGGGGTGTCCTGCTATCACCCTGGAGTGAGATGCGTCTTTGATACTGGACAGTTTTTGTTTTATTCTCATCTAAAAACAGGGATGATAGCTCATACAATAGAGATTTCAAAGGTCTTTTATTTTGAAACTGTCCTTCAGAATGTCCTGATTCTCCCTGAGTGACTAGGTGGGGTGTCCTGCTATCACCCTGGAGTGAGATGCGTCTTTGATACTGGACAGTTTTTGTTTTATTCTCATCTAAAAACAGGGATGATAGCTCATACAATAGAGATTTCAAAGGTATTTTATTTTGAAACTCTACATCAGAATGTCCTGATTTTTTCTGAGTGACTAGATGGGGTGTCCTGCTATCACCCTGGAGTGAGATGAGTCTTTGATACGGGACAGTTTTTGTTTTATTCTCATCTAAAAACAGGGATGATAGCTCATGCAATAGAGATTTCAAAGGTCTTTTATTTTGAAACTGTACTTCAGAATGTCCTGATTCTCCCTGAGTGACTAGGTGGGGAGTCCTGCTATCACCCTGGAGTGAGATGAGTCTTTGATATTGGACTGTATTTGTTTTATTCTCATCTAAAAACAGGGATGATAGCTCATGCAATAGAGATTTCAAAGGTCTTTTATTTTGAAACTGTACTTCAGAAAGTCCTGATTCTCCCTGAGTGACTAGGTGGGGTGTCCTGTTATCACCCTGAAGGGAAATGAGTATTTGATACTGGACAGTGTTTGTTTTATTCTTATCTAAATACAGAGGGATGATAGCTCATATATGAGATTTCAAAGGTCTTTTATTTTGAAACTCTACATCAGAATGTCCTGATTCTCCCTGAGTGACTAGGTGGGGTGTCCTGCTATCACCCTGGAGTGAGATGCGTCTTTGATACTGGACAGTTTTTGTTTTATTCTCATCTAAAAACAGGGATCATAGCTCATACAATAGAGATTTCAAAGGTATTTTATTTTGAAACTCTAAATCAGAATGTCCTGATTTTTTCTGAGTGATTAGGTGGGGTGTCCTGCTATCACCCTGGAGTGAGATGCGTCTTTGATACTGGACAGTCTTTGTTTTATTCTCATCTAAAAATAGGGATGATAGCTCATACAATAGAGATTTCAAAGGTATTTTATTTTGAAAGTCTACATCAGAATGTCCTGATTTTTTCTGAGTGACTAGGTGGGGTGTCCTGCTGTCACCCTGGAGTGAGATGAGTCTTTGATACTGGACAGTTTTTGTTTTATTCTCATCTAAACAGAGAGGGATGATAGCTCATATATGAGATTTCAAAGGTCTTTTATTTTGAAACTGTACATCAGAATGTCCTGATTTTTTCTGAGTGACTAGGTGGCGTGTCCTGCTATCACCCTGGAGTGAGATCAGTCTTTGATACTTGAGAGTTTTTGTTTTATTCTCATCTAAACAGAGAGGGATTATAGCTCATATATGAGATTTCAAAGGTCTTTTATTTTGAAACTCTACATCAGAATATCCTGATTCTCCCTGAGTGACTAGGTGGGGTGTCCTGCTATCACCCTGGAGTGAGATGCGTCTTTGATACTGGACAGTTTTTGTTTTATTCTCATCTAAAAACAGGGATGATAGCTCATGCAATAGAGATTTCAAAGGTCTTTTATTTTGAAACTGTACTTCAGAATGTCCTGATTCTCCCTGAGTGACTAGGTGGGGAGTCCTGCTATCACCCTGGAGTGAGATGAGTCTTTGATATTGGACAGTATTTGTTTTATTCTCATCTAAAAACAGGGATGATAGCTCATGCAATAGAAATTTCAAAGGTCTTTTATTTTGAAACTCTACATCAGAAAGTCCTGATTCTCCCTGAGTGACTAGGTGGGGTGTCATGCTATCACCCTGGAGTGAGATGAGTTTTTGATACTGGACAGTTATTGTTTTATTCTCATCTAAAAACAGGGATGATAGCTCATATATGAGATTTCAAAGGTCTTTTATTTTAAAACTCTATATCAGAATGTCCTGATTCTCCCTGAGTGACTAGGTGGGGTGTCATGCTATCACCCTGGAGTGAGATGAGTTTTTGATACTGGACAGTTATTGTTTTATTCTCATCTAAAAACAGGGATGATAGCTCATATATGAGATTTCAAAGGTATTTTATTTTGAAACTCTAAATCAGAATGTCCTGATTTTTTCTGAGTGACTAGGTGGGGTGTCCTGCTATCACCCTGGATTGAGATGAGTCTTTGATACTGGACAGTTTTTGTTTTATTCTCATCTAAACAGAGAGGGATGATAGCTCATATATGAGATTTCAAAGGTCTTTTATTTTGAAACTGTACATCAGAATGTCCTGATTTTTTCTGAGTGACTAGGTGGCGTGTCCTGCTATCACCCTGGAGTGAGATGGGTCTTTGATACTTGAGAGTTTTTGTTTTATTCTCATCTAAACAGAGAGGGATTATAGCTCATATATGAGATTTCAAAGGTCTTTTATTTTGAAACTCTACATCAGAATGTCCTGATTCTCCCTGAGTGACTAGGTGGGGTGTCCTGCTATCACCCTGGAGTGAGATGCGTCTTTGATACTGGACAGTTTTTGTTTTATTCTCATCTAAAAACAGGGATGATAGCTCATACAATAGAGATTTCAAAGGTCTTTTATTTTGAAACTGTCCTTCAGAATGTCCTGATTCTCCCTGAGTGACTAGGTGGGGTGTCCTGCTATCACCCTGGAGTGAGATGAGTCTTTGATACTGGACAGTTTTTGTTTTATTCTCATCTAAACAGAGAGGGATGATAGCTCATATATGAGATTTCAAAGGTCTTTTATTTTGAAACTGTACATCAGAATGTCCTGATTTTTTCTGAGTGACTAGGTGGGGTGTCCTGCTATCACCCTGGAGTTTGATGAGTCTTTGATATTCGACAGTTATTGTTTTATTCTCATCTAAAAACAGGGATGATAGCTCATATATGAGACTTCAAAGGTATTTTATTTTGAAACTGTAAACCAGAATGTCCTGATTTTTTCTGAGTGACTAGATGGGGTGTCCTGCTATCACCCTGGAGTGAGATGATTCTTTGATACTGGACAGTCTTTGTTTTATTCTCATCTAAAAATAGGGATGATAGCTCATACAATAGAGATTTCAAAGGTATTTTATTTTGAAACTCTACATCAGAATGTCCTGATTTTTTCTGAGTGACTAGATGGGGTGTCCTGCTATCACCCTGGAGTGAGATGCGTATTTGATACTGGACAGTTTTTGTTTTATTCTCATCTAAACAGAGAGGGATTATAGCTCATATATGAGATTTCAAAGGTCTTTTATTTTGAAACTCTACATCAGAATGTCCTGATTCCCCCTGAGTGACTAGGTGGGGTGTCCTGCTATCACCCTGGAGTGAGATGCGTCTTTGATACTGGACAGTTTTTGTTTTATTCTCATCTAAAAACAGGGATCATAGCTCATACAATAGAGATTTCAAAGGTATTTTATTTTGAAACTCTACATCAGAATGTCCTGATTTATTCTGAGTGACTAGATGGGGTGTCCTGCTATCACCCTGGAGTGAGATGCGTCTTTGATACTGGACAGTTTTTGTTTTATTCTCATCTAAAAACAGGGATGATAGCACATACAATAGAGATTTCAAAGGTATTTTATTTTGAAACTCTACATCAGAATGTCCTGATTTTTTCTGAGTGACTAGATGGGGTGTCCTGCTATCACCCTGGAGTGAGATGAGTCTTTGATATGGGACAGTTTTTGTTTTATTCTCATCTAAAAACAGGGATGATAGCTCATGCAATAGAGATTTCAAAGGTCTTTTATTTTGAAACTGTACTTCAGAATGTCCTGATTCTCCCTGAGTGACTAGGTGGGGTGTCCTGTTATCACCCTGAAGGGAAATGAGTATTTGATACTGGACAGTTTTTGTTTTATTCTCATCTAAACAGAGAGGGATTATAGCTCATATATGAGATTTCAAAGGTCTTTTATTTTGAAACTCTACATCAGAATGTCCTGATTCCCCCTGAGTGACTAGGTGGGGTGTCCTGCTATCACCCTGGAGTGAGATGCGTCTTTGATACTGGACAGTTTTTGTTTTATTCTCATCTAAAAACAGGGATGATAGCTCATACAATAGAGATTTCAAAGGTATTTTATTTTGAAACTCTACATCAGAATGTCCTGATTTTTTCTGAGTGACTAGATGGGGTGTCCTGCTATCACCCTGGAGTGAGATGAGTCTTTGATATGGGACAGTTTTTGTTTTATTATCATCTAAAAACAGGGATGATAGCTCATGCAATAGAGATTTCAAAGGTCTTTTATTTTGAAACTGTACTTCAGAATGTCCTGATTCTCCCTGAGTGACTAGGTGGGGAGTCCTGCTATCACCCTGGAGTGAGATGAGTCTTTGATATTGGACTGTATTTGTTTTATTCTCATCTAAAAACAGGGATGATAGCTCATGCAATAGAGATTTCAAAGGTCTTTTATTTTGAAACTGTACTTCAGAAAGTCCTGATTCTCCCTGAGTGACTAGGTGGGGTGTCCTGTTATCACCCTGAAGGGAAATGAGTATTTGATACTGGACAGTGTTTGTTTTATTCTTATCTAAATACAGTGGGATGATAGCTCATATATGAGATTTCAAAGGTCTTTTATTTTGAAACTCTACATCAGAATGTCCTGATTCTCCCTGAGTGACTAGGTGGGGTGTCATGCTATCACCCTGGAGTGAGATGAGTTTTTGATACTGGACAGTTATTGTTTTATTCTCATCTAAAAACAGGGATGATAGCTCATATATGAGATTTCAAAGGTATTTTATTTTGAAACTCTAAATCAGAATGTCCTGATTTTTTCTGAGTGACTAGGTGGGTGTCCTGCTATCACCCTGGAGTGAGATGCGTATTTGATACTGGACAGTTTTTGTTTTATTCTCATCTAAACAGAGAGGGATTATAGCTCATATATGAGATTTCAAAGGTCTTTTATTTTGAAACTCTACATCAGAATGTCCTGATTCCCCCTGAGTGACTAGGTGGGGTGTCTTGCTATCACCCTGGAGTGAGATGCGTCTTTGATACTGGACAGTTTTTGTTTTATTCTCATCTAAAAACAGGGATCATAGCTCATACAATAGAGATTTCAAAGGTATTTTATTTTGAAACTCTACATCAGAATGTCCTGATTTATTCTGAGTGACTAGATGGGGTGTCCTGCTATAACCCTGGAGTGAGATGCGTCTTTGATACTGGACAGTTTTTGTTTTATTCTCATCTAAAAACAGGGATGATAGCTCATACAATAGAGATTTCAAAGGTATTTTATTTTGAAACTCTACATCAGAATGTCCTGATTTTTTCTGAGTGACTAGATGGGGTGTCCTGCTATCACCCTGGAGTGAGATGAGTCTTTGATATGGGACAGTTTTTGTTTTATTATCATCTAAAAACAGGGATGATAGCTCATGCAATAGAGATTTCAAAGGTCTTTTATTTTGAAACTGTACTTCAGAATGTCCTGATTCTCCCTGAGTGACTAGGTGGGGAGTCCTGCTATCACCCTGGAGTGAGATGAGTCTTTGATATTGGACTGTATTTGTTTTATTCTCATCTAAAAACAGGGATGATAGCTCATGCAATAGAGATTTCAAAGGTCTTTTATTTTGAAACTGTACTTCAGAAAGTCCTGATTCTCCCTGAGTGACTAGGTGGGGTGTCCTGTTATCACCCTGAAGGGAAATGAGTATTTGATACTGGACAGTGTTTGTTTTATTCTTATCTAGATACAGTGGGATGATAGCTCATATATGAGATTTCAAAGGTATTTTATTTTGAAACTCTACATCAGAATGTCCTGATTTTTTCTGGGTGACTAGATGGGGTGTCCTGCTATCACCCTGGAGCGAGATGAGTCTTTGATACTGGACAGTTTTTGTTTTATTCTCATCTAAAAACAGGGATGATAGCTCATACAATAGAGATTTCAAAGGTATTTTATTTTGAAACTCAAAATCAGAATGTCCTGATTCTCCCTGAATGACTAGGTGGGGTGTCATGCTATCACCCTGGAGTGAGATGAGTTTTTGATACTGGACAGTTTTTGTTTTATTCTCATCTAAAAACAGGGATCATAGCTCATACAATAGAGATTTCAAAGGTATTTTATTTTGAAACTCTACATCAGAATGTCCTGATTTATTCTGAGTGACTAGATGGGGTGTCCTGCTATAACCCTGGAGTGAGATGTGTCTTTGATACTGGACAGTTTTTGTTTTATTCTCATCTAAAAACAGGGATGATAGCTCATATATGAGATTTCAAAGGTATTTTATTTTGAAACTCTAAATCAGAATGTCCTGATTTTTTCTGAGTGACTAGGTGGGGTGTCCTGCTATCACCCTGGAGTGAGATGCGTCTTTGATACTGGACAGTCTTTGTTTTATTATCATCTAAAAATAGGGATGATAGCTCATACAATAGAGATTTCAAAGGTATTTTATTTTGAAACTCTACATCAGAATGTCCTGATTTTTTCTGAGTGACTAGGTGGGGTGTCCTGCTGTCACCCTGGAGTGAGATGAGTCTTTGATACTGGACAGTTTTTGTTTTATTCTCATCTAAACAGAGAGGGATGATAGCTCATATATGAGATTTCAAAGGTCTTTTATTTTGAAACTGTACATCAGAATGTCCTGATTTTTTCTGAGTGACTAGGTGGCGTGTCCTGCTATCACCCTGGCGTGAGATCAGTCTTTGATACTTGAGAGTTTTTGTTTTATTCTCATCTAAACAGAGAGGGATTATAGCTCATATATGAGATTTCAAAGGTCTTTTATTTTGAAACTCTACATCAGAATGTCCTGATTCTCCCTGAGTGACTAGGTGGGGTGTCCTGCTATCACCCTGGAGTAAGATGCATCTTTGATACTGGACAGTTTTTGTTTTATTCTCATCTAAACAGAGAGGGATGATAGCTCATATATGAGATTTCAAAGGTCTTTTATTTTGAAACTCTACATCAGAATGTCCTGATTTTTTCTGAGTGACTAGATGGGGTGTCCTGCTATCACCATGGAGTTAGATGAGTCTTTGATACTGGACAGTGTTTGTTTTATTCCCATCTAAAAACAGGGATGATAGCTCATATATGAGACTTCAAAGGTATTTTATTTTGAAACTCAAAATCAGAATGTCCTGATTCTCCCTGAATGACTAGGTGGGGTGTCCTGCTATCACCCTGGAGTGAGATGCGTATTTGATACTGGACAGTTTTTGTTTTATTCTCATCTAAACAGAGAGGGATTATAGCTCATATATGAGATTTCAAAGGTCTTTTATTTTGAAACTCTACAGCAGAATGTCCTGATTCCCCCTGAGTGACTAGGTGGGGTGTCCTGCTATCACCCTGGAGTGAGATGCGTCTTTGATACTGGACAGTTTTTGTTTTATTCTCATCTAAAAACAGGGATCATAGCTCATACAATAGAGATTTCAAAGGTATTTTATTTTGAAACTCTACATCAGAATGTCCTGATTTTTTCTGAGTGACTAGGTGGGGTGTCCTGCTATCACCCTGGAGTGAGATGTGTCTTTGATACTGGACAGTCTTTGTTTTATTCTAATCTAAAAATAGGGATGATAGCTCATACAATAGAGATTTCAAAGGTATTTTATTTTGAAACTCTACATCAGAATGTCCTGATTTTTTCTGAGTGACTAGGTGGGTTGTCCTGCTATCACCCTGGAGTGAGATGAGTCTTTGATACTGGACAGTTTTTGTTTTATTCTCATCTAAACAGAGAGGGATGATAGCTCATATATGAGATTTCAAAGGTCTTTTATTTTGAAACTGTACTTCAGAATGTCCTGATTCTCCCTGAGTGACTAGGTGGGGAGTCCTGCTATCACCCTGGAGTGAGATGAGTCTTTAATATTGGACAGTGTTTGTTTTATTCTTATCTAAATACAGAGGGATGATAGCTCATATATGAGATTTCAAAGGTCTTTTATTTTGAAACTCTACATCAGAATGTCCTGATTCTCCCTGAGTGACTAGGTGGGGTGTCCTGCTATCACCCTGGAGTGAGATGTGTCTTTGATACTGGACAGTCTTTGTTTTATTCTCATCTAAAAATAGGGATGATAGCTCATACAATAGAGATTTCAAAGGTATTTTATTTTGAAACTCTACATCAGAATGTCCTGATTTTTTCTGAGTGACTAGGTGGGGTGTCCTGCTATCACCCTGGAGTGAGATGAGTCTTTGATACTGGACAGTTTTTGTTTTATTCTCATCTAAACAGAGAGGGATGATAGCTCATATATGAGATTTCAAAGGTCTTTTATTTTGAAACTCTACATCAGAATGTCCTGATTCTCCCTGAGTGACTAGGTGGGGTGTCCTGCTATCACCCTGGAGTGAGATGCGTCTTTGATACTGGACAGTTTTTGTTTTATTCTCATCTAAAAACAGGGATCATAGCTCATACAATAGAGATTTCAAAGGTATTTTATTTTGAAACTCTACATCAGAATGTCCTGATTTATTCTGAGTGACTAGATGGGGTGTCCTGCTATCACCCTGGAGTGAGATGCGTCTTTGATACTGGACAGTTTTTGTTTTATTCTCATCTAAAAACAGGGATGATAGCTCATACAATAGAGATTTCAAAGGTATTTTATTTTGAAACTCTACATCAGAATGTCCTGAATTTTTCTGAGTGACTAGATGGGGTGTCCTGCTATCACCCTGGAGTGAGATGAGTCTTTGATACGGGACAGTTTTTGTTTTATTCTCATCTAAAAACAGGGATGATAGCTCATGCAATAGAGATTTCAAAGGTATTTTATTTTGAAACTGTACTTCAGAATGTCCTGATTCTCCCTGAGTGACTAGGTGGGGAGTCCTGCTATCACCCTGGAGTGAGATGAGTCTTTGATATTGGACTGTATTTGTTTTATTCTCATCTAAAAACAGGGATGATAGCTCATGCAATAGAGATTTCAAAGGTCTTTTATTTTGAAACTGTACTTCAGAAAGTCCTGATTCTCCCTGAGTGACTAGGTGGGGTGTCCTGTTATCACCCTGAAGGGAAATGATTATTTGATACTGGACAGTGTTTGTTTTATTCTTATCTAAATACAGAGGGATGATAGCTCATATATGAGATTTCAAAGGTATTTTATTTTGAAACTCTACATCAGAATGTCTTGATTTTTTCTGAGTGACTAGATGGGGTGTCCTGCTATCACCCTGGAGTGAGATGAGTCTTTGATACGGGACAGTTTTTGTTTTATTCTCATCTAAAAACAGGGATGATAGCTCATGCAATAGAGATTTCAAAGGTCTTTTATTTTGAAACTGTACTTCAGAAAGTCCTGATTCTCCCTGAGTGACTAGGTGGGGTGTCCTGCTATCACCTGGAGTTTGATGAGTCTTTGATATTGGACAGTTTTTGTTTTATTCTCATCTAAAAACAGGGATGATAGCTCATGCAATAGAGATTTCAAAGGTCTTTTATTTTGAAACTGTACTTCAGAATGTCCTGATTCTCCCTGAGTGACTAGGTGGGGAGTCCTGCTATCACCCTGGAGTGAGATGAGTCTTTGATATTGGACAGTATTTGTTTTATTCTCATCTAAAAACAGGGATGATAGCTCATGCAATAGAAATTTCAAAGGTCTTTTATTTTGAAACTCTACATCAGAAAGTCCTGATTCTCCCTGAGTGACTAGGTGGGGTGTCATGCTATCACCCTGGAGTGAGATGAGTTTTTGATACTGGACAGTTATTGTTTTATTCTCATCTAAAAACAGGGATGATAGCTCATATATGAGATTTCAAAGGTCTTTTATTTTGAAACTCTATATCAGAATGTCCTGATTCTCCCTGAGTGACTAGGTGGGGTGTCATGCTATCACCCTGGAGTGAGATGAGTTTTTGATACTGGACAGTTATTGTTTTATTCTCATCTAAAAACAGGGATGATAGCTCATATATGAGATTTCAAAGGTATTTTATTTTGAAACTCTAAATCAGAATGTCCTGATTTTTTCTGAGTGACTAGGTGGGGTGTCCTGCTATCACCCTGGAATGAGATGCGTCTTTGATACTGGACATTCTTTGTTTTATTCTCATCTAAAAATAGGGATGATAGCTCATACAATAGAGATTTCAAAGGTATTTTATTTTGAAACTCTACATCAGAATGTCCTGATTTTTTCTGAGTGACTAGGTGGTGTGTCCTGCTATCACCCTGGATTGAGATGAGTCTTTGATACTGGACAGTTTTTGTTTTATTCTCATCTAAACAGAGAGGGATGATAGCTCATATATGAGATTTCAAAGGTCTTTTATTTTGAAACTGTACATCAGAATGTCCTGATTTTTTCTGAGTGACTAGGTGGCGTGTCCTGCTATCACCCTGGAGTGAGATCAGTCTTTGATACTTGAGAGTTTTTGTTTTATTCTCATCTAAACAGAGAGGGATTATAGCTCATATATGAGATTTCAAAGGTCTTTTATTTTGAAACTCTACATCAGAATGTCCTGAATTTTTCTGAGTGACTAGATGGGGTGTCCTGCTATCACCCTGGAGTGAGATGAGTCTTTGATACGGGACAGTTTTTGTTTTATTCTCATCTAAAAACAGGGATGATAGCTCATGCAATAGAGATTTCAAAGGTCTTTTATTTTGAAACTGTACTTCAGAATGTCCTGATTCTCCCTGAGTGACTAGGTGGGGAGTCCTGCTATCACCCTGGAGTGAGATGAGTCTTTGATATTGGACTGTATTTGTTTTATTCTCATCTAAAAACAGGGATGATAGCTCATGCAATAGAGATTTCAAAGGTCTTTTATTTTGAAACTGTACTTCAGAAAGTCCTGATTCTCCCTGAGTGACTAGGTGGGGTGTCCTGTTATCACCCTGAAGGGAAATGATTATTTGATACTGGACAGTGTTTGTTTTATTCTTATCTA
Organism: Notothenia rossii; assembly: GCF_949606895.1. NCBI lineage: Eukaryota > Metazoa > Chordata > Actinopteri > Perciformes > Nototheniidae > Notothenia > Notothenia rossii. The sequence continues at coordinate 468,201 of NW_027640159.1, forward strand.
AATACAGAGGGATGATAGCTCATATATGAGATTTCAAAGGTCTTTTATTTTGAAACTCTACATCAGAATGTCCTGATTCTCCCTGAGTGACTAGGTGGGGTGTCCTGCTATCACCCTGGAGTGAGATGTGTCTTTGATACTGGACAGTCTTTGTTTTATTCTCATCTAAAAATAGGGATGATAGCTCATACAATAGAGATTTCAAAGGTATTTTATTTTGAAACTCTACATCAGAATGTCCTGATTTTTTCTGAGTGACTAGGTGGGGTGTCCTGCTATCACCCTGGAGTGAGATGAGTCTTTGATACTGGACAGTTTTTGTTTTATTCTCATCTAAACAGAGAGGGATGATAGCTCATATATGAGATTTCAAAGGTCTTTTATTTTGAAACTGTACATCAGAATATCCTGATTTTTTCTGAATGACTAGGTGGGGTGTCCTGCTATCACCCTGGAGTTTGATGAGTCTTTGATATTGGACAGTTATTGTTTTATTCTCTTCTAAAAACAGGGATGATAGCTCATATATGAGACTTCAAAGGTATTTTATTTTGAAACTGTACACCAGAATGTCCTGATTTTTTCTGAGTGACTAGATGGGGTGTCCTGCTATCACCCTGGAGTGAGATGAGTCTTTGATACTGGACAGTGTTTGTTTTATTCTCATCTAAAAATAGGGATGATAGCTCATGCAATAGAGATTTCAAAGGTCTTTTATTTTGAAACTGTACATCAGAATGTCCTGATTCTCCCTGAATGACTAGATGGGGTGTCCTGCTATCACCCTGGAGTTTGATGAGTCTTTGATATTGGACAGTTATTGTTTTATTCTCTTCTAAAAACAGGGATGATAGCTCATATATGAGACTTCAAAGGTATTTTATTTTGAAACTGTACACCAGAATGTCCTGATTTTTTCTGAGTGACTAGATGGGGTGTCCTGCTATCACCCTGGAGTGAGATGAGTCTTTGATACTGGACAGTGTTTGTTTTATTCTCATCTAAAAACAGGGATGATAGCTCATGCAATAGAGATTTCAAAGGTCTTTTATTTTGAAACTGTACATCAGAATGTCCTGATTCTCCCTGAATGACTAGATGGGGTGTCCTGCTATCACCCTGGAGTGAGATGAGTCTTTGATACTGGACAGTTTTTGTTTTATTCTCATCTAAAAACAGGGATGATAGCTAATACAATAGAGACTTCAAAAATATTTTATTTTGAAACTCTACATCAGAATGTCCTGATTTTTTCTGAGTGACTAGATGGGGTGTCCTGCTATCACCATGGAGTTAGATGAGTCTCTGATACTGGACAGTGTTTGTTTTATTCCCATCTAAAAACAGGGATGATAGCTCATATATGAGATTTCAAAGGTATTTGATTTTGAAACTCTACATCAGAATGTCCTGATTTTTTCTGAGTGACTAGGTGGGGTGTCCTGCTATCACCCTGGAGTGAGATGAGTCTTTGATACTGGACAGTTTTTGTTTTATTCTCATCTAAACAGAGAGGGATGATAGCTCATATATGAGATTTCAAAGGTCTTTTATTTTGAAACTGTACATCAGAATGTCCTGATTTTTTTCTGAGTGACTAGGTGGCGTGTCCTGCTATCACCCGGGAATGAGATGAGTCTTTGATACTGGACAGTTTTTGTTTTATTCTCATCTAAAAACAGGGATGATAGCTCATACAAGAGAGATTTCAAAGGTATTTTATTTTGAAACTCTACATCAGAATGTCCTGATTTTTTCTGAGTGACTAGATGGGGTGTCCTGCTATCACCCTGGAGTGAGATGCGTCTTTGATACTGGACAGTTTTTGTTTTATTCTCATCTAAAAACAGGGATGATAGCTCATACAATCGAGATTTCAAAGGTATTTTATTTTGAAACTCTACATCAGAATGTCCTGATTTTTTCTGAGTGACTAGATGGGGTGTCCTGCTATCACCCTGGAGTGAGATGAGTCTTTGATACGGGACAATTTTTGTTTTATTCTCATCTAAAAACAGGGATGATAGCTCATGCAATAGAGATTTCAAAGGTCTTTTATTTTGAAACTGTACTTCAGAATGTCCTGATTCTCCCTGAGTGACTAGGTGGGGTGTCCTGCGATCACCCTGGAGTGAGATGAGTCTTTGATACTGGACAGTTTTTGTTTTATTCTCATCTAAAAACAGGGATGATAGCTCATACAATAGAGATTTCAAAGGTATTTTATTTTGAAACTCTACATCAGAATTTCCTGATTTTTTCTGAGTGACTAGATGGGGTGTCCTGCTATCACCCTGGAGTGAGATGAGTCTTTGATACGGGACAGTTTTTGTTTTATTCTCATCTAAAAACAGGGATGATAGCTCATGCAATAGAGATTTCAAAGGTCTTTTATTTTGAAACTGTCCTTCAGAATGTCCTGATTCTCCCTGAGTGACTAGGTGGGGTGTCCTGCTATCACCCTGGAGTTTGATGAGTCTATGATATTGGACAGTTATTGTTTTATTCTCATCTAAAAACAGGGATGATAGCTCATATATGAGACTTCAAAGGTATTTTATTTTGAAACTCTACATCAGAATGTCCTGATTTTTTCTGAGTGACTAGATGGGGTGTCCTGCTATCACCCTGGAGTGAGATGAGTCTTTGATACGGGACAGTTTTTGTTTTATTCTCATCTAAAAACAGGGATGATAGCTCATGCAATAGAGATTTCAAAGGTCTTTTATTTTGAAACTGTAATTCAGAATGTCCTGATTCTCCCTGAGTGACTAGGTGGGGTGTCCTGCTATCACCTTGGAGTGAGATGAGTCTTTGATACTGGACAGTCTTTGTTTTATTCTCATCTAAAAACAGATGACAATTTTTAAATATCAGATATCCCAGTCGCAAAGCAGCATCAAAACATTAACACTGGAACTTAAGATATGCATAAACATTCACTGTAGTGTGTGCGTGTGCGTGTTGTGCAGGTGGGGTGTCCTGCTATCACCCTGGAGTTTGATGAGGCTTTGATATTGGACAGTTTTTGTTTTATTCTCATCTAAAAACAGGGATGATAGCTCATGCAATAGAGATTTCAAAGGTCTTTTATTTTGAAACTGTACTTCAGAATGTCCTGATTCTCCCTGAGTGACTAGGTGGGGAGTCCTGCTATCACCCTGGAGTGAGATGAGTCTTTGATATTGGACTGTATTTGTTTTATTCTCATCTAAAAACAGGGATGATAGCTCATGCAATAGAGATTTCAAAGGTCTTTTATTTTGAAACTCTACATCAGAAAGTCCTGATTCTCCCTGAGTGACTAGGTGGGGTGTCCTGCTATCACCCTGGAGTGAGATGAGTCTTTGATACTGGACAGTTTTTGTTTTATTTTCATCTAAACAGAGAGGGATGATAGCTCATATATGAGATTTCAAAGGTCTTTTATTTTGAAACTGTACATCAGAATGTCCTGATTTTTTCTGAGTGACTAGATGGAGTGTCCTGCTATCACCCTGGAGTTTGATGAGTCTTTGATATTGGACAGTTATTGTTTTATTCTCATCTAAAAACAGGGATGATAGCTCATATATGAGACTTCAAAGGTATTTTATTTTGAAACTGTACACCAGAATGTCCTGATTTTTTCTGAGTGACTAGGTGGGGTTTTCCTGCTGTCACCCTGGAGTGAGATGAGTCTTTGATACTGGACAGTTTTTGTTTTATTCTCATCTAAACAGAGAGGGATGATAGCTCATATATGAGATTTCAAAGGTATTTTATTGTTGAAACTCTAAATCAGAATGTCCTGATTCTCCCTGAGTGACTAGGTGGGGTTTTCCTGCTGTCACCCTGGAGTGAGATCAGTCTTTGATACTTGAGAGTTTTTGTTTTATTCTCATCTAAACAGAGAGGGATTATAGCTCATATATGAGATTTCAAAGGTCTTTTATTTTGAAACTGTCCTTCAGAATGTCCTGATTCTCCCTGAGTGACTAGGTGAGGTGTCTTGATATCACCCTGGAGTGAGATGAGTCTTTGATACTGGACAGTTTTTGTTGTATTCTCATCTAAAAATAGGGATGATAGCTCATATATGAGATTTCAAAGGTCTTTTATTTTGAAACTGTACATCAGAATGTCCTGATTTTTTCTGAGTGACTAGGTGGGGTGTCCTGCTTTCACCCTGGAGTGAGATGAGTCTTTGATACTGGACAGTCTTTGTTTTATTCTCATCTAAAAATAGGGATGATAGCTCATACAATAGAGATTTCAAAGGTATTTTATTTTGAAACTCTACATCAGAATGTCCTGATTTTTTCTGAGTGACTAGGTGGGGAGTCCTGCTATCACCCTGGAGTGAGATGAGTCTTTGATATTGGACAGTATTTGTTTTATTCTCATCTAAAAACAGGGATGATAGCTCATGCAATAGAGATTTCAAAGGTCTTTTATTTTGAAACTCTACATCAGAAAGTCCTGATTCTCCCTGAGTGACTAGGTGGGGTGTCCTGTTATCACCCTGAAGGGAAATGAGTATTTGATACTGGACAGTGTTTGTTTTATTCTTATCTAAATACAGAGGGATGATAGCTCATATATGAAATTTCAAAGGTCTTTTATTTTGAAACTCTATATCAGAATGTCCTGATTCTCCCTGAGTGACTAGGTGGGGTGTCATGCTATCACCCTGGAGTGAGATGAGTTTTTGATACTGGACAGTTATTGTTTTATTCTCATCTAAAAACAGGGATGATAGCTCATATATGAGATTTCAAAGGTATTTTATTTTGAAACTCTAAATCAGAATGTCCTGATTTTTTCTGAATGACTAGGTGGCGTGTCCTGCTATCACCCTGGAGTGAGATCAGTCTTTGATACTTGAGAGTCTTTTTTTTATTCTCATCTAAACAGAGAGGGATTATAGCTCATATATGAGATTTCAAAGGTCTTTTATTTTGAAACTCTACATCAGAATGTCCTGATTCTCCCTGAGTGACTAGGTGGGGTGTCCTGCTATCACCCTGGAGTGAGATGCGTCTTTGATATTGGACAGTTTTTGTTTTATTCTCATCTAAAAACAGGGATGATAACTCATACAATAGAGATTTCAAAGGTATTTTATTTTGAAACTCTACATCAGAATGTCCTGATTTTTTCTGAGTGACTAGATGGGGTGTCCTGCTATCACCCTGGAGTGAGATGCGTCTTTGATACTGGACAGTTTTTGTTTTATTCTCATCTAAAAACAGGGATGATAGCTCATACAATAGAGATTTCAAAGGTATTTTATTTTGAAACTCTACATCAGAATGTCCTGATTTTTTCTGAGTGACTAGATGGGGTGTCCTGCTATCACCCTGGAGTGAGATGAGTCTTTGATATTGGACAGTTATTGTTTTATTCTCATCTAAAAACAGGGATGATAGCTCATATATGAGACTTCAAAGGTATTTTATTTTGAAACTGTACACCAGAATGTCCTGATTTTTTCTGAGTGACTAGATGGGGTGTCCTGCTATCACCCTGGAGTGAGATGCGTCTTTGATATTGGACAGTTTTTGTTTTATTCTCATCTAAAAACAGGGATGATAACTCATACAATAGAGATTTCAAAGGTATTTTATTTTGAAACTCTACATCAGAATGTCCTGATTTTTTCTGAGTGACTAGATGGGGTGTCCTGCTATCACCCTGGAGTGAGATGCGTCTTTGATACTGGACAGTTTTTGTTTTATTCTCATCTAAAAACAGGGATGATAGCTCATACAATAGAGATTTCAAAGGTATTTTATTTTGAAACTCTACATCAGAATGTCCTGATTTTTTCTGAGTGACTAGGTGGGGTGTCCTGTTATCACCCTGAAGGGAAATGAGTATTTGATACTGGACAGTGTTTGTTTTATTCTTATCTAAATACAGAGGGATGAGATAGCTCATATATGAGATTTCAAAGGTCTTTTATTTTGAAACTCTAATTCAGAATGTCCTGATTCTCCCTGAGTGACTAGGTGGGGTGTCATGCTATCACCCTGGAGTTTGATGAGTCTTTGATATTGGACAGTTATTGTTTTATTCTCATCTAAAAAACAGGGATGATAGCTCATATATGAGACTTCAAAGGTATTTTATTTTGAAACTGTACACCAGAATGTCCTGATTTTTTCTGAGTGACTAGATGGGGTGTCCTGCTATCACCATGGAGTTAGATGAGTCTTTGATACTGGACAGTGTTTGTTTTATTCCCATCTAAAAACAGGGATGATAGCTCATATATGAGATTTCAAAGGTATTTTATTTTGAAACTCTAAATCAGAATGTCCTGATTTTTTCTGAGTGACTAGGTGGGGTGTCCTGCTATCACCCTGGAGTGAGATTCGTCTTTGATACTGGACAGTTTTTGTTTTATTCTCATCTAAAAACAGGGATGATAGCTCATACAAGAGAGATTTCAAAGGTATTTTATTTTGAAACTGTACACCAGAATGTCCTGATTTTTTCTGAGTGACTAGATGGGGTGTCCTGCTATCACCCTGGAGTGAGATGAGTCTTTGATACTGGACAGTCTTTGTTTTATTCTCATCTAAAAACAGGGATGATAGCTCATACAATAGAGATTTCAAAGGTATTTTATTTTGAAACTCTACATCAGAATGTCCTGATTTTTTCTGAGTGACTAGATGGGGTGTCCTGCTATCACCCTGGAGTGAGATGAGTCTTTGATACGGGACAGTTTTTGTTTTATTCTCATCTAAAAACAGGGATGATAGCTCATGCAATAGAGATTTCAAAGGTCTTTTATTTTGAAACTGTACTTCAGAATGTCCTGATTCTCCCTGAGTGACTAGGTGGGGTGTCCTGCTATCACCCTGGAGTGAGATGAGTCTTTGATACTGGACAGTTTTTGTTTTATTCTCATCTAAACAGAGAGGGATGATAGCTCATATATGAGATTTCAAAGGTCTTTTATTTTGAAACTGTACATCAGAATGTCCTGATTTTTTCTGAGTGACTAGGTGGGGTGTCCTGCTATCACCCTGGAGTTTGTTGAGTCTTTGATATTGGACAGTTATTGTTTTATTCTCATCTAAAAACAGGGATGATAGCTCATATATGAGACTTCAAAGGTATTTTATTTTGAAACTGTACACCAGAATGTCCTGATTTTTTCTGAGTGACTAGATGGGGTGTCCTGCTATCACCCTGGAGTGAGATGAGTCTTTGATACTGGACAGTCTTTGTTTTATTCTCATCTAAAAATAGGGATGATAGCTCATACAATAGAGATTTCAAAGGTATTTTATTTTGAAACTCTACATCAGAATGTCCTGTTATTTTCTGAGTGACTAGGTGGGGTGTCCTGCTATCACCCTGGAGTGAGATGAGTCTTTGCTACTGGACAGTTTTTGTTTTATTCTCATCTAAACAGAGAGGGATGATAGTTCATATATGAGATTTCAAAGGTCTTTTATTTTGAAACTGTACATCAGAATGTCCTGATTTTTTCTGAGTGACTAGGTGGGGTGTCCTGCTATCACCCTGGAGTGAGATGAGTCTTTGATACTGGACAGATCTTGTTTTATTCCCATCTAAAAACAGGGATGATAGCTCATACAATAGAGATTTCAAAGGTATTTTATTTTGAAACTCTACATCAGAATGTCCTGATTTTTTCTGAGTGACTAGATGGGGTGTCCTGCTATCACCCTGGAGTGAGATGCGTCTTTGATACTGGACAGTTTTTGTTTTATTCTCATCTAAACAGAGAGGGATGATAGCTCATATATGAGATTTCAAAGGTCTTTTATTTTGAAACTGTACATCAGAATGTCCTGATTTTTTCTGAGTGACTAGGTGGGGTGTCCTGCTATCACCCTGGAGTTTGATGAGTCTTTGATATTGGATGGTTATTGTTTTATTCTCATCTAAAAACAGGGATGATAGCTCATATATGAGACTTCAAAGGTATTTTATTTTGAAACTGTACACCAGAATGTCCTGATTTTTTCTGAGTGACTAGGTGGGGTGTCCTGCTATCACCCTGGAGTGAGATGAGTCTTTGATACTGGACAGTCTTTGTTTTATTCTCATCTAAAAATAGGGATGATAGCTCATACAATAGAGATTTCAAAGGTATTTTATTTTGAAACTCTACATCAGAATGTCCTGTTATTTTCTGAGTGACTAGGTGGGGTGTCCTGCTATCACCCTGGAGTGAGATGAGTCTTTGATACTGGACAGTTTTTGTTTTATTCTCATCTAAACAGAGAGGGATGATAGCTCATATATGAGATTTCAAAGGTCTTTTATTTTGAAACTGTACATCAGAATGTCCTGATTTTTTCTGAGTGACTAGGTGGGGTGTCCTGCTATCACCCTGGAGTTTGTTGAGTCTTTGATATTGGACAGTTATTGTTTTATTCTCATCTAAAAACAGGGATGATAGCTCATATATGAGATTTCAAAGGTATTTTATTTTGAAACTCTACATCAGAATGTCCTGATTTTTTCTGAGTGACTAGATGGGGTGTCTTGCTATCACCCTGGAGTGAGATGCGTCTTTGATACTGGACAGTTTTTGTTTTATTCTCATCTAAACAGAGAGGGGATGATAGCTCATATATGAGATTTCAAAGGTCTTTTATTTTGAAACTGTACATCATAATGTCCTGATTTTTTCTGAGTGACTAGGTGGGGTGTCCTGCTATCACCCTGGAGTTTGATGAGTCTTTGATATTGGACGGTTATTGTTTTATTATCATCTAAAAACAGGGATGATAGCTCATATATGAGACTTCAAAGGTATTTTATTTTGAAACTGTACACCAGAATGTCCTGATTTTTTCTGAGTGACTAGGTGGGGTGTCCTGCTATCACCCTGGAGTGAGATGAGTCTTTGATACTGGACAGTCTTTGTTTTATTCTCATCTAAAAATAGGGATGATAGCTCATACAATAGAGATTTCAAAGGTATTTTATTTTGAAACTCTACATCAGAATGTCCTGTTATTTTCTGAGTGACTAGGTGGGGTGTCTTGCTATCACCCTGGAGTGAGATGAGTCTTTGATACTGGACAGTTTTTGTTTTATTCTCATCTAAAAACAGGGATGATAGCTCATACAATAGAGATTTCAAAGCTATTTTATTTTGAAACTCTACATCAGAATGTCCTGATTTTTTCTGAGTGACTAGATGTGGTGTCCTGCTATCACCCTGGAGTGAGATGCGTCTTTGATACTGGACAGTTTTTGTTTTATTCTCATCTAAAAACAGGGATGATAGCTCATACAATAGAGATTTCAAAGGTATTTTATTTTGAAACTCTACATCAGAATGTCCTGATTTTTTTCTGAGTGACTAGATGGGGTGTCCTGCTATCACCCTGGAGGCAGATGAGTCTTTGATACGGGACAGTTACTTGAGTAAAAGTAGAAGTACTCAGATCTTGTAGTAAAAGTAGAAGTACTCAGATCTTGTAGTAAATGTAAAAGTACTCAGATCTTGTACTTGAGTAAATGAAGAATTACTCAGATCTTGTACTTGAGTAAATGTAGAAGTACTCAGATCTTGTACTAAATATAGAAGTACTCAGATATTGTACTTGAGTAAAAGTAGAAGTACTCAGATCTTGTAGTAAAAGTAGAAGTACTCAGATCTTGTAGTAAATCTAGAAGTACTCAGATCTTGTACTTGAGTAAATGTAGAAGTACTCAGATCTTGTAGTAAAAGTAGAAGTACTCAGATCTTGTAGTAAATGTAGAAGTACTCAGATCTTGTACTTGAGTAAATGAAGAAGTACTCAGATCTTGTAGTAAATGTAGAAGTACTCAGATATTGTACTTGAGTAAAAGTAGAAGTACTCAGATCTTGTAGTAAAAATAGAAGTACTCAGATCTTGTAGTAAATGTAGAAGTACTCAGATCTTGTAGTACATGTAGAAGTACTCAGATCTTGTACTTGAGTAAATGAAGAAGTACTCAGATATTGTACTTGAGTAAATGTAGAAGTACTCAGATCTTGTAGTAAAAGTAGAAGTACTCAGATCTTGTACTTGAGTAAAAGTAGAAGTACTCAGATCTTGTAGTAAAAGTAGAAGTACTCAGATATTATGTTTGAGTAAAAGTAGAAGTACTCAGATCTTGTAGTAAAAGTAGAAGTACTCAGATCTTGTAGTAAATGTAGAAGTACTCAGATATTGTACTTGAGTAAATGAAGAAGTACTCAGATCTTGTACTTGAGTAAATGTAGAAGTACTCAGATCTTGTAGTAAATGTAGAAGTACTCAGATATTGTACTTGAGTAAAAGTAGAAGTACTCAGATCTTGTAGTAAAAGTAGAAGTACTCAGATATTGTAGTAAATGTAGAAGTACTCAGATCTTGTACTTGAGTAAACATAGAAGTACTCAGATCTTGTAGTAAATGTAGAAGTACTCAGATCTTGTAGTAAATGTAGAAGTACTCAGATCTTGTACTTGAGTAAATGAAGAAATACTCAGATATTGTACTTGAGTAAATGTAGAAGTACTCAGATCTTGTACTTGAGTAAATGTAGAAGTACTCAGATCTTGTAGTAAAAGTAGAAGTACTCAGATATTGTACTTGAGTAAAAGTAAAAGTACTCAAATATTGTAGTAAAAGTAGAAGTACTCAGATATTGTACTTGAGTAAAAGTAGAAGTACTCAGATCTTGTAGTAAAAGTAGAAGTACTCAGATCTTGTTGTAAAATTAGAAGTACTCAGATCTTGTAGTAAAAGTAAAAGTACTCAGATCTTGTACTAAATGAAGAAGTACTCAGATCTTGTACTTGAGTAAATGTAGAAGTACTCAGATCTTGTACTGGAGTAAAAGTAGAAGTACTCAAATCTTGTACTTGAGTAAAAGTAGAAGTACTCAGATCTTGTAGTAAAAGTAGAAGTACTCAGATCTTGTTGTAAAATTAGAAGTACTCAGATCTTGTAGTAAAAGTAAAAGTACTCAGATCTTGTAGTAAATGTAGAAGTACTCAGATCTTGTACTTGAGTAAATGTAGAAGTACTCAGATCTTGTAGTAAAAGTAGAAGTACTCAGATCTTGTAGTAAAAGTAGAAGTACTCAGATATTGTAGTAAATGTAGAAGTACTCAGATATTGTACTTGAGTAAATGAAGAAGTACTCAGATATTGTACTTGAGTAAATGTAGAAGTACTCAGATCTTGTAGTAAAAGTAGAAGTACTCAAATCTTGTACTTGAGTAAATGTAGAAGTACTCAGATCTTGTAGTAAATGTAGAAGTACTCAGATCTTGTACTTGAGTAAATGTAGAAGTACTCAGATCTTGTAGTAAACGTAGAAGTATTCAGATCTTGTACTTGAGTAAAAGTAGAAGTACTCAGATCTTGTAGTAAAAGTAGAAGTACTCAGATATTGTACTTGAGTAAAAGTAGAAGTACTCAGATCTTGTAGTAAAAGTAGAAGTACTCAAATATTGTACTTGATTAAAAGTAGAAGTACTCAGATCTTGTAGTAAAAGTAGAAGTACTCAGATATTGTACTTGAGTAAAAGTAGAAGTACTCAGATCTTGTAGTAAAAGTAGAAGTACTCAGATCTTGTAATTGAGTAAATGAAGAAGTACTCAGATCTTGTACTTGAGTAAATGTAGAAGTACTCAGATCTTGTACTTGAGTAAATGTAGAAGTACTCAGATATTATACTTGAGTAAAAGTAGATGTACTCAGATATTTTAGTAAAAGTAGAAGTACTCAAATCTTGTACTTGATTAAAAGTAGAAGTACTCAGATCTTTTAGTAAAAGTAGAAGTACTCAGATCTTGTAGTACATGTAGAAGTACTCAGATCTTGTACTTGAGTAAAAGTAGAAGTACTCAGATCTTGTAGTAAAAGTAGAAGTACTCAGATCTTGTAGTAAAATTAGAAGTACTCAGATCTTGTAGTAAAAGTAGAAGTACTCAGATCTTGTAGTAAATGTAGAAGTACTCAGATCTTGTACTTGAGTAAATGTAAAAGTACTAAGATCTTGTATTAAAAGTAGAAGTACTCAGATCTTGTTGAGTAAATGAAGAAGTACTCAGATCTTGTACTTGAGTAAATGTAGAAGTACTCAGATTTTGTTGTAAATGTAGAAGTACTCAGATTTTGTACTTGAGTAAATGTAGAAGTACTCAGATCTTGCAGTAAAAGTAGAAGTACTCAGATCTTGTACTTGAGTAAAAGTAGAAGTACTCAGATCTTGTAGTAAAAGTAGAAGTACTCAGATCTTGTAGTAAAAGTAGAAGTACTCAGATATTGTACTTGAGTAAAAGTAGAAGTACTCAGATCTTGTAGTAAAAGTAGAAGTACTCAGATCTTGTAGTAAAAGTAGAAGTACTCAGATCTTGTAGTAAATGTAGAAGTACTCAGATCTTGTACTTGAGTAAATGTAAAAGTACTAAGATCTTGTATTAAAAGTAGAAGTACTCAGATCTTGTTGAGTAAATGAAGAAGTACTCAGATCTTGTACTTGAGTTAATGTAGAAGTACTCAGATTTTGTTGTAAATGTAGAAGTACTCAGATGTTGTACTTGAGTAAATGTAGAAGTACTCAGATCTTGCAGTAAAAGTAGAAGTACTCAGATCTTGTACTTGAGTAAAAGTAGAAGTACTCAGATCTTGTAGTAAAAGTAGAAGTACTCAGATCTTGTAGTAAAAGTAGAAGTACTCAGATATTGTACTTGAGTAAAAGTAGAAGTACTCAGATCTTGTAGTAAAAGTAGAAGTACTCAGATATTGTACTTGAGTAAAAGTAGAAGTACTCAGATCTTGTAGTAAAAGTAGAAGTACTCAGATATTGTACTGGATTAAAAGTAGAAGTACTCAGATCTTGTAGTAAAAGTAGAAGTACTCAGATCTAGTAGTACATATAGAAGTACTCAGATATTGTACTTGAGTAAATGAAGAAGTACTCAGATATTGTACTTGAGTAAATGTAGAAGTACTCAGATCTTGTAGTAAAAGTAGAAGTACTCAGATCTTGTACTTGTGTAAAAGTAGAAGTACTCAGATCTTGTAGTAAAAGTAGAAGTACTCAGATATTGTGTTTGAGTAAAAGTAGAAGTACTCAGATCTTGTAGTAAAAGTAGAAGTACTCAGATCTTGTAGTAAATGTAGAAGTACTCAGATCTTGTACTTGAGTAAATGAAGAAGTACTCAGATCTTGTACTTGAGTAAATGTAGAAGTACTCAGATATTGTAGTAAATGTAGAAGTACTCAGATATTGTACTTGAGTAAAAGTAGAAGTACTCAGATCTTGTAGTAAAAGTAGAAGTACTCAGATCTTGTAGTAAATGTAGAAGTACTCAGATATTGTACTTGAGTAAAAGTAGAAGTACTCAGATCTTGTAGTAAAAGTAGAAGTACTCAGATCTTGTAGTAAATGTAGAAGTACTCAGATCTTGTAGTACATGTAGAAGTACTCAGATCTTGTACTTGAGTAAATGAAGAAGTAATCAGATCTTGTACTTGAGTAAATGTAGAAGTACTCAGATCTTGTTGTAAATGTAGAAGTACTCAGATTTTGTAGTAAAAGTAGAAGTACTCAGATCTTGTACTTGAGTAAAAGTAGAAGTACTCAGATCTTGTAGTAAAAGTAGAAGTACTCAGATATTATGTTTGAGTAAAAGTAGAAGTACTCAGATCTTGTAGTAAAAGTAGAAGTACTCAGATCTTGTAGTAAATGTAGAAGTACTCAGATATTGTACTTGAGTAAATGAAGAAGTACTCAGATCTTGTACTTGAATAAATGTAGAAGTACTCAGATATTGTAGTAAATGTAGAAGTACTCAGATTTTGTACTTGAGTAAATGTAGAAGTACTCAGATCTTGCAGTAAAAGTAGAAGTACTCAGATCTTGTACTTGAGTAAAAGTAGAAGTACTCAGATCTTGTACTTGAGTAAATGTAGAAGTACTCAGATTTTGTTGTAAATGTAGAAGTACTCAGATTTTGTACTTGAGTAAATGTAGAAGTACTCAGATCTTGCAGTAAAAGTAGAAGTACTCAGATCTTGTACTTGAGTAAAAGTAGAAGTACTCAGATCTTGTAGTAAAAGTAGAAGTACTCAGATCTTGTAGTAAAAGTAGAAGTACTCAGATATTGTACTTGAGTAAAAGTAGAAGTACTCAGATCTTGTAGTAAAAGTAGAAGTACTCAGATCTTGTAGTAAAAGTAGAAGTACTCAGATCTTGTAGTAAATGTAGAAGTACTCAGATCTTGTACTTGAGTAAATGTAAAAGTACTAAGATCTTGTATTAAAAGTAGAAGTACTCAGATCTTGTTGAGTAAATGAAGAAGTACTCAGATCTTGTACTTGAGTTAATGTAGAAGTACTCAGATTTTGTTGTAAATGTAGAAGTACTCAGATGTTGTACTTGAGTAAATGTAGAAGTACTCAGATCTTGCAGTAAAAGTAGAAGTACTCAGATCTTGTACTTGAGTAAAAGTAGAAGTACTCAGATCTTGTAGTAAAAGTAGAAGTACTCAGATCTTGTAGTAAAAGTAGAAGTACTCAGATATTGTACTTGAGTAAAAGTAGAAGTACTCAGATCTTGTAGTAAAAGTAGAAGTACTCAGATATTGTACTTGAGTAAAAGTAGAAGTACTCAGATCTTGTAGTAAAAGTAGAAGTACTCAGATATTGTACTGGATTAAAAGTAGAAGTACTCAGATCTTGTAGTAAAAGTAGAAGTACTCAGATCTTGTAGTACATTTAGAAGTACTCAGATATTGTACTTGAGTAAATGAAGAAGTACTCAGATATTGTACTTGAGTAAATGTAGAAGTACTAAGATCTTGTAGTAAAAGTAGAAGTACTCAGATCTTGTACTTGTGTAAAAGTAGAAGTACTCAGATCTTGTAGTAAAAGTAGAAGTACTCAGATATTGTGTTTGAGTAAAAGTAGAAGTACTCAGATCTTGTAGTAAAAGTAGAAGTACTCAGATCTTGTAGTAAATGTAGAAGTACTCAGATCTTGTACTTGAGTAAATGAAGAAGTACTCAGATCTTGTACTTGAGTAAATGTAGAAGTACTCAGATATTGTAGTAAATGTAGAAGTACTCAGATATTGTACTTGAGTAAAAGTAGAAGTACTCAGATCTTGTAGTAAAAGTAGAAGTACTCAGATCTTGTAGTAAATGTAGAAGTACTCAGATATTGTACTTGAGTAAAAGTAGAAGTACTCAGATCTTGTAGTAAAAGTAGAAGTACTCAGATCTTGTAGTAAATGTAGAAGTACTCAGATCTTGTAGTACATGTAGAAGTACTCAGATCTTGTACTTGAGTAAATGTAGAAGTACTCAGATCTTGTAGTAAAATTAGAAGTACTCAGATCTTGTACTTGAGTAAAAGTAGAAGTACTCAGATCTTGTAGTAAATGTAGAAGTACTCAGATCTTGTACTTGAGTAAATGAAGAAGTAATCAGATCTTGTACTTGAGTAAATGTAGAAGTACTCAGATCTTGTTGTAAATGTAGAAGTACTCAGATTTTGTAGTAAAAGTAGAAGTACTCAGATCTTGTACTTGAGTAAAAGTAGAAGTACTCAGATCTTGTAGTAAAAGTAGAAGTACTCAGATATTATGTTTGAGTAAAAGTAGAAGTACTCAGATCTTGTAGTAAAAGTAGAAGTACTCAGATCTTGTAGTAAATGTAGAAGTACTCAGATATTGTACTTGAGTAAATGAGGAAGTACTCAGATCTTGTACTTGAGTAAATGTAGAAGTACTCAGATCTTGTAGTAAATGTAGAAGTACTCAGATCTTGTACTTGAGTAAAAGTAGAAGTACTCAGATCTTGTAGTAAAAGTAGAAGTACTCAGATATTGTAGTAAATGTAGAAGTACTCAGATCTTGTACTTGAGTAAACGTAGAAGTACTCAGATCTTGTAGTAAAAGTAGAAGTACTCAGATCTTGTAGTAAATGTAGAAGTACTCAGATCTTGTACTTGAGTAAATGAAGAAATACTCAGATATTGTACTTGAGTAAATGTAGAAGTACTCAGATCTTGTAGTAAATGTAGAAGTACTCAGATCTTGTACTTGAGTAAATGTAGAAGTACTCAGATCTTGTAGTAAAAGTAGAAGTACTCAGATATTGTACTTGAGTAAAAGTAGAAGTACTCAGATCTTGTACTTGAGTAAATGTAAAAGTACTAAGATCTTGTATTAAAAGTAGAAGTACTCAGATCTTGTTGAGTAAATGAAGAAGTACTCAGATCTTGTTCTTGAGTAAATGTAGAAGTACTCAGATTTTGTACTTGAGTAAATGCAGAAGTACTCAGATCTTGCAGTAAAAGTAGAAGTACTCAGATCTTGTACTTGAGTAAAAGTAGAAGTACTCAGATCTTGTAGTAAAAGTAGAAGTACTCAGATCTTGTAGTAAAAGTAGAAGTACTCAGATATTGTACTTGAGTAAAAGTAGAAGTACTCAGATCTTGTAGTAAAAGTAGAAGTACTCAGATCTTGTAGTAAAAGTAGAAGTACTCAGATCTTGTAGTAAATGTAGAAGTACTCAGATCTTGTACTTGAGTAAACGTAGAAGTACTCAGATCTTGTAGTAAAAGTAGAAGTACTCAGATCTTGTAGTAAATGTAGAAGTACTCAGATCTTGTACTTGAGTAAATGAAGAAATACTCAGATATTGTACTTGAGTAAATGAAGAAGTACTCAGATATTGTACTTGAGTAAAAGTAAAAGTACTCAAATCTTGTAGTAAAAGTAGAAGTACTCAGATCTTGTAGTAAAAGTAGAAGTACTCAGATCTTGTTGTAAAATTAGAAGTACTCAGATCTTGTAGTAAAAGTAAAAGTACTCAGATCTTGTAGTAAATGTAGAAGTACTCAGATCTTGTACTTGAGTAAAAGTAGAAGTACTCAGATCTTGTAGTAAAAGTAGAAGTACTCAGATATTGTAGTAAATGTAGAAGTACTCAGATCTTGTACTTGAGTAAACGTAGAAGTACTCAGATCTTGTAGTAAAAGTAGAAGTACTCAGATCTTGTAGTAAATGTAGAAGTACTCAGATCTTGTACTTGAGTAAATGAAGAAATACTCAGATATTGTACTTGAGTAAATGTAGAAGTACTCAGATCTTGTAGTAAATGTAGAAGTACTCAGATCTTGTACTTGAGTAAATGTAGAAGTACTCAGATCTTGTAGTAAAAGTAGAAGTACTCAGATATTGTACTTGAGTAAAAGTACTCAAATCTTGTAGTAAAAGTAGAAGTACTCAGATATTGTACTTGAGTAAAAGTAGAAGTACTCAGATCTTGTAGTAAAAGTAGAAGTACTCAGATCTTGTTGTAAAATTAGAAGTACTCAGATCTTGTAGTAAAAGTAAAAGTACTCAGATCTTGTAGTAAATGTAGAAGTACTCAGATCTTGTACTTGAGTAAATGTAGAAGTACTCAGATCTTGTAGTAAAAGTAGAAGTACTCAGATATTGTAGTAAAAGTAGAAGTACTCAGATATTGTAGTAAATGTAGAAGTACTCAGATATTGTACTTGAGTAAATGAAGAAGTACTCAGATATTTTACTTGAGTAAATGTAGAAGTACTCAGATCTTGTAGTAAAAGTAGAAGTACTCAAATCTTGTACTTGAGTAAATGTAGAAGTACTCAGATCTTGTAGTAAATGTAGAAGTACTCAGATCTTGTACTTGAGTAAATGTAGAAGTACTCAGATCTTGTAGTAAACGTAGAAGTAGTCAGACCTTGTACTTGAGTAAAAGTAGAAGTACTCAGATCTTGTAGTAAAAGTAGAAGTACTCAGATCTTGTAGTGAATGTAGAAGTACTCAGATCTTGTAATTGAGTAAATGAAGAAGTACTCAGATCTTGTAGTAAAAGTAGAAGTACTCAGATCTTGTAATTGAGTAAATGAAGAAGTACTCAGATCTTGTACTTGAGTAAATGTAGAAGTACTCAGATCTTGTAGTAAATGTAGAAGTACTCAGATCTTGTACTTGAGTAAATGTAGAAGTACTCAGATATTATACTTGAGTAAAAGTAGATGTACTCAGATATTTTAGTAAAAGTAGAAGTACTCAAATCTTGTACTTGATTAAAAGTAGAAGTACTCAGATCTTTTAGTAAAAGTAGAAGTACTCAGATCTTGTAGTACATGTAGAAGTACTCAGATCTTGTACTTGAGTAAAAGTAGAAGTACTCAGATCTTGTAGTAAAAGTAGAAGTACTCAGATCTTGTAGTAAAATTAGAAGTACTCAGATCTTGTAGTAAAAGTAGAAGTACTCAGATCTTGTAGTAAATGTAGAAGTACTCAGATCTTGTACTTGAGTAAATGTAAAAGTACTAACATCTTGTATTAAAAGTAGAAGTACTCAGATCTTGTTGAGTAAATGAAGAAGTACTCAGATCTTGTTCTTGAGTAAATGTAGAAGTACTCAGATTTTGTTGTAAATGTAGAAGTACTCAGATTTTGTACTTGAGTAAATGTAGAAGTACTCAGATCTTGCAGTAAAAGTAGAAGTACTCAGATCTTGTACTTGAGTAAAAGTAGAAGTACTCAGATCTTGTAGTAAAAGTAGAAGTACTCAGATCTTGTAGTAAAAGTAGAAG
Organism: Notothenia rossii; assembly: GCF_949606895.1. Lineage (NCBI taxonomy): Eukaryota > Metazoa > Chordata > Actinopteri > Perciformes > Nototheniidae > Notothenia > Notothenia rossii. Next base: position 486,790 of record NW_027640159.1, read on the forward strand.
TACTCAGATATTGTACTTGAGTAAAAGTAGAAGTACTCAGATCTTGTAGTAAAAGTAGAAGTACTCAGATCTTGTAGTAAAAGTAGAAGTACTCAGATCTTGTAGTAAATGTAGAAGTACTCAGATCTTGTACTTGAGTAAACGTAGAAGTACTCAGATCTTGTAGTAAAAGTAGAAGTACTCAGATCTTGTAGTAAATGTAGAAGTACTCAGATCTTGTACTTGAGTAAATGAAGAAATACTCAGATATTGTACTTGAGTAAATGAAGAAGTACTCAGATATTGTACTTGAGTAAAAGTAAAAGTACTCAAATCTTGTAGTAAAAGTAGAAGTACTCAGATATTGTACTTGAGTAAAAGTAGAAGTACTCAGATCTTGTAGTAAAAGTAGAAGTACTCAGATCTTGTTGTAAAATTAGAAGTACTCAGATCTTGTAGTAAAAGTAAAAGTACTCAGATCTTGTAGTAAATGTAGAAGTACTCAGATCTTGTACTTGAGTAAATGTAGAAGTACTCAGATCTTGTAGTAAAAGTAGAAGTACTCAGATCTTGTAGTAAAAGTAGAAGTACTCAGATATTGTAGTAAATGTAGAAGTACTCAGATATTGTACTTGAGTAAATGAAGAAGTACTCAGATATTTTACTTGAGTAAATGTAGAAGTACTCAGATATTGTAGTAAAAGTAGAAGTACTCAAATCTTGTACTTGAGTAAATGTAGAAGTACTCAGATCTTGTAGTAAATGTAGAAGTACTCAGATCTTGTACTTGAGTAAATGTAGAAGTACTCAGATCTTGTAGTAAACGTAGAAGTAGTCAGACCTTGTACTTGAGTAAAAGTAGAAGTACTCAGATCTTGTAGTAAAAGTAGAAGTACTCAGATATTGTACTTGAGTAAAAGTAGAAGTACTCAGATCTTGTAGTAAAAGTAGAAGTACTCAGATCTTGTAGTAAATGTAGAAGTACTCAGATCTTGTAATTGAGTAAATGAAGAAGTACTCAGATCTTGTACTGGAGTAAATGTAGAAGTACTCAGATCTTGTAGTAAATGTAGAAGTACTCAGATCTTGTACTTGAGTAAATGTAGAAGTACTCAGATATTATACTTGAGTAAAAGTAGATGTACTCAGATATTTTAGTAAAAGTAGAAGTACTCAAATCTTGTACTTGATTAAAAGTAGAAGTACTCAGATCTTGTAGTAAAAGTAGAAGTACTCAGATCTTGTAGTACATTTAGAAGTACTCAGATCTTGTACTTGAGTAAATGAAGAAGTACTCAGATATTGTACTTGAGTAAAAGTAGAAGTACCCAGATCTTGTAGTAAAACTAGAAGTACTCAGATATTGTGTTTGAGTAAAAGTAGAAGTACTCAGATCTTGTAGTAAAAGTAGAAGTACTCAGATCTTGTACTTGAGTAAATGTAGAAGTACTCAGATCTTGTAGTAAAAGTAGAGGTACTCAGATATTGTACTTGAGTAAAAGTAAAAGTACTCAAATATTGTAGTAAAAGTAGAAGTACTCAGATATTGTACTTGAGTAAAAGTAAAAGTACTCAAATCTTGTAGTAAAAGTAGAAGTACTCAGATATTGTACTTGAGTAAAAGTAGAAGTACTCAGATCTTGTAGTAAAAGTAGAAGTACTCAGATCTTGTTGTAAAATTAGAAGTACTCAGATCTTGTAGTAAAAGTAAAAGTACTCAGATCTTGTAGTAAATGTAGAAGTACTCAGATCTTGTACTTGAGTAAATGTAGAAGTACTCAGATCTTGTAGTAAAAGTAGAAGTACTCAGATCTTGTAGTAAAAGTAGAAGTACTCAGATATTGTAGTAAATGTAGAAGTACTCAGATATTGTACTTGAGTAAATGAAGAAGTACTCAGATATTTTACTTGAGTAAATGTAGAAGTACTCAGATCTTGTAGTAAACGTAGAAGTAGTCAGACCTTGTACTTGAGTAAAAGTAGAAGTACTCAGATCTTGTAGTAAAAGTAGAAGTACTCAGATATTGTACTTGAGTAAAAGTAGAAGTACTCAGATCTTGTAGTAAAAGTAGAAGTACTCAGATCTTGTAGTAAATGTAGAAGTACTCAGATCTTGTAATTGAGTAAATGAAGAAGTACTCAGATCTTGTACTGGAGTAAATGTAGAAGTACTCAGATCTTGTAGTAAATGTAGAAGTACTCAGATCTTGTACTTGAGTAAAAGTAGAAGTACTCAGATCTTGTAGTAAAAGTAGAAGTACTCAGATATTGTACTTGAGTAAAAGTAGAAGTACTCAGATATTGTAGTAAAAGTAGAAGTACTCAGATCTTGTAGTACATTTAGAAGTACTCAGATCTTGTACTTGAGTAAATGAAGAAGTACTCAGATATTGTACTTGAGTAAATGTAGAAGTACTCAGATCTTGTACTTGAGTAAAAGTAGAAGTACCCAGATCTTGTAGTAAAACTAGAAGTACTCAGATATTGTGTTTGAGTAAAAGTAGAAGTACTCAGATCTTGTAGTAAAAGTAGAAGTTCTCAGATCTTGTAGTAAATGTAGAAGTACTCAGATCTTGTACTTGAGTAAATGAAGAAGTACTCAGATCTTGTACTTGAGTAAAAGTAGAAGTACTCAGATCTTGTAGTAAAAGTAGAAGTACTCAGATATTATGTTTGAGTAAAAGTAGAAGTACTCAGATCTTGTAGTAAAAGTAGAAGTACTCAGATCTTGTAGTAAATGTAGAAGTACTCAGATATTGTACTTGAGTAAATGAAGAAGTACTCAGATCTTGTACTTGAGTAAATGTAGAAGTACTCAGATCTTGTAGTAAATGTAGAAGTACTCAGATCTTGTACTTGAGTAAAAGTAGAAGTACTCAGATCTTGTAGTAAATGTAGAAGTACTCAGATCTTGTACTTGAGTAAACGTAGAAGTACTCAGATCTTGTAGTAAAAGTAGAAGTACTCAGATCTTGTAGTAAATGTAGAAGTACTCAGATCTTGTACTTGAGTAAATGAAGAAATACTCAGATATTGTACTTGAGTAAATGTAGAAGTACTCAGATCTTGTAGTAAATGTAGAAGTACTCAGATCTTGTACTTGAGTAAATGTAGAAGTACTCAGATCTTGTAGTAAAAGTAGAAGTACTCAGATATTGTACTTGAGTAAAAGTAAAAGTACTCAAATCTTGTAGTAAAAGTAGAAGTACTCAGATATTGTACTTGAGTAAAAGTAGAAGTACTCAGATCTTGTAGTAAAAGTAGAAGTACTCAGATCTTGTTGTAAAATTAGAAGTACTCAGATCTTGTAGTAAAAGTAAAAGTACTCAGATCTTGTAGTAAATGTAGAAGTACTCAGATCTTGTACTTGAGTAAATGTAGAAGTACTCAGATCTTGTAGTAAAAGTAGAAGTACTCAGATCTTGTAGTAAAAGTAGAAGTACTCAGATATTGTAGTAAATGTAGAAGTACTCAGATATTGTACTTGAGTAAATGAAGAAGTACTCAGATATTTTACTTGAGTAAATGTAGAAGTACTCAGATCTTGTAGTAAAAGTAGAAGTACTCAAATCTTGTACTTGAGTAAATGTAGAAGTACTCAGATCTTGTAGTAAATGTAGAAGTACTCAGATCTTGTACTTGAGTAAATGTAGAAGTACTCAGATCTTGTAGTAAACGTAGAAGTAGTCAGACCTTGTACTTGAGTAAAAGTAGAAGTACTCAGATCTTGTAGTAAAAGTAGAAGTACTCAGATATTGTACTTGAGTAAAAGTAGAAGTACTCAGATCTTGTAGTAAAAGTAGAAGTACTCAGATCTTGTAGTAAATGTAGAAGTACTCAGATCTTGTAATTGAGTAAATGAAGAAGTACTCAGATCTTGTACTGGAGTAAATGTAGAAGTACTCAGATCTTGTAGTAAATGTAGAAGTACTCAGATCTTGTACTTGAGTAAATGTAGAAGTACTCAGATATTATACTTGAGTAAAAGTAGATGTACTCAGATATTTTAGTAAAAGTAGAAGTACTCAAATCTTGTACTAGATTAAAAGTAGAAGTACTCAGATCTTGTAGTAAAAGTAGAAGTACTCAGATCTTGTAGTACATTTAGAAGTACTCAGATCTTGTACTTGAGTAAATGAAGAAGTACTCAGATATTGTACTTGAGTAAATGTAGAAGTACTCAGATCTTGTACTTGAGTAAAAGTAGAAGTACCCAGATCTTGTAGTAAAACTAGAAGTACTCAGATATTGTGTTTGAGTAAAAGTAGAAGTACTCAGATCTTGTAGTAAAAGTAGAAGTTCTCAGATCTTGTAGTAAATGTAGAAGTACTCAGATCTTGTACTTGAGTAAATGTAGAAGTACTCTGATCTTGTAGTAAAAGTAGAAGTACTCAGATCTTATACTTGGGTAAAAGTAGAAGTACTCAGATCTTGTAGTAAAAGTAAAAGTACTCAAATCTTGTAGTAAAAGTAGAAGTACTCAGATATTGTACTTGAGTAAAAGTAGAAGTACTCAGATCTTGTAGTAAAAGTAGAAGTACTCAGATCTTGTTGTAAAATTAGAAGTACTCAGATCTTGTAGTAAAAGTAAAAGTACTCAGATCTTGTAGTAAATGTAGAAGTACTCAGATCTTGTACTTGAGTAAATGTAGAAGTACTCAGATCTTGTAGTAAAAGTAGAAGTACTCAGATCTTGTAGTAAAAGTAGAAGTACTCAGATATTGTAGTAAATGTAGAAGTACTCAGATATTGTACTTGAGTAAATGAAGAAGTACTCAGATATTTTACTTGAGTAAATGTAGAAGTACTCAGATCTTGTAGTAAAAGTAGAAGTACTCAAATCTTGTACTTGAGTAAATGTAGAAGTACTCAGATCTTGTAGTAAATGTAGAAGTACTCAGATCTTGTACTTGAGTAAATGTAGAAGTACTCAGATCTTGTAGTAAACGTAGAAGTAGTCAGACCTTGTACTTGAGTAAAAGTAGAAGTACTCAGATCTTGTAGTAAAAGTAGAAGTACTCAGATATTGTACTTGAGTAAAAGTAGAAGTACTCAGATCTTGTAGTAAAAGTAGAAGTACTCAGATCTTGTAGTAAATGTAGAAGTACTCAGATCTTGTAATTGAGTAAATGAAGAAGTACTCAGATCTTGTACTGGAGTAAATGTAGAAGTACTCAGATCTTGTAGTAAATGTAGAAGTACTCAGATCTTGTACTTGAGTAAATGTAGAAGTACTCAGATATTATACTTGAGTAAAAGTAGATGTACTCAGATATTTTAGTAAAAGTAGAAGTACTCAAATCTTGTACTAGATTAAAAGTAGAAGTACTCAGATCTTGTAGTAAAAGTAGAAGTACTCAGATCTTGTAGTACATTTAGAAGTACTCAGATCTTGTACTTGAGTAAATGAAGAAGTACTCAGATATTGTACTTGAGTAAATGTAGAAGTACTCAGATCTTGTACTTGAGTAAAAGTAGAAGTACCCAGATCTTGTAGTAAAACTAGAAGTACTCAGATATTGTGTTTGAGTAAAAGTAGAAGTACTCAGATCTTGTAGTAAAAGTAGAAGTTCTCAGATCTTGTAGTAAATGTAGAAGTACTCAGATCTTGTACTTGAGTAAATGTAGAAGTACTCTGATCTTGTAGTAAAAGTAGAAGTACTCAGATCTTATACTTGGGTAAAAGTAGAAGTACTCAGATCTTGTAGTAAAAGTAGAAGTACTCAGATCTTGTAGTAAATGTAGAAGTACTCAGATCTTGAACTTGAGTCAATGAAGAAATACTCAGATCTTGTACTTGAGTAAATGTAGAAGTACTCAGATCTTGTAGTAAAAGTAGAAGTACTCAGATCTTGTACTTGAGTAAAAGTAGAAGTCCTCAAATCTTGTAGTAAAAGTAGAAGTACTCAGATATTGTACTTGAGTAAATGAAGAAGTACTCAGATCTTGTACTTGAGTAAATGTAGAAGTACTCAGATCTTGTTGTTAATGTAGAAGTACTCAGATTTTGTAGTAAAAGTAGAAGTACTCAGATCTTGTACTTGAGTAAAAGTAGAAGTACTCAGATCTTGTAGTAAAAGTAGAAGTACTCAGATATTATGTTTGAGTAAAAGTAGAAGTACTCAGATCTTGTAGTAAAAGTAGAAGTACTCAGATCTTGTAGTAAATGTAGAGGTAGTCAGATATTGTACTTGAGTAAATGAAGAAGTACTCAGATCTTGTACTTGAGTAAATGTAGAAGTACTCAGATCTTGTAGTAAATGTAGAAGTACTCAGATCTTGTACTTGAGTAAAAGTAGAAGTACTCAGATCTTGTAGTAAAAGTAGAAGTACTCAGATATTGTAGTAAATGTAGAAGTACTCAGATCTTGTACTTGAGTAAACGTAGAAGTACTCAGATCTTGTAGTAAAAGTAGAAGTACTCAGATCTTGTAGTAAATGTAGAAGTACTCAGATCTTGTACTTGAGTAAATGAAGAAATACTCAGATATTGTACTTGAGTAAATGAAGAAGTACTCAGATATTGTACTTGAGTAAAAGTAAAAGTACTCAAATCTTGTAGTAAAAGTAGAAGTACTCAGATATTGTACTTGAGTAAAAGTAGAAGTACTCAGATCTTGTAGTAAAAGTAGAAGTACTCAGATCTTGTTGTAAAATTAGAAGTACTCAGATCTTGTAGTAAAAGTAAAAGTACTCAGATCTTGTAGTAAATGTAGAAGTACTCAGATCTTGTACTTGAGTAAATGTAGAAGTACTCAGATCTTGTAGTAAAAGTAGAAGTACTCAGATCTTGTAGTAAAAGTAGAAGTACTCAGATATTGTAGTAAATGTAGAAGTACTCAGATATTGTACTTGAGTAAATGAAGAAGTACTCAGATATTTTACTTGAGTAAATGTAGAAGTACTCAGATCTTGTAGTAAAAGTAGAAGTACTCAAATCTTGTACTTGAGTAAATGTAGAAGTACTCAGATCTTGTAGTAAATGTAGAAGTACTCAGATCTTGTACTTGAGTAAATGTAGAAGTACTCAGATCTTGTAGTAAACGTAGAAGTAGTCAGACCTTGTACTTGAGTAAAAGTAGAAGTACTCAGATCTTGTAGTAAAAGTAGAAGTACTCAGATATTGTACTTGAGTAAAAGTAGAAGTACTCAGATCTTGTAGTAAAAGTAGAAGTACTCAGATCTTGTAGTAAATGTAGAAGTACTCAGATCTTGTAATTGAGTAAATGAAGAAGTACTCAGATCTTGTACTGGAGTAAATGTAGAAGTACTCAGATCTTGTAGTAAATGTAGAAGTACTCAGATCTTGTACTTGAGTAAATGTAGAAGTACTCAGATATTATACTTGAGTAAAAGTAGATGTACTCAGATATTTTAGTAAAAGTAGAAGTACTCAAATCTTGTACTTGATTAAAAGTAGAAGTACTCAGATCTTGTAGTAAAAGTAGAAGTACTCAGATCTTGTAGTACATTTAGAAGTACTCAGATCTTGTACTTGAGTAAATGAAGAAGTACTCAGATATTGTACTTGAGTAAAAGTAGAAGTACCCAGATCTTGTAGTAAAACTAGAAGTACTCAGATATTGTGTTTGAGTAAAAGTAGAAGTACTCAGATCTTGTAGTAAAAGTAGAAGTTCTCAGATCTTGTAGTAAATGTAGAAGTACTCAGATCTTGTACTTGAGTAAATGAAGAAGTACTCAGATCTTGAACTTGAGTAAATGTAGAAGTACTCAGATCTTGTAGTAAATATAGAAGTACTCAGATATTGTACTTGAGTAAAAGTAGAAGTACTCAGATCTTGTAGTAAAAGTAGAAGTACTCAGATATTGTATTAAATGTAGAAGTACTCAGATCTTGTACTTGAGTAAATGTAGAAGTACTCTGATCTTGTAGTAAAAGTAGAAGTACTCAGATCTTATACTTGGGTAAAAGTAGAAGTACTCAGATCTTGTAGTAAAAGTAGAAGTACTCAGATCTTGTAGTAAATGTAGAAGTACTCAGATCTTATACTTGAGTAAATGTAGAAGTACTCAGATCTTGTAGTAAAAGTAGAAGTACTCAGATCTTGTACTTGAGTAAAAGTAGAAGTCCTCAAATTTTGTAGTAAAAGTAGAAGTACTCAGATATTGTACTTGAGTAAATGAAGAAGTACTCAGATCTTATACTTGAGTAAATGTAGAAGTACTCAGATCTTGTTGTAAATGTAGAAGTACTCAGATTTTGTAGTAAATGTAGAAGTACTCAGATCTTGTACTTGAGTAAAAGTAGAAGTACTCAGATCTTGTAGTAAATGTAGAAGTACTCAGATCTTGTACTTGAGTAAACGTAGAAGTACTCAGATCTTGTAGTAAAAGTAGAAGTACTCAGATCTTGTAGTAAATGTAGAAGTACTCAGATATTGTACTTGAGTAAATGAAGAAATACTCAGATATTGTACTTGAGTAAATGTAGAAGTACTCAGATCTTGTAGTAAATGTAGAAGTACTCAGATCTTGTACTTGAGTAAATGTAGAAGTACTCAGATCTTGTAGTAAAAGTAGAAGTACTCAGATATTGTACTTGAGTAAAAGTAAAAGTACTCAAATATTGTAGTAAAAGTAGAAGTACTCAGATATTGTACTTGAGTAAAAGTAAAAGTACTCAAATCTTGTAGTAAAAGTAGAAGTACTCAGATATTGTACTTGAGTAAAAGTAGAAGTACTCAGATCTTGTAGTAAAAGTAGAAGTACTCAGATCTTGTTGTAAAATTAGAAGTACTCAGATATTGTAGTAAAAGTAAAAGTACTCAGATCTTGTAGTAAATGTAGAAGTACTCAGATCTTGTACTTGAGTAAATGTAGAAGTACTCAGATCTTGTAGTAAAAGTAGAAGTACTCAGATCTTGTAGTAAAAGTAGAAGTACTCAGATATTGTAGTAAATGTAGAAGTACTCAGATATTGTACTTGAGTAAATGAAGAAGTACTCAGATATTTTACTTGAGTAAATGTAGAAGTACTCAGATCTTGTAGTAAACGTAGAAGTAGTCAGACCTTGTACTTGAGTAAAAGTAGAAGTACTCAGATCTTGTAGTAAAAGTAGAAGTACTCAGATATTGTACTTGAGTAAAAGTAGAAGTACTCAGATCTTGTAGTAAAAGTAGAAGTACTCAGATCTTGTAGTAAATGTAGAAGTACTCAGATCTTGTAATTGAGTAAATGAAGAAGTACTCAGATCTTGTACTGGAGTAAATGTAGAAGTACTCAGATCTTGTAGTAAATGTAGAAGTACTCAGATCTTGTACTTGAGTAAATGTAGAAGTACTCAGATATTATACTTGAGTAAAAGTAGATGTACTCAGATATTTTAGTAAAAGTAGAAGTACTCAAATCTTGTACTAGATTAAAAGTAGAAGTACTCAGATCTTGTAGTAAAAGTAGAAGTACTCAGATCTTGTAGTACATTTAGAAGTACTCAGATCTTGTACTTGAGTAAATGAAGAAGTACTCAGATATTGTACTTGAGTAAATGTAGAAGTACTCAGATCTTGTACTTGAGTAAAAGTAGAAGTACCCAGATCTTGTAGTAAAACTAGAAGTACTCAGATATTGTGTTTGAGTAAAAGTAGAAGTAGTCAGATCTTGTAGTAAAAGTAGAAGTTCTCAGATCTTGTAGTAAATGTAGAAGTACTCAGATCTTGTACTTGAGTAAATGAAGAAGTACTCAGATCTTGAACTTGAGTAAATGTAGAAGTACTCAGATCTTGTAGTAAATATAGAAGTACTCAGATATTGTACTTGAGTAAAAGTAGAAGTACTCAGATCTTGTAGTAAAAGTAGAAGTACTCAGATCTTGTAGTAAATGTAGAAGTACTCAGATCTTGTACTTGAGTAAATGTAGAAGTACTCTGATCTTGTAGTAAAAGTAGAAGTACTCAGATCTTATACTTGGGTAAAAGTAGAAGTACTCAGATATTGTAGTAAATGTAGAAGTACTCAGATATTGTACTTGAGTAAAAGTAAAAGTACTCAAATCTTGTAGTAAATGTAGAAGTACTCAGATCTTGTACTTGAGTAAATGTAGAAGTACTCAGATCTTGTAGTAAAAGTAGAAGTACTCAGATCTTGTACTTGAGTAAATGAAGAAGTACTCAGATCTTGTACTTGAGTAAATGTAGAAGTACTCAGATCTTGTTGTAAATGTAGAAGTACTCAGATTTTGTAGTAAAAGTAGAAGTACTCAGATCTTGTACTTGAGTAAAAGTAGAAGTACTCAGATCTTGTAGTAAAAGTAGAAGTACTCAGATATTATGTTTGAGTAAAAGTAGAAGTACTCAGATCTTGTAGTAAAAGTAGAAGTACTCAGATCTTGTAGTAAATGTAGAAGTACTCAGATATTGTACTTGAGTAAATGAAGAAGTACTCAGATCTTGTACTTGAGTAAATGTAGAAGTACTCAGATCTTGTAGTAAATGTAGAAGTACTCAGATCTTGTACTTGAGTAAAAGTAGAAGTACTCAGATCTTGTAGTAAATGTAGAAGTACTCAGATCTTGTACTTGAGTAAACGTAGAAGTACTCAGATCTTGTAGTAAAAGTAGAAGTACTCAGATCTTGTAGTAAATGTAGAAGTACTCAGATCTTGTACTTGAGTAAATGAAGAAATACTCAGATATTGTACTTGAGTAAATGTAGAAGTACTCAGATCTTGTAGTAAATGTAGAAGTACTCAGATCTTGTACTTGAGTAAATGTAGAAGTACTCAGATCTTGTAGTAAAAGTAGAAGTACTCAGATATTGTACTTGAGTAAAAGTAAAAGTACTCAAATCTTGTAGTAAAAGTAGAAGTACTCAGATATTGTACTTGAGTAAAAGTAAAAGTACTCAAATCTTGTAGTAAAAGTAGAAGTACTCAGATATTGTACTTGAGTAAAAGTAGAAGTACTCAGATCTTGTAGTAAAAGTAGAAGTACTCAGATCTTGTTGTAAAATTAGAAGTACTCAGATCTTGTAGTAAAAGTAAAAGTACTCAGATCTTGTAGTAAATGTAGAAGTACTCAGATCTTGTACTTGAGTAAATGTAGAAGTACTCAGATCTTGTAGTAAAAGTAGAAGTACTCAGATCTTGTAGTAAAAGTAGAAGTACTCAGATATTGTAGTAAATGTAGAAGTACTCAGATATTGTACTTGAGTAAATGAAGAAGTACTCAGATATTTTACTTGAGTAAATGTAGAAGTACTCAGATCTTGTAGTAAAAGTAGAAGTACTCAAATCTTGTACTTGAGTAAATGTAGAAGTACTCAGATCTTGTAGTAAATGTAGAAGTACTCAGATCTTGTACTTGAGTAAATGTAGAAGTACTCAGATCTTGTAGTAAACGTAGAAGTAGTCAGACCTTGTACTTGAGTAAAAGTAGAAGTACTCAGATCTTGTAGTAAAAGTAGAAGTACTCAGATATTGTACTTGAGTAAAAGTAGAAGTACTCAGATCTTGTAGTAAAAGTAGAAGTACTCAGATCTTGTAGTAAATGTAGAAGTACTCAGATCTTGTAATTGAGTAAATGAAGAAGTACTCAGATCTTGTACTGGAGTAAATGTAGAAGTACTCAGATCTTGTAGTAAATGTAGAAGTACTCAGATCTTGTACTTGAGTAAATGTAGAAGTACTCAGATATTATACTTGAGTAAAAGTAGATGTACTCAGATATTTTAGTAAAAGTAGAAGTACTCAAATCTTGTACTAGATTAAAAGTAGAAGTACTCAGATCTTGTAGTAAAAGTAGAAGTACTCAGATCTTGTAGTACATTTAGAAGTACTCAGATCTTGTACTTGAGTAAATGAAGAAGTACTCAGATATTGTACTTGAGTAAATGTAGAAGTACTCAGATCTTGTACTTGAGTAAAAGTAGAAGTACCCAGATCTTGTAGTAAAACTAGAAGTACTCAGATATTGTGTTTGAGTAGAAGTACTCAGATCTTGTAGTAAAAGTAGAAGTTCTCAGATCTTGTACTTGAGTAAATGTAGAAGTACTCTGATCTTGTAGTAAAAGTAGAAGTACTCAGATCTTATACTTGGGTAAAAGTAGAAGTACTCAGATCTTGTAGTAAAAGTAGAAGTACTCAGATCTTGTAGTAAATGTAGAAGTACTCAGATCTTGAACTTGAGTCAATGAAGAAATACTCAGATCTTGTACTTGAGTAAATGTAGAAGTACTCAGATCTTGTAGTAAAAGTAGAAGTACTCAGATCTTGTACTTGAGTAAAAGTAGAAGTCCTCAAATCTTGTAGTAAAAGTAGAAGTACTCAGATATTGTACTTGAGTAAATGAAGAAGTACTCAGATCTTGTACTTGAGTAAATGTAGAAGTACTCAGATCTTGTTGTTAATGTAGAAGTACTCAGATTTTGTAGTAAAAGTAGAAGTACTCAGATCTTGTACTTGAGTAAAAGTAGAAGTACTCAGATCTTGTAGTAAAAGTAGAAGTACTCAGATATTATGTTTGAGTAAAAGTAGAAGTACTCAGATCTTGTAGTAAAAGTAGAAGTACTCAGATCTTGTAGTAAATGTAGAGGTACTCAGATATTGTACTTGAGTAAATGAAGAAGTACTCAGATCTTGTACTTGAGTAAATGTAGAAGTACTCAGATCTTGTAGTAAATGTAGAAGTACTCAGATCTTGTACTTGAGTAAAAGTAGAAGTACTCAGATCTTGTAGTAAAAGTAGAAGTACTCAGATATTGTAGTAAATGTAGAAGTACTCAGATCTTGTACTTGAGTAAACGTAGAAGTACTCAGATCTTGTAGTAAAAGTAGAAGTACTCAGATATTGTAGTAAATGTAGAAGTACTCAGATCTTGTACTTGAGTAAATGAAGAAATACTCAGATATTGTACTTGAGTAAATGAAGAAGTACTCAGATATTGTACTTGAGTAAAAGTAAAAGTACTCAAATCTTGTAGTAAAAGTAGAAGTACTCAGATATTGTACTTGAGTAAAAGTAGAAGTACTCAGATCTTGTAGTAAAAGTAGAAGTACTCAGATCTTGTTGTAAAATTAGAAGTACTCAGATCTTGTAGTAAAAGTAAAAGTACTCAGATCTTGTAGTAAATGTAGAAGTACTCAGATCTTGTACTTGAGTAAATGTAGAAGTACTCAGATCTTGTAGTAAAAGTAGAAGTACTCAGATCTTGTAGTAAAAGTAGAAGTACTCAGATATTGTAGTAAATGTAGAAGTACTCAGATATTGTACTTGAGTAAATGAAGAAGTACTCAGATATTTTACTTGAGTAAATGTAGAAGTACTCAGATCTTGTAGTAAAAGTAGAAGTACTCAAATCTTGTACTTGAGTAAATGTAGAAGTACTCAGATCTTGTAGTAAATGTAGAAGTACTCAGATCTTGTACTTGAGTAAATGTAGAAGTACTCAGATCTTGTAGTAAACGTAGAAGTAGTCAGACCTTGTACTTGAGTAAATGTAGAAGTACTCAGATATCATACTTGAGTAAAAGTAGATGTACTCAGATATTTTAGTAAAAGTAGAAGTACTCAAATCTTGTACTAGATTAAAAGTAGAAGTACTCAGATCTTGTAGTAAAAGTAGAAGTACTCAGATCTTGTAGTACATTTAGAAGTACTCAGATCTTGTACTTGAGTAAATGAAGAAGTACTCAGATATTGTACTTGAGTAAATGTAGAAGTACTCAGATCTTGTACTTGAGTAAAAGTAGAAGTACCCAGATCTTGTAGTAAAACTAGAAGTACTCAGATATTGTGTTTGAGTAGAAGTACTCAGATCTTGTAGTAAAAGTAGAAGTTCTCAGATCTTGTACTTGAGTAAATGTAGAAGTACTCTGATCTTGTAGTAAAAGTAGAAGTACTCAGATCTTATACTTGGGTAAAAGTAGAAGTACTCAGATCTTGTAGTAAAAGTAGAAGTACTCAGATCTTGTAGTAAATGTAGAAGTACTCAGATCTTGAACTTGAGTCAATGAAGAAATACTCAGATCTTGTACTTGAGTAAATGTAGAAGTACTCAGATCTTGTAGTAAAAGTAGAAGTACTCAGATCTTGTACTTGAGTAAAAGTAGAAGTCCTCAAATCTTGTAGTAAAAGTAGAAGTACTCAGATATTGTACTTGAGTAAATGAAGAAGTACTCAGATCTTGTACTTGAGTAAATGTAGAAGTACTCAGATCTTGTTGTTAATGTAGAAGTACTCAGATTTTGTAGTAAAAGTAGAAGTACTCAGATCTTGTACTTGAGTAAAAGTAGAAGTACTCAGATCTTGTAGTAAAAGTAGAAGTACTCAGATATTATGTTTGAGTAAAAGTAGAAGTACTCAGATCTTGTAGTAAATGTAGAGGTACTCAGATATTGTACTTGAGTAAATGAAGAAGTACTCAGATCTTGTACTTGAGTAAATGTAGAAGTACTCAGATCTTGTAGTAAATGTAGAAGTACTCAGATCTTGTACTTGAGTAAAAGTAGAAGTACTCAGATCTTGTAGTAAAAGTAGAAGTACTCAGATATTGTAGTAAATGTAGAAGTACTCAGATCTTGTACTTGAGTAAACGTAGAAGTACTCAGATCTTGTAGTAAAAGTAGAAGTACTCAGATATTGTAGTAAATGTAGAAGTACTCAGATCTTGTACTTGAGTAAATGAAGAAATACTCAGATATTGTACTTGAGTAAATGAAGAAGTACTCAGATATTGTACTTGAGTAAAAGTAAAAGTACTCAAATCTTGTAGTAAAAGTAGAAGTACTCAGATATTGTACTTGAGTAAAAGTAGAAGTACTCAGATCTTGTAGTAAAAGTAGAAGTACTCAGATCTTGTTGTAAAATTAGAAGTACTCAGATCTTGTAGTAAAAGTAAAAGTACTCAGATCTTGTAGTAAATGTAGAAGTACTCAGATCTTGTACTTGAGTAAATGTAGAAGTACTCAGATCTTGTAGTAAAAGTAGAAGTACTCAGATCTTGTAGTAAAAGTAGAAGTACTCAGATATTGTAGTAAATGTAGAAGTACTCAGATATTGTACTTGAGTAAATGAAGAAGTACTCAGATATTTTACTTGAGTAAATGTAGAAGTACTCAGATCTTGTAGTAAAAGTAGAAGTACTCAAATCTTGTACTTGAGTAAATGTAGAAGTACTCAGATCTTGTAGTAAATGTAGAAGTACTCAGATCTTGTACTTGAGTAAATGTAGAAGTACTCAGATCTTGTAGTAAACGTAGAAGTAGTCAGACCTTGTACTTGAGTAAAAGTAGAAGTACTCAGATCTTGTAGTAAAAGTAGAAGTACTCAGATATTGTACTTGAGTAAAAGTAGAAGTACTCAGATCTTGTAGTAAAAGTAGAAGTACTCAGATCTTGTAGTAAATGTAGAAGTACTCAGATCTTGTAATTGAGTAAATGAAGAAGTACTCAGATCTTGTACTGGAGTAAATGTAGAAGTACTCAGATCTTGTAGTAAATGTAGAAGTACTCAGATCTTGTACTTGAGTAAATGTAGAAGTACTCAGATATTATACTTGAGTAAAAGTAGATGTACTCAGATATTTTAGTAAAAGTAGAAGTACTCAAATCTTGTACTTGATTAAAAGTAGAAGTACTCAGATCTTGTAGTAAAAGTAGAAGTACTCAGATCTTGTAGTACATTTAGAAGTACTCAGATCTTGTACTTGAGTAAATGAAGAAGTACTCAGATATTGTACTTGAGTAAAAGTAGAAGTACCCAGATCTTGTAGTAAAACTAGAAGTACTCAGATATTGTGTTTGAGTAAAAGTAGAAGTACTCAGATCTTGTAGTAAAAGTAGAAGTTCTCAGATCTTGTAGTAAATGTAGAAGTACTCAGATCTTGTACTTGAGTAAATGAAGAAGTACTCAGATCTTGAACTTGAGTAAATGTAGAAGTACTCAGATCTTGTAGTAAATATAGAAGTACTCAGATATTGTACTTGAGTAAAAGTAGAAGTACTCAGATCTTGTAGTAAAAGTAGAAGTACTCAGATATTGTAGTAAATGTAGAAGTACTCAGATCTTGTACTTGAGTAAATGTAGAAGTACTCTGATCTTGTAGTAAAAGTAGAAGTACTCAGATCTTATACTTGGGTAAAAGTAGAAGTACTCAGATCTTGTAGTAAAAGTAGAAGTACTCAGATCTTGTAGTAAATGTAGAAGTACTCAGATCTTATACTTGAGTAAATGTAGAAGTACTCAGATCTTGTAGTAAAAGTAGAAGTACTCAGATCTTGTAGTAAATGTAGAAGTACTCAGATCTTGTAGTAAAAGTAGAAGTACTCAGATCTTGTACTTGAGTAAAAGTAGAAGTCCTCAAATTTTGTAGTAAAAGTAGAAGTACTCAGATATTGTACTTGAGTAAATGAAGAAGTACTCAGATCTTATACTTGAGTAAATGTAGAAGTACTCAGATCTTGTTGTAAATGTAGAAGTACTCAGATTTTGTAGTAAATGTAGAAGTACTCAGATCTTGTACTTGAGTAAAAGTAGAAGTACTCAGATCTTGTAGTAAATGTAGAAGTACTCAGATCTTGTACTTGAGTAAACGTAGAAGTACTCAGATCTTGTAGTAAAAGTAGAAGTACTCAGATCTTGTAGTAAATGTAGAAGTACTCAGATATTGTACTTGAGTAAATGAAGAAATACTCAGATATTGTACTTGAGTAAATGTAGAAGTACTCAGATCTTGTAGTAAATGTAGAAGTACTCAGATCTTGTACTTGAGTAAATGTAGAAGTACTCAGATCTTGTAGTAAAAGTAGAAGTACTCAGATCTTGTTGTAAAATTAGAAGTACTCAGATATTGTAGTAAAAGTAAAAGTACTCAGATCTTGTAGTAAATGTAGAAGTACTCAGATCTTGTACTTGAGTAAATGTAGAAGTACTCAGATCTTGTAGTAAAAGTAGAAGTACTCAGATCTTGTAGTAAAAGTAGAAGTACTCAGATATTGTAGTAAATGTAGAAGTACTCAGATATTGTACTTGAGTAAATGAAGAAGTACTCAGATATTTTACTTGAGTAAATGTAGAAGTACTCAGATCTTGTAGTAAACGTAGAAGTAGTCAGACCTTGTACTTGAGTAAAAGTAGAAGTACTCAGATCTTGTAGTAAAAGTAGAAGTACTCAGATATTGTACTTGAGTAAAAGTAGAAGTACTCAGATCTTGTAGTAAAAGTAGAAGTACTCAGATCTTGTAGTAAATGTAGAAGTACTCAGATCTTGTAATTGAGTAAATGAAGAAGTACTCAGATCTTGTACTGGAGTAAATGTAGAAGTACTCAGATCTTGTAGTAAATGTAGAAGTACTCAGATCTTGTAGTACATTTAGAAGTACTCAGATCTTGTACTTGAGTAAATGAAGAAGTACTCAGATATTGTACTTGAGTAAATGTAGAAGTACTCAGATCTTGTACTTGAGTAAAAGTAGAAGTACCCAGATCTTGTAGTAAAACTAGAAGTACTCAGATATTGTGTTTGAGTAAAAGTAGAAGTAGTCAGATCTTGTAGTAAAAGTAGAAGTTCTCAGATCTTGTAGTAAATGTAGAAGTACTCAGATCTTGTACTTGAGTAAATGAAGAAGTACTCAGATCTTGAACTTGAGTAAATGTAGAAGTACTCAGATCTTGTAGTAAATATAGAAGTACTCAGATATTGTACTTGAGTAAAAGTAGAAGTACTCAGATCTTGTAGTAAAAGTAGAAGTACTCAGATCTTGTAGTAAATGTAGAAGTACTCAGATCTTGTACTTGAGTAAATGTAGAAGTACTCTGATCTTGTAGTAAAAGTAGAAGTACTCAGATCTTATACTTGGGTAAAAGTAGAAGTACTCAGATCTTGTAGTAAAAGTAGAAGTACTCAGATCTTGTACTTGAGTAAATGAAGAAGTACTCAGATCTTGTACTTGAGTAAATGTAGAAGTACTCAGATCTTGTTGTAAATGTAGAAGTACTCAGATTTTGTAGTAAAAGTAGAAGTACTCAGATCTTGTACTTGAGTAAAAGTAGAAGTACTCAGATCTTGTAGTAAAAGTAGAAGTACTCAGATATTATGTTTGAGTAAAAGTAGAAGTACTCAGATCTTGTAGTAAAAGTAGAAGTACTCAGATCTTGTAGTAAATGTAGAAGTACTCAGATATTGTACTTGAGTAAATGAAGAAGTACTCAGATCTTGTACTTGAGTAAATGTAGAAGTACTCAGATCTTGTAGTAAATGTAGAAGTACTCAGATCTTGTACTTGAGTAAAAGTAGAAGTACTCAGATCTTGTAGTAAATGTAGAAGTACTCAGATCTTGTACTTGAGTAAACGTAGAAGTACTCAGATCTTGTAGTAAAAGTAGAAGTACTCAGATCTTGTAGTAAATGTAGAAGTACTCAGATCTTGTACTTGAGTAAATGAAGAAATACTCAGATATTGTACTTGAGTAAATGTAGAAGTACTCAGATCTTGTAGTAAATGTAGAAGTACTCAGATCTTGTACTTGAGTAAATGTAGAAGTACTCAGATCTTGTAGTAAAAGTAGAAGTACTCAGATATTGTACTTGAGTAAAAGTAAAAGTACTCAAATCTTGTAGTAAAAGTAGAAGTACTCAGATATTGTACTTGAGTAAAAGTAAAAGTACTCAAATCTTGTAGTAAAAGTAGAAGTACTCAGATATTGTACTTGAGTAAAAGTAGAAGTACTCAGATCTTGTAGTAAAAGTAGAAGTACTCAGATCTTGTTGTAAAATTAGAAGTACTCAGATCTTGTAGTAAAAGTAAAAGTACTCAGATCTTGTAGTAAATGTAGAAGTACTCAGATCTTGTACTTGAGTAAATGTAGAAGTACTCAGATCTTGTAGTAAAAGTAGAAGTACTCAGATCTTGTAGTAAAAGTAGAAGTACTCAGATATTGTAGTAAATGTAGAAGTACTCAGATATTGTACTTGAGTAAATGAAGAAGTACTCAGATATTTTACTTGAGTAAATGTAGAAGTACTCAGATCTTGTAGTAAAAGTAGAAGTACTCAAATCTTGTACTTGAGTAAATGTAGAAGTACTCAGATCTTGTAGTAAATGTAGAAGTACTCAGATCTTGTACTTGAGTAAATGTAGAAGTACTCAGATCTTGTAGTAAACGTAGAAGTAGTCAGACCTTGTACTTGAGTAAAAGTAGAAGTACTCAGATCTTGTAGTAAAAGTAGAAGTACTCAGATATTGTACTTGAGTAAAAGTAGAAGTACTCAGATCTTGTAGTAAAAGTAGAAGTACTCAGATCTTGTAGTAAATGTAGAAGTACTCAGATCTTGTAATTGAGTAAATGAAGAAGTACTCAGATCTTGTACTGGAGTAAATGTAGAAGTACTCAGATCTTGTAGTAAATGTAGAAGTACTCAGATCTTGTACTTGAGTAAATGTAGAAGTACTCAGATATTATACTTGAGTAAAAGTAGATGTACTCAGATATTTTAGTAAAAGTAGAAGTACTCAAATCTTGTACTAGATTAAAAGTAGAAGTACTCAGATCTTGTAGTAAAAGTAGAAGTACTCAGATATTGTAGTACATTTAGAAGTACTCAGATCTTGTACTTGAGTAAATGAAGAAGTACTCAGATATTGTACTTGAGTAAATGTAGAAGTACTCAGATCTTGTACTTGAGTAAAAGTAGAAGTACCCAGATCTTGTAGTAAAACTAGAAGTACTCAGATATTG
The DNA here is from genome assembly GCF_949606895.1 of Notothenia rossii. Taxonomy (NCBI): domain Eukaryota; kingdom Metazoa; phylum Chordata; class Actinopteri; order Perciformes; family Nototheniidae; genus Notothenia; species Notothenia rossii. Next base: position 506,460 of record NW_027640159.1, read on the forward strand.
TGTTTGAGTAGAAGTACTCAGATCTTGTAGTAAAAGTAGAAGTACTCAGATCTTGTACTTGAGTAAAAGTAGAAGTACTCAGATCTTGTAGTAAAAGTAGAAGTACTCAGATTTTGTAGTAAAAGTAGAAGTACTCAGATCTTGTACTTGAGTAAAAGTAGAAGTACTCAGATCTTGTAGTAAAAGTAGAAGTACTCAGATATTATGTTTGAGTAAAAGTAGAAGTACTCAGATCTTGTAGTAAAAGTAGAAGTACTCAGATCTTGTAGTAAATGTAGAGGTACTCAGATATTGTACTTGAGTAAATGAAGAAGTACTCAGATCTTGTACTTGAGTAAATGTAGAAGTACTCAGATCTTGTAGTAAATGTAGAAGTACTCAGATCTTGTACTTGAGTAAAAGTAGAAGTACTCAGATCTTGTAGTAAAAGTAGAAGTACTCAGATATTGTAGTAAATGTAGAAGTACTCAGATCTTGTACTTGAGTAAACGTAGAAGTACTCAGATCTTGTAGTAAAAGTAGAAGTACTCAGATATTGTAGTAAATGTAGAAGTACTCAGATCTTGTACTTGAGTAAATGAAGAAATACTCAGATATTGTACTTGAGTAAATGAAGAAGTACTCAGATATTGTACTTGAGTAAAAGTAAAAGTACTCAAATCTTGTAGTAAAAGTAGAAGTACTCAGATATTGTACTTGAGTAAAAGTAGAAGTACTCAGATCTTGTAGTAAAAGTAGAAGTACTCAGATCTTGTTGTAAAATTAGAAGTACTCAGATCTTGTAGTAAAAGTAAAAGTACTCAGATCTTGTAGTAAATGTAGAAGTACTCAGATCTTGTACTTGAGTAAATGTAGAAGTACTCAGATCTTGTAGTAAAAGTAGAAGTACTCAGATCTTGTAGTAAAAGTAGAAGTACTCAGATATTGTAGTAAATGTAGAAGTACTCAGATATTGTACTTGAGTAAATGAAGAAGTACTCAGATATTTTACTTGAGTAAATGTAGAAGTACTCAGATCTTGTAGTAAAAGTAGAAGTACTCAAATCTTGTACTTGAGTAAATGTAGAAGTACTCAGATCTTGTAGTAAATGTAGAAGTACTCAGATCTTGTACTTGAGTAAATGTAGAAGTACTCAGATCTTGTAGTAAACGTAGAAGTAGTCAGACCTTGTACTTGAGTAAAAGTAGAAGTACTCAGATCTTGTAGTAAAAGTAGAAGTACTCAGATATTGTACTTGAGTAAAAGTAGAAGTACTCAGATCTTGTAGTAAAAGTAGAAGTACTCAGATCTTGTAGTAAATGTAGAAGTACTCAGATCTTGTAATTGAGTAAATGAAGAAGTACTCAGATCTTGTACTGGAGTAAATGTAGAAGTACTCAGATCTTGTAGTAAATGTAGAAGTACTCAGATCTTGTACTTGAGTAAATGTAGAAGTACTCAGATATTATACTTGAGTAAAAGTAGATGTACTCAGATATTTTAGTAAAAGTAGAAGTACTCAAATCTTGTACTTGATTAAAAGTAGAAGTACTCAGATCTTGTAGTAAAAGTAGAAGTACTCAGATCTTGTAGTACATTTAGAAGTACTCAGATCTTGTACTTGAGTAAATGAAGAAGTACTCAGATATTGTACTTGAGTAAAAGTAGAAGTACCCAGATCTTGTAGTAAAACTAGAAGTACTCAGATATTGTGTTTGAGTAAAAGTAGAAGTACTCAGATCTTGTAGTAAAAGTAGAAGTTCTCAGATCTTGTAGTAAATGTAGAAGTACTCAGATCTTGTACTTGAGTAAATGAAGAAGTACTCAGATCTTGAACTTGAGTAAATGTAGAAGTACTCAGATCTTGTAGTAAAAGTAGAAGTACTCAGATCTTATACTTGGGTAAAAGTAGAAGTACTCAGATCTTGTAGTAAAAGTAGAAGTACTCAGATCTTGTAGTAAATGTAGAAGTACTCAGATCTTATACTTGAGTAAATGTAGAAGTACTCAGATCTTGTAGTAAAAGTAGAAGTACTCAGATCTTGTAGTAAATGTAGAAGTACTCAGATCTTGTAGTAAAAGTAGAAGTACTCAGATCTTGTACTTGAGTAAAAGTAGAAGTCCTCAAATCTTGTAGTAAAAGTAGAAGTACTCAGATATTGTACTTGAGTAAATGAAGAAGTACTCAGATCTTGTACTTGAGTAAAAGTAGAAGTACTCAGATCTTGTAGTAAATGTAGAAGTACTCAGATATTGTACTTGAGTAAATGAAGAAGTACTCAGATCTTGTACTTGAGTAAATGTAGAAGTACTCAGATCTTGTAGTAAATGTAGAAGTACTCAGATCTTGTACTTGAGTAAAAGTAGAAGTACTCAGATCTTGTAGTAAAAGTAGAAGTACTCAGATATTGTAGTAAATGTAGAAGTACTCAGATCTTGTACTTGAGTAAACGTAGAAGTACTCAGATCTTGTAGTAAAAGTAGAAGTACTCAGATCTTGTAGTAAATGTAGAAGTACTCAGATCTTGTACTTGAGTAAATGAAGAAATACTCAGATATTGTACTTGAGTAAATGTAGAAGTACTCAGATCTTGTAGTAAATGTAGAAGTACTCAGATCTTGTACTTGAGTAAATGTAGAAGTACTCAGATATTGTAGTAAAAGTAGAAGTACTCAGATCTTGTTGTAAAATTAGAAGTACTCAGATCTTGTAGTAAAAGTAAAAGTACTCAGATCTTGTAGTAAATGTAGAAGTACTCAGATATTGTACTTGAGTAAATGTAGAAGTACTCAGATCTTGTAGTAAAAGTAGAAGTACTCAGATCTTGTAGTAAAAGTAGAAGTACTCAGATCTTGTAGTAAATGTAGAAGTACTCAGATCTTGTACTTGAGTAAATGAAGAAGTACTCAGATATTTTACTTGAGTAAATGTAGAAGTACTCAGATCTTGTAGTAAAAGTAGAAGTACTCAAATATTGTACTTGAGTAAATGTAGAAGTACTCAGATCTTGTAGTAAATGTAGAAGTACTCAGATCTTGTACTTGAGTAAATGTAGAAGTACTCAGATCTTGTAGTAAACGTAGAAGTAGTCAGACCTTGTACTTGAGTAAAGGTAGAAGTACTCAGATCTTGTAGTAAAAGTAGAAGTACTCAGATATTGTACTTGAGTAAAAGTAGAAGTACTCAGATCTTGTAGTAAAAGTAGAAGTACTCAGATCTTGTCGTAAATGTAGAAGTACTCAGATCTTGTAATTGAGTAAATGAAGAAGTACTCAGATCTTGTACTGGAGTAAATGTAGAAGTACTCAGATCTTGTAGTAAATGTAGAAGTACTCAGATCTTTTACTTGAGTAAATGTAGAAGTACTCAGATATTATACTTGAGTAAAAGTAGATGTACTCAGATATTTTAGTAAAAGTAGAAGTACTCAAATCTTGTACTTGATTAAAAGTAGAAGTACTCAGATCTTGTAGTAAAAGTAGAAGTACTCAGATCTTGTACTTGAGTAAAAGTAGAAGTCCTCGAATCTTGTAGTAAAAGTAGAAGTACTCAGATATTGTACTTGAGTAAATGAAGAAGTACTCAGATCTTGTACTTGAGTAAATGTAGAAGTACTCAGATCTTGTTGTTAATGTAGAAGTACTCAGATTTTGTAGTAAAAGTAGAAGTACTCAGATCTTGTACTTGAGTAAAAGTAGAAGTACTCAGATCTTGTAGTAAAAGTAGAAGTACTCAGATATTATGTTTGAGTAAAAGTAGAAGTACTCAGATCTTGTAGTAAAAGTAGAAGTACTCAGATCTTGTAGTAAATGTAGAAGTACTCAGATATTGTACTTGAGTAAATGAAGAAGTACTCAGATCTTGTACTTGAGTAAATGTAGAAGTACTCAGATCTTGTAGTAAATGTAGAAGTACTCAGATATTGTACTTGAGTAAAAGTAGAAGTACTCAGATCTTGTAGTAAAAGTAGAAGTACTCAGATATTGTAGTAAATGTAGAAGTACTCAGATCTTGTACTTGAGTAAACATAGAAGTACTCAGATCTTGTAGTAAATGTAGAAGTACTCAGATCTTGTAGTAAATGTAGAAGTACTCAGATCTTGTACTTGAGTAAATGAAGAAATACTCAGATATTGTACTTGAGTAAATGTAGAAGTACTCAGATCTTGTAGTAAATGTAGAAGTACTCAGATCTTGTACTTGAGTAAATGTAGAAGTACTCAGATCTTGTAGTAAAAGTAGAAGTACTCAGATATTGTACTTGAGTAAAAGTAAAAGTACTCAAATCTTGTAGTAAAAGTAGAAGTACTCAGATATTGTACTTGAGTAAAAGTAGAAGTACTCAGATCTTGTAGTAAAAGTAGAAGTACTCAGATCTTGTAGTAAAGTTAGAAGTAATAAGATCTTGTAGTAACAGTAGAAGTACTCAGATATTGTACTTGAGTAAAAGTAAAAGTACTCAGATCTTGTAGTAAAAGTAGAAGTACTCAGATATTGTACTTGAGTAAAAGTAAAAGTACTCAGATCTTGTAGTAAAAGTAGAAGTACTCAGATCTTGTACTTGAGTAAAAGTAGAAGTATTCAGATCTTGTAGTAAAAGTAGAAGTACTCAGATATTTGGTTCGAGTAAAAGTAGAAGTACTCAGATCTTGTAGTAAAAGTAGAAGTACTCAGATCTTGTAGTAAATGTAAAAGTACTCAGATCTTGTACTTGAGTAAATGAAGAATTACTCAGATCTTGTACTTGAGTAAATGTAGAAGTACTCAGATCTGAGTAAATGTAGAAGTACTCAGATCTTGTACTTGAGTAAATGAAGAAATACTCAGATATTGTACTTGAGTAAATGAAGAAGTACTCAGATATTGTACTTGAGTAAAAGTAAAAGTACTCAAATCTTGTAGTAAAAGTAGAAGTACTCAGATATTGTACTTGAGTAAAAGTAGAAGTACTCAGATCTTGTAGTAAAAGTAGAAGTACTCAGATCTTGTTGTAAAATTAGAAGTACTCAGATCTTGTAGTAAAAGTAAAAGTACTCAGATCTTGTAGTAAATGTAGAAGTACTCAGATCTTGTACTTGAGTAAATGTAGAAGTACTCAGATCTTGTAGTAAAAGTAGAAGTACTCAGATCTTGTAGTAAAAGTAGAAGTACTCAAATCTTGTACTTGAGTAAATGTAGAAGTACTCAGATCTTGTAGTAAATGTAGAAGTACTCAGATCTTGTACTTGAGTAAATGTAGAAGTACTCAGATCTTGTAGTAAACGTAGAAGTAGTCAGACCTTGTACTTGAGTAAAAGTAGAAGTACTCAGATCTTGTAGTAAAAGAAGAAGTACTCAGATATTGTACTTGAGTAAAAGTAGAAGTACTCAGATCTTGTAGTAAAAGTAGAAGTACTCAGATCTTGTAGTAAATGTAGAAGTACTCAGATCTTGTAATTGAGTAAATGAAGAAGTACTCAGATCTTGTTCTGGAGTAAATGTAGAAGTACTCAGATCTTGTAGTAAATGTAGAAGTACTCAGATCTTGTACTTGAGTAAATGTAGAAGTACTCAGATATTATACTTGAGTAAAAGTAGATGTACTCAGATATTTTAGTAAAAGTAGAAGTACTCAAATCTTGTACTTGATTAAAAGTAGAAGTACTCAGATCTTGTAGTAAAAGTAGAAGTACTCAGATCTTGTAGTACATTTAGAAGTACTCAGATCTTGTACTTGAGTAAATGAAGAAGTACTCAGATATTGTACTTGAGTAAATGTAGAAGTACTCAGATCTTGTACTTGAGTAAAAGTAGAAGTACCCAGATCTTGTAGTAAAACTAGAAGTACTCAGATATTGTGTTTGAGTAAAAGTAGAAGTACTCAGATCTTGTAGTAAAAGTAGAAGTTCTCAGATCTTGTAGTAAATGTAGAAGTACTCAGATCTTGTACTTGAGTAAATGAAGAAGTACTCAGATCTTGAACTTGAGTAAATGTAGAAGTACTCAGATCTTGTAGTAAATATAGAAGTACTCAGATATTGTACTTGAGTAAAAGTAGAAGTACTATGATCTTGTAGTAAATGTAGAAGTACTCAGATCTTGTACTTGAGTAAATGTAGAAGTACTCTGATCTTGTAGTAAAAGTAGAAGTACTCAGATCTTATACTTGGGTAAAAGTAGAAGTACTCAGATCTTGTAGTAAAAGTAGAAGTACTCAGATCTTGTAGTAAAAGTAGAAGTACTCAGATCTTGTTGTAAAATTAGAAGTACTCAGATCTTGTAGTAAAAGTAAAAGTACTCAGATCTTGTAGTAAATGTAGAAGTACTCAGATCTTGTACTTGAGTAAATGTAGAAGTACTCAGATCTTGTAGTAAAAGTAGAAGTACTCAGATCTTGTAGTAAAAGTAGAAGTACTCAGATATTGTAGTAAATGTAGAAGTACTCAGATATTGTACTTGAGTAAATGAAGAAGTACTCAGATATTTTACTTGAGTAAATGTAGAAGTACTCAGATCTTGTAGTAAAAGTAGAAGTACTCAAATCTTGTACTTGAGTAAATGTAGAAGTACTCAGATCTTGTAGTAAATGTAGAAGTACTCAGATCTTGTACTTGAGTAAATGTAGAAGTACTCAGATCTTGTAGTAAACGTAGAAGTAGTCAGACCTTGTACTTGAGTAAAAGTATTAGTACTCAGATCTTGTAGTAAAAGTAGAAGTACTCAGATATTGTACTTGAGTAAAAGTAGAAGTACTCAGATCTTGTAGTAAAAGTAGAAGTACTCAGATCTTGTAGTAAATGTAGAAGTACTCAGATCTTGTAATTGAGTAAATGAAGAAGTACTCAGATCTTGTACTGGAGTAAATGTAGAAGTACTCAGATCTTGTAGTAAATGTAGAAGTACTCAGATCTTGTACTTGAGTAAATGTAGAAGTACTCAGATATTATACTTGAGTAAAAGTAGATGTACTCAGATATTTTAGTAAAAGTAGAAGTACTCAAATCTTGTACTTGATTAAAAGTAGAAGTACTCAGATCTTGTAGTAAAAGTAGAAGTACTCAGATCTTGTAGTACATTTAGAAGTACTCAGATCTTGTACTTGAGTAAATGAAGAAGTACTCAGATATTGTACTTGAGTAAATGTAGAAGTACTCAGATCTTGTACTTGAGTAAAAGTAGAAGTACCCAGATCTTGTAGTAAAACTAGAAGTACTCAGATATTGTGTTTGAGTAAAAGTAGAAGTACTCAGATCTTGTAGTAAAAGTAGAAGTTCTCAGATCTTGTAGTAAATGTAGAAGTACTCAGATCCTGTACTTGAGTAAATGAAGAAGTACTCAGATCTTGAACTTGAGTAAATGTAGAAGTACTCAGATCTTGTAGTAAATATAGAAGTACTCAGATATTGTACTTGAGTAAAAGTAGAAGTACTCAGATCTTGTAGTAAAAGTAGAAGTACTCAGATCTTGTAGTAAATGTAGAAGTACTCAGATATTGTACTTGAGTAAATGTAGAAGTACTCTGATCTTGTAGTAAAAGTAGAAGTACTCAGATCTTATACTTGGGTAAAAGTAGAAGTACTCAGATCTTGTAGTAAAAGTAGAAGTACTCAGATCTTGTAGTAAATGTAGAAGTACTCAGATCTTATACTTGAGTAAATGTAGAAGTACTCAGATCTTGTAGTAAAAGTAGAAGTACTCAGATCTTGTAGTAAATGTAGAAGTACTCAGATCTTGTAGTAAAAGTAGAAGTACTCAGATCTTGTACTTGAGTAAAAGTAGAAGTCCTTAAATCTTGTAGTAAAAGTAGAAGTACTCAGATATTGTACTTGAGTAAATGAAGAAGTACTCAGATCTTGTACTTGAGTAAATGTAGAAGTACTCAGATCTTGTTGTAAATGTAGAAGTACTCAGATTTTGTAGTAAAAGTAGAAGTACTCAGATCTTGTACTTGAGTAAAAGTAGAAGTACTCAGATCTTGTAGTAAAAGTAGAAGTACTCAGATATTATGTTTGAGTAAAAGTAGAAGTACTCAGATCTTGTAGTAAAAGTAGAAGTACTCAGATCTTGTAGTAAATGTAGAAGTACTCAGATATTGTACTTGAGTAAATGAAGAAGTACTCAGATCTTGTACTTGAGTAAATGTAGAAGTACTCAGATCTTGTAGTAAATGTAGAAGTACTCAGATCTTGTACTTGAGTAAAAGTAGAAGTACTCAGATCTTGTAGTAAAAGTAGAAGTACTCAGATATTGTAGTAAATGTAGAAGTACTCAGATCTTGTACTTGAGTAAACGTAGAAGTACTCAGATCTTGTAGTAAAAGTAGAAGTACTCAGATATTGTACTTGAGTAAAAGTAGAAGTACTCAGATCTTGTACTTGAGTAAATGTAAAAGTACTAAGATCTTGTATTAAAAGTAGAAGTACTCAGATCTTGTTGAGTAAATGAAGAAGTACTCAGATCTTGTTCTTGAGTAAATGTAGAAGTACTCAGATTTTGTACTTGAGTAAATGCAGAAGTACTCAGATCTTGCAGTAAAAGTAGAAGTACTCAGATCTTGTTGAGTAAATGAAGAAGTACTCAGATCTTGTACTTGAGTAAATGAAGAAGTACTCAGATATTGTACTTGAGTAAATGTATAAGTACTCAGATCTTGTAGTAAAAGTAGAAGTACTCAGATCTTGTAGTAAAAGTAGAAGTACTCAGATATTGTAGTAAATGTAGAAGTACTCAGATCTTGTACTTGAGTAAATGAAGAAGTACTCAGATATTTTACTTGAGTAAATGTAGAAGTACTCAGATCTTGTAGTAAAAGTAGAAGTACTCAAATATTGTACTTGAGTAAATGTAGAAGTACTCAGATCTTGTAGTAAATGTAGAAGTACTCAGATCTTGTACTTGAGTAAATGTAGAAGTACTCAGATCTTGTAGTAAACGTAGAAGTAGTCAGACCTTGTACTTGAGTAAAGGTAGAAGTACTCAGATCTTGTAGTAAAAGTAGAAGTACTCAGATATTGTACTTGAGTAAAAGTAGAAGTACTCAGATCTTGTAGTAAAAGTAGAAGTACTCAGATCTTGTAGTAAATGTAGAAGTACTCAGATCTTGTAATTGAGTAAATGAAGAAGTACTCAGATCTTGTACTGGAGTAAATGTAGAAGTACTCAGATATTTTACTTGAGTAAATGTAGAAGTACTCAGATATTATACTTGAGTAAAAGTAGATGTACTCAGATATTTTAGTAAAAGTAGAAGTACTCAGATATTGTACTTGAGTAAAAGTAGAAGTACTCAGATCTTGTAGTAAAAGTAGAAGTACTCAGATCTTGTAGTAAAGTTAGAAGTAATAAGATCTTGTAGTAACAGTAGAAGTACTCAGATCTTGTAGTAAATGTAGAAGTACTCAGATATTGTACTTGAGTAAAAGTAGAAGTACTCAGATCTTGTAGTAAAAGTAGAAGTACTCAGATCTTGTACTTGAGTAAAAGTAGAAGTACTCAGATCTTGTAGTAAAAGTAGAAGTACTCAGATATTTGGTTCGAGTAAAAGTAGAAGTACTCAGATCTTGTAGTAAAAGTAGAAGTACTCAGATCTTGTAGTAAATGTAAAAGTACTCAGATCTTGTACTTGAGTAAATGAAGAATTACTCAGATCTTGTACTTGAGTAAATGTAGAAGTACTCAGATCTTGTACTAAATGTAGAAGTACTCAGATATTGTACTTGAGTAAAAGTAGAAGTACTCAGATCTTGTAGTAAAAGTAGAAGTACTCAGATCTTGTAGTAAATCTAGAAGTACTCAGATCTTGTACTTGAGTAAATGTAGAAGTACTCAGATCTTGTAGTAAAAGTAGAAGTACTCAGATATTGTACTTGAGTAAAAGTAGAAGTACTCAGATCTTGTAGTAAATGTAGAAGTACTCAGATCTTGTACTTGAGTAAATGAAGAAGTACTCAGATCTTGTACTTGAGTAAATGAAGAAGTACTCAGATCTTGTAGTAAATGTAGAAGTACTCAGATATTGTACTTGAGTAAAAGTAGAAGTACTCAGATCTTGTAGTAAAAGTAGAAGTACTCAGATCTTGTAGTAAATGTAGAAGTACTCAGATCTTGTAGTACATGTAGAAGTACTCAGATCTTGTACTTGAGTAAATGAAGAAGTACTCAGATATTGTACTTGAGTAAATGTAGAAGTACTCAGATCTTGTAGTAAAAGTAGAAGTACTCAGATCTTGTACTTGAGTAAAAGTAGAAGTACTCAGATCTTGTAGTAAAAGTAGAAGTACTCAGATATTATGTTTGAGTAAAAGTAGAAGTACTCAGATCTTGTAGTAAAAGTAGAAGTACTCAGATCTTGTAGTAAATGTAGAAGTACTCAGATATTGTACTTGAGTAAATGAAGAAGTACTCAGATCTTGTACTTGAGTAAATGTAGAAGTACTCAGATCTTGTAGTAAATGTAGAAGTACTCAGATATTGTACTTGAGTAAAAGTAGAAGTACTCAGATCTTGTAGTAAAAGTAGAAGTACTCAGATATTGTAGTAAATGTAGAAGTACTCAGATCTTGTACTTGAGTAAACATAGAAGTACTCAGATCTTGTAGTAAATGTAGAAGTACTCAGATCTTGTAGTAAATGTAGAAGTACTCAGATCTTGTACTTGAGTAAATGAAGAAATACTCAGATATTGTACTTGAGTAAATGTAGAAGTACTCAGATCTTGTAGTAAATGTAGAAGTACTCAGATCTTGTACTTGAGTAAATGTAGAAGTACTCAGATCTTGTAGTAAAAGTAGAAGTACTCAGATATTGTACTTGAGTAAAAGTAAAAGTACTCAAATCTTGTAGTAAAAGTAGAAGTACTCAGATATTGTACTTGAGTAAAAGTAGAAGTACTCAGATCTTGTAGTAAAAGTAGAAGTACTCAGATCTTGTAGTAAAGTTAGAAGTAATAAGATCTTGTAGTAACAGTAGAAGTACTCAGATATTGTACTTGAGTAAAAGTAAAAGTACTCAGATCTTGTAGTAAAAGTAGAAGTACTCAGATATTGTACTTGAGTAAAAGTAAAAGTACTCAGATCTTGTAGTAAAAGTAGAAGTACTCAGATCTTGTACTTGAGTAAAAGTAGAAGTATTCAGATCTTGTAGTAAAAGTAGAAGTACTCAGATATTTGGTTCGAGTAAAAGTAGAAGTACTCAGATCTTGTAGTAAAAGTAGAAGTACTCAGATCTTGTAGTAAATGTAAAAGTACTCAGATCTTGTACTTGAGTAAATGAAGAATTACTCAGATCTTGTACTTGAGTAAATGTAGAAGTACTCAGATCTTGTACTAAATGTAGAAGTACTCAGATATTGTACTTGAGTAAAAGTAGAAGTACTCAGATCTTGTAGTAAAAGTAGAAGTACTCAGATCTTGTAGTAAATCTAGAAGTACTCAGATCTTGTACTTGAGTAAATGTAGAAGTACTCAGATCTTGTAGTAAAAGTAGAAGTACTCAGATATTGTACTTGAGTAAAAGTAGAAGTACTCAGATCTTGTAGTAAAAGTAGAAGTACTCAGATCTTGTAGTAAATGTAGAAGTACTCAGATCTTGTAGTACATGTAGAAGTACTCAGATCTTGTACTTGAGTAAATGAAGAAGTACTCAGATATTGTACTTGAGTAAATGTAGAAGTACTCAGATCTTGTAGTAAAAGTAGAAGTACTCAGATCTTGTACTTGAGTAAAAGTAGAAGTACTCAGATCTTGTAGTAAAAGTAGAATTACTCAGATATTATGTTTGAGTAAAAGTAGAAGTACTCAGATCTTGTAGTAAAAGTAGAAGTACTCAGATCTTGTAGTAAATGTAGAAGTACTCAGATATTGTACTTGAGTAAATGAAGAAGTACTCAGATCTTGTACTTGAGTAAATGTAGAAGTACTCAGATCTTGTAGTAAATGTAGAAGTACTCAGATATTGTACTTGAGTAAAAGTAGAAGTACTCAGATCTTGTAGTAAAAGTAGAAGTACTCAGATATTGTAGTAAATGTAGAAGTACTCAGATCTTGTACTTGAGTAAACATAGAAGTACTCAGATCTTGTAGTAAATGTAGAAGTACTCAGATCTTGTAGTAAATTTAGAAGTACTCAGATCTTGTACTTGAGTAAATGAAGAAATACTCAGATATTGTACTTGAGTAAATGTAGAAGTACTCAGATCTTGTAGTAAATGTAGAAGTACTCAGATCTTGTACTTGAGTAAATGTAGAAGTACTCAGATCTTGTAGTAAAAGTAGAAGTACTCAGATATTGTACTTGAGTAAAAGTAAAAGTACTCAAATCTTGTAGTAAAAGTAGAAGTACTCAGATATTGTACTTGAGTAAAAGTAGAAGTACTCAGATCTTGTAGTAAAAGTAGAAGTACTCAGATCTTGTTGTAAAATTAGAAGTACTCAGATCTTGTAGTAAAAGTAAAAGTACTCAGATCTTGTAGTAAATGAAGAAGTACTCAGATCTTGTACTTGAGTAAATGTAGAAGTACTCAGATCTTGTACTTGAGTAAAAGTAGAAGTACTCAAATCTTGTACTTGAGTAAATGTAGAAGTACTCAGATCTTGTAGTAAATGTAGAAGTACTCAGATCTTGTACTTGAGTAAATGTAGAAGTACTCAGATCTTGTAGTAAACGTAGAAGTATTCTGATCTTGTACTTGAGTAAAAGTAGAAGTACTCAGATCTTGTAGTAAAAGTAGAAGTACTCAGATCTTGTTGTAAAATTAGAAGTACTCAGATCTTGTAGTAAAAGTAAAAGTACTCAGATCTTGTAGTAAATGTAGAAGTACTCAGATCTTGTACTTGAGTAAATGTAGAAGTACTCAGATCTTGTAGTAAAAGTAGAAGTACTCAGATCTTGTAGTAAAAGTAGAAGTACTCAGATATTGTAGTAAATGTAGAAGTACTCAGATATTGTACTTGAGTAAATGAAGAAGTACTCAGATATTGTACTTGAGTAAATGTAGAAGTACTCAGATATTGTAGTAAATGTAGAAGTACTCAGATCTTGTACTTGAGTAAATGTAGAAGTACTCAGATCTTGTAGTAAACGTAGAAGTATTCAGATCTTGTACTTGAGTAAAAGTAGAAGTACTCAGATCTTGTAGTAAAAGTAGAAGTACTCAGATATTGTACTTGAGTAAAAGTAGAAGTACTCAGATCTTGTAGTAAAAGTAGAAGTACTCAAATCTTGTACTTGATTAAAAGTAGAAGTACTCAGATCTTGTAGTAAAAGTAGAAGTACTCAGATATTGTACTTGAGTAAAAGTAGAAGTACTCAGATCTTGTAGTAAAAGTAGAAGTACTCAGATCTTGTAATTGAGTAAATGAAGAAGTACTCAGATCTTGTACTTGAGTAAATGTAGAAGTACTCAGATCTTGTAGTAAATGTAGAAGTACTCAGATCTTGTACTTGAGTAAATGTAGAAGTACTCAGATATTATACTTGAGTAAAAGTAGATGTACTCAGATATTTTAGTAAAAGTAGAAGTACTCAAATCTTGTACTTGATTAAAAGTAGAAGTACTCAGATATTTTAGTAAAAGTAGAAGTACTCAGATCTTGTAGTACATGTAGAAGTACTCAGATCTTGTACTTGAGTAAAAGTAGAAGTACTCAGATCTTGTAGTAAAAGTAGAAGTACTCAGATCTTGTAGTAAAATTAGAAGTACTCAGATCTTGTAGTAAAAGTAGAAGTACTCAGATCTTGTAGTAAATGTAGAAGTACTCAGATCTTGTACTTGAGTAAATGTAAAAGTACTAAGATCTTGTATTAAAAGTAGAAGTACTCAGATATTGTTGAGTAAATGAAGAAGTACTCAGATCTTGTACTTGAGTAAATGTAGAAGTACTCAGATTTTGTTGTAAATGTAGAAGTACTCAGATTTTGTACTTGAGTAAATGTAGAAGTACTCAGATCTTGCAGTAAAAGTAGAAGTACTCAGATCTTGTACTTGAGTAAAAGTAGAAGTACTCAGATCTTGTAGTAAAAGTAGAAGTACTCAGATCTTGTAGTAAAAGTAGAAGTACTCAGATATTGTACTTGAGTAAAAGTAGAAGTACTCAGATCTTGTAGTAAAAGTAGAAGTACTCAGATCTTGTAGTAAAATTAGAAGTACTCAGATCTTGTGGTAAAAGTAGAAGCACTCAGATCTTGTAGTAAATGTAGAAGTACTCAGATCTTGTACTTGAGTAAATGTAAAAGTACTAAGATCTTGTATTAAAAGTAGAAGTACTCAGATCTTGTTGAGTAAATGAAGAAGTACTCAGATCTTGTACTTGAGTTAATGTAGAAGTACTCAGATTTTGTTGTAAATGTAGAAGTACTCAGATTTTGTACTTGAGTAAATGTAGAAGTACTCAGATCTTGCAGTAAAAGTAGAAGTACTCAGATCTTGTACTTGAGTAAAAGTAGAAGTACTCAGATCTTGTAGTAAAAGTAGAAGTACTCAGATCTTGTAGTAAAAGTAGAAGTACTCAGATATTGTACTTGAGTAAAAGTAGAAGTACTCAGATCTTGTAGTAAAAGTAGAAGTACTCAGATATTGTACTTGAGTAAAAGTAGAAGTACTCAGATCTTGTAGTAAAAGTAGAAGTACTCAGATATTGTACTGGATTAAAAGTAGAAGTACTCAGATCTTGTAGTAAAAGTAGAAGTACTCAGATCTTGTAGTACATTTAGAAGTACTCAGATATTGTACTTGAGTAAATGTAGAAGTACTCAGATCTTGTAGTAAAAGTAGAAGTACTCAGATCTTGTACTTGTGTAAAAGTAGAAGTACTCAGATCTTGTAGTAAAAGTAGAAGTACTCAGATATTGTGTTTGAGTAAAAGTAGAAGTACTCAGATCTTGTAGTAAAAGTAGAAGTACTCAGATCTTGTAGTAAATGTAGAAGTACTCAGATCTTGTACTTGAGTAAATGAAGAAGTACTCAGATCTTGTACTTGAGTAAATGTAGAAGTACTCAGATATTGTAGTAAATGTAGAAGTACTCAGATATTGTACTTGAGTAAAAGTAGAAGTACTCAGATCTTGTAGTAAAAGTAGAAGTACTCAGATCTTGTAGTAAATGTAGAAGTACTCAGATATTGTACTTGAGTAAAAGTAGAAGTACTCAGATCTTGTAGTAAAAGTAGAAGTACTCAGATCTTGTAGTAAATGTAGAAGTACTCAGATCTTGTAGTACATGTAGAAGTACTCAGATCTTGTACTTGAGTAAATGAAGAAGTACTCAGATCTTGTAGTAAAATTAGAAGTACTCAGATCTTGTACTTGAGTAAAAGTAGAAGTACTCAGATCTTGTAGTAAAATTAGAAGTACTCAGATCTTGTACTTGAGTAAAAGTAGAAGTACTCAGATCTTGTAGTAAATGTAGAAGTACTCAGATCTTGTACTTGAGTAAATGAAGAAGTAATCAGATCTTGTACTTGAGTAAATGTAGAAGTACTCAGATCTTGTTGTAAATGTAGAAGTACTCAGATTTTGTAGTAAAAGTAGAAGTACTCAGATCTTGTACTTGAGTAAAAGTAGAAGTACTCAGATCTTGTAGTAAAAGTAGAAGTACTCAGATATTATGTTTGAGTAAAAGTAGAAGTACTCAGATCTTGTAGTAAAAGTAGAAGTACTCAGATCTTGTAGTAAATGTAGAAGTACTCAGATATTGTACTTGAGTAAATGAAGAAGTACTCAGATCTTGTACTTGAGTAAATTTAGAAGTACTCAGATCTTGTAGTAAATGTAGAAGTACTCAGATCTTGTACATGAGTAAAAGTAGAAGTACTCAGATCTTGTAGTAAAAGTAGAAGTACTCAGATATTGTAGTAAATGTAGAAGTACTCAGATCTTGTACTTGAGTAAACGTAGAAGTACTCAGATCTTGTAGTAAAAGTAGAAGTACTCAGATCTTGTAGTAAATGTAGAAGTACTCAGATCTTGTACTTGAGTAAATGAAGAAATACTCAGATATTGTACTTGAGTAAATGTAGAAGTACTCAGATCTTGTAGTAAATGTAGAAGTACTCAGGTCTTGTACTTGAGTAAATGTAGAAGTACTCAGATCTTGTAGTAAAAGTAGAAGTACTCAGATATTGTACTTGATTAAAAGTACTCAAATCTTGTAGTAAAAGTAGAAGTACTCAGATATTGTACTTGAGTAAAAGTAGAAGTACTCAGATCTTGTAGTAAAAGTAGAAGTACTCAGATCTTGTTGTAAAATTAGAAGTACTCAGATCTTGTAGTAAAAGTAAAAGTACTCAGATCTTGTAGTAAATGTAGAAGTACTCAGATCTTGTACTTGAGTAAATGTAGAAGTACTCAGATCTTGTAGTAAAAGTAGAAGTACTCAGATCTTGTAGTAAAAGTAGAAGTACTCAGATATTGTAGTAAATGTAGAAGTACTCAGATATTGTACTTGAGTAAATGAAGAAGTACTCAGATATTTTACTTGAGTAAATGTAGAAGTACTCAGATCTTGTAGTAAAAGTAGAAGTACTCAAATCTTGTACTTGAGTAAATGTAGAAGTACTCAGATCTTGTAGTAAATGTAGAAGTACTCAGATCTTGTACTTGAGTAAATGTAGAAGTACTCAGATCTTGTAGTAAACGTAGAAGTAGTCAGACCTTGTACTTGAGTAAAAGTAGAAGTACTCAGATCTTGTAGTAAAAGTAGAAGTACTCAGATCTTGTAGTAAATGTAGAAGTACTCAGATCTTGTAATTGAGTAAATGAAGAAGTACTCAGATCTTGTACTGGAGTAAATGTAGATGTACTCAGATCGTGTAGTAAATGTAGAAGTACTCAGATCTTGTACTTGAGTAAATGTAGAAGTACTCAGATATTATACTTGAGTAAAAGTAGATGTACTCAGATATTTTAGTAAAAGTAGAAGTACTCAAATATTGTACTTGATTAAAAGTAGAAGTACTCAGATCTTGTAGTAAAAGTAGAAGTACTCAGATCTTGTAGTACATTTAGAAGTACTCAGATCTTGTACTTGAGTAAATGTAGAAGTACTCAGATCTTGTACTTGAGTAAAAGTAGAAGTACCCAGATCTTGTAGTAAAACTAGAAGTACTCAGATATTGTGTTTGAGTAAAAGTAGAAGTACTCAGATCTTGTAGTAAAAGTAGAAGTTCTCAGATCTTGTAGTAAATGTAGAAGTACTCAGATCTTGTACTTGAGTAAATGAAGAAGTACTCAGATCTTGAACTTGAGTAAATGTAGAAGTACTCAGATCTTGTAATAAATATAGAAGTACTCAGATATTGTACTTGAGTAAAAGTAGAAGTACTCAGATCTTGTAGTAAAAGTAGAAGTACTCAGATCTTGTAGTAAATGTAGAAGTACTCAGATCTTGTACTTGAGTAAATGTAGAAGTACTCAGATCTTATACTTGGGTAAAAGTAGAAGTACTCAGATCTTGTAGTAAAAGTAGAAGTACTCAGATCTTGTAGTAAATGTAGAAGTACTCAGATCTTGAACTTGAGTCAATGAAGAAATACTCAGATCTTGTACTTGAGTAAATGTAGAAGTACTCAGATCTTTTAGTAAAAGTAGAAGTACTCAGATCTTGTACTTGAGTAAAAGTAGAAGTCCTCAAATCTTGTAGTAAAAGTAGAAGTACTCAGATATTGTACTTGAGTAAATGAAGAAGTACTCAGATCTTGTACTTGAGTAAATGTAGAAGTACTCAGATCTTGTTGTAAATGTAGAAGTACTCAGATTTTGTAGTAAAAGTAGAAGTACTCAGATCTTGTACTTGAGTAAAAGTAGAAGTACTCAGATCTTGTAGTAAAAGTAGAAGTACTCAGATATTATGTTTGAGTAAAAGTAGAAGTACTCAGATCTTGTAGTAAAAGTAGAAGTACTCAGATCTTGTAGTAAATGTAGAAGTACTCAGATATTGTACTTGAGTAAATGAAGAAGTACTCAGATCTTGTACTTGAGTAAATGTAGAAGTACTCAGATCTTGTAGTAAATGTAGAAGTACTCAGATCTTGTACTTGAGTAAAAGTAGAAGTACTCAGATCTTGTAGTAAAAGTAGAAGTACTCAGATATTGTAGTAAATGTAGAAGTACTCAGATCTTGTACTTGAGTAAATGTAGAAGTACTCAGATCTTGTAGTAAAAGTAGAAGTACTCAGATCTTGTAGTAAATGTAGAAGTACTCAGATCTTGTACTTGAGTAAATGAAGAAATACTCAGATATTGTACTTGAGTAAATGAAGAAGTACTCAGATATTGTACTTGAGTAAAAGTAAAAGTACTCAAATCTTGTAGTAAAAGTAGAAGTACTCAGATATTGTACTTGAGTAAAAGTAGAAGTACTCAGATCTTGTAGTAAAAGTAGAAGTACTCAGATCTTGTTGTAAAATTAGAAGTACTCAGATCTTGTAGTAAAAGTAAAAGTACTCAGATCTTGTAGTAAATGTAGAAGTACTCAGATATTGTACTTGAGTAAATGTAGAAGTACTCAGATCTTGTAGTAAAAGTAGAAGTACTCAGATCTTGTAGTAAATGTAGAAGTACTCAGATCTTGTAGTAAAAGTAGAAGTACTCAAATCTTGTACTTGAGTAAATGTAGAAGTACTCAGATCTTGTAGTAAATGTAGAAGTACTCAGATCTTGTACTTGAGTAAATGTAGAAGTACTCAGATCTTGTAGTAAACGTAGAAGTAGTCAGACCTTGTACTTGAGTAAAAGTAGAAGTACTCAGATCTTGTAGTAAAACTAGAAGTACTCAGATATTGTACTTGAGTAAAAGTAGAAGTACTCAGATCTTGTAGTAAAAGTAGAAGTACTCAGATCTTGTAGTAAAAGTAGAAGTACTCAGATCTTGTAGTAAAACTAGAAGTACTCAGATATTGTACTTGAGTAAAAGTAGAAGTACTCAGATCTTGTAGTAAAAGTAGAAGTACTCAGATCTTGTAGTAAATGTAGAAGTACTCAGATCTTGTAATTGAGTAAATGAAGAAGTACTCAGATCTTGTACTGGAGTAAATGTAGAAGTACTCAGATCTTGTAGTAAATGTAGAAGTACTCAGATCTTGTACTTGAGTAAATGTAGAAGTACTCAGATATTATACTTGAGTAAAAGTAGATGTACTCAGATATTTTAGTAAAAGTAGAAGTACTCAGATCTTGTAGTACATTTAGAAGTACTCAGGTCTTGTACTTGAGTAAATGTAGAAGTACTCAGATCTTGTAGTAAAAGTAGAAGTACTCAGATATTGTACTTGATTAAAAGTACTCAAATCTTGTAGTAAAAGTAGAAGTACTCAGATATTGTACTTGAGTAAAAGTAGAAGTACTCAGATCTTGTAGTAAAAGTAGAAGTACTCAGATCTTGTTGTAAAATTAGAAGTACTCAGATCTTGTAGTAAAAGTAAAAGTACTCAGATCTTGTAGTAAATGTAGAAGTACTCAGATCTTGTACTTGAGTAAATGTAGAAGTACTCAGATCTTGTAGTAAAAGTAGAAGTACTCAGATCTTGTAGTAAAAGTAGAAGTACTCAGATATTGTAGTAAATGTAGAAGTACTCAGATATTGTACTTGAGTAAATGAAGAAGTACTCAGATATTTTACTTGAGTAAATGTAGAAGTACTCAGATCTTGTAGTAAAAGTAGAAGTACTCAAATCTTGTACTTGAGTAAATGTAGAAGTACTCAGATCTTGTAGTAAATGTAGAAGTACTCAGATCTTGTACTTGAGTAAATGTAGAAGTACTCAGATCTTGTAGTAAACGTAGAAGTAGTCAGACCTTGTACTTGAGTAAAAGTAGAAGTACTCAGATCTTGTAGTAAAAGTAGAAGTACTCAGATCTTGTAGTAAATGTAGAAGTACTCAGATCTTGTAATTGAGTAAATGAAGAAGTACTCAGATCTTGTACTGGAGTAAATGTAGATGTACTCAGATCGTGTAGTAAATGTAGAAGTACTCAGATCTTGTACTTGAGTAAATGTAGAAGTACTCAGATATTATACTTGAGTAAAAGTAGATGTACTCAGATATTTTAGTAAAAGTAGAAGTACTCAAATATTGTACTTGATTAAAAGTAGAAGTACTCAGATCTTGTAGTAAAAGTAGAAGTACTCAGATCTTGTAGTACATTTAGAAGTACTCAGATCTTGTACTTGAGTAAATGTAGAAGTACTCAGATCTTGTACTTGAGTAAAAGTAGAAGTACCCAGATCTTGTAGTAAAACTAGAAGTACTCAGATATTGTGTTTGAGTAAAAGTAGAAGTACTCAGATCTTGTAGTAAAAGTAGAAGTTCTCAGATCTTGTAGTAAATGTAGAAGTACTCAGATCTTGTACTTGAGTAAATGAAGAAGTACTCAGATCTTGAACTTGAGTAAATGTAGAAGTACTCAGATCTTGTAATAAATATAGAAGTACTCAGATATTGTACTTGAGTAAAAGTAGAAGTACTCAGATCTTGTAGTAAAAGTAGAAGTACTCAGATCTTGTAGTAAATGTAGAAGTACTCAGATCTTGTACTTGAGTAAATGTAGAAGTACTCAGATCTTATACTTGGGTAAAAGTAGAAGTACTCAGATCTTGTAGTAAAAGTAGAAGTACTCAGATCTTGTAGTAAATGTAGAAGTACTCAGATCTTGAACTTGAGTCAATGAAGAAATACTCAGATCTTGTACTTGAGTAAATGTAGAAGTACTCAGATCTTTTAGTAAAAGTAGAAGTACTCAGATCTTGTACTTGAGTAAAAGTAGAAGTCCTCAAATCTTGTAGTAAAAGTAGAAGTACTCAGATATTGTACTTGAGTAAATGAAGAAGTACTCAGATCTTGTACTTGAGTAAATGTAGAAGTACTCAGATCTTGTTGTAAATGTAGAAGTACTCAGATTTTGTAGTAAAAGTAGAAGTACTCAGATCTTGTACTTGAGTAAAAGTAGAAGTACTCAGATCTTGTAGTAAAAGTAGAAGTACTCAGATATTATGTTTGAGTAAAAGTAGAAGTACTCAGATCTTGTAGTAAAAGTAGAAGTACTCAGATCTTGTAGTAAATGTAGAAGTACTCAGATATTGTACTTGAGTAAATGAAGAAGTACTCAGATCTTGTACTTGAGTAAATGTAGAAGTACTCAGATCTTGTAGTAAATGTAGAAGTACTCAGATCTTGTACTTGAGTAAAAGTAGAAGTACTCAGATCTTGTAGTAAAAGTAGAAGTACTCAGATATTGTAGTAAATGTAGAAGTACTCAGATCTTGTACTTGAGTAAATGTAGAAGTACTCAGATCTTGTAGTAAAAGTAGAAGTACTCAGATCTTGTAGTAAATGTAGAAGTACTCAGATCTTGTACTTGAGTAAATGAAGAAATACTCAGATATTGTACTTGAGTAAATGAAGAAGTACTCAGATCTTGTAGTAAAAGTAAAAGTACTCAGATCTTGTAGTAAATGTAGAAGTACTCAGATATTGTACTTGAGTAAATGTAGAAGTACTCAGATCTTGTAGTAAAAGTAGAAGTACTCAGATCTTGTAGTAAATGTAGAAGTACTCAGATCTTGTAGTAAAAGTAGAAGTACTCAAATCTTGTACTTGAGTAAATGTAGAAGTACTCAGATCTTGTAGTAAATGTAGAAGTACTCAGATCTTGTACTTGAGTAAATGTAGAAGTACTCAGATCTTGTAGTAAACGTAGAAGTAGTCAGACCTTGTACTTGAGTAAAAGTAGAAGTACTCAGATCTTGTAGTAAAACTAGAAGTACTCAGATATTGTACTTGAGTAAAAGTAGAAGTACTCAGATCTTGTAGTAAAAGTAGAAGTACTCAGATCTTGTAGTAAAAGTAGAAGTACTCAGATCTTGTAGTAAAACTAGAAGTACTCAGATATTGTACTTGAGTAAAAGTAGAAGTACTCAGATCTTGTAGTAAAAGTAGAAGTACTCAGATCTTGTAGTAAATGTAGAAGTACTCAGATCTTGTAATTGAGTAAATGAAGAAGTACTCAGATCTTGTACTGGAGTAAATGTAGAAGTACTCAGATCTTGTAGTAAATGTAGAAGTACTCAGATCTTGTACTTGAGTAAATGTAGAAGTACTCAGATATTATACTTGAGTAAAAGTAGATGTACTCAGATATTTTAGTAAAAGTAGAAGTACTCAGATCTTGTAGTACATTTAGAAGTACTCAGATCTTGTACTTGAGTAAATGAAGAAGTACTCAGATATTGTACTTGAGTAAATGTAGAAGTACTCAGATCTTGTACTTGAGTAAAAGTAGAAGTACCCAGATCTTGTAGTAAAACTAGAAGTACTCAGATATTGTGTTTGAGTAAAAGTAGAAGTACTCAGATCTTGTAGTAAAAGTAGAAGTTCTCAGATCTTGTAGTAAATGTAGAAGTACTCAGATCTTGTACTTGAGTAAATGAAGAAGTACTCAGATCTTGAACTTGAGTAAATGTAGAAGTACTCAGATATTGTAGTAAATATAGAAGTACTCAGATATTGTACTTGAGTAAAAGTAGAAGTACTCAGATCTTGTAGTAAAAGTAGAAGTACTCAGATCTTGTAGTAAATGTAGAAGTACTCAGATCTTGTACTTGAGTAAATGTAGAAGTACTCTGATCTTGTAGTAAAAGTAGAAGTACTCAGATCTTATACTTGGGTAAAAGTAGAAGTACTCAGATCTTTTAGTAAAAGTAGAAGTACTCAGATCTTGTAGTAAATGTAGAAGTACTCAGATCTTGAACTTGAGTCAATGAAGAAATACTCAGATCTTGTACTTGAGTAAATGTAGAAGTACTCAGATCTTGTAGTAAAAGTAGAAGTACTCAGATCTTGTACTTGAGTAAAAGTAGAAGTCCTCAAATCTTGTAGTAAAAGTAGAAGTACTCAGATATTGTACTTGAGTAAATGAAGAAGTACTCAGATCTTGTACTTGAGTAAATGTAGAAGTACTCAGATCTTGTTGTAAATGTAGAAGTACTCAGATTTTGTAGTAAAAGTAGAAGTACTCAGATCTTGTACTTGAGTAAAAGTAGAAGTACTCAGATCTTATACTTGGGTAAAAGTAGAAGTACTCAGATCTTGTAGTAAAAGTAGAAGTACTCAGATCTTGTAGTAAATGTAGAAGTACTCAGATCTTGAACTTGAGTCAATGAAGAAATACTCAGATCTTGTACTTGAGTAAATGTAGAAGTACTCAGATCTTGTAGTAAAAGTAGAAGTACTCAGATCTTGTACTTGAGTAAAAGTAGAAGTCCTCAAATCTTGTAGTAAAAGTAGAAGTACTCAGATATTGTACTTGAGTAAATGTAGAAGTACTCAGATCTTGTTGTAAATGTAGAAGTACTCAGATTTTGTAGTAAAAGTAGAAGTACTCAGATCTTGTACTTGAGTAAAAGTAGAAGTACTCAGATCTTGTAGTAAAAGTAGAAGTACTCAGATATTATGTTTGAGTAAAAGTAGAAGTACTCAGATCTTGTAGTAAAAGTAGAAGTACTCAGATCTTGTAGTAAATGTAGAAGTACTCAGATATTGTACTTGAGTAAATGAAGAAGTACTCAGATCTTGTACTTGAGTAAATGTAGAAGTACTCAGATCTTGTAGTAAATGTAGAAGTACTCAGATCTTGTACTTGAGTAAAAGTAGAAGTACTCAGATCTTGTAGTAAAAGTAGAAGTACTCAGATATTGTAGTAAATGTAGAAGTACTCAGATCTTGTACTTGAGAAAACGTAGAAGTACTCAGATCTTGTAGTAAAAGTAGAAGTACTCAGATCTTGTAGTAAATGTAGAAGTACTCAGATCTTGTACTTGAGTAAATGAAGAAATACTCAGATATTGTACTTGAGTAAATGTAGAAGTACTCAGATCTTGTAGTAAATTTAGAAGTACTCAGATCTTGTACTTGAGTAAATGTAGAAGTACTCAGATATTGTAGTAAAAGTAGAAGTACTCAGATCTTGTTGTAAAATTAGAAGTACTCAGATCTTGTAGTAAAAGTAAAAGTACTCAGATCTTGTACTTGAGTAAATGTAGAAGTACTCAGATCTTGTAGTAAAAGTAGAAGTACTCAGATCTTGTAGTAAAAGTAGAAGTACTCAGATATTGTAGTAAAAGTAGAAGTACTCAGATATTGTACTTGAGTAAATGAAGAAGTACTCAGATATTTTACTTGAGTAAATGTAGAAGTACTCAGATCTTGTAGTAAAAGTAGAAGTACTCAAATATTGTACTTGAGTAAATGTAGAAGTACTCAGATCTTGTAGTAAAAGTAGAAGTACTCAGATATTTTGTTTGAGTAAAAGTAGAAGTACTCAGATCTTGTAGTAAAAGTAGAAGTACTCAGATCTTGTAGTAAATGTAGAAGTACTCAGATCTTGTACTTGAGTAAATGAAGAAGTACTCAGATCTTGTACTTGAGTAAATGTAGAAGTACTCAGATCTTGTACTTGAGTAAAAGTAAAAGTACTCAAATCTTGTAGTAAAAGTAGAAGTACTCAGATATTGTACTTGAGTAAAAGTAGAAGTACTCAGATCTTGTAGTAAAATTAGAAGTACTCAGATCTTGTAGTAAAAGTAGAAGTACTCAGATCTTGTAGTAAATGTAGAAGTACTCAGATCTTGTACTTGAGTAAATGTAAAAGTACTAAGATCTTGTATTAAAAGTAGAAGTACTCAGATCTTGTTGAGTAAATGAAGAAGTACTCAGATCTTGTACTTGAGTAAATGTAGAAGTACTCAGATTTTGTTGTAAATGTAGAAGTACTCAGATTTTGTACTTGAGTAAATGTAGAAGTACTCAGATCTTGCAGTAAAAGTAGAAGTACTCAGATCTTGTACTTGAGTAAAAGTAGAAGTACTCAGATCTTGTAGTAAAAGTAGAAGTACTCAGATATTGTACTTGAGTAAATGTAGAAGTACTCAGATCTTGTAGTAAAAGTAGAAGTACTCAGATCTTGTACTTGTGTAAAAGTAGAAGTACTCAGATCTTGTAGTAAAAGTAGAAGTACTCAGATATTGTGTTTGAGTAAAAGTAGAAGTACTCAGATCTTGTAGTAAAAGTAGAAGTACTCAGATATTGTGTTTGAGTAAAAGTAGAAGTACTCAGATCTTGTAGTAAAAGTAGAAGTACTCAGATATTGTGTTTGAGTAAAAGTAGAAGTACTCAGATCTTGTAGTAAAAGTAGAAGTACTCAGATCTTGTAGTAAATGTAGAAGTACTCAGATCTTGTACTTGAGTAAATGAAGAAGTACTCAGATATTGTACTTGAGTAAATGTAGAAGTACTCAGATATTGTAGTAAATGTAGAAGTACTCAGATATTGTACTTGAGTAAAAGTAGAAGTACTCAGATCTTGTAGTAAAAGTAGAAGTACTCAGATCTTGTAGTAAATGTAGAAGTACTCAGATATTGTACTTGAGTAAAAGTAGAAGTACTCAGATCTTGTAGTAAAAGTAGAAGTACTCAGATCTTGTAGTAAATGTAGAAGTACTCAGATCTTGTAGTACATGTAGAAGTACTCAGATCTTGTACTTGAGTAAATGAAGAAGTACTCAGATCTTGTACTTGAGTAAATGTAGAAGTACTCAGATTTTGTAGTAAAAGTAGAAGTACTCAGATCTTGTACTTGAGTAAAAGTAGAAGTACTCAGATCTTGTAGTAAAAGTAGAAGTACTCAGATATTATGTTTGAGTAAAAGTAGAAGTACTCAGATCTTGTAGTAAAAGTAGAAGTACTCAGATCTTGTAGTAAATGTAGAAGTACTCAGATATTGTACTTGAGTAAATGAAGAAGTACTCAGATCTTGTACTTGAGTAAATGTAGAAGTACTCAGATCTTGTAGTAAATGTAGAAGTACTCAGATCTTGTACTTGAGTAAAAGTAGAAGTACTCAGATCTTGTAGTAAATGTAGAAGTACTCAGATCTTGTACTTGAGTAAACGTAGAAGTACTCAGATCTTGTAGTAAAAGTAGAAGTACTCAGATCTTGTAGTACATGTAGAAGTACTCAGATATTGTACTTGAGTAAATGAAGAAATACTCAGATATTGTACTTGAGTAAATGTAGAAGTACTCAGATCTTGTAGTAAATGTAGAAGTACTCAGATCTTGTACTTGAGTAAATGTAGAAGTACTCAGATCTTGTAGTAAAAGTAGAAGTACTCAGATATTGTACTTGAGTAAAAGTAAAAGTACTCAAATATTGTAGTAAAAGTAGAAGTACTCAGATATTGTACTTGAGTAAAAGTAAAAGTACTCAAATCTTGTAGTAAAAGTAGAAGTACTCAAATCTTGTAGTAAAAGTAGAAGTACTCAGATATTGTACTTGAGTAAAAGTAGAAGTACTCAGATCTTGTAGTAAAAGTAGAAGTACTCAGATCTTGTTGTAAAATTAGAAGTACTCAGATCTTGTAGTAAAAGTAAAAGTACTCAGATCTTGTAGTAAATGTAGAAGTACTCAGATCTTGTACTTGAGTAAATGTAGAAGTACTCAGATCTTGTAGTAAAAGTAGAAGTACTCAGATCTTGTAGTAAAAGTAGAAGTACTCAGATATTGTAGTAAATGTAGAAGTACTCAGATATTGTACTTGAGTAAATGAAGAAGTACTCAGATATTTTACTTGAGTAAATGTAGAAGTACTCAGATCTTGTAGTAAACGTAGAAGTAGTCAGACCTTGTACTTGAGTAAAAGTAGAAGTACTCAGATCTTGTAGTAAAAGTAGAAGTACTCAGATATTGTACTTGAGTAAAAGTAGAAGTACTCAGATCTTGTAGTAAAAGTAGAAGTACTCAGATCTTGTAGTAAATGTAGAAGTACTCAGATCTTGTAATTGAGTAAATGAAGAAGTACTCAGATCTTGTACTGGAGTAAATGTAGAAGTACTCAGATCTTGTAGTAAATGTAGAAGTACTCAGATCTTGTACTTGAGTAAATGTAGAAGTACTCAGATATTATACTTGAGTAAAAGTAGATGTACTCAGATATTTTAGTAAAAGTAGAAGTACTCAAATCTTGTACTAGATTAAAAGTAGAAGTACTCAGATCTTGTAGTAGAAGTACTCAGATCTTGTAGTACATTTAGAAGTACTCAGATCTTGTACTTGAGTAAATGAAGAAGTACTCAGATATTGTACTTGAGTAAATGTAGAAGTACTCAGATCTTGTACTTGAGTAAAAGTAGAAGTACCCAGATCTTGTAGTAAAACTAGAAGTACTCAGATATTGTGTTTGAGTAAAAGTAGAAGTACTCAGATCTTGTAGTAAAAGTAGAAGTACCCAGATCTTGTAGTAAAACTAGAAGTACTCAGATATTGTGTTTGAGTAAAAGTAGAAGTTCTCAGATCTTGTAGTAAATGTAGAAGTACTCAGATCTTGTACTTGAGTAAATGAAGAAGTACTCAGATCTTGAACTTGAGTAAATGTAGAAGTACTCAGATCTTGTAGTAAATATAGAAGTACTCAGATATTGTACTTGAGTAAAAGTAGAAGTACTCAGATCTTGTAGTAAAAGTAGAAGTACTCAGATCTTGTAGTAAATGTAGAAGTACTCAGATCTTGTACTTGAGTAAATGTAGAAGTACTCTGATCTTGTAGTAAAAGTAGAAGTACTCAGATCTTATACTTGGGTAAAAGTAGAAGTACTCAGATCTTGTAGTAAAAGTAGAAGTACTCAGATCTTGTAGTAAATGTAGAAGTACTCAGATCTTGTACTTGAGTAAATGAAGAAGTACTCAGATCTTGTACTTGAGTAAATGTAGAAGTACTCAGATCTTGTTGTAAATGTAGAAGTACTCAGATTTTGTAGTAAAAGTAGAAGTACTCAGATCTTGTACTTGAGTAAAAGTAGAAGTACTCAGATCTTGTAGTAAAAGTAGAAGTACTCAGATATTATGTTTGAGTAAAAGTAGAAGTACTCAGATCTTGTAGTAAAAGTAGAAGTACTCAGATCTTGTAGTAAATGTAGAAGTACTCAGATATTGTACTTGAGTAAATGAAGAAGTACTCAGATCTTGTACTTGAGTAAATGTAGAAGTACTCAGATCTTGTAGTAAATGTAGAAGTACTCAGATCTTGTACTTGAGTAAAAGTAGAAGTACTCAGATCTTGTAGTAAATGTAGAAGTACTCAGATCTTGTACTTGAGTAAACGTAGAAGTACTCAGATCTTGTAGTAAAAGTAGAAGTACTCAGATCTTGTAGTAAATGTAGAAGTACTCAGATCTTGTACTTGAGTAAATGAAGAAATACTCAGATATTGTACTTGAGTAAATGTAGAAGTACTCAGATCTTGTAGTAAATGTAGAAGTACTCAGATCTTGTACTTGAGTAAATGTAGAAGTACTCAGATCTTGTAGTAAAAGTAGAAGTACTCAGATATTGTACTTGAGTAAAAGTAAAAGTACTCAAATATTGTAGTAAAAGTAGAAGTACTCAGATATTGTACTTGAGTAAAAGTAAAAGTACTCAAATCTTGTAGTAAAAGTAGAAGTACTCAGATATTGTACTTGAGTAAAAGTAGAAGTACTCAGATCTTGTAGTAAAAGTAGAAGTACTCAGATCTTGTTGTAAAATTAGAAGTACTCAGATCTTGTAGTAAAAGTAAAAGTACTCAGATCTTGTAGTAAATGTAGAAGTACTCAGATCTTGTACTTGAGTAAATGTAGAAGTACTCAGATCTTGTAGTAAAAGTAGAAGTACTCAGATCTTGTAGTAAAAGTAGAAGTACTCAGATATTGTAGTAAATGTAGAAGTACTCAGATATTGTACTTGAGTAAATGAAGAAGTACTCATATTTTACTTGAGTAAATGTAGAAGTACTCAGATCTTGTAGTAAAAGTAGAAGTACTCAAATCTTGTACTTGAGTAAATGTAGAAGTACTCAGATCTTGTAGTAAATGTAGAAGTACTCAGATCTTGTACTTGAGTAAATGTAGAAGTACTCAGATCTTGTAGTAAACGTAGAAGTAGTCAGACCTTGTACTTGAGTAAAAGTAGAAGTACTCAGATCTTGTAGTAAAAGTAGAAGTACTCAGATATTGTACTTGAGTAAAAGTAGAAGTACTCAGATCTTGTAGTAAAAGTAGAAGTACTCAGATCTTGTAGTAAATGTAGAAGTACTCAGATCTTGTAATTGAGTAAATGAAGAAGTACTCAGATCTTGTACTGGAGTAAATGTAGAAGTACTCAGATCTTGTAGTAAATGTAGAAGTACTCAGATCTTGTACTTGAGTAAATGTAGAAGTACTCAGATATTATACTTGAGTAAAAGTAGATGTACTCAGATATTTTAGTAAAAGTAGAAGTACTCAAATCTTGTACTAGATTAAAAGTAGAAGTACTCAGATCTTGTAGTAAAAGTAGAAGTACTCAGATCTTGTAGTACATTTAGAAGTACTCAGATCTTGTACTTGAGTAAATGAAGAAGTACTCAGATATTGTACTTGAGTAAATGTAGAAGTACTCAGATCTTGTACTTGAGTAAAAGTAGAAGTACCCAGATCTTGTAGTAAAACTAGAAGTACTCAGATATTGTGTTTGAGTAAAAGTAGAAGTACTCAGATCTTGTAGTAAAAGTAGAAGTTCTCAGATCTTGTAGTAAATGTAGAAGTACTCAGATCTTGTACTTGAGTAAATGTAGAAGTACTCTGATCTTGTAGTAAAAGTAGAAGTACTCAGATCTTATACTTGGGTAAAAGTAGAAGTACTCAGATCTTGTAGTAAAAGTAGAAGTACTCAGATCTTGTAGTAAATGTAGAAGTACTCAGATCTTGAACTTGAGTCAATGAAGAAATACTCAGATCTTGTACTTGAGTAAATGTAGAAGTACTCAGATCTTGTAGTAAAAGTAGAAGTACTCAGATCTTGTACTTGAGTAAAAGTAGAAGTCCTCAAATCTTGTAGTAAAAGTAGAAGTACTCAGATATTGTACTTGAGTAAATGAAGAAGTACTCAGATCTTGTACTTGAGTAAATGTAGAAGTACTCAGATCTTGTTGTTAATGTAGAAGTACTCAGATCTTGTACTTGAGTAAAAGTAGAAGTACTCAGATCTTGTAGTAAAAGTAGAAGTACTCAGATATTATGTTTGAGTAAAAGTAGAAGTACTCAGATCTTGTAGTAAAAGTAGAAGTACTCAGATCTTGTAGTAAATGTAGAGGTACTCAGATATTGTACTTGAGTAAATGAAGAAGTACTCAGATCTTGTACTTGAGTAAATGTAGAAGTACTCAGATCTTGTGGTAAATGTAGAAGTACTCAGATCTTGTACTTGAGTAAAAGTAGAAGTACTCAGATCTTGTAGTAAAAGTAGAAGTACTCAGATATTGTAGTAAATGTAGAAGTACTCAGATCTTGTACTTGAGTAAACGTAGAAGTACTCAGATCTTGTAGTAAAAGTAGAAGTACTCAGATCTTGTAGTAAATGTAGAAGTACTCAGATCTTGTACTTGAGTAAATGAAGAAATACTCAGATATTGTACTTGAGTAAATGAAGAAGTACTCAGATATTGTACTTGAGTAAAAGTAAAAGTACTCAAATCTTGTAGTAAAAGTAGAAGTACTCAGATATTGTACTTGAGTAAAAGTAGAAGTACTCAGATCTTGTAGTAAAAGTAGAAGTACTCAGATCTTGTTGTAAAATTAGAAGTACTCAGATCTTGTAGTAAAAGTAAAAGTACTCAGATCTTGTAGTAAAAGTAAAAGTACTCAGATCTTGTACTTGAGTAAATGTAGAAGTACTCAGATCTTGTAGTAAAAGTAGAAGTACTCAGATCTTGTAGTAAAAGTAGAAGTACTCAGATCTTGTAGTAAAAGTAGAAGTACTCAGATATTGTAGTAAATGTAGAAGTACTCAGATATTGTACTTGAGTAAATGAAGAAGTACTCAGATATTTTACTTGAGTAAATGTAGAAGTACTCAGATCTTGTAGTAAAAGTAGAAGTACTCAAATCTTGTACTTGAGTAAATGTAGAAGTACTCAGATCTTGTAGTAAATGTAGAAGTACTCAGATCTTGTACTTGAGTAAATGTAGAAGTACTCAGATCTTGTAGTAAACGTAGAAGTAGTCAGACCTTGTTCTTGAGTAAAAGTAGAAGTACTCAGATCTTGTAGTAAAAGTAGAAGTACTCAGATATTGTACTTGAGTAAAAGTAGAAGTACTCAGATCTTGTAGTAAAAGTAGAAGTACTCAGATCTTGTAGTAAATGTAGAAGTACTCAGATCTTGTAATTGAGTAAATGAAGAAGTACTCAGATCTTGTACTGGAGTAAATGTAGAAGTACTCAGATCTTGTAGTAAATGTAGAAGTACTCAGATCTTGTACTTGAGTAAATGTAGAAGTACTCAGATATTATACTTGAGTAAAAGTAGATGTACTCAGATATTTTAGTAAAAGTAGAAGTACTCAAATCTTGTACTTGATTAAAAGTAGAAGTACTCAGATCTTGTAGTAAAAGTAGAAGTACTCAGATCTTGTAGTACATTTAGAAGTACTCAGATCTTGTACTTGAGTAAATGAAGAAGTACTCAGATATTGTACTTGAGTAAATGTAGAAGTACTCAGATTTTGTACTTGAGTAAAAGTAGAAGTACCCAGATCTTGTAGTAAAACTAGAAGTACTCAGATATTGTGTTTGAGTAAAAGTAGAAGTACTCAGATCTTGTAGTAAAAGTAGAAGTTCTCAGATCTTGTAGTAAATGTAGAAGTACTCAGATCTTGTACTTGAGTAAATGAAGAAGTACTCAGATCTTGAACTTGAGTAAATGTAGAAGTACTCAGATCTTGTAGTAAATATAGAAGTACTCAGATATTGTACTTGAGTAAAAGTAGAAGTATTCAGATCTTGTAGTAAAAGTAGAAGTACTCAGATATTGTAGTAAATGTAGAAGTACTCAGATCTTGTACTTGAGTAAATGTAGAAGTACTCAGATCTTGTAGTAAAAGTAGAAGTACTCAGATCTTGTAGTAAATGTAGAAGTACTCAGATCTTATACTTGAGTAAATGTAGAAGTACTCAGATCTTGTAGTAAAAGTAGAAGTACTCAGATCTTGTAGTAAAAGTAGAAGTACTCAGATCTTGTACTTGAGTAAAAGTAGAAGTCCTCAAATCTTGTAGTAAAAGTAGAAGTACTCAGATATTGTACTTGAGTAAATGAAGAAGTACTCAGATCTTGTACTTGAGTAAATGTAGAAGTACTCAGATCTTGTTGTAAATGTAGAAGTACTCAGATTTTGTAGTAAAAGTAGAAGTACTCAGATCTTGTACTTGAGTAAAAGTAGAAGTACTCAGATCTTGTAGTAAAAGTAGAAGTACTCAGATATTATGTTTGAGTAAAAGTAGAAGTACTCAGATCTTGTAGTAAAAGTAGAAGTACTCAGATCTTGTAGTAAATGTAGAAGTACTCAGATATTGTACTTGAGTAAATGAAGAAGTACTCAGATCTTGTACTTGAGTAAATGTAGAAGTACTCAGATCTTGTAGTAAATGTAGAAGTACTCAGATCTTGTACTTGAGTAAAAGTAGAAGTACTCAGATCTTGTAGTAAAAGTAGAAGTACTCAGATATTTTAGTAAAAATAGAAGTACTCAAATATTGTACTAGATTAAAAGTAGAAGTACTCAGATCTTGTAGTAAAAGTAGAAGTACTCAGATCTTGTAGTACATTTAGAAGTACTCAGATCTTGTACTTGAGTAAATGAAGAAGTACTCAGATATTGTACTTGAGTAAATGTAGAAGTACTCAGATCTTGTACTTGAGTAAAAGTAGAAGTACCCAGATCTTGTAGTAAAACTAGAAGTACTCAGATATTGTGTTTGAGTAAAAGTAGAAGTACTCAGATCTTGTAGTAAAAGTAGAAGTTCTCAGATCTTGTAGTAAATGTAGAAGTACTCAGATCTTGTACTTGAGTAAATGAAGAAGTACTCAGATCTTGAACTTGAGTAAATGTAGAAGTACTCAGATCTTGTAGTAAATATAGAAGTACTCAGATATTGTACTTGAGTAAAAGTAGAAGTACTCAGATCTTGTAGTAAAAGTAGAAGTACTCAGATCTTGTAGTAAATGTAGAAGTACTCAGATCTTGTACTTGAGTAAATGTAGAAGTACTCAGATCTTGTAGTAAAAGTAGAAGTACTCAGATCTTATACTTGGGTAAAAGTAGAAGTACTCAGATATTGTAGTAAAAGTAGAAGTACTCAGATCTTGTAGTAAATGTAGAAGTACTCAGATCTTGTACTTGAGTAAATGAAGAAGTACTCAGATCTTGTACTTGAGTAAATGTAGAAGTACTCAGATCTTGTTGTAAATGTAGAAGTACTCAGATTTTGTAGTAAAAGTAGAAGTACTCAGATCTTGTACTTGAGTAAAAGTAGAAGTACTCAGATCTTGTAGTAAAAGTAGAAGTACTCAGATATTATGTTTGAGTAAAAGTAGAAGTACTCAGATCTTGTAGTAAAAGTAGAAGTACTCAGATCTTATACTTGGGTAAAAGTAGAAGTACTCAGATATTGTAGTAAAAGTAGAAGTACTCAGATCTTGTAGTAAATGTAGAAGTACTCAGATCTTGTACTTGAGTAAATGAAGAAGTACTCAGATCTTGTACTTGAGTAAATGTAGAAGTACTCAGATCTTGTTGTAAATGTAGAAGTACTCAGATTTTGTAGTAAAAGTAGAAGTACTCAGATCTTGTACTTGAGTAAAAGTAGAAGTACTCAGATCTTGTAGTAAAAGTAGAAGTACTCAGATATTATGTTTGAGTAAAAGTAGAAGTACTCAGATCTTGTAGTAAAAGTAGAAGTACTCAGATCTTGTAGTAAATGTAGAAGTACTCAGATATTGTACTTGAGTAAATGAAGAAGTACTCAGATCTTGTACTTGAGTAAATGTAGAAGTACTCAGATCTTGTAGTAAATGTAGAAGTACTCAGATCTTGTACTTGAGTAAAAGTAGAAGTACTCAGATCTTGTAGTAAATGTAGAAGTACTCAGATCTTGTACTTGAGTAAACGTAGAAGTACTCAGATCTTGTAGTAAAAGTAGAAGTACTCAGATCTTGTAGTAAATGTAGAAGTACTCAGATCTTGTACTTGAGTAAATGAAGAAATACTCAGATATTGTACTTGAGTAAATGTAGAAGTACTCAGATCTTGTAGTAAATGTAGAAGTACTCAGATCTTGTACTTGAGTAAATGTAGAAGTACTCAGATCTTGTAGTAAAAGTAGAAGTACTCAGATATTGTACTTGAGTAAAAGTAAAAGTACTCAAATCTTGTAGTAAAAGTAGAAGTACTCAGATATTGTACTTGAGTAAAAGTAAAAGTACTCAAATCTTGTAGTAAAAGTAGAAGTACTCAGATATTGTACTTGAGTAAAAGTAGAAGTACTCAGATCTTGTAGTAAAAGTAGAAGTACTCAGATATTGTTGTAAAATTAGAAGTACTCAGATCTTGTAGTAAAAGTAAAAGTACTCAGATCTTGTAGTAAATGTAGAAGTACTCAGATCTTGTACTTGAGTAAATGTAGAAGTACTCAGATCTTGTAGTAAAAGTAGAAGTACTCAGATCTTGTAGTAAAAGTAGAAGTACTCAGATATTGTAGTAAATGTAGAAGTACTCAGATATTGTACTTGAGTAAATGAAGAAGTACTCAGATATTTTACTTGAGTAAATGTAGAAGTACTCAGATCTTGTAGTAAAAGTAGAAGTACTCAAATCTTGTACTTGAGTAAATGTAGAAGTACTCAGATCTTGTAGTAAATGTAGAAGTACTCAGATCTTGTACTTGAGTAAATGTAGAAGTACTCAGATCTTGTAGTAAACGTAGAAGTAGTCAGACCTTGTACTTGAGTAAAAGTAGAAGTACTCAGATCTTGTAGTAAAAGTAGAAGTACTCAGATATTGTACTTGAGTAAAAGTAGAAGTACTCAGATCTTGTAGTAAAAGTAGAAGTACTCAGATCTTGTAGTAAATGTAGAAGTACTCAGATCTTGTAATTGAGTAAATGAAGAAGTACTCAGATCTTGTACTGGAGTAAATGTAGAAGTACTCAGATCTTGTAGTAAATGTAGAAGTACTCAGATCTTGTACTTGAGTAAATGTAGAAGTACTCAGATATTATACTTGAGTAAAAGTAGATGTACTCAGATATTTTAGTAAAAGTAGAAGTACTCAAATCTTGTACTAGATTAAAAGTAGAAGTACTCAGATCTTGTAGTAAAAGTAGAAGTACTCAGATCTTGTAGTACATTTAGAAGTACTCAGATCTTGTACTTGAGTAAATGAAGAAGTACTCAGATATTGTACTTGAGTAAATGTAGAAGTACTCAGATCTTGTACTTGAGTAAAAGTAGAAGTACCCAGATCTTGTAGTAAAACTAGAAGTACTCAGATATTGTGTTTGAGTAAAAGTAGAAGTACTCAGATCTTGTAGTAAAAGTAGAAGTTCTCAGATCTTGTAGTAAATGTAGAAGTACTCAGATCTTGTACTTGAGTAAATGTAGAAGTACTCTGATCTTGTAGTAAAAGTAGAAGTACTCAGATCTTATACTTGGGTAAAAGTAGAAGTACTCAGATCTTGTAGTAAAAGTAGAAGTACTCAGATCTTGTAGTAAATGTAGAAGTACTCAGATCTTGAACTTGAGTCAATGAAGAAATACTCAGATCTTGTACTTGAGTAAATGTAGAAGTACTCAGATCTTGTAGTAAAAGTAGAAGTACTCAGATCTTGTACTTGAGTAAAAGTAGAAGTCCTCAAATCTTGTAGTAAAAGTAGAAGTACTCAGATATTGTACTTGAGTAAATGAAGAAGTACTCAGATCTTGTACTTGAGTAAATGTAGAAGTACTCAGATCTTGTTGTTAATGTAGAAGTACTCAGATTTTGTAGTAAAAGTAGAAGTACTCAGATCTTGTACTTGAGTAAAAGTAGAAGTACTCAGATCTTGTAGTAAAAGTAGAAGTACTCAGATATTATGTTTGAGTAAAAGTAGAAGTACTCAGATCTTGTAGTAAAAGTAGAAGTACTCAGATCTTGTAGTAAATGTAGAGGTACTCAGATATTGTACTTGAGTAAATGAAGAAGTACTCAGATCTTGTACTTGAGTAAATGTAGAAGTACTCAGATCTTGTAGTAAATGTAGAAGTACTCAGATCTTGTACTTGAGTAAAAGTAGAAGTACTCAGATCTTGTAGTAAAAGTAGAAGTACTCAGATATTGTAGTAAATGTAGAAGTACTCAGATCTTGTACTTGAGTAAACGTAGAAGTACTCAGATCTTGTAGTAAAAGTAGAAGTACTCAGATCTTGTAGTAAATGTAGAAGTACTCAGATCTTGTACTTGAGTAAATGAAGAAATACTCAGATATTGTACTTGAGTAAATGAAGAAGTACTCAGATATTGTACTTGAGTAAAAGTAAAAGTACTCAAATCTTGTAGTAAAAGTAGAAGTACTCAGATATTGTACTTGAGTAAAAGTAGAAGTACTCAGATCTTGTAGTAAAAGTAGAAGTACTCAGATCTTGTTGTAAGATTAGAAGTACTCAGATCTTGTAGTAAAAGTAAAAGTACTCAGATCTTGTACTTGAGTAAATGTAGAAGTACTCAGATCTTGTAGTAAAAGTAGAAGTACTCAGATCTTGTAGTAAAAGTAGAAGTACTCAGATCTTGTAGTAAAAGTAGAAGTACTCAGATATTGTAGTAAATGTAGAAGTACTCAGATATTGTACTTGAGTAAATGAAGAAGTACTCAGATATTTTACTTGAGTAAATGTAGAAGTACTCAGATCTTGTAGTAAAAGTAGAAGTACTCAAATCTTGTACTTGAGTAAATGTAGAAGTACTCAGATCTTGTAGTAAATGTAGAAGTACTCAGATCTTGTACTTGAGTAAATGTAGAAGTACTCAGATCTTGTAGTAAACGTAGAAGTAGTCAGACCTTGTACTTGAGTAAAAGTAGAAGTACTCAGATCTTGTAGTAAAAGTAGAAGTACTCAGATATTGTACTTGAGTAAAAGTAGAAGTACTCAGATCTTGTAGT
Organism: Notothenia rossii; assembly: GCF_949606895.1. NCBI lineage: Eukaryota > Metazoa > Chordata > Actinopteri > Perciformes > Nototheniidae > Notothenia > Notothenia rossii. Next base: position 543,449 of record NW_027640159.1, read on the forward strand.
AAAAGTAGAAGTACTCAGATCTTGTAGTAAATGTAGAAGTACTCAGATCTTGTAATTGAGTAAATGAAGAAGTACTCAGATCTTGTACTGGAGTAAATGTAGAAGTACTCAGATCTTGTAGTAAATGTAGAAGTACTCAGATCTTGTACTTGAGTAAATATAGAAGTACTCAGATATTATACTTGAGTAAAAGTAGATGTACTCAGATATTTTAGTAAAAGTAGAAGTACTCAAATCTTGTACTTGATTAAAAGTAGAAGTACTCAGATCTTGTAGTAAAAGTAGAAGTACTCAGATCTTGTAGTACATTTAGAAGTACTCAGATCTTGTACTTGAGTAAATGAAGAAGTACTCAGATATTGTACTTGAGTAAATGTAGAAGTACTCAGATTTTGTACTTGAGTAAAAGTAGAAGTACTCAGATCTTGTAGTAAAAGTAGAAGTTCTCAGATCTTGTAGTAAATGTAGAAGTACTCAGATCTTGTACTTGAGTAAATGAAGAAGTACTCAGATCTTGAACTTGAGTAAATGTAGAAGTACTCAGATCTTGTAGTAAATATAGAAGTACTCAGATATTGTACTTGAGTAAAAGTAGAAGTACTCAGATCTTGTAGTAAAAGTAGAAGTACTCAGATATTGTAGTAAATGTAGAAGTACTCAGATCTTGTACTTGAGTAAATGTAGAAGTACTCTGATCTTGTAGTAAAAGTAGAAGTACTCAGATCTTATACTTGGGTAAAAGTAGAAGTACTCAGATCTTGTAGTAAAAGTAGAAGTACTCAGATCTTGTAGTAAATGTAGAAGTACTCAGATCTTATACTTGAGTAAATGTAGAAGTACTCAGATCTTGTAGTAAAAGTAGAAGTACTCAGATCTTGTAGTAAATGTAGAAGTACTCAGATCTTGTAGTAAAAGTAGAAGTACTCAGATCTTGTACTTGAGTAAAAGTAGAAGTCCTCAAATCTTGTAGTAAAAGTAGAAGTACTCAGATATTGTACTTGAGTAAATGAAGAAGTACTCAGATCTTGTACTTGAGTAAATGTAGAAGTACTCAGATCTTGTTGTAAATGTAGAAGTACTCAGATTTTGTAGTAAAAGTAGAAGTACTCAGATCTTGTACTTGAGTAAAAGTAGAAGTACTCAGATCTTGTAGTAAAAGTAGAAGTACTCAGATATTATGTTTGAGTAAAAGTAGAAGTACTCAGATCTTGTAGTAAAAGTAGAAGTACTCAGATCTTGTAGTAAATGTAGAAGTACTCAGATATTGTACTTGAGTAAATGAAGAAGTACTCAGATCTTGTACTTGAGTAAATGTAGAAGTACTCAGATCTTGTAGTAAATGTAGAAGTACTCAGATCTTGTACTTGAGTAAAAGTAGAAGTACTCAGATCTTGTAGTAAAAGTAGAAGTACTCAGATATTGTAGTAAATGTAGAAGTACTCAGATCTTGTACTTGAGTAAACGTAGAAGTACTCAGATCTTGTAGTAAAAGTAGAAGTACTCAGATCTTGTAGTAAATGTAGAAGTACTCAGATCTTGTACTTGAGTAAATGAAGAAATACTCAGATATTGTACTTGAGTAAATGTAGAAGTACTCAGATCTTGTAGTAAATGTAGAAGTACTCAGATCTTGTACTTGAGTAAATGTAGAAGTACTCAGATATTGTAGTAAAAGTAGAAGTACTCAGATCTTGTTGTAAAATTAGAAGTACTCAGATCTTGTAGTAAAAGTAAAAGTACTCAGATCTTGTAGTAAATGTAGAAGTACTCAGATATTGTACTTGAGTAAATGTAGAAGTACTCAGATCTTGTAGTAAAAGTAGAAGTACTCAGATCTTGTAGTAAAAGTAGAAGTACTCAGATATTGTAGTAAATGTAGAAGTACTCAGATCTTGTACTTGAGTAAATGAAGAAGTACTCAGATATTTTACTTGAGTAAATGTAGAAGTACTCAGATCTTGTAGTAAAAGTAGAAGTACTCAAATATTGTACTTGAGTAAATGTAGAAGTACTCAGATCTTGTAGTAAATGTAGAAGTACTCAGATCTTGTACTTGAGTAAATGTAGAAGTACTCAGATCTTGTAGTAAACGTAGAAGTAGTCAGACCTTGTACTTGAGTAAAGGTAGAAGTACTCAGATCTTGTAGTAAAAGTAGAAGTACTCAGATATTGTACTTGAGTAAAAGTAGAAGTACTCAGATCTTGTAGTAAAAGTAGAAGTACTCAGATCTTGTAATTGAGTAAATGAAGAAGTACTCAGATCTTGTACTGGAGTAAATGTAGAAGTACTCAGATCTTGTAGTAAATGTAGAAGTACTCAGATCTTTTACTTGAGTAAAAGTAGATGTACTCAGATATTTTAGTAAAAGTAGAAGTACTCAAATCTTGTACTTGATTAAAAGTAGAAGTACTCAGATCTTGTAGTAAAAGTAGAAGTACTCAGATCTTGTACTTGAGTAAAAGTAGAAGTCCTCAAATCTTGTAGTAAAAGTAGAAGTACTCAGATATTGTACTTGAGTAAATGAAGAAGTACTCAGATCTTGTACTTGAGTAAATGTAGAAGTACTCAGATCTTGTTGTTAATGTAGAAGTACTCAGATTTTGTAGTAAAAGTAGAAGTACTCAGATCTTGTACTTGAGTAAAAGTAGAAGTACTCAGATATTGTAGTAAAAGTAGAAGTACTCAGATATTATGTTTGAGTAAAAGTAGAAGTACTCAGATCTTGTAGTAAAAGTAGAAGTACTCAGATCTTGTAGTAAATGTAGAGGTACTCAGATATTGTACTTGAGTAAATGAAGAAGTACTCAGATCTTGTACTTGAGTAAATGTAGAAGTACTCAGATCTTGTAGTAAATGTAGAAGTACTCAGATCTTGTACTTGAGTAAAAGTAGAAGTACTCAGATCTTGTAGTAAAAGTAGAAGTACTCAGATATTGTAGTAAATGTAGAAGTACTCAGATCTTGTACTTGAGTAAACGTAGAAGTACTCAGATCTTGTAGTAAAAGTAGAAGTACTCAGATCTTGTAGTAAATGTAGAAGTACTCAGATCTTGTACTTGAGTAAATGAAGAAATACTCAGATATTGTACTTGAGTAAATGAAGAAGTACTCAGATATTGTACTTGAGTAAAAGTAAAAGTACTCAAATCTTGTAGTAAAAGTAGAAGTACTCAGATATTGTACTTGAGTAAAAGTAGAAGTACTCAGATCTTGTAGTAAAAGTAGAAGTACTCAGATCTTGTTGTAAAATTAGAAGTACTCAGATCTTGTAGTAAAAGTAAAAGTACTCAGATCTTGTAGTAAATGTAGAAGTACTCAGATCTTGTACTTGAGTAAATGTAGAAGTACTCAGATCTTGTAGTAAAAGTAGAAGTACTCAGATCTTGTAGTAAAAGTAGAAGTACTCAGATATTGTAGTAAATGTAGAAGTACTCAGATATTGTACTTGAGTAAATGAAGAAGTACTCAGATATTTTACTTGAGTAAATGTAGAAGTACTCAGATCTTGTAGTAAAAGTAGAAGTACTCAAATCTTGTACTTGAGTAAATGTAGAAGTACTCAGATCTTGTAGTAAATGTAGAAGTACTCAGATCTTGTACTTGAGTAAATGTAGAAGTACTCAGATCTTGTAGTAAACGTAGAAGTAGTCAGACCTTGTACTTGAGTAAAAGTAGAAGTACTCAGATCTTGTAGTAAAAGTAGAAGTACTCAGATATTGTACTTGAGTAAAAGTAGAAGTACTCAGATCTTGTAGTAAAAGTAGAAGTACTCAGATCTTGTAGTAAATGTAGAAGTACTCAGATCGTGTAATTGAGTAAATGAAGAAGTACTCAGATCTTGTACTGGAGTAAATGTAGAAGTACTCAGATCTTGTAGTAAATGTAGAAGTACTCAGATCTTGTACTTGAGTAAATGTAGAAGTACTCAGATTTTATACTTGAGTAAAAGTAGATGTACTCAGATATTTTAGTAAAAGTAGATGTACTCAAATCTTGTACTTGATTAAAAGTAGAAGTACTCAGATCTTGTAGTAAAAGTAGAAGTACTCAGATCTTGTAGTACATTTAGAAGTACTCAGATATTGTACTTGAGTAAATGAAGAAGTACTCAGATATTGTACTTGAGTAAATGTAGAAGTACTCAGATCTTGTACTTGAGTAAAAGTAGAAGTACCCAGATCTTGTAGTAAAACTAGAAGTACTCAGATATTGTGTTTGAGTAAAAGTAGAAGTACTCAGATCTTGTAGTAAAAGTAGAAGTTCTCAGATCTTGTAGTAAATGTAGAAGTACTCAGATCTTGTACTTGAGTAAATGAAGAAGTACTCAGATCTTGAACTTGAGTAAATGTAGAAGTACTCAGATCTTGTAGTAAATATAGAAGTACTCAGATATTGTACTTGAGTAAAAGTAGAAGTACTATGATCTTGTAGTAAAAGTAGAAGTACTCAGATCTTGTAGTAAATGTAGAAGTACTCAGATCTTGTACTTGAGTAAATGTAGAAGTACTCTGATCTTGTAGTAAAAGTAGAAGTACTCAGATCTTATACTTGGGTAAAAGTAGAAGTACTCAGATCTTGTAGTAAAAGTAGAAGTACTCAGATCTTGTAGTAAAAGTAGAAGTACTCAGATCTTGTTGTAAAATTAGAAGTACTCAGATCTTGTAGTAAAAGTAAAAGTACTCAGATCTTGTAGTAAATGTAGAAGTACTCAGATATTTTAGTAAAAGTAGAAGAACTCAAATCTTGTACTAGATTAAAAGTAGAAGTACTCAGATCTTGTAGTAAAAGTAGAAGTACTCAGATCTTGTAGTACATTTAGAAGTACTCAGATCTTGTACTTGAGTAAATGAAGAAGTAGTCAGATATTGTACTTGAGTAAATGTAGAAGTACTCAGATCTTGTACTTGAGTAAAAGTAGAAGTACCCAGATCTTGTAGTAAAACTAGAAGTACTCAGATATTGTGTTTGAGTAAAAGTAGAAGTACTCAGATCTTGTAGTAAAAGTAGAAGTTCTCAGATCTTGTAGTAAATGTAGAAGTACTCAGATCTTGTACTTGAGTAAATGAAGAAGTACTCAGATCTTGAACTTGAGTAAATGTAGAAGTACTCAGATCTTGTAGTAAATATAGAAGTACTCAGATATTGTACTTGAGTAAAAGTAGAAGTACTCAGATCTTGTAGTAGAAGTAGAAGTACTCAGATCTTGTAGTAAATGTAGAAGTACTCAGATCTTGTACTTGAGTAAATGTAGAAGTACTCAGATCTTGTAGTAAAAGTAGAAGTACTCAGATCTTATACTTGGGTAAAAGTAGAAGTACTCAGATATTGTAGTAAAAGTAGAAGTACTCAGATCTTGTAGTAAATGTAGAAGTACTCAGATCTTGTACTTGAGTAAATGAAGAAGTACTCAGATCTTGTACTTGAGTAAATGTAGAAGTACTCAGATCTTGTTGTAAATGTAGAAGTACTCAGATTTTGTAGTAAAAGTAGAAGTACTCAGATCTTGTACTTGAGTAAAAGTAGAAGTACTCAGATCTTGTAGTAAAAGTAGAAGTACTCAGATATTATGTTTGAGTAAAAGTAGAAGTACTCAGATCTTGTAGTAAAAGTAGAAGTACTCAGATCTTGTAGTAAATGTAGAAGTACTCAGATATTGTACTTGAGTAAATGAAGAAGTACTCAGATCTTGTACTTGAGTAAATGTAGAAGTACTCAGATCTTGTAGTAAATGTAGAAGTACTCAGATCTTGTACTTGAGTAAAAGTAGAAGTACTCAGATCTTGTAGTAAATGTAGAAGTACTCAGATCTTGTACTTGAGTAAACGTAGAAGTACTCAGATCTTGTAGTAAAAGTAGAAGTACTCAGATCTTGTAGTAAATGTAGAAGTACTCAGATCTTGTACTTGAGTAAATGAAGAAATACTCAGATATTGTACTTGAGTAAATGTAGAAGTACTCAGATCTTGTAGTAAATGTAGAAGTACTCAGATCTTGTACTTGAGTAAATGTAGAAGTACTCAGATCTTGTAGTAAAAGTAGAAGTACTCAGATATTGTACTTGAGTAAAAGTAAAAGTACTCAAATCTTGTAGTAAAAGTAGAAGTACTCAGATATTGTACTTGAGTAAAAGTAAAAGTACTCAAATCTTGTAGTAAAAGTAGAAGTACTCAGATATTGTACTTGAGTAAAAGTAGAAGTACTCAGATCTTGTAGTAAAAGTAGAAGTACTCAGATATTGTTGTAAAATTAGAAGTACTCAGATCTTGTAGTAAAAGTAAAAGTACTCAGATCTTGTAGTAAATGTAGAAGTACTCAGATCTTGTACTTGAGTAAATGTAGAAGTACTCAGATCTTGTAGTAAAAGTAGAAGTACTCAGATCTTGTAGTAAAAGTAGAAGTACTCAGATATTGTAGTAAATGTAGAAGTACTCAGATATTGTACTTGAGTAAATGAAGAAGTACTCAGATATTTTACTTGAGTAAATGTAGAAGTACTCAGATCTTGTAGTAAAAGTAGAAGTACTCAAATCTTGTACTTGAGTAAATGTAGAAGTACTCAGATCTTGTAGTAAATGTAGAAGTACTCAGATCTTGTACTTGAGTAAATGTAGAAGTACTCGGCTCTTGTAGTAAACGTAGAAGTAGTCAGACCTTGTACTTGAGTAAAAGTAGAAGTACTCAGATCTTGTAGTAAAAGTAGAAGTACTCAGATATTGTACTTGAGTAAAAGTAGAAGTACTCAGATCTTGTAGTAAAAGTAGAAGTACTCAGATCTTGTAGTAAATGTAGAAGTACTCAGATCTTGTAATTGAGTAAATGAAGAAGTACTCAGATCTTGTACTGGAGTAAATGTAGAAGTACTCAGATCTTGTAGTAAATGTAGAAGTACTCAGATCTTGTACTTGAGTAAATGTAGAAGTACTCAGATATTATACTTGAGTAAAAGTAGATGTACTCAGATATTTTAGTAAAAGTAGAAGTACTCAAATCTTGTACTAGATTAAAAGTAGAAGTACTCAGATCTTGTAGTAAAAGTAGAAGTACTCAGATCTTGTAGTACATTTAGAAGTACTCAGATCTTGTACTTGAGTAAATGAAGAAGTACTCAGATATTGTACTTGAGTAAATGTAGAAGTACTCAGATCTTGTACTTGAGTAAAAGTAGAAGTACCCAGATCTTGTAGTAAAACTAGAAGTACTCAGATATTGTGTTTGAGTAAAAGTAGAAGTACTCAGATCTTGTAGTAAAAGTAGAAGTTCTCAGATCTTGTAGTAAATGTAGAAGTACTCAGATCTTGTACTTGAGTAAATGTAGAAGTACTCTGATCTTGTAGTAAAAGTAGAAGTACTCAGATCTTATACTTGGGTAAAAGTAGAAGTACTCAGATCTTGTAGTAAATGTAGAAGTACTCAGATCTTGAACTTGAGTCAATGAAGAAATACTCAGATCTTGTACTTGAGTAAATGTAGAAGTACTCAGATCTTGTAGTAAAAGTAGAAGTACTCAGATCTTGTACTTGAGTAAAAGTAGAAGTCCTCAAATCTTGTAGTAAAAGTAGAAGTACTCAGATATTGTACTTGAGTAAATGAAGAAGTACTCAGATCTTGTACTTGAGTAAATGTAGAAGTACTCAGATCTTGTTGTTAATGTAGAAGTACTCAGATTTTGTAGTAAAAGTAGAAGTACTCAGATCTTGTACTTGAGTAAAAGTAGAAGTACTCAGATCTTGTAGTAAAAGTAGAAGTACTCAGATATTATGTTTGAGTAAAAGTAGAAGTACTCAGATCTTGTAGTAAAAGTAGAAGTACTCAGATCTTGTAGTAAATGTAGAGGTACTCAGATATTGTACTTGAGTAAATGAAGAAGTACTCAGATCTTGTACTTGAGTAAATGTAGAAGTACTCAGATCTTGTAGTAAATGTAGAAGTACTCAGATCTTGTACTTGAGTAAAAGTAGAAGTACTCAGATCTTGTAGTAAAAGTAGAAGTACTCAGATATTGTAGTAAATGTAGAAGTACTCAGATCTTGTACTTGAGTAAACGTAGAAGTACTCAGATCTTGTAGTAAAAGTAGAAGTACTCAGATCTTGTAGTAAATGTAGAAGTACTCAGATCTTGTACTTGAGTAAATGAAGAAATACTCAGATATTGTACTTGAGTAAATGAAGAAGTACTCAGATATTGTACTTGAGTAAAAGTAAAAGTACTCAAATCTTGTAGTAAAAGTAGAAGTACTCAGATATTGTACTTGAGTAAAAGTAGAAGTACTCAGATCTTGTAGTAAAAGTAGAAGTACTCAGATCTTGTTGTAAAATTAGAAGTACTCAGATCTTGTAGTAAAAGTAAAAGTACTCAGATCTTGTACTTGAGTAAATGTAGAAGTACTCAGATCTTGTAGTAAAAGTAGAAGTACTCAGATCTTGTAGTAAAAGTAGAAGTACTCAGATCTTGTAGTAAAAGTAGAAGTACTCAGATATTGTAGTAAATGTAGAAGTACTCAGATATTGTACTTGAGTAAATGAAGAAGTACTCAGATATTTTACTTGAGTAAATGTAGAAGTACTCAGATCTTGTAGTAAAAGTAGAAGTACTCAAATCTTGTACTTGAGTAAATGTAGAAGTACTCAGATCTTGTAGTAAATGTAGAAGTACTCAGATCTTGTACTTGAGTAAATGTAGAAGTACTCAGATCTTGTAGTAAACGTAGAAGTAGTCAGACCTTGTACTTGAGTAAAAGTAGAAGTACTCAGATCTTGTAGTAAAAGTAGAAGTACTCAGATATTGTACTTGAGTAAAAGTAGAAGTACTCAGATCTTGTAGTAAAAGTAGAAGTACTCAGATCTTGTAGTAAATGTAGAAGTACTCAGATCTTGTAATTGAGTAAATGAAGAAGTACTCAGATCTTGTACTGGAGTAAATGTAGAAGTACTCAGATCTTGTAGTAAATGTAGAAGTACTCAGATCTTGTACTTGAGTAAATGTAGAAGTACTCAGATATTATACTTGAGTAAAAGTAGATGTACTCAGATATTTTAGTAAAAGTAGAAGTACTCAAATCTTGTACTTGATTAAAAGTAGAAGTACTCAGATCTTGTAGTAAAAGTAGAAGTACTCAGATCTTGTAGTACATTTAGAAGTACTCAGATCTTGTACTTGAGTAAATGAAGAAGTACTCAGATATTGTACTTGAGTAAATGTAGAAGTACTCAGATTTTGTACTTGAGTAAAAGTAGAAGTACTCAGATCTTGTAGTAAAAGTAGAAGTTCTCAGATCTTGTAGTAAATGTAGAAGTACTCAGATCTTGTACTTGAGTAAATGAAGAAGTACTCAGATCTTGAACTTGAGTAAATGTAGAAGTACTCAGATCTTGTAGTAAATATAGAAGTACTCAGATATTGTACTTGAGTAAAAGTAGAAGTACTCAGATCTTGTAGTAAAAGTAGAAGTACTCAGATATTGTAGTAAATGTAGAAGTACTCAGATCTTGTACTTGAGTAAATGTAGAAGTACTCTGATCTTGTAGTAAAAGTAGAAGTACTCAGATCTTATACTTGGGTAAAAGTAGAAGTACTCAGATCTTGTAGTAAAAGTAGAAGTACTCAGATCTTGTAGTAAATGTAGAAGTACTCAGATCTTATACTTGAGTAAATGTAGAAGTACTCAGATCTTGTAGTAAAAGTAGAAGTACTCAGATCTTGTAGTAAATGTAGAAGTACTCAGATCTTGTAGTAAAAGTAGAAGTACTCAGATCTTGTACTTGAGTAAAAGTAGAAGTCCTCAAATCTTGTAGTAAAAGTAGAAGTACTCAGATATTGTACTTGAGTAAATGAAGAAGTACTCAGATCTTGTACTTGAGTAAATGTAGAAGTACTCAGATCTTGTACTTGAGTAAAAGTAGAAGTACTCAGATCTTGTAGTAAAAGTAGAAGTACTCAGATATTATGTTTGAGTAAAAGTAGAAGTACTCAGATCTTGTAGTAAAAGTAGAAGTACTCAGATCTTGTAGTAAATGTAGAAGTACTCAGATATTGTACTTGAGTAAATGAAGAAGTACTCAGATCTTGTACTTGAGTAAATGTAGAAGTACTCAGATCTTGTAGTAAATGTAGAAGTACTCAGATCTTGTACTTGAGTAAAAGTAGAAGTACTCAGATCTTGTAGTAAAAGTAGAAGTACTCAGATATTGTAGTAAATGTAGAAGTACTCAGATCTTGTACTTGAGTAAACGTAGAAGTACTCAGATCTTGTAGTAAAAGTAGAAGTACTCAGATCTTGTAGTAAATGTAGAAGTACTCAGATCTTGTACTTGAGTAAATGAAGAAATACTCAGATATTGTACTTGAGTAAATGTAGAAGTACTCAGATCTTGTACTTGAGTAAATGTAGAAGTACTCAGATCTTGTAGTAAAAGTAGAAGTACTCAGATCTTGTACTTGAGTAAACGTAGAAGTACTCAGATCTTGTAGTAAAAGTAGAAGTACTCAGATCTTGTAGTAAATGTAGAAGTACTCAGATCTTGTACTTGAGTAAATGAAGAAATACTCAGATATTGTACTTGAGTAAATGAAGAAGTACTCAGATATTGTACTTGAGTAAAAGTAAAAGTACTCAAATCTTGTAGTAAAAGTAGAAGTACTCAGATATTGTACTTGAGTAAAAGTAGAAGTACTCAGATCTTGTAGTAAAAGTAGAAGTACTCAGATCTTGTTGTAAAATTAGAAGTACTCAGATCTTGTAGTAAAAGTAAAAGTACTCAGATCTTGTACTTGAGTAAATGTAGAAGTACTCAGATCTTGTAGTAAAAGTAGAAGTACTCAGATCTTGTAGTAAAAGTAGAAGTACTCAGATCTTGTAGTAAAAGTAGAAGTACTCAGATATTGTAGTAAATGTAGAAGTACTCAGATATTGTACTTGAGTAAATGAAGAAGTACTCAGATATTTTACTTGAGTAAATGTAGAAGTACTCAGATCTTGTAGTAAAAGTAGAAGTACTCAAATCTTGTACTTGAGTAAATGTAGAAGTACTCAGATCTTGTAGTAAATGTAGAAGTACTCAGATCTTGTACTTGAGTAAATGTAGAAGTACTCAGATCTTGTAGTAAACGTAGAAGTAGTCAGACCTTGTACTTGAGTAAAAGTAGAAGTACTCAGATCTTGTAGTAAAAGTAGAAGTACTCAGATATTGTACTTGAGTAAAAGTAGAAGTACTCAGATCTTGTAGTAAAAGTAGAAGTACTCAGATCTTGTAGTAAATGTAGAAGTACTCAGATCTTGTAATTGAGTAAATGAAGAAGTACTCAGATCTTGTACTGGAGTAAATGTAGAAGTACTCAGATCTTGTAGTAAATGTAGAAGTACTCAGATCTTGTACTTGAGTAAATGTAGAAGTACTCAGATATTATACTTGAGTAAAAGTAGATGTACTCAGATATTTTAGTAAAAGTAGAAGTACTCAAATCTTGTACTTGATTAAAAGTAGAAGTACTCAGATCTTGTAGTAAAAGTAGAAGTACTCAGATCTTGTAGTACATTTAGAAGTACTCAGATCTTGTACTTGAGTAAATGAAGAAGTACTCAGATATTGTACTTGAGTAAATGTAGAAGTACTCAGATTTTGTACTTGAGTAAAAGTAGAAGTACTCAGATCTTGTAGTAAAAGTAGAAGTTCTCAGATCTTGTAGTAAATGTAGAAGTACTCAGATCTTGTACTTGAGTAAATGAAGAAGTACTCAGATCTTGAACTTGAGTAAATGTAGAAGTACTCAGATCTTGTAGTAAATATAGAAGTACTCAGATATTGTACTTGAGTAAAAGTAGAAGTACTCAGATCTTGTAGTAAAAGTAGAAGTACTCAGATATTGTAGTAAATGTAGAAGTACTCAGATCTTGTACTTGAGTAAATGTAGAAGTACTCTGATCTTGTAGTAAAAGTAGAAGTACTCAGATCTTATACTTGGGTAAAAGTAGAAGTACTCAGATCTTGTAGTAAAAGTAGAAGTACTCAGATCTTGTAGTAAATGTAGAAGTACTCAGATCTTATACTTGAGTAAATGTAGAAGTACTCAGATCTTGTAGTAAAAGTAGAAGTACTCAGATCTTGTAGTAAATGTAGAAGTACTCAGATCTTGTAGTAAAAGTAGAAGTACTCAGATCTTGTACTTGAGTAAAAGTAGAAGTCCTCAAATCTTGTAGTAAAAGTAGAAGTACTCAGATATTGTACTTGAGTAAATGAAGAAGTACTCAGATCTTGTACTTGAGTAAATGTAGAAGTACTCAGATCTTGTACTTGAGTAAAAGTAGAAGTACTCAGATCTTGTAGTAAAAGTAGAAGTACTCAGATATTATGTTTGAGTAAAAGTAGAAGTACTCAGATCTTGTAGTAAAAGTAGAAGTACTCAGATCTTGTAGTAAATGTAGAAGTACTCAGATATTGTACTTGAGTAAATGAAGAAGTACTCAGATCTTGTACTTGAGTAAATGTAGAAGTACTCAGATCTTGTAGTAAATGTAGAAGTACTCAGATCTTGTACTTGAGTAAAAGTAGAAGTACTCAGATCTTGTAGTAAAAGTAGAAGTACTCAGATATTGTAGTAAATGTAGAAGTACTCAGATCTTGTACTTGAGTAAACGTAGAAGTACTCAGATCTTGTAGTAAAAGTAGAAGTACTCAGATCTTGTAGTAAATGTAGAAGTACTCAGATCTTGTACTTGAGTAAATGAAGAAATACTCAGATATTGTACTTGAGTAAATGTAGAAGTACTCAGATCTTGTAGTAAATGTAGAAGTACTCAGATCTTGTACTTGAGTAAATGTAGAAGTACTCAGATATTGTAGTAAAAGTAGAAGTACTCAGATCTTGTTGTAAAATTAGAAGTACTCAGATCTTGTAGTAAAAGTAAAAGTACTCAGATCTTGTAGTAAATGTAGAAGTACTCAGATATTGTACTTGAGTAAATGTAGAAGTACTCAGATCTTGTAGTAAAAGTAGAAGTACTCAGATCTTGTAGTAAAAGTAGAAGTACTCAGATATTGTAGTAAATGTAGAAGTACTCAGATCTTGTACTTGAGTAAATGAAGAAGTACTCAGATATTTTACTTGAGTAAATGTAGAAGTACTCAGATCTTGTAGTAAAAGTAGAAGTACTCAAATATTGTACTTGAGTAAATGTAGAAGTACTCAGATCTTGTAGTAAATGTAGAAGTACTCAGATCTTGTACTTGAGTAAATGTAGAAGTACTCAGATCTTGTAGTAAACGTAGAAGTAGTCAGACCTTGTACTTGAGTAAAGGTAGAAGTACTCAGATCTTGTAGTAAAAGTAGAAGTACTCAGATATTGTACTTGAGTAAAAGTAGAAGTACTCAGATCTTGTAGTAAAAGTAGAAGTACTCAGATCTTGTAATTGAGTAAATGAAGAAGTACTCAGATCTTGTACTGGAGTAAATGTAGAAGTACTCAGATCTTGTAGTAAATGTAGAAGTACTCAGATCTTTTACTTGAGTAAATGTAGAAGTACTCAGATATTATACTTGAGTAAAAGTAGATGTACTCAGATATTTTAGTAAAAGTAGAAGTACTCAAATCTTGTACTTGATTAAAAGTAGAAGTACTCAGATCTTGTAGTAAAAGTAGAAGTACTCAGATCTTGTACTTGAGTAAAAGTAGAAGTCCTCAAATCTTGTAGTAAAAGTAGAAGTACTCAGATATTGTACTTGAGTAAATGAAGAAGTACTCAGATCTTGTACTTGAGTAAATGTAGAAGTACTCAGATCTTGTTGTTAATGTAGAAGTACTCAGATTTTGTAGTAAAAGTAGAAGTACTCAGATCTTGTACTTGAGTAAAAGTAGAAGTACTCAGATATTGTAGTAAAAGTAGAAGTACTCAGATATTATGTTTGAGTAAAAGTAGAAGTACTCAGATCTTGTAGTAAAAGTAGAAGTACTCAGATCTTGTAGTAAATGTAGAGGTACTCAGATATTGTACTTGAGTAAATGAAGAAGTACTCAGATCTTGTACTTGAGTAAATGTAGAAGTACTCAGATCTTGTAGTAAATGTAGAAGTACTCAGATCTTGTACTTGAGTAAAAGTAGAAGTACTCAGATCTTGTAGTAAAAGTAGAAGTACTCAGATATTGTAGTAAATGTAGAAGTACTCAGATCTTGTACTTGAGTAAACGTAGAAGTACTCAGATCTTGTAGTAAAAGTAGAAGTACTCAGATCTTGTAGTAAATGTAGAAGTACTCAGATCTTGTACTTGAGTAAATGAAGAAATACTCAGATATTGTACTTGAGTAAATGAAGAAGTACTCAGATATTGTACTTGAGTAAAAGTAAAAGTACTCAAATCTTGTAGTAAAAGTAGAAGTACTCAGATATTGTACTTGAGTAAAAGTAGAAGTACTCAGATCTTGTAGTAAAAGTAGAAGTACTCAGATCTTGTTGTAAAATTAGAAGTACTCAGATCTTGTAGTAAAAGTAAAAGTACTCAGATCTTGTAGTAAATGTAGAAGTACTCAGATCTTGTACTTGAGTAAATGTAGAAGTACTCAGATCTTGTAGTAAAAGTAGAAGTACTCAGATCTTGTAGTAAAAGTAGAAGTACTCAGATATTGTAGTAAATGTAGAAGTACTCAGATATTGTACTTGAGTAAATGAAGAAGTACTCAGATATTTTACTTGAGTAAATGTAGAAGTACTCAGATCTTGTAGTAAAAGTAGAAGTACTCAAATCTTGTACTTGAGTAAATGTAGAAGTACTCAGATCTTGTAGTAAATGTAGAAGTACTCAGATCTTGTACTTGAGTAAATGTAGAAGTACTCAGATCTTGTAGTAAACGTAGAAGTAGTCAGACCTTGTACTTGAGTAAAAGTAGAAGTACTCAGATCTTGTAGTAAAAGTAGAAGTACTCAGATATTGTACTTGAGTAAAAGTAGAAGTACTCAGATCTTGTAGTAAAAGTAGAAGTACTCAGATCTTGTAGTAAATGTAGAAGTACTCAGATCTTGTAATTGAGTAAATGAAGAAGTACTCAGATCTTGTACTGGAGTAAATGTAGAAGTACTCAGATCTTGTAGTAAATGTAGAAGTACTCAGATCTTGTACTTGAGTAAATGTAGAAGGACTCAGATATTATACTTGAGTAAAAGTAGATGGACTCAGATATTTTAGTAAAAGTAGATGTACTCAAATCTTGTACTTGATTAAAAGTAGAAGTACTCAGATCTTGTAGTAAAAGTAGAAGTACTCAGATCCTGTAGTACATTTAGAAGTACTCAGATATTGTACTTGAGTAAATGAAGAAGTACTCAGATATTGTACTTGAGTAAATGTAGAAGTACTCAGATCTTGTACTTGAGTAAAAGTAGAAGTACCCAGATCTTGTAGTAAAACTAGAAGTACTCAGATATTGTGTTTGAGTAAAAGTAGAAGTACTCAGATCTTGTAGTAAAAGTAGAAGTTCTCAGATCTTGTAGTAAATGTAGAAGTACTCAGATCTTGTACTTGAGTAAATGAAGAAGTACTCAGATCTTGAACTTGAGTAAATGTAGAAGTACTCAGATCTTGTAGTAAATATAGAAGTACTCAGATATTGTACTTGAGTAAAAGTAGAAGTACTATGATCTTGTAGTAAAAGTAGAAGTACTCAGATCTTGTAGTAAATGTAGAAGTACTCAGATCTTGTACTTGAGTAAATGTAGAAGTACTCTGATCTTGTAGTAAAAGTAGAAGTACTCAGATCTTATACTTGGGTAAAAGTAGAAGTACTCAGATCTTGTAGTAAAAGTAGAAGTACTCAGATCTTGTAGTAAAAGTAGAAGTACTCAGATCTTGTTGTAAAATTAGAAGTACTCAGATCTTGTAGTAAAAGTAAAAGTACTCAGATCTTGTAGTAAATGTAGAAGTACTCAGATCTTGTACTTGAGTAAATGTAGAAGTACTCAGATCTTGTAGTAAAAGTAGAAGTACTCAGATCTTGTAGTAAAAGTAGAAGTACTCAGATATTGTAGTAAATGTAGAAGTACTCAGATATTGTACTTGAGTAAATGAAGAAGTACTCAGATATTTTACTTGAGTAAATGTAGAAGTACTCAGATCTTGTAGTAAAAGTAGAAGTACTCAAATCTTGTACTTGAGTAAATGTAGAAGTACTCAGATCTTGTAGTAAATGTAGAAGTACTCAGATCTTGTACTTGAGTAAATGTAGAAGTACTCAGATCTTGTAGTAAACGTAGAAGTAGTCAGACCTTGTACTTGAGTAAAAGTAGAAGTACTCAGATCTTGTAGTAAAAGTAGAAGTACTCAGATATTGTACTTGAGTAAAAGTAGAAGTACTCAGATCTTGTAGTAAAAGTAGAAGTACTCAGATCTTGTAGTAAATGTAGACGTACTCAGATCTTGTAATTGAGTAAATGAAGAAGTACTCAGATCTTGTACTGGAGTAAATGTAGAAGTACTCAGATCTTGTAGTAAATGTAGAAGTACTCAGATCTTGTACTTGAGTAAATGTAGAAGTACTCAGATATTATACTTGAGTAAAAGTAGATGTACTCAGATATTTTAGTAAAAGTAGAAGTACTCAAATCTTGTACTTGATTAAAAGTAGAAGTACTCAGATCTTGTAGTAAAAGTAGAAGTACTCAGATCTTGTAGTACATTTAGAAGTACTCAGATCTTGTACTTGAGTAAATGAAGAAGTACTCAGATATTGTACTTGAGTAAATGTAGAAGTACTCAGATCTTGTACTTGAGTAAAAGTAGAAGTACCCAGATCTTGTAGTAAAACTAGAAGTACTCAGATATTGTGTTTGAGTAAAAGTAGAAGTACTCAGATCTTGTAGTAAAAGTAGAAGTTCTCAGATCTTGTAGTAAATGTAGAAGTACTCAGATCTTGTACTTGAGTAAATGAAGAAGTACTCAGATCTTGAACTTGAGTAAATGTAGAAGTACTCAGATCTTGTAGTAAATATAGAAGTACTCAGATATTGTACTTGAGTAAAAGTAGAAGTACTCAGATCTTGTAGTAAAAGTAGAAGTACTCAGATCTTGTAGTAAATGTAGAAGTACTCAGATCTTGTACTTGAGTAAATGTAGAAGTACTCTGATCTTGTAGTAAAAGTAGAAGTACTCAGATCTTGTACTTGAGTAAAAGTAGAAGTCCTCAAATCTTGTAGTAAATGTAGAAGTACTCAGATCTTATACTTGAGTAAATGTAGAAGTACTCAGATCTTGTAGTAAAAGTAGAAGTACTCAGATCTTGTAGTAAATGTAGAAGTACTCAGATCTTGTAGTAAAAGTAGAAGTACTCAGATCTTGTACTTGAGTAAAAGTAGAAGTCCTCAAATCTTGTAGTAAAAGTAGAAGTACTCAGATATTGTACTTGAGTAAAAGTAGAAGTACTCAGATCTTGTAGTAAAAGTAGAAGTACTCAGATCTTGTAGTAAATGTAGAAGTACTCAGATATTGTACTTGAGTAAATGAAGAAGTACTCAGATCTTGTACTTGAGTAAATGTAGAAGTACTCAGATCTTGTTGTAAATGTAGAAGTACTCAGATTTTGTAGTAAAAGTAGAAGTACTCAGATCTTGTACTTGAGTAAAAGTAGAAGTACTCAGATCTTGTAGTAAAAGTAGAAGTACTCAGATATTATGTTTGAGTAAAAGTAGAAGTACTCAGATCTTGTAGTAAAAGTAGAAGTACTCAGATCTTGTAGTAAATGTAGAAGTACTCAGATATTGTACTTGAGTAAATGAAGAAGTACTCAGATCTTGTACTTGAGTAAATGTAGAAGTACTCAGATCTTGTAGTAAATGTAAAAGTACTCAGATCTTGTACTTGAGTAAAAGTAGAAGTACTCAGATCTTGTAGTAAAAGTAGAAGTACTCAGATATTGTAGTAAATGTAGAAGTACTCAGATCTTGTACTTGAGTAAACGTAGAAGTACTCAGATCTTGTAGTAAAAGTAGAAGTACTCAGATCTTGTAGTAAATGTAGAAGTACTCAGATCTTGTACTTGAGTAAATGAAGAAATACTCAGATATTGTACTTGAGTAAATGTAGAAGTACTCAGATCTTGTAGTAAATGTAGAAGTACTCAGATCTTGTACTTGAGTAAATGTAGAAGTACTCAGATATTGTAGTAAAAGTAGAAGTACTCAGATCTTGTTGTAAAATTAGAAGTACTCAGATCTTGTAGTAAAAGTAAAAGTACTCAGATCTTGTAGTAAATGTAGAAGTACTCAGATATTGTACTTGAGTAAATGTAGAAGTACTCAGATCTTGTAGTAAAAGTAGAAGTACTCAGATCTTGTAGTAAAAGTAGAAGTACTCAAATATTGTAGTAAATGTAGAAGTACTCAGATCTTGTACTTGAGTAAATGAAGAAGTACTCAGATATTTTACTTGAGTAAATGTAGAAGTACTCAGATCTTGTAGTAAAAGTAGAAGTACTCAAATATTGTACTTGAGTAAAAGTAGAAGTACCCAGATCTTGTAGTAAAAGTAGAAGTACTCAGATATTGTGTTTGAGTAAAAGTAGAAGTACTCAGATCTTGTAGTAAAAGTAGAAGTACTCAGATATTGTAGTAAATGTAGAAGTACTCAGATCTTGTAGTACATGTAGAAGTACTCAGATCTTGTACTTGAGTAAATGAAGAAGTACTCAGATATTGTACTTGAGTAAATGTAGAAGTACTCAGATCTTGTAGTAAAAGTAGAACTACTCAGATATTGTAGTAAAATTAGAAGTACTCAGATCTTATACTTGAGTAAATGTAGAAGTACTCAGATCTTGTAGTAAAAGTAGAAGTACTCAGATATTGTACTTGAGTAAAAGTAAAAGTACTTAAATATTGTAGTAAAAGTAGAAGTACTCAGATATTGTACTTGAATAAAAGTAGAAGTACTCAGATCTTGTAGTAAAAGTAGAAGTACTCAGATCTTGTTGTAAAATTAGAAGTACTCAGATCTTGTAGTAAAAGTAAAAGTACTCAGATCTTGTAGTAAATGTAGAAGTACTCAGATCTTGTACTTGAGTAAAAGTAGAAGTACTCAGATCTTGTAGTAAAAGTAGAAGTACTCAGATCTTGTAGTAAAAGTAGAAGTACTCAGATATTGTACTTGAGTAAAAGTAGAAGTACTCAGATCTTGTAGTAAAAGTAGAAGTACTCAGATCTTGTAGTAAATGTAGACGTACTCAGAACTTGTAATTGAGTAAATGAAGAAGTACTCAGATCTTGTACTGGAGTAAATGTAGAAGTACTCAGATCTTGTAGTAAATGTAGAAGTACTCAGATCTTGTACTTGAGTAAATGTAGAAGTACTCAGATATTATACTTGAGTAAAAGTAGATGTACTCAGATATTTTAGTAAAAGTAGAAGTACTCAAATCTTGTACTTGATTAAAAGTAGAAGTACTCAGATCTTGTAGTAAAAGTAGAAGTACTCAGATCTTGTAGTACATTTAGAAGTACTCAGATCTTGTACTTGAGTAAATGAAGAAGTACTCAGATATTGTACTTGAGTAAATGTAGAAGTACTCAGATCTTGTACTTGAGTAAAAGTAGAAGTACCCAGATCTTGTAGTAAAACTAGAAGTACTCAGATATTGTGTTTGAGTAAAAGTAGAAGTACTCAGATCTTGTAGTAAAAGTAGAAGTTCTCAGATATTGTAGTAAATGTAGAAGTACTCAGATCTTGTACTTGAGTAAATGAAGAAGTACTCAGATCTTGAACTTGAGTAAATGTAGAAGTACTCAGATCTTGTAGTAAATATAGAAGTACTCAGATATTGTACTTGAGTAAAAGTAGAAGTACTCAGATCTTGTAGTAAAAGTAGAAGTACTCAGATCTTGTAGTAAATGTAGAAGTACTCAGATCTTGTACTTGAGTAAATGTAGAAGTACTCTGATCTTGTAGTAAAAGTAGAAGTACTCAGATCTTGTACTTGAGTAAAAGTAGAAGTCCTCAAATCTTGTAGTAAATGTAGAAGTACTCAGATCTTATACTTGAGTAAATGTAGAAGTACTCAGATCTTGTAGTAAAAGTAGAAGTACTCAGATCTTGTAGTAAATGTAGAAGTACTCAGATCTTGTAGTAAAAGTAGAAGTACTCAGATCTTGTACTTGAGTAAAAGTAGAAGTCCTCAAATCTTGTAGTAAAAGTAGAAGTACTCAGATATTGTACTTGAGTAAATGAAGAAGTACTCAGATCTTGTACTTGAGTAAATGTAGAAGTACTCAGATCTTGTTGTAAATGTAGAAGTACTCAGATTTTGTAGTAAAAGTAGAAGTACTCAGATCTTGTACTTGAGTAAAAGTAGAAGTACTCAGATCTTGTAGTAAAAGTAGAAGTACTCAGATATTATGTTTGAGTAAAAGTAGAAGTACTCAGATCTTGTAGTAAAAGTAGAAGTACTCAGATCTTGTAGTAAATGTAGAAGTACTCAGATATTGTACTTGAGTAAATGAAGAAGTACTCAGATCTTGTACTTGAGTAAATGTAGAAGTACTCAGATCTTGTAGTAAATGTAGAAGTACTCAGATCTTGTACTTGAGTAAAAGTAGAAGTACTCAGATCTTGTAGTAAAAGTAGAAGTACTCAGATATTGTAGTAAATGTAGAAGTACTCAGATCTTGTACTTGAGTAAACGTAGAAGTACTCAGATCTTGTAGTAAAAGTAGAAGTACTCAGATCTTGTAGTAAATGTAGAAGTACTCAGATCTTGTACTTGAGTAAATGAAGAAATACTCAGATATTGTACTTGAGTAAATGTAGAAGTACTCAGATCTTGTAGTAAATGTAGAAGTACTCAGATCTTGTACTTGAGTAAATGTAGAAGTACTCAGATATTGTAGTAAAAGTAGAAGTACTCAGATCTTGTTGTAAAATTAGAAGTACTCAGATCTTGTAGTAAAAGTAAAAGTACTCAGATCTTGTAGTAAATGTAGAAGTACTCAGATATTGTACTTGAGTAAATGTAGAAGTACTCAGATCTTGTAGTAAAAGTAGAAGTACTCAGATCTTGTAGTAAAAGTAGAAGTACTCAAATATTGTAGTAAATGTAGAAGTACTCAGATCTTGTACTTGAGTAAATGAAGAAGTACTCAGATATTTTACTTGAGTAAATGTAGAAGTACTCAGATCTTGTAGTAAAAGTAGAAGTACTCAAATATTGTACTTGAGTAAATGTAGAAGTACTCAGATCTTGTAGTAAATGTAGAAGTACTCAGATCTTGTACTTGAGTAAATGTAGAAGTACTCAGATCTTGTAGTAAACGTAGAAGTAGTCAGACCTTGTACTTGAGTAAAGGTAGAAGTACTCAGATCTTGTAGTAAAAGTAGAAGTACTCAGATATTGTACTTGAGTAAAAGTAGAAGTACTCAGATCTTGTAGTAAAAGTAGAAGTACTCAGATCTTGTAGTAAATGTAGAAGTACTCAGATCTTTTACTTGAGTAAATGTAGAAGTACTCAGATATTATACTTGAGTAAAAGTAGATGTACTCAGATATTTTAGTAAAAGTAGAAGTACTCAAATATTGTACTTGATTAAAAGTAGAAGTACTCAGATCTTGTAGTAAAAGTAGAAGTACTCAGATCTTGTAGTACATTTAGAAGTACTCAGATCTTG
Source organism: Notothenia rossii (assembly GCF_949606895.1). Lineage (NCBI taxonomy): Eukaryota > Metazoa > Chordata > Actinopteri > Perciformes > Nototheniidae > Notothenia > Notothenia rossii. The sequence goes on from NW_027640159.1 coordinate 565,082, forward strand.
TACTTGAGTAAATGAAGAAGTACTCAGATCTTGTAATTGAGTAAATGAAGAAGTACTCAGATCTTGTACTGGAGTAAATGTAGAAGTACTCAGATCTTGTAGTAAATGTAGAAGTACTCAGATATTGTACTTGAGTAAATGTAGAAGTACTCAGATCTTGTACTTGAGTAAAAGTAGAAGTACCCAGATCTTGTAGTAAAAGTAGAAGTACTCAGATATTGTGTTTGAGTAAAAGTAGAAGTACTCAGATCTTGTAGTAAAAGTAGAAGTACTCAGATATTGTACTTGAGTAAATGAAGAAGTACTCAGATATTGTACTTGAGTAAACGTAGAAGTACTCAGATCTTGTAGTAAAAGTAGAAGTACTCAGATATTGTAGTAAAATTAGAAGTACTCAGGTCTTATACTTGAGTAAATGTAGAAGTACTCAGATCTTGTAGTAAAAGTAGAAGTACTCAGATATTGTACTTGAGTAAAAGTAAAAGTACTTAAATCTTGTAGTAAAAGTAGAAGTACTCAGATATTGTACTTGAATAAAAGTAGAAGTACTCAGATCTTGTAGTAAAAGTAGAAGTACTCAGATCTTGTTGTAAAATTAGAAGTACTCAGATCTTGTAGTAAAAGTAAAAGTACTCAGATCTTGTAGTAAAAGTAGAAGTACTCAGATATTGTAGTAAATGTAGAAGTACTCAGATCTTGTACTTGAGTAAACGTAGAAGTACTCAGATCTTGTAGTAAAAGTAGAAGTACTCAGATCTTGTAGTAAATGTAGAAGTACTCAGATCTTGTACTTGAGTAAATGAAGAAATACTCAGATATTGTACTTGAGTAAATGTAGAAGTACTCAGATCTTGTAGTAAATGTAGAAGTACTCAGATCTTGTACTTGAGTAAATGTAGAAGTACTCAGATATTGTAGTAAAAGTAGAAGTACTCAGATCTTGTTGTAAAATTAGAAGTACTCAGATCTTGTAGTAAAATTAAAAGTACTCAGATCTTGTAGTAAATGTAGAAGTACTCAGATATTGTACTTGAGTACATGTAGAAGTACTCAGATCTTGTAGTAAAAGTAGAAGTACTCAGATATTGTAGTAAAAGTAGAAGTACTCAGATATTGTAGTAAATGTAGAAGTACTCAGATCTTGTACTTGAGTAAATGAAGAAGTACTCAGATATTTTACTTGAGTAAATGTAGAAGTACACAGATCTTGTAGTAAATGTAGAAGTACTCAGATCTTGTACTTGAGTAAATGTAGAAGTACTCAGATCTTGTAGTAAACGTAGAAGTAGTCAGACCTTGTACTTGAGTAAAGGTAGAAGTACTCAGATCTTGTAGTAAAAGTAGAAGTACTCAGATATTGTACTTGAGTAAAAGTAGAAGTACTCAGATCTTGTAGTAAAAGTAGAAGAACTCAGATCTTGTAGTAAATGTAGAAGTACTCAGATCTTGTAATTGAGTAAATGAAGAAGTACTCAGATCTTGTACTGGAGTAAATGTAGAAGTACTCAGATCTTGTAGTAAATGTAGAAGTACTCAGATCTTTTACTTGAGTAAATGTAGAAGTACTCAGATATTATACTTGAGTAAAAGTAGATGTACTCAGATATTTTAGTAAAAGTAGAAGTACTCAAATATTGTACTTGATTAAAAGTAGAAGTACTCAGATCTTGTAGTAAAAGTAGAAGTACTCAGATCTTGTAGTACATTTAGAAGTACTCAGATCTTGTACTTGAGTAAATGAAGAAGTACTCAGATATTGTACTTGAGTAAATGTAGAAGTACTCAGATCTTGTACTTGAGTAAAAGTAGAAGTACCCAGATCTTGTAGTAAAAGTAGAAGTACTCAGATATTGTGTTTGAGTAAAAGTAGAAGTACTCAGATCTTGTAGTAAAAGTAGAAGTACTCAGATATTGTAGTAAATGTAGAAGTACTCAGATCTTGTAGTACATGTAGAAGTACTCAGATCTTGTACTTGAGTAAATGAAGAAGTACTCAGATATTGTACTTGAGTAAATGTAGAAGTACTCAGATCTTGTAGTAAAAGTAGAAGTACTTAAATCTTGTAGTAAAAGTAGAAGTACTCAGATATTGTACTTGAGTAAATGTAGAAGTACTCAGATCTTGTACTTGAGTAAAAGTAGAAGTACCCAGATCTTGTAGTAAAACTAGAAGTACTCAGATATTGTGTTTGAGTAAAAGTAGAAGTACTCAGATCTTGTAGTAAAAGTAGAAGTTCTCAGATCTTGTAGTAAATGTAGAAGTACTCAGATCTTGTACTTGAGTAAATGAAGAAGTACTCAGATCTTGAACTTGAGTAAATGTAGAAGTACTCAGATCTTGTAGTAAATATAGAAGTACTCAGATATTGTACTTGAGTAAAAGTAGAAGTACTATGATCTTGTAGTAAAAGTAGAAGTACTCAGATCTTGTAGTAAATGTAGAAGTACTCAGATCTTGTACTTGAGTAAATGAAGAAATACTCAGATATTGTACTTGAGTAAATGTAGAAGTACTCAGATCTTGTAGTAAATGTAGAAGTACTCAGATCTTGTACTTGAGTAAATGTAGAAGTACTCAGATATTGTAGTAAAAGTAGAAGTACTCAGATCTTGTTGTAAAATTAGAAGTACTCAGATCTTGTAGTAAAAGTAAAAGTACTCAGATCTTGTAGTAAATGTAGAAGTACTCAGATATTGTACTTGAGTAAATGTAGAAGTACTCAGATCTTGTAGTAAAAGTAGAAGTACTCAGATCTTGTAGTAAAAGTAGAAGTACTCAGATATTGTAGTAAATGTAGAAGTACTCAGATCTTGTACTTGAGTAAATGAAGAAGTACTCAGATATTTTACTTGAGTAAATGTAGAAGTACTCAGATCTTATAGTAAAAGTAGAAGTACTCAAATATTGTACTTGAGTAAAAGTAGAAGTACCCAGATCTTGTAGTAAAAGTAGAAGTACTCAGATATTGTGTTTGAGTAAAAGTAGAAGTACTCAGATCTTGTAGTAAAAGTAGAAGTACTCAGATATTGTAGTAAATGTAGAAGTACTCAGATCTTGTAGTACATGTAGAAGTACTCAGATCTTGTACTTGAGTAAATGAAGAAGTACTCAGATATTGTACTTGAGTAAATGTAGAAGTACTCAGATCTTGTAGTAAAAGTAGAACTACTCAGATATTGTAGTAAAATTAGAAGTACTCAGATCTTATACTTGAGTAAATGTAGAAGTACTCAGATCTTGTAGTAAAAGTAGAAGTACTCAGATATTGTACTTGAGTAAAAGTAAAAGTACTTAAATCTTGTAGTAAAAGTAGAAGTACTCAGATATTGTACTTGAATAAAAGTAGAAGTACTCAGATCTTGTAGTAAAAGTAGAAGTACTCAGATCTTGTTGTAAAATTAGAAGTACTCAGATCTTGTAGTAAAAGTGAAAGTACTCAGATCTTGTAGTAAATGTAGAAGTACTCAGATCTTGTACTTGAGTAAAAGTAGAAGTACTCAGATCTTGTAGTAAAAGTAGAAGTACTCAGATCTTGTAGTAAAAGTAGAAGTACTCAGATATTGTACTTGAGTAAAAGTAGAAGTACTCAGATCTTGTAGTAAAAGTAGAAGTACTCAGATCTTGTAGTAAATGTAGACGTACTCAGATCTTGTAATTGAGTAAATGAAGAAGTACTCAGATCTTGTACTGGAGTAAATGTAGAAGTACTCAGATCTTGTAGTAAATGTAGAAGTACTCAGATCTTGTACTTGAGTAAATGTAGAAGTACTCAGATATTATACTTGAGTAAAAGTAGATGTACTCAGATATTTTAGTAAAAGTAGAAGTACTCAAATCTTGTACTTGATTAAAAGTAGAAGTACTCAGATCTTGTAGTAAAAGTAGAAGTACTCAGATCTTGTAGTACATTTAGAAGTACTCAGATCTTGTACTTGAGTAAATGAAGAAGTACTCAGATATTGTACTTGAGTAAATGTAGAAGTACTCAGATCTTGTACTTGAGTAAAAGTAGAAGTACCCAGATCTTGTAGTAAAACTAGAAGTACTCAGATATTGTGTTTGAGTAAAAGTAGAAGTACTCAGATCTTGTAGTAAAAGTAGAAGTTCTCAGATCTTGTAGTAAATGTAGAAGTACTCAGATCTTGTACTTGAGTAAATGAAGAAGTACTCAGATCTTGAACTTGAGTAAATGTAGAAGTACTCAGATCTTGTAGTAAATATAGAAGTACTCAGATATTGTACTTGAGTAAAAGTAGAAGTACTCAGATCTTGTAGTAAAAGTAGAAGTACTCAGATCTTGTAGTAAATGTAGAAGTACTCAGATCTTGTACTTGAGTAAATGTAGAAGTACTCTGATCTTGTAGTAAAAGTAGAAGTACTCAGATCTTGTACTTGAGTAAAAGTAGAAGTCCTCAAATCTTGTAGTAAATGTAGAAGTACTCAGATCTTATACTTGAGTAAATGTAGAAGTACTCAGATCTTGTAGTAAAAGTAGAAGTACTCAGATCTTGTAGTAAATGTAGAAGTACTCAGATCTTGTAGTAAAAGTAGAAGTACTCAGATCTTGTACTTGAGTAAAAGTAGAAGTCCTCAAATCTTGTAGTAAAAGTAGAAGTACTCAGATATTGTACTTGAGTAAATGAAGAAGTACTCAGATCTTGTACTTGAGTAAATGTAGAAGTACTCAGATCTTGTTGTAAATGTAGAAGTACTCAGATTTTGTAGTAAAAGTAGAAGTACTCAGATCTTGTACTTGAGTAAAAGTAGAAGTACTCAGATCTTGTAGTAAAAGTAGAAGTACTCAGATATTATGTTTGAGTAAAAGTAGAAGTACTCAGATCTTGTAGTAAAAGTAGAAGTACTCAGATCTTGTAGTAAATGTAGAAGTACTCAGATATTGTACTTGAGTAAATGAAGAAGTACTCAGATCTTGTACTTGAGTAAATGTAGAAGTACTCAGATCTTGTAGTAAATGTAGAAGTACTCAGATCTTGTACTTGAGTAAAAGTAGAAGTACTCAGATCTTGTAGTAAAAGTAGAATTACTCAGATATTGTAGTAAATGTAGAAGTACTCAGATCTTGTACTTGAGTAAACGTAGAAGTACTCAGATCTTGTAGTAAAAGTAGAAGTACTCAGATCTTGTAGTAAATGTAGAAGTACTCAGATCTTGTACTTGAGTAAATGAAGAAATACTCAGATATTGTACTTGAGTAAATGTAGAAGTACTCAGATCTTGTAGTAAATGTAGAAGTACTCAGATCTTGTACTTGAGTAAATGTAGAAGTACTCAGATATTGTAGTAAAAGTAGAAGTACTCAGATCTTGTTGTAAAATTAGAAGTACTCAGATCTTGTAGTAAAAGTAAAAGTACTCAGATCTTGTAGTAAATGTAGAAGTACTCAGATATTGTACTTGAGTAAATGTAGAAGTACTCAGATCTTGTAGTAAAAGTAGAAGTACTCAGATCTTGTAGTAAAAGTAGAAGTACTCAAATATTGTAGTAAATGTAGAAGTACTCAGATCTTGTACTTGAGTAAATGAAGAAGTACTCAGATATTTTACTTGAGTAAATGTAGAAGTACTCAGATCTTGTAGTAAAAGTAGAAGTACTCAAATATTGTACTTGAGTAAATGTAGAAGTACTCAGATCTTGTAGTAAATGTAGAAGTACTCAGATCTTGTAGTAAACGTAGAAGTAGTCAGACCTTGTACTTGAGTAAAGGTAGAAGTACTCAGATCTTGTAGTAAAAGTAGAAGTACTCAGATATTGTACTTGAGTAAAAGTAGAAGTACTCAGATCTTGTAGTAAAAGTAGAAGTACTCAGATCTTGTAGTAAATGTAGAAGTACTCAGATCTTTTACTTGAGTAAATGTAGAAGTACTCAGATATTATACTTGAGTAAAAGTAGATGTACTCAGATATTTTAGTAAAAGTAGAAGTACTCAAATATTGTACTTGATTAAAAGTAGAAGTACTCAGATCTTGTAGTAAAAGTAGAAGTACTCAGATCTTGTAGTACATTTAGAAGTACTCAGATCTTGTACTTGAGTAAATGAAGAAGTACTCAGATCTTGTAATTGAGTAAATGAAGAAGTACTCAGATCTTGTACTGGAGTAAATGTAGAAGTACTCAGATCTTGTAGTAAATGTAGAAGTACTCAGATCTTTTACTTGAGTAAATGTAGAAGTACTCAGATATTATACTTGAGTAAAAGTAGATGTACTCAGATATTTTAGTAAAAGTAGAAGTACTCAAATATTGTACTTGATTAAAAGTAGAAGTACTCAGATCTTGTAGTAAAAGTAGAAGTACTCAGATCTTGTAGTACATTTAGAAGTACTCAGATCTTGTACTTGAGTAAATGAAGAAGTACTCAGATATTGTACTTGAGTAAATGTAGAAGTACTCAGATCTTGTACTTGAGTAAAAGTAGAAGTACCCAGATCTTGTAGTAAAAGTAGAAGTACTCAGATATTGTGTTTGAGTAAAAGTAGAAGTACTCAGATCTTGTAGTAAAAGTAGAAGTACTCAGATATTGTACTTGAGTAAATGAAGAAGTACTCAGATATTGTACTTGAGTAAACGTAGAAGTACTCAGATCTTGTAGTAAAAGTAGAAGTACTCAGATATTGTAGTAAAATTAGAAGTACTCAGGTCTTATACTTGAGTAAATGTAGAAGTACTCAGATCTTGTAGTAAAAGTAGAAGTACTCAGATATTGTACTTGAGTAAAAGTAAAAGTACTTAAATCTTGTAGTAAAAGTAGAAGTACTCAGATATTGTACTTGAATAAAAGTAGAAGTACTCAGATCTTGTAGTAAAAGTAGAAGTACTCAGATCTTGTTGTAAAATTAGAAGTACTCAGATCTTGTAGTAAAAGTAAAAGTACTCAGATCTTGTAGTAAATGTAGAAGTACTCAGATCTTGTACTTGAGTAAAAGTAGAAGTACTCAGATCTTGTAGTAAAAGTAGAAGTACTCAGATATTGTAGTAAATGTAGAAGTACTCAGATCTTGTACTTGAGTAAACGTAGAAGTACTCAGATCTTGTAGTAAAAGTAGAAGTACTCAGATCTTGTAGTAAATGTAGAAGTACTCAGATCTTGTACTTGAGTAAATGAAGAAATACTCAGATATTGTACTTGAGTAAATGTAGAAGTACTCAGATCTTGTAGTAAATGTAGAAGTACTCAGATCTTGTACTTGAGTAAATGTAGAAGTACTCAGATATTGTAGTAAAAGTAGAAGTACTCAGATCTTGTTGTAAAATTAGAAGTACTCAGATCTTGTAGTAAAATTAAAAGTACTCAGATCTTGTAGTAAATGTAGAAGTACTCAGATATTGTACTTGAGTACATGTAGAAGTACTCAGATCTTGTAGTAAAAGTAGAAGTACTCAGATATTGTAGTAAAAGTAGAAGTACTCAGATATTGTAGTAAATGTAGAAGTACTCAGATCTTGTACTTGAGTAAATGAAGAAGTACTCAGATATTTTACTTGAGTAAATGTAGAAGTACACAGATCTTGTAGTAAATGTAGAAGTACTCAGATCTTGTACTTGAGTAAATGTAGAAGTACTCAGATCTTGTAGTAAACGTAGAAGTAGTCAGACCTTGTACTTGAGTAAAGGTAGAAGTACTCAGATCTTGTAGTAAAAGTAGAAGTACTCAGATATTGTACTTGAGTAAAAGTAGAAGTACTCAGATCTTGTAGTAAAAGTAGAAGAACTCAGATCTTGTAGTAAATGTAGAAGTACTCAGATCTTGTAATTGAGTAAATGAAGAAGTACTCAGATCTTGTACTGGAGTAAATGTAGAAGTACTCAGATCTTGTAGTAAATGTAGAAGTACTCAGATCTTTTACTTGAGTAAATGTAGAAGTACTCAGATATTATACTTGAGTAAAAGTAGATGTACTCAAATATTGTACTTGAGTAAAAGTAGAAGTACTCAGATCTTGTAGTAAAAGTAGAAGTACTCAGATATTGTAGTAAATGTAGAAGTACTCAGATCTTGTAGTACATGTAGAAGTACTCAGATCTTGTACTTGAGTAAATGAAGAAGTACTCAGATATTGTACTTGAGTAAATGTAGAAGTACTCAGATCTTGTAGTAAAAGTAGAAGTACTTAAATCTTGTAGTAAAAGTAGAAGTACTCAGATATTGTACTTGAGTAAATGTAGAAGTACTCAGATCTTGTACTTGAGTAAAAGTAGAAGTACCCAGATCTTGTAGTAAAACTAGAAGTACTCAGATATTGTGTTTGAGTAAAAGTAGAAGTACTCAGATCTTGTAGTAAAAGTAGAAGTTCTCAGATCTTGTAGTAAATGTAGAAGTACTCAGATCTTGTACTTGAGTAAATGAAGAAGTACTCAGATCTTGAACTTGAGTAAATGTAGAAGTACTCAGATCTTGTAGTAAATATAGAAGTACTCAGATATTGTACTTGAGTAAAAGTAGAAGTACTATGATCTTGTAGTAAAAGTAGAAGTACTCAGATCTTGTAGTAAATGTAGAAGTACTCAGATCTTGTACTTGAGTAAATGTAGAAGTACTCTGATCTTGTAGTAAAAGTAGAAGTACTCAGATCTTATACTTGGGTAAAAGTAGAAGTACTCAGATCTTGTAGTAAAAGTAGAAGTACTCAGATCTTGTAGTAAAAGTAGAAGTACTCAGATCTTGTTGTAAAATTAGAAGTACTCAGATCTTGTAGTAAAAGTAAAAGTACTCAGATCTTGTAGTAAATGTAGAAGTACTCAGATCTTGTACTTGAGTAAATGTAGAAGTACTCAGATCTTGTAGTAAAAGTAGAAGTACTCAGATCTTGTAGTAAAAGTAGAAGTACTCAGATATTGTAGTAAATGTAGAAGTACTCAGATATTGTACTTGAGTAAATGAAGAAGTACTCAGATATTTTACTTGAGTAAATGTAGAAGTACTCAGATCTTGTAGTAAAAGTAGAAGTACTCAAATCTTGTACTTGAGTAAATGTAGAAGTACTCAGATCTTGTAGTAAATGTAGAAGTACTCAGATCTTGTACTTGAGTAAATGTAGAAGTACTCAGATCTTGTAGTAAACGTAGAAGTAGTCAGACCTTGTACTTGAGTAAAAGTAGAAGTACTCAGATCTTGTAGTAAAAGTAGAAGTACTCAGATATTGTACTTGAGTAAAAGTAGAAGTACTCAGATCTTGTAGTAAAAGTAGAAGTACTCAGATCTTGTAGTAAATGTAGAAGTACTCAGATCTTGTAATTGAGTAAATGAAGAAGTACTCAGATCTTGTACTGGAGTAAATGTAGAAGTACTCAGATCTTGTAGTAAATGTAGAAGTACTCAGATCTTGTACTTGAGTAAATGTAGAAGTACTCAGATATTATACTTGAGTAAAAGTAGATGTACTCAGATATTTTAGTAAAAGTAGAAGTACTCAAATCTTGTACTTGATTAAAAGTAGAAGTACTCAGATCTTGTAGTAAAAGTAGAAGTACTCAGATCTTGTAGTACATTTAGAAGTACTCAGATCTTGTACTTGAGTAAATGAAGAAGTACTCAGATATTGTACTTGAGTAAATGTAGAAGTACTCAGATCTTGTACTTGAGTAAAAGTAGAAGTACCCAGATCTTGTAGTAAAACTAGAAGTACCCAGATCTTGTAGTAAAACTAGAAGTACTCAGATATTGTGTTTGAGTAAAAGTAGAAGTACTCAGATCTTGTAGTAAAAGTAGAAGTTCTCAGATCTTGTAGTAAATGTAGAAGTACTCAGATCTTGTACTTGAGTAAATGAAGAAGTACTCAGATCTTGAACTTGAGTAAATGTAGAAGTACTCAGATCTTGTAGTAAATATAGAAGTACTCAGATATTGTACTTGAGTAAAAGTAGAAGTACTCAGATCTTGTAGTAAAAGTAGAAGTACTCAGATCTTGTAGTAAATGTAGAAGTACTCAGATCTTGTACTTGAGTAAATGTAGAAGTACTCTGATCTTGTAGTAAAAGTAGAAGTACTCAGATCTTATACTTGGGTAAAAGTAGAAGTACTCAGATCTTGTAGTAAAAGTAGAAGTACTCAGATCTTGTAGTAAATGTAGAAGTACTCAGATCTTATACTTGAGTAAATGTAGAAGTACTCAGATCTTGTAGTAAAAGTAGAAGTACTCAGATCTTGTAGTAAATGTAGAAGTACTCAGATCTTGTAGTAAAAGTAGAAGTACTCAGATCTTGTACTTGAGTAAAAGTAGAAGTCCTCAAATCTTGTAGTAAAAGTAGAAGTACTCAGATATTGTACTTGAGTAAATGAAGAAGTACTCAGATCTTGAACTTGAGTAAATGTAGAAGTACTCAGATCTTGTTGTAAATGTAGAAGTACTCAGATTTTGTAGTAAAAGTAGAAGTACTCAGATCTTGTACTTGAGTAAAAGTAGAAGTACTCAGATCTTGTAGTAAAAGTAGAAGTACTCAGATATTATGTTTGAGTAAAAGTAGAAGTACTCAGATCTTGTAGTAAAAGTAGAAGTACTCAGATCTTGTAGTAAATGTAGAAGTACTCAGATATTGTACTTGAGTAAATGAAGAAGTACTCAGATCCTGTACTTGAGTAAATGTAGAAGTACTCAGATCTTGTAGTAAATGTAGAAGTACTCAGATCTTGTACTTGAGTAAAAGTAGAAGTACTCAGATCTTGTAGTAAAAGTAGAAGTACTCAGATATTGTAGTAAATGTAGAAGTACTCAGATCTTGTACTTGAGTAAACGTAGAAGTACTCAGATCTTGTAGTAAAAGTAGAAGTACTCAGATCTTGTAGTAAATGTAGAAGTACTCAGATCTTGTACTTGAGTAAATGAAGAAATACTCAGATATTGTACTTGAGTAAATGTAGAAGTACTCAGATCTTGTAGTAAATGTAGAAGTACTCAGATCTTGTACTTGAGTAAATGTAGAAGTACTCAGATATTGTAGTAAAAGTAGAAGTACTCAGATCTTGTTGTAAAATTAGAAGTACTCAGATCTTGTAGTAAAAGTAAAAGTACTCAGATCTTGTAGTAAATGTAGAAGTACTCAGATATTGTACTTGAGTAAATGTAGAAGTACTCAGATCTTGTAGTAAAAGTAGAAGTACTCAGATCTTGTAGTAAAAGTAGAAGTACTCAAATATTGTAGTAAATGTAGAAGTACTCAGATCTTGTACTTGAGTAAATGAAGAAGTACTCAGATATTTTACTTGAGTAAATGTAGAAGTACTCAGATCTTGTAGTAAAAGTAGAAGTACTCAAATATTGTACTTGAGTAAATGTAGAAGTACTCAGATCTTGTAGTAAATGTAGAAGTACTCAGATCTTGTACTTGAGTAAATGTAGAAGTACTCAGATCTTGTAGTAAACGTAGAAGTAGTCAGACCTTGTACTTGAGTAAAGGTAGAAGTACTCAGATCTTGTAGTAAAAGTAGAAGTACTCAGATATTGTACTTGAGTAAAAGTAGAAGTACTCAGATCTTGTAGTAAAAGTAGAAGTACTCAGATCTTGTAGTAAATGTAGAAGTACTCAGATCTTTTACTTGAGTAAATGTAGAAGTACTCAGATATTATACTTGAGTAAAAGTAGATGTACTCAGATATTTTAGTAAAAGTAGAAGTACTCAAATATTGTACTTGATTAAAAGTAGAAGTACTCAGATCTTGTAGTAAAAGTAGAAGTACTCAGATCTTGTAGTACATTTATAAGTACTCAGATCTTGTACTTGAGTAAATGAAGAAGTACTCAGATCTTGTAATTGAGTAAATGAAGAAGTACTCAGATCTTGTACTGGAGTAAATGTAGAAGTACTCAGATCTTGTAGTAAATGTAGAAGTACTCAGATCTTTTACTTGAGTAAATGTAGAAGTACTCAGATATTATACTTGAGTAAAAGTAGATGTACTCAGATATTTTAGTAAAAGTAGAAGTACTCAAATATTGTACTTGATTAAAAGTAGAAGTACTCAGATCTTGTAGTAAAAGTAGAAGTACTCAGATCTTGTAGTACATTTAGAAGTACTCAGATCTTGTACTTGAGTAAATGAAGAAGTACTCAGATATTGTACTTGAGTAAATGTAGAAGTACTCAGATCTTGTACTTGAGTAAAAGTAGAAGTACCCAGATCTTGTAGTAAAAGTAGAAGTACTCAGATATTGTGTTTGAGTAAAAGTAGAAGTACTCAGATCTTGTAGTAAAAGTAGAAGTACTCAGATATTGTAGTAAATGTAGAAGTACTCAGATCTTGTAGTACATGTAGAAGTACTCAGATCTTGTAATTGAGTAAATGAAGAAGTACTCAGATATTGTACTTGAGTAAATGTAGAAGTACTCAGATCTTGTAGTAAAAGTAGAACTACTCAGATATTGTAGTAAAATTAGAAGTACTCAGATCTTATACTTGAGTAAATGTAGAAGTACTCAGATCTTGTAGTAAAAGTAGAAGTACTCAGATATTGTACTTGAGTAAAAGTAAAAGTACTTAAATCTTGTAGTAAAAGTAGAAGTACTCAGATATTGTACTTGAATAAAAGTAGAAGTACTCAGATCTTGTAGTAAAAGTAGAAGTACTCAGATCTTGTTGTAAAATTAGAAGTACTCAGATCTTGTAGTAAAAGTAAAAGTACTCAGATCTTGTAGTAAATGTAGAAGTACTCAGATATTGTACTTGAGTAAAAGTAGAAGTACTCAGATCTTGTAGTAAAAGTAGAAGTACTCAGATCTTGTAGTAAATGTAGAAGTACTCAGATATTGTACTTGAGTAAAAGTAGAAGTACTCAGATCTTGTAGCAAAAGTAGAAGTACTCAGATATTGTAGTAAATGTAGAAGTACTCAGATCTTGTACTTGAGTAAACGTAGAAGTACTCAGATCTTGTAGTAAAAGTAGAAGTACTCAGATATTTTAGTAAATGTAGAAGTACTCAGATCTTGTACTTGAGTAAATGAAGAAATACTCAGATATTGTACTTGAGTAAATGTAGAAGTACTCAGATCTTGTAGTAAATGTAGAAGTACTCAGATCTTGTACTTGAGTAAATGTAGAAGTACTCAGATATTGTAGTAAAAGTAGAAGTACTCAGATCTTGTTGTAAAATTAGAAGTACTCAGATCTTGTAGTAAAAGTAAAAGTACTCAGATCTTGTAGTAAATGTAGAAGTACTCAGATATTGTACTTGAGTACATGTAGAAGTACTCAGATCTTGTAGTAAAAGTAGAAGTACTCAGATATTGTAGTAAAAGTAGAAGTACTCAGATATTGTAGTAAATGTAGAAGTACTCAGATCTTGTACTTGAGTAAATGAAGAAGTACTCAGATATTTTACTTGAGTAAATGTAGAAGTACTCAGATCTTGTAGTAAATGTAGAAGTACTCAGATCTTGTACTTGAGTAAATGTAGAAGTACTCAGATCTTGTAGTAAACGTAGAAGTAGTCAGACCTTGTACTTGAGTAAAGGTAGAAGTACTCAGATCTTGTAGTAAAAGTAGAAGTACTCAGATATTGTACTTGAGTAAAAGTAGAAGTACTCAGATCTTGTAGTAAAAGTAGAAGTACTCAGATCTTGTAGTAAATGTAGAAGTACTCAGATCTTGTAATTGAGTAAATGAAGAAGTACTCAGATCTTGTACTGGAGTAAATGTAGAAGTACTCAGATCTTGTAGTAAATGTAGAAGTACTCAGATCTTTTACTTGAGTAAATGTAGAAGTACTCAGATATTATACTTGAGTAAAAGTAGATGTACTCAGATATTTTAGTAAAAGTAGAAGTACTCAAATATTGTACTTGATTAAAAGTAGAAGTACTCAGATCTTGTAGTAAAAGTAGAAGTACTCAGATCTTGTAGTACATTTAGAAGTACTCAGATCTTGTACTTGAGTAAATGAAGAAGTACTCAGATATTGTACTTGAGTAAATGTAGAAGTACTCAGATCTTGTACTTGAGTAAAAGTAGAAGTACCCAGATCTTGTAGTAAAAGTAGAAGTACTCAGATATTGTGTTTGAGTAAAAGTAGAAGTACTCAGATCTTGTAGTAAAAGTAGAAGTACTCAGATATTGTAGTAAATGTAGAAGTACTCAGATCTTGTAGTACATGTAGAAGTACTCAGATCTTGTACTTGAGTAAATGAAGAAGTACTCAGATATTGTACTTGAGTAAATGTAGAAGTACTCAGATCTTGTAGTAAAAGTAGAAGTACTTAAATCTTGTAGTAAAAGTAGAAGTACTCAGATATTGTACTTGAGTAAATGTAGAAGTACTCAGATCTTGTAGTAAAAGTAGAAGTACTCAGATCTTGTTGTAAAATTAGAAGTACTCAGATCTTGTAGTAAAAGTAAAAGTACTCAGATCTTGTAGTAAATGTAGAAGTACTCAGATCTTGTACTTGAGTAAAAGTAGAAGTACTCAGATCTTGTAGTAAAAGTAGAAGTACTCAGATATTGTAGTAAATGTAGAAGTACTCAGATCTTGTACTTGAGTAAAAGTAGAAGTACTCAGATCTTGTAGTAAATGTAGAAGTACTCAGATCTTGTAGTAAAAGTAGAAGTACTCAGATATTGTACTTGAGTAAAAGTAAAAGTACTTAAATCTTGTAGTAAAAGTAGAAGTACTCAGATATTGTACTTGAATAAAAGTAGAAGTACTCAGATCTTGTAGTAAAAGTAGAAGTACTCAGATATTGTAATTGAGTAAAAGTAGAAGTACTCAGATCTTGTAGTAAAAGTAGAAGTACTCAGATATTGTAGTAAATGTAGAAGTACTCAGATCTTGTACTTGAGTAAACGTAGAAGTACTCAGATCTTGTAGTAAAAGTAGAAGTACTCAGATCTTTTAGTAAATGTAGAAGTACTCAGATCTTGTACTTGAGTAAATGAAGAAATACTCAGATATTGTACTTGAGTAAATGTAGAAGTACTCAGATCTTGTAGTAAATGTAGAAGTACTCAGATCTTGTACTTGAGTAAATGTAGAAGTACTCAGATATTGTAGTAAAAGTAGAAGTACTCAGATCTTGTTGTAAAATTAGAAGTACTCAGATCTTGTAGTAAAAGTAAAAGTACTCAGATCTTGTAGTAAATGTAGAAGTACTCAGATATTGTACTTGAGTACATGTAGAAGTACTCTTGTAGTAAAAGTAGAAGTACTCAGATATTGTAGTAAAAGTAGAAGTACTCAGATATTGTAGTAAATGTAGAAGTACTCAGATCTTGTACTTGAGTAAATGAAGAAGTACTCAGATATTTTACTTGAGTAAATGTAGAAGTACTCAGATCTTGTAGTAAATGTAGAAGTACTCAGATCTTGTACTTGAGTAAATGTAGAAGTACTCAGATCTTGTAGTAAACGTAGAAGTAGTCAGACCTTGTACTTGAGTAAAGGTAGAAGTACTCAGATCTTGTAGTAAAAGTAGAAGTACTCAGATATTGTACTTGAGTAAAAGTAGAAGTACTCAGATCTTGTAGTAAAAGTAGAAGTACTCAGATCTTGTAGTAAATGTAGAAGTACTCAGATCTTGTAATTGAGTAAATGAAGAAGTACTCAGATCTTGTACTGGAGTAAATGTAGAAGTACTCAGATCTTGTAGTAAATGTAGAAGTACTCAGATCTTTTACTTGAGTAAATGTAGAAGTACTCAGATATTATACTTGAGTAAAAGTAGATGTACTCAGATATTTTAGTAAAAGTAGAAGTACTCAAATATTGTACTTGATTAAAAGTAGAAGTACTCAGATCTTGTAGTAAAAGTAGAAGTACTCAGATCTTGTAGTACATTTAGAAGTACTCAGATCTTGTACTTGAGTAAATGAAGAAGTACTCAGATATTGTACTTGAGTAAATGTAGAAGTACTCAGATCTTGTACTTGAGTAAAAGTAGAAGTACCCAGATCTTGTAGTAAAAGTAGAATTACTCAGATATTGTGTTTGAGTAAAAGTAGAAGTACTCAGATCTTGTAGTAAAAGTAGAAGTACTCAGATATTGTAGTAAATGTAGAAGTACTCAGATCTTGTAGTACATGTAGAAGTACTCAGATCTTGTACTTGAGTAAATGAAGAAGTACTCAGATATTGTACTTGAGTAAATGTAGAAGTACTCAGATCTTGTAGTAAAAGTAGAAGTACTTACATCTTGTAGTAAAAGTAGAAGTACTCAGATATTGTACTTGAGTAAATGTAGAAGTACTCAGATCTTGTAGTAAAAGTAGAAGTACTCAGATCTTGTTGTAAAATTAGAAGTACTCAGATCTTGTAGTAAAAGTAAAAGTACTCAGATCTTGTAGTAAATGTAGAAGTACTCAGATCTTGTACTTGAGTAAAAGTAGAAGTACTCAGATCTTGTAGTAAAAGTAGAAGTACTCAGATATTGTAGTAAATGTAGAAGTACTCAGATCTTGTACTTGAGTAAAAGTAGAAGTACTCAGATCTTGTAGTAAATGTAGAAGTACTCAGATATTGTAGTAAAAGTAGAAGTACTCAGATCTTATACTTGAGTAAATGTAGAAGTACTCAGATCTTGTAGTAAAAGTAGAAGTACTCAGATATTGTACTTGAGTAAAAGTAAAAGTACTTAAATCTTGTAGTAAAAGTAGAAGTACTCAGATATTGTACTTGAATAAAAGTAGAAGTACTCAGATCTTGTAGTAAAAGTAGAAGTACTCAGATATTGTAATTGAGTAAAAGTAGAAGTACTCAGATCTTCTAGTAAAAGTAGAAGTACTCAGATCTTGTAGTAAATGTAGAAGTACTCAGATCTTGGAGTTGAGTAAATGAAGAAATACTCAGATCTTGTACTTGAGTAAATGTAGAAGTCTGAGTACTTCTACTTTTACTAGAAGATCTGAGTACTTCTACTTTTACTCAAGTACAATATCTGAGTACTTGTACTTTTACTACAAGATCTGAGTACTTCTACTTTTACTCAAGTACAAGATCAGAGTACTTCTACTTTTACTACAAGATCTGAGTACTTCTTCATTTACTCAAGTACAAGATCTGAGTACTTCATTTATTCAAGTACAAGATCTGAGTACTTCTACATTTACTACAAGATCTGAGTACTTCTACTTTTACTAGAAGATTTGAGTACTTCTACTTTTACTCAAGTACAATATCTGAGTACTTCTACTTTTACTACAAGATCTGAGTACTTCTACTTTTACTACAAGATCTGAGTACTTCTACATTTACTCAAGTACAAGATCTGAGTACTTCTTCGTTTACTCAAGTACAATATCTGAGTACTTTTACATTTACTACAAGATCTGAGTACTTCTACATTTACTACAAGATCTGAGTACTTCTACATTTACTCAAGTAAAAGATCTGAGTACTTCTACTTTTACTCAACTACAAGATCTGAGTACTTCTACTTTTACTACAAGATCTGAGTACATCTACTTTTACTCAAGTACAAGATCTGAGTACTTCTACTTTTACTACAAGATCTGAGTACTTCTACTTTTACTCAAGTACAAGATCTGAGTACTTCTACTTTTACTACAAGATCTGAGTACTTCTACTTTTACTCAAGTACAAGATCTGAGTACTTCTACATGTACAACAATATCTGAGTACATCTACTTTTACTCAAGTATAAGATCTGAGTACTTCTACATTTACTACAAAACCTGAGTACTTCTACATTTACTCAAGTACAAGATCTGAGTACTTCTTCATTTACTCAAGTACAAGATCTGAGTAATTCTACATTTACTACAAGATCTGAGTACTTCTACTTTTACTACAAGATCTGAGTACTTCTACTTTTACTACAAGATCTGAGTACTTCTACATTTACTACAAGATCTGAGTACTTCTACTTTTACTACAAGATCTGAGTACTTCTACTTTTACTCAAGTACAATATCTGAGTACTTCTACATTTACTCAAGTACAAGATCTGAGTACTTTTTTATTTACTACAAGATCTGAGTACTTCTACTTTTACTCAAGTACAAGATCTGAGTACTTCTACTTTTACTACAAGTTCTGAGTACTTCTACTTTTACTCAAGTACAAGATCTGAGTACTTCTACTTTTACTACAATATCTGAGTACTTCTACTTTTATTACAAGATCTGAGTACTTCTACTTTTACTCAAGTACAAGATCTGAGTACTTCTACTTTTACTACAAGATCTGAGTACTTCTACTTTTACTCAATTACAAGATCTGAGTACTTCTACATTTACTACAATATCTGAGTACATATACTTTTACTCAAGTATAATATCTGAGTACTTCTACATTTACTCAAGTACAAGATCTGAGTACTTTTTTATTTACTACAAGATCTGAGTACTTCTACTTTTACTCAAGTACAAGATCTGAGTACTTCTACTTTTACTACAAGTTCTGAGTACTTCTACTTTTACTCAAGTACAAGATCTGAGTACTTCTACTTTTACTACAATATCTGAGTACTTCTACTTTTATTACAAGATCTGAGTACTTCTACTTTTACTCAAGTACAAGATCTGAGTACTTCTACTTTTACTACAAGATCTGAGTACTTCTACTTTTACTCAATTACAAGATCTGAGTACTTCTACATTTACTACAATATCTGAGTACATATACTTTTACTCAAGTATAAGATCTGAGTACTTCTACATTTACTCAAGTACAAGATCTGAGTACTTCTTCATTTACTACAAGTTCTGAGTACTTCTACTTTTACTCAAGTACAAGATCTGAGTACTTCTACTTTTACTACAAGATCTGAGTACTTCTACTTTTACTCAGGTACAAGATCTGAGTACTTCTACTTTTACTACAAGATCTGAGTACTTCTACTTTTACTACAAGATCTGAGTACTTCTACTTTTACTCAAGTACAAGATCTGAGTACTTCTACATTTACTACAATATCTGAGTACTTCTACATTTACTACAAGATCTGAGTATTTCTACTTTTACTACAAGTTCTGAGTACTTCTACTTTTACTCAAGTACAAGATCTGAGTACTTCTACATTTACTACAAGATCTGAGTACTTCTACTTTTACTACAAGATCTGAGTACTTCTAATTTTACTACAAGATCTGAGTACTTCTTCATTTACTCAATTACAAGATCTGAGTACTTCTACATTTACTACAAGATCTGAGTACTTCTACTTTTACTAGAAGATCTGAGTACTTCTACTTTTACTCAAGTACAATATCTGAGTACTTCTACTTTTACTACAAGATCTGAGTACTTCTACTTTTACTCAAGTACAAGATCAGAGTACTTCTACTTTTACTACAAGATCTGAGTATATTGGGAGTGTATATAATAATAAAAAAACGATCTATTTAACTACGTTTTTAAACCAGAATTTGTCTTAAACTGCTCTAAATATAGTAACTAAAATATGTAAGTAATCAAATGTTATCACTCCCGAAATAATTCATCAAGTTTTGATGAAGAATTGAAAGGATTATAAATGTATTAGCATGTGAAAAGTTAGCAACCGGCCGCTATTTTGTGTCTATGTTTACAAAAAGAGTGATCCATTTATTTAAGTGTTTTAAACCTGTTTTTCCTCAAATAAGTCTTGGTATAGAAGCTCTAAGATATTAATAATTAATCCTAAACCCTCCCGACTTGAAATGATCAATTTATTAATATGAATCTGAAATAAATGCAACTGGAAAAAAACGGCCGCCATCTTGTGAAATTATCTATTTATTTAAATATTAAAAACTTATTTTTCTTCAAATGGATCATATTTCTGGTCTCTGATATGTTAATAATCAAATGTACTCACCCTCAACGTTGAAAGATCAGTATTTCAATGTGGATGTCAAAGGTTTTTAGCAGAGTCTTCACAAATATCTGCTCTCAGCTGCAGCTATGTAGACGCTAGACAGGAAGTGGCTGTTGCGCAACCCGGAAGTGACGCCAAAAACGGCGGAATTAAAGGTAACATGACCATTAGCACTCATAGTGGTTACTCCATGAACTGCAAGCAAATTATAATATACCAAATGTCCGTAAAGACAGTGTATTTAAATTAAAAAATATATAAATCCGTTTTTTAGATTTTTAAAAAATATATATTTTATTTTTTAACTCATTCCACCCTAAATGTATTTATCTATATAAGAGTAAAGTTAGAGTGGTATATATTAAAGTAAATAAATAAAGAAATATTCTAAAGATCAAACCGTGAACATTAAAAAACTTCTGGTACAGGTTACACTTCTATTGTGTTTTAAAAAAATTCTAATATTTAAAGAGTGAATATAAGCGGACATTTAAACGCCATCACTCAGTAGAATTGGTCAGTTGACCTCTTCTACTTTTAGTCTAACCACAAAGTTTTGCGGACACACACAAAGAGAGACACACAGACACAAATAGTCAAAACAGGACCTGTCAATAATGGAGGAAATCGGATTAAATCAATTATGAACAGCTATGGGGCGCTGTCTAATCGAAAATAAATCCACCTCCCTGTATCCATCTGAGAAGCCTGAATTTAACTTTGAATCTAATTAAAATATCTCACACACACACAGAGAGAGAGAGAGAGAGAGAGAGAGAGAGAGAGAGAGAGAGAGAGAGAGAGAGAGAGAGAGAGAGAGAGAGAGAGAGAGAGAGAGAGAAAAAAGAAAGAGACACACACACACACACACAGGCCTGAGTGTAACTCTAAATCTAATAAACAATAGAATGGTAATGTCATTACAGGAGAGAAGTAGTTAAAAGAATATGAGTAACACATAGACAAAAAATAGGAGAGAGGTAGAGAAAATGAACTCTCTTGCATTTTTAGTCAAGTGTAGTATTGCCATCTATATTGGGAGTGTATATAATAATAAAAAAACGATCTATTTAACTACGTTTTTAAACCAGAATTTGTCTTAAACTGGTCTAAATATAGTAACTAAAATATGTAAGTAATCAAATGTTATCACTCCCGAAATAATTCATCAAGTTTTGATGAAGAATTGAAAGGATTATAAATGTATTAGCATGGAGCCGCCATTTTGTGTCTTTGTTTACAAAAAGAGTGATCCATTTATGTAAGTGTTTTAAACCTTTTTTTCCTCAAATAAGTATTGGTATAGAAGCTCTAAGATATTAATAATTAATCCTAAACCCTCCCGACTTGAAATGATCAATTTATTAATATGAATCTGAAATAAATGCAACTGGAAAAAAACGGCCGCCATCTTGTGAAATTATCTATTTATTTAAATATTAAAAACTTATTTTTCTTCAAATGGATCATATTTCTGGTCTCTGATATGTTAATAATCAAATGTACTCACCCTCAACGTTGAAAGATCAGTATTTCAATGTGGATGTCAAAGGTTTTTAGCAGAGTCTTCCTGTCCACTATGTAGACTCTAGACAGGAAGTGGCTGTTGCGTAACCCGGAAGTGACGCCAAAAACGACGGAATTAAAGGTAACATGACCATTAGCACTCATAGTGGTTACTCCATGAACTGCAAGCAAATTATAATATACCAAATGTCCGTAAAGACAGTGTATTTAAATTAAAAAATATATAAATCCGTTTTTTAGATTTTTAAAAAATATATATTTTATTTTTTAACTCATTCCACCCTAAATGTATTTATCTATATAAGAGTAAAGTTAGAGTGGTATATATTAAAGTAAATAAATAAAGAAATATTCTAAAGATCAAACCGTGAACATTAAAAAACTTCTGGTACAGGTTACACTTCTATTGTGTTTTAAAAAAATTCTAATATTTAAAGAGTGAATATAAGCGGACATTTAAACGCCATCACTCAGTAGAATTGGTCAGTTGACCTCTTCTACTTTTAGTCTAACCACAAAGTTTTGCGGACACACACAAAGAGAGACACACAGACACAAATAGTCAAAACAGGACCTGTCAATAATGGAGGAAATCGGATTAAATCAATTATGAACAGCTATGGGGCGCTGTCTAATCGAAAATAAATCCACCTCCCTGTATCCATCTGAGAAGCCTGAATTTAACTTTGAATCTAATTAAAATATCTAACACACACACACACACACACACACACACACACACACACACACACAGAGAGAGAGAGAGAGAGAGAGAGAGAGAGAGAGAGAGAGAGAGAGAGAGAGAGAAAAAAAAAGAAAGAGACACACACACACACACACAGGCCTGAGTGTAACTCTAAATCTAATAAACAATAGAATGGTAATGTCATTACAGGAGAGAAGTAGTTAAAAGAATATGAGTAACACATAGACAAAAAATAGGAGAGAGGTAGAGAAAATGAACTCTCTTGCATTTTTTGTCAAGTGTAGTATTGCCATCTATATTGGGAGTGTATATAATAATAAAAAAACGATCTATTTAACTACGTTTTTAAACCAGAATTTGTCTTAAACTGGTCTAAATATAGTAACTAAAATATGTAAGTAATCAAATGTTATCACTCCCGAAATAATTCATCAAGTTTTGATGAAGAATTGAAAGGATTATAAATGTATTAGCATGGAGCCGCCATTTTGTGTCTTTGTTTACAAAAAGAGTGATCCATTTATGTAAGTGTTTTAAACCTTTTTTTCCTCAAATAAGTATTGGTATAGAAGCTCTAAGATATTAATAATTAATCCTAAACCCTCCCGACTTGAAATGATCAATTTATTAATATGAATCTGAAATAAATGCAACTGGAAAAAAACGGCCGCCATCTTGTGAAATTATCTATTTATTTAAATATTAAAAACTTATTTTTCTTCAAATGGATCATATTTCTGGTCTCTGATATGTTAATAATCAAATGTACTCACCCTCAACGTTGAAAGATCAGTATTTCAATGTGGATGTCAAAGGTTTTTAGCAGAGTCTTCCTGTCCACTATGTAGACTCTAGACAGGAAGTGGCTGTTGCGTAACCCGGAAGTGACGCCAAAAACGGCGGAATTAAAGGTAACATGACCATTAGCACTCATAGTGGTTACTCCATGAACTGCAAGCAAATTATAATATACCAAATGTCCGTAAAGACAGTGTATTTAAATTAAAAAATATATAAATCCGTTTTTTAGATTTTTAAAAAATATATATTTTATTTTTTAACTCATTCCACCCTAAATGTATTTATCTATATAAGAGTAAAGTTAGAGTGGTATATATTAAAGTAAATACATAAAGAAATATTCTAAAGATCAAACCGTGAACATTAAAAAACTTCACGGTTTGATCTTTAGAATATTTCTTTATGTATTTACTTTAATATATACCACTCTAACTTTACTCTTATATAGATAAATACATTTAGGGTGGAATGAGTTAAAAAATAAAATATATATTTTTTAAAAATCTAAAAAACGGATTTATATATTTTTTAATTTAAATACACTGTCTTTACGGACATTTGGTATATTGTAATTTGCTTGCAGTTCATGGAGTAACCACTATGAGTGCTAATGGTCATGTTACCTTTAATTCCGCCGTTTTTGGCGTCACTTCCGGGTTACGCAACAGCCACTTCCTGTCTAGAGTCTACATAGTGGACAGGAAGACTCTACTAAAAACCTTTGACATCCACATTGAAATACTGATCTTTCAACGTTGAGGGTGAGTACATTTGATTATTAACATATCAGAGACCAGAAATATGATCCATTTGAAGAAAAATAAGTTTTTAATATTTAAATAAATAGATAATTTCACAAGATGGCGGCCGTTTTTTTCCAGTTGCATTTATTTCAGATTCATATTAATAAATTGATCATTTCAAGTCGGGAGGGTTTAGGATTAATTATTAATATCTTAGAGCTTCTATACCAAGACTTATTTGAGGAAAAAAAGGTTTAAAACACTTACATAAATGGATCACTCTTTTTGTAAACAAAGACACAAAATGGCGGCTCCATGCTAATACATTTATAATCCTTTCAATTCTTCATCAAAACTTGATGAATTATTTCGGGAGTGATAACATTTGATTACTTACATATTTTAGTTACTATATTTAGACCAGTTTAAGACAAATTCTGGTTTAAAAACGTAGTTAAATAGATCGTTTTTTTATTATTATATACACTCCCAATATAGATGGCAATACTACACTTGACAAAAAATGCAAGAGAGTTCATTTTCTCTACCTCTCTCCTATTTTTTGTCTATGTGTTACTCATATTCTTTTAACTACTTCTCTCCTGTAATGACATTACCATTCTATTGTTTATTAGATTTAGAGATTTAGATTTTTTTTTTAGATTTAGATTTAGATTTAGATCTTTGATACTGGACAGTTTTTGTTTTATTCTCATCTAAACAGAGAGGGATGATAGCTCATATATGAGATTTCAAAGGTCTTTTATTTTGAAACTGTACATCAGAATGTCCTGATTTTTTCTGAGTGACTAGATGGGGTGTCCTGCTATCACCCTGGAGTTTGATGAGTCTTTGATATTGGACAGTTATTGTTTTATTCTCATCTAAAAACAGGGATGATAGCTCATATATGAGATTTCAAAGGTCTTTTATTTTGAAACTGTACATCAGAATGTCCTGATTTTTTCTGAGTGACTAGGTGGCGTGTCCTGCTATCACCCTGGAGTGAGATCAGTCTTTGATACTTGAGAGTTTTTGTTTTATTCTCATCTAAACAGAGAGGGATTATAGCTCATATATGAGATTTCAAAGGTCTTTTATTTTGAAACTCTACATCAGAATGTCCTGATTCTCCCTGAGTGACTAGGTGGGGTGTCCTGCTATCACCCTGGAGTGAGATTCGTCTTTGATACTGGACAGTTTTTGTTTTATTCTCATCTAAACAGAGAGGGATAATAGCTCATATATGAGATTTCAAAGGTCTTTTATTTTGAAACTGTACATCAGAATGTCCTGATTTTTTCTGAGTGACTAGGTGGCGTGTCCTGCTATCACCCTGGAGTGAGATCAGTCTTTGATACTTGAGAGTTTTTGTTTTATTCTCATCTAAACAGAGAGGGATTATAGCTCATATATGAGATTTCAAAGGTCTTTTATTTTGAAACTCTACATCAGAATGTCCTGATTCTCCCTGAGTGACTAGGTGGGGTGTCCTGCTATCACCCTGGAGTGAGATTCGTCTTTGATACTGGACAGTTTTTGTTTTATTCTCATCTAAAAACAGGGATGATAGCTCATACAATAGAGATTTCAAAGGTATTTTATTTTGAAACTCTACATCAGAATGTCCTGATTCTCCCTGAGTGACTAGGTGGGGTGTCCTGCTATCACCCTGGAGTGAGATTCGTCTTTGATACTGGACAGTTTTTGTTTTATTCTCATCTAAAAACAGGGATGATAGCTCATATATGAGATTTCAAAGGTATTTTATTTTGAAAATCTACATCAGAATGTCCTGATTTTTTCTGAGTGACTAGGTGGGGTGTCCTGCTATCACCCTGGAGTGAGATGCGTCTTTGATACTGGACAGTCTTTGTTTTATTCTCATCTAAAAATAGGGATGATAGCTCATACAATAGAGATTTCAAAGGTATTTTATTTTGAAAATCTACATCAGAATGTCCTGATTTTTTCTGAGTGACTAGGTGGGGTGTCCTGCTATCACCCTGGAGTTTGATGAGTCTTTGATATTGGACAGTTATTGTTTTATTCTCATCTAAAAACAGGGATGATAGCTCATATATGAGACTTCAAAGGTATTTTATTTTGAAACTGTACACCAGAATGTCCTGATTTTTTCTGAGTGACTAGATGGGGTGTCCTGCTATCACCCTGGAGTGAGATGAGTCTTTGATACGGGACAGTTTTTGTTTTATTCTCATCTAAAAACAGGGATGATAGCTCATATATGAGATTTCAAAGGTATTTTATTTTGAAAATCTACATCAGAATGTCCTGATTTTTTCTGAGTGACTAGATGGGGTGTCCTGCTATCACCCTGGAGTGAGATGCGTCTTTGATACTGGACAGTCTTTGTTTTATTCTCATCTAAACAGAGAGGGATGATAGCTCATATATGAGATTTCAAAGGTCTTTTATTTTGAAACTGTACATCAGAATGTCCTGATTTTTTCTGAGTGACTAGGTGGGGTGTCCTGCTATCACCCTGGAGTGAGATGCGTCTTTGATACTGGACAGTCTTTGTTTTATTCTCATCTAAAAATAGGGATGATAGCTCATACAATAGAGATTTCAAAGGTATTTTATTTTGAAAATCTACATCAGAATGTCCTGATTTTTTCTGAGTGACTAGGTGGGGTGTCCTGCTATCACCCTGGAGTTTGATGAGTCTTTGATATTGGACAGTTATTGTTTTATTCTCATCTAAAAACAGGGATGATAGCTCATATATGAGACTTCAAAGGTATTTTATTTTGAAACTGTACACCAGAATGTCCTGATTTTTTCTGAGTGACTAGATGGGGTGTCCTGCTATCACCCTGGAGTGAGATGAGTCTTTGATACGGGACAGTTTTTGTTTTATTCTCATCTAAAAACAGGGATGATAGCTCATATATGAGATTTCAAAGGTATTTTATTTTGAAAATCTACATCAGAATGTCCTGATTTTTTCTGAGTGACTAGATGGGGTGTCCTGCTATCACCCTGGAGTGAGATGCGTCTTTGATACTGGACAGTCTTTGTTTTATTCTCATCTAAACAGAGAGGGATGATAGCTCATATATGAGATTTCAAAGGTCTTTTATTTTGAAACTGTACATCAGAATGTCCTGATTTTTTCTGAGTGACTAGGTGGGGTGTCCTGCTATCACCCTGGAGTTTGATGAGTCTTTGATATTGGACAGTTATTGTTTTATTCTCATCTAAAAACAGGGATGATAGCTCATATATGAGATTTCAAAGGTATTTTATTTTGAAACTGTACACCAGAATGTCCTGATTTTTTCTGAGTGACTAGATGGGGTGTCCTGCTATCACCCTGGAGTGAGATGAGTCTTTGATACGGGACAGTTTTTGTTTTATTCTCATCTAAAAACAGGGATGATAGCTCATACAATAGAGATTTCAAAGGTATTTTATTTTGAAACTCTACATCAGAATGTCCTGATTCTCCCTGAGTGACTAGGTGGGGTGTCCTGCTATCACCCTGGAGTGAGATTCGTCTTTGATACTGGACAGTTTTAGTTTTATTCTCATCTAAAAACAGGGATGATAGCTCATACAATAGAGATTTCAAAGGTATTTTATTTTGAAACTCTACATCAGAATGTCCTGATTTTTTCTGAGTGACTAGATGGGGTGTCCTGCTATCACCCTGGAGTGAGATGCGTCTTTGATACTGGACATTTTTTGTTTTATTCTCATCTAAAAACAGGGATGATAGCTCTTATATGAGATTTCAAAGGTATTTTATTTTGAAAGTCTACATCAGAATGTCCTGATTTTTTCTGAGTGACTAGGTGGGGTGTCCTGCTATCACCCTGGAGTGAGATGAGTCTTTGATACTGGACAGTTTTTGTTTTATTCTCATCTAAACAGAGAGGGATGATAGCTCATATATGAGATTTCAAAGGTCTTTTATTTTGAAACTCTACATCAGAATGTCCTGATTCTCCCTGAGTGACTAGGTGGGGTGTCCTGCTATCACCCTGGAGTGAGATTCGTCTTTGATACTGGACAGTCTTTGTTTTATTCTGATCTAAAAATAGGGATGATAGCTCATATATGAGATTTCAAAGGTCTTTTATTTTGAAACTGTACATCAGAATGTCCTGATTTTTTCTGAGTGACTAGGTGGGGTGTCCTGCTATCACCCTGGAGTTTGATGAGTCTTTGATATTGGACAGTTATTGTTTTATTCTCATCTAAAAACAGGGATGATAGCTCATATATGAGATTTCAAAGGTCTTTTATTTTGAAACTGTACATCAGAATGTCCTGATTTTTTCTGAGTGACTAGGTGGCGTGTCCTGCTATCACCCTGGAGTGAGATCAGTCTTTGATACTTGAGAGTTTTTGTTTTATTCTCATCTAAACAGAGAGGGATTATAGCTCATATATGAGATTTCAAAGGTCTTTTATTTTGAAACTCTACATCAGAATGTCCTGATTCTCCCTGAGTGACTAGGTGGGGTGTCCTGCTATCACCCTGGAGTGAGATTCGTATTTGATACTGGACAGTTTTTGTTTTATTGTCATCTAAAAACAGGGATGATAGCTCATATATGAGATTTCAAAGGTATTTTATTTTGAAACTCTAAATCAGAATGTCCTGATTTTTTCTGAGTGACTAGGTGGGGTGTCCTGCTATCACCCTGGAGTGAGATGCGTCTTTGATACTGGACAGTCTTTGTTTTATTCTCATCTAAAAATAGGGATGATAGCTCATACAATAGAGATTTCAAAGGTATTTTATTTTGAAAATCTACATCAGAATGTCCTGATTTTTTCTGAGTGACTAGATGGGGTGTCCTGCTATCACCCTGGAGTGAGATGCGTCTTTGATACTGGACAGTCTTTGTTTTATTCTCATCTAAAAATAGGGATGATAGCTCATACAATAGAGATTTCAAAGGTCTTTTATTTTGAAACTGTACATCAGAATGTCCTGATTTGTTCTGAGTGACTAGGTGGGGTGTCCTGCTATCACCCTGGAGTTTGATGAGTCTTTGATATTGGACAGTTATTGTTTTATTCTCATCTAAAAACAGGGATGATAGCTCATACAATAGAGATTTCAAAGGTATTTTATTTTGAAACTCTACATCAGAATGTCCTGATTTTTTCTGAGTGACTAGGTGGGGTGTCCTGCTATCACCCTGGAGTGAGATGAGTCTTTGATACGGGACAGTTTTTGTTTTATTCTCATCTAAAAACAGGGATGATAGCTCATATATGAGATTTCAAAGGTATTTTATTTTGAAAATCTACATCAGAATGTCCTGATTTTTTCTGAGTGACTAGGTGGGGTGTCCTGCTATCACCCTGGAGTGAGATTCGTCTTAGATACTGGACAGTTTTTGTTTTATGCTCATCTAAAAATAGGGATGATAGCTCATACAATGGAGATTTAAAAGGTATTTTATTTTGAAAATCTACATCAGAATGTCCTGATTTTTTCTGAGTGACTAGGTGGGGTGTCCTGCTATCACCCTGGAGTGAGATGAGTGTTTGATACTGGACAGTTTTTGTTTTATTCTCATCTAAACAGAGAGGGATGATAGCTCATATATGAGATTTCAAAGGTCTTTTATTTTGAAACTGTACATCAGAATGTCCTGATTTTTTCAGGACGTGTCCTGCTATCACCCTGGAGTTTGATGAGTCTTTGATATTGGACAGTTATTGTTTTATTCTCATCTAAAAACAGGGATGATAGCTCATATATGAGACTTCAAAGGTATTTTATTTTGAAACTGTACACCAGAATGTCCTGATTTTTTCTGAGTGACTAGATGGGGTGTCCTGCTATCACCCTGGAGTGAGATGAGTCTTTGATACGGGACAGTTTTTGTTTTATTCTCATCTAAAAACAGGGATGATAGCTCATACAATAGAGATTTCAAAGGTATTTTATTTTGAAACTCTACATCAGAATGTCCTGATTTTTTCTGAGTGACTAGGTGGGGTGTCCTGCTATCACCCTGGAGTGAGATGCGTCTTTGATACTGGACAGTTTTTGTTTTATTCTCATCTAAAAACAGGGATGATAGCTCATATATGAGATTTCAAAGGTATTTTATTTTGAAAATCTACATCAGAATGTCCTGATTTTTTCTGAGTGACTAGGTGGGGTGTCCTGCTATCACCCTGGAGTGAGATCAGTCTTTGATACTTGAGAGTTTTTGTTTTATTCTCATCTAAACAGAGAGGGATTATAGCTCATATATGAGATTTCAAAGGTCTTTTATTTTGAAACTGTACATCAGAATGTCCTGATTTTTTCTGAGTGACTAGGTGGGGTGTCCTGCTTTCACCCTGGAGTGAGATGAGTCTTTGATACTGGACAGTTTTTGTTTTATTCTCATCTAAAAACAGGGATGATAGCTCATACAATAGAGATTTCAAAGGTATTTTATTTTGAAACTCTAAATCAGAATGTCCTGATTTTTTCTGAGTGACTAGATGGGGTGTCCTGCTATCACCCTGGAGTGAGATGCGTCTTTGATACTGGACAGTCTTTGTTTTATTCTCATCTAAAAATAGGGATGATAGCTCATACAATAGAGATTTCAAAGGTCTTTTATTTTGAAACTGTACATCAGAATGTCCTGATTTGTTCTGAGTGACTAGGTGGGGTGTCCTGCTATCACCCTGGAGTTTGATGAGTCTTTGATATTGGACAGTTATTGTTTTATTCTCATCTAAAAACAGGGATGATAGCTCATACAATAGAGATTTCAAAGGTATTTTATTTTGAAACTCTACATCAGAATGTCCTGATTTTTTCTGAGTGACTAGGTGGGGTGTCCTGCTATCACCCTGGAGTGAGATGAGTCTTTGATACGGGACAGTTTTTGTTTTATTCTCATCTAAAAACAGGGATGATAGCTCATATATGAGATTTCAAAGGTCTTTTATTTTGAAACTGTACATCAGAATGTCCTGATTTTTTCTGAGTGACTAGGTGGGGTGTCCTGCTATCACCCTGGAGTTTGATGAGTCTTTGATATTGGACAGTTATTGTTTTATTCTCATCTAAAAACAGGGATGATAGCTCATATATGAGACTTCAAAGGTATTTTATTTTGAAACTGTACACCAGAATGTCCTGATTTTTTCTGAGTGACTAGATGGGGTGTCCTGCTATCACCCTGGAGTGAGATGAGTCTTTGATACGGGACAGTTTTTGTTTTATTCTCATCTAAAAACAGGGATGATAGCTCATATATGGGATTTCAAAGGTATTTTATTTTGAAAATCTACATCAGAATGTCCTGATTTTTTCTGAGTGACTAGGTGGGGTGTCCTGCTATCACCCTGGAGTTTGATGAGTCTTTGATATTGGACAGTTATTGTTTTATTGTCATCTAAAAACAGGGATGATAGCTCATATATGAGACTTCAAAGGTATTTTATTTTGAAACTGTACACCAGAATGTCCTGATTTTTTCTGAGTGACTAGATGGGGTGTCCTGCTATCACCCTGGACTGAGATGAGTCTTTGATACTGGACAGTTTTTGTTTTATTCTCATCTAAAAACAGGGATGATAGCTCATACAATAGAGATTTCAAAGGTATTTTATTTTGAAACTCTACATCAGAATGTCCTGATTTTTTCTGAGTGACTAGGTGGGGTGTCCTGCTATCACCCTGGAGTGAGATGCGTCTTTGATACTGGACAGTTTTTGTTTTATTCTCATCTAAAAACAGGGATGATAGCTCATATATGAGATTTCAAAGGTATTTTATTTTGAAAATCTACATCAGAATGTCCTGATTTTTTCTGAGTGACTAGGTGGGGTGTCCTGCTATCACCCTGGAGTGAGATGCGTCTTTGATACTGGACAGTCTTTGTTTTATTCTCATCTAAAAATAGGGATGATAGCTCATACAATAGAGATTTCAAAGGTATTTTATTTTGAAAATCTACATCAGAATGTCCTGATTTTTTCTGAGTGACTAGGTGGGGTGTCCTGCTATCACCCTGGAGTGAGATGAGTCTTTGATACTGGACAGTTTTTGTTTTATTCTCATCTAAACAGAGAGGGATGATAGCTCATATATGAGATTTCAAAGGTCTTTTATTTTGAAACTGTACATCAGAATGTCCTGATTTTTTCTGAGTGACTAGGTGGGGTGTCCTGCTATCACCCTGGAGTGAGATTCGTCTTTGATATTGGACAGTTATTGTTTTATTCTCATCTAAAAACAGGGATGATAGCTCATATATGAGACTTCAAAGGTATTTTATTTTGAAACTGTACACCAGAATGTCCTGATTTTTTCTGAGTGACTAGATGGGGTGTCCTGCTATCACCCTGGAGTGAGATGAGTCTTTGATACGGGACAGTTTTTGTTTTATTCTCATCTAAAAACAGGGATGATAGCTCATATATGAGATTTCAAAGGTATTTTATTTTGAAAATCTACATCAGAATGTCCTGATTTTTTCTGAGTGACTAGGTGGGGTGTCCTGCTATCACCCTGGAGTGAGATTCGTCTTAGATACTGGACAGTTTTTGTTTTATTCTCATCTAAAAATAGGGATGATAGCTCATACAATGGAGATTTAAAAGGTATTTTATTTTGAAAATCTACATCAGAATGTCCTGATTTTTTCTGAGTGACTAGGTGGGGTGTCCTGCTATCACCCTGGAGTGAGATGAGTCTTTGATACTGGACAGTTTTTGTTTTATTCTCATCTAAACAGAGAGGGATGATAGTTCATATATGAGATTTCAAAGGTCTTTTATTTTGAAACTGTACATCAGAATGTCCTGATTTTTTCTGAGTGACTAGGTGGGGTGTCCTGCTATCACCCTGGAGTGAGATGAGTCTTTGATACGGGACAGTTTTTGTTTTATTCTCATCTAAAAACAGGGATGATAGCTCATATATGAGATTTCAAAGGTATTTTATTTTGAAAATCTACATCAGAATGTCCTGATTTTTTCTGAGTGACTAGGTGGGGTGTCCTGCTATCACCCTGGAGTGAGATGCGTCTTTGATACTTGACAGTTTTTGTTTTATTCTCATCTAAAAACAGGGATGATAGCTCATATATGAGATTTCAAAGGTATTTTATTTTGAAAATCTACATCAGAATGTCCTGATTTTTTCTGAGTGACTATGTGGGGTGTCCTGCTATCACCCTGGAGTGAGATGCGTCTTTGATACTGGACAGTCTTTGTTTTATTCTCATCTTAAAATAGGGATGATAGCTCATACAATAGAGATTTCAAAGGTATTTTATTTTGAAAATCTACATCAGAATGTCCTGATTTTTTCTGAGTGACTAGGTGGGGTGTCCTGCTATCACCCTGGAGTGAGATGAGTCTTTGATACTGGACAGTTTTTGTTTTATTCTCATCTAAACAGAGAGGGATGATAGCTCATATATGAGATTTCAAAGGTCTTTTATTTTGAAACTGTACATCAGAATGTCCTGATTTTTTCTGAGTGACTAGGTGGGGTGTCCTGCTATCACCCTGGAGTGAGATTCGTCTTTGATATTGGACAGTTATTGTTTTATTCTCATCTAAAAACAGGGATGATAGCTCATATATGAGACTTCAAAGGTATTTTATTTTGAAACTGTACACCAGAATGTCCTGATTTTTTCTGAGTGACTAGATGGGGTGTCCTGCTATCACCCTGGAGTGAGATGAGTCTTTGATACGGGACAGTTTTTGTTTTATTCTCATCTAAAAACAGGGATGATAGCTCATATATGAGATTTCAAAGGTATTTTATTTTGAAAATCTACATCAGAATGTCCTGATTTTTTCTGAGTGACTAGGTGGGGTGTCCTGCTATCACCCTGGAGTGAGATTCGTCTTAGATACTGGACAGTTTTTGTTTTATTCTCATCTAAAAATAGGGATGATAGCTCATACAATGGAGATTTAAAAGGTATTTTATTTTGAAAATCTACATCAGAATGTCCTGATTTTTTCTGAGTGACTAGGTGGGGTGTCCTGCTATCACCCTGGAGTGAGATTCGTCTTTGATATTGGACAGTTATTGTTTTATTCTCATCTAAAAACAGGGATGATAGCTCATATATGAGATTTCAAAGGTATTTTATTTTGAAAATCTACATCAGAATGTCCTGATTTTTTCTGAGTGACTAGGTGGGGTGTCCTGCTATCACCCTGGAGTGAGATTCGTCTTAGATACTGGACAGTTTTTGTTTTATTCTCATCTAAAAATAGGGATGATAGCTCATACAATGGAGATTTAAAAGGTATTTTATTTTGAAAATCTACATCAGAATGTCCTGATTTTTTCTGAGTGACTAGGTGGGGTGTCCTGCTATCACCCTGGAGTGAGATGAGTCTTTGATACTGGACAGTTTTTGTTTTATTCTCATCTAAAAACAGGGATGATAGCTCATATATGAGATTTCAAAGGTATTTTATTTTGAAAATCTACATCAGAATGTCCTGATTTTTTCTGAGTGACTAGATGGGGTGTCCTGCTATCACCCTGGAGTGAGATGAGTCTTTGATACGGGACAGTTTTTGTTTTATTCTCATCTAAAAACAGGGATGATAGCTCATATATGAGATTTCAAAGGTATTTTATTTTGAAAATCTACATCAGAATGTCCTGATTTTTTCTGAGTGACTAGGTGGGGTGTCCTGCTATCACCCTGGACTGAGATTCGTCTTAGATACTGGACAGATTTTGTTTTATTCTCATCTAAAAATAGGGATGATAGCTCATATATGAGATTTCAAAGGTCTTTTATTTTGAAACTGTACATCAGAATGTCCTGATTTTTTCTGAGTGACTAGGTGGGGTGTCCTGCTATCACCCTGGAGTTTGATGAGTCTTTGATATTGGACAGTTATTGTTTTATTCTCATCTAAAAACAGGGATGATAGCTCATATATGAGACTTCAAAGGTATTTTATTTTGAAACTGTACACCAGAATGTCCTGATTTTTTCTGAGTGACTAGATGGGGTGTCCTGCTATCACCCTGGAGTGAGATGAGTCTTTGATACGGGACAGTTTTTGTTTTATTCTCATCTAAAAACAGGGATGATAGCTCATATATGAGATTTCAAAGGTATTTTATTTTGAAGATCTACATCAGAATGTCCTGATTTTTTCTGAGTGACTAGGTGGGGTGTCCTGCTATCACCCTGGAGTGAGATTCGTCTTAGATACTGATCAGTTTTTGTTTTATTCTCATCTAAAAATAGGGATGATAGCTCATACAATGGAGATTTAAAAGGTATTTTATTTTGAAAATCTACATCAGAATGTCCTGATTTTTTCTGAGTGACTAGGTGGGGTGTCCTGCTATCACCCTGGAGTGAGATGAGTCTTTGATACTGGACAGTTTTTGTTTTATTCTCATCTAAACAGAGAGGGATGATAGCTCATATATGAGATTTCAAAGGTCTTTTATTTTGAAACTGTACATCAGAATGTCCTGATTTTTTCTGAGTGACTAGGTGGGGTGTCCTGCTATCACCCTGGAGTGAGATGAGTCTTTGATATTGGACAGTTATTGTTTTATTCTCATCTAAAAACAGGGATGATAGCTCATATATGAGACTTCAAAGGTATTTTATTTTGAAACTGTACACCAGAATGTCCTGATTTTTTCTGAGTGACTAGATGGGGTGTCCTGCTATCACCCTGGAGTGAGATGCGTCTTTGATACTGGACAGTTTTTGTTTTATTCTCATCTAAAAATAGGGATGATAGCTCATACAATGGAGATTTAAAAGGTATTTTATTTTGAAAATCTACATCAGAATGTCCTGATTTTTTCTGAGTGACTAGATGGGGTGTCCTGCTATCACCCTGGCGTGAGATGAGTCTTTGATACTGGACAGTTTTTGTTTTATTCTCATCTAAACAGAGCTGATATGATAGCTCATATATGAGATTTCAAAGGTCTTTTATTTTGAAACTGTACATCAGAATGTCCTGATTTTTTCTGAGTGACTAGGTGGGGTGTCCTGCTATCACCCTGGAGTGAGATGAGTCTTTGATACTGGACAGTTTTTGTTTTATTCTCATCTAAACAGAGAGGGATGATAGCTCATATATGAGATTTCAAAGGTCTTTTATTTTGAAACTGTACATCAGAATGTCCTGATTTTTTCTGAGTGACTAGGTGGCGTGTCCTGCTATCACCCTGGAGTGAGATGCGTCTTTGATACTGGACAGTTTTTGTTTTATTCTCATCTAAAAACAGGGATGATAGCTCATATATGAGATTTCAAAGGTATTTTATTTTGAAAATCTACATCAGAATGTCCTGATTTTTTCTGAGTGACTAGATGGGGTGTCCTGCTATCACCCTGGAGTGAGATGAGTCTTTGATACGGGACAGTTTTTGTTTTATTCTCATCTAAAAACAAGGATGATAGCTCATATATGAGATTTCAAAGGTATTTTATTTTGAAAATCTACATCAGAATGTCCTGATTTTTTCTGAGTGACTAGGTGGGGTGTCCTGCTATCACCCTGGAGTGAGATTCGTCTTAGATACTGGACAGTTTTTGTTTTATTCTCATCTAAAAATAGGGATGATAGCTCATACAATGGAGATTTAAAAGGTATTTTATTTTGAAAATCTACATCAGAATGTCCTGATTTTTTCTGAGTGACTAGATGGGGTGCCCTGCTATCACCCTGGAGTGAGATGAGTCTTTGATACTGGACAGTTTTTGTTTTATTCTCATCTAAAAACAGGGATGATAGCTCATATATGAGATTTCAAAGGTATTTTATTTTGAAAATCTACATCAGAATGTCCTGATTTTTTCTGAGTGACTAG
Source organism: Notothenia rossii (assembly GCF_949606895.1). Taxonomy (NCBI): domain Eukaryota; kingdom Metazoa; phylum Chordata; class Actinopteri; order Perciformes; family Nototheniidae; genus Notothenia; species Notothenia rossii. Next base: position 601,451 of record NW_027640159.1, read on the forward strand.
GTGGGGTGTCCTGCTATCACCCTGGAGTGAGATGCGTCTTTGATACTGGACAGTCTTTGTTTTATTCTCATCTTAAAATAGGGATGATAGCTCATACAATAGAGATTTCAAAGGTATTTTATTTTGAAAATCTACATCAGAATGTCCTGATTTTTTCTGAGTGACTAGGTGGGGTGTCCTGCTATCACCCTGGAGTGAGATGAGTCTTTGATACTGGACAGTTTTTGTTTTATTCTCATCTAAACAGAGAGGGATGATAGCTCATATATGAGATTTCAAAGGTCTTTTATTTTGAAACTGTACATCAGAATGTCCTGATTTTTTCTGAGTGACTAGGTGGGGTGTCCTGCTATCACCCTGGAGTGAGATTCGTCTTAGATACTGGACAGTTTTTGTTTTATTCTCATCTAAAAATAGGGATGATAGCTCATACAATGGAGATTTAAAAGGTATTTTATTTTGAAAATCTACATCAGAATGTCCTGATTTTTTCTGAGTGACTAGGTGGGGTGTCCTGCTATCACCCTGGAGTGAGATGAGTCTTTGATACTGGACAGTTTTTGTTTTATTCTCATCTAAAAACAGGGATGATAGCTCATATATGAGATTTCAAAGGTATTTTATTTTGAAAATCTACATCAGAATGTCCTGATTTTTTCTGAGTGACTAGATGGGGTGTCCTGCTATCACCCTGGAGTGAGATGAGTCTTTGATACGGGACAGTTTTTGTTTTATTCTCATCTAAAAACAGGGATGATAGCTCATATATGAGATTTCAAAGGTATTTTATTTTGAAAATCTACATCAGAATGTCCTGATTTTTTCTGAGTGACTAGGTGGGGTGTCCTGCTATCACCCTGGACTGAGATTCGTCTTAGATACTGGACAGTTTTTGTTTTATTCTCATCTAAAAATAGGGATGATAGCTCATATATGAGATTTCAAAGGTCTTTTATTTTGAAACTGTACATCAGAATGTCCTGATTTTTTCTGAGTGACTAGGTGGGGTGTCCTGCTATCACCCTGGAGTTTGATGAGTCTTTGATATTGGACAGTTATTGTTTTATTCTCATCTAAAAACAGGGATGATAGCTCATATATGAGACTTCAAAGGTATTTTATTTTGAAACTGTACACCAGAATGTCCTGATTTTTTCTGAGTGACTAGATGGGGTGTCCTGCTATCACCCTGGAGTGAGATGAGTCTTTGATACGGGACAGTTTTTGTTTTATTCTCATCTAAAAACAGGGATGATAGCTCATATATGAGATTTCAAAGGTATTTTATTTTGAAGATCTACATCAGAATGTCCTGATTTTTTCTGAGTGACTAGGTGGGGTGTCCTGCTATCACCCTGGAGTGAGATTCGTCTTAGATACTGATCAGTTTTTGTTTTATTCTCATCTAAAAATAGGGATGATAGCTCATACAATGGAGATTTAAAAGGTATTTTATTTTGAAAGTCTACATCAGAATGTCCTGATTTTTTCTGAGTGACTAGGTGGGGTGTCCTGCTATCACCCTGGAGTGAGATGAGTCTTTGATACTGGACAGTTTTTGTTTTATTCTCATCTAAACAGAGAGGGATGATAGCTCATATATGAGATTTCAAAGGTCTTTTATTTTGAAACTGTACATCAGAATGTCCTGATTTTTTCTGAGTGACTAGGTGGGGTGTCCTGCTATCACCCTGGAGTGAGATGAGTCTTTGATATTGGACAGTTATTGTTTTATTCTCATCTAAAAACAGGGATGATAGCTCATATATGAGACTTCAAAGGTATTTTATTTTGAAACTGTACACCAGAATGTCCTGATTTTTTCTGAGTGACTAGATGGGGTGTCCTGCTATCACCCTGGAGTGAGATGCGTCTTTGATACTGGACAGTTTTTGTTTTATTCTCATCTAAAAATAGGGATGATAGCTCATACAATGGAGATTTAAAAGGTATTTTATTTTGAAAATCTACATCAGAATGTCCTGATTTTTTCTGAGTGACTAGATGGGGTGTCCTGCTATCACCCTGGCGTGAGATGAGTCTTTGATACTGGACAGTTTTTGTTTTATTCTCATCTAAACAGAGCTGATATGATAGCTCATATATGAGATTTCAAAGGTCTTTTATTTTGAAACTGTACATCAGAATGTCCTGATTTTTTCTGAGTGACTAGGTGGGGTGTCCTGCTATCACCCTGGAGTGAGATGAGTCTTTGATACTGGACAGTTTTTGTTTTATTCTCATCTAAACAGAGAGGGATGATAGCTCATATATGAGATTTCAAAGGTCTTTTATTTTGAAACTGTACATCAGAATGTCCTGATTTTTTCTGAGTGACTAGGTGGCGTGTCCTGCTATCACCCTGGAGTGAGATGCGTCTTTGATACTGGACAGTTTTTGTTTTATTCTCATCTAAAAACAGGGATGATAGCTCATATATGAGATTTCAAAGGTATTTTATTTTGAAAATCTACATCAGAATGTCCTGATTTTTTCTGAGTGACTAGATGGGGTGTCCTGCTATCACCCTGGAGTGAGATGAGTCTTTGATACGGGACAGTTTTTGTTTTATTCTCATCTAAAAACAAGGATGATAGCTCATATATGAGATTTCAAAGGTATTTTATTTTGAAAATCTACATCAGAATGTCCTGATTTTTTCTGAGTGACTAGGTGGGGTGTCCTGCTATCACCCTGGAGTGAGATTCGTCTTAGATACTGGACAGTTTTTGTTTTATTCTCATCTAAAAATAGGGATGATAGCTCATACAATGGAGATTTAAAAGGTATTTTATTTTGAAAATCTACATCAGAATGTCCTGATTTTTTCTGAGTGACTAGATGGGGTGCCCTGCTATCACCCTGGAGTGAGATGAGTCTTTGATACTGGACAGTTTTTGTTTTATTCTCATCTAAAAACAGGGATGATAGCTCATATATGAGATTTCAAAGGTATTTTATTTTGAAAATCTACATCAGAATGTCCTGATTTTTTCTGAGTGACTAGGTGGGGTGTCCTGCTATCACCCTGGAGTGAGATGAGTCTTTGATATTGGACAGTTATTGTTTTATTCTCATCTAAAAACAGGGATGATAGCTCATATATGAGACTTCAAAGGTATTTTATTTTGAAACTGTACACCAGAATGTCCTGATTTTTTCTGAGTGACTAGATGGGGTGTCCTGCTATCACCCTGGAGTGAGATGCGTCTTTGATACTGGACAGTTTTTGTTTTATTCTCATCTAAAAATAGGGATGATAGCTCATACAATGGAGATTTAAAAGGTATTTTATTTTGAAAATCTACATCAGAATGTCCTGATTTTTTCTGAGTGACTAGATGGGGTGTCCTGCTATCACCCTGGCGTGAGATGAGTCTTTGATACTGGACAGTTTTTGTTTTATTCTCATCTAAACAGAGCTGATATGATAGCTCATATATGAGATTTCAAAGGTCTTTTATTTTGAAACTGTACATCAGAATGTCCTGATTTTTTCTGAGTGACTAGGTGGGGTGTCCTGCTATCACCCTGGAGTGAGATGAGTCTTTGATACTGGACAGTTTTTGTTTTATTCTCATCTAAACAGAGAGGGATGATAGCTCATATATGAGATTTCAAAGGTCTTTTATTTTGAAACTGTACATCAGAATGTCCTGATTTTTTCTGAGTGACTAGGTGGCGTGTCCTGCTATCACCCTGGAGTGAGATGCGTCTTTGATACTGGACAGTTTTTGTTTTATTCTCATCTAAAAACAGGGATGATAGCTCATATATGAGATTTCAAAGGTATTTTATTTTGAAAATCTACATCAGAATGTCCTGATTTTTTCTGAGTGACTAGATGGGGTGTCCTGCTATCACCCTGGAGTGAGATGAGTCTTTGATACGGGACAGTTTTTGTTTTATTCTCATCTAAAAACAAGGATGATAGCTCATATATGAGATTTCAAAGGTATTTTATTTTGAAAATCTACATCAGAATGTCCTGATTTTTTCTGAGTGACTAGGTGGGGTGTCCTGCTATCACCCTGGAGTGAGATTCGTCTTAGATACTGGACAGTTTTTGTTTTATTCTCATCTAAAAATAGGGATGATAGCTCATACAATGGAGATTTAAAAGGTATTTTATTTTGAAAATCTACATCAGAATGTCCTGATTTTTTCTGAGTGACTAGATGGGGTGCCCTGCTATCACCCTGGAGTGAGATGAGTCTTTGATACTGGACAGTTTTTGTTTTATTCTCATCTAAAAACAGGGATGATAGCTCATATATGAGATTTCAAAGGTATTTTATTTTGAAAATCTACATCAGAATGTCCTGATTTTTTCTGAGTGACTAGGTGGGGTGTCCTGCTATCACCCTGGAGTGAGATGCGTCTTTGATACTGGACAGTCTTTGTTTTATTCTCATCTTAAAATAGGGATGATAGCTCATACAATAGAGATTTCAAAGGTATTTTATTTTGAAAATCTACATCAGAATGTCCTGATTTTTTCTGAGTGACTAGGTGGGGTGTCCTGCTATCACCCTGGAGTGAGATGAGTCTTTGATACTGGACAGTTTTTGTTTTATTCTCATCTAAACAGAGAGGGATGATAGCTCATATATGAGATTTCAAAGGTCTTTTATTTTGAAACTGTACATCAGAATGTCCTGATTTTTTCTGAGTGACTAGGTGGGGTGTCCTGCTATCACCCTGGAGTGAGATTCGTCTTTGATATTGGACAGTTATTGTTTTATTCTCATCTAAAAACAGGGATGATAGCTCATATATGAGACTTCAAAGGTATTTTATTTTGAAACTGTACACCAGAATGTCCTGATTTTTTCTGAGTGACTAGATGGGGTGTCCTGCTATCACCCTGGAGTGAGATGAGTCTTTGATACGGGAAATTTTTTGTTTTATTCTCATCTAAAAACAGGGATGATAGCTCATATATGAGATTTCAAAGGTATTTTATTTTGAAAATCTACATCAGAATGTCCTGATTTTTTCTGAGTGACTAGGTGGGGTGTCCTGCTATCACCCTGGAGTGAGATTCGTCTTAGATACTGGACAGTTTTTGTTTTATTCTCATCTAAAAATAGGGATGATAGCTCATACAATGGAGATTTAAAAGGTATTTTATTTTGAAAATCTACATCAGAATGTCCTGATTTTTTCTGAGTGACTAGGTGGGGTGTCCTGCTATCACCCTGGAGTGAGATTCGTCTTTGATATTGGACAGTTATTGTTTTATTCTCATCTAAAAACAGGGATGATAGCTCATATATGAGACTTCAAAGGTATTTTATTTTGAAAATCTACATCAGAATGTCCTGATTTTTTCTGAGTGACTAGGTGGGGTGTCCTGCTATCACCCTGGAGTGAGATTCGTCTTAGATACTGGACAGTTTTTGTTTTATTCTCATCTAAAAATAGGGATGATAGCTCATACAATGGAGATTTAAAAGGTATTTTATTTTGAAAATCTACATCAGAATGTCCTGATTTTTTCTGAGTGACTAGGTGGGGTGTCCTGCTATCACCCTGGCGTGAGATGAGTCTTTGATACTGGACAGTTTTTGTTTTATTCTCATCTAAAAACAGGGATGATAGCTCATACAATAGAGATTTCAAAGGTATTTTATTTTGAAACTCTACATCAGAATGTCCTGATTCTCCCTGAGTGACTAGGTGGGGTGTCCTGCTATCACCCTGGAGTGAGATTCGTCTTTGATATGGGACAGTTTTTGTTTTATTCTCATCTAAAAACAGGGATGATAGCTCATATATGAGATTTCAAAGGTATTTTATTTTGAAAATCTACATCAGAATGTCCTGATTTTTTCTGAGTGACTAGGTGGGGTGTCCTGCTATCACCCTGGAGTGAGATGCGTCTTTGATACTGGACAGTCTTTGTTTTATTCTCATCTAAAAATAGGGATGATAGCTCATACAATAGAGATTTCAAAGGTATTTTATTTTGAAAATCTACATCAGAATGTCCTGATTTTTTCTGAGTGACTAGGTGGGGTGTCCTGCTATCACCCTGGAGTTTGATGAGTCTTTGATATTGGACAGTTATTGTTTTATTCTCATCTAAAAACAGGGATGATAGCTCATATATGAGACTTCAAAGGTATTTTATTTTGAAACTGTACACCAGAATGTCCTGATTTTTTCTGAGTGACTAGATGGGGTGTCCTGCTATCACCCTGGAGTGAGATGAGTCTTTGATACGGGACAGTTTTTGTTTTATTCTCATCTAAAAACAGGGATGATAGCTCATATATGAGATTTCAAAGGTATTTTATTTTGAAAATCTACATCAGAATGTCCTGATTTTTTCTGAGTGACTAGATGGGGTGTCCTGCTATCACCCTGGAGTGAGATGCGTCTTTGATACTGGACAGTCTTTGTTTTATTCTCATCTAAACAGAGAGGGATGATAGCTCATATATGAGATTTCAAAGGTCTTTTATTTTGAAACTGTACATCAGAATGTCCTGATTTTTTCTGAGTGACTAGGTGGGGTGTCCTGCTATCACCCTGGAGTTTGATGAGTCTTTGATATTGGACAGTTATTGTTTTATTCTCATCTAAAAACAGGGATGATAGCTCATATATGAGATTTCAAAGGTCTTTTATTTTGAAACTGTACATCAGAATGTCCTGATTTTTTCTGAGTGACTAGGTGGCGTGTCCTGCTATCACCCTGGAGTGAGATGAGTCTTTGATACTGGACAGTTTTTGTTTTATTCTCATCTAAACAGAGAGGGATGATAGCTCATATATGAGATTTCAAAGGTCTTTTATTTTGAAACTGTACATCAGAATGTCCTGATTTTTTTCTGAGTGACTAGGTGGCGTGTCCTGCTATCACCCTGGAGTGAGATGCGTCTTTGATACTGGACAGTTTTTGTTTTATTCTCATCTAAAAACAGGGATGATAGCTCATATATGAGATTTCAAAGGTATTTTATTTTGAAAATCTACATCAGAATGTCCTGATTTTTTCTGAGTGACTAGATGGGGTGTCCTGCTATCACCCTGGAGTGAGATGAGTCTTTGATACGGGACAGTTTTTGTTTTATTCTCATCTAAAAACAGGGATGATAGCTCATATATGAGATTTCAAAGGTATTTTATTTTGAAAATCTACATCAGAATGTCCTGATTTTTTCTGAGTGACTAGGTGGGGTGTCCTGCTATCACCCTGGACTGAGATTCGTCTTAGATACTGGACAGTTTTTGTTTTATTCTCATCTAAAAATAGGGATGATAGCTCATATATGAGATTTCAAAGGTCTTTTATTTTGAAAATCTACATCAGAATGTCCTGATTTTTTCTGAGTGACTAGGTGGGGTGTCCTGCTATCACCCTGGAGTGAGATGCGTCTTTGATACTGGACAGTCTTTGTTTTATTCTCATCTTAAAATAGGGATGATAGCTCATACAATAGAGATTTCAAAGGTATTTTATTTTGAAAATCTACATCAGAATGTCCTGATTTTTTCTGAGTGACTAGGTGGGGTGTCCTGCTATCACCCTGGAGTGAGATGAGTCTTTGATACTGGACAGTTTTTGTTTTATTCTCATCTAAACAGAGAGGGATGATAGCTCATATATGAGATTTCAAAGGTCTTTTATTTTGAAACTGTACATCAGAATGTCCTGATTTTTTCTGAGTGACTAGGTGGGGTGTCCTGCTATCACCCTGGAGTGAGATTCGTCTTTGATATTGGACAGTTATTGTTTTATTCTCATCTAAAAACAGGGATGATAGCTCATATATGAGACTTCAAAGGTATTTTATTTTGAAACTGTACACCAGAATGTCCTGATTTTTTCTGAGTGACTAGATGGGGTGTCCTGCTATCACCCTGGAGTGAGATGAGTCTTTGATACGGGACAGTTTTTGTTTTATTCTCATCTAAAAACAGGGATGATAGCTCATATATGAGATTTCAAAGGTATTTTATTTTGAAAATCTACATCAGAATGTCCTGATTTTTTCTGAGTGACTAGGTGGGGTGTCCTGCTATCACCCTGGAGTGAGATTCGTCTTAGATACTGGACAGTTTTTGTTTTATTCTCATCTAAAAATAGGGATGATAGCTCATACAATGGAGATTTAAAAGGTATTTTATTTTGAAAATCTACATCAGAATGTCCTGATTCTTTCTGAGTGACTAGGTGGGGTGTCCTGCTATCACCCTGGCGTGAGATGAGTCTTTGATACTGGACAGTTTTTGTTTTATTCTCATCTAAACAGAGCTGAAATGATAGCTCATATATGAGATTTCAAAGGTCTTTTATTTTGAAACTGTACATCAGAATGTCCTGATTTTTTCTGAGTGACTAGGTGGGGTGTCCTGCTATCACCCTGGAGTGAGATGAGTCTTTGATACTGGACAGTTTTTGTTTTATTCTCATCTAAACAGAGAGGGATGATAGCTCATATATGAGATTTCAAAGGTCTTTTATTTTGAAACTGTACATCAGAATGTCCTGATTTTTTCTGAGTGACTAGGTGGCGTGTCCTGCTATCACCCTGGAGTGAGATGCGTCTTTGATACTGGACAGTTTTTGTTTTATTCTCATCTAAAAACAGGGATGATAGCTCATATATGAGATTTCAAAGGTATTTTATTTTGAAAATCTACATCAGAATGTCCTGATTTTTTCTGAGTGACTAGATGGGGTGCCCTGCTATCACCCTGGAGTGAGATGAGTCTTTGATACGGGACAGTTTTTGTTTTATTCTCATCTAAAAACAGGGATGATAGCTCATATATGAGATTTCAAAGGTATTTTATTTTGAAAATCTAGATCAGAATGTCCTGATTTTTTCTGAGTGACTTGGTGGGGTGTCCTGCTATCACCCTGGAGTGAGATGAGTCTTAGATACTGGACAGTTTTTGTTTTATTCTCATCTAAAAATAGGGATGATAGCTCATACAATGGAGATTTAAAAGGTATTTTATTTTGAAAATCTACATCAGAATGTCCTGATTTTTTCTGAGTGACTAGGTGGGGTGTCCTGCTATCACCCTGGAGTGAGATGAGTCTTTGATACTGGACAGTTTTTGTTTTATTCTCATCTAAACAGAGAGGGATGATAGCTCATATATGAGATTTCAAAGGTCTTTTATTTTGAAACTGTACATCAGAATGTCCTGATTTTTTCTGAGTGACTAGGTGGGGTGTCCTGCTATCACCCTGGAGTTTGATGAGTCTTTGATATTGGACAGTTATTGTTTTATTCTCATCTAAAAACAGGGATGATAGCTCATATATGAGACTTCAAAGGTATTTTATTTTGAAACTGTACACCAGAATGTCCTGATTTTTTCTGAGTGACTAGATGGGGTGTCCTGCTATCACCCTGGAGTGAGATGCGTCTTTGATACTGGACAGTTTTTGTTTTATTCTCATCTAAAAACAGGGATGATAGCTCATATATGAGATTTCAAAGGTATTTTATTTTGAAAATCTACATCAGAATGTCCTGATTTTTTCTGAGTGACTAGGTGGGGTGTCCTGCTATCACCCTGGAGTGAGATGCGTCTTTGATACTGGACAGTCTTTGTTTTATTCTCATCTTAAAATAGGGATGATAGCTCATACAATAGAGATTTCAAAGGTATTTTATTTTGAAAATCTACATCAGAATGTCCTGATTTTTTCTGAGTGACTAGGTGGGGTGTCCTGCTATCACCCTGGAGTGAGATGAGTCTTTGATACTGGACAGTTTTTGTTTTATTCTCATCTAAACAGAGAGGGATGATAGCTCATATATGAGATTTCAAAGGTCTTTTATTTTGAAACTGTACATCAGAATGTCCTGATTTTTTCTGAGTGACTAGGTGGGGTGTCCTGCTATCACCCTGGAGTGAGATTCGTCTTTGATATTGGACAGTTATTGTTTTATTCTCATCTAAAAACAGGGATGATAGCTCATATATGAGACTTCAAAGGTATTTTATTTTGAAAATCTACATCAGAATGTCCTGATTTTTTCTGAGTGACTAGGTGGGGTGTCCTGCTATCACCCTGGAGTGAGATTCGTCTTAGATACTGGACAGTTTTTGTTTTATTCTCATCTAAAAATAGGGATGATAGCTCATACAATGGAGATTTAAAAGGTATTTTATTTTGAAAATCTACATCAGAATGTCCTGATTTTTTCTGAGTGACTAGGTGGGGTGTCCTGCTATCACCCTGGAGTGAGATTCGTCTTTGATATTGGACAGTTATTGTTTTATTCTCATCTAAAAACAGGGATGATAGCTCATATATGAGACTTCAAAGGTATTTTATTTTGAAAATCTACATCAGAATGTCCTGATTTTTTCTGAGTGACTAGGTGGGGTGTCTTGCTATCACCCTGGAGTGAGATTCGTCTTAGATACTGGACAGTTTTTGTTTTATTCTCATCTAAAAATAGGGATGATAGCTCATACAATGGAGATTTAAAAGGTATTTTATTTTGAAAATCTACATCAGAATGTCCTGATTTTTTCTGAGTGACTAGGTGGGGTGTCCTGCTATCACCCTGGCGTGAGATGAGTCTTTGATACTGGACAGTTTTTGTTTTATTCTCATCTAAACAGAGAGGGATGATAGCTCATATATGAAATTTCAAAGGTCTTTTATTTTGAAACTGTACATCAGAATGTCCTGATTTTTTCTGAGTGACTAGGTGGGGTGTCCTGCTATCACCCTGGAGTGAGATGAGTCTTTGATATGGGACAGTTTTTGTTTTATTCTCATCTAAAAACAGGGATGATAGCTCATATATGAGATTTCAAAGGTATTTTATTTTGAAAATCTACATCAGAATGTCCTGATTTTTTCTGAGTGACTAGGTGGGGTGTCCTGCTATCACCCTGGAGTGAGATTCGTCTTAGATACTGGACAGTTTTTGTTTTATTCTCATCTAAAAATAGGGATGATAGCTCATACAATGGAGATTTAAAAGGTATTTTATTTTGAAAATCTACATCAGAATGTCCTGATTTTTTCTGAGTGACTAGGTGGGGTGTCCTGCTATCACCCTGGAGTGAGATGAGTCTTTGATACTGGACAGTTTTTGTTTTATTCTCATCTAAAAACAGGGATGATAGCTCATATATGAGATTTCAAAGGTATTTTATTTTGAAAATCTACATCAGAATGTCCTGATTTTTTCTGAGTGACTAGATGGGGTGTCCTGCTATCACCCTGGAGTGAGATGAGTCTTTGATACGGGACAGTTTTTGTTTTATTCTCATCTAAAAACAGGGATGATAGCTCATATATGAGACTTCAAAGGTATTTTATTTTGAAAATCTACATCAGAATGTCCTGATTTTTTCTGAGTGACTAGGTGGGGTGTCCTGCTATCACCCTGGAGTGAGATTCGTCTTAGATACTGGACAGTTTTTGTTTTATTCTCATCTAAAAATAGGGATGATAGCTCATACAATGAAGATTTAAAAGGTATTTTATTTTGAAAATCTACATCAGAATGTCCTGATTTTGTCTGAGTGACTAGGTGGGGTGTCCTGCTATCACCCTGGCGTGAGATGAGTCTTTGATACTGGACAGTTTTTGTTTTATTCTCATCTAAACAGAGAGGGATGATAGCTCATATATGTAATTTCAAAGGTCTTTTATTTTGAAACTGTACATCAGAATGTCCTGATTTTTTCTGAGTGACTAGGTGGGGTGTCCTGCTATCACCCTGGAGTGAGATGAGTCTTTGATATGGGACAGTTTTTGTTTTATTCTCATCTAAAAACAGGGATGATAGCTCATATATGAGATTTCAAAGGTATTTTATTTTGAAAATCTACATCAGAATGTCCTGATTTTTTCTGAGTGACTAGGTGGGGTGTCCTGCTATCACCCTGGAGTGAGATTCGTCTTAGATACTGGACAGTTTTTGTTTTATTCTCATCTAAAAATAGGGATGATAGCTCATACAATGGAGATTTAAAAGGTATTTTATTTTGAAAATCTACATCAGAATGTCCTGATTTTTTCTGAGTGACTAGGTGGGGTGTCCTGCTATCACCCTGGAGTGAGATGAGTCTTTGATACTGGACAGTTTTTGTTTTATTCTCATCTAAAAACAGGGATGATAGCTCATATATGAGATTTCAAAGGTATTTTATTTTGAAAATCTACATCAGAATGTCCTGATTTTTTCTGAGTGACTAGATGGGGTGTCCTGCTATCACCCTGGAGTGAGATGAGTCTTTGATACGGGACAGTTTTTGTTTTATTCTCATCTAAAAACAGGGATGATAGCTCATATATGAGATTTCAAAGGTATTTTATTTTGAAAATCTACATCAGAATGTCCTGATTTTTTCTGAGTGACTAGGTGGGGTGTCCTGCTATCACCCTGGACTGAGATTCGTCTTAGATACTGGACAGTTTTTGTTTTATTCTCATCTAAAAATAGGGATGATAGCTCATATATGAGATTTCAAAGGTCTTTTATTTTGAAACTGTACATCAGAATGTCCTGATTTTTTCTGAGTGACTAGATGGGGTGTCCTGCTATCACCCTGGAGTGAGATGAGTCTTTGATACGGGACAGTTTTTGTTTTATTCTCATCTAAAAACAGGGATGATAGCTCATATATGAGATTTCAAAGGTATTTTATTTTGAAAATCTACATCAGAATGTCCTGATTTTTTCTGAGTGACTAGGTGGGGTGTCCTGCTATCACCCTGGAGTGAGATTCGTCTTAGATACTGGACAGTTTTTGTTTTATTCTCATCTAAAAATAGGGATGATAGCTCATACAATGGAGATTTAAAAGGTATTTTATTTTGAAAATCTACATCAGAATGTCCTGATTTTTTCTGAGTGACTAGATGGGGTGCCCTGCTATCACCCTGGAGTGAGATGAGTCTTTGATACGGGACAGTTTTTGTTTTATTCTCATCTAAAAACAGGGATGATAGCTCATATATGAGATTTCAAAGGTATTTTATTTTGAAAATCTACATCAGAATGTCCTGATTTTTTCTGAGTGACTAGGTGGGGTGTCCTGCTATCACCCTGGAGTGAGATGCGTCTTTGATACTTGACAGTTTTTGTTTTATTCTCATCTAAAAACAGGGATGATAGCTCATATATGAGATTTCAAAGGTATTTTATTTTGAAAATCTACATCAGAATGTCCTGATTTTTTCTGAGTGACTATGTGGGGTGTCCTGCTATCACCCTGGAGTGAGATGCGTCTTTGATACTGGACAGTCTTTGTTTTATTCTCATCTTAAAATAGGGATGATAGCTCATACAATAGAGATTTCAAAGGTATTTTATTTTGAAAATCTACATCAGAATGTCCTGATTTTTTCTGAGTGACTAGGTGGGGTGTCCTGCTATCACCCTGGAGTGAGATGAGTCTTTGATACTGGACAGTTTTTGTTTTATTCTCATCTAAACAGAGAGGGATGATAGCTCATATATGAGATTTCAAAGGTCTTTTATTTTGAAAATGTACATCAGAATGTCCTGATTTTTTCTGAGTGACTAGGTGGGGTGTCCTGCTATCACCCTGGAGTGAGATTCGTCTTTGATATTGGACAGTTATTGTTTTATTCTCATCTAAAAACAGGGATGATAGCTCATATATGAGACTTCAAAGGTATTTTATTTTGAAACTGTACACCAGAATGTCCTGATTTTTTCTGAGTGACTAGATGGGGTGTCCTGCTATCACCCTGGAGTGAGATGAGTCTTTGATACGGGACAGTTTTTGTTTTATTCTCATCTAAAAACAGGGATGATAGCTCATATATGAGATTTCAAAGGTATTTTATTTTGAAAATCTACATCAGAATGTCCTGATTTTTTCTGAGTGACTAGGTGGGGTGTCCTGCTATCACCCTGGAGTGAGATTCGTCTTAGATACTGGACAGTTTTTGTTTTATTCTCATCTAAAAATAGGGATGATAGCTCATACAATGGAGATTTAAAAGGTATTTTATTTTGAAAATCTACATCAGAATGTCCTGATTTTTTCTGAGTGACTAGGTGGGGTGTCCTGCTATCACCCTGGAGTGAGATTCGTCTTTGATATTGGACAGTTATTGTTTTATTCTCATCTAAAAACAGGGATGATAGCTCATATATGAGACTTCAAAGGTATTTTATTTTGAAAATCTACATCAGAATGTCCTAATTTTTTCTGAGTGACTAGGTGGGGTGTCCTGCTATCACCCTGGAGTGAGATTCGTCTTAGATACTGGACAGTTTTTGTTTTATTCTCATCTAAAAATAGGGATGATAGCTCATACAATGGAGATTTAAAAGGTATTTTATTTTGAAAATCTACATCAGAATGTCCTGATTTTTTCTGAGTGACTAGGTGGGGTGTCCTGCTATCACCCTGGCGTGAGATGAGTCTTTGATACTGGACAGTTTTTGTTTTATTCTCATCTAAACAGAGAGGGATGATAGCTCATATATGAAATTTCAAAGGTCTTTTATTTTGAAACTGTACATCAGAATGTCCTGATTTTTTCTGAGTGACTAGGTGGGGTGTCCTGCTATCACCCTGGAGTGAGATGAGTCTTTGATATGGGACAGTTTTTGTTTTATTCTCATCTAAAAACAGGGATGATAGCTCATATATGAGATTTCAAAGGTATTTTATTTTGAAAATCTACATCAGAATGTCCTGATTTTTTCTGAGTGACTAGGTGGGGTGTCCTGCTATCACCCTGGAGTGAGATTCGTCTTAGATACTGGACAGTTTTTGTTTTATTCTCATCTAAAAATAGGGATGATAGCTCATACAATGGAGATTTAAAAGGTATTTTATTTTGAAAATCTACATCAGAATGTCCTGATTTTTTCTGAGTGACTAGGTGGGGTGTCCTGCTATCACCCTGGAGTGAGATGAGTCTTTGATACTGGACAGTTTTTGTTTTATTCTCATCTAAAAACAGGGATGATAGCTCATATATGAGATTTCAAAGGTATTTTATTTTGAAAATCTACATCAGAATGTCCTGATTTTTTCTGAGTGACTAGATGGGGTGTCCTGCTATCACCCTGGAGTGAGATGAGTCTTTGATACGGGACAGTTTTTGTTTTATTCTCATCTAAAAACAGGGATGATAGCTCATATATGAGACTTCAAAGGTATTTTATTTTGAAAATCTACATCAGAATGTCCTGATTTTTTCTGAGTGACTAGGTGGGGTGTCCTGCTATCACCCTGGAGTGAGATTCGTCTTAGATACTGGACAGTTTTTGTTTTATTCTCATCTAAAAATAGGGATGATAGCTCATACAATGGAGATTTAAAAGGTATTTTATTTTGAAAATCTACATCAGAATGTCCTGATTTTGTCTGAGTGACTAGGTGGGGTGTCCTGCTATCACCCTGGCGTGAGATGAGTCTTTGATACTGGACAGTTTTTGTTTTATTCTCATCTAAACAGAGAGGGATGATAGCTCATATATGTAATTTCAAAGGTCTTTTATTTTGAAACTGTACATCAGAATGTCCTGATTTTTTCTGAGTGACTAGGTGGGGTGTCCTGCTATCACCCTGGAGTGAGATGAGTCTTTGATATGGGACAGTTTTTGTTTTATTCTCATCTAAAAACAGGGATGATAGCTCATATATGAGATTTCAAAGGTATTTTATTTTGAAAATCTACATCAGAATGTCCTGATTTTTTCTGAGTGACTAGGTGGGGTGTCCTGCTATCACCCTGGAGTGAGATTCGTCTTAGATACTGGACAGTTTTTGTTTTATTCTCATCTAAAAATAGGGATGATAGCTCATACAATGGAGATTTAAAAGGTATTTTATTTTGAAAATCTACATCAGAATGTCCTGATTTTTTCTGAGTGACTAGGTGGGGTGTCCTGCTATCACCCTGGAGTGAGATGAGTCTTTGATACTGGACAGTTTTTGTTTTATTCTCATCTAAAAACAGGGATGATAGCTCATATATGAGATTTCAAAGGTATTTTATTTTGAAAATCTACATCAGAATGTCCTGATTTTTTCTGAGTGACTAGATGGGGTGTCCTGCTATCACCCTGGAGTGAGATGAGTCTTTGATACGGGACAGTTTTTGTTTTATTCTCATCTAAAAACAGGGATGATAGCTCATATATGAGATTTCAAAGGTATTTTATTTTGAAAATCTACATCAGAATGTCCTGATTTTTTCTGAGTGACTAGGTGGGGTGTCCTGCTATCACCCTGGACTGAGATTCGTCTTAGATACTGGACAGTTTTTGTTTTATTCTCATCTAAAAATAGGGATGATAGCTCATATATGAGATTTCAAAGGTCTTTTATTTTGAAACTGTACATCAGAATGTCCTGATTTTTTCTGAGTGACTAGATGGGGTGTCCTGCTATAACCCTGGAGTGAGATGAGTCTTTGATACGGGACAGTTTTTGTTTTATTCTCATCTAAAAACAGGGATGATAGCTCATATATGAGATTTCAAAGGTATTTTATTTTGAAAATCTACATCAGAATGTCCTGATTTTTTCTGAGTGACTAGGTGGGGTGTCCTGCTATCACCCTGGAGTGAGATTCGTCTTAGATACTGGACAGTTTTTGTTTTATTCTCATCTAAAAATAGGGATGATAGCTCATACAATGGAGATTTAAAAGGTATTTTATTTTGAAAATCTACATCAGAATGTCCTGATTTTTTCTGAGTGACTAGATGGGGTGCCCTGCTATCACCCTGGAGTGAGATGAGTCTTTGATACGGGACAGTTTTTGTTTTATTCTCATCTAAAAACAGGGATGATAGCTCATATATGAGATTTCAAAGGTATTTTATTTTGAAAATCTACATCAGAATGTCCTGATTTTTTCTGAGTGACTAGGTGGGGTGTCCTGCTATCACCCTGGAGTGAGATGCGTCTTTGATACTTGACAGTTTTTGTTTTATTCTCATCTAAAAACAGGGATGATAGCTCATATATGAGATTTCAAAGGTATTTTATTTTGAAAATCTACATCAGAATGTCCTGATTTTTTCTGAGTGACTATGTGGGGTGTCCTGCTATCACCCTGGAGTGAGATGCGTCTTTGATACTGGACAGTCTTTGTTTTATTCTCATCTTAAAATAGGGATGATAGCTCATACAATAGAGATTTCAAAGGTATTTTATTTTGAAAATCTACATCAGAATGTCCTGATTTTTTCTGAGTGACTAGGTGGGGTGTCCTGCTATCACCCTGGAGTGAGATGAGTCTTTGATACTGGACAGTTTTTGTTTTATTCTCATCTAAACAGAGAGGGATGATAGCTCATATATGAGATTTCAAAGGTCTTTTATTTTGAAAATGTACATCAGAATGTCCTGATTTTTTCTGAGTGACTAGGTGGGGTGTCCTGCTATCACCCTGGAGTGAGATTCGTCTTTGATATTGGACAGTTATTGTTTTATTCTCATCTAAAAACAGGGATGATAGCTCATATATGAGACTTCAAAGGTATTTTATTTTGAAACTGTACACCAGAATGTCCTGATTTTTTCTGAGTGACTAGATGGGGTGTCCTGCTATCACCCTGGAGTGAGATGAGTCTTTGATACGGGACAGTTTTTGTTTTATTCTCATCTAAAAACAGGGATGATAGCTCATATATGAGATTTCAAAGGTATTTTATTTTGAAAATCTACATCAGAATGTCCTGATTTTTTCTGAGTGACTAGGTGGGGTGTCCTGCTATCACCCTGGAGTGAGATTCGTCTTAGATACTGGACAGTTTTTGTTTTATTCTCATCTAAAAATAGGGATGATAGCTCATACAATGGAGATTTAAAAGGTATTTTATTTTGAAAATCTACATCAGAATGTCCTGATTTTTTCTGAGTGACTAGGTGGGGTGTCCTGCTATCACCCTGGAGTGAGATTCGTCTTTGATATTGGACAGTTATTGTTTTATTCTCATCTAAAAACAGGGATGATAGCTCATATATGAGACTTCAAAGGTATTTTATTTTGAAAATCTACATCAGAATGTCCTAATTTTTTCTGAGTGACTAGGTGGGGTGTCCTGCTATCACCCTGGAGTGAGATTCGTCTTAGATACTGGACAGTTTTTGTTTTATTCTCATCTAAAAATAGGGATGATAGCTCATACAATGGAGATTTAAAAGGTATTTTATTTTGAAAATCTACATCAGAATGTCCTGATTTTTTCTGAGTGACTAGGTGGGGTGTCCTGCTATCACCCTGGCGTGAGATGAGTCTTTGATACTGGACAGTTTTTGTTTTATTCTCATCTAAACAGAGAGGGATGATAGCTCATATATGAAATTTCAAAGGTCTTTTATTTTGAAACTGTACATCAGAATGTCCTGATTTTTTCTGAGTGACTAGGTGGGGTGTCCTGCTATCACCCTGGAGTGAGATGAGTCTTTGATATGGGACAGTTTTTGTTTTATTCTCATCTAAAAACAGGGATGATAGCTCATATATGAGATTTCAAAGGTATTTTATTTTGAAAATCTACATCAGAATGTCCTGATTTTTTCTGAGTGACTAGGTGGGGTGTCCTGCTATCACCCTGGAGTGAGATTCGTCTTAGATACTGGACAGTTTTTGTTTTATTCTCATCTAAAAATAGGGATGATAGCTCATACAATGGAGATTTAAAAGGTATTTTATTTTGAAAATCTACATCAGAATGTCCTGATTTTTTCTGAGTGACTAGGTGGGGTGTCCTGCTATCACCCTGGAGTGAGATGAGTCTTTGATACTGGACAGTTTTTGTTTTATTCTCATCTAAAAACAGGGATGATAGCTCATATATGAGATTTCAAAGGTATTTTATTTTGAAAATCTACATCAGAATGTCCTGATTTTTTCTGAGTGACTAGATGGGGTGTCCTGCTATCACCCTGGAGTGAGATGAGTCTTTGATACGGGACAGTTTTTGTTTTATTCTCATCTAAAAACAGGGATGATAGCTCATATATGAGATTTCAAAGGTATTTTATTTTGAAAATCTACATCAGAATGTCCTGATTTTTTCTGAGTGACTAGGTGGGGTGTCCTGCTATCACCCTGGACTGAGATTCGTCTTAGATACTGGACAGTTTTTGTTTTATTCTCATCTAAAAATAGGGATGATAGCTCATATATGAGATTTCAAAGGTCTTTTATTTTGAAACTGTACATCAGAATGTCCTGATTTTTTCTGAGTGACTAGGTGGGGTGTCCTGCTATCACCCTGGAGTTTGATGAGTCTTTGATATTGGACAGTTATTGTTTTATTCTCATCTAAAAACAGGGATGATAGCTCATATATGAGACTTCAAAGGTATTTTATTTTGAAACTGTACACCAGAATGTCCTGATTTTTTCTGAGTGACTAGATGGGGTGTCCTGCTATCACCCTGGAGTGAGATGAGTCTTTGATACGGGACAGTTTTTGTTTTATTCTCATCTAAAAACAGGGATGATAGCTCATATATGAGATTTCAAAGGTATTTTATTTTGAAGATCTACATCAGAATGTCCTGATTTTTTCTGAGTGACTAGGTGGGGTGTCCTGCTATCACCCTGGAGTGAGATTCGTCTTAGATACTGATCAGTTTTTGTTTTATTCTCATCTAAAAATAGGGATGATAGCTCATACAATGGAGATTTAAAAGGTATTTTATTTTGAAAATCTACATCAGAATGTCCTGATTTTTTCTGAGTGACTAGGTGGGGTGTCCTGCTATCACCCTGGAGTGAGATGAGTCTTTGATACTGGACAGTTTTTGTTTTATTCTCATCTAAACAGAGAGGGATGATAGCTCATATATGAGATTTCAAAGGTCTTTTATTTTGAAACTGTACATCAGAATGTCCTGATTTTTTCTGAGTGACTAGGTGGGGTGTCCTGCTATCACCCTGGAGTGAGATGAGTCTTTGATATTGGACAGTTATTGTTTTATTCTCATCTAAAAACAGGGATGATAGCTCATATATGAGACTTCAAAGGTATTTTATTTTGAAACTGTACACCAGAATGTCCTGATTTTTTCTGAGTGACTAGATGGGGTGTCCTGCTATCACCCTGGAGTGAGATGCGTCTTTGATACTGGACAGTTTTTGTTTTATTCTCATCTAAAAATAGGGATGATAGCTCATACAATGGAGATTTAAAAGGTATTTTATTTTGAAAATCTACATCAGAATGTCCTGATTTTTTCTGAGTGACTAGATGGGGTGTCCTGCTATCACCCTGGCGTGAGATGAGTCTTTGATACTGGACAGTTTTTGTTTTATTCTCATCTAAACAGAGCTGATATGATAGCTCATATATGAGATTTCAAAGGTCTTTTATTTTGAAACTGTACATCAGAATGTCCTGATTTTTTCTGAGTGACTAGGTGGGGTGTCCTGCTATCACCCTGGAGTGAGATGAGTCTTTGATACTGGACAGTTTTTGTTTTATTCTCATCTAAACAGAGAGGGATGATAGCTCATATATGAGATTTCAAAGGTCTTTTATTTTGAAACTGTACATCAGAATGTCCTGATTTTTTCTGAGTGACTAGGTGGCGTGTCCTGCTATCACCCTGGAGTGAGATGCGTCTTTGATACTGGACAGTTTTTGTTTTATTCTCATCTAAAAACAGGGATGATAGCTCATATATGAGATTTCAAAGGTATTTTATTTTGAAAATCTACATCAGAATGTCCTGATTTTTTCTGAGTGACTAGATGGGGTGTCCTGCTATCACCCTGGAGTGAGATGAGTCTTTGATACGGGACAGTTTTTGTTTTATTCTCATCTAAAAACAAGGATGATAGCTCATATATGAGATTTCAAAGGTATTTTATTTTGAAAATCTACATCAGAATGTCCTGATTTTTTCTGAGTGACTAGGTGGGGTGTCCTGCTATCACCCTGGAGTGAGATTCGTCTTAGATACTGGACAGTTTTTGTTTTATTCTCATCTAAAAATAGGGATGATAGCTCATACAATGGAGATTTAAAAGGTATTTTATTTTGAAAATCTACATCAGAATGTCCTGATTTTTTCTGAGTGACTAGATGGGGTGCCCTGCTATCACCCTGGAGTGAGATGAGTCTTTGATACTGGACAGTTTTTGTTTTATTCTCATCTAAACAGAGCTGAAATGATAGCTCATATATGAGATTTCAAAGGTCTTTTATTTTGAAACTGTACATCAGAATGTCCTGATTTTTTCTGAGTGACTAGGTGGGGTGTCCTGCTATCACCCTGGAGTGAGATGAGTCTTTGATACTGGACAGTTTTTGTTTTATTCTCATCTAAACAGAGAGGGATGATAGCTCATATATGAGATTTCAAAGGTCTTTTATTTTGAAACTGTACATCAGAATGTCCTGATTTTTTCTGAGTGACTAGGTGGCGTGTCCTGCTATCACCCTGGAGTGAGATGCGTCTTTGATACTGGACAGTTTTTGTTTTATTCTCATCTAAAAACAGGGATGATAGCTCATATATGAGATTTCAAAGGTATTTTATTTTGAAAATCTACATCAGAATGTCCTGATTTTTTCTGAGTGACTAGATGGGGTGCCCTGCTATCACCCTGGAGTGAGATGAGTCTTTGATACGGGACAGTTTTTGTTTTATTCTCATCTAAAAACAGGGATGATAGCTCATATATGAGATTTCAAAGGTATTTTATTTTGAAAATCTACATCAGAATGTCCTGATTTTTTCTGAGTGACTTGGTGGGGTGTCCTGCTATCACCCTGGAGTGAGATGAGTCTTAGATACTGGACAGTTTTTGTTTTATTCTCATCTAAAAATAGGGATGATAGCTCATACAATGGAGATTTAAAAGGTATTTTATTTTGAAAATCTACATCAGAATGTCCTGATTTTTTCTGAGTGACTAGGTGGGGTGTCCTGCTATCACCCTGGAGTGAGATGAGTCTTTGATACTGGACAGTTTTTGTTTTATTCTCATCTAAACAGAGAGGGATGATAGCTCATATATGAGATTTCAAAGGTCTTTTATTTTGAAACTGTACATCAGAATGTCCTGATTTTTTCTGAGTGACTAGGTGGGGTGTCCTGCTATCACCCTGGAGTTTGATGAGTCTTTGATATTGGACAGTTATTGTTTTATTCTCATCTAAAAACAGGGATGATAGCTCATATATGAGACTTCAAAGGTATTTTATTTTGAAACTGTACACCAGAATGTCCTGATTTTTTCTGAGTGACTAGATGGGGTGTCCTGCTATCACCCTGGAGTGAGATGCGTCTTTGATACTGGACAGTTTTTGTTTTATTCTCATCTAAAAACAGGGATGATAGCTCATATATGAGATTTCAAAGGTATTTTATTTTGAAAATCTACATCAGAATGTCCTGATTTTTTCTGAGTGACTAGGTGGGGTGTCCTGCTATCACCCTGGAGTGAGATGCGTCTTTGATACTGGACAGTCTTTGTTTTATTCTCATCTTAAAATAGGGATGATAGCTCATACAATAGAGATTTCAAAGGTATTTTATTTTGAAAATCTACATCAGAATGTCCTGATTTTTTCTGAGTGACTAGGTGGGGTGTCCTGCTATCACCCTGGAGTGAGATGAGTCTTTGATACTGGACAGTTTTTGTTTTATTCTCATCTAAACAGAGAGGGATGATAGCTCATATATGAGATTTCAAAGGTCTTTTATTTTGAAACTGTACATCAGAATGTCCTGATTTTTTCTGAGTGACTAGGTGGGGTGTCCTGCTATCACCCTGGAGTGAGATTCGTCTTTGATATTGGACAGTTATTGTTTTATTCTCATCTAAAAACAGGGATGATAGCTCATATATGAGACTTCAAAGGTATTTTATTTTGAAAATCTACATCAGAATGTCCTGATTTTTTCTGAGTGACTAGGTGGGGTGTCCTGCTATCACCCTGGAGTGAGATTCGTCTTAGATACTGGACAGTTTTTGTTTTATTCTCATCTAAAAATAGGGATGATAGCTCATACAATGGAGATTTAAAAGGTATTTTATTTTGAAAATCTACATCAGAATGTCCTGATTTTTTCTGAGTGACTAGATGGGGTGCCCTGCTATCACCCTGGAGTGAGATGAGTCTTTGATACGGGACAGTTTTTGTTTTATTCTCATCTAAAAACAGGGATGATAGCTCATATATGAGATTTCAAAGGTATTTTATTTTGAAAATCTACATCAGAATGTCCTGATTTTTTCTGAGTGACTAGGTGGGGTGTCCTGCTATCACCCTGGAGTGAGATGCGTCTTTGATACTGGACAGTTTTTGTTTTATTCTCATCTAAAAACAGGGATGATAGCTCATATATGAGATTTCAAAGGTATTTTATTTTGAAAATCTACATCAGAATGTCCTGATTTTTTCTGAGTGACTAGGTGGGGTGTCCTGCTATCACCCTGGAGTGAGATGCGTCTTTGATACTGGACAGTCTTTGTTTTATTCTCATCTTAAAATAGGGATGATAGCTCATACAATAGAGATTTCAAAGGTATTTTATTTTGAAAATCTACATCAGAATGTCCTGATTTTTTCTGAGTGACTAGGTGGGGTGTCCTGCTATCACCCTGGAGTGAGATGAGTCTTTGATACTGGACAGTTTTTGTTTTATTCTCATCTAAACAGAGAGGGATGATAGCTCATATATGAGATTTCAAAGGTCTTTTATTTTGAAACTGTACATCAGAATGTCCTGATTTTTTCTGAGTGACTAGGTGGGGTGTCCTGCTATCACCCTGGAGTGAGATTCGTCTTTGATATTGGACAGTTATTGTTTTATTCTCATCTAAAAACAGGGATGATAGCTCATATATGAGACTTCAAAGGTATTTTATTTTGAAACTGTACACCAGAATGTCCTGATTTTTTCTGAGTGACTAGATGGGGTGTCCTGCTATCACCCTGGAGTGAGATGAGTCTTTGATACGGGACAGTTTTTGTTTTATTCTCATCTAAAAACAGGGATGATAGCTCATATATGAGATTTCAAAGGTATTTTATTTTGAAAATCTACATCAGAATGTCCTGATTTTTTCTGAGTGACTAGGTGGGGTGTCCTGCTATCACCCTGGAGTGAGATTCGTCTTAGATACTGGACAGTTTTTGTTTTATTCTCATCTAAAAATAGGGATGATAGCTCATACAATGGAGATTTAAAAGGTATTTTATTTTGAAAATCTACATCAGAATGTCCTGATTTTTTCTGAGTGACTAGGTGGGGTGTCCTGCTATCACCCTGGAGTGAGATTCGTCTTTGATATTGGACAGTTATTGTTTTATTCTCATCTAAAAACAGGGATGATAGCTCATATATGAGACTTCAAAGGTATTTTATTTTGAAAATCTACATCAGAATGTCCTGATTTTTTCTGAGTGACTAGGTGGGGTGTCCTGCTATCACCCTGGAGTGAGATTCGTCTTAGATACTGGACAGTTTTTGTTTTATTCTCATCTAAAAATAGGGATGATAGCTCATACAATGGAGATTTAAAAGGTATTTTATTTTGAAAATCTACATCAGAATGTCCTGATTTTTTCTGAGTGACTAGGTGGGGTGTCCTGCTATCACCCTGGCGTGAGATGAGTCTTTGATACTGGACAGTTTTTGTTTTATTCTCATCTAAACAGAGAGGGATGATAGCTCATATATGAAATTTCAAAGGTCTTTTATTTTGAAACTGTACATCAGAATGTCCTGATTTTTTCTGAGTGACTAGGTGGGGTGTCCTGCTATCACCCTGGAGTGAGATTCGTCTTAGATACTGGACAGTTTTTGTTTTATTCTCATCTAAAAATAGGGATGATAGCTCATACAATGGAGATTTAAAAGGTATTTTATTTTGAAAATCTACATCAGAATGTCCTGATTTTTTCTGAGTGACTAGGTGGGGTGTCCTGCTATCACCCTGGAGTGAGATGAGTCTTTGATACTGGACAGTTTTTGTTTTATTCTCATCTAAAAACAGGGATGATAGCTCATATATGAGATTTCAAAGGTATTTTATTTTGAAAATCTACATCAGAATGTCCTGATTTTTTCTGAGTGACTAGATGGGGTGTCCTGCTATCACCCTGGAGTGAGATGAGTCTTTGATACGGGACAGTTTTTGTTTTATTCTCATCTAAAAACAGGGATGATAGCTCATATATGAGACTTCAAAGGTATTTTATTTTGAAAATCTACATCAGAATGTCCTGATTTTTTCTGAGTGACTAGGTGGGGTGTCCTGCTATCACCCTGGAGTGAGATTCGTCTTAGATACTGGACAGTTTTTGTTTTATTCTCATCTAAAAATAGGGATGATAGCTCATACAATGGAGATTTAAAAGGTATTTTATTTTGAAAATCTACATCAGAATGTCCTGATTTTGTCTGAGTGACTAGGTGGGGTGTCCTGCTATCACCCTGGCGTGAGATGAGTCTTTGATACTGGACAGTTTTTGTTTTATTCTCATCTAAACAGAGAGGGATGATAGCTCATATATGAAATTTCAAAGGTCTTTTATTTTGAAACTGTACATCAGAATGTCCTGATTTTTTCTGAGTGACTAGGTGGGGTGTCCTGCTATCACCCTGGAGTGAGATGAGTCTTTGATATGGGACAGTTTTTGTTTTATTCTCATCTAAAAACAGGGATGATAGCTCATATATGAGATTTCAAAGGTATTTTATTTTGAAAATCTACATCAGAATGTCCTGATTTTTTCTGAGTGACTAGGTGGGGTGTCCTGCTATCACCCTGGAGTGAGATTCGTCTTAGATACTGGACAGTTTTTGTTTTATTCTCATCTAAAAATAGGGATGATAGCTCATACAATGGAGATTTAAAAGGTATTTTATTTTGAAAATCTACATCAGAATGTCCTGATTTTTTCTGAGTGACTAGGTGGGGTGTCCTGCTATCACCCTGGAGTGAGATGAGTCTTTGATACGGGACAGTTTTTGTTTTATTCTCATCTAAAAACAGGGATGATAGCTCATATATGAGATTTCAAAGGTATTTTATTTTGAAAATCTACATCAGAATGTCCTGATTTTTTCTGAGTGACTAGGTGGGGTGTCCTGCTATCACCCTGGACTGAGATTCGTCTTAGATACTGGACAGTTTTTGTTTTATTCTCATCTAAAAATAGGGATGATAGCTCATATATGAGATTTCAAAGGTCTTTTATTTTGAAACTGTACATCAGAATGTCCTGATTTTTTCTGAGTGACTAGATGGGGTGTCCTGCTATCACCCTGGAGTGAGATGAGTCTTTGATACGGGACAGTTTTTGTTTTATTCTCATCTAAAAACAGGGATGATAGCTCATATATGAGATTTCAAAGGTATTTTATTTTGAAAATCTACATCAGAATGTCCTGATTTTTTCTGAGTGACTAGGTGGGGTGTCCTGCTATCACCCTGGAGTGAGATTCGTCTTAGATACTGGACAGTTTTTGTTTTATTCTCATCTAAAAATAGGGATGATAGCTCATACAATGGAGATTTAAAAGGTATTTTATTTTGAAAATCTACATCAGAATGTCCTGATTTTTTCTGAGTGACTAGATGGGGTGCCCTGCTATCACCCTGGAGTGAGATGAGTCTTTGATACGGGACAGTTTTTGTTTTATTCTCATCTAAAAACAGGGATGATAGCTCATATATGAGATTTCAAAGGTATTTTATTTTGAAAATCTACATCAGAATGTCCTGATTTTTTCTGAGTGACTAGGTGGGGTGTCCTGCTATCACCCTGGAGTGAGATGCGTCTTTGATACTTGACAGTTTTTGTTTTATTCTCATCTAAAAACAGGGATGATAGCTCATATATGAGATTTCAAAGGTATTTTATTTTGAAAATCTACATCAGAATGTCCTGATTTTTTCTGAGTGACTATGTGGGGTGTCCTGCTATCACCCTGGAGTGAGATGCGTCTTTGATACTGGACAGTCTTTGTTTTATTCTCATCTTAAAATAGGGATGATAGCTCATACAATAGAGATTTCAAAGGTATTTTATTTTGAAAATCTAAATCAGAATGTCCTGATTTTTTCTGAGTGACTAGGTGGGGTGTCCTGCTATCACCCTGGAGTGAGATGAGTCTTTGATACTGGACAGTTTTTGTTTTATTCTCATCTAAACAGAGAGGGATGATAGCTCATATATGAGATTTCAAAGGTCTTTTATTTTGAAACTGTACATCAGAATGTCCTGATTTTTTCTGAGTGACTAGGTGGGGTGTCCTGCTATCACCCTGGAGTGAGATTCGTCTTTGATATTGGACAGTTATTGTTTTATTCTCATCTAAAAACAGGGATGATAGCTCATATATGAGACTTCAAAGGTATTTTATTTTGAAACTGTACACCAGAATGTCCTGATTTTTTCTGAGTGACTAGATGGGGTGTCCTGCTATCACCCTGGAGTGAGATGAGTCTTTGATACGGGACAGTTTTTGTTTTATTCTCATCTAAAAACAGGGATGATAGCTCATATATGAGATTTCAAAGGTATTTTATTTTGAAAATCTACATCAGAATGTCCTGATTTTTTCTGAGTGACTAGGTGGGGTGTCCTGCTATCACCCTGGAGTGAGATTCGTCTTAGATACTGGACAGTTTTTGTTTTATTCTCATCTAAAAATAGGGATGATAGCTCATACAATGGAGATTTAAAAGGTATTTTATTTTGAAAATCTACATCAGAATGTCCTGATTTTTTCTGAGTGACTAGGTGGGGTGTCCTGCTATCACCCTGGAGTGAGATTCGTCTTTGATATTGGACAGTTATTGTTTTATTCTCATCTAAAAACAGGGATGATAGCTCATATATGAGACTTCAAAGGTATTTTATTTTGAAAATCTACATCAGAATGTCCTAATTTTTTCTGAGTGACTAGGTGGGGTGTCCTGCTATCACCCTGGAGTGAGATTCGTCTTAGATACTGGACAGTTTTTGTTTTATTCTCATCTAAAAATAGGGATGATAGCTCATACAATGGAGATTTAAAAGGTATTTTATTTTGAAAATCTACATCAGAATGTCCTGATTTTTTCTGAGTGACTAGGTGGGGTGTCCTGCTATCACCCTGGCGTGAGATGAGTCTTTGATACTGGACAGTTTTTGTTTTATTCTCATCTAAACAGAGAGGGATGATAGCTCATATATGAAATTTCAAAGGTCTTTTATTTTGAAACTGTACATCAGAATGTCCTGATTTTTTCTGAGTGACTAGGTGGGGTGTCCTGCTATCACCCTGGAGTGAGATGAGTCTTTGATATGGGACAGTTTTTGTTTTATTCTCATCTAAAAACAGGGATGATAGCTCATATA
The DNA here is from genome assembly GCF_949606895.1 of Notothenia rossii. Classification (NCBI taxonomy): domain Eukaryota; kingdom Metazoa; phylum Chordata; class Actinopteri; order Perciformes; family Nototheniidae; genus Notothenia; species Notothenia rossii. The sequence goes on from NW_027640159.1 coordinate 629,773, forward strand.
TGAGATTTCAAAGGTATTTTATTTTGAAAATCTACATCAGAATGTCCTGATTTTTTCTGAGTGACTAGGTGGGGTGTCCTGCTATCACCCTGGAGTGAGATTCGTCTTAGATACTGGACAGTTTTTGTTTTATTCTCATCTAAAAATAGGGATGATAGCTCATACAATGGAGATTTAAAAGGTATTTTATTTTGAAAATCTACATCAGAATGTCCTGATTTTTTCTGAGTGACTAGGTGGGGTGTCCTGCTATCACCCTGGAGTGAGATGAGTCTTTGATACTGGACAGTTTTTGTTTTATTCTCATCTAAAAACAGGGATGATAGCTCATATATGAGATTTCAAAGGTATTTTATTTTGAAAATCTACATCAGAATGTCCTGATTTTTTCTGAGTGACTAGATGGGGTGTCCTGCTATCACCCTGGAGTGAGATGAGTCTTTGATACGGGACAGTTTTTGTTTTATTCTCATCTAAAAACAGGGATGATAGCTCATATATGAGATTTCAAAGGTATTTTATTTTGAAAATCTACATCAGAATGTCCTGATTTTTTCTGAGTGACTAGGTGGGGTGTCCTGCTATCACCCTGGAGTGAGATTCGTCTTAGATACTGATCAGTTTTTGTTTTATTCTCATCTAAAAATAGGGATGATAGCTCATACAATGGAGATTTAAAAGGTATTTTATTTTGAAAATCTACATCAGAATGTCCTGATTTTTTCTGAGTGACTAGATGGGGTGTCCTGCTATCACCCTGGAGTGAGATGAGTCTTTGATACTGGACAGTTTTTGTTTTATTCTCATCTAAACAGAGAGGGATGATAGCTCATATATGAGATTTCAAAGGTCTTTTATTTTGAAACTGTACATCAGAATGTCCTGATTTTTTCTGAGTGACTAGGTGGCGTGTCCTGCTATCACCCTGGAGTGAGATGAGTCTTTGATACTGGACAGTTTTTGTTTTATTCTCATCTAAACAGAGAGGGATGATAGCTCATATATGAGATTTCAAAGGTCTTTTATTTTGAAACTGTACATCAGAATGTCCTGATTTTTTCTGAGTGACTAGGTGGGGTGTCCTGCTATCACCCTGGAGTGAGATTCGTCTTTGATATTGGACAGTTATTGTTTTATTCTCATCTAAAAACAGGGATGATAGCTCATATATGAGACTTCAAAGGTATTTTATTTTGAAACTGTACACCAGAATGTCCTGATTTTTTCTGAGTGACTAGATGGGGTGTCCTGCTATCACCCTGGAGTGAGATGAGTCTTTGATACGGGAAATTTTTTGTTTTATTCTCATCTAAAAACAGGGATGATAGCTCATATATGAGATTTCAAAGGTATTTTATTTTGAAAATCTACATCAGAATGTCCTGATTTTTTCTGAGTGACTAGGTGGGGTGTCCTGCTATCACCCTGGAGTGAGATTCGTCTTAGATACTGGACAGTTTTTGTTTTATTCTCATCTAAAAATAGGGATGATAGCTCATACAATGGAGATTTAAAAGGTATTTTATTTTGAAAATCTACATCAGAATGTCCTGATTTTTTCTGAGTGACTAGGTGGGGTGTCCTGCTATCACCCTGGAGTGAGATTCGTCTTTGATATTGGACAGTTATTGTTTTATTCTCATCTAAAAACAGGGATGATAGCTCATATATGAGACTTCAAAGGTATTTTATTTTGAAAATCTACATCAGAATGTCCTGATTTTTTCTGAGTGACTAGATGGGGTGTCCTGCTATCACCCTGGAGTGAGATGAGTCTTTGATACGGGACAGTTTTTGTTTTATTCTCATCTAAAAACAGGGATGATAGCTCATATATGAGATTTCAAAGGTATTTTATTTTGAAAATCTACATCAGAATGTCCTGATTTTTTCTGAGTGACTAGGTGGGGTGTCCTGCTATCACCCTGGAGTTTGATGAGTCTTTGATATTGGACAGTTATTGTTTTATTCTCATCTAAAAACAGGGATGATAGCTCATATATGAGACTTCAAAGGTATTTTATTTTGAAACTGTACACCAGAATGTCCTGATTTTTTCTGAGTGACTAGATGGCGTGTCCTGCTATCACCATGCTAACACATGCTAACACATGCTAAAACATGCTAACACATGCTAACACATGCTAACACATGCTAACACATGCGAACTGATGCTAACACATCCTAACACATGCTAACTGATGCTAACACATGCTAACACATGCTAACACATGCTAACACATGCTAATGCTAATACATGCTAATGCTAATACATGCTAACACATGCTAACACATGCTAACACATGCTAACACATGCTAATGCTAATACATGCTAACACATGCTAACCCATGCTAACCGATGCTAACCGATGCTAACTGATGCTAACACATGCTAACACTTGCTAACACATGCTAACACATGCTAACTGATGCTAACTGATGCTAACACATGCTAACACATGCTAAGACATGCTAACACATGCTAACACATGCTAATGCTAACACATGCTAATGCTAATACATGCTAATACATGCTAACACATGCGAACACATGCTAACACATGCTAACACATGCTCACACATGCTAACACATGCTAACACATGCTAACACATGCTAACTGATGCTAACGCATGCTAACGCATGCTAACACATGCTAACTGATGCTAACTGATGCTAACACATGCTAACACATGCTAACACATGCTAACACATGCTAACACATGCTAATGCTAATACATGCTAATGCTAATACATGCTAATACATGCTAACACATGCTAACACATGCTAACACATGCTAACACATGCTAACTGATGCTAACACATGCTAACACATGCTAACACATGCTAATGCTAATACATGCTAATGCTAATACATGCTAACACATGCAAACACATGCAAACACATGCAAACACATGCTAACACATGCTAACACATGCTAACTGATGCTAACACATGCTAACACATGCTAACACATGCTAACACATGCTAACACATGCTAACACATGCTAACACATGCTAACTGATGCTAACACATGCTAATGCTAACACATGCTAACACATGCTAACCGATGCTAACTGATGCTAACCGATGCTAATGCTAACACATGCTAACACATGCTAACACATGCGAACACATGCTAACACATGCGAACACATGCTAACACATGCTAACCGATGCTAACCGATGCTAATGCTAACACATGCTAATGCTAACACATGCTAACACATGCGAACACATGCTAACACATGCTAACCCATGCTAACCCATGCTAACACATGCATGTGTTCGCATGTGTTAGCATGTGTTAGCATCAGTTAGCATCAGTTAGCATGTGTTAGCATGTGTTAGCATGTGTTAGCATGTGTTGGCATGTGTTAGCATGTGTTAGCATGTGTTAGCATTAGCATCGGTTAGCATTAGCATCGGTTAGCATCGGTTAGCATCAGTTAGCATCAGTTAGCATCGGTTAGCATCAGTTAGCATCAGTTAGCATGTGTTAGCATGTGTTAGCATTAGCATGTGTTAGCATCGGTTAGCATCGGTTAGCATCAGTTAGCATCAGTTAGCATGGGTTAGCATGGGTTAGCATGTGTTAGCATGTGTTAGCATGTGTTAGCATGTATTAGCATGTATTAGCATCAGTTAGCATGTGTTAGCATGTGTTAGCATGTGTTAGCATGTGTTAGCATCAGTTAGCATGTGTTAGCATGTGTTAGCATGTGTTAGCATGTGTTAGCATGTATTAGCATGTATTAGCATTAGCATGTATTAGCATTAGCATGTGTTTGCATGTGCTAGCATGTGTTAGCATGTGTTAGCATGTGTTAGCATGTGTTTGCATGTGTTTGCATGTGTTAGCATGTGTTAGCATGTGTTAGCATGTATTAGCATGTGTTAGCATGTGTTAGCATGTGTTAGCATGTGTTAGCATGTGTTAGCATCAGTTAGCATCAGTTAGCATGTGTTAGCATGTGTTAGCATGTGTTAGCATGTGTTAGCATGTATTAGCATGTTAATACATGCTAATACATGCTAACACATGCTAATGTATTAGCAATGTATTAACATTAGCATGTGTTAGCATGTGTTAGCATGTGTTAGCATGTGTTAGCATCAGTTAGCATCAGTTAGCATGGGTTAGCATGTGTTAGCATGTGTTAGCATGTGTTAGCATGTGTTAGCATGTGTTAGCATGTGTTAGCATGTGTTAGCATGTGTTAGCATGTGTTAGCATGTGTTAGCATGTGTTAGCATGTGTTAGCATCAGTTAGCATCAGTTAGCATCAGTTAGCATGTGTTAGCATGTATTAGCATTAGCATGTATTAGCATTAGCATGTGTTAGCATGTGTTAGCATGTGTTAGCATGTGTTAGCATGTGTTAGCATGTGTTAGCATCAGTTAGCATCAGTTAGCATGTGTTAGCATGTGTTAGCATGTGTTAGCATGTGTTAGCATGTGTTAGCATGTGTTAGCATGTATTAGCATGTATTAGCATGTATTAGCATTAGCATGTATTAGCATTAGCATGTGTTAGCATGTGTTAGCATGTGTTAGCATGTGTTAGCATGTGTTAGCATCAGTTAGCATCAGTTAGCATGTGTTAGCATGTGTTTGCATGTGTTAGCATGTGTTAGCATGTGTTAGCATGTGTTAGCATGTGTTAGCATCAGTTAGCATCAGTTAGCATGTGTTAGCATGTGTTAGCATGTGTTAGCATGTGTTTGCATGTGTTAGCATGTGTTAGCATGTGTTAGCATTAGCATGTGTTAGCATCGGTTAGCATCAGTTAGCATGGGTTAGCATGGGTTAGCATGGGTTAGCATGGGTTAGCATGTGTTAGCATGTGTTAGCATCTGTTAGCATGTTTTAGCATGTGTTAGCATGTGTTAGCATGTGTTAGCATGTGTTAGCATGTGTTAGCATGTGTTAGCATGTGTTAGCATGTGTTAGCATCAGTTAGCATCAGTTAGCATGGGTTAGCATCAGTTAGCATGTGTTAGCATGTGTTAGCATTAGCATGTGTTAGCATTAGCATCGGTTAGCATTAGCATCGGTTAGCATCGGTTAGCATCAGTTAGCATCGGTTAGCATCGGTTAGCATTGGTTAGCATCAGTTAGCATCAGTTAGCATCAGTTAGCATCAGTTAGCATCGGTTAGCATCAGTTAGCATTAGCATCGGTTAGCATCGGTTAGCATCGGTTAGCATCAGTTAGCATCAGTTAGCATCAATTAGCATCAGTTAGCATGTGTTAGCATGTGTTAGCATGTGTTAGCATGTGTTAGCATGTGTTAGCATGTGTTAGCATGTGTTAGCATGTGTTAGCATGTGTTAGCATCAGTTAGCATCAGTTAGCATGTGTTAGCATGTGTTAGCATGTGTTAGCATGTGTTAGCATGTGTTAGCATGTGTTAGCATTAGCATGTGTTAGCATCGGTTAGCATCGGTTAGCATCAGTTAGCATGGGTTAGCATGTGTTAGCATGTGTTAGCATGTGTTAGCATGTGTTAGCATGTGTTAGCATGTGTTAGCATGTGTTAGCATTAGCATGTGTTAGCATCGGTTAGCATCGGTTAGCATCAGTTAGCATGGGTTAGCATGTGTTAGCATGTGTTAGCATGTGTTAGCATGTGTTAGCATGTGTTAGCATGTGTTAGCATGTGTTAGCATGTGTTAGCATTAGCATGTGTTAGCATCGGTTAGCATCGGTTAGCATCAGTTAGCATGGGTTAGCATGTGTTAGCATGTGTTAGCATGTGTTAGCATGTGTTAGCATGTGTTAGCATGTGTTAGCATGTGTTTGCATGTGTTAGCATGTGTTAGCATGTATTAGCATTAGCATGTATTAGCATTAGCATGTGTTAGTATGTGTTAGCATGTGTTAGCATGTGTTAGCATGTGTTAGCATCAGTTAGCATCGGTTAGCATCAGTTAGCATCAGTTAGCATGTGTTTGCATGTGTTAGCATGTGTTAGCATGTGTTAGCATGTGTTTGCATGTGTTAGCATGTGTTAGCATGTACATGCCAACACATGCTAACACATGCTAACACATGCTAACTGATGCTAACTGATGCTAACCGATGCTAACCGATGCTAACCGATGCTAACACATGCTAACACATGCTAACCCATGCTAACCCATGCTAACTGATGCTAACCGATGCTAACCGATGCTAACACATGCTAATGCTAACACATGCTAACACATGCTAACACATGCTAACACATGCTAACACATGCTAACACATGCTAACACATGCTAACCCATGCTAACCCATGTTAACCCATGCTAACCCATGCTAACTGATGCTAACTGATGCTAACCGATGCTAACTGATGCTAACTGATGCTAACTGATGCTAACTGATGCTAACCGATGCTAACCGATGCTAACCGATGCTAACTGATGCTAACCGATGCTAACCGATGCTAATGCTAACCGATGCTAATGCTAACACATGTTAATGCTAACACATGCTAACACATGCTAACACATGCTAACACATGCTAACACATGCTAACACATGCTAACACATGCTAACACATGCTAACACATGCTAAGTGATGCTAACTGATGCTAACACATGCTAACACATGCTAACACATGCTAACACATGCTAACACATGCTAATGCTAATACATGCTAATGCTAATACATGCTAATACATGCTAACACATGCTAACACATGCTAATACATGCTAACACATGCTAACACATGCTAACACATGCTAACACATGCTAACACATGCTAATGCTAATACATGCTAATGCTAATACATGCTAATACATGCTAACACATGCTAACACATGCTAACACATGCTAACACATGCTAACACATGCTAACACATGCTAACACATGCTAACACATGCTAACTGATGCTAACACATGCTAACACATGCTAACACATGCTAACACATGCTAACACATGCTAACACATGCTAATGCTAATACATGCTAATGCTAATACATGCTAATACATGCTAATACATGCTAACACATGCTAACACATGCTAACACATGCTAACACATGCTAACACATGCTAACTGATGCTAACTGATGCTAACCGATGCTAACCGATGCTAACACATGCTAATGCTAACACATGCTAACACATGCTAACCGATGCTAACTGATGCTAACTGATGCTAACCGATGCTAACCGATGCTAACACATGCTAATGCTAACACATGCTAACACATGCTAACACATGCAAACACATGCTAACACATGCTAACACATGCTAACACATGCTAACACATGCTAACACATGCTAACACATGCTAACCCATGCTAACTGATGCTAACCGTTGCTAACTGATGCTAACCGATGCTAACCGATGCTAACCGATGCTAACTGATGCTAACCGATGCTAACCGATGCTAATGCTAACCGATGCTAATGCTAACACATGCTAATGCTAACACATGCTAACACATGCTAACACATGCAAACACATGCTAACACATGCTAACACATGCTAACACATGCTAACACATGCAAACACATGCTAACACATGCTAAAACATGCTAACACATGCTAACACATGCTAATGCTAATACATGCTAATGCTAATACATGCTAACCCATGCTAACCCATGCTAACCCATGCTAACACATGCTAACACATGCTAACACATGCTAACACATGCTAACACATGCTAACACATGCTAACACATGCTAACACATGCTAACACATGCTAACACATGCTAACACATGCTAACTGATGCTAACTGATGCTAACACATGCTAACACATGCTAACACATGCTAATGCTAACACATGCTAATGCTAATACATGCTAACACATGCTAACACATGCTAACACATGCTAACACATGCTAACACATGCTAACACATGCTAACACATGCTAACACATGCTAACACATGCTAACACATGCTAACACATGCAAACCCATGCTAACTGATGCTAACCGATGCTAACTGATGCTAACCGATGCTAACCGATGCTAACCGATGCTAACTGATGCTAACCGATGCTAATGCTAACCGATGCTAATGCTAACACATGCTAATGCTAACACATGCTAACACATGCTAACACATGCTAACACATGCCAACACATGCTAACACATGCTAACACATGCTAACTGATGCTAACTGATGCTAACTGATGCTAACTGATGCTAACCGATGCTAACCGATGCTAACACATGCTAATGCTAACACATGCTAACACATGCAAACACATGCTAACACATGCTAACACATGCTAACACATGCTAACACATGCTAACCCATGCTAACCCATGCTAACCCATGCTAACCGATGCTAACCGATGCTAATGCTAACTGATGCTAACCCATGCTAACCGATGCTACTGTTAGCATGTGTTAGCATGTGTTAGCATGTGTTAGCATGTGTTAGCATGTGTTAGCATGTGTTAGCATTAGCATCGGTTAGCATTAGCATCGGTTAGCATCAGTTAGCATCAGTTAGCATCAGTTAGCATCAGTTAGCATTGGTTAGCATCAGTTAGCATTAGCATCGGTTAGCATCGGTTAGCATCGGTTAGCATCGGTTAGCATCGGTTAGCATCAGTTAGCATCAGTTAGCATCAGTTAGCATCAGTTAGCATCGGTTAGCATGTGTTAGCATGTGTTAGCATTAGCATGTGTTAGCATCGGTTAGCATCGGTTAGCATCAGTTAGCATCAGTTAGCATGGGTTAGCATGGGTTAGCATGTGTTAGCATGTGTTAGCATGTATTAGCATTAGCATGTATTAGCATTAGCATGTGTTAGCATGTGTTAGCATGTGTTAGCATGTATTAGCATGTATTAGCATGTATTAGCATTAGCATGTATTAGCATTAGCATGTGTTAGCATGTGTTAGCATGTGTTAGCATGTGTTAGCATGTGTTAGCATCAGTTAGCATCAGTTAGCATGTGTTAGCATGTGTTAGCATGTGTTAGCATGTGTTAGCATGTATTAGCATGTATTAGCATGTATTAGCATTAGCATGTATTAGCATTAGCATGTGTTAGCATGTGTTAGCATGTGTTAGCATGTGTTAGCATGTGTTAGCATCAGTTAGCATGTGTTAGCATGTGTTTGCATGTGTTAGCATGTGTTAGCATGTGTTAGCATGTGTTAGCATGTGTTAGCATGTGTTCGCATGTGTTAGCATGTGTTAGCATGTGTTAGCATGTATTAGCATGTATTAGCATGTGTTAGCATGTATTAGCATTAGCATGTATTAGCATTAGCATGTGTTAGCATGTGTTAGCATGTGTTAGCATGTGTTAGCATCAGTTAGCATCAGTTAGCATGTGTTAGCATGTGTTAGCATGTGTTAGCATGTGTTAGCATGTGTTAGCATGTGTTAGCATGTGTTAGCATGTGTTAGCATGTGTTAGCATGTATTAGCATTAGCATGTATTAGCATTAGCATGTGTTAGCATGTGTTAGCATGTGTTAGCATGTGTTAGCATGTGTTAGCATCAGTTAGCATCAGTTAGCATGTGTTAGCATGTGTTAGCATGTGTTAGCATGTGTTAGCATGTGTTAGCATGTGTTAGCATGTGTTAGCATGTGTTATCATGTATTAGCATGTATTAGCATGTATTAGCATTAGTATGTATTAGCATTAGCATGTGTTAGCATGTGTTCGCATGTGTTAGCATGTGTTAGCATGTGTTAGCATCAGTTAGCATCAGTTAGCATGTGTTAGCATGTTTTAGCATTAGCATGTATTAGCATTAGCATGTGTTAGCATGTGTTAGCATGTGTTAGCATGTGTTAGAATGTGTTAGCATGTGTTAGCATCAGTTAGCATGTGTTAGCATGTTTTAGCATTAGCATGTATTAGCATTAGCATGTGTTAGCATGTGTTAGCATGTGTTAGCATGTGTTAGCATGTGTTAGCATGTGTTAGCATCAGTTAGCATCAGTTAGCATGTGTTAGCATGTGTTAGCATGTGTTAGCATGTGTTAGCATGTGTTAGCATGTGTTAGCATGTATTAGCATGTATTAGCATGTATTAGCATTAGCATGTATTAGCATTAGCATGTGTTAGCATGTGTTAGCATGTGTTAGCATGTGTTAGCATGTGTTAGCATGTGTTAGCATGTGTTAGCATCAGTTAGCATCAGTTAGCATGTGTTAGCATGTGTTAGCATGTGTTAGCATGTGTTAGCATGTGTTAGCATCAGTTAGCATCAGTTAGCATGTGTTAGCATGTGTTAGCATGTGTTAGCATGTGTTAGCATGTGTTAGCATGTGTTAGCATGTGTTAGCATGTGTTATCATGTATTAGCATGTATTAGCATGTATTAGCATTAGCATGTATTAGCATTAGCATGTGTTAGCATGTGTTCGCATGTGTTAGCATGTGTTAGCATGTGTTAGCATCAGTTAGCATCAGTTAGCATGTGTTAGCATGTTTTAGCATTAGCATGTATTAGCATTAGCATGTGTTAGCATGTGTTAGCATGTGTTAGCATGTGTTAGCATGTGTTAGCATGTGTTAGCATCAGTTAGCATGTGTTAGCATGTTTTAGCATTAGCATGTATTAGCATTAGCATGTATTAGCATTAGCATGTATTAGCATTAGCATGTGTTAGCATGTGTTAGCATGTGTTAGCATGTGTTAGCATGTGTTAGCATGTGTTAGCATCAGTTAGCATCAGTTAGCATGTGTTAGCATGTGTTAGCATGTGTTAGCATGTGTTAGCATGTGTTAGCATGTGTTAGCATGTATTAGCATGTATTAGCATGTATTAGCATTAGCATGTATTAGCATTAGCATGTGTTAGCATGTGTTAGCATGTGTTAGCATGTGTTAGCATGTGTTAGCATGTGTTAGCATCAGTTAGCATCAGTTAGCATGTGTTAGCATGTGTTAGCATGTGTTAGCATGTGTTAGCATGTGTTAGCATGTGTTAGCATGTGTTAGCATGTGCATCGGTTAGCATTAGCATCGGTTAGCATCGGTTAGCATCGGTTAGCATCAGTTAGCATCGGTTAGCATCGGTTAGCATCGGTTAGCATCAGTTAGCATCAGTTAGCATCAGTTAGCATCAGTTAGCATCGGTTAGCATCAGTTAGCATTAGCATCGGTTAGCATCGGTTAGCATCGGTTAGCATCAGTTAGCATCAGTTAGCATCAATTAGCATCGGTTAGCATGGGTTAGCATGGGTTAGCATGGGTTAGCATGGGTTAGCATGTGTTAGCATGTGTTTGCATGTGTTAGAATGTGTTAGCATGTGTTAGCATGTGTTAGCATGTGTTAGCATGTGTTAGCATGTGTTAGCATGTGTTAGCATCAGTTAGCATCAGTTAGCATGTGTTAGCATGTGTTAGCATGTGTTAGCATGTGTTAGCATGTGTTAGCATGTGTTAGCATGTATTAGCATGTATTAGCATGTATTAGCATTAGCATGTATTAGCATTAGCATGTGTTAGCATGTGTTAGCATGTGTTAGCATGTGTTAGCATGTGTTAGCATGTGTTAGCATGTGTTAGCATCAGTTAGCATCAGTTAGCATGTGTTAGCATGTGTTAGCATGTGTTAGCATGTGTTAGCATGTGTTAGCATCGGTTAGCATCAGTTAGCATGGGTTAGCATGGGTTAGCATGGGTTAGCATGGGTTAGCATGTGTTAGCATGTGTTAGCATGTGTTAGCATGTGTTAGCATTAGCATGTGTTAGCATCGGTTAGCATCAGTTAGCATGGGTTAGCATGGGTTAGCATGGGTTAGCGTGGGTTAGCATGTGTTAGCATGTGTTAGCATGTGTTAGCATGTTTTAGCATGTGTTAGCATGTGTTAGCATGTGTTAGCATGTGTTAGCATGTGTTAGCATGTGCATCGGTTAGCATTAGCATCGGTTAGCATCGGTTAGCATCAGTTAGCATCGGTTAGCATCGGTTAGCATCGGTTAGCATCAGTTAGCATCAGTTAGCATCAGTTAGCATCAGTTAGCATCGGTTAGCATCAGTTAGCATTAGCATCGGTTAGCATCGGTTAGCATCGGTTAGCATCAGTTAGCATCAGTTAGCATCAATTAGCATCGGTTAGCATGGGTTAGCATGTGTTAGCATGTGTTAGCATGTGTTAGCATGTATTAGCATGTATTAGCATTAGCATGTATTAGCATTAGCATGTGTTAGCATGTGTTAGCATGTGTTAGCATGTGTTAGCATGTGTTAGCATCAGTTAGCATCAGTTAGCATGTGTTAGCATGTGTTAGCATGTGTTAGCATGTGTTAGCATGTGTTAGCATGTGTTAGCATGTGTTAGCATGTGTTAGCATTAGCATGTGTTAGCATCGGTTAGCATCGGTTAGCATCAGTTAGCATGGGTTAGCATCGGTTAGCATCAGTTAGCATCAGTTAGCATGTGTAACTGATGCTAACTGATGCTAACTGATGCTAACTGATGCTAACCGATGCTAACACATGCTAATGCTAACACATGCTAACACATGCTAACACATGCTAACACATGCTAACACATGCTAAAACATGCTAACACATGCTAACACATGCTAACACATGCTAACACATGCTAACCCATGCTAACCCATGCTAACCCATGCTAACCCATGCTAACTGATGCTAACCGATGCTAACCGATGCTAACACATGCTAATGCTAACACATGCTAACACATGCTAACACATGCTAACACATGCTAACACATGCTAACACATGCTAACACATGCTAACCCATGCTAACCCATGCTAACCCATGCTAACCCATGCTAACTGATGCTAACCGATACTAACCGATGCTAATGCTAACTGATGCTAACCGATGCTAACTGATGCTAACACATGCTAACACATGCTAACACATGCTAATGCTAATACATGCTAATGCTAATACATGCTAATACATGCTAACACATGCTAACACATGCTAACACATGCTAACACATGCTAACACATGCTAACTGATGCTAACTGATGCTAACACATGCTAACACATGCTAACACATGCTAACACATGCTAACACATGCTAATGCTAATACATGCTAATGCTAATACATGCTAACACATGCTAATACATGCTAACACATGCTAACACATGCTAACACATGCTAACACATGCTAACTGATGCTAACTGATGCTAACACATGCTAACACATGCTAACACATGCTAACTGATGCTAACTGATGCTAACACATGCTAACACATGCTAACACATGCTAACACATGCTAATGCTAATACATGCTAATGCTAATACATGCTAATACATGCTAATACATGCTAACACATGCTAACACATGCTAACACATGCTAACACATGCTAACACATGCTAACACATGCTAACTGATGCTAACTGATGCTAACACATGCTAACACATGCTAACACATGCTAACACATGCTAACACATGCTAATGCTAATACATGCTAATGCTAATACATGCTAACACATGCTAATACATGCTAACACATGCTAACACATGCTAACACATGCTAACACATGCTAACTGATGCTAACTGATGCTAACACATGCTAACACATGCTAACACATGCTAACACATGCTAACACATGCTAATGCTGATACATGCTAATGCTAATACATGCTAATACATGCTAATACATGCTAACACATGCTAACACATGCTAACACATGCTAACACATGCTAACCCATGCTAACCCATGCTAACTGATGCTAACTGATGCTAACACATGCTAACACATGCTAACACATGCTAACACATGCTAACACATGCTAACACATGCTAACTGATGCTAACTGATGCTAACACATGCTAACACATGCTAACACATGCTAACACATGCTAACACATGCTAATGCTAATACATGCTAATGCTAATACATGCTAATACATGCTAACACATGCTAACACATGCTAACACATGCTAACACATGCTAACACATGCTAACACATGCTAACACATGCTAACTGATGCTAACACATGCTAACACATGCTAACACATGCTAACACATGCTAACACATGCTAATGCTAATACATGCTAATGCTAATACATGCTAACACATGCTAACCCATGCTAACCCATGCTAACTGATGCTAACTGATGCTAACCGATGCTAACCGATGCTAACCGATGCTAATGCTAACTGATGCTAACCGATGCTAACTGATGCTAACTGATGCTAACTGATGCTAACTGATGCTAACCGATGCTAACCGATGCTAACCGATGCTAACTGATGCTAACCGATGCTAACCGATGCTAATGCTAACCAATGCTAATGCTAACACATGCTAATGCTAACAGATGCTAACACATGCTAACACATGCTAACACATGCTAACCCATGCTAACCCATGCTAACTGATGCTAACTGATGCTAACTGATGCTAACCGATGCTAACCGATGCTAACCGATGCTAATGCTAACTGATGCTAACCGATGCTAACTGATGCTAACTGATGCTAACTGATGCTAACTGATGCTAACCGATGCTAACCGATGCTAATGTTAACCGATGCTAATGCTAACACATGCTAATGCTAACACATGCTAACACATGCTAACACATGCTAACACATGCTAACACATGCTAACACATGCTAACACATGCTAACACATGCTAACACATGCTAACACATGCTAACACATGCTAACACATGCTAACACATGCTAATGCTAATACATGCTAATGCTAATACATGCTAATACATGCTAATACATGCTAACACATGCTAACACATGCTAACACATGCTAACACATGCTAACACATGCTAACACATGCTAACACATGCTAACACATGCTAACACATGCTAACACATGCTAACACATGCTAACTGATGCTAACCGATGCTAACCGATGCTAACTGATGCTAACACATGCTAACACATGCTAACACATGCTAACACATGCTAATGCTAATACATGCTAATGCTAATACATGCTAATACATGCTAATACATGCTAACACATGCAAACACATGCAAACACATGCTAACACATGCTAACACACGCTAACACATGCTAACTGATGCTAACTGATGCTAACACATGCTAACACATGCAAACACATGCTAACACATGCTAACACATGCTAATGCTAATACATGCTAATGCCAATACATGCTAATACATGCTAACACATGCTAACACATGCTAACACATGCTAACACATGCTAACACATGCTAACCCATGCTAACCCATGCTAACCCATGCTAACCCATGCTAACCGATGCTAACTGATGCTAACTGATGCTAACTGATGCTAACCGATGCTAACCGATGCTAACCGATGCTAATGCTAACCGATGCTAACTGATGCTAACTGATGCTAACTGATGCTAACCGATGCTAACCGATGCTAACCGATGCTAATGCTAACTGATGCTAACCGATGCTAACTGATGCTAACTGATGCTAACTGATGCTAACCCATGCTAACCGATGCTAACTGTTAGCATGTGTTAGCATGTGTTAGCATGTGTTAGCATGTGTTAGCATGTGTTAGCATCAGTTAGCATCAGTTAGCATGTGTTAGCATGTATTAGCATTAGCATGTATTAGCATTAGCATGTGTTAGCATGTGTTAGCATGTGTTAGCATGTGTTAGCATGTGTTAGCATGTGTTAGCATGTATTAGCATGTGTTAGCATGTGTTAGCATGTGTTAGCATGTGTTCGCATATGTTAGCATGTGTTAGCATGTGTTAGCATGTATTAGCATGTATTAGCATGTATTAGCATTAGCATGTATTAACATTAGCATGTGTTAACATGTGTTAGCATGTGTTAGCATGTGTTAGCATGTGTTAGCATCAGTTAGCATCAGTTAGCATGTGTTAGCATGTGTTAGCATGTGTTAGCATGTGTTAGCATGTGTTAGCATGTATTAGCATGTATTAGCATGTATTAGCATTAGCATGTATTAGCATTAGCATGTGTTAGCATGTGTTAGCATGTGTTAGCATGTGTTAGCATCAGTTAGCATCAGTTAGCATGTGTTAGCATGTGTTAGCATGTGTTAGCATGTATTAGCATGTATTAGCATGTATTAGCATGTATTAGCATTAGCATGTATTAGCATTAGCATGTGTTAGCATGTGTTAGCATGTGTTAGCATGTGTTAGCATGTGTTAGCATCAGTTAGCATGTGTTAGCATGTGTTAGCATGTGTTAGCATGTGTTAGCATGTGTTAGCATGTGTTAGCATGTGTTAGCATGTGTTAGCATGTATTAGCATGTATTAGCATTAGCATGTATTAGCATTAGCATGTGTTAGCATGTGTTAGCATGTGTTAGCATGTGTTAGCATGTGTTAGCATCAGTTAGCATCAGTTAGCATGTGTTAGCATGTGTTAGCATGTGTTAGCATGTGTTAGCATGTGTTAGCATGTGTTAGCATCAGTTAGCATCAGTTAGCATGGGTTAGCATGGGTTAGCATGTGTTAGCATGTGTTAGCATGTGTTAGCATGTGTTAGCATGTGTTAGCATGTGTTAGCATGTGTTAGCATCAGTTAGCATCAGTTAGCATGGGTTAGCATGGGTTAGCATGTGTTAGCATGTGTTAGCATGTGTTAGCATGTGTTAGCATGTATTAGCATGTATTAGCATGTATTAGCATTAGCATGTATCAGCATTAGCATGTGTTAGCATGTGTTAGCATGTGTTAGCATGTGTTAGCATGTGTTAGCATCAGTTAGCATCAGTTAGCATGTGTTAGCATGTGTTAGCATGTGTTAGCATGTGTTAGCATGTATTAGCATGTGTTAGCATGTATTAGCATTAGCATGTATTAGCATTAGCATGTGTTAGCATGTGTTAGCATGTGTTAGCATGTGTTAGCATGTGTTAGCATCAGTTAGCATCAGTTAGCATGTGTTAGCATGTGTTAGCATGTGTTAGCATGTGTTAGCATGTGTTAGCATGTGTTAGCATGTATTAGCATGTATTAGCATGTATTAGCATTAGCATGTATTAGCATTAGCATGTGTTAGCATGTGTTAGCATGTGTTAGCATGTGTTAGCATCAGTTAGCATCAGTTAGCATGGGTTAGCATGTGTTAGCATGTGTTAGCATGTGTTAGCATGTGTTAGCATGTGTTAGCATGTATTAGCATGTATTAGCATGTATTAGCATGTATTAGCATGTATTAGCATTAGCATGTATTAGCATTAGCATGTGTTAGCATGTGTTAGCATGTGTTAGCATGTGTTAGCATGTGTTAGCATGTGTTAGCATGTGTTAGCATGTATTAGCATGTATTAGCATGTATTAGCATTAGCATGTATTAGCATTAGCATGTGTTAGCATGTGTTAGCATGTGTTAGCATGTGTTAGCATCAGTTAGCATCAGTTAGCATGGGTTAGCATGTGTTAGCATGTGTTAGCATGTGTTAGCATGTGTTAGCATGTGTTAGCATGTGTTAGCATGTATTAGCATGTATTAGCATGTATTAGCATGTATTAGCATTAGCATGTATTAGCATTAGCATGTGTTAGCATGTGTTAGCATGTGTTAGCATGTGTTAGCATGTGTTAGCATCAGTTAGCATGTGTTAGCATGTGTTAGCATGTGTTAGCATGTGTTAGCATGTGTTAGCATGTGTTAGCATGTGTTAGCATGTATTAGCATGTATTAGCATTAGCATGTATTAGCATTAGCATGTGTTAGCATGTGTTAGCATGTGTTAGCATGTGTTAGCATGTGTTAGCATCAGTTAGCATCAGTTAGCATGTGTTAGCATGTGTTAGCATGTGTTAGCATGTGTTAGCATGTGTTAGCATGTGTTAGCATCAGTTAGCATCAGTTAGCATGGGTTAGCATGGGTTAGCATGTGTTAGCATGTGTTAGCATGTGTTAGCATGTGTTAGCATGTGTTAGCATGTGTTAGCATGTGTTAGCATGTGTTAGCATCAGTTAGCATCAGTTAGCATGGGTTAGCATGGGTTAGCATGTGTTAGCATGTGTTAGCATGTGTTAGCATGTGTTAGCATGTATTAGCATGTATTAGCATGTATTAGCATTAGCATGTATCAGCATTAGCATGTGTTAGCATGTGTTAGCATGTGTTAGCATGTGTTAGCATGTGTTAGCATCAGTTAGCATCAGTTAGCATGTGTTAGCATGTGTTAGCATGTGTTAGCATGTGTTAGCATGTGTTAGCATGTATTAGCATGTGTTAGCATGTATTAGCATTAGCATGTATTAGCATTAGCATGTGTTAGCATGTGTTAGCATGTGTTAGCATGTGTTAGCATGTGTTAGCATCAGTTAGCATCAGTTAGCATGTGTTAGCATGTGTTAGCATGTGTTAGCATGTGTTAGCATGTGTTAGCATGTGTTAGCATGTGTTAGCATGTATTAGCATGTATTAGCATGTATTAGCATTAGCATGTATTAGCATTAGCATGTGTTAGCATGTGTTAGCATGTGTTAGCATGTGTTAGCATCAGTTAGCATCAGTTAGCATGGGTTAGCATGTGTTAGCATGTGTTAGCATGTGTTAGCATGTGTTAGCATGTGTTAGCATGTATTAGCATGTATTAGCATGTATTAGCATGTATTAGCATGTATTAGCATTAGCATGTATTAGCATGTGTTAGCATGTGTTAGCATGTGTTAGCATGTGTTAGCATGTGTTAGCATGTGTTAGCATCAGTTAGCATGTGTTAGCATGTGTTAGCATGTGTTAGCATGTGTTAGCATGTGTTAGCATGTGTTAGCATGTGTTAGCATGTATTAGCATTAGCATGTATTAGCATTAGCATGTGTTAGCATGTGTTAGCATGGGTTAGCATGGGTTAGCATGTGTTAGCATCAGTTAGCATCAGTTAGAATGTGTTAGCATGCTAACACATTCTAACACATGCTAACACATGCTAACACAAGCTAACCCATGCTAACCCATGCTAACCCATGCTAACCGATGCTAATTGATGCTAACTGATGCTAACTGATGCTAACCGATGCTAACCGATGCTAACCGATGCTAATGCTAACTGATGCTAACCGATGCTAACTGATGCTAACTGATGCTAACTGATGCTAACTGATGCTAACCGATGCTAACCGATGCTAACCGATGCTAACTGATGCTAACCGATGCTAACCGATGCTAACCGATGCTAATGCTAACCGATGCTAATGCTAACACATGCTAATGCTAACACATGCTAACACATGCTAACACATGCTAACACATGCTAACACATGCTAACACATGCAAACACATGCTAACACATGCTAACACATGCTAACCCATGCTAACCCATGCTAACCCATGCTAACCCATGCTAACCGATGCTAACCGATGCTAACACATGCTAATGCTAACACATGCTAACACATGCTAACACATGCTAACACATGCTAACACATGCTAACACATGCTAACACATGCTAACACATGCTAACTGATGCTAACTGATGCTAACACATGCTAACACATGCTAACACATGCTAACACATGCTAACACATGCTAATGCTAATACATGCTAATGCTAATACATGCTAATACATGCTAAAACATGCTAACACATGCTAACACATGCTAACACATGCTAACACATGCTAACCCATGCTAACCCATGCTAACCGATGCTAACCGATGCTAATGCTAACTGATGCTAACCGATGCTAACTGATGCTAACTGATGCTAACTGATGCTAACTGATGCTAACCGATGCTAACCGATGCTAACCGATGCTAACTGATGCTAACCGATGCTAACCGATGCTAACCGATGCTAATGCTAACCGATGCTAATGCTAACACATGCTAATGCTAACACATGCTAACACATGCTAACACATGCTAACACATGCTAACACATGCTAACACATGCTAACACATGCTAACACATGCTAAAACATGCAAACACATGCTAACACATGCTAACCCATGCTAACCCATGCTAACCCATGCTAACCCATGCTAACTGATGCTAACCGATGCTAACACATGCTAATGCTAACACATGCTAACACATGCTAACACATGCTAACACATGCTAACACATGCTAACACATGCTAACACATGCTAACACATGCTAACACATGCTAACTGATGCTAACTGATGCTAACACATGCTAACACATGCTAACACATGCTAACACATGCTAACACATGCTAATGCTAACACATGCTAACACATGCTAACACATGCTAACTGATGCTAACTGATGCTAACACATGCTAACACATGCTAACACATGCTAACACATGCTAACACATGCTAATGCTAATACATGCTAATGCTAATACATGCTAATACATGCTAACACATGCTAACACATGCAAACACATGCTAACACATGCTAACACATGCTAACACATGCTAATGCTAATACATGCTAATGCTAATACATGCTAACCCATGCTAACCCATGCTAACACATGCTAACACATGCTAACACATGCTAACACATGCAAACACATGCTAACACATGCTAACACATGCTAACACATGCTAACTGATGCTAACACATGCTAACACATGCAAACACATGCTAACACATGCTAACACATGCTAACACATGCTAACACATGCTAACACATGCTAACACATGCTAACTGATGCTAACTGATGCTAACACATGCTAACACATGCTAACACATGCTAATGCTAACACATGCTAATGCTAATACATGCTAACACATGCGAACACATGCTAACACATGCTAACACATGCTAACACATGCTAACACATGCTAACATATGCTAACACATGCTAACACATGCTAACTGATGCTAACTGATGCTAACACATGCTAACCCATGCTAACCCATGCTAACTGATGCTAACTGATGCTAACCGATGCTAACCGATGCTAACACATGCTAATGCTAACACATGCTAACACATGCTAACACATGCTAACACATGCTAACACATGCTAACACATGCTAACACATGCTAACACATGCTAACACATGCTAACCCATGCTAACCCATGCTAACCCATGCTAACCCATGCTAACCGATGCTAACCGATGCTAACACATGCTAATGCTAACACATGCTAACACATGCTAACACATGCTAACACATGCTAACACATGCTAACACATGCTAACACATGCTAACACATGCTAACTGATGCTAACTGATGCTAACACATGCTAACACATGCTAACACATGCTAACACATGCTAACACATGCTAATGCTAATACATGCTAATGCTAATACATGCTAATACATGCTAAAACATGCTAACACATGCTAACACATGCTAACACATGCTAACACATGCTAACCCATGCTAACCCATGCTAACCGATGCTAACCGATGCTAATGCTAACTGATGCTAACCGATGCTAACTGATGCTAACTGATGCTAACTGATGCTAACTGATGCTAACCGATGCTAACCGATGCTAACCGATGCTAACTGATGCTAACCGATGCTAACCGATGCTAACCGATGCTAATGCTAACCGATGCTAATGCTAACACATGCTAATGCTAACACATGCTAACACATGCTAACACATGCTAACACATGCTAACACATGCTAACACATGCTAACACATGCTAACACATGCTAAAACATGCAAACACATGCTAACACATGCTAACACATGCTAACCCATGCTAACCCATGCTAACCCATGCTAACCCATGCTAACTGATGCTAACCGATGCTAACACATGCTAATGCTAACACATGCTAACACATGCTAACACATGCTAACACATGCTAACACATGCTAACACATGCTAACACATGCTAACACATGCTAACTGATGCTAACTGATGCTAACACATGCTAACACATGCTAACACATGCTAACACATGCTAACACATGCTAATGCTAATACATGCTAATGCTAATACATGCTAATACATGCTAAAACATGCTAACCCATGCTAACACATGCTAACACATGCTAACACATGCTAACACATGCAAACACATGCTAACACATGCTAACACATGCTAACACATGCTAATGCTAATACATGCTAATGCTAATACATGCTAACCCATGCTAACCCATGCTAACACATGCTAACACATGCTAACACATGCTAACACATGCAAACACATGCTAACACATGCTAACACATGCTAACACATGCTAACTGATGCTAACACATGCTAACACATGCAAACACATGCTAACACATGCTAACACATGCTAACACATGCTAACACATGCTAACACATGCTAACACATGCTAACTGATGCTAACTGATGCTAACACATGCTAACACATGCTAACACATGCTAATGCTAACACATGCTAATGCTAATACATGCTAACACATGCGAACACATGCTAACACATGCTAACACATGCTAACACATGCTAACACATGCTAACATATGCTAACACATGCTAACACATGCTAACTGATGCTAACTGATGCTAACACATGCTAACCCATGCTAACCCATGCTAACTGATGCTAACTGATGCTAACCGATGCTAACCGATGCTAACACATGCTAATGCTAACACATGCTAACACATGCTAACACATGCTAACACATGCTAACACATGCTAACACATGCTAACACATGCTAACACATGCTAACACATGCTAACCCATGCTAACCGATGCTAACTGATGCTAACTGATGCTAACTGATGCTAACCGATGCTAACCGATGCTAACCGATGCTAATGCTAACTGATGCTAACTGATGCTAACTGATGCTAACACATGCTAACCCATGCTAACCCATGCTAACCGATGCTAACTGTTAGCATGTGTTAGCATGTGTTAGAATGTGTTAGCATGTGTTAGCATGTGTTAGCATGTGTTAGCATTAGCATCGGTTAGCATTAGCATCGGTTAGCATCGGTTAGCATCAGTTAGCATCGGTTAGCATCGGTTAGCATCGGTTAGCATCAGTTAGCATCAGTTAGCATCAGTTAGCATCAGTTAGCATCGGTTAGCATCAGTTAGCATTAGCATCGGTTAGCATCGGTTAGCATCGGTTAGCATCGGTTAGCATCGGTTAGCATCAGTTAGCATCAGTTAGCATCGGTTAGCATGTGTTAGCATGTGTTAGCATTAGCATGTGTTAGCATTAGCATCGGTTAGCATCGGTTAGCATCAGTTAGCATCGGTTAGCATCGGTTAGCATCGGTTAGCATCAGTTAGCATCAGTTAGCATCAGTTAGCATCAGTTAGCATCGGTTAGCATCTGTTAGCATTAGCATCGGTTAGCATCGGTTAGCATCGGTTAGCATCGGTTAGCATCGGTTAGCATCAGTTAGCATCAGTTAGCATCAGTTAGCATCAGTTAGCATCGGTTAGCATCAGTTAGCATTAGCATCTGTTAGCATCGGTTAGCATCGGTTAGCATCAGTTAGCATCAGTTAGCATCAGTTAGCATCGGTTAGCATGTGTTAGCATGTGTTAGCATTAGCATGTGTTAGCATCGGTTAGCATCGGTTAGCATCAGTTAGCATCAGTTAGCATGGGTTAGCATGGGTTAGCATGTGTTAGCATGTGTTAGCATGTATTAGCATGTATTAGCATTAGCATGTATTAGCATTAGCATGTGTTAGCATGTGTTAGCATGTGTTAGCATGTGTTAGCATGTATTAGCATGTATTAGCATGTATTAGCATTAGCATGTATTAGCATTAGCATGTGTTAGCATGTGTTAGCATGTGTTAGCATGTGTTAGCATGTGTTAGCATTAGCATGTGTTAGCATGTGTTAGCATGTGTTAGCATGTGTTAGCATGTGTTAGCATGTGTTAGCATGTGTTAGCATGTGTTAGCATGTGTTTGCATGTGTTAGCATGTGTTAGCATGTGTTAGCATGTGTTAGCATGTGTTTGCATGTGTTAGCATGTGTTAGCATGTGTTAGCATGTGTTAGCATGTATTAGGATGTATTAGCATGTATTAGCATTAGCATGTATTAGCATTAGCATGTGTTAGCATGTGTTAGCATGTGTTAGCATGTGTTAGCATGTGTTAGCATCAGTTAGCATCAGTTAGCATGTGTTAGCATGTGTTAGCATGTGTTAGCATGTGTTAGCATGTGTTAGCATGTGTTAGCATGTATTAGCATGTATTAGCATGTATTAGCATGTATTAGCATGTATTAGCATTAGCATGTATTAGCATTAGCATGTGTTAGCATGTGTTCGCATGTGTTAGCATGTGTTAGCATGTGTTAGCATCAGTTAGCATCAGTTAGCATGTGTTAGCATGTTTTAGCATTAGCATGTATTAGCATTAGCATCAGTTAGCATGTGTTAGCATGTGTTAGCATGTGTTAGCATGTGTTAGCATGTGTTAGCATGTGTTAGCATGTGTTAGCATGTGTTAGCATGTGTTAGCATGTGTTAGCATGTGTTAGCATGTATTAGCATGTATTAGCATGTATTAGCATTAGCATGTATTAGCATTAGCATGTGTTAGCATGTGTTAGCATGTGTTAGCATGTGTTAGCATGTGTTAGCATCAGTTAGCATCAGTTAGCATGTGTTAGCATGTGTTAGCATGTGTTAGCATGTGTTAGCATGTGTTAGCATGTGTTAGCATGTGTTAGCATGTGTTAGCATTAGCATGTGTTAGCATCGGTTAGCATCAGTTAGCATGGGTTAGCATGTGTTAGCATGTGTTAGCATGTTTTAGCATGTGTTAGCATGTGTTAGCATGTGTTAGCATGTGTTAGCATGTGTTAGCATGTGTTAGCATGTGTTAGCATGGGTTAGCATGGGTTAGCTTGGGTTAGCATGTGTTAGCATGTGTTAGCATGTTTTAGCATGTGTTAGCATGTGTTTGCATGTGTTAGCATGTGGTAGCATGTGTTAGCATGTGTTTGCATGTGTTAGCATTAGCATGTGTTAGCATTAGCATCGGTTAGCATTAGCATCGGTTAGCATCGGTTAGCATCAGTTAGCATCGGTTAGCATCGGTTAGCATCAGTTAGCATCAGTTAGCATCAGTTAGCATCAGTTAGCATCGGTTAGCATCAGTTAGCATTAGCATCGGTTAGCATCGGTTAGCATCGGTTAGCATCAGTTAGCATCAGTTAGCATCAGTTAGCATGGGTTAGCATGGGTTAGCATGTGTTAGCATGTGTTAGCATGTGTTAGCATGTGTTAGCATGTGTTAGCATGTGTTAGCATGTGTTAGCATGTGTTAGCATGTGTTAGCATGTGTTAGCATTAGCATGTGTTAGCATCGGTTAGCATCGGTTAGCATCAGTTAGCATCAGTTAGCATGGGTTAGCATTAGCATGTGTTAGCATGTGTTAGCTTGTGTTAGCATGTGTTAGCATGTGTTAGCATCAGTTAGCATGTGTTAGCATGTGTTAGCATGTGTTAGCATGTGTTAGCATGTGTTAGCATGTGTTAGCATGTGTTAGCATGTATTAGCATGTATTAGCATTAGCATGTATTAGCATTAGCATGTGTTAGCATGTGTTAGCATGTGTTAGCATGTGTTAGCATGTGTTAGCATCAATTAGCATCAGTTAGCATGTGTTAGCATGTGTTAGCATGTGTTAGCATGTGTTAGCATGTGTTAGCATGTGTTAGCATGTGTTAGCATGTGTTAGCATTAGCATGTGTTAGCATCGGTTAGCATCGGTTAGCATCAGTTAGCATGGGTTAGCATGGGTTAGCATGGGTTAGCATGGGTTAGCATGTGTTAGCATGTGTTAGCATGTGTTAGCATGTTTTAGCATGTGTTAGCATGTGTTAGCATGTGTTAGCATGTGTTAGCATGTGTTAGCATGTGTTAGCATGTGTTAGCATGTGTTAGCATGTGTTAGCATTAACATGTGTTAGCATTAGCATCGGTTAGCATTAGCATCGGTTAGCATCGGTTAGCATCAGTTAGCATCGGTTAGCATCGGTTAGCATCAGTTAGCATGTGTTAGCATCAGTTAGCATCGGTTAGCATCAGTTAGCATTAGCATCGGTTAGCATCGGTTAGCATCAGTTAGCATGGGTTAGCATGGGTTAGCATGGGTTAGCATGGGTTAGCATGTGTTAGCATGTGTTAGCATGTGTTAGCATGTGTTAGCATGTGTTAGCATCAGCATGTGTTAGCATCGGTTAGCATCGGTTAGCATCAGTTAGCATGGGTTAGCATGGGTTAGCATGGGTTAGCATGGGTTAGCGTGTGTTAGCATGTGTTAGCGTGTGTTAGCATGTGTTAGCATGTTTTAGCATGTGTTAGCATGTGTTAGCATGTGTTAGCATGTGTTAGCATGTGTTAGCATTAGCATGTGTTAGCATCGGTTAGCATCGGTTAGCATCGGTTAGCATCAGTTAGCATCAGTTACACATGCTAACTGATGCTAACTGATGCTAACCGATGCTAACTGATGCTAACACATTCTAACACATGCTAACACATGCTAACACATACTAACACATGCTAATGCTAATACATGCTAATGCTAATACATGCTAATACATGCTAACACATGCTAACACATGCTAACACATGCTAACACATGCTAACACATGCTAACACATGCTAAAACATGCTAACACATGCTAACACATGCTAACACATGCTAACCCATGCTAACCCATGCTAACCCATGCTAACCCATGCTAACTGATGCTAACCGATGCTAACCGATGCTAACACATGCTAATACATGCTAATGCTAATACATGCTAATACATGCTAACATATGCTAACACATGCTAACACATGCTAACACATGCTAACACATGCTAAAAACATGCTAACACATGCGAACACATGCTAACACATGCTAACACATGCTAACACATGCTAACACATTCTAACACATGCTAACACATGCTAACACATGCTAACTGATGCTAACACATGCTAACACATGCTAACACATGCTAATACATGCTAATGCTAATACATGCTAATACATGCTAACACATGCTAACACATGCTAACACATGCTAACACATGCTAACACATGCTAAAAACATGCTAACACATGCTAACACATGCTAACACATGCTAACACATGCTAACACATGCTAACACATTCTAACACATGCTAACACATGCTAACACATGCTAACCCATGCTAACCCATGCTAACCCATGCTAACCGATGCTAATTGATGCTAACTGATGCTAACTGATGCTAACCGATGCTAACCGATGCTAACCGATGCTAATGCTAACTGATGCTAACCGATGCTAACTGATGCTAACTGATGCTAACTGATGCTAACTGATGCTAACCGATGCTAACCGATGCTAACCGATGCTAACCGATGCTAACCGATGCTAACCGATGCTAATGCTAACCGATGCTAATGCTAACACATGCTAATGCTAACACATGCTAACACATGCTAACACATGCTAACACATGCTAACACATGCTAACACATGCTAACACATGCTAAAACATGCTAACACATGCTAACACATGCTAACACATGCTAACCCATGCTAACCCATGCTAACCCATGCTAACCCATGCTAACTGATGCTAACCGATGCTAACACATGCTAATGCTAACACATGCTAACATATGCTAACACATGCTAACACATGCTAACACATGCTAACACATGCTAACACATGCTAACACATGCTAACACATGCTAACACATGCTAACTGATGCTAACTGATGCTAACACATGCTAACACATGCTAACACATGCTAATGCTAATACATGCTAATGCTAATACATGCTAATACATGCTAACACATGCTAACACATGCTAACACATGCTAACACATGCTAACACATGCTAACACATGCTAACACATGCTAACACATGCTAACACATGCTAACACATGCTAACTGATGCTAACTGATGCTAACACATGCTAACACATGCTAACACATGCTAACACATGCGAACACATGCTAATGCTAATACATGCTAATGCTAAAACATGCTAACACATGCTAACTGATGCTAACTGATGCTAACACATGCTAACACATGCTAACACATGCGAACACATGCTAACACATGCTAATGCTAATACATGCTAATGCTAATACATGCTAATACATGCTAATACATGCTAATACATGCTAACACATGCTAACACATGCTAACACATGCTAACACATGCTAACACATGCTAACACATGCTAACACATGCTAACACATGCTAACTGATGCTAACTGATGCTAACACATCCTAACACATGCTAACACATGCTAACACATGCTAACACATGCTAATGCTAATACATGCTAATGCTAATACATGCTAATACATGCTAATACATGCTAACACATGCTAACACATGCTAACACATGCTAACACATGCTAACACATGCTAACACATGCTAACACATGCTAACACATGCTAACACATGCTAACTGATGCTAACACATGCTAACACATGCTAACACATGCTAACACATGCTAACACATGCTAATGCTAATACATGCTAATGCTAATACATGCTAATACATGCTAATACATGCTAATACATGCTAACACATGCTAACACATGCTAACACATGCTAACACATGCTAACACATGCGAACACATGCTAACACATGCTAACACATGCTAACACATGCTAACACATGCTAACACATGCTAACACTTGCTAACACATGCTAACACATGCTAATGCTAATACATGCTAATGCTAATACATGCTAATACATGCTAGTACATGCTAACACATGCTAACACATGCTAACACATGCTAACACATGCTAACACATGCTAACACATGCTAACACATGCTAACACATGCTAACACATGCTAATGCTAATACATGCTAATGCTAATACATGCTAATACATGCTAATACATGCTAACACATGCTAACACATGCTAACACATGCTAATGCTAATACATGCTAATGCTAATACATGCTAATACATGCTAACACATGCTAACACATGCTAACCCATGCTAACCCATGCTAACTGATGCTAACTGATGCTAACCGATGCTAACCGATGCTAACACATGCTAATGCTAACACATGCTAACACATGCTAACCGATGCTAACTGATGCTAACTGATGCTAACTGATGCTAACCGATGCTAACCGATGCTAACCGATGCTAATGCTAACTGATGCTAACCGATGCTAACTGATGCTAACTGATGCTAACTGATGCTAACTGATGCTAACCGATGCTAACCGATGCTAACCGATGCTAATGCTAACTGATGCTAACCGATGCTAACTGATGCTAACTGATGCTAACTGATGCTAACTGATGCTAACCGATGCTAACCGATGCTAACCGATGCTAACTGATGCTAACCGATGCTAACCGATGCTAACCGATGCTAATGCTAACCGATGCTAATGCTAACACATGCTAATGCTAACACATGCGAACACATGCTAACACATGCTAACACATGCTAACACATGCTAACACATGCAAACACATGCTAACACATGCTAACACATGCTAACCCATGCTAACCCATGCTAACCCATGCTAACCCATGCTAACCGATGCTAACCGATGCTAACACATGCTAATGCTAACACATGCTAACACATGCTAACACATGCTAACACATGCTAACACATGCTAACACATGCTAACACATGCTAACACATGCTAACTGATGCTAACTGATGCTAACACATGCTAACACATGCTAACACATGCTAACACATGCTAACACATGCTAATGCTAATACATGCTAATGCTAATACATGCTAATACATGCTAAAACATGCTAACACATGCTAACACATGCTAACACATGCTAACACATGCTAACCCATGCTAACCCATGCTAACCGATGCTAACCGATGCTAATGCTAACTGATGCTAACCGATGCTAACTGATGCTAACTGATGCTAACTGATGCTAACTGATGCTAACCGATGCTAACCGATGCTAACCGATGCTAACTGATGCTAACCGATGCTAACCGATGCTAACCGATGCTAATGCTAACCGATGCTAATGCTAACACATGCTAATGCTAACACATGCTAACACATGCTAACACATGCTAACACATGCTAACACATGCTAACACATGCTAACACATGCTAACACATGCTAAAACATGCAAACACATGCTAACACATGCTAACACATGCTAACCCATGCTAACCCATGCTAACCCATGCTAACCCATGCTAACTGATGCTAACCGATGCTAACACATGCTAATGCTAACACATGCTAACACATGCTAACACATGCTAACACATGCTAACACATGCTAACACATGCTAACACATGCTAACACATGCTAACACATGCTAACTGATGCTAACTGATGCTAACACATGCTAACACATGCTAACACATGCTAACACATGCTAACACATGCTAATGCTAATACATGCTAATGCTAATACATGCTAATACATGCTAAAACATGCTAACCCATGCTAACACATGCTAACACATGCTAACACATGCTAACACATGCAAACACATGCTAACACATGCTAACACATGCTAACACATGCTAATGCTAATACATGCTAATGCTAATACATGCTAACCCATGCTAACCCATGCTAACACATGCTAACACATGCTAACACATGCTAACACATGCAAACACATGCTAACACATGCTAACACATGCTAACACATGCTAACTGATGCTAACACATGCTAACACATGCAAACACATGCTAACACATGCTAACACATGCTAACACATGCTAACACATGCTAACACATGCTAACACATGCTAACTGATGCTAACTGATGCTAACACATGCTAACACATGCTAACACATGCTAATGCTAACACATGCTAATGCTAATACATGCTAACACATGCTAACACATGCTAACACATGCTAACACATGCTAACACATGCTAACACATGCTAACACATGCTAACACATGCTAACACATGCTAACTGATGCTAACTGATGCTAACACATGCTAACCCATGCTAACCCATGCTAACTGATGCTAACTGATGCTAACCGATGCTAACCGATGCTAACACATGCTAATGCTAACACATGCTAACACATGCTAACACATGCTAACACATGCTAACACATGCTAACACATGCTAACACATGCTAACACATGCTAACACATGCTAACCCATGCTAACCGATGCTAACTGATGCTAACTGATGCTAACTGATGCTAACCGATGCTAACCGATGCTAACCGATGCTAATGCTAACTGATGCTAACTGATGCTAACTGATGCTAACACATGCTAACCCATGCTAACCCATGCTAACCGATGCTAACTGTTAGCATGTGTTAGCATGTGTTAGAATGTGTTAGCATGTGTTAGCATGTGTTAGCATGTGTTAGCATTAGCATCGGTTAGCATTAGCATCGGTTAGCATCGGTTAGCATCAGTTAGCATCGGTTAGCATCGGTTAGCATCGGTTAGCATCAGTTAGCATCAGTTAGCATCAGTTAGCATCAGTTAGCATCGGTTAGCATCAGTTAGCATTAGCATCGGTTAGCATCGGTTAGCATCGGTTAGCATCGGTTAGCATCGGTTAGCATCAGTTAGCATCAGTTAGCATCGGTTAGCATGTGTTAGCATGTGTTAGCATTAGCATGTGTTAGCATTAGCATCGGTTAGCATCGGTTAGCATCAGTTAGCATCGGTTAGCATCGGTTAGCATCGGTTAGCATCAGTTAGCATCAGTTAGCATCAGTTAGCATCAGTTAGCATCGGTTAGCATCTGTTAGCATTAGCATCGGTTAGCATCGGTTAGCATCGGTTAGCATCGGTTAGCATCGGTTAGCATCAGTTAGCATTAGCATCTGTTAGCATCGGTTAGCATCAGTTAGCATTAGCATCTGTTAGCATCGGTTAGCATCGGTTAGCATCAGTTAGCATCAGTTAGCATCAGTTAGCATCGGTTAGCATGTGTTAGCATGTGTTAGCATTAGCATGTGTTAGCATCGGTTAGCATCGGTTAGCATCAGTTAGCATCAGTTAACATGGGTTAGCATGGGTTAGCATGTGTTAGCATGTGTTAGCATGTATTAGCATGTATTAGCATTAGCATGTATTAGCATTAGCATGTGTTAGCATGTGTTAGCATGTGTTAGCATGTGTTAGCATGTATTAGCATGTATTAGCATGTATTAGCATTAGCATGTATTAGCATTAGCATGTGTTAGCATGTGTTAGCATGTGTTAGCATGTGTTAGCATGTGTTAGCATCAGTTAGCATCAGTTAGCATGTGTTAGCATGTGTTAGCATGTGTTCGCATGTGTTAGCATGTGTTAGCATGTGTTAGCATGTATTAGCATGT
Organism: Notothenia rossii; assembly: GCF_949606895.1. NCBI lineage: Eukaryota > Metazoa > Chordata > Actinopteri > Perciformes > Nototheniidae > Notothenia > Notothenia rossii. The sequence continues at coordinate 661,918 of NW_027640159.1, forward strand.
ATTAGCATGTATTAGCATTAGCATGTATTAGCATTAGCATGTGTTAGCATGTGTTAGCATGTGTTAGCATGTGTTAGCATGTGTTAGCATCAGTTAGCATGTGTTAGCATGTGTTAGCATGTGTTAGCATGTGTTAGCATGTGTTAGCATGTGTTAGCATGTGTTAGCATGTGTTAGCATGTGTTAGCATGTGTTAGCATGTATTAGCATGTATTAGCATGTATTAGCATTAGCATGTGTTAGCATGTGTTAGCATGTGTTAGCATGTGTTAGCATGTGTTAGCATGTGTTAGCATGTGTTAGCATGTGTTTGCATGTGTTAGCATGTGTTAGCATGTGTTAGCATGTGTTAGCATGTGTTTGCATGTGTTAGCATGTGTTAGCATGTGTTAGCATGTGTTAGCATGTATTAGGATGTATTAGCATGTATTAGCATTAGCATGTATTAGCATTAGCATGTGTTAGCATGTGTTAGCATGTGTTAGCATGTGTTAGCATCAGTTAGCATCAGTTAGCATGTGTTAGCATGTGTTAGCATGTGTTAGCATGTGTTAGCATGTGTTAGCATGTGTTAGCATGTGTTAGCATGTATTAGCATGTATTAGCATGTATTAGCATGTATTAGCATTAGCATGTATTAGCATTAGCATGTGTTAGCATGTGTTCGCATGTGTTAGCATGTGTTAGCATGTGTTAGCATCAGTTAGCATCAGTTAGCATGTGTTAGCATGTTTTAGCATTAGCATGTATTAGCATTAGCATCAGTTAGCATGTGTTAGCATGTGTTAGCATGTGTTAGCATGTGTTAGCATGTGTTAGCATGTGTTAGCATGTGTTAGCATGTGTTAGCATGTGTTAGCATGTATTAGCATGTATTAGCATTAGCATGTATTAGCATTAGCATGTGTTAGCATGTGTTAGCATGTGTTAGCATGTGTTAGCATGTGTTAGCATCAGTTAGCATCAGTTAGCATGTGTTAGCATGTGTTAGCATGTGTTAGCATGTGTTAGCATGTGTTAGCATGTGTTAGCATGTGTTAGCATGTGTTAGCATGTGTTAGCATGTGTTAGCATTAGCATGTGTTAGCATCGGTTAGCATCAGTTAGCATGGGTTAGCATGGGTTAGCATGGGTTAGCATGGGTTAGCATGTGTTAGCATGTGTTAGCATGTGTTAGCATGTTTTAGCATGTGTTAGCATGTGTTAGCATGTGTTAGCATGTGTTAGCATGTGTTAGCATGTGTTAGCATGTGTTAGCATGGGTTAGCATGGGTTAGCTTGGGTTAGCATGTGTTAGCATGTGTTAGCATGTTTTAGCATGTGTTAGCATGTGTTTGCATGTGTTAGCATGTGGTAGCATGTGTTAGCATGTGTTAGCATTAGCATGTGTTAGCATTAGCATCGGTTAGCATTAGCATCGGTTAGCATCGGTTAGCATCAGTTAGCATCGGTTAGCATCGGTTAGCATCAGTTAGCATCAGTTAGCATCAGTTAGCATCAGTTAGCATCGGTTAGCATCAGTTAGCATTAGCATCGGTTAGCATCGGTTAGCATCGGTTAGCATCAGTTAGCATCAGTTAGCATCAGTTAGCATGGGTTAGCATGGGTTAGCATGTGTTAGCATGTGTTAGCATGTGTTAGCATGTGTTAGCATGTGTTAGCATGTGTTAGCATGTGTTAGCATGTGTTAGCATGTGTTAGCATGTGTTAGCATTAGCATGTGTTAGCATCGGTTAGCATCGGTTAGCATCAGTTAGCATCAGTTAGCATGGGTTAGCATTAGCATGTGTTAGCATGTGTTAGCTTGTGTTAGCATGCTAACACATGCGTTAGCATGTGTTAGCATCAGTTAGCATGTGTTAGCATGTGTTAGCATGTGTTAGCATGTGTTAGCATGTGTTAGCATGTGTTAGCATGTGTTAGCATGTGTTAGCATGTGTTAGCATGTATTAGCATTAGCATGTATTAGCATTAGCATGTGTTAGCATGTGTTAGCATGTGTTAGCATGTGTTAGCATGTGTTAGCATCAATTAGCATCAGTTAGCATGTGTTAGCATGTGTTAGCATGTGTTAGCATGTGTTAGCATGTGTTAGCATGTGTTAGCATGTGTTAGCATGTGTTAGCATGTGTTAGCATTAGCATGTGTTAGCATCGGTTAGCATCGGTTAGCATCGGTTAGCATGGGTTAGCATGGGTTAGCATGGGTTAGCATGGGTTAGCATGTGTTAGCATGTGTTAGCATGTGTTAGCATGTTTTAGCATGTGTTAGCATGTGTTAGCATGTGTTAGCATGTGTTAGCATGTGTTAGCATGTGTTAGCATGTGTTAGCATTAACATGTGTTAGCATTAGCATCGGTTAGCATTAGCATCGGTTAGCATCGGTTAGCATCAGTTAGCATCGGTTAGCATCGGTTAGCATCAGTTAGCATGTGTTAGCATCAGTTAGCATCGGTTAGCATCAGTTAGCATTAGCATCGGTTAGCATCGGTTAGCATCAGTTAGCATGGGTTAGCATGGGTTAGCATGGGTTAGCATGGGTTAGCATGTGTTAGCATGTGTTAGCATGTGTTAGCATGTGTTAGCATGTGTTAGCATTAGCATGTGTTAGCATCGGTTAGCATCGGTTAGCATCAGTTAGCATGGGTTAGCATGGGTTAGCATGGGTTAGCATGGGTTAGCGTGTGTTAGCATGTGTTAGCGTGTGTTAGCATGTGTTAGCATGTTTTAGCATGTGTTAGCATGTGTTAGCATGTGTTAGCATGTGTTAGCATGTGTTAGCATTAGCATGTGTTAGCATCGGTTAGCATCGGTTAGCATCGGTTAGCATCAGTTAGCATCAGTTACACATGCTAACTGATGCTAACTGATGCTAACCGATGCTAACCCATGCTAACCCATGCTAACTGATGCTAACCGATGCTAACCGATGCTAACACATGCTAATACATGCTAATGCTAATACATGCTAATACATGCTAACACATGCTAACACATGCTAACACATGCTAACACATGCTAACACATGCTAAAAACATGCTAACACATGCGAACACATGCTAACACATGCTAACACATGCTAACACATGCTAACACATTCTAACACATGCTAACACATGCTAACACATGCTAACTGATGCTAACACATGCTAACACATGCTAACACATGCTAATACATGCTAATGCTAATACATGCTAATACATGCTAACACATGCTAACACATGCTAACACATGCTAACACATGCTAACACATGCTAAAAACATGCTAACACATGCTAACACATGCTAACACATGCTAACACATGCTAACACATGCTAACACATTCTAACACATGCTAACACATGCTAACACATGCTAACCCATGCTAACCCATGCTAACCCATGCTAACCGATGCTAATTGATGCTAACTGATGCTAACTGATGCTAACCGATGCTAACCGATGCTAACCGATGCTAATGCTAACTGATGCTAACCGATGCTAACTGATGCTAACTGATGCTAACTGATGCTAACTGATGCTAACCGATGCTAACCGATGCTAACCGATGCTAACCGATGCTAACCGATGCTAACCGATGCTAATGCTAACCGATGCTAATGCTAACACATGCTAATGCTAACACATGCTAACACATGCTAACACATGCTAACACATGCTAACACATGCTAACACATGCTAACACATGCTAAAACATGCTAACACATGCTAACACATGCTAACACATGCTAACCCATGCTAACCCATGCTAACCCATGCTAACCCATGCTAACTGATGCTAACCGATGCTAACACATGCTAATGCTAACACATGCTAACACATGCTAACACATGCTAACACATGCTAACACATGCTAACACATGCTAACACATGCTAACACATGCTAACACATGCTAACTGATGCTAACTGATGCTAACACATGCTAACACATGCTAACACATGCTAATGCTAATACATGCTAATGCTAATACATGCTAATACATGCTAACACATGCTAACACATGCTAACACATGCTAACACATGCTAACACATGCTAACACATGCTAACACATGCTAACACATGCTAACACATGCTAACTGATGCTAACTGATGCTAACACATGCTAACACATGCTAACACATGCTAACACATGCGAACACATGCTAATGCTAATACATGCTAATGCTAAAACATGCTAACACATGCTAACTGATGCTAACTGATGCTAACACATGCTAACACATGCTAACACATGCGAACACATGCTAACACATGCTAATGCTAATACATGCTAATGCTAATACATGCTAATACATGCTAATACATGCTAATACATGCTAACACATGCTAACACATGCTAACACATGCTAACACATGCTAACACATGCTAACACATGCTAACACATGCTAACACATGCTAACTGATGCTAACTGATGCTAACACATCCTAACACATGCTAACACATGCTAACACATGCTAACACATGCTAATGCTAATACATGCTAATGCTAATACATGCTAATACATGCTAATACATGCTAACACATGCTAACACATGCTAACACATGCTAACACATGCTAACACATGCTAACACATGCTAACACATGCTAACACATGCTAACTGATGCTAACACATGCTAACACATGCTAACACATGCTAACACATGCTAACACATGCTAATGCTAATACATGCTAATGCTAATACATGCTAATACATGCTAATACATGCTAATACATGCTAACACATGCTAACACATGCTAACACATGCTAACACATGCTAACACATGCGAACACATGCTAACACATGCTAACACATGCTAACACATGCTAACACATGCTAACACATGCTAACACTTGCTAACACATGCTAACACATGCTAATGCTAATACATGCTAATGCTAATACATGCTAATACATGCTAATACATGCTAACACATGCTAACACATGCTAACACATGCTAACACATGCTAACACATGCTAACACATGCTAACACATGCTAACACATGCTAACACATGCTAATGCTAATACATGCTAATGCTAATACATGCTAATACATGCTAATACATGCTAACACATGCTAACACATGCTAACACATGCTAATGCTAATACATGCTAATGCTAATACATGCTAATACATGCTAACACATGCTAACACATGCTAACCCATGCTAACCCATGCTAACTGATGCTAACTGATGCTAACCGATGCTAACCGATGCTAACACATGCTAATGCTAACACATGCTAACACATGCTAACCGATGCTAACTGATGCTAACTGATGCTAACTGATGCTAACCGATGCTAACCGATGCTAACCGATGCTAATGCTAACTGATGCTAACCGATGCTAACTGATGCTAACTGATGCTAACTGATGCTAACTGATGCTAACCGATGCTAACCGATGCTAACCGATGCTAACCGATGCTAACCGATGCTAATGCTAACTGATGCTAACCGATGCTAACTGATGCTAACTGATGCTAACTGATGCTAACTGATGCTAACCGATGCTAACCGATGCTAACTGATGCTAACCGATGCTAACCGATGCTAATGCTAACCGATGCTAATGCTAACACATGCAAACACATGCTAACACATGCTAACACATGCTAACACATGCTAACACATGCTAACAGTTAGCATCGGTTAGCATGGGTTAGCATCAGTTAGCATTAGCATCGGTTAGCATCGGTTAGCATGGGTTAGCATGGGTTAGCATGGGTTAGCATGTGTTAGCATCAGTTAGCATCAGTTAGCATCAGTTAGCATTAGCATCGGTTAGCATCGGTTAGCATCGGTTAGCATCAGTTAGCATCAGTTAGCATCAGTTAGCATCGGTTAGCATGGGTTAGCATGTGTTAGCATGTGTTAGCATGTGTTAGCATGTGTTAGCATGTGTTAGCATGTGTTAGCATGTGTTAGCATGTGTTAGCATGTGTTAGCATGTGTTAGCATTAGCATGTGTTAGCATCGGTTAGCATCGGTTAGCATCAGTTAGCATCAGTTAGCATGGGTTAGCATGGGTTAGCATGTGTTAGCATCAGTTAGCATCAGTTAGCATGTGTTAGCATGTGTTAGCATGTGTTAGCATGTGTTAGCATGTGTTAGCATGTGTTAGCATGTGTTAGCATGTGTTAGCATGTGTTAGCATGTGTTAGCATGTGTTTGCATGTGTTAGCATGTGTTAGCATCAGTTAGCATCAGTTAGCATGTGTTAGCATGTGTTAGCATGTGTTAGCATGTGTTAGCATGTGTTAGCATGTGTTAGCAATGGTTAGCATGGGTTAGCATGTATTAGCATTAGCATGTATTAGCATTAGCATGTGTTAGCATGTGTTAGCATGTGTTAGCATGTGTTAGCATGTGTTGGCATGTTTTAGCATGTGTTAGCATGTGTTAGCATGTGTTAGCATGTGTTTGCATGTGTTAGCATGTGTTAGCATGTGTTAGCATGTGTTAGCATGTGTTAGCATGTGTTAGCATTAGCATGTGTTAGCATTAGCATCGGTTAGCATTAGCATCGGTTAGCATCGGTTAGCATCAGTTAGCATCGGTTAGCATCGGTTAGCATCGGTTAGCATCAGTTAGCATCGGTTAGCATCAGTTAGCATGGGTTAGCATGTGTTAGCATGTGTTAGCATGTGTTAGCATGTGTTAGCATGTGTTAGCATGTGTTAGCATGTGTTAGCATGTGTTTGCATGTGTTTGCATGTGTTAGCATGTGTTAGCATTAGCATGTGTTAGCATCGGTTAGCATCGGTTAGCATCAGTTAGCATCAGTTAGCATCGGTTAGCATGTGTTAGCATGTGTTAGCATGTGTTAGCATTAGCATGGGTTAGCATGGGTTAGCATGTGTTAGCATTAGTTAGCATCAGTAAGCATGTGTTAGCATGTGTTAGCATGTGTTAGCATGTGTTAGCATGTGTTAGCATGTGTTAGCATGTGTTAGCATGTGTTAGCATGTGTTAGCATGTATTAGCATTAGCATGTGTTAGCATTAGCATGTGTTAGCATGTGTTAGCATGTGTTAGCATCAGTTAGCATCAGTTAGCATGTGTTAGCATGTGTTAGCATGTGTTAGCATGTGTTAGCATGTGTTAGCATGTGTTAGCATGTGTTAGCATGTGTTAGCATGTGTTAGCATCAGTTAGCATCAGTTAGCATGTGTTAGCATGTGTTAGCATGTGTTAGCATGTGTTAGCATGTGTTAGCATGTGTTAGCATGGGTTAGCATGGGTTAGCATGTATTAGCATTAGCATGTATTAGCATTAGCATGTGTTAGCATGTGTTAGCATGTGTTAACATGTGTTAGCATGTGTTAGCATGTGTTAGCATGTGTTAGCATGTGTTAGCATGTGTTAGCATGTGTTAGCATGTGTTAGCATGTGTTAGCATGTGTTAGCATGTGTTAGCATTAGCATGTGTTAGCATTAGCATCGGTTAGCATTAGCATCGGTTAGCATCGGTTAGCATCAGTTAGCATCGGTTAGCATCGGTTAGCATCGGTTAGCATCAGTTAGCATCGGTTAGCATCAGTTAGCATGGGTTAGCATGTGTTAGCATGTGTTAGCATGTGTTAGCATGTGTTAGCATGTGTTAGCATGTGTTAGCATGTGTTAGCATGTGTTTGCATGTGTTAGCATGTGTTAGCATGTGTTAGCATGTGTTAGCATTAGCATGTGTTAGCATCGGTTAGCATCGGTTAGCATCAGTTAGCATCGGTTAGCATGTGTTAGCATGTGTTAGCATGTGTTAGCATGTGTTAGCATGTGTTAGCATGTATTAGCATGTATTAGCATGTATTAGCATTAGCATGTATTAGCATTAGCATGTGTTAGCATGTGTTAGCATGTGTTAGCATGTGTTAGCATGTGTTAGCATCAGTTAGCATGTGTTAGCATGTGTTAGCATGTGTTAGCATGTGTTAGCATGTGTTAGCATGTGTTAGCATGTGTTAGCATGTATTAGCATGTATTAGCATTAGCATGTATTAGCATTAGCATGTGTTAGCATGTGTTAGCATGTGTTAGCATGTGTTAGCATGTGTTAGCATGTGTTAGCATGTGTTAGCATGTGTTAGCATGTGTTAGCATGTGTTAGCATGTGTTAGAATGTGTTAGCATCAGTTAGCATGGGTTAGCATGGGTTAGCATGGGTTAGCATGGGTTAGCATGTGTTAGCATGTGTTAGCATGTTTTAGCATGTGTTAGCATGTGTTAGCATGTGTTAGCATGTGTTAGCGTGTGTTAGCATGTGTTAGCATGTGTTAGCATTAACATGTGTTAGCATTAGCATCGGTTAGCATTAGCATCGGTTAGCATCGGTTAGCATCAGTTAGCATCGGTTAGCATGTGTTAGTATGTGTTAGCATGTGTTAGCATGTGTTAGCATGTGTTAGCATCAGTTAGCATCAGTTAGCATCGGTTAGCATCAGTTAGCATCGGTTAGCATCGGTTAGCATCGGTTAGCATCGGTTAGCATCGGTTAGCATCGGTTAGCATCAGTTAGCATCAGTTAGCATGTGTTAGCATGTGTTAGCATGTGTTGGCATGTACATGCTAACACATGCTAACACATGCAAACACATGCTAACACATGCTAACACATGCTAACACATGCAAACACATGCTAACTGATGCTAACTGATGCTAACCGATGCTAACTGATGCTAACACATGCTAACACATGCTAACACATGCTAACACATACTAACACATGCTAATGCTAATACATGCTAATGCTAATACATGCTAACACATGCTAACACATGCTAACACATGCTAACACATGCTAACACATGCTAACACATGCTAACACATGCTAACACATGCTAACCCATGCTAACCCATGCTAACCCATGCTAACTGATGCTAACCGATGCTAACCGATGCTAACACATGCTAATGCTAACACATGCTAACACATGCTAACACATGCTAACACATGCTAACACATGCTAACACATGCTAACACATGCTAACTGATGCTAACTGATGCTAACACATGCTAACACATGCTAACACATGCTAACACATGCTAACACATGCTAATGCTAATACATGCTAATGCTAATACATGCTAATACATGCTAACACATGCTAACACATGCTAACACATGCTAACACATGCTAACACATGCTAACACATGCTAACACATGCTAACACATGCTAACTGATGCTAATTGATGCTAACTGATGCTAACTGATGCTAACCGATGCTAACCGATGCTAACCGATGCTAATGCTAACTGATGCTAACCGATGCTAACTGATGCTAACTGATGCTAACTGATGCTAACTGATGCTAACCAATGCTAACCGATGCTAACCGATGCTAACTGATGCTAACCGATGCTAACCGATGCTAATGCTAACCGATGCTAATGCTAACACATGCTAATGCTAACACATGCTAACACATGCTAACTGATGCTAACCCATGCTAACTGATGCTAACTGATGCTAACACATGCTAACACATGCTAACACATGCTAACACATGCTAACACATGCTAACAGATGCTAACACATGCTAACACATGCTAACCCATGCTAACCCATGCTAACCCATGCTAACCCATGCTAACCCATGCTAACTGATGCTAACCGATGCTAACACATGCTAATGCTAACACATGCTAACACATGCTAACACATGCTAACACATGCTAACACATGCTAACACATGCTAACACATGCTAACTGATGCTAACTGATGCTAACACATGCTAACACATGCTAACACATGCTAACACATGCTAACACATGCTAACACATGCTAACACATGCTAACACATGCTAACTGATGCTAACTGATGCTAACACATGCTAACACATGCTAACACATGCTAACACATGCTAACACATGCTAATGCTAATACATGCTAATGCTAATACATGCTAATACATGCTAATACATGCTAACACATGCTAACACATGCTAACACATGCTAACACATGCTAACACATGCTAACTGATGCTAACTGATGCTAACACATGCTAACACATGCTAACACATGCTAACACATGCTAACACATGCTAATGCTAATACATGCTAATGCTAATACATGCTAACACATGCTAACTGATGCTAACTGATGCTAACACATGCTAACACATGCTAACACATGCTAACACATGCTAACACATGCTAACACATGCTAATGCTAATACATGCTAATGCTAATACATGCTAATACATGCTAATACATGCTAACACATGCTAACACATGCTAACACATGCTAACACATGCCAACCCATGCTAACTGATGCTAACTGATGCTAACACATGCTAACACATGCTAACACATGCTAATGCTAATACATTGCTAATACATTAGCATGTGTTAGCATGTATTAGCATGTATTAACATGCTAATACATGCTAACACATGCTAACACATGCTAACACATGCTAACACATGCTAACACATGCTAACACATGCTAACTGATGCTAACTGATGCTAAGACATGCTAACACATGCTAACACATGCTAACACATGCAAACACATGCTAATGCTAATACATGCTAATGCTAATACATGCTAATACATGCTAATACATGCTAACACATGCTAACACATGCTAACACATGCAAACACATGCTAACACATGCTAACTGATGCTAATACATGCTAATACATGCTAACACATGCTAACACATGCTAACACATGCTAACACATGCAAACACATGCTAACACATGCTAACACATGCTAACACATGATAACACATGCTAATGCTAATACATGCTAATGCTAATACATGCTAATACATGCTAACACATGCTAACACATGCTAACACATGCTAACACATGCTAACACATGCTAACACATGCTAACTGATGCTAACACATGCTAACACATGCTAACACATGCTAATGCTAATACATGCTAATGCTAATACATGCTAATACATGCTAATACATGCTAACACATGCTAACACATGCTAACACATGCTAACACATGCTAACACATGCTAACCCATGCTAACCCATGCTAACTGATGCTAACTGATGCTAACCGATGCTAACCGATGCTAACACATGCTAATGCTAACACATGCTAACACATGCTAACACATGCTAACACATGCTAACACATGCTAACACATGCTAACACATGCTAACTGATGCTAACTGATGCTAACCGATGCTAACCGATGCTAACTGATGCTAACCGATGCTAACCGATGCTAATGCTAACCGATGCTAATGCTAACACATGCTAACACATGCTAACACATGCTAACACATGCTAACACATGCTAACACATGCTAACACATGCTAACACATGCTAACACATGCTAATGCTAATACATGCTAATGCTAATACATGCTAACCCATGCTAACACATGCTAACACATGCTAACGTGTCGAATCTGGTTGGCTGAGCCCTGGTTGCAGTGGTTGCCATGGCGGCACAGTCGGACGTCCTGATGGAGGTGGTGCGACGCCGTCTCCGCTGACGACCATCGCCCAGGTTACCGGGCAGGGGGTGGGTGTGTCTGCGGGGGAGGATGGGCGGCGGTGCCACGTCGTCCCGACAGGTGATGGCAGTGTGGCACATGTGTTAGCATGTGTTAGCATCAGTTAGCATGTTTTAGCATGTGTTAGCATGTGTTAGCATGGTGATAGCAGGACACGCCATCTAGTCACTCAGAAAAAATCAGGACATTCTGATGTACAGTTTCAAAATAAAATACCTTTGAAATCTCTATTGTATGAGCTATCATCCCTATTTTTAGTTGAGAATAAAACAAAGACTGTCCAGTATCAAAGACGCATCTCAATCCAGGGTGATAGCAGGACACCCCACCTAGTCACTCAGAAAAAATCAGGACATTCTGATGTAGATTTTCAAAATAAAATACCTTTGAAATCTCATATATGAGCTATCATCCCTGTTTATAGATGAGAATAAAACAAAAACTGTCCAGTATCTAAGACGAATCTCACTCCAGGGTGATAGCAGGACACCCCACCTAGTCACTCAGAAAAAATCAGGACATTCTGATGTAGATTTTCAAAATAAAATACCTTTGAAATCTCATATATGAGCTATCATCCCTGTTTTTAGATGAGAATAAAACAAAAACTGTCCCGTATCAAAGACTCATCTTACTCCAGGGTGATAGCAGGACACCCCATCTAGTCACTCAGAAAAAATCAGGACATTCTGGTGTACAGTTTCAAAATAAAATACCTTTGAAATCTCTATTGTATGAGCTATCATCCCTATTTTTAGATGAGAATAAAACAAAGACTGTCCAGTATCAAAGACGCACTCCAGGGTGATAGCAGGACACCCCACCTAGTCACTCAGAAAAAATCAGGACATTCTGATGTAGAGTTTCAAAATAAAATACCTTTGAAATCTCTATTGTATGAGCTATCATCCCTGTTTTTAGATGAGAATAAAACAAAAACTGTCCCGTATCAAAGACTCATCTCACTCCAGGGTGATAGCAGGACACCCCATCTAGTCACTCAGAAAAAAATCAGGACATTCTGGTGTACAGTTTCAAAATAAAATACCTTTGAAGTCTCATATATGAGCTATCATCCCTGTTTTTAGATGAGAATAAAACAATAACTGTCCAATATCAAAGACTCATCAAACTCCAGGGTGATAGCAGGACACCCCACCTAGTCACTCAGAAAAAATCAGGACATTCTGATGTAGATTTTCAAAATAAAATACCTTTGAAATCTCATATATGAGCTATCATCCCTGTTTTTAGATGAGAATAAAACAAAAACTGTCCCGTATCAAAGACTCATCTCACTCCAGGGTGATAGCAGGACACCCCATCTAGTCACTCAGAAAAAATCAGGACATTCTGGTGTACAGTTTCAAAATAAAATACCTTTGAAGTCTCATATATGAGCTATCATCCCTGTTTTTAGATGAGAATAAAACAATAACTGTCCAATATCAAAGACTCATCAAACTCCAGGGTGATAGCAGGACACCCCACCTAGTCACTCAGAAAAAATCAGGACATTCTGATGTAGATTTTCAAAATAAAATACCTTTGAAATCTCATATATGAGCTATCATCCCTGTTTTTAGATGAGAATAAAACAAAAACTGTCCAGTATCAAAGACGCATCTCACTCCAGGGTGATAGCAGGACACGCCACCTAGTCACTCAGAAAAAATCAGGACATTCTGATGTACAGTTTCAAAATAAAAGACCTTTGAAATCTCATATATGAGCTATCATCCCTCTCTGTTTAGATGAGAATAAAACAAAAACTGTCCAGTATCAAAGACTCATCTCACTCCAGGGTGATAGCAGGACACCCCACCTAGTCACTCAGAAAAAATCAGGACATTCTGATGTACAGTTTCAAAATAAAAGACCTTTGAAATCTCATATATGAGCTATCATCCCTCTCTGTTTAGATGAGAATAAAACAAAAACTGTCCAGTATCAAAGACTCATCTCACGCCAGGGTGATAGCAGGACACCCCACCTAGTCACTCAGAAAAAATCAGGACATTCTGATGTAGATTTTCAAAATAAAATACCTTTTAAATCTCCATTGTATGAGCTATCATCCCTATTTTTAGATGAGAATAAAACAAAAACTGTCCAGTATCTAAGACGAATCTCACTCCAGGGTGATAGCAGGACACCCCACCTAGTCACTCAGAAAAAATCAGGACATTCTGATGTAGATTTTCAAAATAAAATACCTTTGAAATCTCATATATGAGCTATCATCCCTGTTTTTAGATGAGAATAAAACAAAAACTGTCCCGTATCAAATACTCATCTCACTCCAGGGTGATAGCAGGACACCCCATCTAGTCACTCAGAAAAAATCAGGACATTCTGGTGTACAGTTTCAAAATAAAATACCTTTGAAGTCTCATATATGAGCTATCATCCCTGTTTTTAGATGAGAATAAAACAATAACTGTCCAATATCAAAGACGAATCTCACTCCAGGGTGATAGCAGGACACCCCACCTAGTCACTCAGAAAAAATCAGGACATTCTGATGTACAGTTTCAAAATAAAAGACCTTTGAAATCTCATATATGAGCTATCATCCCTCTCTGTTTAGATGAGAATAAAACAAAAACTGTCCAGTATCAAAGACTCATCTCACTCCAGGGTGATAGCAGGACACCCCACCTAGTCACTCAGAAAAAATCAGGACATTCTGATGTAGATTTTCAAAATAAAATACCTTTTAAATCTCCATTGTATGAGCTATCATCCCTATTTTTAGATGAGAATAAAACAAAAACTGTCCAGTATCTAAGACGAATCTCACTCCAGGGTGATAGCAGGACACCCCACCTAGTCACTCAGAAAAAATCAGGACATTCTGATGTAGATTTTCAAAATAAAATACCTTTGAAATCTCATATATGAGCTATCATCCCTGTTTTTAGATGAGAATAAAACAAAAACTGTCCCGTATCAAAGACTCATCTCACTCCAGGGTGATAGCAGGACACCCCATCTAGTCACTCAGAAAAAATCAGGACATTCTGGTGTACAGTTTCAAAATAAAATACCTTTGAAGTCTCATATATGAGCTATCATCCCTGTTTTTAGATGAGAATAAAACAATAACTGTCCAATATCAAAGACTCATCAAACTCCAGGGTGATAGCAGGACACCCCACCTAGTCACTCAGAAAAAATCAGGACATTCTGATGTACAGTTTCAAAATAAAAGACCTTTGAAATCTCATATATGAGCTATCATCCCTATTTTTAGATGAGAATAAAACAAAAACTGTCCAGTATCTAAGACGAATCTCAGTCCAGGGTGATAGCAGGACACCCCACCTAGTCACTCAGAAAAAATCAGGACATTCTGATGTAGATTTTCAAAATAAAATACCTTTGAAATCTCATATATGAGCTATCATCCCTATTTTTAGATGAGAATAAAACAAAAACTGTCCAGTATCAAAGACTCATCTCACTCCAGGGTGATAGCAGGACACCCCATCTAGTCACTCAGAAAAAATCAGGACATTCTGGTGTACAGTTTCAAAATAAAATACCTTTGAAATCTCATATATGAGCTATCATCCCTATTTTTAGATGAGAATAAAACAATAACTGTCCAATATCAAAGACTCATCAAACTCCAGGGTGATAGCAGGACACCCCACCTAGTCACTCAGAAAAAATCAGGACATTCTGATGTACAGTTTCAAAATAAAAGACCTTTGAAATCTCATATATGAGCTATCATCCCTATTTTTAGATGAGAATAAAACAAAAACTGTCCAGTATCAAAGACTCATCTCACTCCAGGGTGATAGCAGGACACCCCACCTAGTCACTCAGAAAAAATCAGGACATTCTGATGTAGATTTTCAAAATAAAATACCTTTTAAATCTCCATTGTATGAGCTATCATCCCTATTTTTAGATGAGAATAAAACAAAAACTGTCCAGTATCTAAGACGAATCTCAGTCCAGGGTGATAGCAGGACACCCCACCTAGTCACTCAGAAAAAATCAGGACATTCTGATGTAGATTTTCAAAATAAAATACCTTTGAAATCTCATATATGAGCTATCATCCCTGTTTTTAGATGAGAATAAAACAAAAACTGTCCCGTATCAAAGACTCATCTCACTCCAGGGTGATAGCAGGACACCCCATCTAGTCACTCAGAAAAAATCAGGACATTCTGGTGTACAGTTTCAAAATAAAATACCTTTGAAGTCTCATATATGAGCTATCATCCCTGTTTTTAGATGAGAATAAAACAATAACTGTCCAATATCAAAGACTCATCAAACTCCAGGGTGATAGCAGGACACCCCACCTAGTCACTCAGAAAAAATCAGGACATTCTGATGTACAGTTTCAAAATAAAAGACCTTTGAAATCTCATATATGAGCTATCATCCCTATTTTTAGATGAGAATAAAACAAAAACTGTCCAGTATCTAAGACGAATCTCAGTCCAGGGTGATAGCAGGACACCCCACCTAGTCACTCAGAAAAAATCAGGACATTCTGATGTAGATTTTCAAAATAAAATACCTTTGAAATCTCATATATGAGCTATCATCCCTGTTTTTAGATGAGAATAAAACAAAAACTGTCCCGTATCAAAGACTCATCTCACTCCAGGGTGATAGCAGGACACCCCATCTAGTCACTCAGAAAAAATCAGGACATTCTGGTGTACAGTTTCAAAATAAAATACCTTTGAAGTCTCATATATGAGCTATCATCCCTGTTTTTAGATGAGAATAAAACAATAACTGTCCAATATCAAAGACTCATCAAACTCCAGGGTGATAGCAGGACACCCCACCTAGTCACTCAGAAAAAATCAGGACATTCTGATGTACAGTTTCAAAATAAAAGACCTTTGAAATCTCATATATGAGCTATCATCCCTATTTTTAGATGAGAATAAAACAAAAACTGTCCAGTATCTAAGACGAATCTCAGTCCAGGGTGATAGCAGGACACCCCACCTAGTCACTCAGAAAAAATCAGGACATTCTGATGTAGATTTTCAAAATAAAATACCTTTGAAATCTCATATATGAGCTATCATCCCTGTTTTTAGATGAGAATAAAACAAAAACTGTCCCGTATCAAAGACTCATCTCACTCCAGGGTGATAGCAGGACACCCCATCTAGTCACTCAGAAAAAATCAGGACATTCTGATGTAGATTTTCAAAATAAAATACCTTTGAAATCTCATATATGAGCTATCATCCCTGTTTTTAGATGAGAATAAAACAAAAACTGTCCAGTATCAAAGACGCATCTCACTCCAGGGTGATAGCAGGACACGCCACCCAGTCACTCAGAAAAAATCAGGACATTCTGATGTACAGTTTCAAAATAAAAGACCTTTGAAATCTCATATATGAGCTATCATCCCTCTCTGTTTAGATGAGAATAAAACAAAAACTGTCCAGTATCAAAGACTCATCTCACTCCAGGGTGATAGCAGGACACCCCACCTAGTCACTCAGAAAAAATCAGGACATTCTGATGTAGAGTTTCAAAATAAAATACCTTTGAAATCTCTATTGTATGAGCTATCATCCCTGTTTTTAGATGAGAATAAAACAATAACTGTCCAATATCAAAGACTCATCTCACTCCAGGGTGATATCAGGACACCCCATCTAGTCACTCAGAAAAAATCAGGACATTCTGGTGTACAGTTTCAAAATAAAATACCTTTGAAGTCTCATATATGAGCTATCATCCCTGTTTTTAGATGAGAATAAAACAATAACTGTCCAATATCAAAGACTCATCAAACTCCAGGGTGATAGCAGGACACCCCACCTAGTCAATCAGAAAAAATCAGGACATTCTGATGTACAGTTTCAAAATAAAAGACCTTTGAAATCTCATATATGAGCTATCATCCCTCTCTGTTTAGATGAGAATAAAACAAAAAATGTCCAGTATCAAAGACTCATCTCACTCCAGGGTGATAGCAGGACACCCCACCTAGTCACTCAGAAGAAATCAGGACATTCTGATGTAGATTTTCAAAATAAAATACCTTTGAAATCTCATATATGAGCTATCATCCCTGTTTTTAGATGAGAATAAAACAAAAACTGTCCCGTATCAAAG
Source organism: Notothenia rossii (assembly GCF_949606895.1). Taxonomy (NCBI): domain Eukaryota; kingdom Metazoa; phylum Chordata; class Actinopteri; order Perciformes; family Nototheniidae; genus Notothenia; species Notothenia rossii. Next base: position 679,538 of record NW_027640159.1, read on the forward strand.
ACTCATCTCACTCCAGGGTGATAGCAGGACACCCCATCTAGTCACTCAGAAAAAATCAGGACATTCTGATGTAGATTTTCAAAATAAAATACCTTTGAAATCTCATATATGAGCTATCATCCCTGTTTTTAGATGAGAATAAAACAAAAACTGTCCAGTATCAAAGACGCATCTCACTCCAGGGTGATAGCAGGACACGCCACCTAGTCACTCAGAAAAAATCAGGACATTCTGATGTAGATTTTCAAAATAAAATACCTTTGAAATCTCTATTGTATGAGCTATCATCCCTATTTTTAGATGAGAATAAAACAAAGACTGTCCAGTATCAAAGACGCATCTCACTCCAGGGTGATAGCAGGACACCCCACCTAGTCACTCAGAAAAAATCAGGACATTCTGATGTAGATTTTCAAAATAAAATACCTTTGAAATCTCATATATGAGCTATCATCCCTGTTTTTAGATGAGAATAAAACAAAAACTGTCCAGTATCAAAGACTCATCTGACTCCAGGGTGATAGCAGGACACCCCATCTAGTCACTCAGAAAAAATCAGGACATTCTGATGTACAGTTTCAAAATAAAAGACCTTTGAAATCTCATATATGAGCTATCATCCCTCTCTGTTTAGATGAGAATAAAACAAAAACTGTCCAGTATCAAAGACTCATCTCACTCCAGGGTGATAGCAGGACACCCCACCTAGTCACTCAGAAAAAATCAGGACATTCTGATGTAGATTTTCAAAATAAAATACCTTTGAAATCTCTATTGTATGAGCTATCATCCCTATTTTTAGATGAGAATAAAACAAAGACTGTCCAGTATCAAAGACGCATCTCACTCCAGGGTGATAGCAGGACACCCCACCTAGTCACTCAGAAAAAATCAGGACATTCTGATGTACAGTTTCAAAATAAAATACCTTTGAAATCTCATATATGAGCTATCATCCCTGTTTTTAGATGAGAATAAAACAAAAACTGTCCAGTATCAAAGACTCATCTCACTCCAGGGTGATAGCAGGACACCCCATCTAGTCACTCAGAAAAAATCAGGACATTCTGGTGTACAGTTTCAAAATAAAATACCTTTGAAGTCTCATATATGAGCTATCATCCCTGTTTTTAGATGAGAATAAAACAATAACTGTCCAATATCAAAGACTCATCAAACTCCAGGGTGATAGCAGGACACCCCACCTAGTCACTCAGAAGAAATCAGGACATTCTGATGTAGATTTTCAAAATAAAATACCTTTGAAATCTCATATATGAGCTATCATCCCTGTTTTTAGATGAGAATAAAACAAAAACTGTCCCGTATCAAAGACTCATCTCACTCCAGGGTGATAGCAGGACACCCCATCTAGTCACTCAGAAAAAATCAGGACATTCTGATGTAGATTTTCAAAATAAAATACCTTTGAAATCTCATATATGAGCTATCATCCCTGTTTTTAGATGAGAATAAAACAAAAACTGTCCAGTATCAAAGACGCATCTCACTCCAGGGTGATAGCAGGACACGCCACCTAGTCACTCAGAAAAAATCAGGACATTCTGATGTAGATTTTCAAAATAAAATACCTTTGAAATCTCTATTGTATGAGCTATCATCCCTATTTTTAGATGAGAATAAAACAAAGACTGTCCAGTATCAAAGACGCATCTCACTCCAGGGTGATAGCAGGACACCCCACCTAGTCACTCAGAAAAAATCAGGACATTCTGATGTAGATTTTCAAAATAAAATACCTTTGAAATCTCATATATGAGCTATCATCCCTGTTTTTAGATGAGAATAAAACAAAAACTGTCCAGTATCAAAGACTCATCTGACTCCAGGGTGATAGCAGGACACCCCATCTAGTCACTCAGAAAAAATCAGGACATTCTGGTGTACAGTTTCAAAATAAAATACCTTTGAAGTCTCATATATGAGCTATCATCCCTGTTTTTAGATGAGAATAAAACAATAACTGTCCAATATCAAAGACGAATCTCACTCCAGGGTGATAGCAGGACACCCCACCTAGTCACTCAGAAAAAATCAGGACATTCTGATGTACAGTTTCAAAATAAAAGACCTTTGAAATCTCATATATGAGCTATCATCCCTCTCTGTTTAGATGAGAATAAAACAAAAACTGTCCAGTATCAAAGACTCATCTCACTCCAGGGTGATAGCAGGACACCCCACCTAGTCACTCAGAAAAAATCAGGACATTCTGATGTAGATTTTCAAAATAAAATACCTTTGAAATCTCTATTGTATGAGCTATCATCCCTATTTTTAGATGAGAATAAAACAAAGACTGTCCAGTATAAAAGACGCATCTCACTCCAGGGTGATAGCAGGACACCCCACCTAGTCACTCAGAAAAAATCAGGACATTCTGATGTAGATTTTCAAAATAAAATACCTTTGAAATCTCATATATGAGCTATCATCCCTGTTTTTAGATGAGAATAAAACAAAAACTGTCCAGTATCAAAGACTCATCTCACTCCAGGGTGATAGCAGGACACCCCATCTAGTCACTCAGAAAAAATCAGGACATTCTGGTGTACAGTTTCAAAATAAAATACCTTTGAAGTCTCATATATGAGCTATCATCCCTGTTTTTAGATGAGAATAAAACAATAACTGTCCAATATCAAAGACGAATCTCACTCCAGGGTGATAGCAGGACACCCCACCTAGTCACTCAGAAAAAATCAGGACATTCTGATGTACAGTTTCAAAATAAAAGACCTTTGAAATCTCATATATGAGCTATCATCCCTCTCTGTTTAGATGAGAATAAAACAAAAACTGTCCAGTATCAAAGACTCATCTCACTCCAGGGTGATAGCAGGACACCCCACCTAGTCACTCAGAAAAAATCAGGACATTCTGATGTAGATTTTCAAAATAAAATACCTTTGAAATCTCTATTGTATGAGCTATCATCCCTATTTTTAGATGAGAATAAAACAAAGACTGTCCAGTATCAAAGACGCATCTCACTCCAGGGTGATAGCAGGACACCCCACCTAGTCACTCAGAAAAAATCAGGACATTCTGATGTAGATTTTCAAAATAAAATACCTTTGAAGTCTCATATATGAGCTATCATCCCTGTTTTTAGATGAGAATAAAACAATAACTGTCCAATATCAAAGACTCATCAAACTCCAGGGTGATAGCAGGACACCCCACCTAGTCACTCAGAAGAAATCAGGACATTCTGATGTAGATTTTCAAAATAAAATACCTTTGAAATCTCATATATGAGCTATCATCCCTGTTTTTAGATGAGAATAAAACAAAAACTGTCCCGTATCAAAGACTCATCTCACTCCAGGGTGATAGCAGGACACCCCATCTAGTCACTCAGAAAAAATCAGGACATTCTGATGTAGATTTTCAAAATAAAATACCTTTGAAATCTCATATATGAGCTATCATCCCTCTCTGTTTAGATGAGAATAAAACAAAAACTGTCCAGTATCAAAGACTCATCTCACTCCAGGGTGATAGCAGGACACCCCACCTAGTCACTCAGAAAAAATCAGGACATTCTGATGTAGATTTTCAAAATAAAATACCTTTGAAATCTCTATTGTATGAGCTATCATCCCTATTTTTAGATGAGAATAAAACAAAGACTGTCCAGTATAAAAGACGCATCTCACTCCAGGGTGATAGCAGGACACCCCACCTAGTCACTCAGAAAAAATCAGGACATTCTGATGTAGATTTTCAAAATAAAATACCTTTGAAATCTCATATATGAGCTATCATCCCTGTTTTTAGATGAGAATAAAACAAAAACTGTCCAGTATCAAAGACTCATCTCACTCCAGGGTGATAGCCATCTAGTCACTCAGAAAAAATCAGGACATTCTGGTGTACAGTTTCAAAATAAAATACCTTTGAAGTCTCATATATGAGCTATCATCCCTGTTTTTAGATGAGAATAAAACAATAACTGTCCAATATCAAAGACGAATCTCACTCCAGGGTGATAGCAGGACACCCCACCTAGTCACTCAGAAAAAATCAGGACATTCTGATGTACAGTTTCAAAATAAAAGACCTTTGAAATCTCATATATGAGCTATCATCCCTCTCTGTTTAGATGAGAATAAAACAAAAACTGTCCAGTATCAAAGACTCATCTCACTCCAGGGTGATAGCAGGACACCCCACCTAGTCACTCAGAAAAAATCAGGACATTCTGATGTAGATTTTCAAAATAAAATACCTTTGAAATCTCTATTGTATGAGCTATCATCCCTATTTTTAGATGAGAATAAAACAAAGACTGTCCAGTATCAAAGACGCATCTCACTCCAGGGTGATAGCAGGACACCCCACCTAGTCACTCAGAAAAAATCAGGACATTCTGATGTACAGTTTCAAAATAAAATACCTTTGAAGTCTCATATATGAGCTATCATCCCTGTTTTTAGATGAGAATAAAACAAAAACTGTCCAGTATCAAAGACTCATCTCACTCCAGGGTGATAGCAGGACACCCCATCTAGTCACTCAGAAAAAATCAGGACATTCTGATGTAGATTTTCAAAATAAAATACCTTTGAAATCTCATATATGAGCTATCATCCCTCTCTGTTTAGATGAGAATAAAACAAAAACTGTCCAGTATCAAAGACTCATCTCACTCCAGGGTGATAGCAGGACACCCCACCTAGTCACTCAGAAAAAATCAGGACATTCTGATGTAGATTTTCAAAATAAAATACCTTTGAAATCTCTATTGTATGAGCTATCATCCCTATTTTTAGATGAGAATAAAACAAAGACTGTCCAGTATAAAAGACGCATCTCACTCCAGGGTGATAGCAGGACACCCCACCTAGTCACTCAGAAAAAATCAGGACATTCTGATGTAGATTTTCAAAATAAAATACCTTTGAAATCTCATATATGAGCTATCATCCCTGTTTTTAGATGAGAATAAAACAAAAACTGTCCAGTATCAAAGACTCATCTCACTCCAGGGTGATAGCAGGACACCCCATCTAGTCACTCAGAAAAAATCAGGACATTCTGGTGTACAGTTTCAAAATAAAATACCTTTGAAGTCTCATATATGAGCTATCATCCCTGTTTTTAGATGAGAATAAAACAATAACTGTCCAATATCAAAGACGAATCTCACTCCAGGGTGATAGCAGGACACCCCACCTAGTCACTCAGAAAAAATCAGGACATTCTGATGTACAGTTTCAAAATAAAAGACCTTTGAAATCTCATATATGAGCTATCATCCCTCTCTGTTTAGATGAGAATAAAACAAAAACTGTCCAGTATCAAAGACTCATCTCACTCCAGGGTGATAGCAGGACACCCCACCTAGTCACTCAGAAAAAATCAGGACATTCTGATGTAGATTTTCAAAATAAAATACCTTTGAAATCTCTATTGTATGAGCTATCATCCCTATTTTTAGATGAGAATAAAACAAAGACTGTCCAGTATAAAAGACGCATCTAACTCCAGGGTGATAGCAGGACACCCCACCTAGTCACTCAGAAAAAATCAGGACATTCTGATGTAGATTTTCAAAATAAAATACCTTTGAAATCTCATATATGAGCTATCATCCCTGTTTTTAGATGAGAATAAAACAAAAACTGTCCAGTATCAAAGACTCATCTCACTCCAGGGTGATAGCAGGACACCCCATCTAGTCACTCAGAAAAAATCAGGACATTCTGGTGTACAGTTTCAAAATAAAATACCTTTGAAGTCTCATATATGAGCTATCATCCCTGTTTTTAGATGAGAATAAAACAATAACTGTCCAATATCAAAGACGAATCTCACTCCAGGGTGATAGCAGGACACACCACCTAGTCACTCAGAAAAAATCAGGACATTCTGATGTACAGTTTCAAAATAAAAGACCTTTGAAATCTCATATATGAGCTATCATCCCTCTCTGTTTAGATGAGAATAAAACAAAAACTGTCCAGTATCAAAGACTCATCTCACTCCAGGGTGATAGCAGGACACCCCACCTAGTCACTCAGAAAAAATCAGGACATTCTGATGTAGATTTTCAAAATAAAATACCTTTGAAATCTCTATTGTATGAGCTATCATCCCTATTTTTAGATGAGAATAAAACAAAGACTGTCCAGTATCAAAGACGCATCTCACTCCAGGGTGATAGCAGGACACCCCACCTAGTCACTCAGAAAAAATCAGGACATTCTGATGTAGATTTTCAAAATAAAATACCTTTGAAATCTCATATATGAGCTATCATCCCTGTTTTTAGATGAGAATAAAACAAAAACTGTCCAGTATCAAAGACTCATCTCACTCCAGGGTGATAGCAGGACACCCCATCTAGTCACTCAGAAAAAATCAGGACATTCTGGTGTACAGTTTCAAAATAAAATACCTTTGAAGTCTCATATATGAGCTATCATCCCTGTTTTTAGATGAGAATAAAACAATAACTGTCCAATATCAAAGACTCATCAAACTCCAGGGTGATAGCAGGACACCCCACCTAGTCACTCAGAAGAAATCAGGACATTCTGATGTAGATTTTCAAAATAAAATACCTTTGAAATCTCATATATGAGCTATCATCCCTGTTTTTAGATGAGAATAAAACAAAAACTGTCCCGTATCAAAGACTCATCTCACTCCAGGGTGATAGCAGGACACCCCATCTAGTCACTCAGAAAAAATCAGGACATTCTGATGTAGATTTTCAAAATAAAATACCTTTGAAATCTCATATATGAGCTATCATCCCTCTCTGTTTAGATGAGAATAAAACAAAAACTGTCCAGTATCAAAGACTCATCTCACTCCAGGGTGATAGCAGGACACCCCACCTAGTCACTCAGAAAAAATCAGGACATTCTGATGTAGATTTTCAAAATAAAATACCTTTGAAATCTCTATTGTATGAGCTATCATCCCTATTTTTAGATGAGAATAAAACAAAGACTGTCCAGTATAAAAGACGCATCTCACTCCAGGGTGATAGCAGGACACCCCACCTAGTCACTCAGAAAAAATCAGGACATTCTGATGTAGATTTTCAAAATAAAATACCTTTGAAATCTCATATATGAGCTATCATCCCTGTTTTTAGATGAGAATAAAACAAAAACTGTCCAGTATCAAAGACTCATCTCACTCCAGGGTGATAGCAGGACACCCCATCTAGTCACTCAGAAAAAATCAGGACATTCTGGTGTACAGTTTCAAAATAAAATACCTTTGAAGTCTCATATATGAGCTATCATCCCTGTTTTTAGATGAGAATAAAACAATAACTGTCCAATATCAAAGACGAATCTCACTCCAGGGTGATAGCAGGACACCCCACCTAGTCACTCAGAAAAAATCAGGACATTCTGATGTACAGTTTCAAAATAAAAGACCTTTGAAATCTCATATATGAGCTATCATCCCTCTCTGTTTAGATGAGAATAAAACAAAAACTGTCCAGTATCAAAGACTCATCTCACTCCAGGGTGATAGCAGGACACCCCACCTAGTCACTCAGAAAAAATCAGGACATTCTGATGTAGATTTTCAAAATAAAATACCTTTGAAATCTCTATTGTATGAGCTATCATCCCTATTTTTAGATGAGAATAAAACAAAGACTGTCCAGTATCAAAGACGCATCTCACTCCAGGGTGATAGCAGGACACCCCACCTAGTCACTCAGAAAAAATCAGGACATTCTGATGTACAGTTTCAAAATAAAATACCTTTGAAGTCTCATATATGAGCTATCATCCCTGTTTTTAGATGAGAATAAAACAAAAACTGTCCAGTATCAAAGACTCATCTCACTCCAGGGTGATAGCAGGACACCCCACCTAGTCACTCAGAAAAAATCAGGACATTCTGATGTAGATTTTCAAAATAAAATACCTTTGAAATCTCATATATGAGCTATCATCCCTGTTTTTAGATGAGAATAAAACAAAAACTGTCCCTTATCAAAGACTCATCTCACTCCAGGGTGATATCAGGACACCCCATCTAGTCACTCAGAAAAAATCAGGACATTCTGGTGTACAGTTTCAAAATAAAATACCTTTGAAGTCTCATATATGAGCTATCATCCCTGTTTTTAGATGAGAATAAAACAATAACTGTCCAATATCAAAGACTCATCAAACTCCAGGGTGATAGCAGGACACCCCACCTAGTCACTCAGAAAAAATCAGGACATTCTGATGTACAGTTTCAAAATAAAAGACCTTTGAAATCTCATATATGAGCTATCATCCCTCTCTGTTTAGATGAGAATAAAACAAAAACTGTCCAGTATCAAAGACTCATCTCACTCCAGGGTGATAGCAGGACACCCCACCTAGTCACTCAGAAAAAATCAGGACATTCTGATGTAGATTTTCAAAATAAAATACCTTTGAAATCTCTATTGTATGAGCTATCATCCCTATTTTTAGATGAGAATAAAACAAAGACTGTCCAGTATCAAAGACGCATCTCACTCCAGGGTGATAGCAGGACACCCCACCTAGTCACTCAGAAAAAAATCAGGACATTCTGATGTAGATTTTCAAAATAAAATACCTTTGAAATCTCATATATGAGCTATCATCCCTGTTTTTAGATGAGAATAAAACAAAAACTGTCCAGTATCAAAGACTCATCTCACTCCAGGGTGATAGCAGGACACCCCATCTAGTCACTCAGAAAAAATCAGGACATTCTGGTGTAGATTTTCAAAATAAAATACCTTTGAAATCTCATATATGAGCTATCATCCCTGTTTTTAGATGAGAATAAAACAAAAACTGTCCCGTATCAAAGACTCATCTCACTCCAGGGTGATAGCAGGACACCCCATCTAGTCACTCAGAAAAAATCAGGACATTCTGATGTAGATTTTCAAAATAAAATACCTTTGAAATCTCATATATGAGCTATCATCCCTGTTTTTAGATGAGAATAAAACAAAAACTGTCCAGTATCAAAGACGCATCTCACTCCAGGGTGATAGCAGGACACGCCACCTAGTCACTCAGAAAAAATCAGGACATTCTGGTGTACAGTTTCAAAATAAAAGACCTTTGAAATCTCATATATGAGCTATCATCCCTCTCTGTTTAGATGAGAATAAAACAAAAACTGTCCAGTATCAAAGACTCATCTCACTCCAGGGTGATAGCAGGACACCCCACCTAGTCACTCAGAAAAAATCAGGACATTCTGATGTAGAGTTTCAAAATAAAATACCTTTGAAATCTCTATTGTATGAGCTATCATCCCTGTTTTTAGATGAGAATAAAACAAAAACTGTCCCGTATCAAAGACTCATCTCACTCCAGGGTGATAGCAGGACACCCCATCTAGTCACTCAGAAAAAATCAGGACATTCTGGTGTACAGTTTCAAAATAAAATACCTTTGAAGTCTCATATATGAGCTATCATCCCTGTTTTTAGATGAGAATAAAACAAAAACTGTCCAGTATCAAAGACGCATCTCACTCCAGGGTGATAGCAGGACACGCCACCTAGTCACTCAGAAAAAATCAGGACATTCTGATGTAGATTTTCAAAATAAAATACCTTTGAAATCTCTATTGTATGAGCTATCATCCCTATTTTTAGATGAGAATAAAACAAAGACTGTCCAGTATCAAAGACGCATCTCACTCCAGGGTGATAGCAGGACACCCCACCTAGTCACTCAGAAAAAATCAGGACATTCTGATGTAGATTTTCAAAATAAAATACCTTTGAAATCTCATATATGAGCTATCATCCCTGTTTTTAGATGAGAATAAAACAAAAACTGTCCAGTATCAAAGACTCATCTGACTCCAGGGTGATAGCAGGACACCCCATCTAGTCACTCAGAAAAAATCAGGACATTCTGATGTACAGTTTCAAAATAAAAGACCTTTGAAATCTCATATATGAGCTATCATCCCTCTCTGTTTAGATGAGAATAAAACAAAAACTGTCCAGTATCAAAGACTCATCTCACTCCAGGGTGATAGCAGGACACCCCACCTAGTCACTCAGAAAAAATCAGGACATTCTGATGTAGATTTTCAAAATAAAATACCTTTGAAATCTCTATTGTATGAGCTATCATCCCTATTTTTAGATGAGAATAAAACAAAGACTGTCCAGTATCAAAGACGCATCTCACTCCAGGGTGATAGCAGGACACCCCACCTAGTCACTCAGAAAAAATCAGGACATTCTGATGTAGATTTTCAAAATAAAATACCTTTGAAATCTCATATATGAGCTATCATCCCTGTTTTTAGATGAGAATAAAACAAAAACTGTCCAGTATCAAAGACTCATCTCACTCCAGGGTGATAGCAGGACACCCCATCTAGTCACTCAGAAAAAATCAGGACATTCTGGTGTACAGTTTCAAAATAAAATACCTTTGAAGTCTCATATATGAGCTATCATCCCTGTTTTTAGATGAGAATAAAACAATAACTGTCCAATATCAAAGACTCATCAAACTCCAGGGTGATAGCAGGACACCCCACCTAGTCACTCAGAAGAAATCAGGACATTCTGATGTAGATTTTCAAAATAAAATACCTTTGAAATCTCATATATGAGCTATCATCCCTGTTTTTAGATGAGAATAAAACAAAAACTGTCCCGTATCAAAGACTCATCTCACTCCAGGGTGATAGCAGGACACCCCATCTAGTCACTCAGAAAAAATCAGGACATTCTGATGTAGATTTTCAAAATAAAATACCTTTGAAATCTCATATATGAGCTATCATCCCTGTTTTTAGATGAGAATAAAACAAAAACTGTCCAGTATCAAAGACGCATCTCACTCCAGGGTGATAGCAGGACACGCCACCTAGTCACTCAGAAAAAATCAGGACATTCTGATGTAGATTTTCAAAATAAAATACCTTTGAAATCTCTATTGTATGAGCTATCATCCCTATTTTTAGATGAGAATAAAACAAAGACTGTCCAGTATCAAAGACGCATCTCACTCCAGGGTGATAGCAGGACACCCCACCTAGTCACTCAGAAAAAATCAGGACATTCTGATGTAGATTTTCAAAATAAAATACCTTTGAAATCTCATATATGAGCTATCATCCCTGTTTTTAGATGAGAATAAAACAAAAACTGTCCAGTATCAAAGACTCATCTGACTCCAGGGTGATAGCAGGACACCCCATCTAGTCACTCAGAAAAAATCAGGACATTCTGGTGTACAGTTTGAAAATAAAATACCTTTGAAGTCTCATATATGAGCTATCATCCCTGTTTTTAGATGAGAATAAAACAATAACTGTCCAATATCAAAGACGAATCTCACTCCAGGGTGATAGCAGGACACCCCACCTAGTCACTCAGAAAAAATCAGGACATTCTGATGTACAGTTTCAAAATAAAAGACCTTTGAAATCTCATATATGAGCTATCATCCCTCTCTGTTTAGATGAGAATAAAACAAAAACTGTCCAGTATCAAAGACTCATCTCACTCCAGGGTGATAGCAGGACACCCCACCTAGTCACTCAGAAAAAATCAGGACATTCTGATGTAGATTTTCAAAATAAAATACCTTTGAAATCTCTATTGTATGAGCTATCATCCCTATTTTTAGATGAGAATAAAACAAAGACTGTCCAGTATAAAAGACGCATCTCACTCCAGGGTGATAGCAGGACACCCCACCTAGTCACTCAGAAAAAATCAGGACATTCTGATGTAGATTTTCAAAATAAAATACCTTTGAAATCTCATATATGAGCTATCATCCCTGTTTTTAGATGAGAATAAAACAAAAACTGTCCAGTATCAAAGACTCATCTCACTCCAGGGTGATAGCAGGACACCCCATCTAGTCACTCAGAAAAAATCAGGACATTCTGGTGTACAGTTTCAAAATAAAATACCTTTGAAGTCTCATATATGAGCTATCATCCCTGTTTTTAGATGAGAATAAAACAATAACTGTCCAATATTAAAGACGAATCTCACTCCAGGGTGATAGCAGGACACCCCACCTAGTCACTCAGAAAAAATCAGGACATTCTGATGTACAGTTTCAAAATAAAAGACCTTTGAAATCTCATATATGAGCTATCATCCCTCTCTGTTTAGATGAGAATAAAACAAAAACTGTCCAGTATCAAAGACTCATCTCACTCCAGGGTGATAGCAGGACACCCCACCTAGTCACTCAGAAAAAATCAGGACATTCTGATGTAGATTTTCAAAATAAAATACCTTTGAAATCTCTATTGTATGAGCTATCATCCCTATTTTTAGATGAGAATAAAACAAAGACTGTCCAGTATCAAAGACGCATCTCACTCCAGGGTGATAGCAGGACACCCCACCTAGTCACTCAGAAAAAATCAGGACATTCTGATGTAGATTTTCAAAATAAAATACCTTTGAAATCTCATATATGAGCTATCATCCCTGTTTTTAGATGAGAATAAAACAAAAACTGTCCAGTATCAAAGACTCATCTCACTCCAGGGTGATAGCAGGACACCCCATCTAGTCACTCAGAAAAAATCAGGACATTCTGGTGTACAGTTTCAAAATAAAATACCTTTGAAGTCTCATATATGAGCTATCATCCCTGTTTTTAGATGAGAATAAAACAATAACTGTCCAATATCAAAGACTCATCAAACTCCAGGGTGATAGCAGGACACCCCACCTAGTCACTCAGAAGAAATCAGGACATTCTGATGTAGATTTTCAAAATAAAATACCTTTGAAATCTCATATATGAGCTATCATCCCTGTTTTTAGATGAGAATAAAACAAAAACTGTCCCGTATCAAAGACTCATCTCACTCCAGGGTGATAGCAGGACACCCCATCTAGTCACTCAGAAAAAATCAGGACATTCTGATGTAGATTTTCAAAATAAAATACCTTTGAAATCTCATATATGAGCTATCATCCCTCTCTGTTTAGATGAGAATAAAACAAAAACTGTCCAGTATCAAAGACTCATCTCACTCCAGGGTGATAGCAGGACACCCCACCTAGTCACTCAGAAAAAATCAGGACATTCTGATGTAGATTTTCAAAATAAAATACCTTTGAAATCTCTATTGTATGAGCTATCATCCCTATTTTTAGATGAGAATAAAACAAAGACTGTCCAGTATAAAAGACGCATCTCACTCCAGGGTGATAGCAGGACACCCCACCTAGTCACTCAGAAAAAATCAGGACATTCTGATGTAGATTTTCAAAATAAAATACCTTTGAAATCTCATATATGAGCTATCATCCCTGTTTTTAGATGAGAATAAAACAAAAACTGTCCAGTATCAAAGACTCATCTCACTCCAGGGTGATAGCAGGACACCCCATCTAGTCACTCAGAAAAAATCAGGACATTCTGGTGTACAGTTTCAAAATAAAATACCTTTGAAGTCTCATATATGAGCTATCATCCCTGTTTTTAGATGAGAATAAAACAATAACTGTCCAATATCAAAGACGAATCTCACTCCAGGGTGATAGCAGGACACCCCACCTAGTCACTCAGAAAAAATCAGGACATTCTGATGTACAGTTTCAAAATAAAAGACCTTTGAAATCTCATATATGAGCTATCATCCCTCTCTGTTTAGATGAGAATAAAACAAAAACTGTCCAGTATCAAAGACTCATCTCACTCCAGGGTGATAGCAGGACACCCCACCTAGTCACTCAGAAAAAATCAGGACATTCTGATGTAGATTTTCAAAATAAAATACCTTTGAAATCTCTATTGTATGAGCTATCATCCCTATTTTTAGATGAGAATAAAACAAAGACTGTCCAGTATCAAAGACGCATCTCACTCCAGGGTGATAGCAGGACACCCCACCTAGTCACTCAGAAAAAATCAGGACATTCTGATGTACAGTTTCAAAATAAAATACCTTTGAAGTCTCATATATGAGCTATCATCCCTGTTTTTAGATGAGAATAAAACAAAAACTGTCCAGTATCAAAGACTCATCTCACTCCAGGGTGATAGCAGGACACCCCACCTAGTCACTCAGAAAAAATCAGGACATTCTGATGTAGATTTTCAAAATAAAATACCTTTTAAATCTCCATTGTATGAGCTATCATCCCTATTTTTAGATGAGAATAAAACAAAAACTGTCCAGTATCTAAGACGAATCTCACTCCAGGGTGATAGCAGGACACCCCACCTAGTCACTCAGAAAAAATCAGGACATTCTGATGTAGATTTTCAAAATAAAATACCTTTGAAATCTCATATATGAGCTATCATCCCTGTTTTTAGATGAGAATAAAACAAAAACTGTCCCGTATCAAAGACTCATCTCACTCCAGGGTGATAGCAGGACACCCCATCTAGTCACTCAGAAAAAATCAGGACATTCTGGTGTACAGTTTCAAAATAAAATACCTTTGAAGTCTCATATATGAGCTATCATCCCTGTTTTTAGATGAGAATAAAACAATAACTGTCCAATATCAAAGACTCATCAAACTCCAGGGTGATAGCAGGACACCCCACCTAGTCACTCAGAAAAAATCAGGACATTCTGATGTAGATTTTCAAAATAAAATACCTTTGAAATCTCATATATGAGCTATCATCCCTGTTTTTAGATGAGAATAAAACAAAAACTGTCCCTTATCAAAGACTCATCTCACTCCAGGGTGATATCAGGACACCCCATCTAGTCACTCAGAAAAAATCAGGACATTCTGGTGTACAGTTTCAAAATAAAATACCTTTGAAGTCTCATATATGAGCTATCATCCCTGTTTTTAGATGAGAATAAAACAATAACTGTCCAATATCAAAGACTCATCAAACTCCAGGGTGATAGCAGGACACCCCACCTAGTCACTCAGAAAAAATCAGGACATTCTGATGTACAGTTTCAAAATAAAAGACCTTTGAAATCTCATATATGAGCTATCATCCCTCTCTGTTTAGATGAGAATAAAACAAAAACTGTCCAGTATCAAAGACTCATCTCACTCCAGGGTGATAGCAGGACACCCCACCTAGTCACTCAGAAAAAATCAGGACATTCTGATGTAGATTTTCAAAATAAAATACCTTTTAAATCTCCATTGTATGAGCTATCATCCCTATTTTTAGATGAGAATAAAACAAAAACTGTCCAGTATCTAAGACGAATCTCACTCCAGGGTGATAGCAGGACACCCCACCTAGTCACTCAGAAAAAATCAGGACATTCTGATGTAGATTTTCAAAATAAAATACCTTTGAAATCTCATATATGAGCTATCATCCCTGTTTTTAGATGAGAATAAAACAAAAACTGTCCCGTATCAAAGACTCATCTCACTCCAGGGTGATAGCAGGACACCCCATCTAGTCACTCAGAAAAAATCAGGACATTCTGATGTAGATTTTCAAAATAAAATACCTTTGAAATCTCATATATGAGCTATCATCCCTGTTTTTAGATGAGAATAAAACAAAAACTGTCCAGTATCAAAGACGCATCTCACTCCAGGGTGATAGCAGGACACGCCACCTAGTCACTCAGAAAAAATCAGGACATTCTGGTGTACAGTTTCAAAATAAAAGACCTTTGAAATCTCATATATGAGCTATCATCCCTCTCTGTTTAGATGAGAATAAAACAAAAACTGTCCAGTATCAAAGACTCATCTCACTCCAGGGTGATAGCAGGACACCCCACCTAGTCACTCAGAAAAAATCAGGACATTCTGATGTAGAGTTTCAAAATAAAATACCTTTGAAATCTCTATTGTATGAGCTATCATCCCTGTTTTTAGATGAGAATAAAACAAAAACTGTCCCGTATCAAAGACTCATCTCACTCCAGGGTGATAGCAGGACACCCCATCTAGTCACTCAGAAAAAATCAGGACATTCTGGTGTACAGTTTCAAAATAAAATACCTTTGAAGTCTCATATATGAGCTATCATCCCTGTTTTTAGATGAGAATAAAACAATAACTGTCCAATATCAAAGACTCATCTCACTCCAGGGTGATAGCAGGACACCCCACCTAGTCACTCAGAAAAAATCAGGACATTCTGATGTAGATTTTCAAAATAAAATACCTTTTAAATCTCCATTGTATGAGCTATCATCCCTATTTTTAGATGAGAATAAAACAAAAACTGTCCAGTATCTAAGACGAATCTCACTCCAGGGTGATAGCAGGACACCCCACCTAGTCACTCAGAAAAAATCAGGACATTCTGATTTAGATTTTCAAAATAAAATACCTTTGAAATCTCATATATGAGCTATCATCCCTGTTTTTAGATGAGAATAAAACAAAAACTGTCCCGTATCAAAGACTCATCTCACTCCAGGGTGATAGCAGGACACCCCATCTAGTCACTCAGAAAAAATCAGGACATTCTGGTGTACAGTTTCAAAATAAAATACCTTTGAAGTCTCATATATGAGCTATCATCCCTGTTTTTAGATGAGAATAAAACAATAACTGTCCAATATCAAAGACGAATCTCACTCCAGGGTGATAGCAGGACACCCCACCTAGTCACTCAGAAAAAATCAGGACATTCTGATGTAGATTTTCAAAATAAAATACCTTTGAAATCTCTATTGTATGAGCTATCATCCCTGTTTTTAGATGAGAATAAAACAAAAACTGTCCCGTATCAAAGACTCATCTCACTCCAGGGTGATAGCAGGACACCCCACCTAGTCACTCAGAAAAAATCAGGACATTCTGATGTAGATTTTCAAAATAAAATACCTTTGAAATCTCTATTGTATGAGCTATCATCCCTATTTTTAGATGAGAATAAAACAAAGACTGTCCAGTATCAAAGACGCATCTCACTCCAGGGTGATAGCAGGACACCCCACCTAGTCACTCAGAAAAAATCAGGACATTCTGATGTAGATTTTCAAAATAAAATACCTTTGAAATCTCATATATGAGCTATCATCCCTGTTTTTAGATGAGAATAAAACAAAAACTGTCCAGTATCAAAGACGCATCTCACTCCAGGGTGATAGCAGGACACCCCACCTAGTCACTCAGAAAAAATCAGGACATTCTGGTGTACAGTTTCAAAATAAAATACCTTTGAAGTCTCATATATGAGCTATCATCCCTGTTTTTAGATGAGAATAAAACAATAACTGTCCAATATCAAAGACTCATCAAACTCCAGGGTGATAGCAGGACACCCCACCTAGTCACTCAGAAAAAATCAGGACATTCTGATGTACAGTTTCAAAATAAAAGACCTTTGAAATCTCATATATGAACTATCATCCCTCTCTGTTTAGATGAGAATAAAACAAATACTGTCCAGTATCAAAGACTCATCTCACTCCAGGGTGATAGCAGGACACCCCACCTAGTCACTCAGAAAAAATCAGGACATTCTGATGTAGATTTTCAAAATAAAATACCTTTTAAATCTCCATTGTATGAGCTATCATCCCTATTTTTAGATGAGAATAAAACAAAAACTGTCCAGTATCTAAGACGAATCTCACTCCAGGGTGATAGCAGGACACCCCACCTAGTCACTCAGAAAAAATCAGGACATTCTGATGTAGATTTTCAAAATAAAATACCTTTGAAATCTCATATATGAGCTATCATCCCTGTTTTTAGATGAGAATAAAACAAAAACTGTCCCGTATCAAAGACTCATCTCACTCCAGGGTGATAGCAGGACACCCCATCTAGTCACTCAGAAAAATTCAGGACATTCTGGTGTACAGTTTCAAAATAAAATACCTTTGAAGTCTCATATATGAGCTATCATCCCTGTTTTTAGATGAGAATAAAACAATAACTGTCCAATATCAAAGACGAATCTCACTCCAGGGTGATAGCAGGACACCCCACCTAGTCACTCAGAAAAAATCAGGACATTCTGATGTACAGTTTCAAAATAAAAGACCTTTGAAATCTCATATATGAGCTATCATCCCTCTCTGTTTAGATGAGAATAAAACAAAAACTGTCCAGTATCAAAGACTCATCTCACTCCAGGGTGATAGCAGGACACCCCACCTAGTCACTCAGAAAAAATCAGGACATTCTGATGTAGATTTTCAAAATAAAATACCTTTGAAATCTCTATTGTATGAGCTATCATCCCTATTTTTAGATGAGAATAAAACAAAGACTGTCCAGTATCAAAGACGCATCTCACACCAGGGTGATAGCAGGACACCCCACCTAGTCACTCAGAAAAAATCAGGACATTCTGATGTAGATTTTCAAAATAAAATACCTTTGAAATCTCATATATGAGCTATCATCCCTGTTTTTAGATGAGAATAAAACAAAAACTGTCCAGTATCAAAGACGCATCTCACTCCAGGGTGATAGCAGGACACCCCACCTAGTCACTCAGAAAAAATCAGGACATTCTGATGTAGAGTTTCAAAATAAAATACCTTTGAAATCTCTATTGTATGAGCTATCATCCCTGTTTTTAGATGAGAATAAAACAATAACTGTCCCGTATCAAAGACTCATCTCACTCCAGGGTGATAGCAGGACACCCCATCTAGTCACTCAGAAAAAATCAGGACATTCTGGTGTACAGTTTCAAAATAAAATACCTTTGAAGTCTCATATATGAGCTATCATCCCTGTTTTTAGATGAGAATAAAACAATAACTGTCCAATATCAAAGACTCATCAAACTCCAGGGTGATAGCAGGACACCCCACCTAGTCACTCAGAAAAAATCAGGACATTCTGATGTAGATTTTCAAAATAAAATACCTTTGAAATCTCATATATGAGCTATCATCCCTGTTTTTAGATGAGAATAAAACAAAAACTGTCCCGTATCAAAGACTCATCTCACTCCAGGGTGATAGCAGGACACCCCATCTAGTCACTCAGAAAAAATCAGGACATTCTGGTGTACAGTTTCAAAATAAAATACCTTTGAAGTCTCATATATGAGCTATCATCCCTGTTTTTAGATGAGAATAAAACAATAACTGTCCAATATCAAAGACTCATCAAACTCCAGGGTGATAGCAGGACACCCCACCTAGTCACTCAGAAAAAATCAGGACATTCTGATGTACAGTTTCAAAATAAAAGACCTTTGAAATCTCATATATGAGCTATCATCCCTCTCTGTTTAGATGAGAATAAAACAAAAACTGTCCAGTATCAAAGACTCATCTCACTCCAGGGTGATAGCAGGACACCCCACCTAGTCACTCAGAAAAAATCAGGACATTCTGATGTAGATTTTCAAAATAAAATACCTTTTAAATCTCCATTGTATGAGCTATCATCCCTATTTTTAGATGAGAATAAAACAAAAACTGTATAGTATCTAAGACGAATCTCACTCCAGGGTGATAGCAGGACACCCCACCTAGTCACTCAGAAAAAATCAGGACATTCTGATGTAGATTTTCAAAATAAAATACCTTTGAAATCTCATATATGAGCTATCATCCCTGTTTTTAGATGAGAATAAAACAAAAACTGTCCCGTATCAAAGACTCATCTCACTCCAGGGTGATAGCAGGACACCCCACCTAGTCACTCAGAAAAAATCAGGACATTCTGATGTAGAGTTTCAAAATAAAATACCTTTGAAATCTCTATTGTATGAGCTATCATGCCTGTTTTTAGATGAGAATAAAACAATAACTGTCCAATATCAAAGACTCATCAAACTCCAGGGTGATAGCAGGACACCCCACCTAGTCACTCAGAAAAAATCAGGACATTCTGATGTAGATTTTCAAAATAAAATACCTTTGAAATCTCATATATGAGCTATCATCCCTGTTTTTAGATGAGAATAAAACAAAAACTGTCCAGTATCAAAGACTTATCCCACTCCAGGGTGATAGCAGGACACCCCACCTAGTCACTCAGAAAAAATCAGGACATTCTGATGTAGATTTTCAAAATAAAATACCTTTGAAATCTCTATTGTATGAGCTATCATCCCTATTTTTAGATGAGAATAAAACAAAGACTGTCCAGTATCAAAGACGCATCTCACTCCAGGGTGATAGCAGGACACCCCACCTAGTCACTCAGAAAAAAATCAGGACATTCTGATGTAGATTTTCAAAATAAAATACCTTTGAAATCTCATATATGAGCTATCATCCCTGTTTTTAGATGAGAATAAAACAAAAACTGTCCAGTATCAAAGACTCATCTCACTCCAGGGTGATAGCAGGACACCCCATCTAGTCACTCAGAAAAAATCAGGACATTCTGGTTTACAGTTTCAAAATAAAATACCTTTGAAATCTCATATATGAGCCATCATCCCTGTTTTTAGATGAGAATAAAACAATAACTGTCCAATATCAAAGACTCATCAAACTCCAGGACACCCCACCTAGTCACTCAGAAAAAATCAGGACATTCTGATGTAGAGTTTCAAAATAAAATACCTTTGAAATCTCTATTGTATGAGCTATCATCCCTGTTTTTAGATGAGAATAAAACAAAAACTGTCCCGTATCAAAGACTCATCTCACTCCAGGGTGATAGCAGGACACCCCGTCTAGTCACTCAGAAAAAATCAGGACATTCTGGTGTACAGTTTCAAAATAAAATACCTTTGAAGTCTCATATATGAGCTATCATCCCTGTTTTTAGATGAGAATAAAACAATAACTGTCCAATATCAAAGACTCATCTCACTCCAGGGTGATAGCAGGACACCCCACCTAGTCACTCAGAAAAAATCAGGACATTCTGATGTAGATTTTCAAAATAAAATACCTTTTAAATCTCCATTGTATGAGCTATCATCCCTATTTTTAGATGAGAATAAAACAAAAACTGTCCAGTATCTAAGACGAATCTCACTCCAGGGTGATAGCAGGACACCCCACCTAGTCACTCAGAAAAAATCAGGACATTCTGATTTAGATTTTCAAAATAAAATACCTTTGAAATCTCATATATGAGCTATCATCCCTGTTTTTAGATGAGAATAAAACAAAAACTGTCCCGTATCAAAGACTCATCTCACTCCAGGGTGATAGCAGGACACCCCATCTAGTCACTCAGAAAAAATCAGGACATTCTGGTGTACAGTTTCAAAATAAAATACCTTTGAAGTCTCATATATGAGCTATCATCCCTGTTTTTAGATGAGAATAAAACAATAACTGTCCAATATCAAAGACGAATCTCACTCCAGGGTGATAGCAGGACACCCCACCTAGTCACTCAGAAAAAATCAGGACATTCTGATGTAGATTTTCAAAATAAAATACCTTTGAAATCTCTATTGTATGAGCTATCATCCCTGTTTTTAGATGAGAATAAAACAAAAACTGTCCCGTATCAAAGACTCATCTCACTCCAGGGTGATAGCAGGACACCCCACCTAGTCACTCAGAAAAAATCAGGACATTCTGATGTAGATTTTCAAAATAAAATACCTTTGAAATCTCTATTGTATGAGCTATCATCCCTATTTTTAGATGAGAATAAAACAAAGACTGTCCAGTATCAAAGACGCATCTCACTCCAGGGTGATAGCAGGACACCCCACCTAGTCACTCAGAAAAAATCAGGACATTCTGATGTAGATTTTCAAAATAAAATACCTTTGAAATCTCATATATGAGCTATCATCCCTGTTTTTAGATGAGAATAAAACAAAAACTGTCCAGTATCAAAGACGCATCTCACTCCAGGGTGATAGCAGGACACCCCACCTAGTCACTCAGAAAAAATCAGGACATTCTGGTGTACAGTTTCAAAATAAAATACCTTTGAAGTCTCATATATGAGCTATCATCCCTGTTTTTAGATGAGAATAAAACAATAACTGTCCAATATCAAAGACTCATCAAACTCCAGGGTGATAGCAGGACACCCCACCTAGTCACTCAGAAAAAATCAGGACATTCTGATGTAGATTTTCAAAATAAAATACCTTTGAAATCTCAAATATGAGCTATCATCCCTGTTTTTAGATGAGAATAAAACAAAAACTGTCCCGTATCAAAGACTCATCTCACTCCAGGGTGATAGCAGGACACCCCATCTAGTCACTCAGAAAAAATCAGGACATTCTGGTGTACAGTTTCAAAATAAAATACCTTTGAAGTCTCATATATGAGCTATCATCCCTGTTTTTAGATGAGAATAAAACAATAACTGTCCAATATCAAAGACTCATCAAACTCCAGGGTGATAGCAGGACACCCCACCTAGTCACTCAGAAAAAATCAGGACATTCTGATGTACAGTTTCAAAATAAAAGACCTTTGAAATCTCATATATGAGCTATCATCCCTCTCTGTTTAGATGAGAATAAAACAAAAACTGTCCAGTATCAAAGACTCATCTCACTCCAGGGTGATAGCAGGACACCCCACCTAGTCACTCAGAAAAAATCAGGACATTCTGATGTAGATTTTCAAAATAAAATACCTTTTAAATCTCCATTGTATGAGCTATCATCCCTCTCTGTTTAGATGAGAATAAAACAAAAACTGTCCAGTATCAAAGACTCATCTCACTCCAGGGTGATAGCAGGACACCCCACCTAGTCACTCAGAAAAAATCAGGACATTCTGATGTAGATTTTCAAAATAAAATACCTTTGAAATCTCATATATGAGCTATCATCCCTGTTTTTAGATGAGAATAAAACAAAAACTGTCCCGTATCAAAGACTCATCTCACTCCAGGGTGATAGCAGGACACCCCACCTAGTCACTCAGAAAAAATCAGGACATTCTGATGTAGATTTTCAAAATAAAATACCTTTGAAATCTCTATTGTATGAGCTATCATGCCTGTTTTTAGATGAGAATAAAACAATAACTGTCCAATATCAAAGACTCATCAAACTCCAGGGTGATAGCAGGACACCCCACCTAGTCACTCAGAAAAAATCAGGACATTCTGATGTAGATTTTCAAAATAAAATACCTTTGAAATCTCATATATGAGCTATCATCCCTGTTTTTAGATGAGAATAAAACAAAAACTGTCCAGTATCAAAGACTTATCTCACTCCAGGGTGATAGCAGGACACCCCACCTAGTCACTCAGAAAAAATCAGGACATTCTGATGTAGATTTTCAAAATAAAATACCTTTGAAATCTCTATTGTATGAGCTATCATCCCTATTTTTAGATGAGAATAAAACAAAGACTGTCCAGTATCAAAGACGCATCTCACTCCAGGGTGATAGCAGGACACCCCACCTAGTCACTCAGAAAAAAATCAGGACATTCTGATGTAGATTTTCAAAATAAAATACCTTTGAAATCTCATATATGAGCTATCATCCCTGTTTTTAGATGAGAATAAAACAAAAACTGTCCCTTATCAAAGACTCATCTCACTCCAGGGTGATATCAGGACACCCCATCTAGTCACTCAGAAAAAATCAGGACATTCTGGTGTACAGTTTCAAAATAAAATACCTTTGAAGTCTCATATATGAGCTATCATCCCTGTTTTTAGATGAGAATAAAACAATAACTGTCCAATATCAAAGACTCATCAAACTCCAGGGTGATAGCAGGACACCCCACCTAGTCACTCAGAAAAAATCAGGACATTCTGATGTACAGTTTCAAAATAAAAGACCTTTGAAATCTCATATATGAGCTATCATCCCTCTCTGTTTAGATGAGAATAAAACAAAAACTGTCCAGTATCAAAGACTCATCTCACTCCAGGGTGATAGCAGGACACCCCACCTAGTCACTCAGAAAAAATCAGGACATTCTGATGTAGATTTTCAAAATAAAATACCTTTTAAATCTCCATTGTATGAGCTATCATCCCTATTTTTAGATGAGAATAAAACAAAAACTGTCCAGTATCTAAGACGAATCTCACTCCAGGGTGATAGCAGGACACCCCACCTAGTCACTCAGAAAAAATCAGGACATTCTGATGTAGATTTTCAAAATAAAATACCTTTGAAATCTCATATATGAGCTATCATCCCTGTTTTTAGATGAGAATAAAACAAAAACTGTCCCATATCAAAGACTCATCTCACTCCAGGGTGATAGCAGGACACCCCACCTAGTCACTCAGAAAAAATCAGGACATTCTGATGTACAGTTTCAAAATAAAAGACCTTTGAAATCTCAAATATGAGCTATCATCCCTCTCTGTTTAGATGAGAATAAAACAAAAACTGTCCAGTATCAAAGACTTATCTCACTCCAGGGTGATAGCAGGACACCCCACCTAGTCACTCAGAAAAAATCAGGACATTCTGATGTAGATTTTCAAAATAAAATACCTTTGAAATCTCTATTGTATGAGCTATCATCCCTATTTTTAGATGAGAATAAAACAAAGACTGTCCAGTATCAAAGACGCATCTCACTCCAGGGTGATAGCAGGACACCCCACCTAGTCACTCAGAAAAAAATCAGGACATTCTGATGTAGATTTTCAAAATAAAATACCTTTGAAATCTCATATATGAGCTATCATCCCTGTTTTTAGATGAGAATAAAACAAAAACTGTCCAGTATCAAAGACTCATCTCACTCCAGGGTGATAGCAGGACACCCCATCTAGTCACTCAGAAAAAATCAGGACATTCTGGTGTAGATTTTCAAAATAAAATACCTTTGAAATCTCATATATGAGCTATCATCCCTGTTTTTAGATGAGAATAAAACAAAAACTGTCCCGTATCAAAGACTCATCTCACTCCAGGGTGATAGCAGGACACCCCATCTCGTCACTCAGAAAAAATCAGGACATTCTGATGTAGATTTTCAAAATAAAATACCTTTGAAATCTCATATATGAGCTATCATCCCTGTTTTTAGATGAGAATAAAACAAAAACTGTCCAGTATCAAAGACGCATCTCACTCCAGGGTGATAGCAGGACACGCCACCTAGTCACTCAGAAAAAATCAGGACATTCTGGTGTACAGTTTCAAAATAAAAGACCTTTGAAATCTCATATATGAGCTATCATCCCTCTCTGTTTAGATGAGAATAAAACAAAAACTGTCCAGTATCAAAGACTCATCTCACTCCAGGGTGATAGCAGGACACCCCACCTAGTCACTCAGAAAAAATCAGGACATTCTGATGTAGAGTTTCAAAATAAAATACCTTTGAAATCTCTATTGTATGAGCTATCATCCCTGTTTTTAGATGAGAATAAAACAAAAACTGTCCCGTATCAAAGACTCATCTCACTCCAGGGTGATAGCAGGACACCCCATCTAGTCACTCAGAAAAAATCAGGACATTCTGGTGTACAGTTTCAAAATAAAATACCTTTGAAGTCTCATATATGAGCTATCATCCCTGTTTTTAGATGAGAATAAAACAATAACTGTCCAATATCAAAGACTCATCTCACTCCAGGGTGATAGCAGGACACCCCACCTAGTCACTCAGAAAAAATCAGGACATTCTGATGTAGATTTTCAAAATAAAATACCTTTTAAATCTCCATTGTATGAGCTATCATCCCTATTTTTAGATGAGAATAAAACAAAAACTGTCCAGTATCTAAGACGAATCTCACTCCAGGGTGATAGCAGGACACCCCACCTAGTCACTCAGAAAAAATCAGGACATTCTGATTTAGATTTTCAAAATAAAATACCTTTGAAATCTCATATATGAGCTATCATCCCTGTTTTTAGATGAGAATAAAACAAAAACTGTCCCGTATCAAAGACTCATCTCACTCCAGGGTGATAGCAGGACACCCCATCTAGTCACTCAGAAAAAATCAGGACATTCTGGTGTACAGTTTCAAAATAAAATACCTTTGAAGTCTCATATATGAGCTATCATCCCTGTTTTTAGATGAGAATAAAACAATAACTGTCCAATATCAAAGACGAATCTCACTCCAGGGTGATAGCAGGACACCCCACCTAGTCACTCAGAAAAAATCAGGACATTCTGATGTAGATTTTCAAAATAAAATACCTTTGAAATCTCTATTGTATGAGCTATCATCCCTGTTTTTAGATGAGAATAAAACAAAAACTGTCCCGTATCAAAGACTCATCTCACTCCAGGGTGATAGCAGGACACCCCACCTAGTCACTCAGAAAAAATCAGGACATTCTGATGTAGATTTTCAAAATAAAATACCTTTGAAATCTCTATTGTATGAGCTATCATCCCTATTTTTAGATGAGAATAAAACAAAGACTGTCCAGTATCAAAGACGCATCTCACTCCAGGGTGATAGCAGGACACCCCACCTAGTCACTCAGAAAAAATCAGGACATTCTGATGTAGATTTTCAAAATAAAATACCTTTGAAATCTCATATATGAGCTATCATCCCTGTTTTTAGATGAGAATAAAACAAAAACTGTCCAGTATCAAAGACGCATCTCACTCCAGGGTGATAGCAGGACACCCCACCTAGTCACTCAGAAAAAATCAGGACATTCTGGTGTACAGTTTCAAAATAAAATACCTTTGAAGTCTCATATATGAGCTATCATCCCTGTTTTTAGATGAGAATAAAACAAAAACTGTCCAGTATCTAAGACGAATCTCACTCCAGGGTGATAGCAGGACACCCCACCTAGTCACTCAGAAAAAATCAGGACATTCTGATGTAGATTTTCAAAATAAAATACCTTTGAAATCTCATATATGAGCTATCATCCCTGTTTTTAGATGAGAATAAAACAAAAACTGTCCCATATCAAAGACTCATCTCACTCCAGGGTGATAGCAGGACACCCCACCTAGTCACTCAGAAAAAATCAGGACATTCTGATGTACAGTTTCAAAATAAAAGACCTTTGAAATCTCAAATATGAGCTATCATCCCTCTCTGTTTAGATGAGAATAAAACAAAAACTGTCCAGTATCAAAGACTTATCTCACTCCAGGGTGATAGCAGGACACCCCACCTAGTCACTCAGAAAAAATCAGGACATTCTGATGTAGATTTTCAAAATAAAATACCTTTGAAATCTCTATTGTATGAGCTATCATCCCTATTTTTAGATGAGAATAAAACAAAGACTGTCCAGTATCAAAGACGCATCTCACTCCAGGGTGATAGCAGGACACCCCACCTAGTCACTCAGAAAAAAATCAGGACATTCTGATGTAGATTTTCAAAATAAAATACCTTTGAAATCTCATATATGAGCTATCATCCCTGTTTTTAGATGAGAATAAAACAAAAACTGTCCAGTATCAAAGACTCATCTCACTCCAGGGTGATAGCAGGACACCCCATCTAGTCACTCAGAAAAAATCAGGACATTCTGGTGTAGATTTTCAAAATAAAATACCTTTGAAATCTCATATATGAGCTATCATCCCTGTTTTTAGATGAGAATAAAACAAAAACTGTCCCGTATCAAAGACTCATCTCACTCCAGGGTGATAGCAGGACACCCCATCTAGTCACTCAGAAAAAATCAGGACATTCTGATGTAGATTTTCAAAATAAAATACCTTTGAAATCTCATATATGAGCTATCATCCCTGTTTTTAGATGAGAATAAAACAAAAACTGTCCAGTATCAAAGACGCATCTCACTCCAGGGTGATAGCAGGACACGCCACCTAGTCACTCAGAAAAAATCAGGACATTCTGGTGTACAGTTTCAAAATAAAAGACCTTTGAAATCTCATATATGAGCTATCATCCCTCTCTGTTTAGATGAGAATAAAACAAAAACTGTCCAGTATCAAAGACTCATCTCACTCCAGGGTGATAGCAGGACACCCCACCTAGTCACTCAGAAAAAATCAGGACATTCTGATGTAGAGTTTCAAAATAAAATACCTTTGAAATCTCTATTGTATGAGCTATCATCCCTGTTTTTAGATGAGAATAAAACAAAAACTGTCCCGTATCAAAGACTCATCTCACTCCAGGGTGATAGCAGGACACCCCATCTAGTCACTCAGAAAAAATCAGGACATTCTGGTGTACAGTTTCAAAATAAAATACCTTTGAAGTCTCATATATGAGCTATCATCCCTGTTTTTAGATGAGAATAAAACAATAACTGTCCAATATCAAAGACTCATCTCACTCCAGGGTGATAGCAGGACACCCCACCTAGTCACTCAGAAAAAATCAGGACATTCTGATGTAGATTTTCAAAATAAAATACCTTTTAAATCTCCATTGTATGAGCTATCATCCCTATTTTTAGATGAGAATAAAACAAAAACTGTCCAGTATCTAAGACGAATCTCACTCCAGGGTGATAGCAGGACACCCCACCTAGTCACTCAGAAAAAATCAGGACATTCTGATTTAGATTTTCAAAATAAAATACCTTTGAAATCTCATATATGAGCTATCATCCCTGTTTTTAGATGAGAATAAAACAAAAACTGTCCAGTATCAAAGACGCATCTCACTCCAGGGTGATAGCAGGACACCCCACCTAGTCACTCAGAAAAAATCAGGACATTCTGGTGTACAGTTTCAAAATAAAATACCTTTGAAGTCTCATATATGAGCTATCATCCCTGTTTTTAGATGAGAATAAAACAATAACTGTCCAATATCAAAGACTCATCAAACTCCAGGGTGATAGCAGGACACCCCACCTAGTCACTCAGAAAAAATCAGGACATTCTGATGTAGATTTTCAAAATAAAATACCTTTGAAATCTCAAATATGAGCTATCATCCCTGTTTTTAGATGAGAATAAAACAAAAACTGTCCCGTATCAAAGACTCATCTCACTCCAGGGTGATAGCAGGACACCCCATCTAGTCACTCAGAAAAAATCAGGACATTCTGGTGTACAGTTTCAAAATAAAATACCTTTGAAGTCTCATATATGAGCTATCATCCCTGTTTTTAGATGAGAATAAAACAATAACTGTCCAATATCAAAGACTCATCAAACTCCAGGGTGATAGCAGGACACCCCACCTAGTCACTCAGAAAAAATCAGGACATTCTGATGTACAGTTTCAAAATAAAAGACCTTTGAAATCTCATATATGAGCTATCATCCCTCTCTGTTTAGATGAGAATAAAACAAAAACTGTCCAGTATCAAAGACTCATCTCACTCCAGGGTGATAGCAGGACACCCCACCTAGTCACTCAGAAAAAATCAGGACATTCTGATGTAGATTTTCAAAATAAAATACCTTTTAAATCTCCATTGTATGAGCTATCATCCCTCTCTGTTTAGATGAGAATAAAACAAAAACTGTCCAGTATCAAAGACTCATCTCACTCCAGGGTGATAGCAGGACACCCCACCTAGTCACTCAGAAAAAATCAGGACATTCTGATGTAGATTTTCAAAATAAAATACCTTTGAAATCTCATATATGAGCTATCATCCCTGTTTTTAGATGAGAATAAAACAAAAACTGTCCCGTATCAAAGACTCATCTCACTCCAGGGTGATAGCAGGACACCCCACCTAGTCACTCAGAAAAAATCAGGACATTCTGATGTAGATTTTCAAAATAAAATACCTTTGAAATCTCTATTGTATGAGCTATCATGCCTGTTTTTAGATGAGAATAAAACAATAACTGTCCAATATCAAAGACTCATCAAACTCCAGGGTGATAGCAGGACACCCCACCTAGTCACTCAGAAAAAATCAGGACATTCTGATGTAGATTTTCAAAATAAAATACCTTTGAAATCTCATATATGAGCTATCATCCCTGTTTTTAGATGAGAATAAAACAAAAACTGTCCAGTATCAAAGACTTATCTCACTCCAGGGTGATAGCAGGACACCCCACCTAGTCACTCAGAAAAAATCAGGACATTCTGATGTAGATTTTCAAAATAAAATACCTTTGAAATCTCTATTGTATGAGCTATCATCCCTATTTTTAGATGAGAATAAAACAAAGACTGTCCAGTATCAAAGACGCATCTCACTCCAGGGTGATAGCAGGACACCCCACCTAGTCACTCAGAAAAAAATCAGGACATTCTGATGTAGATTTTCAAAATAAAATACCTTTGAAATCTCATATATGAGCTATCATCCCTGTTTTTAGATGAGAATAAAACAAAAACTGTCCAGTATCAAAGACTGATCTCACTCCAGGGTGATAGCAGGACACCCCATCTAGTCACTCAGAAAAAATCAGGACATTCTGGTTTACAGTTTCAAAATAAAATACCTTTGAAGTCTCATATATGAGCCATCATCCCTGTTTTTAGATGAGAATAAAACAATAACTGTCCAATATCAAAGACTCATCAAACTCCAGGACACCCCACCTAGTCACTCAGAAAAAATCAGGACATTCTGATGTAGATTTTCAAAATAAAATACCTTTGAAATCTCTATTGTATGAGCTATCATCCCTATTTTTAGATGAGAATAAAACAAAGACTGTCCAGTATCAAAGACGCATCTCACTCCAGGGTGATAGCAGGACACCCCACCTAGTCACTCAGAAAAAATCAGGACATTCTGATGTAGATTTTCAAAATAAAATACCTTTGAAATCTCATATATGAGCTATCATCCCTGTTTTTAGATGAGAATAAAACAAAAACTGTCCAGTATCAAAGACGCATCTCACTCCAGGGTGATAGCAGGACACCCCACCTAGTCACTCAGAAAAAATCAGGACATTCTGATGTAGAGTTTCAAAATAAAATACCTTTGAAATCTCTATTGTATGAGCTATCATCCCTGTTTTTAGATGAGAATAAAACAATAACTGTCCCGTATCAAAGACTCATCTCACTCCAGGGTGATAGCAGGACACCCCATCTAGTCACTCAGAAAAAATCAGGACATTCTGGTGTACAGTTTCAAAATAAAATACCTTTGAAGTCTCATATATGAGCTATCATCCCTGTTTTTAGATGAGAATAAAACAATAACTGTCCAATATCAAAGACTCATCAAACTCCAGGGTGATAGCAGGACACCCCACCTAGTCACTCAGAAAAAATCAGGACATTCTGATGTAGATTTTCAAAATAAAATACCTTTGAAATCTCATATATGAGCTATCATCCCTGTTTTTAGATGAGAATAAAACAAAAACTGTCCCGTATCAAAGACTCATCTCACTCCAGGGTGATAGCAGGACACCCCATCTAGTCACTCAGAAAAAATCAGGACATTCTGGTGTACAGTTTCAAAATAAAATACCTTTGAAGTCTCATATATGAGCTATCATCCCTGTTTTTAGATGAGAATAAAACAATAACTGTCCAATATCAAAGACTCATCAAACTCCAGGGTGATAGCAGGACACCCCACCTAGTCACTCAGAAAAAATCAGGACATTCTGATGTACAGTTTCAAAATAAAAGACCTTTGAAATCTCATATATGAGCTATCATCCCTCTCTGTTTAGATGAGAATAAAACAAAAACTGTCCAGTATCAAAGACTCATCTCACTCCAGGGTGATAGCAGGACACCCCACCTAGTCACTCAGAAAAAATCAGGACATTCTGATGTAGATTTTCAAAATAAAATACCTTTTAAATCTCCATTGTATGAGCTATCATCCCTATTTTTAGATGAGAATAAAACAAAAACTGTCCAGTATCTAAGACGAATCTCACTCCAGGGTGATAGCAGGACACCCCACCTAGTCACTCAGAAAAAATCAGGACATTCTGATGTAGATTTTCAAAATAAAATACCTTTGAAATCTCATATATGAGCTATCATCCCTGTTTTTAGATGAGAATAAAACAAAAACTGTCCCGTATCAAAGACTCATCTCACTCCAGGGTGATAGCAGGACACCCCACCTAGTCACTCAGAAAAAATCAGGACATTCTGATGTAGAGTTTCAAAATAAAATACCTTTGAAATCTCTATTGTATGAGCTATCATGCCTGTTTTTAGATGAGAATAAAACAATAACTGTCCAATATCAAAGACTCATCAAACTCCAGGGTGATAGCAGGACACCCCACCTAGTCACTCAGAACAAATCAGGACATTCTGATGTACAGTTTTAAAATAAAAGACCTTTGAAATCTCTATTGTATGAGCTATCATCCCTATTTTTAGATGAGAATAAAACAAAGACTGTCCAGTATCAAAGACGCATCTCACTCCAGGGTGATAGCAGGACACCCCATCTAGTCACTCAGAAAAAATCAGGACATTCTGATTTAGAGTTTCAAAATAAAATACCTTTGAAATCTCTATTGTATGAGCTATCATCCCTGTTTTTAGATGAGAATAAAACAAAAACTGTCCAGTATCAAAGACTCATCTCACTCCAGGGTGAAAGCAGGACACCCCACCTAGTCACTCAGAAAAAATCAGGACATTCTGATGTACAGTTTCAAAATAAAAGACCTTTGAAATCTCATATATGAGCTATCATCCCTCTCTGTTTAGATGAGAATAAAACAAAAACTGTCCAGTATCAAAGACTTATCTCACTCCAGGGTGATAGCAGGACACCCCACCTAGTCACTCAGAAAAAATCAGGACATTCTGATGTAGATTTTCAAAATAAAATACCTTTGAAATCTCTATTGTATGAGCTATCATCCCTATTTTTAGATGAGAATAAAACAAAGACTGTCCAGTATCAAAGACGCATCTCACTCCAGGGTGATAGCAGGACACCCCACCTAGTCACTCAGAAAAAATCAGGACATTCTGATTTAGAGTTTCAAAATAAAATACCTTTGAAATCTCATATATGAGCTATCATCCCTGTTTTTAGATGAGAATAAAACAAAAACTGTCCAGTATCAAAGACGAATCTCACTCCAGGGTGATAGCAGGACACCCCACCTAGTCACTCAGAAAAAATCAGGACATTCTGGTGTACAGTTTCAAAATAAAATACCTTTGAAGTCTCATATATGAGCTATCATCCCTGTTTTTAGATGAGAATAAAACAATAACTGTCCAATATCAAAGACTCATCAAACTCCAGGGTGATAGCAGGACACCCCACCTAGTCACTCAGAAAAAATCAGGACATTCTGATGTAGAGTTTCAAAATAAAAGACCTTTGAAATCTCATATATGAGCTATCATCCCTCTCTGTTTAGATGAGAATAAAACAAAAACTGTCCAGTATCAAAGACTCATCTCACTCCAGGGTGATAGCAGGACACCCCACCTAGTCACTCAGAAAAAATCAGGACATTCTGATGTAGATTTTCAAAATAAAATACCTTTGAAATCTCATATATGAGCTATCATCCCTGTTTTTAGATGAGAATAAAACAAAAACTGTCCCGTATCAAAGACTCATCTCACTCCAGGGTGATAGCAGGACACCCCACCTAGTCACTCAGAAAAAATCAGGACATTCTGATGTAGAGTTTCAAAATAAAATACCTTTGAAATCTCTATTGTATGAGCTATCATGCCTGTTTTTAGATGAGAATAAAACAATAACTGTCCAATATCAAAGACTCATCAAACTCCAGGGTGATAGCAGGACACCCCACCTAGTCACTCAGAAAAAATCAGGACATTCTGATGTAGATTTTCAAAATAAAATACCTTTGAAATCTCATATATGAGCTATCATCCCTGTTTTTAGATGAGAATAAAACAAAAACTGTCCAGTATCAAAGACTTATCTCACTCCAGGGTGATAGCAGGACACCCCACCTAGTCACTCAGAAAAAATCAGGACATTCTGATGTAGATTTTCAAAATAAAATACCTTTGAAATCTCTATTGTATGAGCTATCATCCCTATTTTTAGATGAGAATAAAACAAAGACTGTCCAGTATCAAAGACGCATCTCACTCCAGGGTGATAGCAGGACACCCCACCTAGTCACTCAGAAAAAAATCAGGACATTCTGATGTAGATTTTCAAAATAAAATACCTTTGAAATCTCATATATGAGCTATCATCCCTGTTTTTAGATGAGAATAAAACAAAAACTGTCCAGTATCAAAGACTGATCTCACTCCAGGGTGATAGCAGGACACCCCATCTAGTCACTCAGAAAAAATCAGGACATTCTGGTTTACAGTTTCAAAATAAAATACCTTTGAAGTCTCATATATGAGCCATCATCCCTGTTTTTAGATGAGAATAAAACAATAACTGTCCAATATCAAAGACTCATCAAACTCCAGGACACCCCACCTAGTCACTCAGAAAAAATCAGGACATTCTGATGTAGATTTTCAAAATAAAATACCTTTGAAATCTCTATTGTATGAGCTATCATCCCTATTTTTAGATGAGAATAAAACAAAGACTGTCCAGTATCAAAGACGCATCTCACTCCAGGGTGATAGCAGGACACCCCACCTAGTCACTCAGAAAAAATCAGGACATTCTGATGTAGATTTTCAAAATAAAATACCTTTGAAATCTCATATATGAGCTATCATCCCTGTTTTTAGATGAGAATAAAACAAAAACTGTCCAGTATCAAAGA
Source organism: Notothenia rossii (assembly GCF_949606895.1). NCBI lineage: Eukaryota > Metazoa > Chordata > Actinopteri > Perciformes > Nototheniidae > Notothenia > Notothenia rossii. The sequence goes on from NW_027640159.1 coordinate 713,892, forward strand.
CGCATCTCACTCCAGGGTGATAGCAGGACACCCCACCTAGTCACTCAGAAAAAATCAGGACATTCTGATGTAGAGTTTCAAAATAAAATACCTTTGAAATCTCTATTGTATGAGCTATCATCCCTGTTTTTAGATGAGAATAAAACAATAACTGTCCCGTATCAAAGACTCATCTCACTCCAGGGTGATAGCAGGACACCCCATCTAGTCACTCAGAAAAAATCAGGACATTCTGGTGTACAGTTTCAAAATAAAATACCTTTGAAGTCTCATATATGAGCTATCATCCCTGTTTTTAGATGAGAATAAAACAATAACTGTCCAATATCAAAGACTCATCAAACTCCAGGGTGATAGCAGGACACCCCACCTAGTCACTCAGAAAAAATCAGGACATTCTGATGTAGATTTTCAAAATAAAATACCTTTGAAATCTCATATATGAGCTATCATCCCTGTTTTTAGATGAGAATAAAACAAAAACTGTCCCGTATCAAAGACTCATCTCACTCCAGGGTGATAGCAGGACACCCCATCTAGTCACTCAGAAAAAATCAGGACATTCTGGTGTACAGTTTCAAAATAAAATACCTTTGAAGTCTCATATATGAGCTATCATCCCTGTTTTTAGATGAGAATAAAACAATAACTGTCCAATATCAAAGACTCATCAAACTCCAGGGTGATAGCAGGACACCCCACCTAGTCACTCAGAAAAAATCAGGACATTCTGATGTACAGTTTCAAAATAAAAGACCTTTGAAATCTCATATATGAGCTATCATCCCTCTCTGTTTAGATGAGAATAAAACAAAAACTGTCCAGTATCAAAGACTCATCTCACTCCAGGGTGATAGCAGGACACCCCACCTAGTCACTCAGAAAAAATCAGGACATTCTGATGTAGATTTTCAAAATAAAATACCTTTTAAATCTCCATTGTATGAGCTATCATCCCTATTTTTAGATGAGAATAAAACAAAAACTGTCCAGTATCTAAGACGAATCTCACTCCAGGGTGATAGCAGGACACCCCACCTAGTCACTCAGAAAAAATCAGGACATTCTGATGTAGATTTTCAAAATAAAATACCTTTGAAATCTCATATATGAGCTATCATCCCTGTTTTTAGATGAGAATAAAACAAAAACTGTCCCGTATCAAAGACTCATCTCACTCCAGGGTGATAGCAGGACACCCCACCTAGTCACTCAGAAAAAATCAGGACATTCTGATGTAGAGTTTCAAAATAAAATACCTTTGAAATCTCTATTGTATGAGCTATCATGCCTGTTTTTAGATGAGAATAAAACAATAACTGTCCAATATCAAAGACTCATCAAACTCCAGGGTGATAGCAGGACACCCCACCTAGTCACTCAGAACAAATCAGGACATTCTGATGTACAGTTTCAAAATAAAAGACCTTTGAAATCTCTATTGTATGAGCTATCATCCCTATTTTTAGATGAGAATAAAACAAAGACTGTCCAGTATCAAAGACGCATCTCACTCCAGGGTGATAGCAGGACACCCCATCTAGTCACTCAGAAAAAATCAGGACATTCTGATTTAGAGTTTCAAAATAAAATACCTTTGAAATCTCTATTGTATGAGCTATCATCCCTGTTTTTAGATGAGAATAAAACAAAGACTGTCCAGTATCAAAGACGAATCTCACTCCAGGGTGATAGCAGGACACCCCACCTAGTCACTCAGGGAGAATCAGGACATTCTGATGTAGAGTTTCAAAATAAAAGACCTTTGAAATCTCATATATGAGCTATAATCCCTCTCTGTTTAGATGAGAATAAAACAAAAACTCTCAAGTATCAAAGACTGATCTCACTCCAGGGTGATAGCAGGACACGCCACCTAGTCACTCAGAAAAAATCAGGACATTCTGATGTACAGTTTCAAAATAAAAGACCTTTGAAATCTCATATATGAGCTATCATCCCTCTCTGTTTAGATGAGAATAAAACAAAAACTGTCCAGTATCAAAGACTTATCTCACTCCAGGGTGATAGCAGGACACCCCACCTAGTCACTCAGAAAAAATCAGGACATTCTGATGTAGATTTTCAAAATAAAATACCTTTGAAATCTCTATTGTATGAGCTATCATCCCTATTTTTAGATGAGAATAAAACAAAGACTGTCCAGTATCAAAGACGCATCTCACTCCAGGGTGATAGCAGGACACCCCACCTAGTCACTCAGAAAAAATCAGGACATTCTGATTTAGAGTTTCAAAATAAAATACCTTTGAAATCTCATATATGAGCTATCATCCCTGTTTTTAGATGAGAATAAAACAAAAACTGTCCAGTATCAAAGACGAATCTCACTCCAGGGTGATAGCAGGACACCCCACCTAGTCACTCAGGGAGAATCAGGACATTCTGATGTAGAGTTTCAAAATAAAAGACCTTTGAAATCTCATATATGAGCTATAATCCCTCTCTGTTTAGATGAGAATAAAACAAAAACTCTCAAGTATCAAAGACTGATCTCACTCCAGGGTGATAGCAGGACACGCCACCTAGTCACTCAGAAAAAATCAGGACATTCTGATGTACAGTTTCAAAATAAAAGACCTTTGAAATCTCATATATGAGCTATCATCCCTGTTTTTAGATGAGAATAAAACAATAACTGTCCAATATCAAAGACTCATCAAACTCCAGGGTGATAGCAGGACACCCCACCTAGTCACTCAGAAAAAATCAGGACATTCTGATGTACAGTTTCAAAATAAAAGACCTTTGAAATCTCATATATGAGCTATCATCCCTATTTTTAGATGAGAATAAAACAAAGACTGTCCAGTATCAAAGACGAATCTCACTCCAGGGTGATAGCAGGACACCCCACCTAGTCACTCAGGGAGAATCAGGACATTCTGATGTAGAGTTTCAAAATAAAAGACCTTTGAAATCTCATATATGAGCTATCATCCCTCTCTGTTTAGATGAGAATAAAACAAAAACTGTCCAGTATCAAAGACGAATCTCACTCCAGGGTGATAGCAGGACACCCCACCTAGTCACTCAGGGAGAATCAGGACATTCTGATGTAGAGTTTCAAAATAAAAGACCTTTGAAATCTCATATATGAGCTATAATCCCTCTCTGTTTAGATGAGAATAAAACAAAAACTCTCAAGTATCAAAGACTGATCTCACTCCAGGGTGATAGCAGGACACGCCACCTAGTCACTCAGAAAAAATCAGGACATTCTGATGTACAGTTTCAAAATAAAAGACCTTTGAAATCTCATATATGAGCTATCATCCCTGTTTTTAGATGAGAATAAAACAATAACTGTCCAATATCAAAGACTCATCAAACTCCAGGGTGATAGCAGGACACCCCATCTAGTCACTCAGAAAAAATCAGGACATTCTGATGTACAGTTTCAAAATAAAAGACCTTTGAAATCTCATATATGAGCTATCATCCCTCTCTGTTTAGATGAGAATAAAACAAAAACTGTCCAGTATCAAAGATCTAAATCTAAATCTAAATCTAAAAAAAAAATCTAAATCTCTAAATCTAATAAACAATAGAATGGTAATGTCATTACAGGAGAGAAGTAGTTAAAAGAATATGAGTAACACATAGACAAAAAATAGGAGAGAGGTAGAGAAAATGAACTCTCTTGCATTTTTTGTCAAGTGTAGTATTGCCATCTATATTGGGAGTGTATATAATAATAAAAAAACGATCTATTTAACTACGTTTTTAAACCAGAATTTGTCTTAAACTGGTCTAAATATAGTAACTAAAATATGTAAGTAATCAAATGTTATCACTCCCGAAATAATTCATCAAGTTTTGATGAAGAATTGAAAGGATTATAAATGTATTAGCATGGAGCCGCCATTTTGTGTCTTTGTTTACAAAAAGAGTGATCCATTTATGTAAGTGTTTTAAACCTTTTTTTCCTCAAATAAGTCTTGGTATAGAAGCTCTAAGATATTAATAATTAATCCTAAACCCTCCCGACTTGAAATGATCAATTTATTAATATGAATCTGAAATAAATGCAACTGGAAAAAAACGGCCGCCATCTTGTGAAATTATCTATTTATTTAAATATTAAAAACTTATTTTTCTTCAAATGGATCATATTTCTGGTCTCTGATATGTTAATAATCAAATGTACTCACCCTCAACGTTGAAAGATCAGTATTTCAATGTGGATGTCAAAGGTTTTTAGCAGAGTCTTCCTGTCCACTATGTAGACTCTAGACAGGAAGTGGCTGTTGCGTAACCCGGAAGTGACGCCAAAAACGGCGGAATTAAAGGTAACATGACCATTAGCACTCATAGTGGTTACTCCATGAACTGCAAGCAAATTATAATATACCAAATGTCCGTAAAGACAGTGTATTTAAATTAAAAAATATATAAATCCGTTTTTTAGATTTTTAAAAAATATATATTTTATTTTTTAACTCATTCCACCCTAAATGTATTTATCTATATAAGAGTAAAGTTAGAGTGGTATATATTAAAGTAAATACATAAAGAAATATTCTAAAGATCAAACCGTGAACATTAAAAAACTTCACGGTTTGATCTTTAGAATATTTCTTTATGTATTTACTTTAATATATACCACTCTAACTTTACTCTTATATAGATAAATACATTTAGGGTGGAATGAGTTAAAAAATAAAATATATATTTTTTAAAAATCTAAAAAACGGATTTATATATTTTTTAATTTAAATACACTGTCTTTACGGACATTTGGTATATTATAATTTGCTTGCAGTTCATGGAGTAACCACTATGAGTGCTAATGGTCATGTTACCTTTAATTCCGCCGTTTTTGGCGTCACTTCCGGGTTACGCAACAGCCACTTCCTGTCTAGAGTCTACATAGTGGACAGGAAGACTCTGCTAAAAACCTTTGACATCCACATTGAAATACTGATCTTTCAACGTTGAGGGTGAGTACATTTGATTATTAACATATCAGAGACCAGAAATATGATCCATTTGAAGAAAAATAAGTTTTTAATATTTAAATAAATAGATAATTTCACAAGATGGCGGCCGTTTTTTTCCAGTTGCATTTATTTCAGATTCATATTAATAAATTGATCATTTCAAGTCGGGAGGGTTTAGGATTAATTATTAATATCTTAGAGCTTCTATACCAATACTTATTTGAGGAAAAAAAGGTTTAAAACACTTACATAAATGGATCACTCTTTTTGTAAACAAAGACACAAAATGGCGGCTCCATGCTAATACATTTATAATCCTTTCAATTCTTCATCAAAACTTGATGAATTATTTCGGGAGTGATAACATTTGATTACTTACATATTTTAGTTACTATATTTAGAGCAGTTTAAGACAAATTCTGGTTTAAAAACGTAGTTAAATAGATCGTTTTTTTATTATTATATACACTCCCAATATACTCAGATCTTGTAGTAAAAGTAGAAGTACTCTGATCTTGTACTTGAGTAAAAGTAGAAGTACTCAGATCTTGTAGTAAAAGTAGAAGTACTCAGATATTGTACTTGAGTAAAAGTAGAAGTACTCAGATCTTCTAGTAAAAGTAGAAGTACTCAGATCTTGTAGTAAATGTAGAAGTACTCAGATCTTGTACTTGAATAAATGAAGAAGTACTCAGATCTTGTACTTGAGTAAATGTAGAAGTACTCACATATTGTAGTAAATGTAGAATTACTCAGATCTTGTACTTGAGTAAAAGTAGATGTACTCAGATATTGTAGTAAATGTAGAAGTACTCAGATCTTGTACTTGAGTAAAAGTAGAAGTACTCAGATCTTGTAGTAAAAGTAGAAATACTCAAATCTTGTAGTAAATGTAGAAGTACTCAGATATTGTAGTAAATGTAGAAGTACTCAGATCTTGTACTTGAGTAAAAGTATATGTACTCAGATATTGTAGTAAATGTAGAAGTACTCAGATCTTAAATGTATATTGTACTTGAGTAAACGAAGAAGTACTCAGATCTTGTACTTGAGTAAATGTAGAAGTACTCAGATCTTGTAGTAAAAGTAGAAGTACTCAGATATTGTACTTGAGTAAAAGTAGAAGTACTCAAATCTTCTAGTAAAAGTAGAAGTACTCAGATCTTGTAGTAAATGTAGAAGTACTCAGATCTTGTACTTGAATAAATGAAGTACTCAGATCTTGTACTTGAGTAAATGAAGAAGTACTCAGATCTTGTAGTAAAAGTAGAAGTACTCTGATCTTGTACTTGAGTAAAAGTAGAAGTACTCAGATCTTGTAGTAAAAGTAGAAGTACTCAGATATTGTACTTGAGTAAAAGTAGAAGTACTCAGATCTTCTAGTAAAAGTAGAAGTACTCAGACTTCTACATTTACTCAAGTACAAGATCTGAGTATTTCTTCATTTACTCAACTCCAAGATCTGAGTACTTCTACATTTACTACAAGATCTGAGTACTTCTACTTTTACTAGAAGATCTGAGTACTTCTACTTTTACTCAAGTACAATATCTGAGTACTTCTACTTTTACTACAAGATCTGAGTACTTCTACTTTTATTCAAGTACAATATCTGAGTACTTCTACTTTTACTACAAGATTTAAGTACTTTTACTTTTACTCAAGTACAATATCTGAGTACTTCTACTTTTACTACAAGATCTGAGTACTTCTACATTTACTCAAGTATAAGATCTGAGTACTTCTACTTTTACTACAATATCTGAGTACTTCTACTTTTACTACAAGATCTGAGTACTTCTACATTTACTCAAGTACAAGATCTGAGTACTTCTACATTTACTACAATATCTGAGTACTTCTACTTTTACTACAAGATCTGAGTACTTCTACTTTTACTCAAGTACAAGATCTGAGTACTTCTACATTTACTACAAGATCTGAGTACTTTTACTTTTACTACAAGATCTGAGTACTTCTAATTTTACAACAAGATCTGAGTACTTCTACTTTTACTACAAGATCTGAGTACTTCTACATTTACTCAAGTACAATATCTGAGTACTTCTACTTTTACTACAAGATTTAAGTACTTCTACTTTTACTACAAGATCTGAGTACTTCTACATTTACTCAAGTACAATATCTGAGTACTTCTTCATTTACTCAAGTACAAGATCTGAGTACTTCTACATGTACTACAAGATCTGAGTACTTCTACATTTACTACAATATCTGAGTACTTCTACTTTTACTACAAGATCTGGGTACTTCTACTTTTACTCAAGTACAAGATCTGAGTACTTCTACATTTACTCAAGTACAATATCTGAGTACTTCTTCATTTACTCAAGTACAAGATCTGAGTACTTCTAAATGTACTACAAGATCTGAGTACTTCTACTTTTACTACAAGATCTGAGTACTTCTACTTTTAATCAAGTACAATATTTGAGTACTTCTACTTTTACTAAAATATCTGAGTACATCTACTTTTACTCAAGTATAATATCTGAGTACTTCTACATTTACTCAAGTAAAAGATCTGAGTACTTCTACATTTACTACAAGATCTGAGTACTTCTACATTTACTCCAGTACAAGATCTGAGTACTTCTACTTTTACTACAAGATCTGACTACTTCTACCTTTACTCAAGTACAAGGTCTGACTACTTCTACGTTTACTACAAGATCTGAGTACTTCTACATTTACACAAGTACAAGATCTGAGTACTTCTACATTTACTACAAGATCTGAGTACTTCTACATTTACTCAAGTAAAATATCTGAGTACTTCTTCATTTACTCAAGTACAAGATCTGAGTACTTCTACATTTACTACAATATCTGAGTACTTCTACTTTTACTACAATATCTGAGTACTTCTACTTTTACTACAAGATCTGAGTACTTCTACATGTACTCAAGTACAATATCTGAGTACTTCTACATTTACTACAAGATCTGAGTACTTCTAATTTTACAACAAGATCTGAGTACTTCTACTTTTACTACAATATCTGAGTACTTCTACATTTACTCAAGTACAAGATCTGAGTACTTCTACATTTACTACAAGATCTGAGTACTTCTACATTTACTCAAGTACAATATCTGAGTATTTCTTCATTTACTCAAGTACAAGATCTGAGTACTTCTACATTTACTACAAGATCTGAGTACTTCTACTTTTACTACAAGATCTGAGTACTTCTACGTTTACTCAAGTACAAGATCTGAGTACTTCTACATTTACTACAATATCTGAGTACTTCTACTTTTACTACAAGATCTGAGTACTTCTACTTTTACTCAAGTACAAGATCTGAGTACTTCTACATTTACTACAAGATCTGAGTACTTCTACTTTTACTACAAGATCTGAGTACTTCTACTTTTACTCAAGTACAAGATCTGAGTACTTCTACATTTACTACAAGATCTGAGTACTTTTACTTTTACTACAAGATCTGAGTACTTCTAATTTTACAACAAGATCTGAGTACTTCTACTTTTACTACAAGATCTGAGTACTTCTACTTTTATTCAAGTACAATATCTGAGTACTTCTACTTTTACTACAAGATTTAAGTACTTTTACTTTTACTCAAGTACAATATCTGAGTACTTCTACTTTTACTACAAGATCTGAGTACTTCTACATTTACTCAAGTATAAGATCTGAGTACTTCTAATTTTACTACAATATCTGAGTACTTCTACTTTTACTACAAGATCTGAGTACTTCTACATTTACTCAAGTACAATATCTGAGTACTTCTTCATTTACTCAAGTACAAGATCTGAGTACTTCTACATGTACTACAAGATCTGAGTACTTCTACATTTACTACAATATCTGAGTACTTCTACTTTTACTACAAGATCTGAGTACTTCTACTTTTACTCAAACACAATATCTGAGTACTTCTACTTTTACTACAAGATCTGGGTACTTCTACTTTTACTCAAGTACAAGATCTGAGTACTTCTACATTTACTCAAGTACAATATCTGAGTACTTCTTCATTTACTCAAGTACAAGATCTGAGTACTTCTAAATGTACTACAAGATCTGAGTACTTCTACTTTTACTACAAGATCTGAGTACTTCTACTTTTAATCAAGTACAATATTTGAGTACTTCTACTTTTACTAAAATATCTGAGTACATCTACTTTTACTCAAGTATAATATCTGAGTACTTCTACATTTACTCAAGTAAAAGATCTGAGTACTTCTACATTTACTACAAGATCTGAGTACTTCTACATTTACTCCAGTACAAGATCTGAGTACTTCTTCATTTACTCAATTACAAGATCTGAGTACTTCTTCATTTACTCAAGTACAAGATCTGAGTACTTCTAAATGTACTACAAGATCTGAGTACTTCTACTTTTACTACAAGATCTGAGTACTTCTACTTTTAATCAAGTACAATATTTGAGTACTTCTACTTTTACTAAAATATCTGAGTACATCTACTTTTACTCAAGTATAATATCTGAGTACTTCTACATTTACTCAAGTAAAAGATCTGAGTACTTCTACATTTACTACAAGATCTGAGTACTTCTACTTTTACTACAAGATCTGAGTACTTCTACTTTTACTCAAGTACAATATCTGAGTACTTCTACTTTTACTACAAGATCTGAGTACTTCTACCTTTACTCAAGTACAAGGTCTGACTACTTCTACGTTTACTACAAGATCTGAGTACTTCTACATTTACTCAAGTACAAGATCTGAGTACTTCTACATTTACTACAAGATCTGAGTACTTCTACATTTACTCAAGTACAATATTTGAGTACTTCTACTTTTACTACAAGATCTGAGTACTTCTACATTTACTCAAGTAAAATATCTGAGTACTTCTTCATTTACTCAAGTACAAGATCTGAGTACTTCTACATTTACTACAATATTTGAGTACTTCTACTTTTACTACAAGATCTGAGTACTTCTACTTTTACTACAAGATCTGAGTACTTCTACATTTACTCAAGTACAATATCTGAGTACTTCTACATTTACTACAAGATCTGAGTACTTTTACTTTTACTACAAGATCTGAGTACTTCTAATTTTACAACAAGATCTGAGTACTTCTACTTTTACTACAATATCTGAGTACTTCTACATTTACTCAAGTACAAGATCTGAGTACTTCTACATTTACTACAAGATCTGAGTACTTCTACATTTACTCAAGTACAATATCTGAGTATTTCTTCATTTACTCAAGTACAAGATCTGAGTACTTCTACATTTACTACAAGATCTGAGTACTTCTACTTTTACTACAAGATCTGAGTACTTCTACGTTTACTCAAGTACAAGATCTGAGTACTTCTACATTTACTACAATATCTGAGTACTTCTACTTTTACTACAAGATCTGAGTACTTCTACTTTTACTCAAGTACAAGATCTGAGTACTTCTACATTTACTACAAGATCTGAGTACTTCTACATTTACTCAAGTACAAGATCTGAGTACTTCTTCATTTACTCAAGTACAATATGTGAGTACTTCTACATTTACTACAAGATCTGAGTACTTCTACTTTTACTACAAGATCTGAGTACTTCTACTTTTACTCAAACATAATATCTGAGTACTTCTACTTTTACTACAAGATCTGAGTACTTCTACTTTTACTCAAGTACAAGATCTGAGTACTTCTACTTTTACTACAAAATCTGAGTACTTCTACATTTACAACAAGATCTGAGTACTTCTACATTTACTCAAGTACAAGATCTGAGTACTTCTTCATTTACTCAAGTACAATATCTGAGTACTTCTACTTTTACTACAATATTTGAGGACTTCTACTTTTACTCAAGTACAAGATCTGAGTACTTCTACTTTTACTACAAGATCTGAGTACTTCTACATTTACTACAAGATCTGAGTACTTCTACTTTTACTACAAGATCTGAGTACTTCTACATTTACTCAAGTATAAGATCTGAGTACTTCTACATTTACTACAAGATCTGAGTACTTCTACTTTTACTACAAGATCTGAGTACTTCTACTTTTACCCAAGTATAAGATCTGAGTACTTCTACTTTTACTACAAGATCAGAGTACTTCTACATTTACTCAAGTACAAGATCTGAGTACTTCTACATTTACTACAAGATCTGAGTACTTCTACTTTTACTACAAGATCTGAGTACTTCTACTTTTACTCAAGTACAATATCTGAGTACTTCTATATTTACTACAAGATCTGAGTACTTCTACATTTACTCAAGTTCAAGATCTGAGTACTTCTTCATTTACTCAAGTACAAGATCTGAGTACTTCTACATTTACTACAAGATCTGAGAACTTCTACTTTTACTACAAGATCTGAGTACTTCTACTTTTACTCAAACACAATATCTGAGTACTTCTAGTTTTACTACAAAATCTGGGTACTTCTACTTTTACTCAAGTACAAGATCTGAGTACTTCTACATTTACTCAAGTACAATATCTGAGTACTTCTTCATTTACTCAAGTACAAGATCTGAGTACTTCTAAATGTACTACAAGATCTGAGTACTTCTACTTTTACTACAAGATCTGAGTACTTCTACTTTTAATCAAGTACAAGATTTGAGTACTTCTACTTTTACTAAAATATCTGAGTACATCTACTTTTACTCAAGTATAATATCTGAGTACTTCTACATTTACTCAAGTACAAGATCTGAGTACTTCTACATTTACTACAAGATCTGAGTACTTCTACATTTACTCCAGTACAAGATCTGAGTACTTCTTCATTTACTCAATTACAAGATCTGAGTACTTCTACATTTACTACAAGATCTGAGTACTTCTACTTTTACTACAAGATCTGAGTACTTCTACTTTTACTCAAGTACAATATCTGAGTACTTCTACTTTTACTACAAGATCTGAGTACTTCTACTTTTACTCAAGTACAAGGTCTGACTACTTCTACGTTTACTACAAGATCTGAGTACTTCTACATTTACTCAAGTACAAGATCTGAGTACTTCTACATTTACTACAAGATCTGAGTACTTCTACATTTACTCAAGTACAAGATTTGAGTACTTCTACTTTTACTACAAGATCTGAGTACTTCTACATTTACTCAAGTAAAATATCTGAGTACTTCTTCATTTACTCAAGTACAATATCTGAGTACTTCTACATTTACTACAAGATCTGAGTACTTCTACTTTTACTACAAGATCTGAGTACTTCTACTTTTACTACAAGATCTGAGTACTTCTACATTTACTCAAGTACAAGATCTGAGTACTTCTACATTTACTACAAGATCTGAGTACTTTTACTTTTACTACAAGATCTGAGTACTTCTAATTTTACAACAAGATCTGAGTACTTCTACTTTTACTACAAGATCTGAGTACTTCTACTTTTACTACAAGATCTGAGTACTTCTACTTTTACCCAAGTATAAGATCTGAGTACTTCTACTTTTACTACAAGATCAGAGTACTTCTACATTTACTCAAGTACAAGATCTGAGTACTTCTACATTTACTACAAGATCTGAGTACTTCTACTTTTACTACAAGATCATAGTACTTCTACTTTTACTCAAGTACAATATCTGAGTACTTCTATATTTACTACAAGATCTGAGTACTTCTACATTTACTCAAGTTCAAGATCTGAGTACTTCTTCATTTACTCAAGTTCAAGATCTGAGTACTTCTACATTTACTACAAGATCTGAGAACTTCTACTTTTACTACAAGATCTGAGTACTTCTACTTTTACTCAAACACAATATCTGAGTACTTCTAGTTTTACTACAAGATCTGGGTACTTCTACTTTTACTCAAGTACAAGATCTGAGTACTTCTACATTTACTCAAGTACAATATCTGAGTACTTCTTCATTTACTCAAGTACAATATCTGAGTACTTCTAAATGTACTACAAGATCTGAGTACTTCTACTTTTACTACAAGATCTGAGTACTTCTACTTTTAATCAAGTACAAGATTTGAGTACATCTACTTTTACTAAAATATCTGAGTACATCTACTTTTACTCAAGTATAATATCTGAGTACTTCTACATTTACTCAAGTACAAGATCTGAGAACTTCTACATTTACTACAAGATCTGAGTACTTCTACATTTACTCCAGTACAAGATCTGAGTACTTCTTCATTTACTCAATTACAAGATCTGAGTACTTCTACATTTACTACAAGATCTGAGTACTTCTACTTTTACTACAAGATCTGAGTACTTCTACTTTTACTCAAGTACAATATCTGAGTACTTCTACTTTTACTACAATATCTGAGTACTTCTACTTTTACTCAAGTACAAGGTCTGACTACTTCTACGTTTACTACAAGATCTGAGTACTTCTACATTTACTCAAGTACAAGATCTGAGTACTTCTACATTTACTACAAGATCTGAGTACTTCTACATTTACTCAAGTACAAGATTTGAGTACTTCTACTTTTACTACAAGATCTGAGTACTTCTACATTTACTCAAGTAAAATATCTGAGTACTTCTTCATTTACTCAAGTACAATATCTGAGTACTTCTACATTTACTACAATATCTGAGTACTTCTACTTTTACTACAAGATCTGAGTACTTCTACTTTTACTAAAAGATCTGAGTACTTCTACATTTATTCAAGTACAAGATCTGAGTACTTCTACATTTACTACAAGATCTGAATTTTACTTTTACTACAAGGTCTGAGTACTTCTAATTTTACAACAAGATCTGAGTACTTCTACTTTTACTACAAGATCTGAGTACTTCTACTTTTACTCAAGTACAATATCTGAGTACTTCTACTTTTACTACAAGATTTGAGTACTTTTACTTTTACTCAAGTACAATATCTGAGTACTTCTTCATTTACTCAAGTACAATATCTGAGTATTTCTTCATTTACTCAAGTACAAGATCTGAGTACTTCTACATTTACTACAAGATCTGAGTACTTCTACTTTTACTACAAGATCTGAGTACTTCTACGTTTACTCAAGTACAAGATCTGAGTACTTCTACATTTACTACAATATCTGAGTACTTCTACTTTTACTACAAGATCTGAGTACTTCTACTTTTACTCAAGTACAAGATCTGAGTACTTCTACATTTACTACAAGATCTGAGTACTAATACATTTACTCAAGTACAAGATCTGAGTACTTCTTCATTTACTCAAGTACAATATCTGAGTACCTCTACATTTACTACAAGATCTGAGTACTTCTACTTTTACTACAAGATCTGAGTACTTCTACTTTTACTCAAACATAATATCTGAGTACTTCTACTTTTACTACAATATCTGAGTACTTCTACTTTTACTCAAGTACAAGATCTGAGTACTTCTACTTTTACTACAAAATCTGAGTACTTCTACATTAACAACAAGATCTGAGTACTTCTACATTTACTCAAGTACAAGATCTGAGTACTTCTTCATTTACTCAAGTACAATATCTGAGTACTTCTACTTTTACTACAAGATTTGAGGACTTCTACTTTTACTCAAGTACAAGATCTGAGTACTTCTACTTTTACTACAAGATCTGAGTACTTCTACTTTTAATCAAGTACAAGATTTGAGTACTTCTACATTTACTAAAATATCTGAGTACATCTACTTTTACTCAAGTATAATATCTGAGTACTTCTACATTTACTCAAGTAAAAGATCTGAGTACTTCTACATTTACTACAAGATCTGAGTACTTCTACATTTACTCCAGTACAAGATCTGAGTACTTCTTCATTTACTCAATTACAAGATCTGAGTACTTCTACTTTTACTACAAGATCTGAGTACTTCTACTTTTACTCAAGTACAATATCTGAGTACTTCTACTTTTACTACAAGATCTGAGTACTTCTACCTTTACTCAAGTACAAGGTCTGACTACTTCTACGTTTACTACAAGATCTGAGTACTTCTACATTTACTCAAGTACAAGATCTGAGTACTTCTACATTTACTACAAGATCTGAGTACTTCTACATTTACTCAAGTACAATATTTGAGTACTTCTACTTTTACTACAAGATCTGAGTACTTCTACATTTACTCAAGTAAAATATCTGAGTACTTCTTCATTTACTCAAGTACAAGATCTGAGTACTTCTACATTTACTACAATATCTGAGTACTTCTACTTTTACTACAAGATCTGAGTACTTCTACTTTTACTACAAGATCTGAGTACTTCTACATTTACTCAAGTACAATATCTGAGTACTTCTACATTTACTACAAGATCTGAGTACTTTTACTTTTACTACAAGATCTGAGTACTTCTAATTTTACAACAAGATCTGAGTACTTCTACTTTTACTACAATATCCGAGTACTTCTACATTTACTCAAGTACAAGATCTGAGTACTTCTACATTTACTACAAGATCTGAGTACTTCTACATTTACTCAAGTACAATATCTGAGTATTTCTTCATTTACTCAAGTACAAGATCTGAGTACTTCTACATTTACTACAAGATCCGAGTACTTCTACTTTTACTACAAGATCTGAGTACTTCTACGTTTACTCAAGTACAAGATCTGAGTACTTCTACATTTACTACAATATCTGAGTACTTCTACTTTTACTACAAGATCTGAGTACTTCTACTTTTACTCAAGTACAAGATCTGAGTACTTCTACATTTACTACAAGATCTGATTACTTCTACATTTACTCAAGTACAAGATCTGAGTACTTCTTCATTTACTCAAGTACAATATCTGAGTACTTCTACATTTACTACAAGATCTGAGTACTTCTACTTTTACTACAAGATCTGAGTACTTCTACTTTTACTCAAACATAATATCTGAGTACTTCTACTTTTACTACAATATCTGAGTACTTCTACTTTTACTCAAGTACAAGATCTGAGTACTTCTACTTTTACTACAAAATCTGAGTACTTCTACATTTACAACAAGATCTGAGTACTTCTACATTTACTCAAGTACAAGATCTGAGTACTTCTTCATTTACTCAAGTACAATATCTGAGTACTTCTACTTTTACTACAAGATTTGAGGACTTCTACTTTTACTCAAGTACAAGATCTGAGTACTTCTACTTTTACTACAAGATCTGAGTACTTCTACATTTACTACAAGATCTGAGTACTTCTACTTTTACTACAAGATCTGAGTACTTCTACATTTACTACAAGATCTGAGTACTTCTACTTTTACCCAAGTATAAGATCTGAGTACTTCTACTTTTACTACAAGATCAGAGTACTTCTACATTTACTCAAGTACAAGATCTGAGTACTTCTACATTTACTACAATATCTGAGTACTTCTACTTTTACTACAAGATCTGAGTACTTCTACTTTTACTCAAGTACAATATCTGAGTACTTCTATATTTACTACAAGATCTGAGTACTTCTACATTTACTCAAGTTCAAGATCTGAGTACTTCTTCATTTACTCAAGTACAAGATCTGAGTACTTCTACATTTACTACAAGATCTGAGAACTTCTACTTTTACTACAAGATCTGAGTACTTCTACTTTTACTCAAACACAATATCTGAGTACTTCTAGTTTTACTACAAGATCTGGGTACTTCTACTTTTACTCAAGTACAAAATCTGAGTCCTTCTACATTTACTCAAGTACAATATCTGAGTACTTCTTCATTTACTCAAGTACAAGATCTGAGTACTTCTAAATGTACTACAAGATCTGAGTACTTCTACTTTTACTACAAGATCTGAGTACTTCTACTTTTAATCAAGTACAAGATTTGAGTACTTCTACTTTTACTAAAATATCTGAGTACATCTACTTTTACTCAAGTATAATATCTGAGTACTTCTACATTTACTCAAGTACAAGATCTGAGTACTTCTACATTTACTACAAGATCTGAGTACTTCTACATTTACTCCAGTACAAGATCTGAGTACTTCTTCATTTACTCAATTACAAGATCTGAGTACTTCTACATTTACTACAAGATCTGAGTACTTCTACTTTTACTACAAGATCTGAGTACTTCTACTTTTACTCAAGTACAATATCTGAGTACTTCTACTTTTACTACAAGATCTGAGTACTTCTACTTTTACTCAAGTACAAGGTCTGACTACTTCTACGTTTACTACAAGATCTGAGTACTTCTACATTTACTCAAGTACAAGATCTGAGTACTTCTACATTTACTACAAGATCTGAGTACTTCTACATTTACTCAAGTACAAGATTTGAGTACTTCTACTTTTACTACAAGATCTGAGTACTTCTACATTTACTCAAGTAAAATATCTGAGTACTTCTTCATTTACTCAAGTACAATATCTGAGTACTTCTACATTTACTACAATATCTGAGTACTTCTACTTTTACTACAAGATCTGAGTACTTCTACTTTTACTACAAGATCTGAGTACTTCTACATTTACTCAAGTACAAGATCTGAGTACTTCTACATTTACTACAAGATCTGAGTACTTTTACTTTTACTACAAGATCTGAGTACTTCTAATTTTACAACAAGATCTGAGTACTTCTACTTTTACTACAAGATCTGAGTACTTCTACTTTTACTCAAGTACAATATCTGAGTACTTCTACTTTTACTACAAGATTTGAGTACTTTTACTTTTACTCAAGTACAATATCTGAGTACTTCTTCATTTACTCAAGTACAATATCTGAGTATTTCTTCATTTACTCAAGTACAAGATCTGAGTACTTCTACATTTACTACAAGATCTGAGTACTTCTACTTTTACTACAAGATCTGAGTACTTCTACTTTTACTCAAACATAATATCTGAGTACTTCTACTTTTACTACAAGATCTGAGTACTTCTACTTTTACTCAAGTACAAGATCTGAGTACTTCTACTTTTACTACAAAATCTGAGTACTTCTACATTAACAACAAGATCTGAGTACTTCTACATTTACTCAAGTACAAGATCTGAGTACTTCTTCATTTACTCAAGTACAATATCTGAGTACTTCTACTTTTACTACAAGATTTGAGGACTTCTACTTTTACTCAAGTACAAGATCTGAGTACTTCTACTTTTACTACAAGATCTGAGTACTTCTACATTTACTCAAGTACAAGATCTGAGTATTTCTTCATTGACTCAAGTTCAAGATCTGAGTACTTCTACATTTACTACAAGATCTGAGTACTTCTACTTTTACTACAAGATCTGAGTACTTCTACTTTTACCCAAGTATAAGATCTGAGTACTTCTACTTTTACTACAAGATCAGAGTACTTCTACATTTACTCAAGTACAAGATCTGAGTACTTCTACATTTACTACAAGATCTGAGAACTTCTACTTTTACTACAAGATCTGAGTACTTCTACTTTTACTCAAACACAATATCTGAGTACTTCTAGTTTTACTACAAGATCTGGGTACTTCTACTTTTACTCAAGTACAAGATCTGAGTACTTCTACATTTACTCAAGTACAATATCTGAGTACTTCTTCATTTACTCAAGTACAAGATCTGAGTACTTCTAAATGTACTACAAGATCTGAGTACTTCTACTTTTACTACAAGATCTGAGTACTTCTACTTTTAATCTAGTACAAGATTTGAGTACTTCTACTTTTACTAAAATATCTGAGTACATCTACTTTTACTCAAGTATAATATCTGAGTACTTCTACATTTACTCAAGTACAAGATCTGAGTACTTCTACATTTACTACAAGATCTGAGTACTTCTACATTTACTCCAGTACAAGATCTGAGTACTTCTTCATTTACTCAATTACAAGATCTGAGTACTTCTACATTTACTACAAGATCTGAGTACTTCTACTTTTACTACAAGATCTGAGTACTTCTACTTTTACTCAAGTACAATATCTGAGTACTTCTACTTTTACTACAAGATCTGAGTACTTCTACTTTTACTCAAGTACAAGGTCTGACTACTTCTACGTTTACTACAAGATCTGAGTACTTCTACATTTACTCAAGTACAAGATCTGAGTACTTCTACATTTACTACAAGATCTGAGTACTTCTACATTTACTCAAGTACAAGATTTGAGTACTTCTACTTTTACTACAAGATCTGAGTACTTCTACATTTACTCAAGTAAAATATCTGAGTACTTCTTCATTTACTCAAGTACAATATCTGAGTACTTCTACATTTACTACAATATCTGAGTACTTCTACTTTTACTACAAGATCTGAGTACTTCTACTTTTACTACAAGATCTGAGTACTTCTACATTTACTCAAGTACAAGATCTGAGTACTTCTACATTTACTACAAGATCTGAGTACTTTTACTTTTACTACAAGATCTGAGTACTTCTAATTTTACAACAAGATCTGAGTACTTCTACTTTTACTACAAGATCTGAGTACTTCTACTTTTACTCAAGTACAATATCTGAGTACTTCTACTTTTACTACAAGATTTGAGTACTTTTACTTTTACTCAAGTACAATATCTGAGTACTTCTACTTTTACTACAAGATTTGAGTACTTTTACTTTTACTCAAGTACAATATCTGAGTACTTCTACTTTTACTACAAGATCTGAGTACTTCTACATTTACTCAAGTACAAGATCTGAGTACTTCTACATTTACTACAAGATCTGAGTACTTCTACATTTACTCAAGTACAATATCTGAGTATTTCTTCATTTACTCAAGTACAAGATCTGAGTACTTCTACATTTACTACAAGATCTGAGTACTTCTACTTTTACTACAAGATCTGAGTACTTCTACGTTTACTCAAGTACAAGATCTGAGTACTTCTACATTTACTACAAGATCTGAGTACTTCTACTTTTACTCAAGTACAAGATCTGAGTACTTCTACATTTACTACAAGATCTGAGTACTTCTACATTTACTCAAGTACAAGATCTGAGTACTTCTTCATTTACTCAAGTACAATATCTGAGTACTTCTACATTTACTACAAGATCTGAGTACTTCTACTTTTACTACAAGATCTGAGTACTTCTACTTTTACTCAAACATAATATCTGAGTACTTCTACTTTTACTACAAGATCTGAGTACTTCTACTTTTACTCAAGTACAAGATCTGAGTACTTCTAATTTTACTACAAAATCTGAGTACATCTACATTTACAACAAGATCTGAGTACTTCTACATTTACTCAAGTACAAGATCTGAGTACTTCTTCATTTACTCAAGTACAAGATCTGAGTACTTCTACATTTACTACAAGATCTGAGTACTTCTACTTTTACTACAAGATCTGAGTACTTCTACTTTTACCCAAGTATAAGATCTGAGTACTTCTACTTTTACTACAAGATCAGAGTACTTCTACATTTACTCAAGTACAAGATCTGAGTACTTCTACTTTTACTACAAGATCTGAGTACTTCTACTTTTACTCAAGTACAATATCTGAGTACTTCTATATTTACTACAAGATCTGAGTACTTCTACATTTACTCAAGTTCAAGATCTGAGTACTTCTTCATTTACTCAAGTACAAGATCTGAGTACTTCTACATTTACTACAAGATCTGAGAACTTCTACTTTTACTACAAGATCTGAGTACTTCTACTTTTACTCAAACACAATATCTGAGTACTTCTAGTTTTACTACAAGATCTGGGTACTTCTACTTTTACTCAAGTACAAGATCTGAGTACTTCTACATTTACTCAAGTACAATATCTGAGTACTTCTTCATTTACTCAAGTACAAGATCTGAGTACTTCTAAATGTACTACAAGATCTGAGTACTTCTACTTTTACTACAAGATCTGAGTACTTCTACATTTACTCAAGTACAAGATCTGAGTACTTCTACATTTACTACAAGATCTGAGTACTTCTACATTTACTCCAGTACAAGATCTGAGTACTTCTTCATTTACTCAATTACAATATCTGAGTACTTCTACATTTACTACAAGATCTGAGTACTTCTACTTTTACTACAAGATCTGAGTACTTCTACTTTTACTCAAGTACAATATCTGAGTACTTCTACTTTTACTACAAGATCTGAGTACTTCTACTTTTACTCAAGTACAAGGTCTGACTACTTCTACGTTTACTACAAGATCTGAGTACTTCTACATTTACTCAAGTAAAATATCTGAGTACTTCTTCATTTACTCAAGTACAATATCTGAGTACTTCTACATTTACTACAATATCTGAGTACTTCTACTTTTACTACAAGATCTGAGTACTTCTACTTTTACTACAAGATCTGAGTACTTCTACATTTACTCAAGTACAAGATCTGAGTACTTCTACATTTACTACAAGATCTGAGTACTTTTACTTTTACTACAAGATCTGAGTACTTCTAATTTTACAACAAGATCTGAGTACTTCTACTTTTACTACAAGATCTGAGTACTTCTACTTTTACTCAAGTACAATATCTGAGTACTTCTACTTTTACTACAAGATTTGAGTACTTCTACTTTTACTACAAGATTTGAGTACTTTTACTTTTACTCAAGTACAATATCTGAGTACTTCTACTTTTACTACAATATTTGAGTACTTTTACTTTTACTCAAGTACAATATCTGAGTACTTCTACTTTTACTACAAGATCTGAGTACTTCTACATTTACTCAAGTACAAGATCTGAGTACTTCTACATTTACTACAAGATCTGAGTACTTCTACATTTACTCAAGTACAATATCTGAGTATTTCTTCATTTACTCAAGTACAATATCTGAGTACTTCTACATGTACTACAAGATCTGAGTACTTCTACTTTTACTACAAGATCTGAGTACTTCTACGTTTACTCAAGTACAAGATCTGAGTACTTCTACATTTACTACAAGATCTGAGTACTTCTACTTTTACTCAAGTACAAGATCTGAGTACTTCTACATTTACTACAAGATCTGAGTACTTCTACATTTACTCAAGTACAAGATATGAGTACTTCTTCATTTACTCAAGTACAATATCTGAGTACTTCTACATTTACTACAAGATCTGAGTACTTCTACTTTTACTACAAGATCTGAGTACTTCTACTTTTACTCAAACATAATATCTGAGTACTTCTACTTTTACTACAAGATCTGAGTACTTCTACTTTTACTCAAGTACAAGATCTGAGTACTTCTACTTTTACTACAAAATCTGAGTACTTCTACATTTACAACAAGATCTGAGTACTTCTACATTTACTCAAGTACAAGATCTGAGTACTTCTTCATTTACTCAAGTACAAGATCTGAGTACTTCTACATTCACTACAAGATCTGAGTACTTCTACTTTTACTCAACTACAAGATCTGAGTACTTCTAATTTTACTACAAGATCTGAGTACTTCTACTTTTACTCAAGTACAATATCTGAGTACTTCTACTTTTACTACAAGATTTGAGTACTTTTACTTTTACTCAAGTACAAGATCTGAGTACTTCTACATTTACTCAAGTACAAGATCTGAGTACTTCTTCATTTACTCAAGTACAAGATCTGAGTACTTCTACATTTACTACAAGATCTGAGTACTTCTACTTTTACTACAAGATCTGAGTACTTCTACTTTTACTCAAACAAAATATCTGAGTACTTCTACTTTTACTACAAGATCTGAGTACTTCTACATTTACTCAAGTACAATATTTGAGTACTTCTACTTTTACTACAATATCTGAGTACTTCTACATTTACTCAAGTACAAGATCTGAGTACTTCTACATTTACTACAAGATCTGAGTACTTTTACTTTTACTACAAGATCTGAGTACTTCTAATTTTACAACAAGATCTGAGTACTTCTACTTTTACTACAATATCTGAGTACTTCTACATTTACTCAAGTACAAGATCTGAGTACTTCTACATTTACTACAAGATCTGAGTACTTCTACATTTACTCAAGTACAATATCTGAGTATTTCTTCATTTACTCAAGTACAAGATCTGAGTACTTCTACATTTACTACAAGATCTGAGTACTTCTACTTTTACTACAAGATCTGAGTACTTCTACGTTTTCTCAAGTACAAGATCTGAGTACTTCTACATTTACTACAATATCTGAGTACTTCTACTTTTACTACAAGATCTGAGTACTTCTACTTTTACTCAAGTACAAGATCTGAGTACTTCTACATTTACTACAAGATCTGAGTACTTCTACATTTACTCAAGTACAAGATCTGAGTACTTCTTCATTTACTCAAGTACAATATCTGAGTACTTCTACATTTACTACAAGATCTGAGTACTTCTACTTTTACTACAAGATCTGAGTACTTCTACTTTTACTCAAACATAATATCTGAGTACTTCTACTTTTACTACAAGATCTGAGTACTTCTACTTTTACTCAAGTACAAGATCTGAGTACTTCTACTTTTACTACAAAATCTGAGTACTTCTACATTTACAACAAGATCTGAGTACTTCTACATTTACTCAAGTACAAGATCTGAGTACTTCTTCATTTACTCAAGTACAATATCTGAGTACTTCTACTTTTACTACAAGATTTGAGGACTTTTATATTTACTCAAGTACAAGATCTGAGTACTTCTACTTTTACTACAAGATCTGAGTACTTCTACATTTACTCAAGTACAAGATCTGAGTATTTCTTCATTGACTCAAGTTCAAGATCTGAGTACTTCTACATTTACTACAAGATCTGAGTACTTCTACTTTTACTACAAGATCTGAGTACTTCTACTTTTACCCAAGTATAAGATCTGAGTACTTCTACTTTTACTACAAGATCTGAGTACTTCTACTTTTAATACAAGATCTTAGTACTTTTACATTTACTCAAGTACAAGATCTGAGTACTTCTACATTTACTACAAGATCTGAGTACTTCTACTTTTACTACAAGATCTGAGTACTTCTAATTTTACTACAAGATCTGAGTACTTCTACTTTTACTCTAGTACAATATCTGAGTACTTCTACTTTTACTCCAAGATTTGAGTACTTTTACTTTTACTCAAGTACAAGATCTGAGTACTTCTACATTTACTCAAGTACAAGATCTGAGTACTTCTTCATTTACTCAAGTACAAGATCTGAGTACTTCTACATTTACTACAAGATCTGAGTACTTCTACTTTTACTACAAGATCTGAGTACTTCTACTTTTACTCAAACAAAATATCTGAGTACTTCTACTTTTACTACAAGATCTGAGTACTTCTACATTTACTCAAGTACAATATTTGAGTACTTCTACTTTTACTACAAGATCTGAGTACTTCTACATTTACTCAAGTAAAATATCTGAGTACTTCTTCATTTACTCAAGTACAATATCTGAGTACTTCTACATTTACTACAATATCTGAGTACTTCTACTTTTACTACAAGATCTGAGTACTTCTACTTTTACTACAAGATCTGAGTACTTCTACATTTACTCAAGTACAAGATCTGAGTACTTCTACATTTACTACAAGATCTGAGTACTTTTACTTTTACTACAAGATCTGAGTACTTCTACATTTACTACAAGATCTGAGTACTTCTACATTTACTCAAGTACAATATCTGAGTATTTCTTCATTTACTCAAGTACAAGATCTGAGTACTTCTACATTTACTACAAGATCTGAGTACTTCTACTTTTACTACAAGATCTGAGTACTTCTACGTTTTCTCAAGTACAAGATCTGAGTACTTCTACATTTACTACAATATCTGAGTACTTCTACTTTTACTACAAGATCTGAGTACTTCTACTTTTACTCAAGTACAAGATCTGAGTACTTCTACATTTACTACAAGATCTGAGTACTTCTACATTTACTCAAGTACAAGATCTGAGTACTTCTTCATTTACTCAAGTACAATATCTGAGTACTTCTACATTTACTACAAGATCTGAGTACTTCTACTTTTACTACAAGATCTGAGTACTTCTACTTTTACTCAAACATAATATCTGAGTACTTCTACTTTTACTACAAGATCTGAGTACTTCTACTTTTACTCAAGTACAAGATCTGAGTACTTCTACTTTTACTACAAAATCTGAGTACTTCTACATTTACAACAAGATCTGAGTACTTCTACATTTACTCAAGTACAAGATCTGAGTACTTCTTCATTTACTCAAGTACAATATCTGAGTACTTCTACTTTTACTACAAGATTTGAGGACTTCTACTTTTACTCAAGTACAAGATCTGAGTACTTCTACTTTTACTACAAGATCTGAGTACTTCTACATTTACTCAAGTACAAGATCTGAGTATTTCTTCATTGACTCAAGTTCAAGATCTGAGTACTTCTACTTTTACTACAAGATCTGAGTACTTCTACTTTTACCCAAGTATAAGATCTGAGTACTTCTACTTTTACTACAAGATCAGAGTACTTCTACATTTACTCAAGTACAAGATCTGAGTACTTCTACATTTACTACAAGATCTGAGTACTTCTACTTTTACTACAAGATCTGAGTACTTCTACTTTTACTCAAGTACAATATCTGAGTACTTCTATATTTACTACAATATCTGAGTACTTCTATATTTACTCAAGTTCAAGATCTGAGTACTTCTTCATTTACTCAAGTACAAGATCTGAGTACTTCTACATTTACTACAAGATCTGAGAACTTCTACTTTTACTACAAGATCTGAGTACTTCTACTTTTACTCAAACACAATATCTGAGTACTTCTAGTTTTACTACAAGATCTGGGTACTTCTACTTTTACTCAAGTACAAGATCTGAGTACTTCTACATTTACTCAAGTACAATATCTGAGTACTTCTTCATTTACTCAAGTACAAGATCTGAGTACTTCTAAATGTACTACAAGATCTGAGTACTTCTACTTTTACTAAAATATCTGAGTACATCTACTTTTACTCAAGTATAATATCTGAGTACTTCTACATTTACTCAAGTACAAGATCTGAGTACTTCTACATTTACTACAAGATCTGAGTACTTCTACATTTACTCCAGTACAAGATCTGAGTACTTCTTCATTTACTCAATTACAAGATCTGAGTACTTCTACATTTACTACAAGATCTGAGTACTTCTACTTTTACTACAAGATCTGAGTACTTCTACTTTTACTCAAGTACAATATCTGAGTACTTCTAGTTTTACTACAAGTTCTGAGTACTTCTACTTTTACTCAAGTACAAGGTCTGACTACTTCTACGTTTACTACAAGATCTGAGTACTTCTACATTTACTCAAGTACAAGATCTGAGTACTTCTACATTTACTACAAGATCTGAGTACTTCTACATTTACTCAAGTACAAGATTTGAGTACTTCTACTTTTACTACAAGATCTGAGTACTTCTACATTTACTACAAGATCTGAGTACTTCTACTTTTACTACAAGATCTGAGTACTTCTACATTTACTCAAGTACAATATCTGAGTACTTCTACATTTACTACAAGATCTGAGTACTTTTACTTTTACTACAAGATCTGAGTACTTCTAATTTTACAACAAGATCTGAGTACTTCTACTTTTACTACAAGATCTGAGTACTTCTACTTTTACTCAAGTACAATATCTGAGTACTTCTACTTTTACTACAAGATTTGAGTACTTTTACTTTTACTCAAGTACAATATCTGAGTACTTCTTCATTTACTCAAGTACAATATCTGAGTATTTCTTCATTTACTCAAGTACAAGATCTGAGTACTTCTACATTTACTACAAGATCTGAGTACTTCTACTTTTACTACAAGATCTGAGTACTTCTACATTTACTCAAGTACAAGATCTGAGTACTTCTACATTTACTACAATATCTGAGTACTTCTACTTTTAATACAAGATCTTAGTACTTTTACATTTACTCAAGTACAAGATCTGAGTACTTCTACATTTACTACAAGATCTGAGTACTTCTACTTTTACTACAAGATCTGAGTACTTCTAATTTTACTACAAGATCTGAGTACTTCTACTTTTACTCAAGTACAATATCTGAGTACTTCTACTTTTACTACAAGATTTGAGTACTTTTACTTTTACTCAAGTACAAGATCTGAGTACTTCTACATTTACTCAAGTACAAGATCTGAGTACTTCTTCATTTACTCAAGTACAAGATCTGAGTACTTCTACATTTACTACAAGATCTGAGTACTTCTACTTTTACTACAAGATCTGAGTACTTCTACTTTTACTCAAACAAAATATCTGAGTACTTCTACTTTTACTACAAGATCTGAGTACTTCTACATTTACTCAAGTACAATATTTGAGTACTTCTACTTTTACTACAAGATCTGAGTACTTCTACATTTACTCAAGTAAAATATCTGAGTACTTCTTCATTTACTCAAGTACAATATCTGAGTACTTCTACATTTACTACAATATCTGAGTACTTCTACTTTTACTACAAGATCTGAGTACTTCTACTTTTACTACAAGATCTGAGTACTTCTACATTTACTCAAGTACAAGATCTGAGTACTTCTACATTTACTACAAGATCTGAGTACTTCTAATTTTACAACAAGATCTGAGTACTTCTACTTTTACTACAATATCTGAGTACTTCTACATTTACTCAAGTACAAGATCTGAGTACTTCTACATTTACTACAAGATCTGAGTACTTCTACATTTACTCAAGTACAATATCTGAGTATTTCTTCATTTACTCAAGTACAAGATCTGAGTACTTCTACATTTACTACAAGATCTGAGTACTTCTACTTTTACTACAAGATCTGAGTACTTCTACGTTTTCTCAAGTACAAGATCTGAGTACTTCTACATTTACTACAATATCTGAGTACTTCTACTTTTACTACAAGATCTGAGTACTTCTACTTTTACTCAAGTACAAGATCTGAGTACTTCTACATTTACTACAAGATCTGAGTACTTCTACATTTACTCAAGTACAAGATCTGAGTACTTCTTCATTTACTCAAGTACAATATCTGAGTACTTCTACATTTACTACAAGATCTGAGTACTTCTACTTTTACTACAAGATCTGAGTACTTCTACTTTTACTCAAACATAATATCTGAGTACTTCTACTTTTACTACAAGATCTGAGTACTTCTACTTTTACTCAAGTACAAGATCTGAGTACTTCTACTTTTACTACAAAATCTGAGTACTTCTACATTTACAACAAGATCTGAGTACTTCTACATTTACTCAAGTACAAGATCTGAGTACTTCTTCATTTACTCAAGTACAATATCTGAGTACTTCTACTTTTACTACAAGATTTGAGGACTTCTACTTTTACTCAAGTACAAGATCTGAGTACTTCTACTTTTACTACAAGATCTGAGTACTTCTACATTTACTCAAGTACAAGATCTGAGTATTTCTTCATTGACTCAAGTTCAAGATCTGAGTACTTCTACATTTACTACAAGATCTGAGTACTTCTACTTTTACTACAAGATCTGAGTACTTCTACTTTTACCCAAGTATAAGATCTGAGTACTTCTACTTTTACTACAAGATCAGAGTACTTCTACATTTACTCAAGTACAAGATCTGAGTACTTCTACATTTACTACAAGATCTGAGTACTTCTACTTTTACTACAAGATCTGAGTACTTCTACTTTTACTCAAGTACAATATCTGAGTACTTCTATATTTACTACAATATCTGAGTACTTCTACATTTACTCAAGTTCAAGATCTGAGTACTTCTTCATTTACTCAAGTACAAGATCTGAGTACTTCTACATTTACTACAAGATCTGAGAACTTCTACTTTTACTACAAGATCTGAGTACTTCTACTTTTACTCAAACACAATATCTGAGTACTTCTAGTTTTACTACAAGATCTGGGTACTTCTACTTTTACTCAAGTACAAGATCTGAGTACTTCTACATTTACTCAAGTACAATATCTGAGTACTTCTTCATTTACTCAAGTACAAGATCTGAGTACTTCTAAATGTACTACAAGATCTGAGTACTTCTACTTTTACTAAAATATCTGAGTACATCTACTTTTACTCAAGTATAATATCTGAGTACTTCTACATTTACTCAAGTACAAGATCTGAGTACTTCTACATTTACTACAAGATCTGAGTACTTCTACATTTACTCCAGTACAAGATCTGAGTACTTCTTCATTTACTCAATTACAAGATCTGAGTACTTCTACATTTACTACAAGATCTGAGTACTTCTACTTTTACTACAAGATCTGAGTACTTCTACTTTTACTCAAGTACAATATCTGAGTACTTCTAGTTTTACTACAAGTTCTGAGTACTTCTACTTTTACTCAAGTACAAGGTCTGACTACTTCTACGTTTACTACAAGATCTGAGTACTTCTACATTTACTCAAGTACAAGATCTGAGTACTTCTACATTTACTACAAGATCTGAGTACTTCTACATTTACTCAAGTACAAGATTTGAGTACTTCTACTTTTACTACAAGATCTGAGTACTTCTACATTTACTACAAGATCTGAGTACTTCTACTTTTACTACAAGATCTGAGTACTTCTACATTTACTCAAGTACAATATCTGAGTACTTCTACATTTACTACAAGATCTGAGTACTTTTACTTTTACTACAAGATCTGAGTACTTCTAATTTTACAACAAGATCTGAGTACTTCTACTTTTACTACAAGATCTGAGTACTTCTACTTTTACTCAAGTACAATATCTGAGTACTTCTACTTTTACTACAAGATTTGAGTACTTTTACTTTTACTCAAGTACAATATCTGAGTACTTCTTCATTTACTCAAGTACAATATCTGAGTATTTCTTCATTTACTACAAGATCTGAGTACTTCTAATTTTACTACAAGATCTGAGTACTTCTACATTTACTCAAGTACAAGATCTGAGTACTTCTACATTTACTACAATATCTGAGTACTTCTACTTTTACTACAAGATCTGAGTACTTCTACTTTTACTCAAGTACAAGATCTGAGTACTTCTACATTTACTACAAGATCTGAGTACTTCTACATTTACTCAAGTACAAGATCTGAGTACTTCTTCATTTACTCAAGTACAATATCTGAGTACTTCTACATTTACTACAAGATCTGAGTACTTCTACTTTTACTACAAGATCTGAGTACTTCTACTTTTACTCAAACATAATATCTGAGTACTTCTACTTTTACTACAATATCTGAGTACTTCTACTTTTACTCAAGTACAAGATCTGAGTACTTCTACTTTTACTACAAAATCTGAGTACTTCTGCATTTACAACAAGATCTGAGTACTTCTACATTTACTCAAGTACAAGATCTGAGTACTTCTTCATTTACTCAAGTACAATATCTGAGTACTTCTACTTTTACTACAAGATTTGAGGACTTCTACTTTTACTCAAGTACAAGATCTGAGTACTTCTACTTTTACTAAAAGATCTGAGTACTTCTACATTTACTCAAGTACAAGATCTGAGTATTTCTTCATTGACTCAAGTTCAAGATCTGAGTACTTCTACATTTACTACAAGATCTGAGTACTTTTACTTTTACTACAAGATCTGAGTACTTCTACTTTTACCCAAGTATAAGATCTGAGTACTTTTACTACAAGATCAGAGTACTTCTACATTTACTCAATTACAAGATCTGAGTACTTCTACATTTACTACAAGATCTG
Source organism: Notothenia rossii (assembly GCF_949606895.1). NCBI lineage: Eukaryota > Metazoa > Chordata > Actinopteri > Perciformes > Nototheniidae > Notothenia > Notothenia rossii. The sequence continues at coordinate 744,514 of NW_027640159.1, forward strand.
AGTACTTCTACTTTTACTACAAGATCTGAGTACTTCTACTTTTACTACAAGATCTGAGTACTTCTACTTTTACTCAAACACAATATCTGAGTACTTCTAGTTTTACTACAAGATCTGGGTACTTCTACTTTTACTCAAGTACAAGATCTGAGTACTTCTACATTTACTCAAGTACAATATCTGAGTACTTCTTCATTTACTCAAGTACAAGATCTGAGTACTTCTACATTTACTACAAGATCTGAGAACTTCTACTTTTACTACAAGATCTGAGTACTTCTACTTTTACTCAAACACAATATCTGAGTACTTCTAGTTTTACTACAAGATCAGAGTACTTCTACATTTACTCAAGTACAATATCTGAGTACTTCTATATTTACTACAAGATCTGAGTACTTCTACATTTACTCAAGTTCAAGATCTGAGTACTTCTTCATTTACTCAAGTACAAGATCTGAGTACTTCTACATTTACTACAAGATCTGAGAACTTCTACTTTTACTACAAGATCTGAGTACTTCTACTTTTACTCAAACACAATATCTGAGTACTTCTAGTTTTACTACAAGATCTGGGTACTTCTACTTTTACTCAAGTACAAGATCTGAGTACTTCTACATTTACTCAAGTACAAGATCTGAGTACTTCTAAATGTACTACAAGATCTGAGTACTTCTACTTTTACTACAAGATCTGAGTACTTCTACTTTTAATCAAGTACAATATTTGAGTACTTCTACTTTTACTAAAATATCTGAGTACATCTACTTTTACTCAAGTATAATATCTGAGTACTTCTACATTTACTCAAGTACAAGATCTGAGTACTTCTACATTTACTACACGATCTGAGTACATCTACATTTACTCCAGTACAAGATCTGAGTACTTCTTCATTTACTCAATTACAAGATCTGAGTACTTCTACATTTACTACAAGATCTGAGTACTTCTACTTTTACTACAAGATCTGAGTACTTCTACTTTTACTCAAGTACAAGGTCTGACTACTTCTACGTTTACTACAAGATCTGAGTACTTCTACATTTACTCAAGTACAAGATCTGAGTACTTCTACATTTACTACAAGATCTGAGTACTTCTACATTTACTCAAGTACAAGATTTGAGTACTTCTACTTTTACTTCAATATCTGAGTACTTCTACATTTACTCAAGTAAAATATCTGAGTACTTCTTCATTTACTCAAGTACAATATCTGAGTACTTCTACATTTACTACAATATCTGAGTACTTCTACTTTTACTACAAGATCTGAGTACTTCTAATTTTACAACAAGATCTGAGTACTTCTACTTTTACTACAAGATCTGAGTACTTCTACATTTACTCAAGTACAAGATCTGAGTACTTCTACATTTACTACAAGATCTGAGTACTTTTACTTTTACTACAAGATCTGAGTACTTCTAATTTTACAACAAGATCTGAGTACTTCTACTTTTACTACAAGATCTGAGTACTTCTACTTTTACTCAAGTACAATATCTGAGTACTTCTACTTTTACTACAAGATTTGAGTACTTTTACTCAAGTACAATATCTGAGTACTTCTACTTTTACTACAAGATCTGAGTACTTCTACATTTACTCAAGTACAAGATCTGAGTACTTCTACATCTACTACAAGATCTGAGTACTTCTACATTTACTCAAGTACAATATCTGAGTATTTCTTCATTTACTCAAGTACAAGATCTGAGTACTTCTACATTTACTACAAGATCTGAGTACTTCTACTTTTACTACAAGATCTGAGTACTTCTACGTTTACTCAAGTACAAGATCTGAGTACTTCTACATTTACTACAATATCTGAGTACTTCTACTTTTACTACAAGATCTGAGTACTTCTACTTTTACTCAAGTACAAGATCTGAGTACTTCTACATTTACTACAAGATCTGAGTACTTCTACATTTACTCAAGTACAAGATCTGAGTACTTCTTCATTTAGTCAAGTACAATATCTGAGTACTTCTACTTTTACTACAAGATCTGAGTACTTCTACTTTTACTCAAACATAATATCTGAGTACTTCTACTTTTACTACAAGATCTGAGTACTTCTACTTTTACTCAAGTACAAAATCTGAGTACTTCTACTTTTACTACAAAATCTGAGTACTTCTACATTTACAACAAGATCTGAGTACTTCTACATTTACTCAAGTACAAGATCTGATTACTTCTTCATTTACTCAAGTACAAGATCTGAGTACTTCTACATTTACTACAAGATCTGAGTACTTCTACTTTTACTCAAGTACAAGATCTGAGTACTTCTAATTTTACTACAAGATCTGAGTACTTCTACATTTACTCAAGTACAATATCTGAGTACTTCTTCATTTACTCAAGTACAAGATCTGAGTACTTCTACATGTACTACAAGATCTGAGTACTTCTACATTTACTACAAGATCTGAGTACTTCTACTTTTACTACAAGATCTGAGTACTTCTACTTTTACTCAAGTACAATATCTGAGTACTTCTACATTTACTACAAGATCTGAGTACTTCTACTTTTACTACAAGATCTGAGTACTTCTACTTTTACTCAAGTACAATATCTGAGTACTTCTACATTTACTACAATATCTGAGTACTTCTACATTTACTCAAGTACAAGATCTGAGTACTTCTTCATTTACTCAAGTACAAGATCTGAGTACTTCTACATTTACTACAAGATCTGAGTACTTCTACTTTTACTACAAGATCTGAGTACTTCTACTTTTACTCAAACACAATATCTGAGTACTTCTACTTTTACTACAAGATCTGAGTACTTCTACTTTTACACAAGTACAAGATCTGAGTACTTCTACTTTTACTACAAGATCTGAGTACTTCTACATTTACTCAAGTACAATATCTGAGTACTTCTTCATTTACTCAAGTACAATATCTGAGTACTTCTAAATGTACTACAAGATCTGAGTACTTCTACTTTTACTACAAGATCTGAGTACTTCTACTTTTAATCCAGTACAATATCTGAGTACTTCTACTTTTACTACAAGATCTGAGTACTTCTACTTTTACTCAAGTACAATATCTGAGTACTTCTACTTTTACTACAAGATCTGAGTACTTCTACTTTTACTCAAGTACAATATCTGAGTACTTCTACTTTTACTACAAGATCTGAGTACTTCTACTTTTACTACAAGATCTGAGTACTTCTACTTTTACTCAAGTACAAGATCTGAGTACTTCTACTTTTACTGCAAGATCTGAGTACTTCTACATTTACTCAAGTACAAAATCTGAGTACTTCTACATTTACAACAAAATCTGAGTACTTCTACATTAACTCAAGTACAAGATCTGAGTACTTCTTCATTTACTCAACAAGATCTGAGTACTTCTACTTTTAATACAAGATCTTAGTACTTTTACATTTACTCAAGTACAAGATCTGAGTACTTCTACATTTACTACAAGATCTGAGTACTTCTACTTTTACCACAAGATCTGAGTACTTCTACTTTTACTCAAACACAATATCTGAGTACTTCTACTTTTACTACAAGATCTGAGTACTTCTACTTTTACTCAAGTACAAGATCTGAGTACTTCTACTTTTACTACAAGATCTGAGTACTTCTACTTTTAATCAAGTACAAGATTTGAGTACTTCTACTTTTACTACAAGATCTGAGTACTTCTACTTTTACTCAAGTACAATGTCTGAGTACTTCTACTTTTACTACAAGATCTGAGTACTTCTACTTTTACTCAAGTACAAGATCTGAATACTTCTACGTTTACTACAAGATCTGAGTACTTCTACATTTACTCAAGTACAAGATCTGAGTACTTCTACATTTACTACAAGATCTGAGTACTTCTACATTTACTCAAGTACAAGATTTGAGTACTTCTACTTTTACTACAAGATCTGAGTACTTCTTCATTTACTCAAGTACAATATCTGAGTACTTCTACATTTACTACAATATCTGAGTACTTCTACTTTTACTACAAGATCTGAGTACTTCTACTTTTACTACAAGATCTGAGTACTTCTACATTTACTCAAGTACAAGATCTGAGTACTTCTACATTTACTACAAGATCTGAGTACTTTTACTTTTACTACAAGATCTGAGTACTTCTAATTTTACAACAAGATCTGAGTACTTCTACTTTTACTACAAGATCTGAGTACTTCTACTTTTACTCAAGTACAAGATCAGAATACTTCTACGTTTACTACAAGATCTGAGTACTTCTACATTTACTCAAGTACAAGATCTGAGTACTTCTACATTTACTACAAGATCTGAGTACTTCTACATTTACTCAAGTACAAGATTTGAGTACTTCTACTTTTACTCAAGTACAAGATCTGAGTACTTCTACATTTACTCAAGTACAAGATCTGAGTACTTCTTCATTTACTACAAGATCTGAGTACTTTTACTTTTACTACAAGATCTGAGTACTTCTAATTTTACAACAAGATCTGAGTACTTCTACTTTTACTACAAGATCTGAGTACTTCTACTTTTACTCAAGTACAATATCTGAGTACTTCTACTTTTACTACAAGATTTGAGTACTTTTACTTTTACTCAAGTACAATATCTGAGTACTTCTACTTTTACTACAAGATCTGAGTACTTCTACATTTACTCAAGTACAAGATCTGAGTACTTCTACATTTACTACAAGATCTGAGTACTTCTACATTTACTCAAGTACAAGATCTGAGTACTTCTACATTTACTACAAGATCTGAGTACTTCTACATTTACTACAAGATCTGAGTACTTCTATGTTTACTCAAGTACAAGATCTGAGTACTTCTACATTTACTACAATATCTGAGTACTTCTACTTTTACTACAAGATCTGAGTACTTCTACTTTTACTCAAGTACAATATCTGAGTACTTCTACATTTACTACAAGATCTGAGTACTTCTACATTTACTCAAGTACAAGATCTGAGTACTTCTTCATTTACTCAAGTACAATATCTGAGTACTTCTACATTTACTACAAGATCTGAGTACTTCTACTTTTACTACAAGATCTGAGTACTTCTACTTTTACTCAAACATAATATCTGAGTACTTCTACTTTTACTACAAGATCTGAGTACTTCTACTTTTACTCAAGTACAAGATCTGAGTACTTCTACTTTTACTACAAGATCTGAGTACTTCTACATTTACTCAAGTACAATATCTGAGTACTTCTTCATTTACTCAAGTACAAGATCTGAGTACTTCTACATGTACTACAAGATCTGAGTACTTCTACATTTACTACAAGATCTGAGTACTTCTACTTTTACTACAAGATCTGAGTACTTCTACTTTTACTCAAGTACAATATCTGAGTACTTCTACATTTACTACAAGATCTGAGTACTTCTTCATTTACTCAAGTACAAGATCTGAGTACTTCTTCATTTACTCAAGTACAAGATCTGAGTACTTCTACATTTACTACAAGATCTGAGTACTTCTACTTTTACTCAAGTACAATATCTGAGTAGTTCTACTTTTACTACAAGATCTGAGTACTTCTACATTTACTCAAGTACAAGATCTGAGTACTTCTAGATTTACTACAAGATCTGAGTACTTCTACTTTTACTACAAGATCTGAGTACTTCTACTTTTACTCAAGTACAATATCTGAGTACTTCTACATTTAGTACAAGATCTGAATACTTCTACATTTACTCAAGTACAAGATCTGAGTAATTCTTCATTTACTCAAGTACAAGATCTGAGTACTTTTACATTTACTACAAGATCTGAGTACTTCTACTTTTACTACAAGATCTGAGTACTTCTACTTTTACTCGAACCAAATATCTGAGTACTTCTACATTTACTACAATATCTGAGTACTTCTACATTTACTCAAGTACAAGATCTGAGTACTTCTTCATTTACTCAAGTACAAGATCTGAGTACTTCTACATTTACTACAAGATCTGAGTACTTCTACTTTTACTACAAGATCTGAGTACTTCTACTTTTACTCAAACACAATATCTGAGTACTTCTACTTTTACTACAAGATCTGAGTACTTCTACTTTTACACAAGTACAAGATCTGAGTACTTCTACTTTTACTACAAGATCTGAGTACTTCTACATTTACTCACGTACAATATCTGAGTACTTCTTCATTTACTCAAGTACAATATCTGAGTACTTCTAAATGTACTACAAGATCTGAGTACTTCTACTTTTACTACAAGATCTGAGTACTTCTACTTTTAATCCAGTACAATATCTGAGTACTTCTACTTTTACTACAAGATCTGAGTACTTCTACTTTTACTCAAGTACAATATCTGAGTACTTCTACTTTTACTACAAGATCTGAGTACTTCTACTTTTACTCAAGTACAATATCTGAGTACTTCTACTTTTACTACAAGATCTGAGTACTTCTACTTTTACTACAAGATCTGAGTACTTCTACTTTTACTCAAGTACAAGATCTGAGTACTTCTACTTTTACTGCAAGATCTGAGTACTTCTACATTTACTCAAGTACAAAATCTGAGTACTTCTACATTTACAACAAAATCTGAGTACTTCTACATTAACTCAAGTACAAGATCTGAGTACTTCTTCATTTACTCAACAAGATCTGAGTACTTCTACTTTTAATACAAGATCTTAGTACTTTTACATTTACTCAAGTACAAGATCTGAGTACTTCTACATTTACTACAAGATCTGAGTACTTCTACTTTTACCACAAGATCTGAGTACTTCTACTTTTACTCAAACACAATATCTGAGTACTTCTACTTTTACTACAAGATCTGAGTACTTCTACTTTTACTCAAGTACAAGATCTGAGTACTTCTACTTTTACTACAAGATCTGAGTACTTCTACTTTTAATCAAGTACAAGATTTGAGTACTTCTACTTTTACTACAAGATCTGAGTACTTCTACTTTTACTCAAGTACAATGTCTGAGTACTTCTACTTTTACTACAAGATCTGAGTACTTCTACTTTTACTCAAGTACAAGATCTGAATACTTCTACGTTTACTACAAGATCTGAGTACTTCTACATTTACTCAAGTACAAGATCTGAGTACTTCTACATTTACTACAAGATCTGAGTACTTCTACATTTACTCAAGTACAAGATTTGAGTACTTCTACTTTTACTACAAGATCTGAGTACTTCTTCATTTACTCAAGTACAATATCTGAGTACTTCTACATTTACTACAATATCTGAGTACTTCTACTTTTACTACAAGATCTGAGTACTTCTACTTTTACTACAAGATCTGAGTACTTCTACATTTACTCAAGTACAAGATCTGAGTACTTCTACATTTACTACAAGATCTGAGTACTTTTACTTTTACTACAAGATCTGAGTACTTCTAATTTTACAACAAGATCTGAGTACTTCTACTTTTACTACAAGATCTGAGTACTTCTACTTTTACTCAAGTACAAGATCAGAATACTTCTACGTTTACTACAAGATCTGAGTACTTCTACATTTACTCAAGTACAAGATCTGAGTACTTCTACATTTACTACAAGATCTGAGTACTTCTACATTTACTCAAGTACAAGATTTGAGTACTTCTACTTTTACTCAAGTACAAGATCTGAGTACTTCTACATTTACTCAAGTACAAGATCTGAGTACTTCTTCATTTACTACAAGATCTGAGTACTTTTACTTTTACTACAAGATCTGAGTACTTCTAATTTTACAACAAGATCTGAGTACTTCTACTTTTACTACAAGATCTGAGTACTTCTACTTTTACTCAAGTACAATATCTGAGTACTTCTACTTTTACTACAAGATTTGAGTACTTTTACTTTTACTCAAGTACAATATCTGAGTACTTCTACTTTTACTACAAGATCTGAGTACTTCTACATTTACTCAAGTACAAGATCTGAGTACTTCTACATTTACTACAAGATCTGAGTACTTCTACATTTACTCAAGTACAAGATCTGAGTACTTCTACATTTACTACAAGATCTGAGTACTTCTACATTTACTACAAGATCTGAGTACTTCTATGTTTACTCAAGTACAAGATCTGAGTACTTCTACATTTACTACAATATCTGAGTACTTCTACTTTTACTACAAGATCTGAGTACTTCTACTTTTACTCAAGTACAATATCTGAGTACTTCTACATTTACTACAAGATCTGAGTACTTCTACATTTACTCAAGTACAAGATCTGAGTACTTCTTCATTTACTCAAGTACAATATCTGAGTACTTCTACATTTACTACAAGATCTGAGTACTTCTACTTTTACTACAAGATCTGAGTACTTCTACTTTTACTCAAACATAATATCTGAGTACTTCTACTTTTACTACAAGATCTGAGTACTTCTACTTTTACTCAAGTACAAGATCTGAGTACTTCTACTTTTACTACAAGATCTGAGTACTTCTACATTTACTCAAGTACAATATCTGAGTACTTCTTCATTTACTCAAGTACAAGATCTGAGTACTTCTACATGTACTACAAGATCTGAGTACTTCTACATTTACTACAAGATCTGAGTACTTCTACTTTTACTACAAGATCTGAGTACTTCTACTTTTACTCAAGTACAATATCTGAGTACTTCTACATTTACTACAAGATCTGAGTACTTCTTCATTTACTCAAGTACAAGATCTGAGTACTTCTTCATTTACTCAAGTACAAGATCTGAGTACTTCTACATTTACTACAAGATCTGAGTACTTCTACTTTTACTCAAGTACAATATCTGAGTAGTTCTACTTTTACTACAAGATCTGAGTACTTCTACATTTACTCAAGTACAAGATCTGAGTACTTCTAGATTTACTACAAGATCTGAGTACTTCTACTTTTACTACAAGATCTGAGTACTTCTACTTTTACTCAAGTACAATATCTGAGTACTTCTACATTTAGTACAAGATCTGAATACTTCTACATTTACTCAAGTACAAGATCTGAGTAATTCTTCATTTACTCAAGTACAAGATCTGAGTACTTTTACATTTACTACAAGATCTGAGTACTTCTACTTTTACTACAAGATCTGAGTACTTCTACTTTTACTCGAACCAAATATCTGAGTACTTCTACATTTACTACAATATCTGAGTACTTCTACATTTACTCAAGTACAAGATCTGAGTACTTCTTCATTTACTCAAGTACAAGATCTGAGTACTTCTACATTTACTACAAGATCTGAGTACTTCTACTTTTACTACAAGATCTGAGTACTTCTACTTTTACTCAAACACAATATCTGAGTACTTCTACTTTTACTACAAGATCTGAGTACTTCTACTTTTACACAAGTACAAGATCTGAGTACTTCTACTTTTACTACAAGATCTGAGTACTTCTACATTTACTCAAGTACAATATCTGAGTACTTCTTCATTTACTCAAGTACAATATCTGAGTACTTCTAAATGTACTACAAGATCTGAGTACTTCTACTTTTACTACAAGATCTGAGTACTTCTACTTTTAATCCAGTACAATATCTGAGTACTTCTACTTTTACTACAAGATCTGAGTACTTCTACTTTTACTCAAGTACAATATCTGAGTACTTCTACTTTTACTACAAGATCTGAGTACTTCTACTTTTACTCAAGTACAATATCTGAGTACTTCTACTTTTACTACAATATCTGAGTACTTCTACTTTTACTACAAGATCTGAGTACTTCTACTTTTACTCAAGTACAAGATCTGAGTACTTCTACTTTTACTGCAAGATCTGAGTACTTCTACATTTACTCAAGTACAAAATCTGAGTACTTCTACATTTACAACAAAATCTGAGTACTTCTACATTAACTCAAGTACAAGATCTGAGTACTTCTTCATTTACTCAACAAGATCTGAGTACTTCTACTTTTAATACAAGATCTTAGTACTTTTACATTTACTCAAGTACAAGATCTGAGTACTTCTACATTTACTACAAGATCTGAGTACTTCTACTTTTACCACAAGATCTGAGTACTTCTACTTTTACTCAAACACAATATCTGAGTACTTCTACTTTTACTACAAGATCTGAGTACTTCTACTTTTACTCAAGTACAAGATCTGAGTACTTCTACTTTTACTACAAGATCTGAGTACTTCTACTTTTAATCAAGTACAAGATTTGAGTACTTCTACTTTTACTACAAGATCTGAGTACTTCTACTTTTACTCAAGTACAATGTCTGAGTACTTCTACTTTTACTACAAGATCTGAGTACTTCTACTTTTACTCAAGTACAAGATCTGAATACTTCTACGTTTACTACAAGATCTGAGTACTTCTACATTTACTCAAGTACAAGATCTGAGTACTTCTACATTTACTACAAGATCTGAGTACTTCTACATTTACTCAAGTACAAGATTTGAGTACTTCTACTTTTACTACAAGATCTGAGTACTTCTTCATTTACTCAAGTACAATATCTGAGTACTTCTACATTTACTACAATATCTGAGTACTTCTACTTTTACTACAAGATCTGAGTACTTCTACTTTTACTACAAGATCTGAGTACTTCTACATTTACTCAAGTACAAGATCTGAGTACTTCTACATTTACTACAAGATCTGAGTACTTTTACTTTTACTACAAGATCTGAGTACTTCTAATTTTACAACAAGATCTGAGTACTTCTACTTTTACTACAAGATCTGAGTACTTCTACTTTTACTCAAGTACAAGATCAGAATACTTCTACGTTTACTACAAGATCTGAGTACTTCTACATTTACTCAAGTACAAGATCTGAGTACTTCTACATTTACTACAAGATCTGAGTACTTCTACATTTACTCAAGTACAAGATTTGAGTACTTCTACTTTTACTCAAGTACAAGATCTGAGTACTTCTACATTTACTCAAGTACAAGATCTGAGTACTTCTTCATTTACTACAAGATCTGAGTACTTTTACTTTTACTACAAGATCTGAGTACTTCTAATTTTACAACAAGATCTGAGTACTTCTACTTTTACTACAAGATCTGAGTACTTCTACTTTTACTCAAGTACAATATCTGAGTACTTCTACTTTTACTACAAGATTTGAGTACTTTTACTTTTACTCAAGTACAATATCTGAGTACTTCTACTTTTACTACAAGATCTGAGTACTTCTACATTTACTCAAGTACAAGATCTGAGTACTTCTACATTTACTACAAGATCTGAGTACTTCTACATTTACTCAAGTACAAGATCTGAGTACTTCTACATTTACTACAAGATCTGAGTACTTCTACATTTACTACAAGATCTGAGTACTTCTATGTTTACTCAAGTACAAGATCTGAGTACTTCTACATTTACTACAATATCTGAGTACTTCTACTTTTACTACAAGATCTGAGTACTTCTACTTTTACTCAAGTACAATATCTGAGTACTTCTACATTTACTACAAGATCTGAGTACTTCTACATTTACTCAAGTACAAGATCTGAGTACTTCTTCATTTACTCAAGTACAATATCTGAGTACTTCTACATTTACTACAAGATCTGAGTACTTCTACTTTTACTACAAGATCTGAGTACTTCTACTTTTACTCAAACATAATATCTGAGTACTTCTACTTTTACTACAAGATCTGAGTACTTCTACTTTTACTCAAGTACAAGATCTGAGTACTTCTACTTTTACTACAAGATCTGAGTACTTCTACATTTACTCAAGTACAATATCTGAGTACTTCTTCATTTACTCAAGTACAAGATCTGAGTACTTCTACATGTACTACAAGATCTGAGTACTTCTACATTTACTACAAGATCTGAGTACTTCTACTTTTACTACAAGATCTGAGTACTTCTACTTTTACTCAAGTACAATATCTGAGTACTTCTACATTTACTACAAGATCTGAGTACTTCTTCATTTACTCAAGTACAAGATCTGAGTACTTCTTCATTTACTCAAGTACAAGATCTGAGTACTTCTACATTTACTACAAGATCTGAGTACTTCTACTTTTACTCAAGTACAATATCTGAGTAGTTCTACTTTTACTACAAGATCTGAGTACTTCTACATTTACTCAAGTACAAGATCTGAGTACTTCTAGATTTACTACAAGATCTGAGTACTTCTACTTTTACTACAAGATCTGAGTACTTCTACTTTTACTCAAGTACAATATCTGAGTACTTCTACATTTAGTACAAGATCTGAATACTTCTACATTTACTCAAGTACAAGATCTGAGTAATTCTTCATTTACTCAAGTACAAGATCTGAGTACTTTTACATTTACTACAAGATCTGAGTACTTCTACTTTTACTACAAGATCTGAGTACTTCTACTTTTACTCGAACCAAATATCTGAGTACTTCTACTTTTACTACAAGATCTGAGTACTTCTACTTTTACTCAAGTACAAGATCTGAGTACTTCTACTTTTACTACAAGATCTGAGTACTTCTACTTTTACTCAAGTACAATATCTGAGTACTTCTACATTTACTACAAGATCTGAGTACTTCTACTGTTACTACAAGATCTTATTACTTCTAATTTTACTACAAGATCTGAGTACTTCTACTTTTACTACAAGATCTGAGTACTTCTACTTTTACTCAAGTACAATATCTGAGTACTTCTACTTTTACTACAAGATTTGAGGACTTCTACTTTTACTCAAGTACAATATCTGAGTACTTCTACTTTTACTCAAGTACAATATCTGAGTACTTCTACATTTACTACAAGATCTGAGTACTTCTACATTTACTACAAGATCTTATTACTTCTAATTTTACTACAAGATCTGAGTACTTCTACTTTTACTACAAGATCTGAGTACTTCTACTTTTACTACAAGATCTGAGTACATCTACATTTACTCAAGTACGAAATCTGAGTACTTCTACATTTACAACAAGATCTGAGTACTTCTACATTTACTCAAGTACAAGATCTGAGTACTTCTTCATTTACTCAAGTACAAGATCTGAGTACTTCTACTTTTACTCAAGTACAATATCTGAGTACTTCTACATTTACTACAAGATCTGAGTACTTCTACTTTTACACAAGTACAAGATCTGAGTACTTCTACTTTTACTACAAGATCTGAGTACTTCTACATTTACTCAAGTACAATATCTGAGTACTTCTACTTTTACTACAAGATCTGAGTACTTCTACTTTTACTCAAGTACAAGATCTGAGTACTTCTACTTTTACTGCAAGATCTGAGTACTTCTACATTTACTCAAGTACAAAATCTGAGTACTTCTACATTTACAACAAAATCTGAGTACTTCTACATTTACTCAAGTACAAGATCTGAGTACTTCTTCATTTACTCAACAAGATCTGAGTACTTCTACTTTTAATACAAGATCTTAGTACTTTTACATTTACTCAAGTACAAGATCTGAGTACTTCTACATTTACTACAAGATCTGAGTACTTCTACTTTTACTACAAGATCTGAGTACTTCTACTTTTACTCAAGTACAATATCTGAGTACTTCTACTTTTACTACAAGATTTGAGTACTTTTACTTTTACTCAAGTACAAGATCTGAGTACTTCTACATTTACTCAAGTACAAGATCTGAGTACTTCTTCATTTACTCAAGTACAAGATCTGAGTACTTCTACATTTACTACAAGATCTGAGTACTTCTACTTTTACTACAAGATCTGAGTACTTCTACTTTTACTCAAACAAAATATCTGAGTACTTCTACTTTTACTACAAGATCTGAGTACTTCTATATTTACTCAAGTACAATATTTGAGTACTTCTACTTTTACTACAAGATCTGAGTACTTCTACATTTACTCAAGTAAAATATCTGAGTACTTCTTCATTTACTCAAGTACAATATCTGAGTACTTCTACATTTACTACAATATCTGAGTACTTCTACTTTTACTACAAGATCTGAGTACTTCTACTTTTACTACAAGATCTGAGTACTTCTACATTTACTCAAGTACAAGATCTGAGTACTTCTACATTTACTACAAGATCTGAGTACTTTTACTTTTACTACAAGATCTGAGTACTTCTAATTTTACAACAAGATCTGAGTACTTCTACTTTTACTACAATATCTGAGTACTTCTACATTTACTCAAGTACAAGATCTGAGTACTTCTACATTTACTACAAGATCTGAGTACTTCTACATTTACTCAAGTGCAATATCTGAGTATTTCTTCATTTACTCAAGTACAAGATCTGAGTACTTCTACATTTACTACAAGATCTGAGTACTTCTACTTTTACTACAAGATCTGAGTACTTCTACGTTTACTCAAGTACAAGATCTGAGTACTTCTACATTTACTACAATATCTGAGTACTTCTACTTTTACTACAAGATCTGAGTACTTCTACTTTTACTCAAGTACAAGATCTGAGTACTTCTACATTTACTACAAGATCTGAGTACTTCTACATTTACTCAAGTACAAGATCTGAGTACTTCTTCATTTACTCAAGTACAATATCTGAGTACTTCTACATTTACTACAAGATCTGAGTACTTCTACTTTTACTACAAGATCTGAGTACTTCTACTTTTACTCAAACATAATATCTGAGTACTTCTACTTTTACTACAAGATCTGAGTACTTCTACTTTTACTCAAGTACAAGATCTGAGTACTTCTACTTTTACTACAAAATCTGAGTACTTCTACATTTACAACAAGATCTGAGTACTTCTACTTTTACCCAAGTATAAGATCTGAGTACTTCTACTTTTACTACAAGATCTGAGTACTTCTACTTTTACTACAAGATCTGAGTACTTCTACGTTTACTCAAGTACAAGATCTGAGTACTTCTACATTTACTACAATATCTGAGTACTTCTACTTTTACTACAAGATCTGAGTACTTCTACTTTTACTCAAGTACAAGATCTGAGTACTTCTTCATTTACTCAAGTACAATATCTGAGTACTTCTACTTTTACTACAAGATTTGAGGACTTCTACTTTTACTCAAGTACAAGATCTGAGTACTTCTACTTTTACTACAAGATCTGAGTACTTCTACATTTACTCAAGTATAAGATCTGAGTATTTCTTCATTGACTCAAGTTCAAGATCTGAGTACTTCTACATTTACTACAAGATCTGAGTACTTCTACTTTTACTACAAGATCTGAGTACTTCTACTTTTACCCAAGTATAAGATCTGAGTACTTCTACTTTTACTACAAGATCAGAGTACTTCTACATTTACTCAAGTACAAGATCTGAGTACTTCTACATTTACTACAAGATCTGAGTACTTCTACTTTTACTACAAGATCTGAGTACTTCTACTTTTACTCAAGTACAATATCTGAGTACTTCTATATTTACTACAATATCTGAGTACTTCTACATTTACTCAAGTTCAAGATCTGAGTACTTCTTCATTTACTCAAGTACAAGATCTGAGTACTTCTTCATTTACTCAAGTACAAGATCTGAGTACTTCTACATTTACTACAAGATCTGAGTACTTCTACTTTTACTACAAGATCTGAGTACTTCTACGTTTACTCAAGTACAAGATCTGAGTACTTCTACATTTACTACAATATCTGAGTACTTCTACTTTTACTACAAGATCTGAGTACTTCTACTTTTACTCAAGTACAAGATCTGAGTACTTCTACATTTACTACAAGATCTGAGTACTTCTACATTTACTCAAGTACAAGATCTGAGTACTTCTTCATTTACTCAAGTACAATATCTGAGTACTTCTACATTTACTACAAGATCTGAGTACTTCTACTTTTACTACAAGATCTGAGTACTTCTACTTTTACTCAAGTACAAGATCTGAGTACTTCTACTTTTACTACAAAATCTGAGTACTTCTACATTTACAACAAGATCTGAGTACTTCTACATTTACTCAAGTACAAGATCTGATTACTTCTTCATTTACTCAAGTACAAGATCTGAGTACTTCTACATTTACTACAAGATCTGAGTACTTCTACTTTTACTCAAGTACAAGATCTGAGTACTTCTAATTTTACTACAAGATCTGAGTACTTCTACATTTACTCAAGTACAATATCTGAGTACTTCTTCATTTACTCAAGTACAAGATCTGAGTACTTCTACATGTACTACAAGATCTGAGTACTTCTACATTTACTACAAGATCTGAGTACTTCTACTTTTACTACAAGATCTGAGTACTTCAACTTTTACTCAAGTACAATATCTGAGTACTTCTACATTTACTACAAGATCTGAGTACTTCTACTTTTACTACAAGATCTGAGTACTTCTACTTTTACTCAAGTACAATATCTGAGTACTTCTACATTTACTACAATATCTGAGTACTTCTACATTTACTCAAGTACAAGATCTGAGTACTTCTTCATTTACTCAAGTACAAGATCTGAGTACTTCTACATTTACTACAAGATCTGAGTACTTCTACTTTTACTACAAGATCTGAGTACTTCTACTTTTACTCAAACACAATATCTGAGTACTTCTACTTTTACTACAAGATCTGAGTACTTCTACTTTTACACAAGTACAAGATCTGAGTACTTCTACTTTTACTACAAGATCTGAGTACTTCTACATTTACTCAAGTACAATATCTGAGTACTTCTTCATTTACTCAAGTACAATATCTGAGTACTTCTAAATGTACTACAAGATCTGAGTACTTCTACTTTTAGTACAAGATCTGAGTACTTCTACTTTTAATCCAGTACAATATCTGAGTACTTCTACTTTTACTCAAGTACAATATCTGAGTACTTCTACTTTTACTACAAGATCTGAGTACTTCTACTTTTACTCAAGTACAATATCTGAGTACTTCTACTTTTACTACAAGATCTGAGTACTTCTACTTTTACTACAAGATCTGAGTACTTCTACTTTTACTCAAGTACAAGATCTGAGTACTTCTACTTTTACTGCAAGATCTGAGTACTTCTACATTAACTCAAGTACAAGATCTGAGTACTTCTTCATTTACTCAACAAGATCTGAGTACTTCTACTTTTAATACAAGATCTTAGTACGTTTACATTTACTCAAGTACAAGATCTGAGTACTTCTACATTTACTACAAGATCTGAGTACTTCTACTTTTACTACAAGATCTGAGTACTTCTAATTTTACTACAAGATCTGAGTACTTCTACTTTTACTACAAGATCTGAGTACTTCTACTTTTACTCAAGTACAATATCTGAGTACTTCTACTTTTACTACAAGATCTGAGTACTTCTACTTTTACTACAAGATCTGAGTACTTCTACTTTTACTCAAGTACAAGATCTGAGTACTTCTACTTTTACTGCAAGATCTGAGTACTTCTACATTTACTCAAGTACAAAATCTGAGTACTTCTACATTTACAACAAAATCTGAGTACTTCTACATTTACTCAAGTACAAGATCTGAGTACTTCTTCATTTACTCAACAAGATCTGAGTACTTCTACTTTTAATACAAGATCTTAGTACTTTTACATTTACTCAAGTACAAGATCTGAGTACTTCTACATTTACTACAAGATCTGAGTACTTCTACTTTTACTACAAGATCTGAGTACTTCTAATTTTACTACAAGATCTGAGTACTTCTACTTTTACTCAAGTACAATATCTGAGTACTTCTACTTTTACTACAAGATTTGAGGACTTCTACTTTTACTCAAGTACAATATCTGAGTACTTCTACTTTTACTCAAGTACAATATCTGAGTACTTCTACATTTACTACAAGATCTGAGTACTTCTACATTTACTACAAGATCTTATTACTTCTAATTTTACTACAAGATCTGAGTACTTCTACTTTTACTACAAGATCTGAGTACTTCTACTTTTACTACAAGATCTGAGTACATCTACATTTACTC
The DNA here is from genome assembly GCF_949606895.1 of Notothenia rossii. NCBI lineage: Eukaryota > Metazoa > Chordata > Actinopteri > Perciformes > Nototheniidae > Notothenia > Notothenia rossii. Next base: position 762,453 of record NW_027640159.1, read on the forward strand.
AAGTACGAAATCTGAGTACTTCTACATTTACAACAAGATCTGAGTACTTCTACATTTACTCAAGTACAAGATCTGAGTACTTCTTCATTTACTCAAGTACAAGATCTGAGTACTTCTACTTTTACTCAAGTACAATATCTGAGTACTTCTACATTTACTACAAGATCTGAGTACTTCTACTTTTACACAAGTACAAGATCTGAGTACTTCTACTTTTACTACAAGATCTGAGTACTTCTACATTTACTCAAGTACAATATCTGAGTACTTCTACTTTTACTACAAGATCTGAGTACTTCTACTTTTACTCAAGTACAAGATCTGAGTACTTCTACTTTTACTGCAAGATCTGAGTACTTCTACATTTACTCAAGTACAAAATCTGAGTACTTCTACATTTACAACAAAATCTGAGTACTTCTACATTTACTCAAGTACAAGATCTGAGTACTTCTTCATTTACTCAACAAGATCTGAGTACTTCTACTTTTAATACAAGATCTTAGTACTTTTACATTTACTCAAGTACAAGATCTGAGTACTTCTACATTTACTACAAGATCTGAGTACTTCTACTTTTACTACAAGATCTGAGTACTTCTAATTTTACTACAAGATCTGAGTACTTCTACTTTTACTCAAGTACAATATCTGAGTACTTCTACTTTTACTACAAGATTTGAGTACTTTTACTTTTACTCAAGTACAAGATCTGAGTACTTCTACATTTACTCAAGTACAAGATCTGAGTACTTCTTCATTTACTCAAGTACAAGATCTGAGTACTTCTACATTTACTACAAGATCTGAGTACTTCTACTTTTACTACAAGATCTGAGTACTTCTACTTTTACTCAAACAAAATATCTGAGTACTTCTACTTTTACTACAAGATCTGAGTACTTCTATATTTACTCAAGTACAATATTTGAGTACTTCTACTTTTACTACAAGATCTGAGTACTTCTACTTTTACTACAAGATCTGAGTACTTCTACATTTACTCAAGTACAAGATCTGAGTACTTCTACATTTACTACAAGATCTGAGTACTTTTACTTTTACTACAAGATCTGAGTACTTCTAATTTTACAACAAGATCTGAGTACTTCTACTTTTACTACAATATCTGAGTACTTCTACATTTACTCAAGTACAATATCTGAGTACTTCTACATTTACTACAAGATCTGAGTACTTCTACATTTACTCAAGTACAATATCTGAGTATTTCTTCATTTACTCAAGTACAAGATCTGAGTACTTCTACATTTACTACAAGATCTGAGTACTTCTACTTTTACTACAAGATCTGAGTACTTCTACGTTTACTCAAGTACAAGATCTGAGTACTTCTACATTTACTACAATATCTGAGTACTTCTACTTTTACTACAAGATCTGAGTACTTCTACTTTTACTCAAGTACAAGATCTGAGTACTTCTACATTTACTACAAGATCTGAGTACTTCTACATTTACTCAAGTACAAGATCTGAGTACTTCTTCATTTACTCAAGTACAATATCTGAGTACTTCTACATTTACTACAAGATCTGAGTACTTCTACTTTTACTACAAGATCTGAGTACTTCTACTTTTACTCAAACATAATATCTGAGTACTTCTACTTTTACTACAAGATCTGAGTACTTCTACTTTTACTCAAGTACAAGATCTGAGTACTTCTACTTTTACTACAAAATCTGAGTACTTCTACATTTACAACAAGATCTGAGTACTTCTACATTTACTCAAGTACAAGATCTGAGTACTTCTTCATTTACTCAAGTACAATATCTGAGTACTTCTACTTTTACTACAAGATTTGAGGACTTCTACTTTTACTCAAGTACAAGATCTGAGTACTTCTACTTTTACTACAAGATCTGAGTACTTCTACATTTACTCAAGTATAAGATCTGAGTATTTCTTCATTGACTCAAGTTCAAGATCTGAGTACTTCTACATTTACTACAAGATCTGAGTACTTCTACTTTTACTCAAGTACAATATCTGAGTACTTCTAGTTTTACTACAAGATCTGAGTACTTCTACTTTTACTCAAGTACAAGGTCTGACTACTTCTACGTTTACTCAAGTACAAGATCTGAGTACTTCTACATTTACTACAAGATCTGAGTACTTCTACTTTTACTACAAGATCTGAGTACTTCTACTTTTACTCAAGTACAATATCTGAGTACTTCTAGTTTTACTACAAGATCTGAGTACTTCTACTTTTACTCAAGTACAAGGTCTGACTACTTCTACGTTTACTCAAGTACAAGATCTGAGTACTTCTACATTTACTACAAGATCTGAGTACTTCTACATTTACTCAAGTACAAGATTTGAGTACTTCTACTTTTACTACAAGATCTGAGTACTTCTACATTTACTACAAGATCTGAGTACTTCTACTTTTACTACAAGATCTGAGTACTTCTACATTTACTCAAGTACAAGATTTGAGTACTTCTACTTTTACTACAAGATCTGAGTACTTCTACATTTACTACAAGATCTGAGTACTTCTACATTTACTACAAGATCTGAGTACTTTTACTTTTACTACAAGATCTGAGTACTTCTAATTTTACAACAAGATCTGAGTACTTCTACTTTTACTACAAGATCTGAGTACTTCTACTTTTACTCAAGTACAATATCTGAGTACTTCTACTTTTACTACAAGATTTGAGTACTTTTACTTTTACTCAAGTACAATATCTGAGTACTTCTTCATTTACTCAAGTACAATATCTGAGTATTTCTTCATTTACTCAAGTACAAGATCTGAGTACTTCTACATTTACTACAAGATCTGAGTACTTCTACTTTTACTACAAGATCTGAGTACTTCTACATTTACTCAAGTACAAGATCTGAGTACTTCTACATTTACTACAATATCTGAGTACTTCTACTTTTACTACAAGATCTGAGTACTTCTACTTTTACTCAAGTACAAGATCTGAGTACTTCTACATTTACTACAAGATCTGAGTACTTCTACTTTTACTACAAGATCTGAGTACTTCTACTTTTACTCAAACATAATATCTGAGTACTTCTACTTTTACTACAAGATCTGAGTACTTCTACTTTTACTCAAGTACAAGATCTGAGTACTTCTACTTTTACTACAAAATCTGAGTAATTCTACATTTACAACAAGATCTGAGTACTTCTACATTTACTCAAGTACAAGATCTGAGTACTTCTTCATTTACTCAAGTACAATATCTGAGTACTTCTACTTTTACTACAAGATTTGAGGACTTCTACTTTTACTCAAGTACAAGATCTGAGTACTTCTACTTTTACTAAAAGATCTGAGTACTTCTACATTTACTCAAGTACAAGATCTGAGTATTTCTTCATTGACTCAAGTTCAAGATCTGAGTACTTCTACATTTACTACAAGATCTGAGTACTTCTACTTTTACCCAAGTATAAGATCTGAGTACTTTTACTACAAGATCAGAGTACTTCTACATTTACTCAAGTACAAGATCTGAGTACTTCTACATTTACTACAAGATCTGAGTACTTCTACTTTTACTACAAGATCTGAGTACTTCTACTTTTACTCAAGTACAATATCTGAGTACTTCTATATTTACTACAAGATCTGAGTACTTCTACATTTACTCAAGTTCAAGATCTGAGTACTTCTTCATTTACTCAAGTACAAGATCTGAGTACTTCTACATTTACTACAAGATCTGAGAACTTCTACTTTTACTACAAGATCTGAGTACTTCTACTTTTACTCAAACACAATATCTGAGTACTTCTAGTTTTACTACACGATCTGGGTACTTCTACTTTTACTCAAGTACAAGATCTGAGTACTTCTACATTTACTCAAGTACAAGATCTGAGTACTTCTAAATGTACTACAAGATCTGAGTACTTCTACTTTTACTACAAGATCTGAGTACTTCTACTTTTAATCAAGTACAATATTTGAGTACTTCTACTTTTACTAAAATATCTGAGTACATCTACTTTTACTCAAGTATAATATCTGAGTACTTCTACATTTACTCAAGTACAAGATCTGAGTACTTCTACATTTACTACACGATCTGAGTACATCTACATTTACTCCAGTACAAGATCTGAGTACTTCTTCATTTACTCAATTACAAGATCTGAGTACTTCTACATTTACTACAAGATCTGAGTACTTCTACTTTTACTACAAGATCTGAGTACTTCTACTTTTACCCAAGTATAAGATCTGAGTACTTTTACTACAAGATCAGAGTACTTCTACATTTACTCAAGTACAAGATCTGAGTACTTCTACATTTACTACAAGATCTGAGTACTTCTACATTTACTCAAGTACAAGATTTGAGTACTTCTACTTTTACTACAAGATCTGAGTACTTCTACATTTACTCAAGTAAAATATCTGAGTACTTCTTCATTTACTCAAGTACAATATCTGAGTACTTCTACATTTACTACAATATCTGAGTACTTCTACTTTTACTACAAGATCTGAGTACTTCTACTTTTACTACAAGATCTGAGTACTTCTACATTTACTCAAGTACAAGATCTGAGTACTTCTACATTTACTACAAGATCTGAGTACTTTTACTTTTACTACAAGATCTGAGTACTTCTAATTTTACAACAAGATCTGAGTACTTCTACTTTTACTACAAGATCTGAGTACTTCTACTTTTACTCAAGTACAATATCTGAGTACTTCTACTTTTACTACAAGATTTGAGTACTTTTACTCAAGTACAATATCTGAGTACTTCTACTTTTACTACAAGATCTGAGTACTTCTACATTTACTCAAGTACAAGATCTGAGTACTTCTACATTTACTACAAGATCTGAGTACTTCTACATTTACTCAAGTACAATATCTGAGTATTTCTTCATTTACTCAAGTACAAGATCTGAGTACTTCTACATTTACTACAAGATCTGAGTACTTCTACTTTTACTACAAGATCTGAGTACTTCTACGTTTACTCAAGTACAAGATCTGAGTACTTCTACATTTACTACAATATCTGAGTACTTCTACTTTTACTACAAGATCTGAGTACTTCTACTTTTACTCAAGTACAAGATCTGAGTACTTCTACATTTACTACAAGATCTGAGTACTTCTACATTTACTCAAGTACAAGATCTGAGTACTTCTTCATTTACTCAAGTACAATATCTGAGTACTTCTACATTTACTACAAGATCTGAGTACTTCTACTTTTACTACAAGATCTGAGTACTTCTACTTTTACTCAAACATAATATCTGAGTACTTCTACTTTTACTACAAGATCTGAGTACTTCTACTTTTACTCAAGTACAAGATCTGAGTACTTCTACTTTTACTACAAAATCTGAGTACTTCTACATTTACAACAAGATCTGAGTACTTCTACATTTACTCAAGTACAAGATCTGATTACTTCTTCATTTACTCAAGTACAAGATCTGAGTACTTCTACATTTACTACAAGATCTGAGTACTTCTACTTTTACTCAAGTACAAGATCTGAGTACTTCTAATTTTACTACAAGATCTGAGTACTTCTACATTTACTCAAGTACAAGATCTGAGTACTTCTTCATTTACTCAAGTACAAGATCTGAGTACTTCTACATGTACTACAAGATCTGAGTACTTCTACATTTACTACAAGATCTGAGTACTTCTACTTTTACTACAAGATCTGAGTACTTCAACTTTTACTCAAGTACAATATCTGAGTACTTCTACATTTACTACAAGATCTGAGTACTTCTACTTTTACTACAAGATCTGAGTACTTCTACTTTTACTCAAGTACAATATCTGAGTACTTCTACATTTACTACAATATCTGAGTACTTCTACATTTACTCAAGTACAAGATCTGAGTACTTCTTCATTTACTCAAGTACAAGATCTGAGTACTTCTACATTTACTACAAGATCTGAGTACTTCTACTTTTACTACAAGATCTGAGTACTTCTACTTTTACTCAAACACAATATCTGAGTACTTCTACTTTTACTACAATATCTGAGTACTTCTACATTTACTCAAGTACAATATCTGAGTACTTCTTCATTTACTCAAGTACAATATCTGAGTACTTCTAAATGTACTACAAGATCTGAGTACTTCTACTTTTACGACAAGATCTGAGTACTTCTACTTTTAATCCAGTACAATATCTGAGTACTTCTACTTTTACTACAAGATCTGAGTACTTCTACTTTTACTCAAGTACAATATCTGAGTACTTCTACTTTTACTACAAGATCTGAGTACTTCTACTTTTACTCAAGTACAATATCTGAGTACTTCTACTTTTACTACAAGATCTGAGTACTTCTACTTTTACTACAAGATCTGAGTACTTCTACTTTTACTCAAGTACAAGATCTGAGTACTTCTACTTTTACTGCAAGATCTGAGTACTTCTACATTTACTCAAGTACAAAATCTGAGTACTTCTACATTTACAACAAAATCTGAGTACTTCTACATTAACTCAAGTACAAGATCTGAGTACTTCTTCATTTACTCAACAAGATCTGAGTACTTCTACTTTTAATACAAGATCTTAGTACGTTTACATTTACTCAAGTACAAGATCTGAGTACTTCTACATTTACTACAAGATCTGAGTACTTCTACTTTTACTACAAGATCTGAGTACTTCTAATTTTACTACAAGATCTGAGTACTTCTACTTTTACTACAAGATCTGAGTACTTCTACTTTTACTCAAGTACAATATCTGAGTACTTCTACTTTTACTACAAGATCTGAGTACTTCTACTTTTACTACAAGATCTGAGTACTTCTACTTTTACTCAAGTACAAGATCTGAGTACTTCTACTTTTACTGCAAGATCTGAGTACTTCTACATTTAGTCAAGTACAAAATCTGAGTACTTCTACATTTACAACAAAATCTGAGTACTTCTACATTTACTCAAGTACAAGATCTGAGTACTTCTTCATTTACTCAACAAGATCTGAGTACTTCTACTTTTAATACAAGATCTTAGTACTTTTACATTTACTCAAGTACAAGATCTGAGTACTTCTACATTTACTACAAGATCTGAGTACTTCTACTTTTACTACAAGATCTGAGTACTTCTAATTTTACTACAAGATCTGAGTACTTCTACTTTTACTACAAGATCTGAGTACTTCTACTTTTACTCAAGTACAAGATCTGAGTACTTCTACATGTACTACAAGATCTGAGTACTTCTACTTTTACTAAAAGATCTGAGTACTTCTACTTTTAATCAAGTACAAGATTTGAGTACTTCTACTTTTACTAAAATATCTGAGTACATCTACTTTTACTCAAGTATAATATCTGAGTACTTCTACATTTACTCAAGTACAAGATCTGAGTACTTCTACATTTACTACAAGATCTGAGTACTTCTACATTTACTCAAGTACAAGATCTGAGTACTTCTTCATTTACTCAATTACAAGATCTGAGTACTTCTACTTTTACTACAAGATCTGAGTACTTCTACTTTTACTCAAGTACAATATATGAGTACTTCTACTTTTACTACAAGATCTGAGTACTTCTACTTTTAATCAAGTACAATATTTGAGTACTTCTACTTTTACTACAAGATCTGAGTACTTCTACTTTTATTCAAGTACAATATCTGAGTACTTCTACTTTTACTACAATATCTGAGTACTTCTACTTTTACTCAAGTACAAGATCTGAATACTTCTACGTTTACTACAAGATCTGAGTACTTCTACATTTACTCAAGTACAAGATCTGAGTACTTCTACATTTACTACAAGATCTGAGTACTTCTACATTTACTCAAGTACAAGATTTGAGTACTTCTACTTTTACTACAAGATCTGAGTACTTCTACATTTACTCAAGTACAATATCTGAGTACTTCTTCATTTACTCAAGTACAATATCTGAGTACTTCTACATTTACTACAATATCTGAGTACTTCTACTTTTACTACAAGATCTGAGTACTTCTACTTTTACTACAAGATCTGAGTACTTCTACATTTACTCAAGTACAATATCTGAGTACTTCTACATTTACTACAAGATCTGAGTACTTCTACATTTACTACAAGATCTGAGTACTTTTACTTTTACTACAAGATCTGAGTACTTCTAATTTTACAACAAGATCTGAGTACTTCTACTTTTACTACAAGATCTGAGTACTTCTACTTTTACTCAAGTACAAGATCAGAATACTTCTACGTTTACTACAAGATCTGAGTACTTCTACATTTACTCAAGTACAAGATCTGAGTACTTCTACATTTACTACAAGATCTGAGTACTTCTACATTTACTCAAGTACAAGATTTGAGTACTTCTACTTTTACTCAAGTACAAGATCTGAGTACTTCTACATTTACTCAAGTACAAGATCTGAGTACTTCTTCATTTACTACAAGATCTGAGTACTTTTACTTTTACTACAAGATCTGAGTACTTCTAATTTTACAACAAGATCTGAGTACTTCTACTTTTACTACAAGATCTGAGTACTTCTACTTTTACTCAAGTACAATATCTGAGTACTTCTACTTTTACTACAAGATTTGAGTACTTTTACTTTTACTCAAGTACAATATCTGAGTACTTCTACTTTTACTACAAGATCTGAGTACTTCTACATTTACTCAAGTACAAGATCTGAGTACTTCTACATTTACTACAAGATCTGAGTACTTCTACATTTACTCAAGTACAATATCTGAGTATTTCTTCATTTACTCAAGTACAAGATCTGAGTACTTCTACATTTACTACAAGATCTGAGTACTTCTACATTTACTACAAGATCTGAGTACTTCTATGTTTACTCAAGTACAAGATCTGAGTACTTCTACATTTACTACAAGATCTTGAGTACTTCTACTTTTACTACAAGATCTGAGTACTTCTACTTTTACTCAAACATAATATCTGAGTACTTCTACGTTTACTACAAGATCTGAGTACTTCTACTTTTACTCAAGTACAAGATCTGAGTACTTCTACTTTTACTACAAGATCTGTGTACTTCTACATTTACTCAAGTACAATATCTGAGTACTTCTTCATTTACTCAAGTACAAGATCTGAGTACTTCTACATGTACTACAAGATCTGAGTACTTCTACATTTACTACAAGATCTGAGTACTTCTACTTTTACTACAAGATCTGAGTACTTCTACTTTTACTCAAGTACAATATCTGAGTACTTCTACATTTACTACAAGATCTGAGTACTTCTTCATTTACTCAAGTACAAGATCTGAGAACTTCTTCATTTACTCAAGTACAAGATCTGAGTACTTCTACATTTACTACAAGATCTGAGTACTTCTACTTTTACTCAAGTACAATATCTGAGTACTTCTACTTTTACTACAAGATCTGAGTACTTCTACATTTACTCAAGTACAAGATCTGAGTACTTCTACATTTACTCAAGTACAAGATCTGAGTAATTCTTCATTTACTCAAGTACAAGATCTGAGTACTTTTACATTTACTACAAGATCTGAGTACTTCTACTTTTACTACAAGATCTGAGTACTTCTACTTTTACTCGAACCAAATATCTGAGTACTTCTACTTTTACTACAAGATCTGAGTACTTCTACTTTTACTCAAGTACAAGATCTGAGTACTTCTTCATTTACTCAAGTACAAGATCTGAGTACTTCTTCATTTACTAAATTACAAGATCTGAGTACTTCTACATTTACTACAAGATCTGAGTACTTCTACATTTACTCAAGTACAAGATCTGAGTACTTCTACTGTTACTACAAGATCTGAGTACTTCTACTGTTACTACAAGATCTTATTACTTCTAATTTTACTACAAGATCTGAGTACTTCTACTTTTACTACAAGATCTGAGTACTTCTACTTTTACTCAAGTACAATATCTGAGTACTTCTACTTTTACTACAAGATTTGAGGACTTCTACTTTTACTCAAGTACAATATCTGAGTACTTCTACTTTTACTCAAGTACAATATCTGAGTACTTCTACATTTACTACAAGATCTGAGTACTTCTACATTTACTACAAGATCTTATTACTTCTAATTTTACTACAAGATCTGAGTACTTCTACTTTTACTACAAGATCTGAGTACTTCTACTTTTACTACAAGATCTGAGTACATCTACATTTACTCAAGTACGAAATCTGAGTACTTCTACATTTACAACAAGATCTGAGTACTTCTACTTTTACTCAAGTACAATATCTGAGTACTTCTACTTTTACTACAAGATCTGAGTACTTCTACATTTACTCAAGTACAAGATCTGAGTACTTCTAGATTTACTACAAGATCTGAGTACTTCTACTTTTACTACAAGATCTGAGTACTTCTACTTTTACTCAAGTACAATATCTGAGTACTTCTACATTTAGTACAAGATCTGAGTACTTCTACATTTACTCAAGTACAAGATCTGAGTAATTCTTCATTTACTCAAGTACAAGATCTGAGTAATTCTTCATTTACTCAAGTACAAGATCTGAGTACTTTTACATTTACTACAAGATCTGAGTACTTCTACTTTTACTACAAGATCTGAGTACTTCTACTTTTACTCGAACCAAATATCTGAGTACTTCTACTTTTACTACAAGATCTGAGTACTTCTACTTTTACTCAAGTACAAGATCTGAGTACTTCTACATTTACTACAAGATCTGAGTACTTCTACATTTACTACAATATCTGAGTACTTCTACATTTACTCAAGTACAAGATATGAGTACTTCTTCATTTACTAAATTACAAGATCTGAGTACTTCTACATTTACTACAAGATCTGAGTACTTCTACATTTACTCAAGTACAAGATCTGAGTACTTCTACTGTTACTACAAGATCTGAGTACTTCTACTGTTACTACAAGATCTTATTACTTCTAATTTTACTACAAGATCTGAGTACTTCTACTTTTACTACAAGATCTGAGTACTTCTACTTTTACTCAAGTACAATATCTGAGTACTTCTACTTTTACTACAAGATTTGAGGACTTCTACTTTTACTCAAGTACAATATCTGAGTACTTCTACTTTTACTCAAGTACAATATCTGAGTACTTCTACATTTACTACAAGATCTGAGTACTTCTACATTTACTACAAGATCTTATTACTTCTAATTTTACTACAATATCTGAGTACTTCTACTTTTACTACAAGATCTGAGTACTTCTACTTTTACTACAAGATCTGAGTACATCTACATTTACTCAAGTACGAAATCTGAGTACTTCTACATTTACAACAAGATCTGAGTACTTCTACATTTACTCAAGTACAAGATCTGAGTACTTCTTCATTTACTCAAGTACAAGATCTGAGTACTTCTACTTTTACTTAAGTACAATATCTGAGTACTTCTACATTTACTACAAGATCTGAGTACTTCTACTTTTACTACAAGATCTGAGTACTTCTAATTTTACTACAAGATCCGAGTACTTCCACATTTACTCAAGTACAATATCTGAGTACTTCTACATTTACTAAAAGATCTGAGTACTTCTACATTTACTACAAGATCTGAGTACTTCTACATTTACTCAAGTACAAGATCTGAGTACTTCTTCATTTAATAAATTACAAGATCTGAGTACTTCTACATTTACTACAAGATCTGAGTACTTCTACATTTACTCAAGTACAAGATCTGAGTACTTCTTCATTTACTCAAGTACAAGATCTGAGTACTTCTACATTTACTACAATATCTGAGTACTTCTACTTCTACTACAAGATCTGAGTACTTCTACTTTTACTACAAGATCTGAGTACTTCTACATTTACTCAAGTACAAGATCTGAGTACTTCTACATTTACTACAAGATCTGAGTACTTCTATTGTTACTACAAGATCTTATTACTTCTAATTTTACTACAAGATCTGAGTACTTCTACTTTTACTACAAGATCTGAGTACTTCTACTTTTACTCAAGTACAATATCTGAGTACTTCTACTTTTACTACAAGATTTGAGGACTTCTACTTTTACTCAAGTACAAGATCTGAGTACTTCTACTTTTACTACAAGATCTGAGTACTTCTACATTTACTCAAGTACAAGATCTGAGTATTTCTTCATTTACTCAAGTTCAAGATCTGAGTACTTCTACATTTACTACAATATCTGAGTACTTCTACTTTTACTACAAGATCTGAGTACTTCTACTTTTACTCAAGTACAATATCTGAGTACTTCTACATTTACTACAAGATCTGAGTACTTCTACATTTACTCAAGTACAATATCTGAGTACTTCTTCATTTACTCAAGTACAATATCTGAGTACTTCTACATTTACTACAAGATCTGAGTACTTCTACTTTTACTACAAGATCTGAGTACTTCTACTTTTACTCAAACATAATATCTGAGTACTTCTACTTTTACTACAAGATCTGAGTACTTCTACTTTTACTCAAGTACAAGATCTGAGTACTTCTACTTTTACTACAAGATCTGAGTACTTCTACATTTACTCAAGTACAATATCTGAGTACTTCTTCATTTACTCAAGTACAAGATCTGAGTACTTCTACATGTACTACAAGATCTGAGTACTTCTACATTTACTACAAGATCTGAGTACTTCTACTTTTACTACAAGATCTGAGTACTTCTACTTTTACTCAAGTACAATATCTGAGTACTTCTACATTTACTACAAGATCTGAGTACTTCTTCATTTACTCAAGTACAAGATCTGAGTACTTCTTCATTTACTCAAGTACAAGATCTGAGTACTTCTACATTTACTACAAGATCTGAGTACTTCTACTTTTACTCAAGTACAATATCTGAGTACTTCTACTTTTACTACAAGATCTGAGTACTTCTACATTTACTCAAGTACAAGATCTGAGTACTTCTAGATTTACTACAAGATCTGAGTACTTCTACTTTTACTACAAGATCTGAGTACTTCTACTTTTACTCAAGTACAATATCTGAGTACTTCTACATTTAGTACAAGATCTGAGTACTTCTACATTTACTCAAGTACAAGATCTGAGTAATTCTTCATTTACTCAAGTACAAGATCTGAGTACTTTTACATTTACTACAAGATCTGAGTACTTCTACTTTTACTACAAGATCTGAGTACTTCTACTTTTACTCGAACCAAATATCTGAGTACTTCTACTTTTACTACAAGATCTGAGTACTTCTACTTTTACTCAAGTACAAGATCTGAGTACTTCTACTTTTACTACAAGATCTGAGTACTTCTACTTTTACTCAAGTACAATATCTGAGTACTTCTACATTTACTACAAGATCTGAGTACTTCTACATTTACTCAAGTACAAGATATGAGTACTTCTTCATTTACTAAATTACAAGATCTGAGTACTTCTACATTTACTACAAGATCTGAGTACTTCTACATTTACTCAAGTACAAGATCTGAGTACTTCTACTGTTACTACAAGATCTGAGTACTTCTACTGTTACTACAAGATCTTATTACTTCTAATTTTACTACAAGATCTGAGTACTTCTACTTTTACTACAAGATCTGAGTACTTCTACTTTTACTCAAGTACAATATCTGAGTACTTCTACTTTTACTACAAGATTTGAGGACTTCTACTTTTACTCAAGTACAATATCTGAGTACTTCTACTTTTACTCAAGTACAATATCTGAGTACTTCTACATTTACTACAAGATCTGAGTACTTCTACATTTACTACAAGATCTTATTACTTCTAATTTTACTACAAGATCTGAGTACTTCTACTTTTACTACAAGATCTGAGTACTTCTACTTTTACTACAAGATCTGAGTACATCTACATTTACTCAAGTACGAAATCTGAGTACTTCTACATTTACAACAAGATCTGATTACTTCTACATTTACTCAAGTACAAGATCTGAGTACTTCTTCATTTACTCAAGTACAAGATCTGAGTACTTCTACTTTTACTCAAGTACAATATCTGAGTACTTCTACATTTACTACAAGATCTGAGTACTTCTACTTTTACTACAATATCTGAGTACTTCTAATTTTACTACAAGATCCGAGTACTTCCACATTTACTCAAGTACAATATCTGAGTACTTCTACATTTACTAAAAGATCTGAGTACTTCTACATTTACTACAAGATCTGAGTACTTCTACATTTACTCAAGTACAAGATCTGAGTACTTCTTCATTTAATAAATTACAAGATCTGAGTACTTCTACATTTACTACAAGATCTGAGTACTTCTACATTTACTCAAGTACAAGATCTGAGTACTTCTTCATTTACTCAAGTACAAGATCTGAGTACTTCTACATTTACTACAATATCTGAGTACTTCTACTTCTACTACAAGATCTGAGTACTTCTACTTTTACTACAAGATCTGAGTACTTCTACTTTTACTCAAGTACAATATCTGAGTACTTCTACTTTTACTACAAGATTTGAGGACTTCTACTTTTACTCAAGTACAAGATCTGAGTACTTCTACTTTTACTACAAGATCTGAGTACTTCTACATTTACTCAAGTACAAGATCTGAGTATTTCTTCATTTACTCAAGTTCAAGATCTGAGTACTTCTACATTTACTACAATATCTGAGTACTTCTACTTTTACTACAAGATCTGAGTACTTCTACTTTTACTCAAGTACAATATCTGAGTACTTCTACATTTACTACAAGATCTGAGTACTTCTACATTTACTCAAGTACAAGATCTGAGTACTTCTTCATTTACTCAAGTACAATATCTGAGTACTTCTACATTTACTACAAGATCTGAGTACTTCTACTTTTACTACAAGATCTGAGTACTTCTACTTTTACTCAAACACAATATCTGAGTACTTCTACTTTTACTACAAGATCTGAGTACTTCTACTTTTACACAAGTACAAGATCTGAGTACTTCTACTTTTACTACAAGATCTGAGTACTTCTACATTTACTCAAGTACAATATCTGAGTACTTCTTCATTTACTCAAGTACAATATCTGAGTACTTCTAAATGTACTACAAGATCTGAGTACTTCTACTTTTACTACAAGATCTGAGTACTTCTACTTTTAATCCAGTACAATATCTGAGTACTTCTACTTTTACTACAAGATTTGAGTACTTCTACTTTTACTCAAGTACAATATCTGACTACTTCTACTTTTACTACAAGATCTGAGTACTTCTACTTTTACTCAAGTACAATATCTGAGTACTTCTACTTTTACTACAAGATCTGAGTACTTCTACTTTTACTACAAGATCTGAGTACTTCTTCTAGAAGTACTCAAGTACAAGATCTGAGTACTTCTACTTTTACTGCAAGATCTGAGTACTTCTACATTTACTCAAGTACAAAATCTGAGTACTTCTACATTTACAACAAAATCTGAGTACTTCTACATTAACTCAAGTACAAGATCTGAGTACTTCTTCATTTACTCAACAAGATCTGAGTACTTCTACTTTTAATACAAGATCTTAGTACTTTTACATTTACTCAAGTACAAGATCTGAGTACTTCTACATTTACTACAAGATCTGAGTACTTCTACTTTTACTACAAGATCTGAGTACTTCTACTTTTACTACAAGATCTGAGTACTTCTACTTTTACTCAAGTACAATATCTGAGTACTTCTACTTTTACTACAAGATCTGAGTACTTCTACTTTTACTACAAGATCTGAGTACTTCTACTTTTACTCAAGTACAAGATCTGAGTACTTCTACTTTTACTGCAAGATCTGAGTACTTCTACATTTACTCAAGTACAAAATCTGAGTACTTCTTCATTTACTCAACAAGATCTGAGTACTTCTACTTTTAATACAAGATCTTAGTACTTTTACATTTACTCAAGTACAAGATCTGAGTACTTCTACATTTACTACAAGATCTGAGTACTTCTACTTTTACTACAAGATCTGAGTACTTCTAATTTTACTACAAGATCTGAGTACTTCTACTTTTACTACAAGATCTGAGTACTTCTACTTTTACTCAAGTACAAGATCTGAGTACTTCTACATGTACTACAAGATCTGAGTACTTCTACTTTTACTAAAAGATCTGAGTACTTCTACTTTTAATCAAGTACAAGATTTGAGTACTTCTACTTTTACCAAAATATCTGAGTACATCTACTTTTACTCAAGTATAATATCTGAGTACTTCTACATTTACTCAAGTACAAGATCTGAGTACTTCTACATTTACTACAAGATCTGAGTACTTCTACATTTACTCAAGTACAAGATCTGAGTACTTCTTCATTTACTCAATTACAAGATCTGAGTACTTCTACTTTTACTACAAGATCTGAGTACTTCTACTTTTACTCAAGTACAATATCTGAGTACTTCTACTTTTACTACAAGATCTGAGTACTTCTACTTTTAATCAAGTACAAGACTTGAGTACTTCTACTTTTACTACAAGATCTGAGTACTTCTACTTTTACTCAAGTACAATATCTGAGTACTTCTACTTTTACTACAAGATCTGAGTACTTCTACTTTTACTCAAGTACAAGATCTGAATACTTCTACGTTTACTACAAGATCTGAGTACTTCTACATTTACTCAAGTACAAGATCTGAGTACTTCTACATTTACTACAAGATCTGAGTACTTCTACATTTACTCAAGTACAAGATTTGAGTACTTCTACTTTTACTACAAGATCTGAGTACTTCTACATTTACTCAAGTACAATATCTGAGTACTTCTTCATTTACTCAAGTACAATATCTGAGTACTTCTACATTTACTACAATATCTGAGTACTTCTACTTTTACTACAAGATCTGAGTACTTCTACTTTTACTACAAGATCTGAGTACTTCTACATTTACTCAAGTACAAGATCTGAGTACTTCTACATTTACTACAAGATCTGAGTACTTTTACTTTTACTACAAGATCTGAGTACTTCTAATTTTACAACAAGATCTGAGTACTTCTACTTTTACTACAAGATCTGAGTACTTCTACTTTTACTCAAGTACAAGATCAGAATACTTCTACGTTTACTACAAGATCTGAGTACTTCTACATTTACTCAAGTACAAGATCTGAGTACTTCTACATTTACTACAAGATCTGAGTACTTCTACATTTACTCAAGTACAAGATTTGAGTACTTCTACTTTTACTCAAGTACAAGATCTGAGTACTTCTACATTTACTCAAGTACAAGATCTGAGTACTTCTTCATTTACTACAAGATCTGAGTACTTTTACTTTTACTACAAGATCTGAGTACTTCTAATTTTACAACAAGATCTGAGTACTTCTACTTTTACTACAAGATCTGAGTACTTCTACTTTTACTCAAGTACAATATCTGAGTACTTCTACTTTTACTACAAGATTTGAGTACTTTTACTTTTACTCAAGTACAATATCTGAGTACTTCTACTTTTACTACAAGATCTGAGTACTTCTACATTTACTCAAGTACAAGATCTGAGTACTTCTACATTTACTCAAGTACAATATCTGAGTATTTCTTCATTTACTCAAGTACAAGATCTGAGTACTTCTACATTTACTACAAGATCTGAGTACTTCTACATTTACTACAAGATTTGAGTACTTCTATGTTTACTCAAGTACAAGATCTGAGTACTTCTACATTTACTACAAGATCTTGAGTACTTCTACTTTTACTACAAGATCTGAGTACTTCTACTTTTACTCAAGTACAAGATCTGAGTACTTCTACTTTTACTACAAGATCTGAGTACTTCTACATTTACTCAAGTACAATATCTGAGTACTTCTTCATTTACTCAAGTACAAGATCTGAGTACTTCTACATGTACTACAAGATCTGAGTACTTCTACATTTACTACAAGATCTGAGTACTTCTACTTTTACTACAAGATCTGAGTACTTCTACATTTACTCAAGTACAATATCTGAGTATTTCTTCATTTACTCAAGTACAAGATCTGAGTACTTCTACATTTACTACAAGATCTGAGTACTTCTACATTTACTACAAGATCTGAGTACTTCTATGTTTACTCAAGTACAAGATCTGAGTACTTCTACATTTACTACAATATCTGAGTACTTCTACTTTTACTACAAGATCTGAGTACTTCTACTTTTACTCAAGTACAATATCTGAGTACTTCTACATTTACTACAAGATCTGAGTACTTCTACATTTACTCAAGTACAAGATCTGAGTACTTCTTCATTTACTCAAGTACAATATCTGAGTACTTCTACATTTACTACAAGATCTGAGTACTTCTACTTTTACTACAAGATCTGAGTACTTCTACTTTTACTACAAGATCTGAGTACTTCTACATTTACTCAAGTACAATATCTGAGTACTTCTTCATTTACTCAAGTACAAGATCTGAGTACTTCTACATGTACTACAAGATCTGAGTACTTCTACATTTACTACAAGATCTGAGTACTTCTACTTTTACTACAAGATCTGAGTACTTCTACTTTTACTCAAGTACAATATCTGAGTACTTCTACATTTACTACAAGATCTGAGTACTTCTTCATTTACTCAAGTACAAGATCTGAGTACTTCTTCATTTACTCAAGTACAAGATCTGAGTACTTCTACATTTACTACAAGATCTGAGTACTTCTACTTTTACTCAAGTACAATATCTGAGTACTTTTACTACAAGATCTGAGTACTTCTACATTTACTCAAGTACAAGATCTGAGTACTTCTAGATTTACTACAAGATCTGAGTACTTCTACTTTTACTACAAGATCTGAGTACTTCTACTTTTACTCAAGTACAATATCTGAGTACTTCTACATTTAGTACAAGATCTGAGTACTTCTACATTTACTCAAGTACAAGATCTGAGTAATTCTTCATTTACTCAAGTACAAGATCTGAGTACTTTTACATTTACTACAAGATCTGAGTACTTCTACTTTTACTACAAGATCTGAGTACTTCTACTTTTACTCGAACCAAATATCTGAGTACTTCTGCTTTTACTACAAGATCTGAGTACTTCTACTTTTACTCAAGTACAAGATCTGAGTACTTCTACTTTTACTACAAGATCTGAGTACTTCTACTTTTACTCAAGTACAATATCTGAGTACTTCTACTTTTACTCAAGTACAATATCTGAGTACTTCTACATTTACTACAAGATCTGAGTACTTCTACATTTACTACAAGATCTTATTACTTCTAATTTTACTACAAGATCTGAGTACTTCTACTTTTACTACAAGATCTGAGTACTTCTACTTTTACTACAAGATCTGAGTACTTCTACATTTACTCAAGTACGAAATCTGAGTACTTCTACATTTACAACAAGATCTGAGTACTTCTACATTTACTCAAGTACAAGATCTGAGTACTTCTTCATTTACTCAAGTACAAGATCTGAGTACTTCTACTTTTACTCAAGTACAATATCTGAGTACTTCTACATTTACTACAAGATCTGAGTACTTCTACTTTTACACAAGTACAAGATCTGAGTACTTCTACTTTTACTACAAGATCTGAGTACTTCTACATTTACTCAAGTACAATATCTGAGTACTTCTACTTTTACTACAAGATCTGAGTACTTCTACTTTTACTCAAGTACAAGATCTGAGTACTTCTACTTTTACTGCAAGATCTGAGTACTTCTACATTTACTCAAGTACAAAATCTGAGTACTTCTACATTTACAACAAAATCTGAGTACTTCTACATTTACTCAAGTACAAGATCTGAGTACTTCTTCATTTACTCAACAAGATCTGAGTACTTCTACTTTTAATACAAGATCTTAGTACTTTTACATTTACTCAAGTACAAGATCTGAGTACTTCTACATTTACTACAAGATCTGAGTACTTCTACTTTTACTACAAGATCTGAGTACTTCTAATTTTACTACAAGATCTGAGTACTTCTACTTTTACTCAAGTACAATATCTGAGTACTTCTACTTTTACTACAAGATTTGAGTACTTTTACTTTTACTCAAGTACAAGATCTGAGTACTTCTACATTTACTCAAGTACAAGATCTGAGTACTTCTTCATTTACTCAAGTACAAGATCTGAGTACTTCTACATTTACTACAAGATCTGAGTACTTCTACTTTTACTACAAGATCTGAGTACTTCTACTTTTACTCAAACAAAATATCTGAGTACTTCTACTTTTACTACAAGATCTGAGTACTTCTATATTTACTCAAGTACAATATTTGAGTACTTCTACTTTTACTACAAGATCTGAGTACTTCTACATTTACTCAAGTAAAATATCTGAGTACTTCTTCATTTACTCAAGTACAATATCTGAGTACTTCTACATTTACTACAATATCTGAGTACTTCTACTTTTACTACAAGATCTGAGTACTTCTACTTTTACTACAAGATCTGAGTACTTCTACATTTACTCAAGTACAAGATCTGAGTACTTCTACATTTACTACAAGATCTGAGTACTTTTACTTTTACTACAAGATCTGAGTACTTCTAATTTTACAACAAGATCTGAGTACTTCTACTTTTACTACAATATCTGAGTACTTCTACATTTACTCAAGTACAAGATCTGAGTACTTCTACATTTACTACAAGATCTGAGTACTTCTACATTTACTCAAGTACAATATCTGAGTATTTCTTCATTTACTCAAGTACAAGATCTGAGTACTTCTACATTTACTACAAGATCTGAGTACTTCTACTTTTACTACAAGATCTGAGTACTTCTACGTTTACTCAAGTACAAGATCTGAGTACTTCTACATTTACTACAATATCTGAGTACTTCTACTTTTACTACAAGATCTGAGTACTTCTACTTTTACTCAAGTACAAGATCTGAGTACTTCTACATTTACTACAAGATCTGAGTACTTCTACATTTACTCAAGTACAAGATCTGAGTACTTCTTCATTTACTCAAGTACAATATCTGAGTACTTCTACATTTACTACAAGATCTGAGTACTTCTACTTTTACTACAAGATCTGAGTACTTCTACTTTTACTCAAACATAATATCTGAGTACTTCTACTTTTACTACAAGATCTGAGTACTTCTACTTTTACTCAAGTACAAGATCTGAATACTTCTACTTTTACTACAAAATCTGAGTACTTCTACATTTACAACAAGATCTGAGTACTTCTACATTTACTCAAGTACAAGATCTGAGTACTTCTTCATTTACTCAAGTACAATATCTGAGTACTTCTACTTTTACTACAAGATTTGAGGACTTCTACTTTTACTCAAGTACAAGATCTGAGTACTTCTACTTTTACTACAAGATCTGAGTACTTCTACATTTACTCAAGTATAAGATCTGAGTATTTCTTCATTGACTCAAGTTCAAGATCTGAGTACTTCTACATTTACTACAAGATCTGAGTACTTCTACTTTTACTACAAGATCTGAGTACTTCTACTTTTACCCAAGTATAAGATCTGAGTACTTCTACTTTTACTACAAGATCAGATTATTTCTACATTTACTCAAGTACAAGATCTGAGTACTTCTACATTTACTACAAGATCTGAGTACTTCTACTTTTACTACAAGATCTGAGTACTTCTACTTTTACTCAAGTACAATATCTGAGTACTTCTATATTTACTACAATATCTGAGTACTTCTACATTTACTCAAGTTCAAGATCTGAGTACTTCTACATTTACTACAAGATCTGAGAACTTCTACTTTTACTACAAGATCTGAGTACTTCTACTTTTACTCAAACACAATATCTGAGTACTTCTAGTTTTACTACAAGATCTGGGTACTTCTACTTTTACTCAAGTACAATATCTGAGTACTTCTACATTTACTCAAGTACAATATCTGAGTACTTCTTCATTTACTCAAGTACAAGATCTGAGTACTTCTAAATGTACTACAAGATCTGAGTACTTCTACTTTTACTAAAATATCTGAGTACATCTACTTTTACTCAAGTATAATATCTGAGTACTTCTACATTTACTCAAGTACAAGATCTGAGTACTTCTACATTTACTACAAGATCTGAGTACTTCTACATTTACTCCAGTACAAGATCTGAGTACTTCTTCATTTACTCAATTACAAGATCTGAGTACTTCTACATTTACTACAAGATCTGAGTACTTCTACTTTTACTACAAGATCTGAGTACTTCTACTTTTACTCAAGTACAATATCTGAGTACTTCTAGTTTTACTACAAGATCTGAGTACTTCTACTTTTACTCAAGTACAAGGTCTGACTACTTCTACGTTTACTACAATATCTGAGTACTTCTACATTTACTCAAGTACAAGATCTGAGTACTTCTACATTTACTACAAGATCTGAGTACTTCTACATTTACTCAAGTACAAGATTTGAGTACTTCTACTTTTACTACAAGATCTGAGTACTTCTACATTTACTACAAGATCTGAGTACTTCTACTTTTACTACAAGATCTGAGTACTTCTACATTTACTCAAGTACAATATCTGAGTACTTCTACATTTACTACAAGATCTGAGTACTTTTACTTTTACTACAAGATCTGAGTACTTCTAATTTTACAACAAGATCTGAGTACTTCTACTTTTACTACAAGATCTGAGTACTTCTACTTTTACTCAAGTACAATATCTGAGTACTTCTATTTTTACTACAAGATTTGAGTACTTTTACTTTTACTCAAGTACAATATCTGAGTACTTCTTCATTTACTCAAGTACAATATCTGAGTATTTCTTCATTTACTCAAGTACAAGATCTGAGTACTTCTACATTTACTACAAGATCTGAGTACTTCTACTTTTACTACAAGATCTGAGTACTTCTACATTTACTCAAGTACAAGATCTGAGTACTTCTACATTTACTACAATATCTGAGTACTTCTACTTTTACTACAAGATCTGAGTACTTCTACTTTTACTCAAGTACAAGATCTGAGTACTTCTACATTTACTACAAGATCTGAGTACTTCTACATTTACTCAAGTACAAGATCTGAGTACTTCTTCATTTACTCAAGTACAATATCTGAGTACTTCTACATTTACTACAAGATCTGAGTACTTCTACTTTTAATACAAGATCTGAGTACTTCTACTTTTACTCAAACATAATATCTGAGTACTTCTACTTTTACTACAAGATCTGAGTACTTCTACTTTTACTCAAGTACAAGATCTGAGTACTTCTACTTTTACTACAAAATCTGAGTACTTCTACATTTACAACAAGATCTGAGTACTTCTACATTTACTCAAGTACAAGATCTGAGTACTTCTTCATTTACTCAAGTACAATATCTGAGTACTTCTACTTTTACTACAAGATTTGAGGACTTCTACTTTTACTCAAGTACAAGATCTGAGTACTTCTACTTTTACTAAAAGATCTGAGTACTTCTACATTTACTCAAGTACAAGATCTGAGTATTTCTTCATTGACTCAAGTTCAAGATCTGAGTACTTCTACATTTACTCAAGTACAAGATCTGAGTACTTCTACATTTACTACAAGATCTGAGTACTTCTACTTTTACTACAAGATCTGAGTACTTCTACTTTTACTCAAGTACAATATCTGAGTACTTCTATATTTACTACAAGATCTGAGTACTTCTACATTTACTCAAGTTCAAGATCTGAGTACTTCTTCATTTACTCAAGTACAAGATCTGAGTACTTCTACATTTACTACAAGATCTGAGAACTTCTACTTTTACTACAAGATCTGAGTACTTCTACTTTTACTCAAACACAATATCTGAGTACTTCTAGTTTTACTACAAGATCTGGGTACTTCTACTTTTACTCAAGTACAAGATCTGAGTACTTCTACATTTACTCAAGTACAAGATCTGAGTACTTCTAAATGTACTACAAGATCTGAGTACTTCTACTTTTACTACAAGATCTGAGTACTTCTACTTTTAATCAAGTACAATATTCGAGTACTTCTACTTTTACTAAAATATCTGAGTACATCTACTTTTACTCAAGTATAATATCTGAGTACTTCTACATTTACTCAAGTACAAGATCTGAGTACTTCTACTTTTACTCAAACATAATATCTGAGTACTTCTACTTTTACTACAAGATCTGAGTACTTCTACTTTTACTCAAGTACAAGATCTGAGTACTTCTACTTTTACTACAAAATCTGAGTACTTCTACATTTACAACAAGATCTGAGTACTTCTACATTTACTCAAGTACAAGATCTGAGTACTTCTTCATTTACTCAAGTACAATATCTGAGTACTTCTACTTTTACTACAAGATTTGAGGACTTCTACTTTTACTCAAGTACAAGATCTGAGTACTTCTACTTTTACTACAAGATCTGAGTACTTCTACATTTACTCAAGTATAAGATCTGAGTATTTCTTCATTGACTCAAGTTCAAGATCTGAGTACTTCTACATTTACTACAAGATCTGAGTACTTCTACTTTTACTACAAGATCTGAGTACTTCTACTTTTACCCAAGTATAAGATCTGAGTACTTCTACTTTTACTACAAGATCAGAGTACTTCTACATTTACTCAAGTACAAGATCTGAGTACTTCTACATTTACTACAAGATCTGAGTACTTCTACTTTTACTACAAGATCTGAGTACTTCTACTTTTACTCAAGTACAATATCTGAGTACTTCTATATTTACTACAATATCTGAGTACTTCTACATTTACTCAAGTTCAAGATCTGAGTACTTCTTCATTTACTCAAGTACAAGATCTGAGTACTTCTACATTTACTACAAGATCTGAGAACTTCTACTTTTACTACAAGATCTGAGTACTTCTACTTTTACTCAAACACAATATCTGAGTACTTCTAGTTTTACTACAAGATCTGGGTACTTCTACTTTTACTCAAGTACAATATCTGAGTACTTCTACATTTACTCAAGTACAATATCTGAGTACTTCTTCATTTACTCAAGTACAAGATCTGAGTACTTCTAAATGTACTACAAGATCTGAGTACTTCTACTTTTACTAAAATATCTGAGTACATCTACTTTTACTCAAGTATAATATCTGAGTACTTCTACATTTACTCAAGTACAAGATCTGAGTACTTCTACATTTACTACAAGATCTGAGTACTTCTACATTTACTCCAGTACAAGATCTGAGTACTTCTTCATTTACTCAATTACAAGATCTGAGTACTTCTACATTTACTACAAGATCTGAGTACTTCTACTTTTACTACAAGATCTGAGTACTTCTACTTTTACTCAAGTACAATATCTGAGTACTTCTAGTTTTACTACAAGATCTGAGTACTTCTACTTTTACTCAAGTACAAGGTCTGACTACTTCTACGTTTACTACAAGATCTGAGTACTTCTACATTTACTCAAGTACAAGATCTGAGTACTTCTACATTTACTACAAGATCTGAGTACTTCTACATTTACTCAAGTACAAGATTTGAGTACTTCTACTTTTACTACAAGATCTGAGTACTTCTACATTTACTACAAGATCTGAGTACTTCTACTTTTACTACAAGATCTGAGTACTTCTACATTTACTCAAGTACAATATCTGAGTACTTCTACATTTACTACAAGATCTGAGTACTTTTACTTTTACTACAAGATCTGAGTACTTCTAATTTTACAACAAGATCTGAGTACTTCTACTTTTACTACAAGATCTGAGTACTTCTACTTTTACTCAAGTACAATATCTGAGTACTTCTACTTTTACTACAAGATTTGAGTACTTTTACTTTTACTCAAGTACAATATCTGAGTACTTCTTCATTTACTCAAGTACAATATCTGAGTATTTCTTAATTTACTCAAGTACAAGATCTGAGTACTTCTACATTTACTACAAGATCTGAGTACTTCTACTTTTACTACAAGATCTGAGTACTTCTACATTTACTCAAGTACAAGATCTGAGTACTTCTACATTTACTACAATATCTGAGTACTTCTACTTTTACTACAAGATCTGAGTACTTCTACTTTTACTCAAGTACAAGATCTGAGTACTTCTACATTTACTACAAGATCTGAGTACTTCTACATTTACTCAAGTACAAGATCTGAGTACTTCTTCATTTACTCAAGTACAATATCTGAGTACTTCTACATTTACTACAAGATCTGAGTACTTCTACTTTTACTACAAGATCTGAGTACTTCTACTTTTACTCAAACATAATATCTGAGTACTTCTACTTTTACTACAAGATCTGAGTACTTCTACTTTTACTCAAGTACAAGATCTGAGTACTTCTTCATTTACTCAAGTACAATATCTGAGTACTTCTACTTTTACTACAAGATTTGAGGACTTATACTTTTACTCAAGTACAAGATCTGAGTACTTCTACTTTTACTAAAAGATCTGAGTACTTCTACATTTACTCAAGTACAAGATCTGAGTATTTCTTCATTGACTCAAGTTCAAGATCTGAGTACTTCTACATTTACTACAAGATCTGAGTACTTCTACTTTTACTACAAGATCTGAGTACTTCTACTTTTACCCAAGTATAAGATCTGAGTACTTTTACTACAAGATCAGAGTACTTCTACATTTACTCAAGTACAAGATCTGAGTACTTCTACATTTACTACAAGATCTGAGTACTTCTACTTTTACTACAAGATCTGAGTACTTCTACTTTTACTCAAGTACAATATCTGAGTACTTCTATATTTACTACAAGATCTGAGTACTTCTACATTTACTCAAGTTCAAGATCTGAGTACTTCTTCATTTACTCAAGTACAAGATCTGAGTACTTCTACATTTACTACAAGATCTGAGAACTTCTACTTTTACTACAAGATCTGAGTACTTCTACTTTTACTCAAACACAATATCTGAGTACTTCTAGTTTTACTACAAGATCTGGGTACTTCTACTTTTACTCAAGTACAAGATCTGAGTACTTCTACATTTACTCAAGTACAAGATCTGAGTACTTCTAAATGTACTACAAGATCTGAGTACTTCTACTTTTACTACAAGATCTGAGTACTTCTACTTTTAATCAAGTACAATATTTGAGTACTTCTACTTTTACTAAAATATCTGAGTACATCTACTTTTACTCAAGTATAATATCTGAGTACTTCTACATTTACTCAAGTACAAGATCTGAGTACTTCTACATTTACTACACGATCTGAGTACATCTACATTTACTCCAGTACAAGATCTGAGTACTTCTTCATTTACTCAATTACAAGATCTGAGTACTTCTACATTTACTACAAGATCTGAGTACTTCTACTTTTACTACAAGATCTGAGTACTTCTACTTTTACCCAAGTATAAGATCTGAGTACTTTTACTACAAGATCAGAGTACTTCTACATTTACTCAAGTACAAGATCTGAGTACTTCTACATTTACTACAAGATCTGAGTACTTCTACATTTACTCAAGTACAAGATTTGAGTACTTCTACTTTTACTACAAGATCTGAGTACTTCTACATTTACTCAAGTAAAATATCTGAGTACTTCTTCATTTACTCAAGTACAATATCTGAGTACTTCTACATTTACTACAATATCTGAGTACTTCTACTTTTACTACAAGATCTGAGTACTTCTACTTTTACTACAAGATCTGAGTACTTCTACATTTACTCAAGTACAAGATCTGAGTACTTCTACATTTACTACAAGATCTGAGTACTTTTACTTTTACTACAAGATCTGAGTACTTCTAATTTTACAACAAGATCTGAGTACTTCTACTTTTACTCAAGTACAATATCTGAGTACTTCTACTTTTACTACAAGATTTGAGTACTTTTACTCAAGTACAATATCTGAGTACTTCTACTTTTACTACAAGATCTGAGTACTTCTACATTTACTCAAGTACAAGATCTGAGTACTTCTACATTTACTACAAGATCTGAGTACTTCTACATTTACTCAAGTACAATATCTGAGTATTTCTTCATTTACTCAAGTACAAGATCTGAGTACTTCTACATTTACTCAAGTACAAGATCTGAGTACTTCTACATTTACTACAAGATCTGAGTACTTCTACTTTTACTCAAGTACAAGATCTGAGTACTTCTACATTTACTACAAGATCTGAGTACTTCTACATTTACTCAAGTACAAGATCTGAGTACTTCTTCATTTACTCAAGTACAATATCTGAGTACTTCTACATTTACTACAAGATCTGAGTACTTCTACTTTTACTACAAGATCTGAGTACTTCTACTTTTACTCAAACATAATATCTGAGTACTTCTACTTTTACTACAAGATCTGAGTACTTCTACTTTTACTCAAGTACAAGATCTGAGTACTTCTACTTTTACTACAAAATCTGAGTACTTCTACATTTACAACAAGATCTGAGTACTTCTACATTTACTCAAGTACAAGATCTGATTACTTCTTCATTTACTCAAGTACAAGATCTGAGTACTTCTACATTTACTACAAGATCTGAGTACTTCTACATTTACTACAAGATCTGAGTACTTCTACTTTTACTACAAGATCTGAGTACTTCAACTTTTACTCAAGTACAATATCTGAGTACTTCTACATTTACTACAAGATCTGAGTACTTCTACTTTTACTACAAGATCTGAGTACTTCAACTTTTACTCAAGTACAATATCTGAGTACTTCTACATTTACTACAAGATCTGAGTACTTCTACTTTTACTAAAAGATCTGAGTACTTCTACTTTTACTCAAGTACAATATCTGAGTACTTCTACATTTACTACAATATCTGAGTACTTCTACATTTACTCAAGTACAAGATCTGAGTACTTCTTCATTTACTCAAGTACAAGATCTGAGTACTTCTACATTTACTACAAGATCTGAGTACTTCTACTTTTACTACAAGATCTGAGTACTTCTACTTTTACTCAAACACAATATCTGAGTACTTCTACTTTTACTACAAGATCTGAGTACTTCTACTTTTACACAAGTACAAGATCTGAGTACTTCTACTTTTACTACAAGATCAGAGTACTTCTACATTTACTCAAGTACAAGATCTGAGTACTTCTACATTTACTACAAGATCTGAGTACTTCTACTTTTACTACAAGATCTGAGTACTTCTACTTTTACTCAAGTACAATATCTGAGTACTTCTATATTTACTACAAGATCTGAGTACTTCTACATTTACTCAAGTTCAAGATCTGAGTACTTCTTCATTTACTCAAGTACAAGATCTGAGTACTTCTACATTTACTACAAGATCTGAGAACTTCTACTTTTACTACAAGATCTGAGTACTTCTACTTTTACTCAAACACAATATCTGAGTACTTCTAGTTTTACTACAAGATCTGGGTACTTCTACTTTTACTCAAGTACAAGATCTGAGTACTTCTACATTTACTCAAGTACAAGATCTGAGTACTTCTAAATGTACTACAAGATCTGAGTACTTCTACTTTTACTACAAGATCTGAGTACTTCTACTTTTAATCAAGTACAATATTTGAGTACTTCTACTTTTACTAAAATATCTGAGTACATCTACTTTTACTCAAGTATAATATCTGAGTACTTCTACATTTACTCAAGTACAAGATCTGAGTACTTCTACATTTACTACACGATCTGAGTACATCTACATTTACTCCAGTACAAGATCTGAGTACTTCTTCATTTACTCAATTACAAGATCTGAGTACTTCTACATTTACTACAAGATCTGAGTACTTCTACTTTTACTACAAGATCTGAGTACTTCTACTTTTACCCAAGTATAAGATCTGAGTACTTTTACTACAAGATCAGAGTACTTCTACATTTACTCAAGTACAAGATCTGAGTACTTCTACTTTTACTACAAGATCTGAGTACTTCTACATTTACTCAAGTAAAATATCTGAGTACTTCTTCATTTACTCAAGTACAATATCTGAGTACTTCTACATTTACTACAATATCTGAGTACTTCTACTTTTACTACAAGATCTGAGTACTTCTACTTTTACTACAAGATCTGAGTACTTCTACATTTACTCAAGTACAAGATCTGAGTACTTCTACATTTACTACAAGATCTGAGTACTTCTACTTTTACTCAAGTACAATATCTGAGTACTTCTACTTTTACTACAAGATTTGAGTACTTTTACTCAAGTACAATATCTGAGTACTTCTACTTTTACTACAAGATCTGAGTACTTCTACATTTACTCAAGTACAAGATCTGAGTACTTCTACATTTACTACAAGATCTGAGTACTTCTACATTTACTCAAGTACAATATCTGAGTATTTCTTCATTTACTCAAGTACAAGATCTGAGTACTTCTACATTTACTCAAGTACAAGATCTGAGTACTTCTACATTTACTACAAGATCTGAGTACTTCTACTTTTACTCAAGTACAAGATCTGAGTACTTCTACATTTACTACAAGATCTGAGTACTTCTACATTTACTCAAGTACAAGATCTGAGTACTTCTTCATTTACTCAAGTACAATATCTGAGTACTTCTACATTTACTACAAGATCTGAGTACTTCTACTTTTACTACAAGATCTGAGTACTTCTACTTTTACTCAAACATAATATCTGAGTACTTCTACTTTTACTACAAGATCTGAGTACTTCTACTTTTACTCAAGTACAAGATCTGAGTACTTCTACTTTTACTACAAAATCTGAGTACTTCTACATTTACAACAAGATCTGAGTACTTCTACATTTACTCAAGTACAAGATCTGATTACTTCTTCATTTACTCAAGTACAAGATCTGAGTACTTCTACATTTACTACAAGATCTGAGTACTTCTACATTTACTACAAGATCTGAGTACTTCTACTTTTACTACAAGATCTGAGTACTTCAACTTTTACTCAAGTACAATATCTGAGTACTTCTACATTTACTACAAGATCTGAGTACTTCTACTTTTACTACAAGATCTGAGTACTTCAACTTTTACTCAAGTACAATATCTGAGTACTTCTACATTTACTACAAGATCTGAGTACTTCTACTTTTACTAAAAGATCTGAGTACTTCTACTTTTACTCAAGTACAATATCTGAGTACTTCTACATTTACTACAATATCTGAGTACTTCTACATTTACTCAAGTACAAGATCTGAGTACTTCTTCATTTACTCAAGTACAAGATCTGAGTACTTCTACATTTACTACAAGATCTGAGTACTTCTACTTTTACTACAAGATCTGAGTACTTCTACTTTTACTCAAACACAATATCTGAGTACTTCTACTTTTACTACAAGATCTGAGTACTTCTACTTTTACACAAGTACAAGATCTGAGTACTTCTACTTTTACTACAAGATCTGAGTACTTCTACATTTACTCAAGTACAATATCTGAGTACTTCTTCATTTACTCAAGTACAATATCTGAGTACTTCTAAATGTACTACAAGATCTGAGTACTTCTACTTTTACTACAAGATCTGAGTACTTCTACTTTTACTCAAGTACAATATCTGAGTACTTCTACTTTTACTACAAGATCTGAGTACTTCTACTTTTACTCAAGTACAATATCTGAGTACTTCTACTTTTACTACAAGATCTGAGTACTTCTACTTTTACTACAAGATCTGAGTACTTCTACTTTTACTCAAGTACAAGATCTGAGTACTTCTACTTTTACTGCAAGATCTGAGTACTTCTACATTTACTCAAGTACAAAATCTGAGTACTTCTACATTTACAACAAAATCTGAGTACTTCTACATTAACTCAAGTACAAGATCTGAGTACTTCTTCATTTACTCAACAAGATCTGAGTACTTCTACTTTTAATACAAGATCTTAGTACGTTTACATTTACTCAAGTACAAGATCTGAGTACTTCTACATTTACTACAAGATCTGAGTACTTCTAATTTTACTACAAGATCTGAGTACTTCTACTTTTACTACAAGATCTGAGTACTTCTACTTTTACTCAAGTACAATATCTGAGTACTTCTACATTTACTACAATATCTGAGTACTTCTACATTTACTCAAGTACAAGATCTGAGTACTTCTTCATTTACTCAAGTACAAGATCTGAGTACTTCTACATTTACTACAAGATCTGAGTACTTCTACTTTTACTACAAGATCTGAGTACTTCTACTTTTACTCAAACACAATATCTGAGTACTTCTACTTTTACTACAAGATCTGAGTACTTCTACTTTTACACAAGTACAAGATCTGAGTACTTCTACTTTTACTACAAGATCAGAGTACTTCTACATTTACTCAAGTACAAGATCTGAGTACTTCTACATTTACTACAAGATCTGAGTACTTCTACTTTTACTACAAGATCTGAGTACTTCTACTTTTACTCAAGTACAATATCTGAGTACTTCTATATTTACTACAAGATCTGAGTACTTCTACATTTACTCAAGTTCAAGATCTGAGTACTTCTTCATTTACTCAAGTACAAGATCTGAGTACTTCTACATTTACTACAAGATCTGAGAACTTCTACTTTTACTACAAGATCTGAGTACTTCTACTTTTACTCAAACACAATATCTGAGTACTTCTAGTTTTACTACAAGATCTGGGTACTTCTACTTTTACTCAAGTACAAGATCTGAGTACTTCTACATTTACTCAAGTACAAGATCTGAGTACTTCTAAATGTACTACAAGATCTGAGTACTTCTACTTTTACTACAAGATCTGAGTACTTCTACTTTTAATCAAGTACAATATTTGAGTACTTCTACTTTTACTAAAATATCTGAGTACATCTACTTTTACTCAAGTATAATATCTGAGTACTTCTACATTTACTCAAGTACAAGATCTGAGTACTTCTACATTTACTACACGATCTGAGTACATCTACATTTACTCCAGTACAAGATCTGAGTACTTCTTCATTTACTCAATTACAAGATCTGAGTACTTCTACATTTACTACAAGATCTGAGTACTTCTACTTTTACTACAAGATCTGAGTACTTCTACTTTTACCCAAGTATAAGATCTGAGTACTTTTACTACAAGATCAGAGTACTTCTACATTTACTCAAGTACAAGATCTGAGTACTTCTACTTTTACTACAAGATCTGAGTACTTCTACA
Organism: Notothenia rossii; assembly: GCF_949606895.1. NCBI lineage: Eukaryota > Metazoa > Chordata > Actinopteri > Perciformes > Nototheniidae > Notothenia > Notothenia rossii. The sequence continues at coordinate 795,626 of NW_027640159.1, forward strand.
TTTACTCAAGTAAAATATCTGAGTACTTCTTCATTTACTCAAGTACAATATCTGAGTACTTCTACATTTACTACAATATCTGAGTACTTCTACTTTTACTACAAGATCTGAGTACTTCTACTTTTACTACAAGATCTGAGTACTTCTACATTTACTCAAGTACAAGATCTGAGTACTTCTACATTTACTACAAGATCTGAGTACTTTTACTTTTACTACAAGATCTGAGTACTTCTAATTTTACAACAAGATCTGAGTACTTCTACTTTTACTCAAGTACAATATCTGAGTACTTCTACTTTTACTACAAGATTTGAGTACTTTTACTCAAGTACAATATCTGAGTACTTCTACTTTTACTACAAGATCTGAGTACTTCTACATTTACTCAAGTACAAGATCTGAGTACTTCTACATTTACTACAAGATCTGAGTACTTCTACATTTACTCAAGTACAATATCTGAGTATTTCTTCATTTACTCAAGTACAAGATCTGAGTACTTCTACATTTACTCAAGTACAAGATCTGAGTACTTCTACATTTACTACAAGATCTGAGTACTTCTACTTTTACTCAAGTACAAGATCTGAGTACTTCTACATTTACTACAAGATCTGAGTACTTCTACATTTACTCAAGTACAAGATCTGAGTACTTCTTCATTTACTCAAGTACAATATCTGAGTACTTCTACATTTACTACAAGATCTGAGTACTTCTACTTTTACTACAAGATCTGAGTACTTCTACTTTTACTCAAACATAATATCTGAGTACTTCTACTTTTACTACAAGATCTGAGTACTTCTACTTTTACTCAAGTACAAGATCTGAGTACTTCTACTTTTACTACAAAATCTGAGTACTTCTACATTTACAACAAGATCTGAGTACTTCTACATTTACTCAAGTACAAGATCTGATTACTTCTTCATTTACTCAAGTACAAGATCTGAGTACTTCTACATTTACTACAAGATCTGAGTACTTCTACATTTACTACAAGATCTGAGTACTTCTACTTTTACTACAAGATCTGAGTACTTCAACTTTTACTCAAGTACAATATCTGAGTACTTCTACATTTACTACAAGATCTGAGTACTTCTACTTTTACTACAAGATCTGAGTACTTCAACTTTTACTCAAGTACAATATCTGAGTACTTCTACATTTACTACAAGATCTGAGTACTTCTACTTTTACTAAAAGATCTGAGTACTTCTACTTTTACTCAAGTACAATATCTGAGTACTTCTACATTTACTACAATATCTGAGTACTTCTACATTTACTCAAGTACAAGATCTGAGTACTTCTTCATTTACTCAAGTACAAGATCTGAGTACTTCTACATTTACTACAAGATCTGAGTACTTCTACTTTTACTACAAGATCTGAGTACTTCTACTTTTACTCAAACACAATATCTGAGTACTTCTACTTTTACTACAAGATCTGAGTACTTCTACTTTTACACAAGTACAAGATCTGAGTACTTCTACTTTTACTACAAGATCTGAGTACTTCTACATTTACTCAAGTACAATATCTGAGTACTTCTTCATTTACTCAAGTACAATATCTGAGTACTTCTAAATGTACTACAAGATCTGAGTACTTCTACTTTTACTACAAGATCTGAGTACTTCTACTTTTAATCCAGTACAATATCTGAGTACTTCTACTTTTACTACAAGATCTGAGTACTTCTACTTTTACTCAAGTACAATATCTGAGTACTTCTACTTTTACTACAAGATCTGAGTACTTCTACTTTTACTCAAGTACAATATCTGAGTACTTCTACTTTTACTACAAGATCTGAGTACTTCTACTTTTACTACAAGATCTGAGTACTTCTACTTTTACTCAAGTACAAGATCTGAGTACTTCTACTTTTACTGCAAGATCTGAGTACTTCTACATTTACTCAAGTACAAAATCTGAGTACTTCTACATTTACAACAAAATCTGAGTACTTCTACATTAACTCAAGTACAAGATCTGAGTACTTCTTCATTTACTCAACAAGATCTGAGTACTTCTACTTTTAATACAAGATCTTAGTACGTTTACATTTACTCAAGTACAAGATCTGAGTACTTCTACATTTACTACAAGATCTGAGTACTTCTAATTTTACTACAAGATCTGAGTACTTCTACTTTTACTACAAGATCTGAGTACTTCTACTTTTACTCAAGTACAATATCTGAGTACTTCTACATTTACAACAAAATCTGAGTACTTCTACATTTACTCAAGTACAAGATCTGAGTACTTCTTCATTTACTCAACAAGATCTGAGTACTTCTACTTTTAATACAAGATCTTAGTACTTTTACATTTACTCAAGTACAAGATCTGAGTACTTCTACATTTACTACAAGATCTGAGTACTTCTACTTTTACTACAAGATCTGAGTACTTCTAATTTTACTACAAGATCTGAGTACTTCTACTTTTACTACAAGATCTGAGTACTTCTACTTTTACTCAAGTACAAGATCTGAGTACTTCTACATGTACTACAAGATCTGAGTACTTCTACTTTTACTAAAAGATCTGAGTACTTCTACTTTTAATCAAGTACAAGATTTGAGTACTTCTACTTTTACTAAAATATCTGAGTACATCTACTTTTACTCAAGTATAATATCTGAGTACTTCTACATTTACTCAAGTACAAGATCTGAGTACTTCTACATTTACTACAAGATCTGAGTACTTCTAAATTTACTCAAGTACAAGATCTGAGTACTTCTTCATTTACTCAATTACAAGATCTGAGTACTTCTACTTTTACTACAAGATCTGAGTACTTCTACTTTTACTCAAGTACAATATCTGAGTACTTCTACTTTTACTACAAGATCTGAGTACTTCTACTTTTAATCAAGTACAAGATTTGAGTACTTCTACTTTTACTACAAGATCTGAGTACTTCTACTTTTACTCAAGTACAATATCTGAGTACTTCTACTTTTACTCAAGTACAATATCTGAGTACTTCTACATTTACTACAAGATCTGAGTACTTCTACATTTACTCAAGTACAAGATTTGAGTACTTCTACTTTTACTACAAGATCTGAGTACTTCTACATTTACTCAAGTACAATATCTGAGTACTTCTTCATTTACTCAAGTACAATATCTGAGTACTTCTACATTTACTACAATATCTGAGTACTTCTACTTTTACTACAAGATCTGAGTACTTCTACTTTTACTCAAGTACAATATCTGAGTACTTCTACATTTACTACAATATCTGAGTACTTCTACATTTACTCAAGTACAAGATCTGAGTACTTCTTCATTTACTCAAGTACAAGATCTGAGTACTTCTACATTTACTACAAGATCTGAGTACTTCTACTTTTACTACAAGATCTGAGTACTTCTACTTTTACTCAAACACAATATCTGAGTACTTCTACTTTTACTACAAGATCTGAGTACTTCTACTTTTACACAAGTACAAGATCTGAGTACTTCTACTTTTACTACAAGATCTGAGTACTTCTACATTTACTCAAGTACAATATCTGAGTACTTCTTCATTTACTCAAGTACAATATCTGAGTACTTCTAAATGTACTACAAGATCTGAGTACTTCTACTTTTACTACAAGATCTGAGTACTTCTACTTTTAATCCAGTACAATATCTGAGTACTTCTACTTTTACTACAAGATCTGAGTACTTCTACTTTTACTCAAGTACAATATCTGAGTACTTCTACTTTTACTACAAGATCTGAGTACTTCTACTTTTACTCAAGTACAATATCTGAGTACTTCTACTTTTACTACAAGATCTGAGTACTTCTACTTTTACTACAAGATCTGAGTACTTCTACTTTTACTCAAGTACAAGATCTGAGTACTTCTACTTTTACTGCAAGATCTGAGTACTTCTACATTTACTCAAGTACAAAATCTGAGTACTTCTACATTTACAACAAAATCTGAGTACTTCTACATTAACTCAAGTACAAGATCTGAGTACTTCTTCATTTACTCAACAAGATCTGAGTACTTCTACTTTTAATACAAGATCTTAGTACGTTTACATTTACTCAAGTACAAGATCTGAGTACTTCTACATTTACTACAAGATCTGAGTACTTCTAATTTTACTACAAGATCTGAGTACTTCTACTTTTACTACAAGATCTGAGTACTTCTACTTTTACTCAAGTACAATATCTGAGTACTTCTACATTTACAACAAAATCTGAGTACTTCTACATTTACTCAAGTACAAGATCTGAGTACTTCTTCATTTACTCAACAAGATCTGAGTACTTCTACTTTTAATACAAGATCTTAGTACTTTTACATTTACTCAAGTACAAGATCTGAGTACTTCTACATTTACTACAAGATCTGAGTACTTCTACTTTTACTACAAGATCTGAGTACTTCTAATTTTACTACAAGATCTGAGTACTTCTACTTTTACTACAAGATCTGAGTACTTCTACTTTTACTCAAGTACAAGATCTGAGTACTTCTACATGTACTACAAGATCTGAGTACTTCTACTTTTACTAAAAGATCTGAGTACTTCTACTTTTAATCAAGTACAAGATTTGAGTACTTCTACTTTTACTACAAGATCTGAGTACTTCTACTTTTACTCAAGTACAATATCTGAGTACTTCTACTTTTACTACAAGATCTGAGTACTTCTACTTTTACTCAAGTACAAGATCTGAATACTTCTACGTTTACTACAAGATCTGAGTACTTCTACATTTACTCAAGTACAAGATCTGAGTACTTCTACATTTACTACAAGATCTGAGTACTTCTACATTTACTCAAGTACAAGATTTGAGTACTTCTACTTTTACTACAAGATCTGAGTACTTCTACATTTACTCAAGTACAATATCTGAGTACTTCTTCATTTACTCAAGTACAATATCTGAGTACTTCTACATTTACTACAATATCTGAGTACTTCTACTTTTACTACAAGATCTGAGTACTTCTACTTTTACTACAAGATCTGAGTACTTCTACATTTACTCAAGTACAAGATCTGAGTACTTCTACTTTTACTACAAGATCTGAGTACTTCTACTTTTAATCAAGTACAAGATTTGAGTACTTCTACTTTTACTACAAGATCTGAGTACTTCTACTTTTACTCAAGTACAATATCTGAGTACTTCTACTTTTACTCAAGTACAATATCTGAGTACTTCTACATTTACTACAAGATCTGAGTACTTCTACATTTACTCAAGTACAAGATTTGAGTACTTCTACTTTTACTACAAGATCTGAGTACTTCTACATTTACTCAAGTACAATATCTGAGTACTTCTTCATTTACTCAAGTACAATATCTGAGTACTTCTACATTTACTACAATATCTGAGTACTTCTACTTTTACTACAAGATCTGAGTACTTCTACTTTTACTCAAGTACAATATCTGAGTACTTCTACATTTACTACAATATCTGAGTACTTCTACATTTACTCAAGTACAAGATCTGAGTACTTCTTCATTTACTCAAGTACAAGATCTGAGTACTTCTACATTTACTACAAGATCTGAGTACTTCTACTTTTACTACAAGATCTGAGTACTTCTACTTTTACTCAAACACAATATCTGAGTACTTCTACTTTTACTACAAGATCTGAGTACTTCTACTTTTACACAAGTACAAGATCTGAGTACTTCTACTTTTACTACAAGATCTGAGTACTTCTACATTTACTCAAGTACAATATCTGAGTACTTCTTCATTTACTCAAGTACAATATCTGAGTACTTCTAAATGTACTACAAGATCTGAGTACTTCTACTTTTACTACAAGATCTGAGTACTTCTACTTTTAATCCAGTACAATATCTGAGTACTTCTACTTTTACTACAAGATCTGAGTACTTCTACTTTTACTCAAGTACAATATCTGAGTACTTCTACTTTTACTACAAGATCTGAGTACTTCTACTTTTACTCAAGTACAATATCTGAGTACTTCTACTTTTACTACAAGATCTGAGTACTTCTACTTTTACTACAAGATCTGAGTACTTCTACTTTTACTCAAGTACAAGATCTGAGTACTTCTACTTTTACTGCAAGATCTGAGTACTTCTACATTTACTCAAGTACAAAATCTGAGTACTTCTACATTTACAACAAAATCTGAGTACTTCTACATTAACTCAAGTACAAGATCTGAGTACTTCTTCATTTACTCAACAAGATCTGAGTACTTCTACTTTTAATACAAGATCTTAGTACGTTTACATTTACTCAAGTACAAGATCTGAGTACTTCTACATTTACTACAAGATCTGAGTACTTCTAATTTTACTACAAGATCTGAGTACTTCTACTTTTACTACAAGATCTGAGTACTTCTACTTTTACTCAAGTACAATATCTGAGTACTTCTACATTTACAACAAAATCTGAGTACTTCTACATTTACTCAAGTACAAGATCTGAGTACTTCTTCATTTACTCAACAAGATCTGAGTACTTCTACTTTTAATACAAGATCTTAGTACTTTTACATTTACTCAAGTACAAGATCTGAGTACTTCTACATTTACTACAAGATCTGAGTACTTCTACTTTTACTACAAGATCTGAGTACTTCTAATTTTACTACAAGATCTGAGTACTTCTACTTTTACTACAAGATCTGAGTACTTCTACTTTTACTCAAGTACAAGATCTGAGTACTTCTACATGTACTACAAGATCTGAGTACTTCTACTTTTACTAAAAGATCTGAGTACTTCTACTTTTAATCAAGTACAAGATTTGAGTACTTCTACTTTTACTACAAGATCTGAGTACTTCTACTTTTACTCAAGTACAATATCTGAGTACTTCTACTTTTACTACAAGATCTGAGTACTTCTACTTTTACTCAAGTACAAGATCTGAATACTTCTACGTTTACTACAAGATCTGAGTACTTCTACATTTACTCAAGTACAAGATCTGAGTACTTCTACATTTACTACAAGATCTGAGTACTTCTACATTTACTCAAGTACAAGATTTGAGTACTTCTACTTTTACTACAAGATCTGAGTACTTCTACATTTACTCAAGTACAATATCTGAGTACTTCTTCATTTACTCAAGTACAATATCTGAGTACTTCTACATTTACTACAATATCTGAGTACTTCTACTTTTACTACAAGATCTGAGTACTTCTACTTTTACTACAAGATCTGAGTACTTCTACATTTACTCAAGTACAAGATCTGAGTACTTCTACATTTACTACAAGATCTGAGTACTTTTACTTTTACTACAAGATCTGAGTACTTCTAATTTTACAACAAGATCTGAGTACTTCTACTTTTACTACAAGATCTGAGTACTTCTACTTTTACTCAAGTACAAGATCAGAATACTTCTACGTTTACTACAAGATCTGAGTACTTCTACATTTACTCAAGTACAATATCTGAGTACTTCTACATTTACTACAAGATCTGAGTACTTCTACATTTACTCAAGTACAAGATTTGAGTACTTCTACTTTTACTCAAGTACAAGATCTGAGTACTTCTACATTTACTCAAGTACAAGATCTGAGTACTTCTTCATTTACTACAAGATCTGAGTACTTTTACTTTTACTACAAGATCTGAGTACTTCTAATTTTACAACAAGATCTGAGTACTTCTACTTTTACTACAAGATCTGAGTACTTCTACTTTTACTCAAGTACAATATCTGAGTACTTCTACTTTTACTACAAGATTTGAGTACTTTTACTTTTACTCAAGTACAATATCTGAGTACTTCTACTTTTACTACAAGATCTGAGTACTTCTACTTTTACTCAAGTACAAGATCTGAGTACTTCTAATTTTACTACAAGATCTGAGTACTTCTACATTTACTCAAGTACAAGATCTGAGTACTTCTACTTTTACTACAAGATCTGAGTACTTCTACTTTTACTCAAGTACAAGATCTGAGTACTTCTAATTTTACTACAAGATCTGAGTACTTCTACATTTACTCAAGTACAAGATCTGAGTACTTCTACATGTACTACAAGATCTGAGTACTTCTACATTTACTACAAGATCTGAGTACTTCTACTTTTACTAAAAGATCTGAGTACTTCTACTTTTACTCAAGTACAATATCTGAGTACTTCTACATTTACTACAATATCTGAGTACTTCTACATTTACTCAAGTACAAGATCTGAGTACTTCTTCATTTACTCAAGTACAAGATCTGAGTACTTCTACATTTACTACAAGATCTGAGTACTTCTACTTTTACTACAAGATCTGAGTACTTCTACTTTTACTCAAACACAATATCTGAGTACTTCTACTTTTACTACAAGATCTGAGTACTTCTACTTTTACACAAGTACAAGATCTGAGTACTTCTACTTTTACTACAAGATCTGAGTACTTCTACATTTACTCAAGTACAATATCTGAGTACTTCTAAATGTACTACAAGATCTGAGTACTTCTACTTTTACTACAAGATCTGAGTACTTCTACTTTTAATCCAGTACAATATCTGAGTACTTCTACTTTTACTACAAGATCTGAGTACTTCTACTTTTACTCAAGTACAATATCTGAGTACTTCTACTTTTACTACAAGATCTGAGTACTTCTACTTTTACTCAAGTACAATATCTGAGTACTTCTACTTTTACTACAAGATCTGAGTACTTCTACTTTTACTACAAGATCTGAGTACTTCTACTTTTACTACAAGATCTGAGTACTTCTACTTTTACTGCAAGATCTGAGTACTTCTACATTTACTCAAGTACAAAATCTGAGTACTTCTACATTTACAACAAAATCTGAGTACTTCTACATTTACTCAAGTACAAGATCTGAGTACTTCTTCATTTACTCAACAAGATCTGAGTACTTCTACTTGTAATACAAGATCTTAGTACTTTTACATTTACTCAAGTACAAGATCTGAGTACTTCTACATTTACTACAAGATCTGAGTACTTCTACTTTTACTACAAGATCTGAGTACTTCTAATTTTACTACAAGATCTGAGTACTTCTACTTTTACTACAAGATCTGAGTACTTCTACTTTTACTCAAGTACAAGATCTGAGTACTTCTACATGTACTACAAGATCTGAGTACTTCTACTTTTACTAAAAGATCTGAGTACTTCTACTTTTAATCAAGTACAAGATTTGAGTACTTCTACTTTTACTAAAATATCTGAGTACATCTACTTTTACTCAAGTATAATATCTGAGTACTTCTACATTTACTCAAGTACAAGATCTGAGTACTTCTACATTTACTACAAGATCTGAGTACTTCTAAATTTACTCAAGTACAAGATCTGAGTACTTCTTCATTTACTCAATTACAAGATCTGAGTACTTCTACTTTTACTACAAGATCTGAGTACTTCTACTTTTACTCAAGTACAATATCTGAGTACTTCTACTTTTACTACAAGATCTGAGTACTTCTACTTTTAATCAAGTACAAGATTTGAGTACTTCTACTTTTACTACAAGATCTGAGTACTTCTACTTTTACTCAAGTACAATATCTGAGTACTTCTACTTTTACTACAAGATCTGAGTACTTCTACTTTTACTCAAGTACAAGATCTGAATACTTCTACGTTTACTACAAGATCTGAGTACTTCTACATTTACTCAAGTACAAGATCTGAGTACTTCTACATTTACTACAAGATCTGAGTACTTCTACATTTACTCAAGTACAATATTTGAGTACTTCTACTTTTACTACAAGATCTGAGTACTTCTACATTTACTCAAGTACAATATCTGAGTACTTCTTCATTTACTCAAGTACAATATCTGAGTACTTCTACATTTACTACAATATCTGAGTACTTCTACTTTTACTACAAGATCTGAGTACTTCTACTTTTACTACAAGATCTGAGTACTTCTACATTTACTCAAGTACAAGATCTGAGTACTTCTACATTTACTACAAGATCTGAGTACTTTTACTACAAGATCTGAGTACTTCTAATTTTACAACAAGATCTGAGTACTTCTACTTTTACTACAAGATCTGAGTACTTCTACTTTTACTCAAGTACAAGATCAGAATACTTCTACGTTTACTACAAGATCTGAGTACTTCTACATTTACTCAAGTACAAGATCTGAGTACTTCTACATTTACTACAAGATCTGAGTACTTCTACATTTACTCAAGTACAAGATTTGAGTACTTCTACTTTTACTCAAGTACAAGATCTGAGTACTTCTACATTTACTCAAGTACAATATCTGAGTACTTCTTCATTTACTACAAGATCTGAGTACTTTTACTTTTACTACAAGATCTGAGTACTTCTAATTTTACAACAAGATCTGAGTACTTCTACTTTTACTACAAGATCTGAGTACTTCTACTTTTACTCAAGTACAATATCTGAGTACTTCTACTTTTACTACAAGATTTGAGTACTTTTACTTTTACTCAAGTACAATATCTGAGTACTTCTACTTTTACTACAAGATCTGAGTACTTCTACATTTACTCAAGTACAAGATCTGAGTACTTCTACATTTACTCAAGTACAATATCTGAGTATTTCTTCATTTACTCAAGTACAAGATCTGAGTACTTCTACATTTACTACAAGATCTGAGTACTTCTACATTTACTACAAGATTTGAGTACTTCTATGTTTACTCAAGTACAAGATCTGAGTACTTCTACATTTACTACAAGATCTTGAGTACTTCTACTTTTACTACAAGATCTGAGTACTTCTACTTTTACTCACACATAATATCTGAGTACTTCTACTTTTACTACAAGATCTGAGTACTTCTACTTTTACTCAAGTACAAGATCTGAGTACTTCTACATTTACTCAAGTACAAGATTTGAGTACTTCTACTTTTACTACAAGATCTGAGTACTTCTACATTTACTCAAGTACAATATCTGAGTACTTCTTCATTTACTCAAGTACAATATCTGAGTACTTCTACATTTACTACAATATCTGAGTACTTCTACTTTTACTACAAGATCTGAGTACTTCTACTTTTACTACAAGATCTGAGTACTTCTACATTTACTCAAGTACAAGATCTGAGTACTTCTACATTTACTACAAGATCTGAGTACTTTTACTTTTACTACAAGATCTGAGTACTTCTAATTTTACAACAAGATCTGAGTACTTCTACTTTTACTACAAGATCTGAGTACTTCTACTTTTACTCAAGTACAAGATCAGAATACTTCTACGTTTACTACAAGATCTGAGTACTTCTACATTTACTCAAGTACAAGATCTGAGTACTTCTACATTTACTACAAGATCTGAGTACTTCTACATTTACTCAAGTACAAGATTTGAGTACTTCTACTTTTACTCAAGTACAAGATCTGAGTACTTCTACATTTACTCAAGTACAAGATCTGAGTACTTCTTCATTTACTACAAGATCTGAGTACTTTTACTTTTACTACAAGATCTGAGTACTTCTAATTTTACAACAAGATCTGAGTACTTCTACTTTTACTACAAGATCTGAGTACTTCTACTTTTACTCAAGTACAATATCTGAGTACTTCTACTTTTACTACAAGATTTGAGTACTTTTACTTTTACTCAAGTACAATATCTGAGTACTTCTACTTTTACTACAAGATCTGAGTACTTCTACATTTACTCAAGTACAAGATCTGAGTACTTCTACATTTACTCAAGTACAATATCTGAGTATTTCTTCATTTACTCAAGTACAAGATCTGAGTACTTCTACATTTACTACAAGATCTGAGTACTTCTACATTTACTACAAGATTTGAGTACTTCTATGTTTACTCAAGTACAAGATCTGAGTACTTCTACATTTACTACAAGATCTTGAGTACTTCTACTTTTACTACAAGATCTGAGTACTTCTACTTTTACTCACACATAATATCTGAGTACTTCTACTTTTACTACAAGATCTGAGTACTTCTACTTTTACTCAAGTACAAGATCTGAGTACTTCTACTTTTACTACAAGATCTGAGTACTTCTACATTTACTCAAGTACAATATCTGAGTACTTCTTCATTTACTCAAGTACAAGATCTGAGTACTTCTACATGTACTACAAGATCTGAGTACTTCTACATTTACTACAAGATCTGAGTACTTCTACTTTTACTACAAGATCTGAGTACTTCTACTTTTACTCAAGTACAATATCTGAGTACTTCTACATTTACTACAAGATCTGAGTACTTCTTCAGTTACTCAAGTACAAGATCTGAGTACTTCTTCATTTACTCAAGTACAAGATCTGAGTACTTCTACATTTACTACAAGATCTGAGTACTTCTACTTTTACTCAAGTACAATATCTGAGTACTTCTACTTTTACTACAAGATCTGAGTACTTCTACATTTACTACAAGATCTGAGTACTTCTACTTTTACTCAAGTACAATATCTGAGTACTTCTACATTTAGTACAAGATCTGAGTACTTCTACATTTACTCAAGTACAAGATCTGAGTAATTCTTCATTTACTCAAGTACAAGATCTGACTACTTCTACATTTACTCAAGTACAAGATCTGAGTAATTCTTCATTTACTCAAGTACAATATCTGAGTACTTTTACATTTACTACAAGATCTGAGTACTTCTACTTTTACTACAAGATCTGAGTACTTCTACTTTTACTCAAGTACAAGATCTGAGTACTTCTACTTTTACTACAAGATCTGAGTACTTCTACTTTTACTCAAGTACAATATCTGAGTACTTCTACATTTACTACAAGATCTGAGTACTTCTACATTTACTCAAGTACAAGATATGAGTACTTCTTCATTTACTAAATTACAAGATCTGAGTACTTCTACATTTACTACAAGATCTGAGTACTTCTACTGTTACTACAAGATCTGAGTACTTCTACTGTTACTACAAGATCTTATTACTTCTAATTTTACTACAAGATCTGAGTACTTCTACTTTTACTACAAGATCTGAGTACTTCTACTTTTACTCAAGTACAATATCTGAGTACTTCTACTTTTACTACAAGATTTGAGGACTTCTACTTTTACTCAAGTACAATATCTGAGTACTTCTACTTTTACTCAAGTACAATATCTGAGTACTTCTACATTTACTACAAGATCTGAGTACTTCTACATTTACTACAAGATCTTATTACTTCTAATTTTACTACAAGATCTGAGTACTTCTACTTTTACTACAAGATCTGAGTACTTCTACTTTTACTACAAGATCTGAGTACATCTACATTTACTCAAGTACGAAATCTGAGTACTTCTACATTTACAACAAGATCTGAGTACTTCTACATTTACTCAAGTACAAGATCTGAGTACTTCTTCATTTACTCAAGTACAAGATCTGAGTACTTCTACTTTTACTCAAGTACAATATCTGAGTACTTCTACTTTTACTCAAGTACAATATCTGAGTACTTCTACATTTACTACAAGATCTGAGTACTTCTACTTCTACTACAAGATCTGAGTACTTCTACTTTTACTACAAGATCTGAGTACTTCTACTTTTACTCAAGTACAATATCTGAGTACTTCTACTTTTACTACAAGATTTGAGGACTTCTACTTTTACTCAAGTACAAGATCTGAGTACTTCTACTTTTACTACAAGATCTGAGTACTTCTACATTTACTCAAGTACAAGATCTGAGTATTTCTTCATTTACTCAAGTTCAAGATCTGAGTACTTCTACTTTTACTACAAGATCAGAGTACTTCTACATTTACTCAAGTACAAGATCTGAGTACTTCTACATTTACTACAAGATCTGAGTACTTCTACATTTACTACAAGATCTGACTACTTCTACATCTACTCAAGTACAAGATCTGAGTACTTCTTCATTTACTCAAGTACAAGATCTGAGTACTTCTACATTTACTACAAGATCTGAGTACTTCTACTTTTACTACAATATCTGAGTACTTCTACTTTTACTCAAGTAAAATATCTGAGTACTTCTACTTTTACTACAAGATCTGAGTACTTCTACTTTTACAACAAGATCTGAGTACTTCTACTTTTACTACAAGATCTGAGTACATCTACATTTACTCAAGTACGAAATCTGAGTACTTCTACATTTACAACAAGATCTGAGTACTTCTTCATTTACTCAAGTACAATATCTGAGTACTTCTATTTTTAATACAAGATCTTAGTACTTCTACTTTTACTCAAGTACAAGATCTGAGTACTTCTACATTTACAACAGGATCTGAGTACTTCTACATTTACTCAAGTACAAGATCTGAGTACTTCTACATTTACTACAAGATCTGAGTACTTCTACTTTTACTCAAGTACAATATCTGAGTACTTCTACTTTAACTACAAGATCTGAGTACTTCTACATTTACTCAAGTACAATATCTGAGTACTTCTTCATTTACTCAAGTACAAGATCTGAGTACTTCTACATGTACTACAAGATCTGAGTACTTCTACATTTACTACAAGATCTGAGTACTTCTACTTTTACTACAAGATCTGAGTACTTCTACTTTTACTCAAGTACAATATCTGAGTACTTCTACATTTACTACAAGATCTGAGTACTTCTACTTTTACTCAAGTACAATATCTGAGTACTTCTACTTTTACTACAAGATCTGAGTATTTCTACTTTTACTACAATATCTGAGTACTTCTACTTTTACTCAAGTACAAGATCTGAGTACTTCTACTTTTACTACAAGATCTGAGTACTTCTACATTTACAACAAGATCTGAGTACTTCTACATTTACTCAAGTACAAGATCTGAGTACTTCTTCATTTACTCAAGTACAAGATCTGAGTACTTCTACTAGAAGATCTGAGTACTTCTACTTTTACTCAAGTACAATATCTGAGTACTTCTACTTTTACTACAAGATCTGAATACTTCTACATTTACTACAAGATCTGAGTACTTCTACATTTACTACAAGATCTGAGTACTTCTACGTTTACTCAAGTACAAGATCTGAGTACTTCTACATTTACTACAATATCTGAGTACTTCTACTTTTACTACAAGATCTGAGTACTTCTACTTTTACTCAAGTACAAGATCTGAGTACTTCTTCATTTACTCAAGTACAATATCTGAGTACTTCTACATTTACTACAAGATCTGAGTACTTCTACTTTTACTACAAGATCTGAGTACTTCTACATTTACTACAATATCTGAGTACTTCTACATTTACTACAAGATCTGAGTACTTCTACTTTTACTACAAGATCTGAGTACATCTACATTTACTCAAGTACGAAATCTGAGTACTTCTACATTTACAACAAGATCTGAGTACTTCTACATTTACTCAAGTAAAAGATCTGAGTACTTCTACTTTTACTACAAGATCTGAGTACTTCTACTTTTACTCAAGTAAAAGATCTGAGTACTTCTACTTTTACTACAAGATCTGAGTACTTCTACATTTACTCAAGTACAATATCTGAGTACTTCTTCATTTACTCAAGTACAAGATCTGAGTACTTCTACATGTACTACAAGATCTGAGTACTTCTACTTTTACTCAAGTACAAGATCTGAGTACTTCTTCATTTACTCAAGTACAAGATCTGAGTACTTCTTCATTTACTCAAGTACAAGATCTGAGTACTTCTACATTTACTACAAGATCTGAGTACTTCTACTTTTACTACAATATCTGAGTACTTCTACTTTTACTCAAGTAAAATATCTGAGTACTTCTACTTTTACTACACGATCTGAGTACTTCTACTTTTACTCAAGTACAATATCTGAGTATTTCTACTTTTACTACAATATCTGAGTACTTCTACTTTTACTCAAGTACAATATCTGAGTACTTCTACTTTTACTACAAGATCTGAGTATTTCTACTTTTACTACAATATCTGAGTACTTCTACTTTTACTCAAGTACAAGATCTGAGTACTTCTACTTTTACTACAAGATCTGAGTACTTCTACATTTACAACAAGATCTGAGTACTTCTACATTTACTCAAGTACAAGATCTGAGTACTTCTTCATTTACTCAAGTACAAGATCTGAGTACTTCTACTAGAAGATCTGAGTACTTCTACTTTTACTCAAGTACAATATCTGAGTACTTCTACTTTTACTACAATATCTGAGTACTTCTACATTTACTACAAGATCTGAGTACTTCTACATTTACTCAAGTACAATATCTGAGTATTTCTTCATTTACTCAAGTACAAGATCTGAGTACTTCTACATTTACTACAAGATCTGAGTACTTCTACATTTACTCAAGTACAATATCTGAGTACTTCTACATTTACTACAAGATCTGAGTACTTCTACTTTTACTACAAGATCTGAGTACTTCTACTTTTACTCAAGTACAATATCTGAGTATTTCTTCATTTACTCAAGTACAAGATCTGAGTACTTCTACATTTACTACAAGATCTGAGTACTTCTACATTTACTCAAGTACAATATCTGAGTACTTCTACATTTACTACAAGATCTGAGTACTTCTACATTTACTCAAGTACAAGATCTGAGTACTTCTTCATTTACTCAAGTACAATATCTGAGTACTTCTACATTTACTACAAGATCTGAGTACTTCTACTTTTACTACAAGATCTGAGTACTTCTACTTTTACTCAAACATAATATCTAAGTACTTCTACTTTTACTACAAGATCTGAGTACTTCTACATTTACTCAAGTACAAGATCTGAGTACTTCTTCATTTACTCAAGTACAAGATCTGAGTACTTCTATTTTTAATACAAGATCTGAGTACTTCTACTTTTACTCAAGTACAAGATCTGAGTACTTCTACTTTTACTACAAGATCTGAGTACTTCTACATTTACTCAAGTACAATATCTGAGTACTTCTTCATTTACTCAAGTACAAGATCTGAGTACTTCTACATTTACTACAAGATCTGAGTACTTCTACTTTTACTACAAGATCTGAGTACTTCTACTTTTACTACAAGATCTGAGTACTTCTACTTTTACTCAAGTACAAGATCTGAGTACTTCTTCATTTACTCAAGTACAAGATCTGAGTACTTCTTCATTTACTCAAGTACAAGATCTGAGTACTTCTACTTTTACTACAATATCTGAGTACTTCTACTTTTACTCAAGTAAAATATCTGAGTACTTCTACTTTTACTACAAGATCTGAGTACTTCTACTTTTACTACAAGATCTGAGTAATTCTACTTTTACTACAAGATCTGAGTACATCTACATTTACTCAAGTACGAAATCTGAGTACTTCTACATTTACAACAAGATCTGAGTACTTCTACATTTACTCAAGTACAAGATCTGAGTACTTCTTCATTTACTCAAGTACAATATCTGAGTACTTCTATTTTTAATACAAGATCTGAGTACTTCTACTTTTACTCAAGTACAAGATCTGAGTACTTCTACATGTACTACAAGATCTGAGTACTTCTACATTTACTACAAGATCTGAGTACTTCTACTTTTACTACAAGATCTGAGTACTTCTACATTTACAACAAGATCTGAGTACTTCTACATTTACTCAAGTACAAGATCTGAGTATTTCTTCATTTACTCAAGTACAAGATCTGAGTACTTCTACATTTACTACAAGATCTGAGTACTTCTACATTTACTACAAGATCTGAGTACTTCTACTTTTACTACAAGATCTGAGTACTTCTACTTTTACTCAAGTACAAGATCTGAGTACTTCTACTTTTACTACAAGATCTGAGTACTTCTACTTTTACTCAAACATAATATCTGAGTACTTCTACTTTTACTACAAGATCTGAGTACTTCTACTTTTACTCAAGTACAATTTCTGAGTACTTCTACATTTACTACAATATCTGAGTACTTCTTCATTTACTCAAGTACAAGATCTGAGTACTTCTTCATTTACTCAAGTACAAGATCTGAGTACTTCTACATTTACTACAAGATCTGAGTACTTCTACTTTTACTCAAGTACAATATCTGAGTACTTCTACTTTTACTACAAGATCTGAGTACTTCTACATTTACTCAAGTACAAGATCTGAGTACTTCTAGATTTACTACAAGATCTGAGTACTTCTACTTTTACTACAAGATCTGAGTACTTCTACTTTTACTCAAGTACAATATCTGAGTACTTCTACATTTAGTACAAGATCTGAGTACTTCTACATTTACTCAAGTACAAGATCTGAGTAATTCTTCATTTACTCAAGTACAAGATCTGAGTACTTTTACATTTACGACAAGATCTGAGTACTTCTACTTTTACTACAAGATCTGAGTACTTCTACTTTTACTCGAACCAAATATCTGAGTACTTCTACTTTTACTACAAGATCTGAGTACTTCTACTTTTACTCAAGTACAAGATCTGAGTACTTCTACTTTTACTACAAGATCTGAGTACTTCTACATTTACTACAAGATCTGAGTACTTCTACTTTTACTCAAGTACAAAATCTGAGTACTTCTTCATTTACTCAAGTACAAGATCTGAGTACTTCTACATTTACTACAAGATCTGAGTACTTCTACTTTTACTACAATATCTGAGTACTTCTACTTTTACTCAAGTAAAATATCTGAGTACTTCTACTTTTACTACAAGATCTGAGTACTTCTACTTTTACTACAAGATCTGAGTACTTCTACTTTTACTACAAGATCTGAGTACTTCTACATTTACTCAAGTACAAGATCTGAGTACTTCTTCATTTACTCAAGTACAAGATCTGAGTACTTCTACATTTACAACAGGATCTGAGTACTTCTACATTTACAACAGGATCTGAGTACTTCTACATTTACTCAAGTACAAGATCTGAGTACTTCTACATGTACTACAAGATCTGAGTACTTCTACATTTACTACAAGATCTGAGTACTTCTACATTTACTACAAGATCTGAGTACTTCTACTTTTACTACAAGATCTGAGTACTTCTACTTTTACTCAAGTACAAGATCTGAGTACTTCTACATGTACTACAAGATCTGAGTACTTCTACATTTACTACAAGATCTGAGTACTTCTACTTTTACTACAAGATCTGAGTACTTCTACTTTTACTCAAGTACAATATCTGAGTACTTCTACATTTACTACAAGATCTGAGTACTTCTTCATTTACTCAAGTACAAGATCTGAGTACTTCTACATTTACTACAAGATCTGAGTACTTCTACTTTTACTACAAGATCTGAGTACTTCTACTTTTACTCAAACACAATATCTGAGTACTTCTACTTTTACTACAAGATCTGAGTACTTCTACTTTTACTACAAGATCTGAGTACTTCTACTTTTACTCAAACACAATATCTGAGTACTTCTACTTTTACTACAAGATCTGAGTACTTCTACTTTTACTACAAGATCTGAGTACTTCTACATTTACTCAAGTACAATATCTGAGTACTTCTTCATTTACTCAAGTACAATATCTGAGTACTTCTACATGTACTACAAGATCTGAGTACTTCTACTTTTACTACAATATCTGAGTACTTCTACTTTTAATCCATTACAAGATCTGAGTACTTCTACTTTTACTACAAGATCTGAGTACTTCTACTTTTACTCAAGTACAATATCTGAGTATTTCTACTTTTACTACAATATCTGAGTACTTCTACTTTTACTCAAGTACAATATCTGAGTACTTCTACTTTTACGACAAGATCTGAGTATTTCTACTTTTACTACAATATCTGAGTACTTCTACTTTTACTCAAGTACAAGATCTGAGTACTACTACTTTTACTACAAGATCTGAGTACTTCTACATTTACAACAAGATCTGAGTACTTCTACATTTACTCAAGTACAAGATCTGAGTACTTCTTCATTTACTCAAGTACAAGATCTGAGTACTTCTACATTTACTACAAGATCAGAGTACTTCTACTTTTACTACAAGATCTGAGTACTTCTACATTTACTCAAGTACAAGATCTGAGTGCTTCTACATTTACTACAAGATCTGAGTACTTCTACATTTACTCAAGTACAAGATCTGAGTATTTCTATATTTACTACAAGATCTGAGTACTTCTACATTTACAACAAGATCTGAGTACTTCTACATTTACTCAAGTACAAGATCTGAGTACTTCTTCATTTACTCAAGTACAAGATCTGAGTACTTCTACATTTACTACAAGATCAGAGTACTTCTACTTTTACTACAAGATCTGAGTACTTCTACATTTACTCAAGTACAAGATCTGAGTGCTTCTACATTTACTACAAGATCTGAGTACTTCTACATTTACTCAAGTACAAGATCTGAGTATTTCTATATTTACTACAAGATCTGAGTACTTCTACATTTACAACAAGATCTGAGTACTTCTACTAGAAGATCTGAGTACTTCTACTTTTACTACAAGATCTGAGTACTTCTACTTTTACTACAAGATCTGAGTACTTCTACTTTTACTCAAGTACAATATCTGAGTACTTCTATATTTACTACAAGATCTGAGTACTTCTACATTTACTCAAGTACAAGATCTGAGTACTTCTTCATTTACTCAAGTACAAGATCTGAGTACTTCTACATTTACTACAAGATCTGAGTACTTCTACTTTTACTACAAGATCTGAGTACTTCTACTTTTACTCAAACACAATATCTGAGTACTTCTACTTTTACTACAAGATCTGAGTACTTCTACTTTTACACAAGTACACGATCTGAGTACTTCTACTTTTACTACAAGATCTGAGTACTTCTATATTTACTCAAGTACAATATCTGAGTACTTCTTCATTTACTCAAGTACAATATCTGAGTACTTCTACTTTTACTACAAGATCTGAGTACTTCTACTTTTAATCCATTACAAGATCTGAGTACTTCTACTTTTACTACAAGATCTGAGTACTTCTACTTTTACTACAAGATCTGAGTACTTCTACTTTTACTCAAACACAATATCTGAGTACTTCTACTTTTACTACAAGATCTGAGTACTTCTACTTTTACACAAGTACAAGATCTGAGTACTTCTACTTTTACTACAAGATCTGAGTACTTCTATATTTACTCAAGTACAATATCTGAGTACTTCTTCATTTACTCAAGTACAATATCTGAGTACTTCTACTTTTACTACAAGATCTGAGTACTTCTACTTTTAATCCATTACAAGATCTGAGTACTTCTACTTTTACTACAAGATCTGAGTACTTCTACTTTTACTCAAGTACAATATCTGAGTATTTCTACTTTTACTACAATATCTGAGTACTTCTACTTTTACTCAAGTACAATATCTGAGTACTTCTACTTTTACTACAAGATCTGAGTATTTCTACTTTTACTACAATATCTGAGTACTTCTACTTTTACTCAAGTACAAGATCTGAGTACTTCTACATTTACTACAAGATCTGAGTACTTCTACATTTACTACAAGATCTGAGTACTTCTACATTTACTCAAGTACAAGATCTGAGTACTTCTTCATTTACTCAAGTACAAGATCTGAGTACTTCTACATTTACTACAAGATCTGAGTACTTCTACTTTTACTACAAGATCTGAGTACTTCTACTTTTACACAAGTACAAGATCTGAGTACTTCTACTTTTACTACAAGATCTGAGTACTTCTACATTTACTCAAGTACAATATCTGAGTACTTCTTCATTTACTCAAGTACAATATCTGAGTACTTCTACATGTACTACAAGATCTGAGTACTTCTACTTTTACTACAATATCTGAGTACTTCTACTTTTAATCCATTACAAGATCTGAGTACTTCTACTTTTACTACAAGATCTGAGTACTTCTACTTTTACTCAAGTACAATATCTGAGTACTTCTACATTTAGTACAAGATCTGAGTACTTCTACATTTACTCAAGTACAAGATCTGAGTAATTCTTCATTTACTCAAGTACAAGATCTGAGTACTTTTACATTTACGACAAGATCTGAGTACTTCTACTTTTACTACAAGATCTGAGTACTTCTACTTTTACTCGAACCAAATATCTGAGTACTTCTACTTTTACTACAAGATCTGAGTACTTCTACTTTTACTCAAGTACAAGATCTGAGTACTTCTACTTTTACTACAAGCTCTGAGTACTTCTACATTTACTACAAGATCTGAGTACTTCTACTTTTACTCAAGTACAAAATCTGAGTACTTCTTCATTTACTCAAGTACAAGATCTGAGTACTTCTACATTTACTACAAGATCTGAGTACTTCTACTTTTACTACAATATCTGAGTACTTCTACATTTACTACAAGATCTGAGTACTTCTACTTTTACTACAAGATCTGAGTACTTCTACATTTACAACAAGATCTGAGTACTTCTACATTTACTCAAGTACAAGATCTGAGTATTTCTTCATTTACTCAAGTACAAGATCTGAGTACTTCTACATTTACTACAAGATCTGAGTACTTCTACATTTACTACAAGATCTGAGTACTTCTACTTTTACTACAAGATCTGAGTACTTCTACTTTTACTCAAGTACAAGATCTGAGTACTTCTACTTTTACTACAAGATCTGAGTACTTCTACTTTTACTCAAACATAATATCTGAGTACTTCTACTTTTACTACAAGATCTGAGTACTTCTTCATTTACTCAAGTACAATATCTGAGTACTTCTATTTTTAATACAAGATCTGAGTACTTCTACTTTTACTCAAGTACAAGATCTGAGTACTTCTACATGTACTACAAGATCTGAGTACTTCTACATTTACTACAAGATCTGAGTACTTCTACTTTTACTACAAGATCTGAGTACTTCTACATTTACAACAAGATCTGAGTACTTCTACATTTACTACAAGATCTGAGTACTTCTACATTTACTACAAGATCTGAGTACTTCTACTTTTACTACAAGATCTGAGTACTTCTACTTTTACTCAAGTACAAGATCTGAGTACTTCTACTTTTACTACAAGATCTGAGTACTTCTACTTTTACTCAAACATAATATCTGAGTACTTCTACTTTTACTACAAGATCTGAGTACTTCTACTTTTACTCAAGTACAATTTCTGAGTACTTCTACATTTACTACAATATCTGAGTACTTCTTCATTTACTCAAGTACAAGATCTGAGTACTTCTTCATTTACTCAAGTACAAGATCTGAGTACTTCTACATTTACTACAAGATCTGAGTACTTCTACTTTTACTCAAGTACAATATCTGAGTACTTCTACTTTTACTACAAGATCTGAGTACTTCTACATTTACTCAAGTACAAGATCTGAGTACTTCTAGATTTACTACAAGATCTGAGTACTTCTACTTTTACTACAAGATCTGAGTACTTCTACTTTTACTCAAGTACAATATCTGAGTACTTCTACATTTAGTACAAGATCTGAGTACTTCTACATTTACTCAAGTACAAGATCTGAGTAATTCTTCATTTACTCAAGTACAAGATCTGAGTACTTTTACATTTACGACAAGATCTGAGTACTTCTACTTTTACTACAAGATCTGAGTACTTCTACTTTTACTCGAACCAAATATCTGAGTACTTCTACTTTTACTACAAGATCTGAGTACTTCTACTTTTACTCAAGTACAAGATCTGAGTACTTCTACTTTTACTACAAGATCTGAGTACTTCTACATTTACTACAAGATCTGAGTACTTCTACTTTTACTCAAGTACAAAATCTGAGTACTTCTTCATTTACTCAAGTACAAGATCTGAGTACTTCTACATTTACTACAAGATCTGAGTACTTCTACTTTTACTACAATATCTGAGTACTTCTACTTTTACTCAAGTAAAATATCTGAGTACTTCTACTTTTACTACAAGATCTGAGTACTTCTACTTTTACTACAAGATCTGAGTACTTCTACTTTTACTACAAGATCTGAGTACTTCTACATTTACTCAAGTACAAGATCTGAGTACTTCTTCATTTACTCAAGTACAAGATCTGAGTACTTCTACATTTACAACAGGATCTGAGTACTTCTACATTTACAACAGGATCTGAGTACTTCTACATTTACTCAAGTACAAGATCTGAGTACTTCTACATGTACTACAAGATCTGAGTACTTCTACATTTACTACAAGATCTGAGTACTTCTACATTTACTACAAGATCTGAGTACTTCTACTTTTACTACAAGATCTGAGTACTTCTACTTTTACTCAAGTACAAGATCTGAGTACTTCTACATGTACTACAAGATCTGAGTACTTCTACATTTACTACAAGATCTGAGTACTTCTACTTTTACTACAAGATCTGAGTACTTCTACTTTTACTCAAGTACAATATCTGAGTACTTCTACATTTACTACAAGATCTGAGTACTTCTTCATTTACTCAAGTACAAGATCTGAGTACTTCTACATTTACTACAAGATCTGAGTACTTCTACTTTTACTACAAGATCTGAGTACTTCTACTTTTACTCAAACACAATATCTGAGTACTTCTACTTTTACTACAAGATCTGAGTACTTCTACTTTTACTACAAGATCTGAGTACTTCTACTTTTACTCAAACACAATATCTGAGTACTTCTACTTTTACTACAAGATCTGAGTACTTCTACTTTTACTACAAGATCTGAGTACTTCTACATTTACTCAAGTACAATATCTGAGTACTTCTTCATTTACTCAAGTACAATATCTGAGTACTTCTACATGTACTACAAGATCTGAGTACTTCTACTTTTACTACAATATCTGAGTACTTCTACTTTTAATCCATTACAAGATCTGAGTACTTCTACTTTTACTACAAGATCTGAGTACTTCTACTTTTACTCAAGTACAATATCTGAGTATTTCTACTTTTACTACAATATCTGAGTACTTCTACTTTTACTCAAGTACAATATCTGAGTACTTCTACTTTTACGACAAGATCTGAGTATTTCTACTTTTACTACAATATCTGAGTACTTCTACTTTTACTCAAGTACAAGATCTGAGTACTACTACTTTTACTACAAGATCTGAGTACTTCTACATTTACAACAAGATCTGAGTACTTCTACATTTACTCAAGTACAAGATCTGAGTACTTCTTCATTTACTCAAGTACAAGATCTGAGTACTTCTACATTTACTACAAGATCAGAGTACTTCTACTTTTACTACAAGATCTGAGTACTTCTACATTTACTCAAGTACAAGATCTGAGTGCTTCTACATTTACTACAAGATCTGAGTACTTCTACATTTACTCAAGTACAAGATCTGAGTATTTCTATATTTACTACAAGATCTGAGTACTTCTACATTTACAACAAGATCTGAGTACTTCTACATTTACTCAAGTACAAGATCTGAGTACTTCTTCATTTACTCAAGTACAAGATCTGAGTACTTCTACATTTACTACAAGATCAGAGTACTTCTACTTTTACTACAAGATCTGAGTACTTCTACATTTACTCAAGTACAAGATCTGAGTGCTTCTACATTTACTACAAGATCTGAGTACTTCTACATTTACTCAAGTACAAGATCTGAGTATTTCTATATTTACTACAAGATCTGAGTACTTCTACATTTACAACAAGATCTGAGTACTTCTACTAGAAGATCTGAGTACTTCTACTTTTACTACAAGATCTGAGTACTTCTACTTTTACTACAAGATCTGAGTACTTCTACTTTTACTCAAGTACAATATCTGAGTACTTCTATATTTACTACAAGATCTGAGTACTTCTACATTTACTCAAGTACAAGATCTGAGTACTTCTTCATTTACTCAAGTACAAGATCTGAGTACTTCTACATTTACTACAAGATCTGAGTACTTCTACTTTTACTACAAGATCTGAGTACTTCTACTTTTACTCAAACACAATATCTGAGTACTTCTACTTTTACTACAAGATCTGAGTACTTCTACTTTTACACAAGTACACGATCTGAGTACTTCTACTTTTACTACAAGATCTGAGTACTTCTATATTTACTCAAGTACAATATCTGAGTACTTCTTCATTTACTCAAGTACAATATCTGAGTACTTCTACTTTTACTACAAGATCTGAGTACTTCTACTTTTAATCCATTACAAGATCTGAGTACTTCTACTTTTACTACAAGATCTGAGTACTTCTACTTTTACTACAAGATCTGAGTACTTCTACTTTTACTCAAACACAATATCTGAGTACTTCTACTTTTACTACAAGATCTGAGTACTTCTACTTTTACACAAGTACAAGATCTGAGTACTTCTACTTTTACTACAAGATCTGAGTACTTCTATATTTACTCAAGTACAATATCTGAGTACTTCTTCATTTACTCAAGTACAATATCTGAGTACTTCTACTTTTACTACAAGATCTGAGTACTTCTACTTTTAATCCATTACAAGATCTGAGTACTTCTACTTTTACTACAAGATCTGAGTACTTCTACTTTTACTCAAGTACAATATCTGAGTATTTCTACTTTTACTACAATATCTGAGTACTTCTACTTTTACTCAAGTACAATATCTGAGTACTTCTACTTTTACTACAAGATCTGAGTATTTCTACTTTTACTACAATATCTGAGTACTTCTACTTTTACTCAAGTACAAGATCTGAGTACTTCTACATTTACTACAAGATCTGAGTACTTCTACATTTACTACAAGATCTGAGTACTTCTACATTTACTCAAGTACAAGATCTGAGTACTTCTTCATTTACTCAAGTACAAGATCTGAGTACTTCTACATTTACTACAAGATCTGAGTACTTCTACTTTTACTACAAGATCTGAGTACTTCTACTTTTACACAAGTACAAGATCTGAGTACTTCTACTTTTACTACAAGATCTGAGTACTTCTACATTTACTCAAGTACAATATCTGAGTACTTCTTCATTTACTCAAGTACAATATCTGAGTACTTCTACATGTACTACAAGATCTGAGTACTTCTACTTTTACTACAATATCTGAGTACTTCTACTTTTAATCCATTACAAGATCTGAGTACTTCTACTTTTACTACAAGATCTGAGTACTTCTACTTTTACTCAAGTACAATATCTGAGTACTTCTACATTTAGTACAAGATCTGAGTACTTCTACATTTACTCAAGTACAAGATCTGAGTAATTCTTCATTTACTCAAGTACAAGATCTGAGTACTTTTACATTTACGACAAGATCTGAGTACTTCTACTTTTACTACAAGATCTGAGTACTTCTACTTTTACTCGAACCAAATATCTGAGTACTTCTACTTTTACTACAAGATCTGAGTACTTCTACTTTTACTCAAGTACAAGATCTGAGTACTTCTACTTTTACTACAAGCTCTGAGTACTTCTACATTTACTACAAGATCTGAGTACTTCTACTTTTACTCAAGTACAAAATCTGAGTACTTCTTCATTTACTCAAGTACAAGATCTGAGTACTTCTACATTTACTACAAGATCTGAGTACTTCTACTTTTACTACAATATCTGAGTACTTCTACTTTTACTCAAGTAAAATATCTGAGTACTTCTACTTTTACTACAAGATCTGAGTACTTCTACTTTTACTACAAGATCTGAGTACTTCTACTTTTACTACAAGATCTGAGTACATCTACATTTACTCAAGTACGAAATCTGAGTACTTCTACATTTACAACAAGATCTGAGTACTTCTACATTTACTCAAGTACAAGATCTGAGTACTTCTTCATTTACTCAAGTACAAGATCTGAGTACTTCTACATTTACAACAGGATCTGAGTACTTCTACATTTACAACAGGATCTGAGTACTTCTACATTTACTCAAGTACAAGATCTGAGTACTTCTTCATTTACTCAAGTACAAGATCTGAGTACTTCTACATTTACTACAAGATCTGAGTACTTCTACATTTACTCAAGTACAATATCTGAGTACTTCTTCATTTACTCAAGTACAAGATCTGAGTACTTCTACATGTACTACAAGATCTGAGTACTTCTACATTTACTACAAGATCTGAGTACTTCTACATTTACTACAAGATCTGAGTACTTCTACTTTTACTACAAGATCTGAGTACTTCTACTTTTACTCAAGTACAAGATCTGAGTACTTCTACATTTACTACAAGATCTGAGTACTTCTTCATTTACTCAAGTACAAGATCTGAGTACTTCTACATTTACTACAAGATCTGAGTACTTCTACTTTTACTACAAGATCTGAGTACTTCTACTTTTACTCAAACACAATATCTGAGTACTTCTACTTTTACTACAAGATCTGAGTACTTCTACTTTTACACAAGTACAAGATCTGAGTACTTCTACTTTTACTACAAGATCTGAGTACTTCTACATTTACTCAAGTACAATATCTGAGTACTTCTTCATTTACTCAAGTACAATATCTGAGTACTTCTACATGTACTACAAGATCTGAGTACTTCTACTTTTACTACAATATCTGAGTACTTCTACTTTTAATCCATTACAAGATCTGAGTACTTCTACTTTTACTACAAGATCTGAGTACTTCTACTTTTACTCAAGTACAATATCTGAGTATTTCTACTTTTACTACAATATCTGAGTACTTCTACTTTTACTCAAGTACAATATCTGAGTACTTCTACTTTTACTACAAGATCTGAGTATTTCTACTTTTACTACAATATCTGAGTACTTCTACTTTTACTCAAGTACAAGATCTGAGTACTTCTACTTTTACTACAAGATCTGAGTACTTCTACATTTACAACAAGATCTGAGTACTTCTACATTTACTCAAGTACAAGATCTGAGTACTTCTTCATTTACTCAAGTACAAGATCTGAGTACTTCTACATTTACTACAAGATCAGAGTACTTCTACTTTTACTACAAGATCTGAGTACTTCTACATTTACTCAAGTACAAGATCTGAGTGCTTCTACATTTACTACAAGATCTGAGTACTTCTACATTTACTCAAGTACAAGATCTGAGTATTTCTATATTTACTACAAGATCTGAGTACTTCTACATTTACAACAAGATCTGAGTACTTCTACTAGAAGATCTGAGTACTTCTACTTTTACTACAAGATCTGAGTACTTCTACTTTTACTACAAGATCTGAGTACTTCTACTTTTACTCAAGTACAATATCTGAGTACTTCTATATTTACTACAAGATCTGAGTACTTCTACATTTACTCAAGTACAAGATCTGAGTACTTCTTCATTTACTCAAGTACAAGATCTGAGTACTTCTACATTTACTACAAGATCTGAGTACTTCTACTTTTAGTACAAGATCTGAGTACTTCTACTTTTACTCAAACACAATATCTGAGTACTTCTACTTTTACTACAAGATCTGAGTACTTCTACTTTTACACAAGTACACGATCTGAGTACTTCTACTTTTACTACAAGATCTGAGTACTTCTACTTTTAATCCATTACAAGATCTGAGTACTTCTACTTTTACTACAAGATCTGAGTACTTCTACTTTTACTACAAGATCTGAGTACTTCTACTTTTACTCAAACACAATATCTGAGTACTTCTACTTTTACTACAAGATCTGAGTACTTCTACTTTTACACAAGTACAAGATCTGAGTACTTCTACTTTTACTACAAGATCTGAGTACTTCTATATTTACTCAAGTACAATATCTGAGTACTTCTTCATTTACTCAAGTACAATATCTGAGTACTTCTACTTTTACTACAAGATCTGAGTACTTCTACATTTACTCAAGTACAAGATCAGAGTACTTCTACTTTTACTACAATATCTGAGTACTTCTACATTTACTCAAGTACAAGATCTGAGTGCTTCTACATTTACTACAAGATCTGAGTACTTCTACATTTACTCAAGTACAAGATCTGAGTATTTCTATATTTACTACAAGATCTGAGTACTTCTACATTTACAACAAGATCTGAGTACTTCTACATTTACTCAAGTACAAGATCTGAGTACTTCTACATTTACTACAAGATCAGAGTACTTCTACTTTTACTACAAGATCTGAGTACTTCTACATTTACTCAAGTACAAGATCTGAGTGCTTCTACATTTACTACAAGATCTGAGTACTTCTACATTTACTCAAGTACAAGATCTGAGTACTTCTTCATTTACTCAAGTACAAGATCTGAGTACTTCTACATTTACTACAAGATCTGAGTACTTCTACTTTTACTACAAGATCTGAGTACTTCTACTTTTACTACAAGATCTGAGTACTTCTACTTTTACACAAGTACAAGATCTGAGTACTTCTATATTTACTCAAGTACAATATCTGAGTACTTCTTCATTTACTCAAGTACAATATCTGAGTACTTCTACTTTTACTACAAGATCTGAGTACTTCTACTTTTAATCCATTACAAGATCTGAGTACTTCTACTTTTACTACAAGATCTGAGTACTTCTACTTTTACTCAAACACAATATCTGAGTACTTCTACTTTTACTACAAGATCTGAGTACTTCTACTTTTACACAAGTACAAGATCTGAGTACTTCTACTTTTACTACAAGATCTGAGTACTTCTATATTTACTCAAGTACAATATCTGAGTACTTCTTCATTTACTCAAGTACAATATCTGAGTACTTCTACATTTACTACAAGATCTGAGTACTTCTACTTTTAATCCATTACAAGATCTGAGTACTTCTACTTTTACTACAAGATCTGAGTACTTCTACTTTTACTCAAGTACAATATCTGAGTATTTCTACTTTTACTACAATATCTGAGTACTTCTACTTTTACTCAAGTACAATATCTGAGTACTTCTACTTTTACTACAAGATCTGAGTACTTCTACTTTTACTCAAGTACAATATCTGAGTATTTCTACTTTTACTACAATATCTGAGTACTTCTACTTTTACTCAAGTACAATATCTGAGTACTTCTACTTTTACTACAAGATCTGAGTATTTCTACTTTTACTACAATATCTGAGTACTTCTACTTTTACTCAAGTACAAGATCTGAGTACTTCTACTTTTACTACAAGATCTGAGTACTTCTACATTTACAACAAGATCTGAGTACTTCTACATTTACTCAAGTACAAGATCTGAGTACTTCTTCATTTACTCAAGTACAAGATCTGAGTACTTCTACATTTACTACAAGATCAGAGTACTTCTACTTTTACTACAAGATCTGAGTACTTCTACATTTACTCAAGTACAAGATCTGAGTGCTTCTACATTTACTACAAGATCTGAGTACTTCTACATTTACTCAAGTACAAGATCTGAGTATTTCTATATTTACTACAAGATCTGAGTACTTCTACATTTACAACAAGATCTGAGTACTTCTACATTTACTCAAGTACAAGATCTGAGTACTTCTTCATTTACTCAAGTACAAGATCTGAGTACTTCTACATTTACTACAAGATCAGAGTACTTCTACTTTTACTACAAGATCTGAGTACTTCTACATTTACTCAAGTACAAGATCTGAGTATTTCTATATTTACTACAAGATCTGAGTACTTCTACATTTACAACAAGATCTGAGTACTTCTACTAGAAGATCTGAGTACTTCTACTTTTACTACAAGATCTGAGTACTTCTACTTTTACTACAAGATCTGAGTACTTCTACTTTTACTCAAAGTACAATATCTGAGTACTTCTATATTTACTACAAGATCTGAGTACTTCTACATTTACTCAAGTACAAGATCTGAGTACTTCTTCATTTACTCAAGTACAAGATCTGAGTACTTCTACATTTACTACAAGATCTGAGTACTTCTACTTTTACTACAAGATCTGAGTACTTCTACTTTTACTCAAACACAATATCTGAGTACTTCTACTTTTACTACAAGATCTGAGTACTTCTACTTTTACACAAGTACAAGATCTGAGTACTTCTACTTTTACTACAAGATCTGAGTACTTCTATATTTACTCAAGTACAATATCTGAGTACTTCTTCATTTACTCAAGTACAATATCTGAGTACTTCTACTTTTACTACAAGATCTGAGTACTTCTACTTTTAATCCATTACAAGATCTGAGTACTTCTACTTTTACTACAAGATCTGAGTACTTCTACTTTTACTCAAGTACAATATCTGAGTATTTCTACTTTTACTACAATATCTGAGTACTTCTACTTTTACTCAAGTACAATATCTGAGTACTTCTACTTTTACTACAAGATCTGAGTATTTCTACTTTTACTACAATATCTGAGTACTTCTACTTTTACTCAAGTACAAGATCTGAGTACTTCTACTTTTACTACAAGATCTGAGTACTTCTACATTTACAACAAGATCTGAGTACTTCTACATTTACTCAAGTACAAGATCTGAGTACTTCTTCATTTACTCAAGTACAAGATCTGAGTACTTCTACATTTACTACAAGATCTGAGTACTTCTACTTTTACTACAAGATCTGAGTACTTCTACATTTACTCAAGTACAAGATCTGAGTGCTTCTACATTTACTACAAGATCTGAGTACTTCTACATTTACTCAAGTACAAGATCTGAGTATTTCTATATTTACTCAAGTCCAAGATCTGAGTACTTCTACTTTTACTCAAGTACAATATCTGAGTATTTCTACTTTTACTACAATATCTGAGTACTTCTACTTTTACTCAAGTACAAGATCTGAGTGCTTCTACATTTACTACAAGATCTGAGTACTTCTACATTTACTCAAGTACAAGATCTGAGTATTTCTATATGTACTCAAGTCCAAGATCTGAGTACTTCTACATTTACTACAAGATCTGAGTACTTCTATTAGAATATCTGAGTACTTCTACTTTTACTCAAGTACAATATCTGAGTACTTCTACTTTTACTACAAGATCTGAGTACTTCTACATTTACTCAAGTACAAGATCTGAGTACTTCTACATTTACTACAAGATCTGAGTACTTCTACTTTTACTCAAGTACAAGATCTGAGTACTTCTACATTTACTACAAGATCTGAGTACTTCTACATTTACTCAAGTACAAAATCTGAGTACTTCTTCATTTACTCAAGTACAAGATCTGAGTACTTCTACATTTACGACAAGATCTGAGTACTTCTACTTTTACTACAAGATCTGAGTACTTCTACTTTTACTACAAGATCTGAGTACTTCTACATTTACTCAAGTACAAGATCTGGGTACTTCTTCATTTAATCAAGTACAAGATCTGAGTAATTCTACATTTACTCAAGTACAAGATCTGAGTATTTCTTCATTTACTCAAGTCCAAGATCTGAGTACTTCTACATTTACTACAAGATCTGAGTACTTCTACTTTTACTACAAGATCTGAGTACTTCTACTTTTACTCAAGTATAATATCTGAGTACTTCTACTTTTACTACAAGATCTGAGTACTTCTACATTTACTCAAGTACAAGATCTGAGTACTTTTACATTTACTACAAGATCTGAGTACTTCTAATTTTACTACAAGATCCGAGTACTTCTACTTTTACTCAAGTACAAGATCTGAGTACT
This sequence comes from Notothenia rossii, assembly GCF_949606895.1. Lineage (NCBI taxonomy): Eukaryota > Metazoa > Chordata > Actinopteri > Perciformes > Nototheniidae > Notothenia > Notothenia rossii. The sequence goes on from NW_027640159.1 coordinate 829,197, forward strand.
TCTACATTTACTACAAGATCTGAGTACTTCTACTTTTACTACAAGATCTGAGTACTTCTACTTTTACTCAAGTACAAGATCTGAGTACTTCTACATTTACTACAAGATCTGAGTACTTCTACATTTACTCAAGTACAAAATCTGAGTACTTCTTCATTTACTCAAGTACAAGATCTGAGTATTTCTTAATTTACTCAAGTACAAGATCTGAGTACTTCTACATTTATTCAAGTACAAGATCTGAGTACTTCTACATTTACTACAAGATCTGAGTACTTCTACATTTACTACAAGATCTGAGTACTTCTACATTTACTCAAGTACACGATCTGAGTACTTCTACATTTACTACAAGATCTGAGTACTTCTACTTTTACTACAAGATCTGAGTACTTCTAATTTTACTACAAGATCTGAGTACTTCTACTTTTACTACAAGATCTGAGTACTTCTACTTTTACTACAAGATCTGAGTACTTCTTCATTTACTCAAGTACAAGATCTGAGTACTTCTACATTTACTACAATATCTGAGTACTTCTACATTTACTCAAGTACACGATCTGAGTACTTCTACATTTACTACAAGATCTGAGTACTTCTACTTTTACTACAAGATCTGAGTACTTCTACTTTTACTACAAGATCTGAGTACTTCTTCATTTACTCAAGTACAAGATCTGAGTACTTCTACATTTACTACAATATCTGAGTACTTCTACATTTACTCAAGTACACGATCTGAGTACTTCTACATTTACTACAAGATCTGAGTACTTCTACTTTTACTACAAGATCTGAGTACTTCTAATTTTACTACAAGATCTGAGTACTTCTACTTTTACTACAAGATCTGAGTACTTCTATTTTTACTCAAGTACAATATCTGAGTACTTCTACTTTTACTACAAGATCTGAGTACTTCTACTTTTACTACAAGATCTGAGTACTTCTACTTTTACTCAAGTACAAGATCTGAGTACTTCTACTTTTACTCAAGTACAAGATCTGAGTATTTCTTCATTTACTCAAGTTCAAGATCTGAGTACTTCTACATTTACTACAATATCTGAGTACTTCTACTTTTACTACAAGATCTGAGTACTTCTACTTTTACCCAAGTATGAGATCTGAGTACTTCTACATTTGCTACAAGATCTGAGTACTTCTACTTTTACTACAAGATCTGAGTACTTCTACATTTACTCAAGTACAATATCTGAGTACTTCTACTTTTACTACAAGATCTGAGTACTTCTACATTTACTCAAGTACAATATCTGAGTGCTTCTACATTTACTACAAGATCTGAGTACTTCTACATTTACTCAAGTCCAAGATCTGAGTACTTCTACATTTACTACAAGATCTGAGTACTTCTACATTTACTCAAGTACAAGATCTGAGTATTTCTATATTTACTCAAGTCCAAGATCTGAGTACTTCTACATTTACAACAAGATCTGAGTACTTCTACATTTACTCAAGTACAATATCTGAGTACTTCTTCATTTACTCAAGTACAAGATCTGAGTACTTCTACATTTACTCAAGTACAAGATCTGAGTACTTCTACATGTACTACAAGATCTGAGTACTTCTACATTTACTACAAGATCTGAGTACTTCTACTTTTACTACAAGATCTGAGTACTTCTACATTTACTCAAGTACAATATCTGAGTACTTCTACATTTACTACAAGATCTGAGTACTTCTACATTTACTCAAGTACAAGATCTGAGTACTTCTTCATTTACTCAAGTACAAGATCTGAGTACTTCTACTTTTACTACAAGATCTGAGTACTTCTACATTTACTCAAGTACAAGATCTGAGTGCTTCTACATTTACTACAAGATCTGAGTACTTCTACATTTACTCAAGTACAAGATCTGAGTATTTCTATATTTACTCAAGTCCAAGATCTGAGTACTTCTACATTTACTACAAGATCTGAGTACTTCTACTAGAAAATCTGAGTACTTCTACTTTTACTACAAGATCTGAGTACTTCTACTTTTACTACAAGTTCTGAGTACTTCTACTTTTACTCAATTACAAGATCTGGGTACTTCTTCATTTAATCAAGTACAAGATCTGAGTACTTCTACGTTTACAAGATCTGAGTACTTCTACATTTACTCAAGTACAAGATCTGAGTACTTCTACATTTACTCAAGTACAAGATCTGAGTACTTCTACATGTACTACAAGATCTGAGTACTTCTACATTTACTACAAGATCTGAGTACTTCTACATTTACTCAAGTACAAAATCTGAGTACTTCTTCATTTACTCAAGTACAAGATCTGAGTACTTCTACATTTACGACAAGATCTGAGTACTTCTACTTTTACTACAAGATCTGAGTACTTCTACATTTACTCAAGTACAAGATCTGGGTACTTCTTCATTTAATCAAGTACAAGATCTGAGTAATTCTACTTTTACTACAATATCTGAGTACATCTACTTTTACTCAAGTACAAGATCTGAGTACTTCTACATTTACTACAATATCTGAGTACTTCTACTTTTACTACAAGATCTGAGTACTTCTACTTTTACTACAAGATCTGAGTACTTCTACATTTACTCAAGTACAAGATCTGAGTACTTCTACTTTTAATACAAGATCTTAGTACTTCTACTTTTACTCAAGTACAAGATCTGAGTACTTCTACATTTACAACAAGATCTGAGTACTTCTACATTTACTCAAGTACAAGATCTGAGTACTTCTTCATTTACTCAAGTACAAGATCTGAGTACTTCTACATTTACTACAAGATCTGAGTACTTCTACTTTTACTCAAGTACAAGATCTGAGTACTTCTACTTTTACTACAAGATCTGAGTACTTCTACATTTACTCAAGTACAATATCTGAGTACTTCTTCATTTACTCAAGTACAAGATCTGAGTACTTCTTCATTTACTCAAGTACAAGATCTGAGTACTTCTTCATTTACTCAAGTACAAGATCTGAGTACTTCTACATTTACTACAAGATCAGAGTACTTCTACTTTTACTACAAGATCTGAGTACTTCTACATTTACTCAAGTACAAGATCTGAGTGCTTCTACATTTACTACAAGATCTGAGTACTTCTACATTTACTCAAGTACAAGATCTGAGTATTTCTATATTTACTCAAGTCCAAGATCTGAGTACTTCTACATTTACTACAAGATCTGAGTACTTCTACTAGAAAATCTGAGTACTTCTACTTTTACTACAAGATCTGAGTACTTCTACTTTTACTACAAGTTCTGAGTACTTCTACTTTTACTCAAGTACAAGATCTGGGTACTTCTTCATTTAATCAAGTACAAGATCTGAGTACTTCTACGTTTACAAGATCTGAGTACTTCTACATTTACTCAAGTACAAGATCTGAGTACTTCTACATTTACTCAAGTACAAGATCTGAGTACTTCTACATTTACTCAAGTACAAAATCTGAGTACTTCTTCATTTACTCAAGTACAAGATCTGAGTACTTCTACTAGAAAATCTGAGTACTTCTACTTTTACTACAAGATCTGAGTACTTCTACTTTTACTACAAGTTCTGAGTACTTCTACTTTTACTCAAGTACAAGATCTGGGTACTTCTTCATTTAATCAAGTACAAGATCTGAGTACTTCTACGTTTACAAGATCTGAGTACTTCTACATTTACTCAAGTACAAGATCTGAGTACTTCTACATTTACTCAAGTACAAGATCTGAGTACTTCTACATTTACTCAAGTACAAAATCTGAGTACTTCTTCATTTACTCAAGTACAAGATCTGAGTACTTCTACATTTACGACAAGATCTGAGTACTTCTACTTTTACTACAAGATCTGAGTACTTCTACATTTACTCAAGTACAAGATCTGGGTACTTCTTCATTTAATCAAGTACAAGATCTGAGTAATTCTACTTTTACTACAATATCTGAGTACATCTACTTTTACTCAAGTACAAGATCTGAGTACTTCTACATTTACTACAATATCTGAGTACTTCTACTTTTACTACAAGATCTGAGTACTTCTACTTTTACTACAAGATCTGAGTACTTCTACATTTACTCAAGTACAAGATCTGAGTACTTCTACTTTTAATACAAGATCTTAGTACTTCTACTTTTACTCAAGTACAAGATCTGAGTACTTCTACATTTACAACAAGATCTGAGTACTTCTACATTTACTCAAGTACAAGATCTGAGTACTTCTTCATTTACTCAAGTACAAGATCTGAGTACTTCTACATTTACTACAAGATCTGAGTACTTCTACTTTTACTCAAGTACAATATCTGAGTACTTCTACTTTTACTACAAGATCTGAGTACTTCTACATTTACTCAAGTACAATATCTGAGTACTTCTTCATTTACTCAAGTACAAGATCTGAGTACTTCTTCATTTACTCAAGTACAAGATCTGAGTACTTCTTAATTTACTCAAGTACAAGATCTGAGTACTTCTACATTTACTACAAGATCTGAGTACTTCTACTTTTACTACAATATCTGAGTACTTCTACTTTTACTCAAACACAATATCTGAGTACTTCTACTTTTACTACAACATCTGAGTACTTCTACTTTTACTACAAGATCTGAGTACTTCTACCTTTACTCAAGTACAATATCTGAGTACTTCTACATTTACTACAAGATCTGAGTACTTCTACTTTTACTACAAGATCTGAGTACTTCTACTTTTACTCAAACACAATATCTGAGTACTTCTACTTTTACTACAAGATCTGAGTACTTCTACTTTTACTACAAGATCTGAGTACTTCTACATTTACTCAAGTACAATATCTGAGTACTTCTTCATTTACTCAAGTACAATATCTGAGTACTTCTACATGTACTACAAGATCTGAGTACTTCTACTTTTACTACAAGATCTGAGTACTTCTACTTTTACTACTAGATCTGAGTACTTCTACTTTTACTCAATTACAATATCTGAGTACTTCTACATGTACTACAAGATCTGAGTACTTCTACTTTTACTACAAGATCTGAGTACTTCTACTTTTACTACTAGATCTGAGTACTTCTACTTTTACTCAAGTACAATATCTGAGTACTTCTACTTTTACTACAAGATCTGAGTACTTCTACATTTACAACAAGATCTGAGTACTTCTACATTTACTCAAGTACAAGATCTGAGTACTTCTTCATTTACTCAAGTACAAGATCTGAGTACTTCTACTTTTAATACAAGATCTTAGTACTTTTACATTTACTCAAGTACAAGATCTGAGTACTTCTACATTTACTACAAGATCTGAGTACTTCTACTTTTACTACAAGATCTGAGTACTTCTACATTTACTCAAGTACAAGATCTGAGTGCTTCTACATTTACTACAAGATCTGAGTACTTCTACATTTACTCAAGTACAAGATCTGAGTATTTCTTCATTTACTCAAGTCCAAGATCTGAGTACTTCTATATTTACTACAAGATCTGAGTACTTCTACTTTTAGTAGAAGATCTGAGTACTTCTACTTTTACTCAAGTACAATATCTGAGTACTTCTACTTTTACTACAAGATCTGAGTACTTCTACATTTACTCAAGTACAAGATCTGAGTACTTCTACATTTACTACAAGATCTGAGTACTTCTACTTTTACTACAGGATCTGAGTACTTCTACTTTTACTACAAGATCTGAGTACTTCTACATTTACTCAAGTACAAGATCTGGGTACTTCTTCATTTAATCAAGTACAAGATCTGTGTAATTCTACTTTTACTACAATATCTGAGTACATCTACTTTTACTCAAGTACAAGATCTGAGTACTTCTTCATTTACTCAAGTACAATATCTGAGTACTTCTACTTTTATTACAAGATCTGAGTACTTCTACATTTACTCAAGTACAAGATCTGAGTACTTTTACATTTACTACAAGATCTGAGTACTTCTACTTTTACTACAATATCCGAGTACTTCTACTTTTACTCAAGTACAATATCTGAGTACTTCTACATTTACTACAAGATCTGAGTACTTCTACATTTACTCAAGTACAAGATCTGAGTACTTCTTCATTTACTCAAGTACAAGATCTGAGTACTTCTACATTTACTACAAGATATGAGTACTTCTACTTTTACTACAAGATCTGAGTACTTCTACTTTTACTATAAGATCTGAGTACTTCTACTTTTACTCATGTACAAGATCTGAGTACTTCTACTTTTACTACAAGATCTGAGTACTTCTACATTTACTCAAGTACAATATCTGAGTATTTCTTAATTTACTCAAGTACAAGATCTGAGTACTTCTACATGTACTACAAGATCTGAGTACTTCTACTTTTACTACAAGATCTGAGTACTTCTACTTTTAATCAAGTACATTATCTGAGTACTTCTACTTTTACTACAATATCTGAGTACATCTACTTTTACTCAAGTATAAGATCTGAGTACTTCTACATTTATTCAAGTACAAGATCTGAGTACTTCTACATTTACTACAAGATCTGAGTACTTCTATATTTACTCAAGTCCAAGATCTGAGTACTTCTTCATTTACTAAATTTACAAGATCTGAGTACTTCTACATTTACTACAAGATCTGAGTACTTCTACTTTTACTACAAGATCTGAGTACTTCTACTTTTACTCAAGTACAAGATCTGAGTACTTCTACGTTTACTACAAGATCTGAGTACTTCTACATTTACTCAAGTACAAGATCTGAGTACTTCTACATTTACTACAAGATGTGAGTACTTCTACATTTACTCAAGTACAAGATCTGAGTACTTCTTCATTTACTCAAGTACAAGATCTGAGTACTTCTACATTTACTACAATATCTGAGTACTTCTACATTTACTCAAGTACAAGATCTGAGTACTTCTACATTTACTACAAGATCTGAGTACTTCTACTTTTACTACAAGATCTGAGTACTTCTAATTTTACTACAAGATCTGAGTACTTCTACTTTTACTACCAGATCTGAGTACTTCTACTTTTACTCAAGTACAATATCTGAGTACTTCTACTTTTACTACAAGAATCGAGGACTTCTACTTTTACTCAAGTACAAGATCTGAGTACTTCTACTTTTACTCAAGTACAAGATCTGAGTATTTCTTCATTTACTCAAGTTCAAGATCTGAGTACTTCTACATTTACTACAAGATCTGAGTACTTCTACTTTTACTACAAGATCTGAGTACTTCTACTTTTACCAAGTATAAGATCTGAGTACTTCTACTTTTACTACAAGATCAGAGTACTTCTACTTTTACTACAAGATCTGAGTACTTCTACATTTACTCAAGTACAAGATCTGAGTACTTCTTCATTTACTCAAGTACAAGATCTGAGTACTTCTACATTTACTACAAGATCTGAGTACTTCTACTTTTACTACAAGATCTGAGTACTTCTACATTTACTCAAGTACAAGATCTGAGTGCTTCTACATTTACTACAAGATCTGAGTACTTCTACATTTACTCAAGTACAAGATCTGAGTATTTCTATATTTACTCAAGTCCAAGATCTGAGTACTTCTACATTTACTACAAGATCTGAGTACTTCTATTAGAAGATCTGAGTACTTCTACTTTTACTCAAGTACAATATCTGAGTACTTCTACTTTTACTACAAGATCTGAGTACTTCTACATTTACTCAAGTACAAGATCTGAGTACTTCTACATTTACTACAAGATCTGAGTACTTCTACTTTTACTCAAGTACAAGATCTGAGTACTTCTACATTTACTACAAGATCTGAGTACTTCTACATTTACTCAAGTACAAAATCTGAGTACTTCTTCATTTACTCAAGTACAAGATCTGAGTACTTCTACATTTACGACAATATCTTAGTACTTCTACTTTTACTACAAGATCTGAGTACTTCTACTTTTACTACAAGATCTGAGTACTTCTACATTTACTCAAGTACAAGATCTGGGTACTTCTTAATTTAATCAAGTACAAGATCTGAGTAATTCTACATTTACTCAAGTACAAGATCTGAGTATTTCTTCATTTACTCAAGTCCAAGATCTGAGTACTTCTACTTTTACTACAAGATCTGAGTACTTCTACATTTACTCAAGTACAAGATCTGAGTACTTTTACATTTACTACAAGATCTGAGTACTTCTAATTTTACTACAAGATCCGAGTACTTCTACTTTTACTACAAGATCTGAGTATTTCTTAATTTACTCAAGTACAAGATCTGAGTACTTCTACATTTATTCAAGTACAAGATCTGAGTACTTCTACATTTACTACAAGATCTGAGTACTTCTACATTTACTCAAGTCCAAGATCTGAGTACTTCTACATTTACTACAAGATCTGAGTACTTCTACATTTACTCAAGTCCAAGATCTGAGTACTTCTTCATTTACTAAATTTACAAGATCTGAGTACTTCTACATTTACTACAAGATCTGAGTACTTCTACTTTTACTACAAGATCTGAGTACTTCTACATTTACTCAAGTACAAGATCTGAGTACTTCTACATTTACTACAAGATGTGAGTACTTCTACATTTACTCAAGTACAAGATCTGAGTACTTCTTCATTTACTCAAGTACAAGATCTGAGTACTTCTACATTTACTACAAGATCTGAGTACTTCTACTTTTACTACAAGATCTGAGTACTTCTACATTTACTACAAGATCTGAGTACTTCTACATTTACTACAATATCTGAGTACTTCTACTTTTACTACAAGATCTGAGTACTTCTACTTTTACCCAAGTATGAGATCTGAGTACTTCTACTTTTACTACAAGATCAGAGTACTTCTACTTTTACTACAAGATCTGAGTACTTCTTCATTTACTCAAGTACAAGATCTGAGTACTTCTACATTTGCTACAAGATCTGAGTACTTCTACTTTTACTACAAGATCTGAGTACTTCTACATTTACTCAAGTACAATATCTGAGTGCTTCTACATTTACTACAAGATCTGAGTACTTCTACATTTACTCAAGTACAATATCTGAGTACTTCTTCATTTACTCAAGTACAAGATCTGAGTACTTCTACTTTTAATACAAGATCTTAGTACTTTTACATTTACTCAAGTACAAGATCTGAGTACTTCTACTTTTACTACAAGATCTGAGTACTTCTACATTTACTCAAGTACAAGATCTGAGTGCTTCTACATTTACTACAAGATCTGAGTACTTCTACATTTACTCAAGTACAAGATCTGAGTATTTCTTCATTTACTCAAGTCCAAGATCTGAGTACTTCTACATTTACTACAAGATCTGAGTACTTCTACTTTTACTAGAAGATCTGAGTACTTCTACTTTTACTCAAGTACAATATCTGAGTAATTCTACTTTTACTACAAGATCTGAGTACTTCTACATTTACTCAAGTAAAAGATCTGAGTACTTCTACATTTACTACAAGATCTGAGTACTTCTACTTTTACTACAAGATCTGAGTACTTCTACTTTTACTCAAGTACAAGATCTGAGTACTTCTACATTTACTACAAAATCTGAGTACTTCTACATTTACTCAAGTACAATATCTGGGTACTTCTTCATTTAATCAAGTACAAGATCTGAGTAATTCTACATTTACTACAAGATATGAGTACTTCTACTTTTACTATAAGATCTGAGTACTTCTACTTTTACTCATGTACAAGATCTGAGTAATTCTACATTTACTCAAGTACAAGATCTGAGTATTTCTTCATTTACTCAAGTCCAAGATCTGATTACTTCTACATTTACTACAAGATCTGAGTACTTCTACTTTTACTACAAGATCTGAGTACTTCTACTTTTACTCAAGTATAATATCTGAGTACTTCTACTTTTACTACAAGATCTGAGTACTTCTATATTTACTCAAGTACAAGATCTGAGTACTTTTACATTTACTACAAGATCTGAGTACTTCTAATTTTACTACAAGATCCGAGTAATAAAAGACCTTTGAAATCTCTATTGTATGAGCTATCATCCCTCTGTATTTAGAAAAGAATAAAACAAACACTGTCCAGTATCAAATACTCATCTCACTCCAGGGTGATAGCAGGACACCCCACCTAGTCACTCAGGGAGAATCAGGACATTCTGAAGGACAGTTTCAAAATAAAAGACCTTTGAAATCTCTATTGCATGAGCTATCATCCCTGTTTTTAGATGAGAATAAAACAAAAACTGTCCCGTATCAAAGACTCATCTCACTCCAGGGTGATAGCAGGACACCCCACCTAGTCACTCGGAAAAAATCAGGACATTCTGATGTAGAGTTTCAAAATAAAATACCTTTGAAATCTCTATTGTATGAGCTATCATCCCTATTTTTAGATGAGAATAAAACAAAGACTGTCCAGTATCAAAGACTCATCTCACTCCAGGGTGATAGCAGGACACCCCACCTAGTCACTCAGAAAAAATCAGGACATTCTGATGTACAGTTTCAAAATAAAAGACCTTTGAAATCTCATATATGAGCTATCATCCCTCTCTGTTTAGATGAGAATAAAACAAAAACTCTCAAGTATCAAAGACCGATCTCACTCCAGGGTGATAGCAGGACACCCCATCTAGTCACTCAGAAAAAATCAGGACATTCTGATGTAGAGTTTCAAAATAAAATACCTTTGAAATCTCTATTGTATGAGCCATCATCCCTGTTTTTAGATGAGAATAAAACAAAAACTGTCCAGTATCAAAGACGCATCTCACTCCAGGGTGATAGCATGACACCCCATCTAGTCACTCAGAAAAAATCAGGACATTCTGATGTAGAGTTTCAAAATAAAATACCTTTGAAATCTCTATTGTATGAGCTATCATCCCTATTTTTAGATGAGAATAAAACAAAAACTCTCAAGTATCAAAGACTGATCTCACTCCAGGGCGATAGCAGGACACGCCACCTAGTCACTCAGAAAAAATCAGGACATTCTGATGTACAGTTTCAAAATAAAAGACCTTTGAAATCTCATATATGAGCTATCATCCCTGTATTTAGATGAGAATAAAACAATAACTGTCCAGTATCAAAAACTCATCTCACTCCAGGGTGATCGCATGACACCCCACCTAGTCACTCAGGGAGAATCAGGACATTCTGATTTAGAGTTTCAAAATAAAAGACCTTTGAAATCTCATATATGAGCTATCATCCCTCTGTATTTAGAAAAGAATAAAACAAACACTGTCCAGTATCAAATACTCATTTCCCTTCAGGGTGATAACAGGACACCCCACCTAGTCACTCAGGGAGAATCAGGACTTTCTGATGTAGAGTTTCAAAATAAAAGACCTTTGAAATCTCTATTGCATGAGCTATCATCCCTGTTTTTAGATGAGAATAAAACAAAAATTGTCCCGTATCAAAGACTCATCTCACTCCAGGGTGATAGCAGGACACCCCACCTAGTCACTCAGGGAGAATCAGGACATTCTGAAGGACAGTTTCAAAATAAAAGACCTTTGAAATCTCTATTGCATGAGCTATCATCCCTGTTTTTAGATGAGAATAAAACAAAAACTGTCCCGTATCAAAGACTCATCTCACTCCAGGGTGATAGCAGGACACCCCACCTAGTCACTCGGAAAAAATCAGGACATTCTGATGTAGAGTTTCAAAATAAAATACCTTTGAAATCTCTATTGTATGAGCTATCATCCCTATTTTTAGATGAGAATAAAACAAAGACTGTCCAGTATCAAAGACTCATCTCACTCCAGGGTGATAGCAGGACACCCCATCTAGTCACTCAGAAAAAATCAGGACATTCTGATGTAGAGTTTCAAAATAAAATACCTTTGAAATCTCTATTGTATGAGCCATCATCCCTGTTTTTAGATGAGAATAAAACAAAAACTGTCCAGTATCAAAGACTTATCTCACTCCAGGGTGATAGCAGGACACCCCATCTAGTCACTCAGAAAAAATCAGGACATTCTGATTTAGACTTTCAAAATAAAATACCTTTGAAATCTCATATATGAGCTATCATCCCTGTATTTAGATGAGAATAAAACAATAACTGTCCAGTATCAAAAACTCATCTCACTCCAGGGTGATAGCATGACACCCCACCTAGTCACTCAGGGAGAATCAGGACATTCTGATTTAGAGTTTCAAAATAAAAGACCTTTGAAATCTCATATATGAGCTATCATCCCTCTGTATTTAGATAAGAATAAAACAAACACTGTCCAGTATCAAATACTCATTTCCCTTCAGGGTGATAACAGGACACCCCACCTAGTCACTCAGGGAGAATCAGGACTTTCTGATGTAGAGTTTCAAAATAAAAGACCTTTGAAATCTCTATTGCATGAGCTATCATCCCTGTTTTTAGATGAGAATAAAACAAAAACTGTCCAGTATCAAAGACGCATCTCACTCCAGGGTGATAGCAGGACACCCCATCTAGTCACTCAGAAAAAATCAGGAACTTCTGATGTAGAGTTTCAAAATAAAATACCTTTGAAATCTCTATTGTATGAGCTATCATCCCTGTTTTTAGATGAGAATAAAACAAAAACTGTCCAGTATCAAAGACGCATCTCACTCCAGGGTGATAGCAGGACACCCCACCTAGTCACTCAGGAAGAATCAGGACATTCTGATGTAGAGTTTCAAAATAAAAGACCTTTGAAATCTCATATATGAGCTATAATCCCTCTCTGTTTAGATGAGAATAAAACAAAAACTCTCAAGTATCAAAGACTGATCTCACTCCAGGGTGATAGCAGGACACGCCACCTAGTCACTCAGAAAAAATCAGGACATTCTGATGTACAGTTTCAAAATAAAATACCTTTGAAATCTCTATTGTATGAGCTATCATCCCTATATTTAGATGAGAATAAAACAAAGACTGTCCAGTATCAAAGACTCATCTCACTCCAGGGTGATAGCAGGACACCCCACCTAGTCACTCAGAAAAAATCAGGACATTCTGATGTAGAGTTTCAAAATAAAATACCTTTGAAGTCTCATATATGAGCTATCATCCCTGTTTTTAGATGAGAATAAAACAATGACTGTCCAATATGAAAGACTCATCAAACTCCAGGGTGATAGCAGGACACCCCATCTAGTCACTCAGAAAAAATCAGGACATTCTGATGTAGAGTTTCAAAATAAAAGACCTTTGAAATCTCATATATGCGCTATCATCCCTCTCTGTTTAGATGAGAATAAAACAAAAACTCTCAAGTATCAAAGACTGATCTCACTCCAGGGCGATAGCAGGACACGCCACCTAGTCACTCAGAAAAAATCAGGACATTCTGATGTACAGTTTCAAAATAAAAGACCTTTGAAATCTCATATATGAGCTATCATCCCTGTATTTAGATGAGAATAAAACAAAGACTGTCCAGTATCAAAGACTCATCTCACTCCAGGGTGATAGCAGGACACCCCACCTAGTCACTCAGGGAGAATCAGGACATTCTGAAGGACAGTTTCAAAATAAAAGACCTTTGAAATCTCTATTGCATGAGCTATCATCCCTGTTTTTAGATGAGAATAAAACAAAAACTGTCTCGTATCAAAGACTCATCTCACTCCAGGGTGATAGCAGGACACCCCATCTAGTCACTCAGAAAAAATCAGGACATTCTAATGTAGAGTTTCAAAATAAAAGACCTTTGAAATCTCATATATGAGCTAACATCCCTCTCTGTTTAGATGAGAATAAAACAAAAACTCTCAAGTATCAAAGACTGATCTCACTCCAGGGCGATAGCAGGACACGCCACCTAGTCACTCAGAAAAAATCAGGACATTCTGATATACAGTTTCAAAATAAAAGACCTTTGAAATCTCATATATGAGCTATCATCCCTCTCTGTTTAGATGAGAATAAAACAAAAACTGTCCAGTATCAAAGACTTATCTCACTCCAGGGTGATAGCAGGACACCCCACCTAGTCACTCAGAAAAAATCAGGACATTCTGATTTAGACTTTCAAAATAAAATACCTTTGAAATCTCATATATGAGCTATCATCCCTGTTTTTAGATGAGAATAAAACAATAACTGTCCAGTATCAAAAACTCATCTCACTCCAGGGTGATAGCATGACACCCCACCTAGTCACTCAGAGAGAATCAGGACATTCTGATGTAGAGTTTCAAAATAAAAGACCTTTGAAATCTCATATATGAGCTATCATCCCTCTGTATTTAGATAAGAATAAAACAAACACTGTCCAGTATCAAATACTCATTTCCCTTCAGGGTGATAACAGGACACCCCATCTAGTCACTCAGAAAAAATCAGGACATTCTGGTGTACAGTTTCAAAATAAAATACCTTTGAAGTCTCATATATGAGCTATCATCCCTATTTTTAGATGAGAATAAAACAAAGACTGTCCAGTATCAAAGACTCATCTCACTCCAGGGTGATAGCAGGACACCCCACCTAGTCACTCAGGGAGAATCAGGACATTCTGAAGGACAGTTTCAAAATAAAAGACCTTTGAAATCTCATATATGAGCTATCATCCCTCTCTGTTTAGATGAGAATAAAACAAAAACTGTCCAGTATCAAAGACTCATCTCACTCCAGGGTGATAGCAGGACACCCCACCTAGTCACTCAGGGAGAATCAGGACATTCTGAAGGACAGTTTCAAAATAAAAGACCTTTGAAATCTCTATTGCATGAGCTATCATCCCTGTTTTTAGATGAGAATAAAACAAAAACTGTCCCGTATCAAAGACTCATCTCACTCCAGGGTGATAGCAGGACACCCCACCTAGTCACTCGGAAAAAATCAGGACATTCTGATGTAGAGTTTCAAAATAAAATACCTTTGAAATCTCTATTGTATGAGCTATCATCCCTATTTTTAGATGAGAATAAAACAAAGACTGTCCAGTATCAAAGACTCATCTCACTCCAGGGTGATAGCAGGACACCCCACCTAGTCACTCAGAAAAAATCAGGACATTCTGATGTACAGTTTCAAAATAAAAGACCTTTGAAATCTCATATATGAGCTATCATCCCTCTCTGTTTAGATGAGAATAAAACAAAAACTGTCCAGTATCAAAGACTCATCTCACTCCAGGGTGATAGCAGGACACCCCACCTAGTCACTCAGGGAGAATCAGGACATTCTGAAGGACAGTTTCAAAATAAAAGACCTTTGAAATCTCTATTGCATGAGCTATCATCCCTGTTTTTAGATGAGAATAAAACAAAAACTGTCCCGTATCAAAGACTCATCTCACTCCAGGGTGATAGCAGGACACCCCACCTAGTCACTCGGAAAAAATCAGGACATTCTGATGTAGAGTTTCAAAATAAAATACCTTTGAAATCTCTATTGTATGAGCTATCATCCCTGTTTTTAGATGAGAATAAAACAAAAACTGTCCAGTATCAAAGACGCATCTCACTCCAGGGTGATGGCAGGACACCCCATCTAGTCACTCAGAAAAAATCAGGAACTTCTGATGTAGAGTTTCAAAATAAAATACCTTTGAAATCTCTATTGTATGAGCTATCATCCCTGTTTTTAGATGAGAATAAAACAATGACTGTCCAATATGAAAGACTCATCAAACTCCAGGGTGATAGCAGGACACCCCATCTAGTCACTCAGAAAAAATCAGGACATTCTGATGTAGAGTTTCAAAATAAAAGACCTTTGAAATCTCATATATGAGCTATCATCCCTCTCTGTTTAGATGAGAATAAAACAATAACTGTCCAGTATCAAAAACTCATCTCACTCCAGGGTGATAGCATGACACCCCACCTAGTCACTCAGGGAGAATCAGGACATTCTGATTTAGAGTTTCAAAATAAAAGACCTTTGAAATCTCATATATGAGCTATCATCCCTCTGTATTTAGAAAAGAATAAAACAAACACTGTCCAGTATCAAATACTCATTTCCCTTCAGGGTGATAACAGGACACCCCACCTAGTCACTCAGGGAGAATCAGGACTTTCTGATGTAGAGTTTCAAAATAAAAGACCTTTGAAATCTCTATTGCATGAGCTATCATCCCTGTTTTTAGATGAGAATAAAACAAAAATTGTCCCGTATCAAAGACTCATCTCACTCCAGGGTGATAGCAGGACACCCCATCTAGTCACTCAGAAAAAATCAGGATATTCTGATGTAGAGTTTCAAAATAAAATACCTTTGAAATCTCTATTGTATGAGCTATCATCCCTGTTTTTAGATGAGAATAAAACAAAAACAGTCCAGTATCAAAGACGCATCTCACTCCAGGGTGATAGCAGGACACCCCATCTAGTCACTCAGAAAAAATCAGGAACTTCTGATGTAGAGTTTCAAAATAAAATACCTTTGAAATCTCTATTGTATGAGCTATCATCCCTGTTTTTAGATGAGAATAAAACAAAAACTGTCCAGTATCAAAGACTGATCTCACTCCAGGGTGATAGCAGGACACGCCACCTAGTCACTCAGAAAAAATCAGGACATTCTGATGTACAGTTTCAAAATAAAAGACCTTTGAAATCTCATATATGAGCTATCATCCCTCTCTGTTTAGATGAGAATAAAACAAAAACTGTCCAGTATCAAAGACTCATCTTACTCCAGGGTGATAGCAGGACACCCCACCTAGTCACTCAGAAAAAATCAGGACATTCTGGTGTACAGTTTCAAAATAAAATACCTTTGAAGTCTCATATATGAGCTATCATCCCTGTTTTTAGATGAGAATAAAACAAAAACTGTCCAGTATCAAAGACTCATCACACTCCAGGGTGATAGCAGGACACCCCATCTAGTCACTCAGAAAAAATCAGGACATTCTGGTGTACAGTTTCAAAATAAAATACCTTTGAAGTCTCATATATGAGCTATCATCCCTGTTTTTAGATGAGAATAAAACAATAACTGTCCAATATCAAAGACTCATCAAACTCCAGGGTGATAGCAGGACACCCCACCTAGTCACTCAGAAAAAATCAGGACATTCTGATGTAGATTTTCAAAATAAAATACCTTTGAAATCTCATATATGAGCTATCATCCCTCTCTGTTTAGATGAGAATAAAACAAAAACTGTCCAGTATCAAAGACTCATCTCACTCCAGGGTGATAGCAGGACACCCCACCTAGTCACTCAGGGAGAATCAGGACATTCTGAAGTACAGTTTCAAAATAAAAGACCTTTGAAATCTCTATTGCATGAGCTATCATCCCTGTTTTTAGATGAGAATAAAACAAAAACTGTCCAGTATCAAAGACTCATCTCACTCCAGGGTGATAGCAGGACACCCCACCTAGTCACTCAGAAAAAATCAGGACATTCTGGTGTACAGTTTCAAAATAAAATACCTTTGAAGTCTCATATATGAGCTATCATCCCTGTTTTTAGATGAGAATAAAACAATAACTGTCCAATATCAAAGACTCAACAAACTCCAGGGTGATAGCAGGACACCCCACCTAGTCACTCAGGGAGAATCAGGACATTCTGAAGTACAGTTTCAAAATAAAAGACCTTTGAAATCTCTATTGCATGAGCTATCATCCCTGTTTTTAGATGAGAATAAAACAAAAGCTGTCCCGTATCAAAGACTCATCTCACTCCAGGGTGATAGCAGGACACCCCATCTAGTCACTCAGAAAAAATCAGGACATTCTGATGTAGAGTTTCAAAATAAAATACCTTTGAAATCTCTATTGTATGAGCTATCATCCCTGTTTTTAGATGAGAATAAAACAAAAACTGTCCAGTATCAAAGACGCATCTCACTCCAGGGTGATAGCAGGACACCCCATCTAGTCACTCAGAAAAAATCAGGACATTCTGATGTAGAGTTTCAAAATAAAATACCTTTGAAATCTCTATTGTATGAGCTATCATCCCTGTTTTTAGATGAGAATAAAACAAAAACTGTCCAATATCAAAGACTCATCAAACTCCAGGGTGATAGCAGGACACCCCACCTAGTCACTCAGAAAAAATCAGGACATTCTGGTGTACAGTTTCAAAATAAAATACCTTTGAAGTCTCATATATGAGCTATCATCCCTGTTTTTAGATGAGAATAAAACAAAAACTGTCCAGTATCAAAGACGCATCTCACTCCAGGGTGATAGTAGGACACCCCATCTAGTCACTCAGAAAAAATCAGGACATTCTGATGTAGAGTTTCAAAATAAAATACCTTTGAAATCTCTATTGTATGAGCTATCATCCCTATTTTTAGATGAGAATAAAACAAAGACTGTCCAGTATCAAAGACTCATCACACTCCAGGGTGATAGCAGGACACCCCATCTAGTCACTCAGAAAAAATCAGGACATTCTGGTGTACAGTTTCAAAATAAAATACCTTTGAAGTCTCATATATGAGCTATCATCCCTGTTTTTAGATGAGAATAAAACAATAACTGTCCAATATCAAAGACTCATCAAACTCCAGGGTGATAGCAGGACACCCCACCTAGTCACTCAGAAAAAATCAGGACATTCTGATGTAGATTTTCAAAATAAAATACCTTTGAAATCTCATATATGAGCTATCATCCCTGTTTTTAGATGAGAATAAAACAAAAACTGTCCCGTATCAAAGACTCATCTCACTCCAGGGTGATATCAGGACACCCCATCTAATCACTCAGAAAAAATCAGGACATTCTGGTGTACAGTTTCAAAATAAAATACCTTTGAAGTCTCATATATGAGCTATCATCCCTGTTTTTAGATGAGAATAAAACAATAACTGTCCAATATCAAAGACTCATAAAACTCCAGGGTGATAGCAGGACACCCCACCTAGTCACTCAGAAAAAATCAGGACATTCTGATGTACAGTTTCAAAATAAAAGACCTTTGAAATCTCATATATGAGCTATCATCCCTCTCTGTTTAGATGAGAATAAAACAAAAACTGTCCAGTATCAAAGACTCATCTCACTCCAGGGTGATAGCAGGACACCCCACCTAGTCACTCAGAAAAAATCAGGACATTCTGATGTACAGTTTCAAAATAAAAGACCTTTGAAATCTCATATATGAGTTATCATCCCTCTCTGTTTAGATGAGAATAAAACAAAAACTGTCCAGTATCAAAGACTCATCTCACTCCAGGGTGATAGCAGGACACCCCACCAAGTCACTCAGGGAGAATCAGGACATTCTGAAGTACAGTTTCAAAATAAAAGACCTTTGAAATCTCTATTGCATGAGCTATCATCCCTGTTTTTAGATGAGAATAAAACAAAAACTGTCCAGTATCAAAGACGCATCTCACTCCAGGGTGATAGTAGGACACCCCACCTAGTCACTCAGAAAAAATCAGGACATTCTGATGTAGATTTTCAAAATAAAATACCTTTGAAATCTCATATATGAGCTATCATCCCTGTTTTTAGATGAGAATAAAACAAAAACTGTCCCGTATCAAAGACTCATCTCACTCCAGGGTGATATCAGGACACCCCATCTAGTCACTCAGAAAAAATCAGGACATTCTGGTGTACAGTTTCAAAATAAAATACCTTTGAAGTCTCATATATGAGCTATCATCCCTGTTTTTAGATGAGAATAAAACAATAACTGTCCAATATCAAAGACTCATCAAACTCCAGGGTGATAGCAGGACACCCCACCTAGTCACTCAGAAAAAATCAGGACATTCTGAAGTACAGTTTCAAAATAAAAGACCTTTGAAATCTCATATATGAGCTATCATCCCTCTCTGTTTAGATGAGAATAAAACAAAAACTGTCCAGTATCAAAGACTCATCTCACTCCAGGGTGATAGCAGGACACCCCACCTAGTCACTCAGGGAGAATCAGGACATTCTGAAGTACAGTTTCAAAATAAAAGACCTTTGAAATCTCTATTGCATGAGCTATCATCCCTGTTTTTAGATGAGAATAAAACAAAAACTGTCCAGTATCAAAGACTCATCTCACTCCAGGGTGATAGCAGGACACCCCACCTAGTCACTCAGAAAAAATCAGGACATTCTGGTGTACAGTTTCAAAATAAAATACCTTTGAAGTCTCATATATGAGCTATCATCCCTGTTTTTAGATGAGAATAAAACAATAACTGTCCAATATCAAAGACTCAACAAACTCCAGGGTGATAGCAGGACACCCCACCTAGTCACTCAGGGAGAATCAGGACATTCTGAAGTACAGTTTCAAAATAAAAGACCTTTGAAATCTCTATTGCATGAGCTATCATCCCTGTTTTTAGATGAGAATAAAACAAAAGCTGTCCCGTATCAAAGACTCATCTCACTCCAGGGTGATAGCAGGACACCCCATCTAGTCACTCAGAAAAAATCAGGACATTCTGATGTAGAGTTTCAAAATAAAATACCTTTGAAATCTCTATTGTATGAGCTATCATCCCTGTTTTTAGATGAGAATAAAACAAAAACTGTCCAGTATCAAAGACGCATCTCACTCCAGGGTGATAGCAGGACACCCCATCTAGTCACTCAGAAAAAATCAGGACATTCTGATGTAGAGTTTCAAAATAAAATACCTTTGAAATCTCTATTGTATGAGCTATCATCCCTGTTTTTAGATGAGAATAAAACAAAAACTGTCCAATATCAAAGACTCATCAAACTCCAGGGTGATAGCAGGACACCCCACCTAGTCACTCAGAAAAAATCAGGACATTCTGATGTAGATTTTCAAAATAAAATACCTTTGAAATCTCATATATGAGCTATCATCCCTGTTTTTAGATGAGAATAAAACAAAAACTGTCCCGTATCAAAGACTCATCTCACTCCAGTGTGATAGCAGGACACCCCATCTAGTCACTCAGAAAAAATCAGGACATTCTGATGTAGAGTTTCAAAATAAAATACCTTTGAAATCTCTATTGTATGAGCTATCATCCCTGTTTTTAGATGAGAATAAAACAAAAACTGTCCAGTATCAAAGACTCATCTCACTCCAGGGTGATAGCAGGACACCCCACCTAGTCACTCAGAAAAAATCAGGACATTCTGGTGTACAGTTTCAAAATAAAATACCTTTGAAGTCTCATATATGAGCTATCATCCCTGTTTTTAGATGAGAATAAAACAATAACTGTCCAATATCAAAGACTCAACAAACTCCAGGGTGATAGCAGGACACCCCACCTAGTCACTCAGGGAGAATCAGGACATTCTGAAGTACAGTTTCAAAATAAAAGACCTTTGAAATCTCTATTGTATGAGCTATCATCCCTGTTTTTAGATGAGAATAAAACAAAAACTGTCCAATATCAAAGACTCATCAAACTCCAGGGTGATAGCAGGACACCCCACCTAGTCACTCAGAAAAAATCAGGACATTCTGATGTAGAGTTTCAAAATAAAATACCTTTGAAATCTCTATTGTATGAGCTATCATCCCTGTTTTTAGATGAGAATAAAACAAAAACTGTCCAGTATCAAAGACGCATCTCACTCCAGGGTGATAGCAGGACACCCCACCTAGTCACTCAGAAAAAATCAGGACATTCTGATGTACAGTTTCAAAATAAAAGACCTTTGAAATCTCATATATGAGCTATCATCCCTCTCTGTTTAGATGAGAATAAAACAAAAACTGTCCAGTATCAAAGACTCATCTCACTCCAGGGTGATAGCAGGACACCCCATCTAGTCACTCAGGGAGAATCAGGACATTCTGGTGTACAGTTTCAAAATAAAAGACCTTTGAAATCTCGATTGCATGAGCTATCATCCCTGTTTTTAGATGAGAATAAAACAAAAACTGTCCGGTATCAAAGACTCATCTCACTCCAGGGTGATTGCAGGACACCCCACCTAGTCACTCAGAAAAAATCAGGACATTCTGATTTAGAGTTTCAAAATAAAATACCTTTGAAATCTCTATTGTATGAGCTATCATCCCTATTTTTAGATGAGAATAAAACAAAGACTGTCCAGTATCAAAGACTCATCTTACTCCAGGGTGATAGCAGGACACCCCATCTAGTCACTCAGAAAAAATCAGGACATTCTGGTGTACAGTTTCAAAATAAAATACCTTTGAAGTCTCATATATGAGCTATCATCCCTGTTTTTAGATGAGAATAAAACAATAACTGTCCAATATCAAAGACTCATCTCACTCCAGGGTGATAGCAGGACACCCCACCTAGTCACTCAGAAAAAATCAGGACATTCTGATTTAGAGTTTCAAAATAAAATACCTTTGAAATCTCATATATGAGCTATCATCCCTCTGTATTTAGATAAGAATAAAACAAACACTGTCCAGTATCAAATACTCATTTCCCTTCAGGGTGATAGCAGGACACCCCACCTAGTCACTCAGGGAGAATCAGGACATTCTGAAGAACAGTTTCAAAATAAAATACCTTTGAAATCTCTATTGTATGAGCTATCATCCCTGTTTTTAGATGAGAATAAAACAAAAACTGTCCAGTATCAAAGACTCATCTCACTCCAGGGTGATAGCAGGACACCCCACCTAGTCACTCAGAAAAAATCAGAACATTCTGATGTAGAGTTTCAAAATAAAATACCTTTGAAGTCTCATATATGAGCTATCATCCCTGTTTTTAGATGAGAATAAAACAATAACTGTCCAATATGAAAGACTCATCAAACTCCAGGGTGATAGCAGGACACCCCACCTAGTCACTCAGAAAAAATCAGGACATTCTGATGTAGAGTTTCAAAATAAAAGACCTTTGAAATCTCATATATGAGCTATCATCCCTCTCTGTTTAGATGAGAATAAAACAAAAACTGTCCAGTATCAAAGACTCATCTCACTCCAGGGTGATAGCAGGACACCCCACCTAGTCACTCAGGGAGAATCAGGACATTCTGAAGGACAGTTTCAAAATAAAAGACCTTTGAAATCTCTATTGCATGAGCTATCATCCCTGTTTTTAGATGAGAATAAAACAAAGACTGTCCAGTATCAAAGACGCATCTCACTCCAGGGTGATAGCAGGACACCCCACCTAGTCACTCAGAAAAAATCAGGACATTCTGTTGTAGAGTTTCAAAATAAAAGACCTTTGAAATCTCATATATGAGCTACCATCCCTCTGTATTTAGATAAGAATAAAACAAACACTGTCTAGTATCAAATACTAATTTCCCTTCAGGGTGATAACAGGACACCCCACCTAGTCACTCAGGGAGAATCAGGACTTTCTGATGTAGAGTTTCAAAATAAAAGACCTTTGAAATCTCATATATGAGCTATCATCCCTCTCTGTTTAGATGAGAATAAAACAAAAAATGTCCAGTATCAAAGATTCATCTCACTCCAGGGTGATAGCAGGACACCCCACCTAGTCACTCGGAAAAAATCAGGACATTCTGATGTAGAGTTTCAAAATAAAATACCTTTGAAATCTCTATTGTATGAGCTATCATCCCTATTTTTAGATGAGAATAAAACAAAGACTGTCCAGTATCAAAGACGCATCTCACTCCAGGGTGATAGCAGGACACCCCACCTAGTCACTCAGAAAAAATCAGGACATTCTGATTTAGAGTTTCAAAATAAAATACCTTTGAAATCTCATATATGAGCTATCATCCCTCTGTATTTAGATAAGAATAAAACAAACACTGTCCAGTATCAAATACTCATTTCCCTTCAGGGTGATAGCAGGACACCCCACCTAGTCACTCAGGGAGAATCAGGACATTCTGAAGAACAGTTTCAAAATAAAATACCTTTGAAATCTCTATTGTATGAGCTATCATCCCTGTTTTTAGATGAGAATAAAACAAAAACTGTCCAGTATCAAAGACTCATCTCACTCCAGGGTGATAGCAGGACACCCCACCTAGTCACTCAGAAAAAATCAGGACATTCTGATGTAGAGTTTCAAAATAAAATACCTTTGAAGTCTCATATATGAGCTATCATCCCTGTTTTTAGATGAGAATAAAACAATAACTGTCCAATATGAAAGACTCATCAAACTCCAGGGTGATAGCAGGACACCCCACCTAGTCACTCAGAAAAAATCAGGACATTCTGATGTAGAGTTTCAAAATAAAAGACCTTTGAAATCTCATATATGAGCTATCATCCCTCTCTGTTTAGATGAGAATAAAACAAAAACTGTCCAGTATCAAAGACTAATCTCACTCCAGGACACCCCACCTAGTCACTCAGGGAGAATCAGGACATTCTGAAGGACAGTTTCAAAATAAAAGACCTTTGAAATCTCTATTGCATGAGCTATCATCCCTGTTTTTAGATGAGAATAAAACAAAAACTGTCCCGTATCAAAGACGCATCTCACTCCAGGGTGATAGCAGGACACCCCACCTAGTCACTCAGAAAAAATCAGGACATTCTGTTGTAGAGTTTCAAAATAAAAGACCTTTGAAATCTCATATATGAGCTACCATCCCTCTGTATTTAGATAAGAATAAAACAAACACTGTCCAGTATCAAATACTAATTTCCCTTCAGGGTGATAACAGGACACCCCACCTAGTCACTCAGGGAGAATCAGGACTTTCTGATGTAGAGTTTCAAAATAAAAGACCTTTGAAATCTCTATTGCATGAGCTATCATCCCTGTTTTTAGATGAGAATAAAACAAAAACTGTCCAGTATCAAAGACTCATCTCACTCCAGGGTAATAGCAGGACACGCCACCTAGTCACTCAGAAAAAATCAGGACATTCTGATGTACAGTTTCAAAATAAAAGACCTTTGAAATCTCATATATGAGCTATCATCCCTGTATTTAGATGAGAATAAAACAATAACTGTCCAGTATCAAAAACTCATCTCACTCCAGGGTGATAGCAGGACACCCCACCTAGTCACTCAGGAAGAATCAGGATATTCTGATGTAGAGTTTCAAAATAAAATACCTTTGAAATCTCTATTGTATGAGCTATCATCCCTGTTTTTAGATGAGAATAAAACAAAAACTGTCCAGTATCAAAGACGCATCTCACTCCAGGGTGATAGCAGGACACCCCACCTAGTAACTCAGGAAGAATCAGGACATTCTGATGTAGAGTTTCAAAATAAAAGACCTTTGAAATCTCATATATGAGCTATAATCCCTCTCTGTTTAGATGAGAATAAAACAAAAACTCTCAAGTATCAAAGACTGATCTCACTCCAGGGTGATAGCAGGACACCCCACCTAGTCAATCAGGGAGAATCAGGACATTCTGAATTACAGTTTCAAAATAAAAGACCTTTGAAATCTCTATTGCATGAGCTATCATCCCTGTTTTTAGATGAGAATAAAACAAAGACTGTCCAGTATCAAAGACGCATCTCACTCCAGGGTGATAGCAGGACACCCCACCTAGTTACTCAGAAAAAATCAGGACATTCTGTTGTAGAGTTTCAAAATAAAAGACCTTTGAAATCTCATATATGAGCTACCATCCCTCTGTATTTAGATAAGAATAAAACAAAGACTGTCCAGTATCAAAGACTCATCTCACTCCAGGGTGATAGCAGGACACCCCATCTAGTCACTCAGAAAAAATCAGGACATTCTGGTGTACAGTTTCAAAATAAAATACCTTTGAAGTCTCATATATGAGCTATCATCCCTGTTTTTAGATGAGAATAAAACAATAACTGTCCAATATCAAAGACTCATCAAACTCCAGGGTGATAGCAGGACACCCCACCTAGTCACTCAGAAAAAATCAGGACATTCTGGTGTACAGTTTCAAAATAAAAGACCTTTGAAATCTCATATATGAGCTATCATCCCTCTGTATTTAGATAAGAATAAAACAAACACTGTCCAGTATCAAAGACTCATCTTACTCCAGGGTGATAGCAGGACACCCCACCTAGTCACTCAGAAAAAATCAGGACATTCTGATGTAGAGTTTCAAAATAAAATACCTTTGAAATCTCTATTGTATGAGCTATCATCCCTATATTTAGATGAGAATAAAACAAAGACTGTCCAGTATCAAAGACTCATCTCACTCCAGGGTGATAGCATGACACCCCACCTAGTCACTCAGGGAGAATCAGGACATTCTGATGTAGAGTTTCAAAATAAAATACCTTTGACATCTCTATTGTATGAGCTATCATCCCTGTTTTTAGATGAGAATAAAACAAAAACTGTCCAGTATCAAAGACGCATCTCAATCCAGGGTGATAGCAGGACACCCCATCTAGTCACTCAGAAAAAATCAGGACATTCTGATGTAGAGTTTCAAAATAAAATACCTTCGAAATCTCTATTGTATGAGCTATCATCCCTGTTTTTAGATGAGAATAACACAAAAACTGTCCAGTATCAAAGACTCATCTCACTCCAGGGTGATAGCAGGACACCCCACCTAGTCACTCAGGGAGAATCAGGACATTCTGAAGGACAGTTTCAAAATAAAAGACCTTTGAAATCTCATATATGAGCTATCATCCCTCTCTGTTTAGATGAGAATAAAACAAAAACTGTCAAGTATCAAAGACTCATCTCACTCCAGGGTGATAGCAGGACACCCCACCTAGTCACTCAGGGAGAATCAGGACATTCTGAAGGACAGTTTCACAATAAAATACCTTTGAAATCTCTATTGCATGAGCTATCATCCCTGTTTTTAGATGAGAATAAAACAAAAACTGTCCCGTATCAAAGACTCATCTCACTCCAGGGTGATAGCAGGACACCCCATCTAGTCACTCAGAAAAAATCAGGACATTCTGATGTAGAGTTTCAAAATAAAATACCTTTGAAATCTCATATATGAGCTATCATCCCTCTCTGTTTAGATGAGAATAAAACAAAAACTGTCCCGTATCAAAGACTCATCTCACTCCAGGGTGATAGCAGGACACCCCACCTAGTCACTCGGAAAAAATTAGGACATTCTGATGTAGAGTTTCAAAATAAAATACCTTTGAAATCTCTATTGTATGAGCTATCATCCCTATTTTTAGATGAGAATAAAACAAAGACTGTCCAGTATCAAAGACTCATCTCACTCCAGGGTGATAGCAGGACACCCCACCTAGTCACTCAGAAAAAATCAGGACATTCTGATGTACAGTTTCAAAATAAAAGACCTTTGAAATCTCATATATGAGCTATCATCCCTCTCTGTTTAGATGAGAATAAAACAAAAACTGTCCAGTATCAAAGACTCATCTCACTCCAGGGTGATAGCAGGACACCCCACCTAGTCACTCGGAAAAAATCAGGACATTCTGATGTACAGTTTCAAAATAAAAGACCTTTGAAATCTCATATATGAGCTATCATCCCTCTCTGTTTAGATGAGAATAAAACAAAAACTGTCCAGTATCAAAGACTCATCTCACTCCAGGGTGATAGCAGGACACCCCACCTAGTCACTCAGAAAATAACAGGACATTCTGATGTAGAGTTTCAAAATAAAATACCTTTGAAATCTCTATTGTATGAGCTATCATCCCTCTCTGTTTAGATGAGAATAAAACAATATCTGTCCAATATCAAAGACTCATCAAACTCCAGGGTGATAGCAGGACACCCCACCTAGTCACTCAGAAAAAATCAGGACATTCTGATGTACAGTTTCAAAATAAAAGACCTTTGAAATCTCATATATGAGCTATCATCCCTCTCTGTTTAGATGAGAATAAAACAAAAACTGTCCAGTATCAAAGACTCATCTCACTCCAGGGTGATAGCAGGACACCCCACCTAGTCACTCAGGGAGAATCAGGACATTCTGAAGTACAGTTTCAAAATAAAAGACCTTTGAAATCTCTATTGCATGAGCTATCATCCCTGTTTTTAGATGAGAATAAAACAAAAACTGTCCCGTATCAAAGACTCATCTCACTCCAGGGTGATAGCAGGACACCCCATCTAGTCACTCAGAAAAAATCAGGACATTCTGATGTAGAGTTTCAAAATAAAATACCTTTGAAATCTCTATTGTATGAGCTATCATCCCTGTTTTTAGATGAGAATAAAACAAAAACTGTCCAGTATCAAAGACGCATCTCACTCCAGGGTGATAGCAGGACACCCCATCTAGTCACTCAGAAAAAATCAGGACATTCTGATGTAGAGTTTCAAAATAAAATACCTTTGAAATCTCTATTGTATGAGCTATCAACCCTGTTTTTAGATGAGAATAAAACAAAAACTGTCCAATATCAAAGACTCATCTCACTCCAGGGTGATAGCAGGACACCCCACCTAGTCACTCAGAAAAAATCAGGACATTCTGATGTAGAGTTTCAAAATAAAAGACCTTTGAAGTCTCATATATGAGCTATCATCCCTCTCTGTTTAGATGAGAATAAAACAAAAACTGTCCAGTATCAAAGACGCATCTCACTCCAGGGTGATAGCAGGACACCCCATCTAGTCACTCAGAAAAAATCAGGACATTCTGATGTAGAGTTTCAAAATAAAATACCTTTGAAATCTCTATTGTATGCGCTATCATCCCTGTTTTTAGATGAGAATAAAACAAAAACTGTCCAGTATCAAAGACTCATCTCACTCCAGGGTGATAGCAGGACACCCCACCTAGTCACTCAGAAAAAATCAGGACATTCTGATGTACAGTTTCAAAATAAAAGACCTTTGAAATCTCATATATGAGCTATCATCCCTCTCTGTTTAGATGAGAATAAAACAAAAACTGTCCAGTATCAAAGACTCTTCTCACTCCAGGGTGATAGCAGGACACCCCACCTAGTCACTCAGGGAGAATCAGGACATTCTGAAGGACAGTTTCAAAATAAAATACCTTTGAAATCTCTATTGTATGAGCTATCATCCCTGTTTTTAGATGAGAATAAAACAAAAACTGTCCAGTATCAAAGACTCATCTCACTCCAGGGTGATAGCAGGACACCCCACCTAGTCACTCAGAAAAAATCAGGACATTCTGATGTACAGTTTCAAAATAAAAGACCTTTGAAATCTCATATATGAGTTATCATCCCTCTCTGTTTAGATGAGAATAAAACAAAAACTGTCCAGTATCAAAGACTCATCTCACTCCAGGGTGATAGCAGGACACCCCACCTAGTCACTCAGAAAATAACAGGACATTCTGATGTAGAGTTTCAAAATAAAATACCTTTGAAATCTCTATTGTATGAGCTATCATCCCTATTTTTAGATGAGAATAAAACAAAGACTGTCCAGTATCAAAGACTCATCTCACTCCAGGGTGATCGCAGGACACCCCATCTAGTCACTCAGAAAAAATCAGGACATTCTGGTGTACAGTTTCAAAATAAAATACCTTTGAAGTCTCATATATGAGCTATCATCCCTGTTTTTAGATGAGAATAAAACAATAACTGTCAAATATCAAAGACTCATCTCACTCCAGGGTGATAGCAGGACACCCCACCTAGTCACTCAGAAAAAATCAGGACATTCTGATGTAGAGTTTCAAAATAAAATACCTTTGAAATCTCATATATGAGTTATCATCCCTCTCTGTTTAGATGAGAATAAAACAAAAACTGTCCAGTATCAAAGACTCATCTCACTCCAGGGTGATAGCAGGACACCCCACCTAGTCACTCAGGGAGAATCAGGACATTCTGAAGTACAGTTTCAAAATAAAAGACCTTTGAAATTTCTCTATTGCATGAGCTATCATCCCTGTTTTTAGATGAGAATAAAACAAAAACTGTCCCGTATCAAAGACTCATCTCACTCCAGGGTGATAGCAGGACACCCCATCTAGTCACTCAGAAAAAATCAGGACATTCTGATGTAGAGTTTCAAAATAAAATACCTTTGAAATCTCTATTGTATGAGCTATCATCCCTATTTTTAGATGAGAATAAAACAAAGACTGTCCAGTATCAAAGACTCATCTCACTCCAGGGTGATAGCAGGACACCCCACCTAGTCACTCAGAAAATAACAGGACATTCTGATGTAGAGTTTCAAAATAAAATACCTTTGAAATCTCTATTGTATGAGCTATCATCCCTGTTTTTAGATGAGAATAAAACAAATACTGTCCAGTATCAAAGACTCATCTCACTCCAGGGTGATAGCAGGACACCCCACCTAGTCACTCAGAAAATAACAGGACATTCTGATGTAGAGTTTCAAAATAAAATACCTTTGAAATCTCTATTGTATGAGCTATCATCCCTCTCTGTTTAGATGAGAATAAAACAATAACTGTCCAATATCAAAGACTCATCAAACTCCAGGGTGATAGCAGGACACCCCACCTAGTCACTCAGAAAAAATCAGGACATTCTGATGTACAGTTTCAAAATAAAAGACCTTTGAAATCTCATATATGAGCTATCATCCCTCTCTGTTTAGATGAGAATAAAACAAAAACTGTCCAGTATCAAAGACTCATCTCACTCCAGGGTGATAGCAGGACACCCCATCTAGTCACTCAGAAAAAATCAGGACATTCTGATGTAGAGTTTCAAAATAAAATACCTTTGAAATCTCTATTGTATGAGCTATCATCCCTATTTTTAGATGAGAATAAAACAAAGACTGTCCAGTATCAAAGACTCATCTCACTCCAGGGTGATAGCAGGACACCCCACCTAGTCACTCAGAAAATAACAGGACATTCTGATGTAGAGTTTCAAAATAAAATACCTTTGAAATCTCTATTGTATGAGCTATCATCCCTGTTTTTAGATGAGAATAAAACAAAAACTGTCCAGTATCAAAGACTCATCTCACTCCAGGGTGATAGCAGGACACCCCACCTAGTCACTCCGAAAAAATCAGGACATTCTGATGTAGAGTTTCAAAATAAAATACCTTTGAAATCTCATATATGAGCTATCATCCCTCTCTGTTTAGATGAGAATAAAACAAAAACTGTCCAGTATCAAAGACTCTTCTCACTCCAGGGTGATAGCAGGACACCCCACCTAGTCACTCAGGGAGAATCAGGACATTCTGAAGGACAGTTTCAAAATAAAAGACCTTTGAAATCTCTATTGCATGAGCTATCATCCCTGTTTTTAGATGAGAATAAAACAAAAACTGTCCCGTATCAAAGACTCATCTCACTCCAGGGTGATAGCAGGACACCCCACCTAGTCACTCGGAAAAAATCAGGACATTCTGATGTAGAGTTTCAAAATAAAATACCTTTGAAATCTCTATTGTATGAGCTATCATCCCTATTTTTAGATGAGAATAAAACAAAAACTGTCCAGTATCAAAGACTCATCTCACTCCAGGGTGATAGCAGGTACCCCACCTAGTCACTCAGAAAAAATCAGGACATTCTGATGAAGAGTTTCAAAATAAAATACCTTTGAAATCTCTATTGTATGAGCTATCATCCCTGTTTTTAGATGAGAATAAAACAAAAACTGTCCAGTATCAAAGACTCATCTCACTCCAGGGTGATAGCAGGACACCCCACCTAGTCACTCAGAAAAAATCAGGACATTCTGGTGTACAGTTTCAAAATAAAATACCTTTGAAGTCTCATATATGAGCTATCATCCCTGTTTTTAGATGAGAATAAAACAATAACTGTCCAATATCAAAGACTCAACAAACTCCAGGGTGATAGCAGGACACCCCACCTAGTCACTCAGAAAAAATCAGGACATTCTGATGTACAGTTTCAAAATAAAAGACCTTTGAAATCTCATATATGAGCTATCATCCCTCTCTGTTTAGATGAGAATAAAACAAAAAATGTCCAGTATTAAAGACTCATCTCACTCTAGGGTGATAGCAGGACACCCCACCTAGTCACTCAGGGAGAATCAGGACATTCTGAAGGACAGTTTCAAAATAAAAGACCTTTGAAATCTCATATATGAGCTATCATCCCTCTCTGTTTAGATGAGAATAAAACAAAAACTGTCCAGTATCAAAGACTCATCTCACTCCAGGGTGATAGCAGGACACCCGACCTAGTCACTCAGAAAAAATCAGGACATTCTGATGTACAGTTTCAAAATAAAAGACCTTTGAAATCTCATATATGAGCTATCATCCCTCTCTGTTTAGATGAGAATAAAACAAAAACTGTCCAGTATCAAAGACTCATCTCACTCCAGGGTGATAGCAGGACACCCCACCTAGTCACTCAGGGAGAATCAGGACATTCTGAAGGACAGTTTCAAAATAAAAGACCTTTGAAATCTCTATTGCATGAGCTATCATCCCTGTTTTTAGATGAGAATAAAACAAAAACTGTCCCGTATCAAAGACTCATCTCACTCCAGGGTGATAGCAGGACACCCCACCTAGTCACTCGGAAAAAATCAGGACATTCTGATGTAGAGTTTCAAAATAAAATACCTTTGAAATCTCTATTGTATGAGCTATCATCCCTGTTTTTAGATGAGAATAAAACAAAAACTGTCCAGTATCAAAGACTCATCTCACTCCAGGGTGATAGCAGGACACCCCATCTAGTCACTCAGAAAATAACAGGACATTCTGGTGTACAGTTTCAAAATAAAATACCTTTGAAGTCTCATATATGAGCTATCATCACTGTTTTTAGATGAGAATAAAACAAAAACTGTCCAATATCAAAGACTCATCAAACTCCAGGGTGATAGCAGGACACCCCACCTAGTCACTCAGAAAAAATCAGGACATTCTGATGTACAGTTTCAAAATAAAAGACCTTTGAAATCTCATATATGAGCTATCATCCCTCTCTGTTTAGATGAGAATAAAACAAAAACTGTCCAGTATCAAAGACTCATCTCACTCCAGGGTGATAGCAGGACACCCCATCTAGTCACTCAGAAAATAACAGGACATTCTGGTGTACAGTTTCAAAATAAAATACCTTTGAAGTCTCATATATGAGCTTTCATCCCTGTTTTTAGATGAGAATAAAACAAAAACTGTCCAATATCAAAGACTCATCAAACTCCAGGGTGATAGCAGGACACCCCACCTAGTCACTCAGGGAGAATCAGGACATTCTAAAGGACAGTTTCAAAATAAAAGACCTTTGAAATCTCTATTGTATGAGCTATCATCCCTATTTTTAGATGAGAATAAAACAAAGACTGTCCAGTATCAAAGACTCATCACACTCCAGGGTGATAGCAGGACACCCCACCTAGTCACTCAGAAAAAATCAGGACATTCTGATGTACAGTTTCAAAATAAAAGACCTTTGAAATCTCATATATGAGCTATCATCCCTCTCTGTTTAGATGAGAATAAAACAAAAACTGTCCAGTATCAAAGACTCATCTCACTCCAGGGTGATAGCAGGACACCCCACCTAGTCACTCCGAAAAAATCAGGACATTCTGATGTAGAGTTTCAAAATAAAATACCTTTGAAATCTCTATTGTATGAGCTATCATCCCTATTTTTAGATGAGAATAAAACAAAGACTGTCCAGTATCAAAGACTCATCTCACTCCAGGGTGATTGCAGGACACCCCATCTAGTCACTCAGAAAAAATCAGGACATTCTGGTGTACAGTTTCAAAATAAAATACCTTTGAAGTCTCATATATGAGCTATCATCCCTGTTTTTAGATGAGAATAAAACAATAACTGTCAAATATCAAAGACTCAACAAACTCCAGGGTGATAGCAGGACACCCCACCTAGTCACTCAGAAAAAATCAGGACATTCTGATTTACAGTTTCAAAATAAAAGACCTTTGAAATCTCATATATGAGCTATCATCCCTCTCTGTTTAGATGAGAATAAAACAAAAACTGTCCAGTATCAAAGACTCATCTCACTCCAGGGTGATAGCAGGACACCCCACCTAGTCACTCGGAAAAAATCAGGACATTCTGATGTAGAGTTTCAAAATAAAATACCTTTGAAATCTCTATTATATGAGCTATCATCCCTCTCTGTTTAGATGAGAATAAAACAAAAACTGTCCAGTATCAAAGACTCATCTCACTCCAGGGTGATAGCAGGACACCCCATCTAGTCACTCAGAAAATAACAGGACATTCTGGTGTACAGTTTCAAAATAAAATACCTTTGAAGTCTCATATATGAGCTTTCATCCCTGTTTTTAGATGAGAATAAAACAAAAACTGTCCAATATCAAAGACTCATCAAACTCCAGGGTGATAGCAGGACACCCCACCTAGTCACTCAGAAAAAATCAGGACATTCTGATGTACAGTTTCAAAATAAAAGACCTTTGAAATCTCATATATGAGCTATCATCCCTCTCTGTTTAGATGAGAATAAAACAAAAACTGTCCAGTATCAAAGACTCATCTCACTCCAGGGTGATAGCAGGACACCCCACCTAGTCACTCAGGGAGAATCAGGACATTCTAAAGGACAGTTTCAAAATAAAATACCTTTGAAATCTCTATTGTATGAGCTATCATCCCTATTTTTAGATGAGAATAAAACAAAGACTGTCCAGTATCAAAGACTCATCTCACTCCAGGGTGATAGCAGGACACCCCACCTAGTCACTCAGAAAATAACAGGACATTCTGATGTAGAGTTTCAAAATAAAATACCTTTGAAATCTCTATTGTATGAGCTATCATCCCTGTTTTTAGATGAGAATAAAACAAATACTGTCCAGTATCAAAGACTCATCTCACTCCAGGGTGATAGCAGGACACCCCACCTAGTCACTCAGAAAATAACAGGACATTCTGATGTAGAGTTTCAAAATAAAATACCTTTGAAATCTCTATTGTATGAGCTATCATCCCTCTCTGTTTAGATGAGAATAAAACAATAACTGTCCAATATCAAAGACTCATCAAACTCCAGGGTGATAGCAGGACACCCCACCTAGTCACTCAGAAAAAATCAGGACATTCTGATGTACAGTTTCAAAATAAAAGACCTTTGAAATCTCATATATGAGCTATCATCCCTCTCTGTTTAGATGAGAATAAAACAAAAACTGTCCAGTATCAAAGACTCATCTCACTCCAGGGTGATAGCAGGACACCCCATCTAGTCACTCAGAAAAAATCAGGACATTCTGATGTAGAGTTTCAAAATAAAATACCTTTGAAATCTCTATTGTATGAGCTATCATCCCTATTTTTAGATGAGAATAAAACAAAGACTGTCCAGTATCAAAGACTCATCTCACTCCAGGGTGATAGCAGGACACCCCACCTAGTCACTCAGAAAATAACAGGACATTCTGATGTAGAGTTTCAAAATAAAATACCTTTGAAATCTCTATTGTATGAGCTATCATCCCTGTTTTTAGATGAGAATAAAACAAAAACTGTCCAGTATCAAAGACTCATCTCACTCCAGGGTGATAGCAGGACACCCCACCTAGTCACTCCGAAAAAATCAGGACATTCTGATGTAGAGTTTCAAAATAAAATACCTTTGAAATCTCATATATGAGCTATCATCCCTCTCTGTTTAGATGAGAATAAAACAAAAACTGTCCAGTATCAAAGACTCTTCTCACTCCAGGGTGATAGCAGGACACCCCACCTAGTCACTCAGGGAGAATCAGGACATTCTGAAGGACAGTTTCAAAATAAAAGACCTTTGAAATCTCTATTGCATGAGCTATCATCCCTGTTTTTAGATGAGAATAAAACAAAAACTGTCCCGTATCAAAGACTCATCTCACTCCAGGGTGATAGCAGGACACCCCACCTAGTCACTCGGAAAAAATCAGGACATTCTGATGTAGAGTTTCAAAATAAAATACCTTTGAAATCTCTATTGTATGAGCTATCATCCCTATTTTTAGATGAGAATAAAACAAAAACTGTCCAGTATCAAAGACTCATCTCACTCCAGGGTGATAGCAGGACACCCCACCTAGTCACTCAGAAAAAATCAGGACATTCTGATGTAGAGTTTCAAAATAAAATACCTTTGAAATCTCTATTGTATGAGCTATCATCCCTGTTTTTAGATGAGAATAAAACAAAAACTGTCCAGTATCAAAGACTCATCTCACTCCAGGGTGATAGCAGGACACCCCACCTAGTCACTCAGAAAAAATCAGGACATTCTGGTGTACAGTTTCAAAATAAAATACCTTTGAAGTCTCATATATGAGCTATCATCCCTGTTTTTAGATGAGAATAAAACAATAACTGTCCAATATCAAAGACTCAACAAACTCCAGGGTGATAGCAGGACACCCCACCTAGTCACTCAGAAAAAATCAGGACATTCTGATGTACAGTTTCAAAATAAAAGACCTTTGAAATCTCATATATGAGCTATCATCCCTCTCTGTTTAGATGAGAATAAAACAAAAAATGTCCAGTATTAAAGACTCATCTCACTCTAGGGTGATAGCAGGACACCCCACCTAGTCACTCAGGGAGAATCAGGACATTCTGAAGGACAGTTTCAAAATAAAAGACCTTTGAAATCTCATATATGAGCTATCATCCCTCTCTGTTTAGATGAGAATAAAACAAAAACTGTCCAGTATCAAAGACTCATCTCACTCCAGGGTGATAGCAGGACACCCGACCTAGTCACTCAGAAAAAATCAGGACATTCTGATGTACAGTTTCAAAATAAAAGACCTTTGAAATCTCATATATGAGCTATCATCCCTCTCTGTTTAGATGAGAATAAAACAAAAACTGTCCAGTATCAAAGACTCATCTCACTCCAGGGTGATAGCAGGACACCCCACCTAGTCACTCAGGGAGAATCAGGACATTCTGAAGGACAGTTTCAAAATAAAAGACCTTTGAAATCTCTATTGCATGAGCTATCATCCCTGTTTTTAGATGAGAATAAAACAAAAACTGTCCCGTATCAAAGACTCATCTCACTCCAGGGTGATAGCAGGACACCCCACCTAGTCACTCGGAAAAAATCAGGACATTCTGATGTAGAGTTTCAAAATAAAATACCTTTGAAATCTCTATTGTATGAGCTATCATCCCTGTTTTTAGATGAGAATAAAACAAAAACTGTCCAGTATCAAAGACTCATCTCACTCCAGGGTGATAGCAGGACACCCCATCTAGTCACTCAGAAAATAACAGGACATTCTGGTGTACAGTTTCAAAATAAAATACCTTTGAAGTCTCATATATGAGCTACCATCACTGTTTTTAGATGAGAATAAAACAAAAACTGTCCAGTATCAAAGACTCATCTCACTCCAGGGTGATAGCAGGACACCCCATCTAGTCACTCAGAAAATAACAGGACATTCTGGTGTACAGTTTCAAAATAAAATACCTTTGAAGTCTCATATATGAGCTACCATCACTGTTTTTAGATGAGAATAAAACAAAAACTGTCCAATATCAAAGACTCATCAAACTCCAGGGTGATAGCAGGACACCCCACCTAGTCACTCAGAAAAAATCAGGACATTCTGATGTACAGTTTCAAAATAAAAGACCTTTGAAATCTCATATATGAGCTATCATCCCTCTCTGTTTAGATGAGAATAAAACAAAAACTGTCCAGTATCAAAGACTCATCTCACTCCAGGGTGATAGCAGGACACCCCATCTAGTCACTCAGAAAATAACAGGACATTCTGGTGTACAGTTTCAAAATAAAATACCTTTGAAGTCTCATATATGAGCTTTCATCCCTGTTTTTAGATGAGAATAAAACAAAAACTGTCCAATATCAAAGACTCATCAAACTCCAGGGTGATAGCAGGACACCCCACCTAGTCACTCAGGGAGAATCAGGACATTCTAAAGGACAGTTTCAAAATAAAAGACCTTTGAAATCTCTATTGTATGAGCTATCATCCCTATTTTTAGATGAGAATAAAACAAAGACTGTCCAGTATCAAAGACTCATCACACTCCAGGGTGATAGCAGGACACCCCACCTAGTCACTCAGAAAAAATCAGGACATTCTGATGTACAGTTTCAAAATAAAAGACCTTTGAAATCTCATATATGAGCTATCATCCCTCTCTGTTTAGATGAGAATAAAACAAAAACTGTCCAGTATCAAAGACTCATCTCACTCCAGGGTGATAGCAGGACACCCCACCTAGTCACTCCGAAAAAATCAGGACATTCTGATGTAGAGTTTCAAAATAAAATACCTTTGAAATCTCTATTGTATGAGCTATCATCCCTATTTTTAGATGAGAATAAAACAAAGACTGTCCAGTATCAAAGACTCATCTCACTCCAGGGTGATTGCAGGACACCCCATCTAGTCACTCAGAAAAAATCAGGACATTCTGGTGTACAGTTTCAAAATAAAATACCTTTGAAGTCTCATATATGAGCTATCATCCCTGTTTTTAGATGAGAATAAAACAATAACTGTCAAATATCAAAGACTCAACAAACTCCAGGGTGATAGCAGGACACCCCACCTAGTCACTCAGAAAAAATCAGGACATTCTGATTTACAGTTTCAAAATAAAAGACCTTTGAAATCTCATATATGAGCTATCATCCCTCTCTGTTTAGATGAGAATAAAACAAAAACTGTCCAGTATCAAAGACTCATCTCACTCCAGGGTGATAGCAGGACACCCCACCTAGTCACTCGGAAAAAATCAGGACATTCTGATGTAGAGTTTCAAAATAAAATACCTTTGAAATCTCTATTGTATGAGCTATCATCCCTATTTTTAGATGAGAATAAAACAAAAACTGTCCAGTATCAAAGACTCATCTCACTCCAGGGTGATAGCAGGACACCCCACCTAGTCACTCAGAAAAAATCAGGACATTCTGATGTACAGTTTCAAAATAAAAGACCTTTGAAATCTCATATATGAGCTATCATCCCTCTCTGTTTAGATGAGAATAAAACAAAAACTGTCCAGTATCAAAGACTCATCTCACTCCAGGGTGATAGCAGGACACCCCACCTAGTCACTCAGGGAGAATCAGGACATTCTGAAGGACAGTTTCAAAATAAAAGACCTTTGAAATCTCTATTGCATGAGCTATCATCCCTGTTTTTAGATGAGAATAAAACAAAAACTGTCCCGTATCAAAGACTCATCTCACTCCAGGGTGATAGCAGGACACCCCACCTAGTCACTCGGAAAAAATCAGGACATTCTGATGTAGAGTTTCAAAATAAAATACCTTTGAAATCTCTATTGTATGAGCTATCATCCCTGTTTTTAGATGAGAATAAAACAAAAACTGTCCAGTATCAAAGACTCATCTCACTCCAGGGTGATAGCAGGACACCCCATCTAGTCACTCAGAAAATAACAGGACATTCTGGTGTACAGTTTCAAAATAAAATACCTTTGAAGTCTCATATATGAGCTATCATCCCTGTTTTTAGATGAGAATAAAACAAAAACTGTCCAATATCAAAGACTCATCAAACTCCAGGGTGATAGCAGGACACCCCACCTAGTCACTCAGAAAAAATCAGGACATTCTGATGTACAGTTTCAAAATAAAAGACCTTTGAAATCTCATATATGAGCTATCATCCCTCTCTGTTTAGATGAGAATAAAACAAAAACTGTCCAGTATCAAAGACTCATCTCACTCCAGGGTGATAGCAGGACACCCCATCTAGTCACTCAGAAAATAACAGGACATTCTGGTGTACAGTTTCAAAATAAAATACCTTTGAAGTCTCATATATGAGCTTTCATCCCTGTTTTTAGATGAGAATAAAACAAAAACTGTCCAATATCAAAGACTCATCAAACTCCAGGGTGATAGCAGGACACCCCACCTAGTCACTCAGAAAAAATCAGGACATTCTGATGTACAGTTTCAAAATAAAAGACCTTTGAAATCTCATATATGAGCTATCATCCCTCTCTGTTTAGATGAGAATAAAACAAAAACTGTCCAGTATCAAAGACTCATCTCACTCCAGGGTGATAGCAGGACACCCCACCTAGTCACTCAGGGAGAATCAGGACATTCTAAAGGACAGTTTCAAAATAAAAGACCTTTGAAATCTCTATTGTATGAGCTATCATCCCTATTTTTAGATGAGAATAAAACAAAGACTGTCCAGTATCAAAGACTCATCACACTCCAGGGTGATAGCAGGACACCCCACCTAGTCACTCAGAAAAAATCAGGACATTCTGATGTACAGTTTCAAAATAAAAGACCTTTGAAATCTCATATATGAGCTATCATCCCTCTCTGTTTAGATGAGAATAAAACAAAAACTGTCCAGTATCAAAGACTCATCTCACTCCAGGGTGATAGCAGGACACCCCATCTAGTCACTCAGAAAAAATCAGGACATTCTGGTGTACAGTTTCAAAATAAAATACCTTTGAAGTCTCATATATGAGCTATCATCCCTGTTTTTAGATGAGAATAAAACAATAACTGTCAAATATCAAAGACTCAACAAACTCCAGGGTGATAGCAGGACACCCCACCTAGTCACTCAGAAAAAATCAGGACATTCTGATTTACAGTTTCAAAATAAAAGACCTTTGAAATCTCATATATGAGCTATCATCCCTCTCTGTTTAGATGAGAATAAAACAAAAACTGTCCAGTATCAAAGACTCATCTCACTCCAGGGTGATAGCAGGACACCCCACCTAGTCACTCGGAAAAAATCAGGACATTCTGATGTAGAGTTTCAAAATAAAATACCTTTGAAATCTCTATTGTATGAGCTATCATCCCTATTTTTAGATGAGAATAAAACAAAAACTGTCCAGTATCAAAGACTCATCTCACTCCAGGGTGATAGCAGGACACCCCACCTAGTCACTCAGAAAAAATCAGGACATTCTGATGTACAGTTTCAAAATAAAAGACCTTTGAAATCTCATATATGAGCTATCATCCCTCTCTGTTTAGATGAGAATAAAACAAAAACTGTCCCGTATCAAAGACTCTTCTCACTCCAGGGTGATAGCAGGACACCCCACCTAGTCACTCAGGGAGAATCAGGACATTCTGAAGGACAGTTTCAAAATAAAAGACCTTTGAAATCTCTATTGCATGAGCTATCATCCCTGTTTTTAGATGAGAATAAAACAAAAACTGTCCCGTATCAAAGACTCATCTCACTCCAGGGTGATAGCAGGACACCCCACCTAGTCACTCGGAAAAAATCAGGACATTCTGATGTAGAGTTTCAAAATAAAATACCTTTGAAATCTCTATTGTATGAGCTATCATCCCTATTTTTAGATGAGAATAAAACAAAGACTGTCCAGTATCAAAGACTCATCTCACTCCAGGGTGATAGCAGGACACCCCACCTAGTCACTCAGAAAAAATCAGGACATTCTGGTGTACAGTTTCAAAATAAAATACCTTTGAAGTCTCATATATGAGCTATCATCCCTGTTTTTAGATGAGAATAAAACAATAACTGTCCAATATCAAAGACTCATCAAACTCCAGGGTGATAGCAGGACACCCCACCTAGTCACTCAGAAAAAATCAGGACATTCTGATGTACAGTTTCAAAATAAAAGACCTTTGAAATCTCTATTGCATGAGCTATCATCCCTGTTTTTAGATGAGAATAAAACAAAAGCTGTCCCGTATCAAAGACTCATCTCACTCCAGGGTGATAGCAGGACACCCCATCTAGTCACTCAGAAAAAATCAGGACATTCTGATGTAGAGTTTCAAAATAAAATACCTTTGAAATCTCTATTGTATGAGCTATCATCCCTGTTTTTAGATGAGAATAAAACAAAAACTGTCCAGTATCAAAGACGCATCTCACTCCAGGGTGATAGCAGGACACCCCATCTAGTCACTCAGAAAAAATCAGGACATTCTGATGTAGAGTTTCAAAATAAAATACCTTTGAAGTCTCATATATGAGCTATCATCCCTGTTTTTAGATGAGAATAAAACAATAACTGTCCAATATCAAAGACTCATCAAACTCCAGGGTGATAGCAGGACACCCCACCTAGTCACTCAGAAAAAATCAGGACATTCTGATGTACAGTTTCAAAATAAAAGACCTTTGAAATCTCTATTGCATGAGCTATCATCCCTGTTTTTAGATGAGAATAAAACAAAAACTGTCCAGTATCAAAGACTCATCTCACTCCAGGGTGATAGAAGGACACCCCACCTAGTCACTCAGAAGATAACAGGACATTCTGATGTAGAGTTTCAAAATAAAATACCTTTGAAATCTCTATTGTATGAGCTATCATCCCTATTTTTAGATGAGAATAAAACAAAGACTGTGCAGTATCAAAGACTCATCTCACTCCAGGGTGATAGCAGGACACCCCATCTAGTCACTCAGAAAAAATCAGGACATTCTGGTGTACAGTTTCAAAATAAAATACCTTTGAAGTCTCATATATGAGCTATCATCCCTGTTTTTAGATGAGAATAAAACAATAACTGTCCAATATCAAAGACTCAACAAACTCCAGGGTGATAGCAGGACACCCCACCTAGTCACTGAGAAAAAATCAGGACATTCTGATGTACAGTTTCAAAATAAAAGACCTTTGAAATCTCATATATGAGCTATCATCCCTCTCTGTTTAGATGAGAATAAAACAAAAACTGTCCACTATCAAAGACTCATCTCACTCCAGGGTGATAGCAGGACACCCCACCTAGTCACTCAGGGAGAATCAGGACATTCTGAAGTACAGTTTCAAAATAAAAGACCTTTGAAATCTCTATTGCATGAGCTATCATCCCTGTTTTTAGATGAGAATAAAACAAAAGCTGTCCCGTATCAAAGACTCATCTCACTCCAGGGTGATAGCAGGACACCCCACCTAGTCACTCGGAAAAAATCAGGACATTCTGATGTAGAGTTTCAAAATAAAATACCTTTGAAATCTCTATTGTATGAGCTATCATCCCTGTTTTTAGATGAGAATAAAACAAAAACTGTCCAGTATCAAAGACGCATCTCACTCCAGGGTGATAGCAGGACACCCCATCTAGTCACTCAGAAAAAATCAGGACATTCTGATGTAGAGTTTCAAAATAAAATACCTTTGAAGTCTCATATATGAGCTATCATCCCTGTTTTTAGATGAGAATAAAACAATAACTGTCCAATATCAAAGACTCATCAAACTCCAGGGTGATAGCAGGACACCCCACCTAGTCACTCAGAAAAAATCAGGACATTCTGATGTACAGTTTCAAAATAAAAGACCTTTGAAATCTCATATATGAGCTATCATCCCTCTCTGTTTAGATGA
This sequence comes from Notothenia rossii, assembly GCF_949606895.1. Classification (NCBI taxonomy): domain Eukaryota; kingdom Metazoa; phylum Chordata; class Actinopteri; order Perciformes; family Nototheniidae; genus Notothenia; species Notothenia rossii. The sequence continues at coordinate 872,257 of NW_027640159.1, forward strand.
GAATAAAACAAAAACTGTCCAGTATCAAAGACTCATCTCACTCCAGGGTGATAGCAGGACACCCCACCTAGTCACTCAGGGAGAATCAGGACATTCTGAAGTACAGTTTCAAAATAAAAGACCTTTGAAATCTCTATTGCATGAGCTATCATCCCTGTTTTTAGATGAGAATAAAACAAAAACTGTCCAGTATCAAAGACGCATCTCACTCCAGGCTGATAGCAGGACACCCCATCTAGTCACTCAGAAAAAATCAGGACATTCTGATGTAGAGTTTCAAAATAAAATACCTTTGAAATCTCTATTGTATGAGCTATCATCCCTGTTTTTAGATGAGAATAAAACAAAAACTGTCAAGTATCAAAGACGCATCTCACTCCAGGCTGATAGCAGGACACCGCATCTAGTCACTCAGAAAAAATCAGGACATTCTGATATAGAGTTTCAAAATAAAATACCTTTGAAATCTCTATTGTATGAGCTATCATCCCTGTTTTTAGATGAGAATAAAACAAAAACTGTCCAGTATCAAAGACGCATCTCACTCCAGGGTGATAGCAGGACACCCCACCTAGTCACTCAGAAAAAATCAGGACATTCTGATGTACAGTTTCAAAATAAAAGACCTTTGAAATCTCATATATGAGCTATCATCCCTCTCTGTTTAGATGAGAATAAAACAAAAACTGTCCAGTATCAAAGACTCATCAAACTCCAGGGTGATAGCAGGACACCCCACCTAGTCACTCAGAAAAAATCAGGACATTCTGATGTACAGTTTCAAAATAAAAGACCTTTGAAATCTCTATTGCATGAGCTATCATCCCTGTTTTTAGATGAGAATAAAACAAAAACTTTCCAGTATCAAAGACTCATCTCACTCCAGGGTGATAGCAGGACACCCCACCTAGTCACTCAGAAGATAACAGGACATTCTGATGTAGAGTTTCAAAATAAAATACCTTTGAAATCTCTATTGTATGAGCTATCATCCCTATTTTTAGATGAGAATAAAACAAAGACTGTGCAGTATCAAAGACTCATCTCACTCCAGGGTGATAGCAGGACACCCCATCTAGTCACTCAGAAAAAATCAGGACATTCTGGTGTACAGTTTCAAAATAAAATACCTTTGAAGTCTCATATATGAGCTATCATCCCTGTTTTTAGATGAGAATAAAACAATAACTGTCCAATATCAAAGACTCAACAAACTCCAGGGTGATAGCAGGACACCCCACCTAGTCACTGAGAAAAAATCAGGACATTCTGATGTACAGTTTCAAAATAAAAGACCTTTGAAATCTCATATATGAGCTATCATCCCTCTCTGTTTAGATGAGAACAAAACAAACACTGTCCACTATCAAAGACTCATCTCACTCCAGGGTGATAGCAGGACACCCCACCTAGTCACTCAGGGAGAATCAGGACATTCTGAAGTACAGTTTCAAAATAAAAGACCTTTGAAATCTCTATTGCATGAGCTATCATCCCTGTTTTTAGATGAGAATAAAACAAAAGCTGTCCAGTATCAAAGACGCATCTCACTCCAGGCTGATAGCAGGACACCCCATCTAGTCACTCAGAAAAAATCAGGACATTCTGATGTAGAGTTTCAAAATAAAATACCTTTGAAATCTCTATTGTATGAGCTATCATCCCTGTTTTTAGATGAGAATAAAACAAAAACTGTCCAGTATCAAAGACGCATCTCACTCCAGGCTGATAGCAGGACACCCCATCTAGTCACTCAGAAAAAATCAGGACATTCTGATGTAGAGTTTCAAAATAAAATACCTTTGAAATCTCTATTGTATGAGCTATCATCCCTGTTTTTAGATGAGAATAAAACAAAAACTGTCCAGTATCAAAGACGCATCTCACTCCAGGGTGATAGCAGGACAACCCACCTAGTCACTCAGAAAAAATTAGGACATTCTGATGTACAGTTTCAAAATAAAAGACCTTTGAAATCTCATATATGAGCTATCATCCCTCTCTGTTTAGATGAGAATAAAACAAAAACTGTCCAGTATCAAAGACGCATCTCACTCCAGGGTGATAGCAGGACACCCCATCTAGTCACTCAGAAAAAATCAGGACATTCTGGTGTACAGTTTCAAAATAAAATACCTTTGAAGTCTCATATATGAGCTATCATCCCTGTTTTTAGATGAGAATAAAACAATAACTGTCCAATATCAAAGACTCATCTCACTCCAGGGTGATAGCAGGACACCCCACCTAGTCACTCAGAAGATAACAGGACATTCTGATGTAGAGTTTCAAAATAAAATACCTTTGAAATCTCTATTGTATGAGCTATCATCCCTATTTTTAGATGAGAATAAAACAAAGACTGTGCAGTATCAAAGACTCATCTCACTCCAGGGTGATAGCAGGACACCCCATCTAGTCACTCAGAAAAAATCAGGACATTCTGGTGTACAGTTTCAAAATAAAATACCTTTGAAGTCTCATATATGAGCTATCATCCCTGTTTTTAGATGAGAATAAAACAATAACTGTCCAATATCAAAGACTCAACAAACTCCAGGGTGATAGCAGGACACCCCACCTAGTCACTGAGAAAAAATCAGGACATTCTGATGTACAGTTTCAAAATAAAAGACCTTTGAAATCTCATATATGAGCTATCATCCCTCTCTGTTTAGATGAGAATAAAACAAAAACTGTCCAGTATCAAAGACTCATCTCACTCCAGGGTGATAGCAGGACACCCCATCTAGTCACTCAGAAAAAATCAGGACATTCTGATGTAGAGTTTCAAAATAAAATACCTTTGAAATCTCTATTGTATGAGCTATCATCCCTGTTTTTAGATGAGAATAAAACAAAAACTGTCCAGTATCAAAGACTCATCTCACTCCAGGGTGATAGCAGGACACCCCACCTAGTCACTCAGAAAAAATTAGGACATTCTGATGTACAGTTTCAAAATAAAAGACCTTTGAAATCTCATATATGAGCTATCATCCCTCTCTGTTTAGATGAGAATAAAACAAAAACTGTCCAGTATCAAAGACTCATCTCACTCCAGGGTGATATCAGGACACCCCACCTAGTCACTCAGGGAGAATCAGGACATTCTGAAGGACAGTTTCAAAATAAAATACCTTTGAAATCTCTATTGTATGAGCTATCATCCCTGTTTTTAGATGAGAATAAAACAAAAACTGTCCAGTATCAAAGACGCATCTCACTCCAGGGTGATAGCAGGACACCCCACCTAGTCACTCAGGGAGAATCAGGACATTCTGATATAGAGTTTCAAAATAAAATACCTTTGAAATCTCTATTGTATGAGCTATCATCCCTGTTTTTAAATGAGAATAAAACAAAAACTGTCCAGTATCAAAGACTCATCTCACTCCAGGGTGATAGCAGGACACCCCACCTAGTCACTCAGAAAATAACAGGACATTCTGATGTAGAGTTTCAAAATAAAATACCTTTGAAATCTCTATTGTATGAGCTATCATCCCTATTTTTAGATGAGAATAAAACAAAGACTGTCCAGTATCAAAGACTCATCTCACTCCAGGGTGATAGCAGGACACCCCATCTAGTCACTCAGAAAAAAACAGGACATTCTGGTGTACAGTTTCAAAATAAAATACCTTTGAAGTCTCATATATGAGCTATCATCCCTCTCTGTTTAGATGAGAATAAAACAAAAACTGTCCAGTATCAAAGACTCTTCTCACTCCAGGGTGATAGCAGGACACCCCACCTAGTCACTCAGGGAGAATCAGGACATTCTGAAGGACAGTTTCAAAATAAAAGACCTTTGAAATCTCTATTGCATGAGCTATCATCCCTGTTTTTAGATGAGAATAAAACAAAAACTGTCCCGTATCAAAGACTCATCTCACTCCAGGGTGATAGCAGGACACCCCACCTAGTCACTCGGAAAAAATCAGGACATTCTGATGTAGAGTTTCAAAATAAAATACCTTTGAAATCTCTATTGTATGAGCTATCATCCCTATTTTTAGATGAGAATAAAACAAAAACTGTCCAGTATCAAAGACTCATCTCACTCCAGGGTGATAGCAGGACACCCCACCTAGTCACTCAGAAAAAATCAGGACATTCTGATGTAGAGTTTCAAAATAAAATACCTTTGAAATCTCTATTGTATGAGCTATCATCCCTGTTTTTAGATGAGAATAAAACAAAAACTGTCCAGTATCAAAGACTCATCTCACTCCAGGGTGATAGCAGGACACACCATCTAGTCACTCAGAAAAAATCAGGACATTCTGATGTAGAGTTTCAAAATAAAATACCTTTGAAATCTCTATTGTATGAGCTATCATCCCTGTTTTTAGATGAGAATAAAACAAAAACTGTCCAGTATCAAAGACTCATCTCACTCCAGGGTGATAGCAGGACACCCCACCTAGTCACTCAGAAAAAATCAAGACATTCTGGTGTACAGTTTCAAAATAAAATACCTTTGAAGTCTCATATATGAGCTATCATCCCTGTTTTTAGATGAGAATAAAACAATAACTGTCCAATATCAAAGACTCATCAAACTCCAGGGTGATAGCAGGACACCCCACCTAGTCACTCAGAAAAAATCAGGACATTCTGATGTACAGTTTCAAAATAAAAGACCTTTGAAATCTCATATATGAGCTATCATCCCTCTCTGTTTAGATGAGAATAAAACAAAAACTGTCCAGTATCAAAGACTCATCTCACTCCAGGGTGATAGCAGGACACCCCACCTAGTCACTCAGGGAGAATCAGGACATTCTGAAGTACAGTTTCAAAATAAAAGACCTTTGAAATCTCTATTGCATGAGCTATCATCCCTGTTTTTAGATGAGAATAAAACAAAAGCTGTCCCATATCAAAGACTCATCTCACTCCAGGGTGATAGCAGGACACCCCATCTAGTCACTCAGAAAAAATCAGGACATTCTGATGTAGAGTTTCAAAATAAAATACCTTTGAAATCTCTATTGTATGAGCTATCATCCCTGTTTTTAGATGAGAATAAAACAAAAACTGTCCAGTATCAAAGACTCATCTCACTCCAGGGTGATAGCAGGACACCCCACCTAGTCACTCAGAAAAAATCAGGACATTCTGATGTAGAGTTTCAAAATAAAATACCTTTGAAATCTCTATTGTATGAGCTATCATCCCTGTTTTTAGATGAGAATAAAACAAAGACTGTCCAGTATCAAAGACTCATCTCACTCCAGGGTGATAGCAGGACACCCCACCTAGTCACTCAGGGAGAATCAGGACATTCTGAAGGACAGTTTCAAAATAAAAGACCTTTGAAATCTCATATATGAGCTATCATCCCTCTCTGTTTAGATGAGAATAAAACAAAAACTGTCCAGTATCAAAGACTCATCTCACTCCAGGGTGATAGCAGGACACCCCACCTAGTCACTCAGGGAGAATCAGGACATTCTGAAGTACAGTTTCAAAATAAAAGACCTTTGAAATCTCTATTGCATGAGCTATCATCCCTATTTTTAGATGAGAATAAAACAAAAACTGTCCAGTATCAAAGACTCATCTCACTCCAGGGTGATAGCAGGACACCCCACCTAGTCACTCAGAAAAAATCAGGACATTCTGATGTAGAGTTTCAAAATAAAATACCTTTGAAATCTCTATTGTATGAGCTATCATCCCTGTTTTTAGATGAGAATAAAACAAAAACTGTCCAGTATCAAAGACTCATCTCACTCCAGGGTGATAGCAGGACACACCATCTAGTCACTCAGAAAAAATCAGGACATTCTGATGTAGAGTTTCAAAATAAAATACCTTTGAAATCTCTATTGTATGAGCTATCATCCCTGTTTTTAGATGAGAATAAAACAAAAACTGTCCAGTATCAAAGACTCATCTCACTCCAGGGTGATAGCAGGACACCCCACCTAGTCACTCAGAAAAAATCAGGACATTCTGGTGTACAGTTTCAAAATAAAATACCTTTGAAGTCTCATATATGAGCTATCATCCCTGTTTTTAGATGAGAATAAAACAATAACTGTCCAATATCAAAGACTCATCAAACTCCAGGGTGATAGCAGGACACCCCACCTAGTCACTCAGAAAAAATCAGGACATTCTGATGTACAGTTTCAAAATAAAAGACCTTTGAAATCTCTATTGCATGAGCTATCATCCCTGTTTTTAGATGAGAATAAAACAAAAACTGTCCAGTATCAAAGACTCATCTCACTCCAGGGTGATAGCAGGACACCCCACCTAGTCACTCAGAAGATAACAGGACATTCTGATGTAGAGTTTCAAAATAAAATACCTTTGACATCTCTATTGTATGAGCTATCATCCCTATTTTTAGATGAGAATAAAACAAAGACTGTGCAGTATCAAAGACTCATCTCACTCCAGGGTGATAGCAGGACACCCCATCTAGTCACTCAGAAAAAATCAGGACATTCTGGTGTACAGTTTCAAAATAAAATACCTTTGAAGTCTCATATATGAGCTATCATCCCTGTTTTTAGATGAGAATAAAACAATAACTGTCCAATATCAAAGACTCAACAAACTCCAGGGTGATAGCAGGACACCCCACCTAGTCACTGAGAAAAAATCAGGACATTCTGATGTACAGTTTCAAAATAAAAGACCTTTGAAATCTCATATATGAGCTATCATCCCTCTCTGTTTAGATGAGAATAAAACAAAAACTGTCCAGTATCAAAGACTCATCTCACTCCAGGGTGATAGCAGGACACCCCACCTAGTCACTCAGGGAGAATCAGGACATTCTGAAGTACAGTTTCAAAATAAAAGACCTTTGAAATCTCTATTGCATGAGCTATCATCCCTGTTTTTAGATGAGAATAAAACAAAAGCTGTCCCATATCAAAGACTCATCTCACTCCAGGGTGATAGCAGGACACCCCATCTAGTCACTCAGAAAAAATCAGGACATTCTGATGTAGAGTTTCAAAATAAAATACCTTTGAAATCTCTATTGTATGAGCTATCATCCCTGTTTTTAGATGAGAATAAAACAAAAACTGTCCAGTATCAAAGACTCATCTCACTCCAGGGTGATAGCAGGACACCCCACCTAGTCACTCAGAAAAAATCAGGACATTCTGATGTAGAGTTTCAAAATAAAATACCTTTGAAATCTCTATTGTATGAGCTATCATCCCTGTTTTTAGATGAGAATAAAACAAAGACTGTCCAGTATCAAAGACTCATCTCACTCCAGGGTGATAGCAGGACACCCCACCTAGTCACTCAGGGAGAATCAGGACATTCTGAAGGACAGTTTCAAAATAAAAGACCTTTGAAATCTCATATATGAGCTATCATCCCTGTTTTTAGATGAGAATAAAACAAAAACTGTCCAGTATCAAAGACGCATCTCACTCCAGGGTGATAGCAGGACACCCCATCTAGTCACTCAGAAAAAATCAGGACATTCTGATGTAGAGTTTCAAAATAAAATACCTTTGAAATCTCTATTGTATGAGCTATCATCCCTGTTTTTAGATAAGAATAAAACAAAAACTGTCCAGTATCAAAGACGCATCTCACTCCAGGGTGATAGCAGGACACCCCATCTAGTCACTCAGAAAAAATCAGGACATTCTGATGTAGAGTTTCAAAATAAAATACCTTTGAAGTCTCATATATGAGCTATCATCCCTGTTTTTAGATGAGAATAAAACAATAACTGTCCAATATCAAAGAGTCATCAAACTCCAGGGTGATAGCAGGACACCCCACCTAGTCACTCAGAAAAAATCAGGACATTCTGATGTACAGTTTCAAAATAAAAGACCTTTGAAATCTCATATATGAGCTATCATCCCTCTCTGTTTAGATGAGAATAAAACAAAAACTGTCCAGTATCAAAGACGCATCTCACTCCAGGGTGATAGCAGGACACCCCATCTAGTCACTCAGAAAAAATCAGGACATTCTGATGTAGAGTTTCAAAATAAAATACCTTTGAAATCTCTATTGTATGCGCTATCATCCCTGTTTTTAGATGAGAATAAAACAAAAACTGTCCAGTATCAAAGACTCATCTCACTCCAGGGTGATAGCAGGACACCCCACCTAGTCACTCAGAAAAAATCAGGACATTCTGATGTACAGTTTCAAAATAAAAGACCTTTGAAATCTCATATATGAGCTATCATCCCTCTCTGTTTAGATGAGAATAAAACAAAAACTGTCCCGTATCAAAGACTCATCTCACTCCAGGGTGATAGCAGGACACCCCACCTAGTCACTCAGAAAAAATCAGGACATTCTGGTGTAGAGTTTCAAAATAAAAGACCTTTGAAATCTCATATATGAGCTATAATCCCTCCCTGTTTTTAGATGAGAATAAAACAAAAACTGTCCAGTATCAAAGACTCATCTCACTCCAGGGTGATAGCAGGACACCTCATCTAGTCACTCAGAAAAAATCAGGACATTCTGGTGTACAGTTTCAAAATAAAAGACCTTTGAAATCTCATATATGAGCTATCATCCCTGTTTTTAGATGAGAATAAAACAATAACTGTCCAGTATCAAAGACTCATCTCACTCCAGGGTGATAGCAGGACACCCCACCTAGTCACTCAGGGAGAATCAGGACATTCTGAAGTACAGTTTCAAAATAAAAGACCTTTGAAATATCTATTGTATGAGCTATCATCCCTGTTTTTAGATGAGAATAAAACAAAAACTGTCCAGTATCAAAGACTCATCTCACTCCAGGACACCCCACCTAGTCACTCAGAAAAAATCAGGACATTCTGATGTAGAGTTTCAAAATAAAATACCTTTGAAATCTCTATTGTATGAGCTATCATCCCTATTTTTAGATGAGAATAAAACAAAGACTGTCCAGTATCAAAGACTCATCTCACTCCAGGGTGATAGCAGGACACCCCATCTAGTCACTCAGAAAAAATCAGGACATTCTGATGTAGAGTTTCAAAATAAAATACCTTTGAAATCTCTATTGTATGAGCTATCATCCCTGTTTTTAGATGAGAATAAAACAAAAACTGTCCAGTATCAAAGACGCATCTCACTCCAGGGTGATAGCAGGACACCCCACCTAGTCACTCAGGGAGAATCAGGACATTCCGAAGGACAGTTTCAAAATAAAATACCTTTGAAATCTCATATATGAGCTATCATCCCTCTCTGTTTAGATGAGAATAAAACAAAAACTGTCCAGTATCAAAAACTCATCTCACTCCAGGGTGATAGCAGGACACCCCATCTAGTCACTCAGAAAAAATCAGGACATTCTGATGTAGAGTTTCAAAATAAAAGACCTTTGAAATCTCATATATGAGCTATCATCCCTGTTTTTAGATGAGAATAAAACAATAACTGTCCAGTATCAAAAACTCATCTCACTCCAGGGTGATCGCATGACACCCCACCTAGTCACTCAGGGAGAATCAGGACTTTCTGATGTAGAGTTTCAAAATAAAAGACCTTTGAAATCTCTATTGCATGAGCTATCATCCCTGTTTTTAGATGAGAATAAAACAAATACTGTCCAATATCAAAGACTCATCTCACTCCAGGGTGATAGCAGGACTCCCCACCTAGTCACTCAGGGAGAATCAGGACATTCTGAAGTACAGTTTCAAAATAAAAGACCTTTGAAATCTCTATTGCATGAGCTATCATCCCTGTTTTTAGATGAGAATAAAACAAAAACTGTCCAGTATCAAATACACATCTCACTCCAGGGTGATAGCAGGACACCCCACCTAGTCACTCAGGGAGAGTCAGGACATTCTGATTTAGAGTTTCAAAATAAAATACCTTTGAAGTCTCATATATGAGCTATCATCCCTGTTTTTAGATGGGAATAAAACAAACACTGTCCAGTATCAAAGACTCATCTAACTCCATGGTGATAGCAGGACACCCCATCTAGTCACTCAGAAAAAATCAGGACATTCTGATGTAGAGTTTCAAAATAAAAGACCTTTGAAATCTCTATTGTATGAGCTATCATCCCTGTTTTTAGATGAGAATAAAACAAAAACTGTCCAGTATCAAAGACTCATCTCACTCCAGGGTGATAGCAGGACACCCCACCTAGTCACTCAGGGAGAATCAGGACATTCTGATGTACAGTTTCAAAATAAAAGACCTTTGAAATCTCTATTGCATGAGCTATCATCCCTGTTTTTAGATGAGAATAAAACAAAAACTGTCCAGTATCAAAGACTCATCTCACTCCAGGGTGATAGCAGCACACCCCATCTAGTCACTCAGAAAAAATCAGGACATTCTGATGTAGAGTTTCAAAATAAAATACCTTTGAAATCTCTATTGTATGAGCTATCATCCGTGTTTTTAGATGAGAATAAAACAAAAACTGTCCAGTATCAAAGACTCATCTCACTACAGGGTGATAGCAGGACACCCCACCTAGTCACTCAGGGAGAATCAGGACATTCTGATGTAGGGTTTCAAAATAAAAGACCTTTGAAATCTCATATATGAGCTATCATCCCTCTCTGTTTAGATGAGAATAAAAAAAAAACTGTCCAGTATCAAATACTCATTTCCCTTCAGGGTTATAACAGGACACCCCACCTAGTCACTCAGGGAGAATCAGGACTTTCTGATGTAGAGTTTCAAAATAAAAGACCTTTGAAATCTCTATTGTATGAGCTATCATCCCTGTTTTTAGATGAGAATAAAACAAAGACTGTCCAGTATCAAAGACTAATCTCACTCCATGGTGATAGCAGGACACCCTTTCTAGTCACTCCGAAAAAATCAGGACATTCTGATGTAGAGTTTCAAAATAAAATACCTTTGAAGTCTCATATATGAGCTATCATCCCTGTTTTTAGATGAGAATAAAACAAATACTGTCCAATATCAAAAACTCATCAAACTCCAGGGTGATAGCAGGACACCCCACCTAGTCACTCAGAAAAAATCAGGACATTCTGATTTAGAGTTTCAAAATAAAATACCTTTGAAATCTCATATATGAGCTATCATCCCTGTTTTTAGATGATAATAAAACAATAACTGTCCAGTATCAAAAACTCATCTCCCTTCAGGGTGATAACAGGACACCCCACCTAGTCACTCAGGGAGAATCAGGACTTTCTGATGTAGAGTTTCAAAATAAAAGACCTTTGAAATCTCTATTGCATGAGCTATCATCCCTGTTTTTAGATGAGAATAAAACAAATACTGTCCAATATCAAAGACTCATCTCACTCCAGGGTGATAGCAGGACTCCCCACCTAGTCACTCAGGGAGAATCAGGACATTCTGAAGTACAGTTTCAAAATAAAAGACCTTTGAAATCTCTATTGCATGAGCTATCATCCCTGTTTTTAGATGAGAATAAAACAAAAACTGTCCAGTATCAAAGACGCATCTCAATCCAGGGTGATAGCAGGACATCCCACCTAGTCACTCAGGGAGAATCAGGACATTCTGATGTAGAGTTTCAAAATAAAAGACCTTTGAAATCTCATATATGAGCTATAATCCCTCTCTGTTTAGATGAGAATAAAACAAAACTGTCCAGTATCAAATACTCATTTCCCTTCAGGGTTATAACAGGACACCCCACCTAGTCACTCAGAAAAAATCAGGACATTCTGATGTAGAGTTTCAAAATAAAATACCTTTGAAATCTCTATTGTATGAGCTATCATCCCTGTTTTTAGATGGGAATAAAACAAACAATTTCCAGTATCAAAGACTCATCTAACTCCATGGTGATAGCAGGACACCCCATCTAGTCACTCAGAAAAAATCAGGACATTCTGATGTAGAGTTTCAAAATAAAATATTTTTGAAGTCTCTATTGTATTAGCTATCATCCCTGTTTTTAGATGAGAATAAAACAAAAACTGTCCAGTATCAAAGACTCATCTCACTCCAGAGTGATAGCAGGACACCCCATCTAGTCACTCAGGGAGAATCAGGACATTCTGATGTACAGTTTCAAAATAAAAGACCTTTGAAATCTCTATTGCATGAGCTATCATCCCTGTTTTTAGATGACAATAAAACAAACACTGTCCAGTATCAAAGACTCATCTCACTCCAGAGTGATAGCAGGACACCCCATCTAGTCACTCAGGGAGAATCAGGACATTCTGATGTACAGTTTCAAAATAAAATACCTTTGAAATCTCTATTGTATGAGCTATCATCCCTATATTTAGATGAGAATAAAACAAAGACTGTCCAGTATCAAAGACGCATCTCACTCCAGGGTGATAGCAGGACACCCCACCTAGTCACTCAGAAAAAATCAGGACATTCTGATGTAGAGTTTCAAAATAAAAGACCTTTGAAATCTCATATATGAGCTATAATCCCTCTCTGTTTAGATGAGAATAAAACAAAAACTCTCAAGTATCAAAGACTGATCTCACTCCAGGGTTATAGCAGGACACGCCACATAGTCACTCAGAAAAAATCAGGACATTCTGATGTACAGTTTCAAAATAAAAGACCTTTGAAATCTCATATATGAGCTATCATCCCTCTCTGTTTAGATGAGAATAAAACAAAATCTCTCCAGTATCAAAGACTCATCTCACTCCAGGGTGATAGCAGGACACCCCATCTAGTCACTGAGAAAAAATCAGGACATTCTGATGTAGAGTTTCAAAATAAAATATTTTTGAAATCTCTATTGTATTAGCTATCATCCCTGTATTTAGATGAGAATAAAACAAAAACTGTCCAGTATCAAAGACTCATCTCACTCCAGGGTGATAGCAGGACACCCCATCTAGTCACTCAGAAAAAAATCGGACATTCTGATGTACAGTTTCAAAATAAAATACCTTTGAAGTCTCATATATGAGCTATCATCCCTGTTTTTAGATGAGAATAAAACAATAACTGTCTAATATCAAAGACTCATCAAACTCCAGGGTGATAGCAGGACACCCCACCTAGTCACTCAGGGAGAATCAGGACATTCTGATATAGAGTTTCAAAATAAAAGACCTTTGAAATCTCATATATGAGCTATCATCCCTCTCTGTTTAGATGAGAATAAAACAAAAACTCTCAAGTATCAAAGACTGATCTCACTCCAGGGTGATAGCAGGACACCCCACCTAGTCACTCAGAAAAAATCAGGACATTCTGATGTAGAGTTTCAAAATAAAATACCTTTGAAATCTCTATTGCATGAGCAATCATCCCTGTTTTTAGATGAGAATAAAACAAATACTGTCCAATGTCAAAGACTCATCTCACTCCAGGGTGATAGCAGGACTCCCCACCTAGTCACTCATGGAGAATCAGGACATTCTGAAGTACAGTTTCAAAATAAAAGACCTTTGAAATCTCTATTGCATGAGCTATCATCCCTGTTTTAGATGAGAATAAAACAAAAACTGTCCCGTATCAAAGACTCATCTCACTCCAGGGTGATAGCAGGACACCCCATCTAGTCACTCAGAAAAAATCAGGACATTCTGATTTAGAGTTTCAAAATAAAATACCTTTGAAATCTCTATTGTATGAGCTATCATCCCTGTTTTTAGATGAGAATAAAACAAAAACTGTCCAGTATCAAAGACGCATATCACTCCAGGGTGATAGCAGGACACCCCATCTAGTCACTCAGAAACAATCAGGACATTCTGATGTAGAGTTTCAAAATAAAATACCTTTGAAATCTCTATTGTATGAGCTATCATCCCTGTATTTAGATGAGAATAAAACAAAAACTGTCCAGTATCAAAGACGCATCTCACTCCAGGGTGATAGCAGGACACCCCACCTAGTCACTCAGGGAGAATCAGGACATTCTGATTTAGAGTTTCAAAATAAAATACCTTTGAAATCTCATATATGAGCTATCATCCCTGTTTTTAGATGATAATAAAACAATAACTGTCCAGTATCAAAAACTCATCTCCCTTCAGGGTGATAACAGGACACCCCACCTAGTCACTCAGGGAGAATCAGGACTTTCTGATGTAGAGTTTCAAAATAAAAGACCTTTGAAATCTCTATTGCATGAGCTATCATCCCTGTTTTTAGATGAGAATAAAACAAATACTGTCCAATATCAAAGACTCATCTCACTCCAGGGTGATAGCAGGACTCCCCACCTAGTCACTCAGGGAGAATCAGGACATTCTGAAGTACAGTTTCAAAATAAAAGACCTTTGAAATCTCTATTGCATGAGCTATCATCCCTGTTTTTAGATGAGAATAAAACAAAAACTGTCCAGTATCAAAGACGCATCTCAATCCAGGGTGATAGCAGGACATCCCACCTAGTCACTCAGGGAGAATCAGGACATTCTGATGTAGAGTTTCAAAATAAAAGACCTTTGAAATCTCATATATGAGCTATAATCCCTCTCTGTTTAGATGAGAATAAAACAAAACTGTCCAGTATCAAATACTCATTTCCCTTCAGGGTTATAACAGGACACCCCACCTAGTCACTCAGAAAAAATCAGGACATTCTGATGTAGAGTTTCAAAATAAAATACCTTTGAAATCTCTATTGTATGAGCTATCATCCCTGTTTTTAGATGGGAATAAAACAAACAATTTCCAGTATCAAAGACTCATCTAACTCCATGGTGATAGCAGGACACCCCATCTAGTCACTCAGAAAAAATCAGGACATTCTGATGTAGAGTTTCAAAATAAAATATTTTTGAAGTCTCTATTGTATTAGCTATCATCCCTGTTTTTAGATGAGAATAAAACAAAAACTGTCCAGTATCAAAGACTCATCTCACTCCAGAGTGATAGCAGGACACCCCATCTAGTCACTCAGGGAGAATCAGGACATTCTGATGTACAGTTTCAAAATAAAAGACCTTTGAAATCTCTATTGCATGAGCTATCATCCCTGTTTTTAGATGACAATAAAACAAACACTGTCCAGTATCAAAGACTCATCTCACTCCAGAGTGATAGCAGGACACCCCATCTAGTCACTCAGGGAGAATCAGGACATTCTGATGTACAGTTTCAAAATAAAATACCTTTGAAATCTCTATTGTATGAGCTATCATCCCTATATTTAGATGAGAATAAAACAAAGACTGTCCAGTATCAAAGACGCATCTCACTCCAGGGTGATAGCAGGACACCCCACCTAGTCACTCAGAAAAAATCAGGACATTCTGATGTAGAGTTTCAAAATAAAAGACCTTTGAAATCTCATATATGAGCTATAATCCCTCTCTGTTTAGATGAGAATAAAACAAAAACTCTCAAGTATCAAAGACTGATCTCACTCCAGGGTTATAGCAGGACACGCCACATAGTCACTCAGAAAAAATCAGGACATTCTGATGTACAGTTTCAAAATAAAAGACCTTTGAAATCTCATATATGAGCTATCATCCCTCTCTGTTTAGATGAGAATAAAACAAAATCTCTCCAGTATCAAAGACTCATCTCACTCCAGGGTGATAG
The DNA here is from genome assembly GCF_949606895.1 of Notothenia rossii. NCBI lineage: Eukaryota > Metazoa > Chordata > Actinopteri > Perciformes > Nototheniidae > Notothenia > Notothenia rossii. The sequence goes on from NW_027640159.1 coordinate 887,725, forward strand.
CAGGACACCCCATCTAGTCACTGAGAAAAAATCAGGACATTCTGATGTAGAGTTTCAAAATAAAATATTTTTGAAATCTCTATTGTATTAGCTATCATCCCTGTATTTAGATGAGAATAAAACAAAAACTGTCCAGTATCAAAGACTCATCTCACTCCAGGGTGATAGCAGGACACCCCATCTAGTCACTCAGAAAAAAATCGGACATTCTGATGTACAGTTTCAAAATAAAATACCTTTGAAGTCTCATATATGAGCTATCATCCCTGTTTTTAGATGAGAATAAAACAATAACTGTCTAATATCAAAGACTCATCAAACTCCAGGGTGATAGCAGGACACCCCACCTAGTCACTCAGGGAGAATCAGGACATTCTGATATAGAGTTTCAAAATAAAAGACCTTTGAAATCTCATATATGAGCTATCATCCCTCTCTGTTTAGATGAGAATAAAACAAAAACTCTCAAGTATCAAAGACTGATCTCACTCCAGGGTGATAGCAGGACACCCCACCTAGTCACTCAGAAAAAATCAGGACATTCTGATGTAGAGTTTCAAAATAAAATACCTTTGAAATCTCTATTGCATGAGCAATCATCCCTGTTTTTAGATGAGAATAAAACAAATACTGTCCAATGTCAAAGACTCATCTCACTCCAGGGTGATAGCAGGACTCCCCACCTAGTCACTCATGGAGAATCAGGACATTCTGAAGTACAGTTTCAAAATAAAAGACCTTTGAAATCTCTATTGCATGAGCTATCATCCCTGTTTTAGATGAGAATAAAACAAAAACTGTCCCGTATCAAAGACTCATCTCACTCCAGGGTGATAGCAGGACACCCCATCTAGTCACTCAGAAAAAATCAGGACATTCTGATTTAGAGTTTCAAAATAAAATACCTTTGAAATCTCTATTGTATGAGCTATCATCCCTGTTTTTAGATGAGAATAAAACAAAAACTGTCCAGTATCAAAGACGCATATCACTCCAGGGTGATAGCAGGACACCCCATCTAGTCACTCAGAAACAATCAGGACATTCTGATGTAGAGTTTCAAAATAAAATACCTTTGAAATCTCTATTGTATGAGCTATCATCCCTGTATTTAGATGAGAATAAAACAAAAACTGTCCAGTATCAAAGACGCATCTCACTCCAGGGTGATAGCAGGACACCCCACCTAGTCACTCAGGGAGAATCAGGACATTCTGATTTAGAGTTTCAAAATAAAAGACCTTTGAAATCTCATATATGAGCTATAATCCCTCTCTGTTTAGATGAGAATAAAACAAAAACTCTCAAGTATCAAAGACTGATCTCACTCCAGGGTGATAGCAGGACACGCCACCTAGTCACTCAGAAAAAATCAGGACATTCTGATGTACAGTTTCAAAATAAAAGACCTTTGAAATCTCATATATGAGCTATCATCCCTCTCTGTTTAGATGAGAATAAAAAAAAAACTGTCCAGTATCAAAGACTCATCTCACTCCAGGGTGATAGCAGGACACCCCACCTAGTCACTTAGAAAAAATCAGGACATTCTGATGTAGAGTTTCAAAATAAAAGACCTTTGAAATCTCATATATGAGCTATCATCCCTCTGTATTTAGATAAGAATAAAACAAACACTGTCCAGTATCAAATACTCATTTCCCTTCAGGGTGATAACAGGACACCCCACCTAGTCACTCAGGGAGAATCAGGACTTTCTGATGTACAGTTTCAAAATAAAAGACCTTTGAAATCTCTATTGTATGAGCTATCATCCCTGTTTTTAGATGAGAATAAAACAATAACTGTCCAGTATCAAAAACTCATCTCACTCCAGGGTGATAGCAGGAAACCCCACCTAGTCACTCAGAAAAAATCAGGACATTCTGATTTAGAGTTTCAAAATAAAATACCTTTGAAATCTCATATATGAGCTATCATCCCTGTTTTTAGATGATAATAAAACAATAACTGTCCAGTATCAAAAACTCATCTCCCTTCAGGGTGATAACAGGACACCCCACCTAGTCACTCAGGGAGAATCAGGACTTTCTGATTTAGAGTTTCAAAATAAAAGACCTTTGAAATCTCTATTGCATGAGCTATCATCCCTGTTTTTAGATGAGAATAAAACAAATACTGTCCAATATCAAAGACTCATCTCACTCCAGGGTGATAGCAGGACTCCCCACCTAGTCACTCAGGGAGAATCAGGACATTCTGAAGTACAGTTTCAAAATAAAAGACCTTTGAAATCTCTATTGCATGAGCTATCATCCCTGTTTTTAGATGAGAATAAAACAAAAACTGTCCAGTATCAAAGACGCATCTCAATCCAGGGTGATAGCAGGACATCCCACCTAGTCACTCAGGGAGAATCAGGACATTCTGATGTAGAGTTTCAAAATAAAAGACCTTTGAAATCTCATATATGAGCTATAATCCCTCTCTGTTTAGATGAGAATAAAACAAAAACTCTCAAGTATCAAAGACTGATCTCACTCCAGGTTGATAGCAGGACACCCCACCTAGTCACTCAGAAAAATTCAGGACATTCTGATGTACAGTTTCAAAATAAAATACCTTTGAAATCTCTATTGTATGAGCTATCATCCCTATATTTAGATGAGAATAAAACAAAGACTGTCCAGTATCAAAGACGCATCTCACTCCAGGGTGATAGCAGGACACCCCACCTAGTCACTCAGAAAAAATCAGGACATTCTGATTTAGAGTTTCAAAATAAAATACCTTTGAAATCTCATATATGAGCTATCATCCCTCTCTGTTTAGATGAGAATAAAACAAAACTGTCCAGTATCAAATACTCATTTCCCTTCAGGGTTATAACAGGACACCCCACCTAGTCACTCAGGGAGAATCAGGACTTTCTGATGTAGAGTTTCAAAATAAAAGACCTTTGAAATCTCTATTGTATGAGCTATCATCCCTGTTTTTAGATGAGAATAAAACAAAGACTGTCCAGTATCAAAGACGCATCTCACTCCAGGGTGATAGCAGGACACCCCACCTAGTCACTCAGGGAAAATCAGGACATTCTGATGTACAGTTTCAAAATAAAAGACCTTTGAAATCTCATATATGAGCTATCATCCCTCTCTGTTTAGATGAGAATAAAACAAAATCTCTCCAGTATCAAAGACTCATCTCACTCCAGGGTGATAGCAGGACACCCCATCTAGTCACTCAGAAAAAATCAGGACATTCTGATGTAGAGTTTCAAAATAAAATACCTTTGAAATCTCTATTGTATGAGCTATCATCCCTGTTTTTAGATGAGAATAAAACAAAAACTGTCCAGTATCAAAGACGCATCTCACTCCAGGGTGATAGCAGGACACCCCACCTAGTCACTCAGAAAAAATCAGGACATTCTGATTTAGAGTTTCAAAATAAAATACCTTTGAAGTCTCATATATGAGCTATCATCCCTGTTTTTAGATAAGAATAAAACAAACACTGTCCAGTATCAAATACTCATTTCCCTTCAGGGTGATAACAGGACACCCCACCTAGTCACTCAGGGAGAATCAGGACTTTCTAAATAAAAGGCCTTTGAAATCTCTATTGCATGAGCTATCATCTCTGTTTTTAGATGAGAATAAAACAAACACTGTCCAGTATCAAAGACTCATCTCACTCCAGGGTGATAGCAGGACACCCCATCTAGTCACTCAGAAAAAATCAGGACATTCTGGTGTACAGTTTCAAAATAAAATACCTTTGAAGTCTCATATATGAGCTATCATCCCTGTTTTTAGATGAGAATAAAACAATAACTGTCCAATATCAAAGACTCATCAAACTCCAGGGTGATAGCAGGACACCCCACCTAGTCACTCAGAAAAAATCAGGACATTCTGATGTACAGTTTCAAAATAAAAGACCTTTGAAATCTCATATATGAGCTATCATCCCTCTGTATTTAGATAAGAATAAAACAAACACTGTCCAGTATCAAATACTCATTTCCCTTCAGGGTGATAGCAGGACACCCCATCTAGTCACTCAGAAAAAATCAGGACATTCTGATGTAGAGTTTCAAAATAAAATACCTTTGAAATCTCTATTGTATGAGCTATCATCCCTGTATTTAGATGAGAATAAAACAAAAACTGTCCAGTATCAAAGACGCATCTCACTCCAGGGTGATAGCAGGACACCCCACCTAGTCACTCAGGGAGAATCAGGACATTCTGATTTAGAGTTTCAAAATAAAAGACCTTTGAAATCTCATATATGAGCTATCATCCCTCTCTGTTTAGATGAGAATAAAAAAAAAACTGTCCAGTATCAAAGACTCATCTCACTCCAGGGTGATAGCAGGACACCCCACCTTGTCACTCTGGGAGAATCAGGACATTGTAATGTAGAGTTTCAAAATAAAAGACCTTTGAAATCTCATATATGAGCTATCATCCCTCTGTATTTAGATAAGAATAAAACAAACACTGTCCAGTATCAAATACTCATTTCCCTTCAGGGTGATAACAGGACACCCCACCTAGTCACTCAGGGAGAATCAGGACTTTCTGATCTACAGTTTCAAAATAAAAGACCTTTGAAATCTCTATTGTATGAGCTATCATCCCTGTTTTTAGATGAGAATAAAACAAAGACTGTCCAGTATCAAAGACTCATCTCACTCCATGGTGATAGCAGGACACCCTTTCTAGTCACTCCGAAAAAATCAGGACATTCTGATGTACTGTTTCAAAATAAAAGACCTTTGAAATCTCATATATGAGCTATCATCCCTCTGTTTAGATGAGAATAAAACAAAACTGTCCAGTATCAAAGACTCATCTCACTCCAGGGTGATAGCAGGACACCCCACCTAGTCACTCAGGGAGAATCAGGACATTCTGAAGGACAGTTTCAAAATAAAAGACCTTTGAAATCTCTATTGTATGAGCTATCATCCCTGTTTTTAGATGAGAATAAAACAAAAACTGTCCAGTATCAAAGACGCATCTCACTCCAGGCTGATAGCAGGACACCCCACCTAGTCACTCAGGGAGAATCAGGACATTCTGAAGGACAGTTTCAAAATAAAATACCTTTGAAGTCTCATATATGAGCTATCATCCCTGTTTTTAGATGAGAATAAAACAATAACTGTCCAATATCAAAGACTCATCTCACTCCAGGGTGATAGCAGGACACCCCACCTAGTCACTCAGGGAGAATCAGGACATTCTGAAGGACAGTTTCAAAATAAAATACCTTTGAAGTCTCATATATGAGCTATCATCCCTGTTTTTAGATGAGAATAAAACAATAACTGTCCAATATCAAAGACTCATCTCACTCCAGGGTGATAGCAGGACACCCCACCTAGTCACTCAGAAGATAACAGGACATTCTGATGTAGAGTTTCAAAATAAAATACCTTTGAAATCTCTATTGTATGAGCTATCATCCCTATTTTTAGATGAGAATAAAACAAAGACTGTGCAGTATCAAAGACTCATCTCACTCCAGGGTGATAGCAGGACACCCCATCTAGTCACTCAGAAAAAATCAGGACATTCTGGTTTACAGTTTCAAAATAAAATACCTTTGAAGTCTCATATATGAGCTATCATCCCTGTTTTTAGATGAGAATAAAACAATAACTGTCCAATATCAAAGACTCAACAAACTCCAGGGTGATAGCAGGACACCCCACCTAGTCACTCAGGGAGAATCAGGACATTCTGAAGTACAGTTTCAAAATAAAAGACCTTTGAAATCTCTATTGCATGAGCTATCATCCCTGTTTTTAGATGAGAATAAAACAAAAGCTGTCCCGTATCAAAGACTCATCTCACTCCAGGGTGATAGCAGGACACCCCATCTAGTCACTCAGAAAAAATCAGGACATTCTGATGTAGAGTTTCAAAATAAAATACCTTTGAAATCTCTATTGTATGAGCTATCATCCCTGTTTTTAGATGAGAATAAAACAAAAACTGTCCAGTATTAAAGACTCATCTCACTCCAGGGTGATAGCAGGACACCCCACCTAGTCACTCAGAAAAAATCAGGACATTCTGATGTAGAGTTTCAAAATAAAATACCTTTGAAATCTCTATTGTATGAGCTATCATCCCTATTTTTAGATGAGAATAAAACAAAAACTGTCCAGTATCAAAGACTCATCTCACTCCAGGGTGATAGCAGGACACCCCACTTAGTCACTCAGAAAAAATCAGGACATTCTGGTGTACAGTTTCAAAATAAAATACCTTTGAAGTCTCATATATGAGCTATCATCCCTGTTTTTAGATGAGAATAAAACAATAACTGTCCAATATCAAAGACTCATCAAACTCCAGGGTGATAGCAGGACACCCCACCTAGTCACTCAGGGAGAATCAGGACATTCTGAAGGACAGTTTCAAAATAAAAGACCTTTGAAATCTCTATTGTATGAGCTATCATCCCTGTTTTTAGATGAGAATAAAACAAAAACTGTCCAGTATCAAAGACGCATCTCACTCCAGGCTGATAGCAGGACACCCCATCTAGTCACTCAGAAAAAATCAGGACATTCTGATGTAGAGTTTCAAAATAAAATACCTTTGAAATCTCTATTGTATGAGCTATCATCCCTGTTTTTAGATGAGAATAAAACAAAAACTGTCCAGTATCAAAGACGCATCTCACTCCAGGCTGATAGCAGGACACCCCATCTAGTCACTCAGAAAAAATCAGGACATTCTGATGTAGAGTTTCAAAATAAAATACCTTTGAAATCTCTATTGTATGAGCTATCATCCCTGTTTTTAGATGAGAATAAAACAAAAACTGTCCAGTATCAAAGACGCATCTCACTCCAGGGTGATATCAGGACACCCCACCTAGTCACTCAGGGAGAATCAGGACATTCTGAAGGACAGTTTCAAAATAAAATACCTTTGAAGTCTCATATATGAGCTATCATCCCTGTTTTTAGATGAGAATAAAACAATAACTGTCCAATATCAAAGACTCATCTCACTCCAGGGTGATAGCAGGACACCCCACCTAGTCACTCAGAAGATAACAGGACATTCTGATGTAGAGTTTCAAAATAAAATACCTTTGAAATCTCTATTGTATGAGCTATCATCCCTGTTTTTAGATGAGAATAAAACAATAACTGTCCAGTATCAAAGACTCATCTCACTCCAGGGTGATAGCAGGACACCCCATCTAGTCACTCAGGGAGAATCAGGACATTCTGATGTAGAGTTTCAAAATAAAAGACCTTTGAAATCTCATATATGAGCTATAATCCCTCTCTGTTTAGATGAGAATAAAACAAAAACTCTCAAGTATCAAAGACTGATCTCACTCCAGGTTGATAGCAGGACATCCCACCTAGTCACTCAGGGAGAATCAGGACATTCTGATGTAGAGTTTCAAAATAAAATACCTTTGAAATCTCATATATGAGCTATCATCCCTCTCTGTTTAGATGAGAATAAAACAAAACTGTCCAGTATCAAATACTCATTTCCCTTCAGGGTTATAACAGGACACCCCACCTAGTCACTCAGGGAGAATCAGGACTTTCTGATGTAGAGTTTCAAAATAAAATACCTTTGAAGTCTCATATATGAGCTATCATCCCTGTTTTTAGATGAGAATAAAACAAATACTGTCCAATATCAAAAACTCATCTCACTACAGGGTGATAGCAGGACACCCCATCTAGTCACTCAGAAAAAAATCGGACATTCTGATGTACAGTTTCAAAATAAAATACCTTTGAAGTCTCATATATGAGCTATCATCCCTGTTTTTAGATGAGAATAAAACAATAACTGTCCAATATCAAAGACTCATCAAACTCCAGGGTGATAGCAGGACACCCCATCTAGTCACTCAGAAAAAATCAGGACATTCTGATGTAGAGTTTCAAAATAAAATACCTTTGAAATCTCTATTGTATGAGCTATCATCCCTGTTTTTAGATGAGAATAAAACAAAAACTGTCCAGTATCAAAGATGCATCTCACTACAGGGTGATAGCAGGACACCCCATCTAGTCACTCAGAACAAATCAGGACATTCTGATTTAGAGTTTCAAAATAAAATACCTTTGAAATCTCTATTGTATGAGCTATCATCCCTGTTTTTAGATGAGAATAAAACAAAAACTGTCCAGTATCAAAGACGCATCTCACTCCAGGGTGATAGCAGGACACCCCACCTAGTCACTCAGGGAGAATCAGGACATTCTGATTTAGAGTTTCAAAATAAAATACCTTTGAAATCTCATATATGAGCTATAATCCCTCTCTGTTTAGATGAGAATAAAACAAAAACTCTCAAGTATCAAAGACTGATCTCACTCCAGGGTGATAGCAGGACACGCCACCTAGTCACTCAGAAAAAATCAGGACATTCTGATTTAGAGTTTCAAAATAAAATACCTTTGAAATCTCTATTGCATGAGCTATCATCCCTGTTTTTAGATGAGAATAAAACAAAAACTGTCCAGTATCAAAGACGCATCTCACTCCAGGGTGATAGCAGGACACCCCACCTAGTCACTCAGGGAGAATCAGGACATTCTTATTTAGAGTTTCAAAATAAAATACCTTTGAAATCTCATATATGAGCTATAATCCCTCTCTGTTTAGATGAGAATAAAACAAAAACTCTCAAGTATCAAAGACTGATCTCACTCCAGGGTGATAGCAGGACACGCCACCTAGTCACTCAGAAAAAATCAGGACATTCTGATGTACAGTTTCAAAATAAAAGACCTTTGAAATCTCATATATGAGCTATCATCCCTCTGTATTTAGATAAGAATAAAACAAACACTGTCCAGTATCAAATACTCATTTCCCTTCAGGGTGATAACAGGACACCCCACCTAGTCACTCAGGGAGAATCAGGACTTTCTAAATAAAAGGCCTTTGAAATCTCTATTGCATGAGCTATCATCTCTGTTTTTAGATGAGAATAAAACAAACACTGTCCAGTATCAAAGACTCATCTCACTCCAGGGTGATAGCAGGACACCCCACCTAGTCACTCAGGGAGAATCAGGACATTCTGATTTAGAGTTTTAAAATAAAAGACCTTTGAAATCTCATATATGAGCTATCATCCCTCTCTGTTTAGATGAGAATAAAAAAAAAACTGTCCAGTATCAAAGACTCATCTCACTCCAGGGTGATAGCAGGACACCCCACCTTGTCACTCTGGGAGAATCAGGACATTGTAATGTAGAGTTTCAAAATAAAAGACCTTTGAAATCTCATATATGAGCTATCATCCCTCTGTATTTAGATAAGAATAAAACAAACACTGTCCAGTATCAAATACTCATTTCCCTTCAGGGTGATAACAGGACACCCCACCTAGTCACTCAGGGAGAATCAGGACTTTCTGATGTACAGTTTCAAAATAAAAGACCTTTGAAATCTCTATTGTATGAGCTATCATCCCTGTTTTTAGATGAGAATAAAACAAAGACTGTCCAGTATCAAAGACTCATCTCACTCCATGGTGATAGCAGGACACCCTTTCTAGTCACTCCGAAAAAATCAGGACATTCTGATGTACTGTTTCAAAATAAAAGACCTTTGAAATCTCATATATGAGCTATCATCCCTCTGTTTAGATGAGAATAAAACAAAACTGTCCAGTATCAAAGACTCATCTCACTCCATGGTGATAGCAGGACACCCCACCTAGTCACTCAGGGAGAATCAGGACATTCTGAAGGACAGTTTCAAAATAAAAGACCTTTGAAATCTCTATTGTATGAGCTATCATCCCTGTTTTTAGATGAGAATAAAACAAAAACTGTCCAGTATCAAAGACGCATCTCACTCCAGGGTGATAGCAGGACAACCCACCTAGTCACTCAGAAAAAATTAGGACATTCTGATGTACAGTTTCAAAATAAAAGACCTTTGAAATCTCATATATGAGCTATCATCCCTCTCTGTTTAGATGAGAATAAAACAAAAACTGTCCAGTATCAAAGACTCATCTCACTCCAGGGTGATATCAGGACACCCCACCTAGTCACTCAGGGAGAATCAGGACATTCTGAAGGACAGTTTCAAAATAAAATACCTTTGAAATCTCATATATGAGCTATCATCCCTGTTTTTAGATGAGAATAAAACAATAACTGTCCAATATCAAAGACTCATCTCACTCCAGGGTGATAGCAGGACACCCCACCTAGTCACTCAGAAGATAACAGGACATTCTGATGTAGAGTTTCAAAATAAAATACCTTTGAAATCTCTATTGTATGAGCTATCATCCCTATTTTTAGATGAGAATAAAACAAAGACTGTGCAGTATCAAAGACTCATCTCACTCCAGGGTGATAGCAGGACACCCCATCTAGTCACTCAGAAAAAATCAGGACATTCTGGTTTACAGTTTCAAAATAAAATACCTTTGAAGTCTCATATATGAGCTATCATCCCTGTTTTTAGATGAGAATAAAACAATAACTGTCCAATATCAAAGACTCAACAAACTCCAGGGTGATAGCAGGACACCCCACCTAGTCACTGAGAAAAAATCAGGACATTCTGATGTACAGTTTCAAAATAAAAGACCTTTGAAATCTCATATATGAGCTATCATCCCTCTCTGTTTAGATGAGAATAAAACAAAAACTGTCCAGTATCAAAGACTCATCTCACTCCAGGGTGATAGCAGGACACCCCACCTAGTCACTCAGGGAGAATCAGGACATTCTGATGTAGAGTTTCAAAATAAAATACCTTTGAAATCTCTATTGTATGAGCTATCATCCCTGTTTTTAGATGAGAATAAAACAAAAACTGTCCAGTATTAAAGACTCATCTCACTCCAGGGTGATAGCAGGACACCCCACCTAGTCACTCAGAAAAAATCAGGACATTCTGATGTAGAGTTTCAAAATAAAATACCTTTGAAATCTCTATTGTATGAGCTATCATCCCTATTTTTAGATGAGAATAAAACAAAAACTGTCCAGTATCAAAGACTCATCTCACTCCAGGGTGATAGCAGGACACCCCACTTAGTCACTCAGAAAAAATCAGGACATTCTGGTGTACAGTTTCAAAATAAAATACCTTTGAAGTCTCATATATGAGCTATCATCCCTCTCTGTTTAGATGAGAATAAAACAAAAACTGTCCAGTATCAAAGACTCATCTCACTCCAGGGTGATATCAGGACACCCCACCTAGTCACTCAGGGAGAATCAGGACATTCTGAAGGACAGTTTCAAAATAAAATACCTTTGAAGTCTCATATATGAGCTATCATCCCTGTTTTTAGATGAGAATAAAACAATAACTGTCCAATATCAAAGACTCATCTCACTCCAGGGTGATAGCAGGACACCCCACCTAGTCACTCAGAAGATAACAGGACATTCTGATGTAGAGTTTCAAAATAAAATACCTTTGAAATCTCTATTGTATGAGCTATCATCCCTATTTTTAGATGAGAATAAAACAAAGACTGTGCAGTATCAAAGACTCATCTCACTCCAGGGTGATAGCAGGACACCCCATCTAGTCACTCAGAAAAAATCAGGACATTCTGGTGTACAGTTTCAAAATAAAATACCTTTGAAGTCTCATATATGAGCTATCATCCCTGTTTTTAGATGAGAATAAAACAATAACTGTCCAATATCAAAGACTCAACAAACTCCAGGGTGATAGCAGGACACCCCACCTAGTCACTGAGAAAAAATCAGGACATTCTGATGTACAGTTTCAAAATAAAAGACCTTTGAAATCTCATATATGAGCTATCATCCCTCTCTGTTTAGATGAGAATAAAACAAAAACTGTCCAGTATCAAAGACTCATCTCACTCCAGGGTGATAGCAGGACACCCCACCTAGTCACTCAGGGAGAATCAGGACATTCTGAAGTACAGTTTCAAAATAAAAGACCTTTGAAATCTCTATTGCATGAGCTATCATCCCTGTTTTTAGATGAGAATAAAACAAAAGCTGTCCCGTATCAAAGACTCATCTCACTCCAGGGTGATAGCAGGACACCCCACCTAGTCACTCAGGGAGAATCAGGACATTCTGATGTAGAGTTTCAAAATAAAATACCTTTGAAATCTCTATTGTATGAGCTATCATCCCTGTTTTTAGATGAGAATAAAACAAAAACTGTCCAGTATTAAAGACTCATCTCACTCCAGGGTGATAGCAGGACACCCCACCTAGTCACTCAGAAAAAATCAGGACATTCTGATGTAGAGTTTCAAAATAAAATACCTTTGAAATCTCTATTGTATGAGCTATCATCCCTATTTTTAGATGAGAATAAAACAAAGACTGTCCAGTATCAAAGACTCATCTCACTCCAGGGTGATAGCAGGACACCCCACCTAGTCACTCAGGGAGAATCAGGACATTCTGAAGGACAGTTTCAAAATAAAAGACCTTTGAAATCTCTATTGTATGAGCTATCATCCCTGTTTTTAGATGAGAATAAAACAAAAACTGTCCAGTATGAAAGACGCATCTCACTCCAGGCTGATAGCAGGACACCCCACCTAGTCACTCAGAAAAAATCAGGACATTCTGATGTAGAGTTTCAAAATAAAATACCTTTGAAATCTCTATTGTATGAGCTATCATCCCTGTTTTTAGATGAGAATAAAACAAAAACTGTCCAGTATCAAAGACGCATCTCACTCCAGGGTGATAGCAGGACACCCCACCTAGTCACTCAGAAAAAATTAGGACATTCTGATGTACAGTTTCAAAATAAAAGACCTTTGAAATCTCATATATGAGCTATCATCCCTCTCTGTTTAGATGAGAATAAAACAAAAACTGTCCAGTATCAAAGACTCATCTCACTCCAGGGTGATATCAGGACACCCCACCTAGTCACTCAGGGAGAATCAGGACATTCTGAAGGACAGTTTCAAAATAAAATACCTTTGAAATCTCTATTGTATGAGCTATCATCCCTGTTTTTAGATGAGAATAAAACAAAAACTGTCCAGTATCAAAGACTCATCTCACTCCAGGGTGATAGCAGGACACCCCACCTAGTCACTCAGAAAATAACAGGACATTCTGATGTAGAGTTTCAAAATAAAATACCTTTGAAATCTCTATTGTATGAGCTATCATCCCTATTTTTAGATGAGAATAAAACAAAGACTGTCCAGTATCAAAGACTCATCTCACTCCAGGGTGATAGCAGGACACCCCATCTAGTCACTCAGAAAAAAACAGGACATTCTGGTGTACAGTTTCAAAATAAAATACCTTTGAAGTCTCATATATGAGCTATCATCCCTCTCTGTTTAGATGAGAATAAAACAAAAACTGTCCAGTATCAAAGACTCTTCTCACTCCAGGGTGATAGCAGGACACCCCACCTAGTCACTCAGGGAGAATCAGGACATTCTGAAGGACAGTTTCAAAATAAAAGACCTTTGAAATCTCTATTGTATGAGCTATCATCCCTGTTTTTAGATGAGAATAAAACAAAAACTGTCCAGTATCAAAGACTCATCTCACTCCAGGGTGATAGCAGGACACCCCACCTAGTCACTCGGAAAAAATCAGGACATTCTGATGTAGAGTTTCAAAATAAAATACCTTTGAAATCTCTATTGTATGAGCTATCATCCCTATTTTTAGATGAGAATAAAACAAAAACTGTCCAGTATCAAAGACTCATCTCACTCCAGGGTGATAGCAGGACACCCCACTTAGTCACTCAGAAAAAATCAGGACATTCTGGTGTACAGTTTCAAAATAAAATACCTTTGAAGTCTCATATATGAGCTATCATCCCTGTTTTTAGATGAGAATAAAACAATAACTGTCCAATATCAAAGACTCATCAAACTCCAGGGTGATAGCAGGACACCCCACCTAGTCACTCAGAAAAAATCAGGACATTCTGATGTACAGTTTCAAAATAAAAGACCTTTGAAATCTCTATTGCATGAGCTATCATCCCTGTTTTTAGATGAGAATAAAACAAAAACTGTCCAGTATCAAAGACTCATCTCACTCCAGGGTGATAGCAGGACACCCCACCTAGTCACTCAGAAGATAACAGGACATTCTGATGTAGAGTTTCAAAATAAAATACCTTTGAAATCTCTATTGTATGAGCTATCATCCCTATTTTTAGATGAGAATAAAACAAAAACTGTCCAGTATCAAAGACTCATCTCACTCCAGGGTGATAGCAGGACACCCCACTTAGTCACTCAGAAAAAATCAGGACATTCTGGTGTACAGTTTCAAAATAAAATACCTTTGAAGTCTCATATATGAGCTATCATCCCTGTTTTTAGATGAGAATAAAACAATAACTGTCCAATATCAAAGACTCATCAAACTCCAGGGTGATAGCAGGACACCCCACCTAGTCACTCAGAAAAAATCAGGACATTCTGATGTACAGTTTCAAAATAAAAGACCTTTGAAATCTCTATTGCATGAGCTATCATCCCTCTCTGTTTAGATGAGAATAAAACAAAAACTGTCCAGTATCAAAGACGCATCTCACTCCAGGGTGATAGCAGGACACCCCATCTAGTCACTCAGAAAAAATCAGGACATTCTGGTGTACAGTTTCAAAATAAAATACCTTTGAAGTCTCATATATGAGCTATCATCCCTGTTTTTAGATGAGAATAAAACAATAACTGTCCAATATCAAAGACTCAACAAACTCCAGGGTGATAGCAGGACACCCCACCTAGTCACTGAGAAAAAATCAGGACATTCTGATGTAGAGTTTCAAAATAAAAGACCTTTGAAATCTCATATATGAGCTATCATCCCTCTCTGTTTAGATGAGAATAAAACAAAAACTGTCCACTATCAAAGACTCATCTCACTCCAGGGTGATAGCAGGACACCCCACCTAGTCACTCAGGGAGAATCAGGACATTCTGAAGTACAGTTTCAAAATAAAAGACCTTTGAAATCTCTATTGCATGAGCTATCATCCCTGTTTTTAGATGAGAATAAAACAAAAGCTGTCCCGTATCAAAGACTCATCTCACTCCAGGGTGATAGCAGGACACCCCATCTAGTCACTCAGAAAAAATCAGGACATTCTGATGTAGAGTTTCAAAATAAAATACCTTTGAAATCTCTATTGTATGAGCTATCATCCCTGTTTTTAGATGAGAATAAAACAAAAACTGTCCAGTATCAAAGACTCATCTCACTCCAGGGTGATAGCAGGACACCCCACCTAGTCACTCAGAAAAAAACAGGACATTCTGATGTAGAGTTTCAAAATAAAATACCTTTGAAATCTCTATTGTATGAGCTATCATCCCTATTTTTAGATGAGAATAAAACAAAGACTGTCCAGTATCAAAGACTCATCTCACTCCAGGGTGATAGCAGGACACCCCACCTAGTCACTCAGGGAGAATCAGGACATTCTGAAGGACAGTTTCAAAATAAAAGACCTTTGAAATCTCTATTGTATGAGCTATCATCCCTGTTTTTAGATGAGAATAAAACAAAAACTGTCCAGTATCAAAGACGCATCTCACTCCAGGCTGATAGCAGGACACCCCATCTAGTCACTCAGAAAAAATCAGGACATTCTGATGTAGAGTTTCAAAATAAAATACCTTTGAAATCTCTATTGTATGAGCTATCATCCCTGTTTTTAGATGAGAATAAAACAAAAACTGTCCAGTATCAAAGACGCATCTCACTCCAGGGTGATAGCAGGACAACCCACCTAGTCACTCAGAAAAAATTAGGACATTCTGATGTACAGTTTCAAAATAAAAGACCTTTGAAATCTCATATATGAGCTATCATCCCTCTCTGTTTAGATGAGAATAAAACAAAAACTGTCCAGTATCAAAGACTCATCTCACTCCAGGGTGATATCAGGACACCCCACCTAGTCACTCAGGGAGAATCAGGACATTCTGAAGGACAGTTTCAAAATAAAATACCTTTGAAGTCTCATATATGAGCTATCATCCCTGTTTTTAGATGAGAATAAAACAATAACTGTCCAATATCAAAGACTCATCTCACTCCAGGGTGATAGCAGGACACCCCACCTAGTCACTCAGAAGATAACAGGACATTCTGATGTAGAGTTTCAAAATAAAATACCTTTGAAATCTCTATTGTATGAGCTATCATCCCTATTTTTAGATGAGAATAAAACAAAGACTGTGCAGTATCAAAGACTCATCTCACTCCAGGGTGATAGCAGGACACCCCATCTAGTCACTCAGAAAAAATCAGGACATTCTGGTGTACAGTTTCAAAATAAAATACCTTTGAAGTCTCATATATGAGCTATCATCCCTGTTTTTAGATGAGAATAAAACAATAACTGTCCAATATCAAAGACTCAACAAACTCCAGGGTGATAGCAGGACACCCCACCTAGTCACTGAGAAAAAATCAGGACATTCTGATGTACAGTTTCAAAATAAAAGACCTTTGAAATCTCATATATGAGCTATCATCCCTCTCTGTTTAGATGAGAATAAAACAAAAACTGTCCAGTATCAAAGACTCATCTCACTCCAGGGTGATAGCAGGACACCCCACCTAGTCACTCAGGGAGAATCAGGACATTCTGAAGTACAGTTTCAAAATAAAAGACCTTTGAAATCTCTATTGCATGAGCTATCATCCCTGTTTTTAGATGAGAATAAAACAAAAGCTGTCCCGTATCAAAGACTCATCTCACTCCAGGGTGATAGCAGGACACCCCATCTAGTCACTCAGAAAAAATCAGGACATTCTGATGTAGAGTTTCAAAATAAAATACCTTTGAAATCTCTATTGTATGAGCTATCATCCCTGTTTTTAGATGAGAATAAAACAAAAACTGTCCAGTATCAAAGACTCATCTCACTCCAGGGTGATAGCAGGACACCCCACCTAGTCACTCAGAAAAAATCAGGACATTCTGATGTAGAGTTTCAAAATAAAATACCTTTGAAATCTCTATTGTATGAGCTATCATCCCTATTTTTAGATGAGAATAAAACAAAGACTGTCCAGTATCAAAGACTCATCTCACTCCAGGGTGATAGCAGGACACCCCACCTAGTCACTCAGGGAGAATCAGGACATTCTGAAGGACAGTTTCAAAATAAAAGACCTTTGAAATCTCTATTGTATGAGCTATCATCCCTGTTTTTAGATGAGAATAAAACAAAAACTGTCCAGTATCAAAGACGCATCTCACTCCAGGCTGATAGCAGGACACCCCATCTAGTCACTCAGAAAAAATCAGGACATTGTGATGTAGAGTTTCAAAATAAAATACCTTTGAAATCTCTATTGTATGAGCTATCATCCCTGTTTTTAGATGAGAATAAAACAAAAACTGTCCAGTATCAAAGACGCATCTCACTCCAGGGTGATAGCAGGACACCCCACCTAGTCACTCAGAAAAAATTAGGACATTCTGATGTACAGTTTCAAAATAAAAGACCTTTGAAATCTCATATATGAGCTATCATCCCTCTCTGTTTAGATGAGAATAAAACAAAAACTGTCCAGTATCAAAGACTCATCTCACTCCAGGGTGATATCAGGACACCCCACCTAGTCACTCAGGGAGAATCAGGACATTCTGAAGGACAGTTTCAAAATAAAATACCTTTGAAATCTCTATTGTATGAGCTATCATCCCTGTTTTTAGATGAGAATAAAACAAAAACTGTCCAGTATCAAAGACGCATCTCACTCCAGGGTGATAGCAGGACACCCCACCTAGTCACTCAGGGAGAATCAGGACATTCTGATATAGAGTTTCAAAATAAAATACCTTTGAAATCTCTATTGTATGAGCTATCATCCCTGTTTTTAGATGAGAATAAAACAAAAACTGTCCAGTATCAAAGACTCGTCTCACTCCAGGGTGATAGCAGGACACCCCACCTAGTCACTCAGAAAATAACAGGACATTCTGATGTAGAGTTTCAAAATAAAATACCTTTGAAATCTCTATTGTATGAGCTATCATCCCTATTTTTAGATGAGAATAAAACAAAGACTGTCCAGTATCAAAGACTCATCTCACTCCAGGGTGATAGCAGGACACCCCATCTAGTCACTCAGAAAAAAACAGGACATTCTGGTGTACAGTTTCAAAATAAAATACCTTTGAAGTCTCATATATGAGCTATCATCCCTCTCTGTTTAGATGAGAATAAAACAAAAACTGTCCAGTATCAAAGACTCTTCTCACTCCAGGGTGATAGCAGGACACCCCACCTAGTCACTCAGGGAGAATCAGGACATTCTGAAGGACAGTTTCAAAATAAAAGACCTTTGAAATCTCTATTGCATGAGCTATCATCCCTGTTTTTAGATGAGAATAAAACAAAAACTGTCCCGTATCAAAGACTCATCTCACTCCAGGGTGATAGCAGGACACCCCACCTAGTGACTCGGAAAAAATCAGGACATTCTGATGTAGAGTTTCAAAATAAAATACCTTTGAAATCTCTATTGTATGAGCTATCATCCCTATTTTTAGATGAGAATAAAACAAAAACTGTCCAGTATCAAAGACTCATCTCACTCCAGGGTGATAGCAGGACACCCCACCTAGTCACTCAGAAAAAATCAGGACATTCTGATGTAGAGTTTCAAAATAAAATACCTTTGAAATCTCTATTGTATGAGCTATCATCCCTGTTTTTAGATGAGAATAAAACAAAAACTGTCCCGTATCAAAGACTCATCTCACTCCAGGGTGATAGCAGGACACACCATCTAGTCACTCAGAAAAAATCAGGACATTCTGATGTAGAGTTTCAAAATAAAATACCTTTGAAATCTCTATTGTATGAGCTATCATCCCTGTTTTTAGATGAGAATAAAACAAAAACTGTCCAGTATCAAAGACTCATCTCACTCCAGGGTGATAGCAGGACACCCCACCTAGTCACTCAGAAAAAATCAGGACATTCTGGTGTACAGTTTCAAAATAAAATACCTTTGAAGTCTCATATATGAGCTATCATCCCTGTTTTTAGATGAGAATAAAACAATAACTGTCCAATATCAAAGACTCATCAAACTCCAGGGTGATAGCAGGACACCCCACCTAGTCACTCAGAAAAAATCAGGACATTCTGATGTACAGTTTCAAAATAAAAGACCTTTGAAATCTCTATTGCATGAGCTATCATCCCTGTTTTTAGATGAGAATAAAACAAAAACTGTCCAGTATCAAAGACTCATCTCACTCCAGGGTGATAGCAGGACACCCCACCTAGTCACTCAGAAGATAACAGGACATTCTGATGTAGAGTTTCAAAATAAAATACCTTTGACATCTCTATTGTATGAGCTATCATCCCTATTTTTAGATGAGAATAAAACAAAGACTGTGCAGTATCAAAGACTCATCTCACTCCAGGGTGATAGCAGGACACCCCATCTAGTCACTCAGAAAAAATCAGGACATTCTGGTGTACAGTTTCAAAATAAAATACCTTTGAAGTCTCATATATGAGCTATCATCCCTGTTTTTAGATGAGAATAAAACAATAACTGTCCAATATCAAAGACTCAACAAACTCCAGGGTGATAGCAGGACACCCCACCTAGTCACTGAGAAAAAATCAGGACATTCTGATGTACAGTTTCAAAATAAAAGACCTTTGAAATCTCATATATGAGCTATCATCCCTCTCTGTTTAGATGAGAATAAAACAAAAACTGTCCAGTATCAAAGACTCATCTCACTCCAGGGTGATAGCAGGACACCCCACCTAGTCACTCAGGGAGAATCAGGACATTCTGAAGTACAGTTTCAAAATAAAAGACCTTTGAAATCTCTATTGCATGAGCTATCATCCCTGTTTTTAGATGAGAATAAAACAAAAGCTGTCCCATATCAAAGACTCATCTCACTCCAGGGTGATAGCAGGACACCCCATCTAGTCACTCAGAAAAAATCAGGACATTCTGATGTAGAGTTTCAAAATAAAATACCTTTGAAATCTCTATTGTATGAGCTATCATCCCTGTTTTTAGATGAGAATAAAACAAAAACTGTCCAGTATCAAAGACTCATCTCACTCCAGGGTGATAGCAGGACACCCCACCTAGTCACTCAGAAAAAATCAGGACATTCTGATGTAGAGTTTCAAAATAAAATACCTTTGAAATCTCTATTGTATGAGCTATCATCCCTGTTTTTAGATGAGAATAAAACAAAGACTGTCCAGTATCAAAGACTCATCTCACTCCAGGGTGATAGCAGGACACCCCACCTAGTCACTCAGGGAGAATCAGGACATTCTGAAGGACAGTTTCAAAATAAAAGACCTTTGAAATCTCATATATGAGCTATAATCCCTCTCTGTTTAGATGAGAATAAAACAAAAAATCTCAAGTATCAAAGACTGATCTCACTCCAGGGTGATAGCAGGACACGCCACCTAGTCACTCAGAAAAAATCAGGACATTCTGATGTAGAGTTTCAAAATAAAATACCTTTGAAATCTCTATTGTATGAGCTATCATCCCTGTTTTTAGATGAGAATAAAACAAAATCTGTCCAGTATTAAAGACTCATCTCACTCCAGGGTGATAGCAGGACACCCCACCTAGTCACTCAGAAAAAATCAGGACATTTTGATGTACAGTTTCAAAATAAAAGACCTTTTAAATCTCATATATGAGCTATCATCCCTCTCTGTTTAGATGAGAATAAAACAAAAACTGTCCAGTATCAAAGACTCATCTCACTCCAGGGTGATAGCAGGACACCCCATCTAGTCACTCAGGGAGAATCAGGACATTCTGATGTACAGTTTCAAAATAAAAGACCTTTGAAATCTCTATTGCATGAGCTATCATCCCTCTTTTTAGATGAGAATAAAACAAAAACTGTCCCGTATCAAAGACTCATCTCACTCCAGGGTGATAGCAGGACACCCCATCTAGTCACTCAGAAAAAATCAGGACATTCTGGTGTACAGTTTCAAAATAAAATACCTTTGAAGTCTCTATTGTATGAGCTATCATCCCTATTTTTAGATGAGAATAAAACAAAAACTGTCCAGTATCAAAGACTCATCTCACTCCAGGGTGATAGCAGGACACCCCACCTAGTCACTCAGAAAAAATCAGGACATTCTGGTGTACAGTTTCAACATAAAATACCTTTGAAGTCTCATATATGAGCTATCATCCCTGTTTTTAGATGAGAATACAACAATAACTGTCCAATATCAAAGACTCATCTCACTCCAGGGTGATAGCAGGACACCCCACCTAGTCACTCAGAAAAAATCAGGACATTCTGATGTACAGTTTCAAAATAAAAGACCTTTGAAATCTCATATATGAGCTATCATCCCTCTCTGTTTAGATGAGAATAAAACAAAAACTGTCCAGTATCAAAGACTCATCTCACTCCAGGGTGATAGCAGGACACCCCACCTAGTCACTCAGGGAGAATCAGGACATTCTGAAGGACAGTTTCAAAATAAAAGACCTTTGAAATCTCTATTGTATGAGCTATCATCCCTGTTTTTAGATGAGAATAAAACAAAAACTGTCCAGTATCAAAGACGCATCTCACTCCAGGCTGATAGCAGGACACCCCATCTAGTCACTCAGAAAAAATCAGGACATTCTGATGTAGAGTTTCAAAATAAAATACCTTTGAAATCTCTATTGTATGAGCTATCATCCCTGTTTTTAGATGAGAATAAAACAAAAACTGTCCAGTATCAAAGACTCATATCACTCCAGGGTGATAGCAGGACACCCCACCTAGTCACTCAGAAAATAACAGGACATTCTGATGTAGAGTTTCAAAATAAAATACCTTTGAAATCTCTATTGTATGAGCTATCATCCCTATTTTTAGATGAGAATAAAACAAAGACTGTCCAGTATCAAAGACTCATCTCACTCCAGGGTGATAGCAGGACACCCCATCTAGTCACTCAGAAAAAATCAGGACATTCTGGTGTACAGTTTCAAAATAAAATACCTTTGAAGTCTCATATATGAGCTATCATCCCTGTTTTTAGATGAGAATAAAACAATAACTATCCAATATCAAAGATTCAACAAACTCCAGGGTGATAGCATGACACCCCACCTAGTCACTCAGGGAGAATCAGGACTTTCTGATGTAGAGTTTCAAAATAAAAGACCTTTGAAATCTCTATTGCATGAGCTATAATCCCTGTTTTTAGATGAGAATAAAACAAAAACTGTCCAGTATCAAATACACATCTCACTCCAGGGTGATAGCAGGACACCCCACCTAGTCACTCAGGGAGAGTCAGGACATTCTGATTTAGAGTTTCAAAATAAAATACCTTTGAAGTCTCATATATGAGCTATCATCCCTGTTTTTAGATGGGAATAAAACAAACACTGTCCAGTATCAAAGACTCATCTAACTCCATGGTGATAGCAGGACACCCCATCTAGTCACTCAGAAAAAATCAGGACATTCTGATGTAGAGTTTTAAAAGACCTTTGACATCTCATATATGAGCTATCATCCCTCTCTGTTTAGATGAGAATAAAACAAAACTGTCCAGTATCAAATACTCATTTCCCTTCAGGGTTATAACAGGACACCCCACCTAGTCACTCAGAAAAAATCAGGACATTCTGATGTACAGTTTCAAAATAAAAGACCTTTGAAATCTCTATTGCATGAGCTATCATCCCTGTTTTTAGATGAGAATAAAACAAAAACTGTCCAGTATCAAAGACTCATCTCACTCCAGGGTGATAGCAGCACACCCCATCTAGTCACTCAGAAAAAATCAGGACATTCTGATGTAGGGTTTCAAAATAAAAGACCTTTGAAATCTCATATATGAGCTATCATCCCTCTCTGTTTAGATGAGAATAAAAAAAAAACTGTCCAGTATCAAATACTCATTTCCCTTCAGGGTTATAACAGGACACCCCACCTAGTCACTCAGGGAGAATCAGGACTTTCTGATGTAGAGTTTCAAAATAAAAGACCTTTGAAATCTCTATTGTATGAGCTATCATCCCTGTTTTTAGATGAGAATAAAACAAAGACTGTCCAGTATCAAAGACTAATCTCACTCCATGGTGATAGCAGGACACCCTTTCTAGTCACTCCGAAAAAATCAGGACATTCTGATGTAGAGTTTCAAAATAAAATACCTTTGAAGTCTCATATATGAGCTATCATCCCTGTTTTTAGATGAGAATAAAACAAATACTGTCCAATATCAAAAACTCATCAAACTCCATGGTGATAGCAGGACACCCTACCTAGTCACTCAGAAAAAATCAGGACATTCTGATTTAGAGTTTCAAAATAAAATACCTTTGAAATCTCATATATGAGCTATCATCCCTGTTTTTAGATGATAATAAAACAATAACTGTCCAGTATCAAAAACTCATCTCCCTTCAGGGTGATAACAGGACACCCCACCTAGTCACTCAGGGAGAATCAGGACTTTCTGATGTAGAGTTTCAAAATAAAAGACCTTTGAAATCTCTATTGCATGAGCTATCATCCCTGTTTTTAGATGAGAATAAAACAAATACTGTCCAATATCAAAGACTCATCTCACTCCAGAGTGATAGCAGGACACCCCATCTAGTCACTCAGGGAGAATCAGGACATTCTGATGTACAGTTTCAAAATAAAAGACCTTTGAAATCTCTATTGCATGAGCTATCATCCCTGTTTTTAGATGACAATAAAACAAACACTGTCCAGTATCAAAGACGCATCTCACTCCAGGATGATAGCAGGACACCCCACCTAGTCACTCAGGGAGAGTCAGGACATTCTGATGTAGAGTTTCAAAATAAAATACCTTTGAAATCTCTATTTTATGAGCTATCATCCCTGTTTTTAGATGAGAATAAAACAAAAACTGTCCAGTATCAAAGACGCATCTCACTCCAGGGTGATAGCAGGACACCCCACCTAGTCACTCAGGGAGAATCAGGACATTCTGATATAGACTTTCAAAATAAAAGACCTTTGAAATCTCATATATGAGCTATAATCCCTCTCTGTTTAGATGAGAATAAAACAAAAACTCTCAAGTATCAAAGACTGATCTCAATCCAGGGTGATAGCAGGACACGCCACCTAGTCACTCAGAAAAAATCAGGACATTCTGATGTACAGTTTCAAAATAAAAGACCTTTGAAATCTCTATTGCATGAGCTATCATCCCTGTTTTTAGATGAGAATAAAACAAAAACTGTCCAGTATCAAAGACTCATCTCACTCCAGGGTGATAGCAGGACTCCCCACCTAGTCACTCAGGGAGAATCAGGACATTCTGAAGTACAGTTTCAAAATAAAAGACCTTTGAAATCTCTATTGCATGAGCTATCATCCCTGTTTTTAGATGACAATAAAACAAACACTGTCAAGTAACAAAGACGCATCTCACTCCAGGGTGATAGCAGGACACCCCACCTAGTCACTCAGGGAGAATCAGGACATTCTGATTTAGAGTTTCAAAATAAAATATCTTTGAAGTCTCATATATGAGCTATCATCCCTGTTTTTAGATGGGAATAAAACAAACACTGTCCAGTATCAAAGACTCATCTAACTCCATGGTGATAGCAGGACCCCCCATCTAGTCACTCAGAAAAAATCAGGACATTCTGATGTACAGTTTCAAAATAAAATACCTTTGAAATCTCTATTGTATGAGCTATCATCCCTATATTTAGATGAGAATAAAACAAAGACTGTCCAGTATCAAAGACGCATCTCACTCCAGGGTGATAGCAGGACACCCCACCTAGTCACTCAGAAAAAATCAGGACATTCTGATGTAGAGTTTCAAAATAAAAGACCTTTGAAATCTCATATATGAGCTATAATCCCTCTCTGTTTAGATGAGAATAAAACAAAAACTCTCAAGTATCAAAGACTGATCTCACTCCAGGGTTATAGCAGGACACGCCACATAGTCACTCAGAAAAAATCAGGACATTCTGATGTACAGTTTCAAAATAAAAGACCTTTGAAATCTCATATATGAGCTATCATCCCTCTCTGTTTAGATGAGAATAAAACAAAATCTCTCCAGTATCAAAGACTCATCTCACTCCAGGGTGATAGCAGGACACCCCATCTAGTCACTGAGAAAAAATCAGGACATTCTGATGTAGAGTTTCAAAATAAAATATTTTTGAAATCTCTATTGTATTAGCTATCATCCCTGTATTTAGATGAGAATAAAACAAAATCTCTCCAGTATCAAAGACGCATCTCACTCCAGGGTGATAGCAGGACACCCCACCTAGTCACTCAGGGAGAATCAGGACATTCTGATGTAGAGTTTCAAAATAAAAGACCTTTGAAATCTCATATATGAGCCATAATCCCTCTCTGTTTAGATGAGAATAAAACAAAACTGTCCAGTATCAAAGACGCATCTCACTCCAGGGTGATAGCAGGTAACCCCACCTAGTTACTCAGAAAAAATTAGGACATTCTGATTTAGAGTTTCAAAATAAAATACCTTTGAAATCTCATATATGAGCTATCATCCCTGTTTTTAGATGGGAATAAAACAAACACTGTCAAGTATCAAAGACTCATTTAACTCCATGGTGATAGCAGGACACCCCATCAAGTCACTCAGAAAAAATCAGGACATTGTGATGTAGGGTTTCAAAATAAAAGACCTTTGAAATCTCATATATGAGCTATCATCCCTCTCTGTTTAGATGAGAATAAAACAAAATCTCTCCAGTATCAAAGACTCATCTCACTCCAGGGTGATAGCAGGACACCCTTTCTAGTCACTCAGGGAGAATCAGGACATTCTGATTTACAGTTTCAAAATAAAAGACCTTTGAAATCTCTATTGCATGAGCTATCATCTCTGTTTTTAGATGAGAATAAAACAAACACTGTCCAGTATCAAAGACTCATCTCACTCCAGGGTGATAGCAGGACACCCCATCTAGTCACTCAGAAAAAATCAGGACATTCTGATGTAGAGTTTCAAAATAAAATACCTTTGAAATCTCTATTGCATGAGCAATCATCCCTGTTTTTAGATGAGAATAAAACAAATACTGTCCAATGTCAAAGACTCATCTCACTCCAGGGTGATAGCAGGACTCCCCACCTAGTCACTCAGGGAGAATCAGGACATTCTGAAGTACAGTTTCAAAATAAAAGACCTTTGAAATCTCTATTGCATGAGCTATCATCCCTGTTTTAGATGAGAATAAAACAAAAACTGTCCCGTATCAAAGACTCATCTCACTCCAGGGTGATAGCAGGACACCCCATCTAGTCACTCAGAAAAAATCAGGACATTCTGATTTAGAGTTTCAAAATAAAATACCTTTGAAATCTCTATTGTATGAGCTATCATCCCTGTTTTTAGATGAGAATAAAACAAAAACTGTCCAGTATCAAAGACGCATATCACTCCAGGGTGATAGCAGGACACCCCATCTAGTCACTCAGAAACAATCAGGACATTCTGATGTAGAGTTTCAAAATAAAATACCTTTGAAATCTCTATTGTATGAGCTATCATCCCTGTATTTAGATGAGAATAAAACAAAAACTGTCCAGTATCAAAGACGCATCTCACTCCAGGGTGATAGCAGGACACCCCACCTAGTCACTCAGGGAGAATCAGGACATTCTGATTTAGAGTTTCAAAATAAAAGACCTTTGAAATCTCATATATGAGCTATAATCCCTCTCTGTTTAGATGAGAATAAAACTCTCAAGTATCAAAGACTGATCTCACTCCAGGGTGATAGCAGGACACGCCACCTAGTCACTCAGAAAAAATCAGGACATTCTGATGTACAGTTTCAAAATAAAAGACCTTTGAAATCTCATATATGAGCTATCATCCCTCTCTGTTTAGATGAGAATAAAAAAAAAACTGTCCAGTATCAAAGACTCATCTCACTCCAGGGTGATAGCAGGACAACCCCACCTAGTCACTTAGAAAAAATCAGGACATTCTGATGTAGAGTTTCAAAATAAAAGACCTTTGAAATCTCATATATGAGCTATCATCCCTGTTTTTAGATGATAATAAAACAATAACTGTCCAGTATCAAAAACTCATCTCCCTTCAGGGTGATAACAGGACACCCCACCTAGTCACTCAGGGAGAATCAGGACTTTCTGATGTAGAGTTTCAAAATAAAAGACCTTTGAAATCTCATATATGAGCTATAATCCCTCTCTGTTTAGATGAGAATAAAACAAAAACTCTCAAGTATCAAAGACTGATCTCACTCCAGGTTGATAGCAGGACACCCCACCTAGTCACTCAGAAAAATTCAGGACATTCTGATGTACAGTTTCAAAATAAAATACCTTTGAAATCTCTATTGTATGAGCTATCATCCCTATATTTAGATGAGAATAAAACAAAGACTGTCCAGTATCAAAGACGCATCTCACTCCAGGGTGATAGCAGGACACCCCATCTAGTCACTCAGAAAAAATCAGGACATTCTGATTTAGAGTTTCAAAATAAAATACCTTTGAAGTCTCATATATGAGCTATCATCCCTGTATTTAGATAAGAATAAAACAAACACTGTCCAGTATCAAATACTCATTTCCCTTCAGGGTGATAGCAGGACACCCCATCTAGTCACTCAGAAAAAATCAGGACATTCTGATGTAGAGTTTCAAAATAAAATACCTTTGAAATCTCTATTGTATGAGCTATCATCCCTGTTTTTAGATGAGAATAAAACAAAGACTGTCCAGTATCAAAGACTCATCTCACTCCATGGTGATAGCAGGACACCCTTTCTAGTCACTCCGAAAAAATCAGGACATTCTGATGTACTGTTTCAAAATAAAAGACCTTTGAAATCTCATATATGAGCTATCATCCCTCTGTTTAGATGAGAATAAAACAAAACTGTCCAGTATCAAAGACTCATCTCACTCCAGGGTGATAGCAGGACACCCCACCTAGTCACTCAGAAAAAATCAGGACATTCTGATGTAGAGTTTCAAAATAAAATACCTTTGAAATCTCTATTGTATGAGCTATAATCCCTGTTTTTAGATGAGAATAAAACAAAAACTGTCCAGTATCAAATACTCATCTCACTCCAGGGTGATAGCAGGACACCCCACCTAGTCACTCAGGGAGAATCAGGACATTCTGATGTAGAGTTTCAAAATAAAAGACCTTTGAAATCTCTATTGTATGAGCTATCATCCCTGTTTTTAGATGAGAATAAAACAAAAACTGTCCAGTATCAAATACTCATCTCACTCCAGGGTGATAGCAGGACACCCCACCTAGTCACTCAGGGAGAATCAGGACATTCTGATGTAGAGTTTCAAAATAAAAGACCTTTGAAATCTCATATATGAGCTATAATCCCTCTCTGTTTAGATGAGAATAAAACAAAAACTCTCAAGTATCAAAGACTGATCTAACTCCAGGGTGATAGCAGGACACGCCACCTAGTCACTCAGAAAAAATCAGGACATTCTGATGTACAGTTTCAAAATAAAAGACCTTTGAAATCTCTATTCTATGAGCTATCATCCCTATTTTTAGATGAGAATAAAACAAAGACTGTCCAGTATCAAAGACGCATCTCACTCCAGGGTGATAGCAGGACACCCCGCCTAGTCACTCAGAAAAAATCAGGACATTCTGATGTAGAGTTTCAAAATAAAAGACCTTTGAAATCTCATATATGAGCTATAATCCCTCTCTGTTTAGATGAGAATAAAACAAAAACTGTCCAGTATCAAAGACTCATCTCACTCCAGGGTGATAGCAGGACACCCCACCTAGTCACTCAGAAAAAATCAGGACATTCTGATTTAGAGTTTCAAAATAAAAGACCTTTGAAATCTCATATATGAGCTATAATCCCTCTCTGTTTAGATGAGAATAAAACAAAAACTCTCAAGTATCAAATACTCATTTCCCTTCAGGGTGATAACAGGACACCCCACCTAGTCACTCAGGGAGAATCAGGACTTTCTGATGTAGAGTTTCAAAATAAAAGACCTTTGAAATCTCTATTGCATGAGCTATCATCCCTGTTTTTAGATGAGAATAAAACAAATACTGTCCAATATCAAAGACTCATCTCACTCCAGGGTGATAGCAGGACTCCCCACCTCGTCACTCAGGGAGAATCAGGACATTCTGAAGTACAGTTTCAAAATAAAAGACCTTTGAAATCTCTATTGCATGAGCTATCATCCCTGTTTTTAGATGAGAATAAAACAAAAACTGTCCAGTATCAAAGATGCATCTCATTTCCAGGGTGATAGCAGGACACCCCATCTAGTCACTCAGAAAAAATCAGGACATTCTGATGTAGAGTTTCAAAATAAAAGACCTTTGAAATCTCATATATGAGCTATAATCCCTCTCTGTTTAGATGAGAATAAAACAAAAACTCTCAAGTATCAAAGACTGATCTCACTCCAGGGTGATAGCAGGACACGCCATCTAGTCACTCAGAAAAAATCAGGACATTCTGGTGTACAGTTTCAAAATAAAATACCTTTGAAATCTCTATTGTATGAGCTATCATCCCTGTTTTTAGATGGGAATAAAACAAACACTGTCCAGTATCAAAGACTCATCTCACACCAGGGTGATAGCAGGACACCCCATCTAGTCAGTCAGAAAAGATCAGGACATTCTGATGTAGAGTTTCAAAATAAAATACCTTTGAAATCTCTATTGTATGAGCTATCATCCCTATTTTTAGATGAGAATAAAACAAAGACTGTCCAGTATCAAAGACTCATCTCACTCCAGGGTGATAGCAGGACACCCCATCTAGTCACTCAGAAAAAATCAGGACATTCTGGTGTACAGTTTCAAAATAAAATACCTTTGAAGTCTCATATATGAGCTATCATCCCTGTTTTTAGATGAGAATAAAACAATAACTGTCCAATATCAAAGACTCATCAAACTCCAGGGTGATAGCAGGACACCCCACCTAGTCACTCAGAAAAAATCAGGACATTCTGATTTACAGTTTCAAAATAAAAGACCTTTGAAATCTCATATATGAGCTATCATCCGTCTCTGTTTAGATGAGAATAAAACAAAAACTCTCAAGTATCAAATACTCATTTCCCTTCAGGGTGATAACAGGACACCCCACCTAGTCACTCAGGGAGAATCAGGACTTTCTGATGTAGAGTTTCAAAATAAAAGACCTTTGAAATCTCTATTGCATGAGCTATCATCCCTGTTTTTAGATGAGAATAAAACAAAAACTGTCCAGTATCAAAGACGCATCTCACTCCAGGGTGATAGCAGGACACCCCATCTAGTCACTCAGAAAAAATCAGGACATTCTGATGTACAGTTTCAAAATAAAAGACCTTTGAAATCTCATATATGAGCTATCATCACTCTCTGTTTAGATGAGAATAAAACAAAAACTGTCCAGTATCAAAGACGCATCTCACTCCAGGGTGATAGCAGGACACCCCATCTAGTCACTCAGAAAACATCAGGACATTCTGATATAGAGTTTCAAAATAAAATACCTTTGAAATCTCTATTGTATGAGCTATCATCCCTGTTTTTAGATGAGAATAAAACAAAAACTGTCCAGTATCAAAGACTCATCTCACTCCAGGGTGATTGCAGGACACCCCATCTAGTCACTCAGAAAAAATCAGGACATTCTGGTGTACAGTTTCAAAATAAAATACCTTTGAAGTCTCATATATGAGCTATCATCCCTGTTTTTAGATGAGAATAAAACAATAACTGTCCAATATCAAAGACTCAACAAACTCCAGGGTGATAGCAGGACACCCCACCTAGTCACTCAGAAAAAAATCAGGACATTCTGATGTACAGTTTCAAAATAAAAGACCTTTGAAATATCATATATGAGCTATCATCCCTCTCTGTTTAGATGAGAATAAAACAAAAACTGTCCAGTATCAAAGACTCATCTCACTCCAGGGTGATAGCAGGACAACCCATCTAGTCACTCAGAAAAAATCAGGACATTCTGAAGTACAGTTTCAAAATAAAAGACCTTTGAAATCTCTATTGCATGAGCTATCATCCCTGTTTTTAGATGATAATAAAACAAAAACTGTCCAGTATCAAAGACTCATCTCACTCCAGGGTGATAGCAGGACACCCCATCTAGTCACTCAGAAAAAATCAGGACATTCTGATGTAGAGTTTCAAAATAAAATACCTTTGAAATCTCTATTGTATGAGCTATCATCCCTGTTTTTAGATGAGAATAAAACAAAAACTGTCCAGTATCAAAGACTCATCTCACTCCAGGGTGATAGCAGGACACCCCATCTAGTCACTCAGAAAAAATCAGGACATTCTGGTGTACAGTTTCAAAATAAAATACCTTTGAAGTCTCATATATGAGCTATCATCCCTGTTTTTAGATGAGAATAAAACAAAAACTGTCCAGTATCAAAGACTCATCTCACTCCAGGGTGATAGCAGGACACCCCATCTAGTCACTCAGAAAAAATCAGGAAATTCTGATGTAGAGTTTCAAAATAAAAGACCTTTGAAATCTTTATTGCATGAGCTATCATCCCTGTTTTTAGATGAGAATAAAACAAAAACTGTCCAGTATCAAAGACTCATCTCACTCCAGGGTGATACCAGGACACCCCATCTAGTCACTCAGAAAAAATCAGGACATTCTGATGTAGAGTTTCAAAATAAAATACCTTTGAAATCTCATATATGAGCTATAATCCCTCTCTGTTTAGATGAGAATAAAACAAAAACTCTCAAGTATCAAAGACTGATCTAACTCCAGGGTGATAGCAGGACACGCCACATAGTCACTCAGAAAAAATCAGGACATTCTGATGTAGAGTTTCAAAATAAAATACCTTTGAAATCTCATATATGAGCTATAATCCCTCTCTGTTTAGATGAGAATAAAACAAAAACTCTCAAGTATCAAAGAATGATCTCACTCCAGGGTAATAGCAGGACACCCCATCTAGTCACTCAGAAAAAATCAGGACATTCTGATTTACAGTTTCAAAATAAAAGACCTTTGAAATCTCATATATGAGCTATCATCCGTCTCTGTTTAGATGAGAATAAAACAAAAACTCTCAAGTATCAAATACTCATTTCCCTTCAGGGTGATAACAGGACACCCCACCTAGTCACTCAGGGAGAATCAGGACTTTCTGATGTAGAGTTTCAAAATAAAAGACCTTTGAAATCTCCATCTAGTCACTTTTTTCTGAGTGACTAGATGGGGTGTCCTGCTATCACCCTGGAGTGAGAGTCTTTGATATTGGACAGCTATCATCCCTCTCTGTTTAGATGAGAATAAAACAAAAACTGTCCAGTATCAAAGACTCATCTCACTCCAGGGTGATAACAGGACACCCCACCTTGTCACTCAGGGAGAATCAGGACTTTCTGATGTAGAGTTTCAAAATAAAAGACCTTTGAAATCTCTATTGCATGAGCTATCATCCCTGTTTTTAGATGAGAATAAAACAAATACTGTCCAATATCAAAGACTCATCTCACTCCAGGGTGATAGCAGGACTCCCCACCTAGTCACTCAGGGAGAATCAGGACATTCTGAAGTACAGTTTCAAAATAAAAGACCTTTGAAATCTCTATTGCATGAGCTATCATCCCTGTTTTTAGATGAGAATAAAACAAAAACTGTCCCGTATCAAAGACTCATCTCACTCCAGGGTGATAGCAGGACACCCCATCTAGTCACTCAGAAAAAATCAGGACATTCTGATGTAGAGTTTCAAAATAAAATACCTTTGAAATCTCTATTGTATGAGCTATCATCCCTGTTTTTAGATGAGAATAAAACAAAAACTGTCCAGTATCAAAGACGCATCTCACTCCAGGGTGATAGCAGGACACGCCACCTAGTCACTCAGAAAAAATCAGGACATTCTGATGTACAGTTTCAAAATAAAAGACCTTTGAAATCTCATATATGAGCTATCATCCCTCTCTGTTTAGACGAGAATAAAACAAAAACTGTCCAGTATCAAAGACTCATCTCACTCCAGGGTGATAGCAGGACACCCCACCTAGTCACTCGGAAAAAATCAGGACATTCTGATGTAGAGTTTCAAAATAAAATACCTTTGAAATCTCTATTGTATGAGCTATCATCCCTATTTTTAGATGAGAATAAAACAATAACTGTCCAATATCAAAGACTCATCAAACTCCAGGGTGATAGCAGGACTCCCCACCTAGTCACTCAGAAAAAATCAGGACATTCTGATTTATAGTTTCAAAATAAAAGACCTTTGAAATCTCTATTGCATGAGCTATCATCCCTGTTTTTAGATGAGAATAAAACAAAAACTGTCACGTATCAAAGACTCATCTCACTCCAGGGTGATAGCAGGACACCCCATCTAGTCACTCAGAAAACATCAGGACATTCTGATATAGAGTTTCAAAATAAAATACCTTTGAAATCTCTATTGTATGAGCTATCATCCCTGTTTTTAGATGAGAATAAAACAAAAACTGTCCAGTATCAAAGACTCATCTCACTCCAGGGTGATTGCAGGACACCCCATCTAGTCACTCAGAAAAAATCAGGACATTCTGGTGTACAGTTTCAAAATAAAATACCTTTGAAGTCTCATATATGAGCTATCATCCCTGTTTTTAGATGAGAATAAAACAATAACTGTCCAATATCAAAGACTCAACAAACTCCAGGGTGATAGCAGGACACCCCACCTAGTCACTCAGAAAAAATCAGGACATTCTGATGTACAGTTTCAAAATAAAAGACCTTTGAAATATCATATATGAGCTATCATCCCTCTCTGTTTAGATGAGAATAAAACAAAAACTGTCCAGTATCAAAGACTCATCTCACTCCAGGGTGATAGCAGGACACCCCATCTAGTCACTCAGAAAAAATCAGGACATTCTGAAGTACAGTTTCAAAATAAAAGACCTTTGAAATCTCTATTGTATGAGCTATCATCCCTACATTTAGATGAGAATAAAACAAAGACTGTCCAGTATCAAAGACTCATCTCACTCCAGGGTGATAGCAGGACACCCCATCTAGTCACTCAGAAAAAATCAGGACATTCTGAAGTACAGTTTCAAAATAAAAGACCTTTGAAATCTCTATTGCATGAGCTATCATCCCTGTTTTTAGATGATAATAAAACAAAAACTGTCCAGTATCAAAGACTCATCTCACTCCAGGGTGATAGCAGGACACCCCATCTAGTCACTCAGAAAAAATCAGGACATTCTGATGTAGAGTTTCAAAATAAAATACCTTTGAAATCTCTATTGTATGAGCTATCATCCCTGTTTTTAGATGAGAATAAAACAAAAACTGTCCAGTATCAAAGACGCATCTCACTCCAGGGTTATAGCAGGACACCCCATCTAGTCACTCAGAAAAAATCTGGACATTCTGATGTAGAGTTTCAAAATAAAATACCTTTGAAATCTCTATTGTATGAGCTATCATCCCTGTTTTTAGATGAGAATAAAACAAAAACTGTCCAGTATCAAAGACTCATCTCACTCCAGGGTGATAGCAGGACACCCCACCTAGTCACTCAGAAAACATCAGGACATTCTGATGTAGACTTTCAAAATAAAATACCTTTGAAATCTCTATTGTATGAGCTATCATCCCTATTTTTAGATGAGAATAAAACAAAGACTGTCCAGTATCAAAGACTCATCTCACTCCAGGGTGATAGCAGGACACCCCATCTAGTCACTCAGAAAAAATCAGGACATCCTGATGTACAGTTTCAAAATAAAAGACCTTTGAAATCTCATATATGAGCTATCATCCCTCTCTGTTTAGATGAGAATAAAACAAAAACTGTCCAGTATCAAAGACTCATCTCACTCCAGGGTGATAGCAGGACACCCCACCTAGTCACTCAGGGAGAATCAGGACATTCTGAAGGACAGTTTCAAAATAAAATACCTTTGAAATCTCTATTGTATGAGCTATCATCCCTGTTTTTAGATGAGAATAAAACAAAAACTGTCCAGTATCAAAGACTCATCTCACTCCAGGGTGATAGCAGGACACCCCACCTAGTCACTCAGAAAAAATCAGGACATTCTGATGTAGAGTTTCAAAATAAAATACCTTTGAAATCTCATATATGAGCTATAATCCCTCTCTGTTTAGATGAGAATAAAACAAAAACTCTCAAGTATCAAAGACTGATCTGACTCCAGGGTGATAGCAGGACACCCCATCTAGTCACTGAGAAAAAATCAGGACATTCTGATCTAGAGTTTCAAAATAAAAGACCTTTGAAATCTCATATATGAGCTATAATCCCTCTCTGTTTAGATGAGAATAAAACAAAAACTCTCAAGTATCAAAGAATGATCTCACTCCAGGGTAATAGCAGGACACCCCATCTAGTCACTGAGAAAAATTCAGGACATTCTGATGTAGAGTTTCAAAATAAAATATTTTTGAAATCTCTATTGTATTAGCTATCATCCCTTTTTTTAGATGAGAATAAAACAAAAACTGTCCAGTATCAAATACTCATTTCCCTTCAGGGTGATAACAGGACACCCCACCTAGTCACTCAGGGAGAATCAGGACTTTCTGATGTAGTTTCAAAATAAAAGACCTTTGAAATCTCTATTGTATGAGCTATCATCCCTGTTTTTAGATGAGAATAAAACAAAAACTGTCCAGTATCAAAGACTCATCTCACTCCAGGGTGATAGCAGGACACCCCACCTAGTCACTCAGAAAAAATCAGGACATTCTGATGTAGAGTTTCAAAATAAAATACCTTTGAAATCTCTATTGTATGAGCTATCATCCCTGTTTTTAGATTAGAATAAAACAAAGACTGTCCAGTATCAAAGACTCATCTCACTCCAGGGTGATAGCAGGATACGCCACCTAGTCACTCAGAAAAAATCAGGACATTCTGATTTACAGTTTCAAAATAAAAGACCTTTGAAATCTCATATATGAGCGATCATCCGTCTCTGTTTAGATGAGAATAAAACAAAAACTCTCAAGTATCAAATACTCATTTCCCTTCAGGGTGATAACAGGACACCCCACCTAGTCACTCAGGGAGAATCAGGACTTTCTGATGTAGAGTTTCAAAATAAAATACCTTTGAAATCTCTATTGTATGAGCTATCATCCCTGTTTTTAGATGAGAATAAAACAAAAATTGTCCCGTATCAAAGACTCATCTCACTCCAGGGTGATAGCAGGACACCCCATCTAGTCACTCAGAAAAAATCAGGACATTCTGATGTAGAGTTTCAAAATAAAATACCTTTGAAATCTCTATTGTATGAGCTATCATCCCTGTTTTTAGATGAGAATAAAACAAAAACTGTCCAGTATCAAAGACGCATCTCACTCCAGGGTGATAGCAGGACACCCCATCTAGTCACTCAGAAAAAATCAGGACATTCTGGTGTACAGTTTCAAAATAAAATACCTTTGAAGTCTCATATATGAGCTATCATCCCTGTTTTTAGATGAGAATAAAACAATAACTGTCCAATATCAAAGACTCATCAAACTCCAGGGTGATAGCAGGACACCCCACCTAGTCACTCAGAGAAAATCAGGACATTCTGATGTACAGTTTCAAAATAAAAGACCTTTGAAATCTCTATTCTATGAGCTATCATCCCTATTTTTAGATGAGAATAAAACAAAGACTGTCCAGTATCAAAGACGCATCTCACTCCAGGGTGATAGCAGGACACCCCACCTAGTCACTCAGAAAAAATCAGGACATTCTGTTTTAGAGTTTCAAAATAAAATACCTTTGAAATCTCATATATGAGCTATCATCCCTGTTTTTAGATGGGAATAAAACAAACACTGTCCAGTATCAAAGACTCATCTCACACCAGGGTGATAGCAGGACACCCCATCTAGTCAGTCAGAAAAGATCAGGACATTCTGATGTAGAGTTTCAAAATAAAATACCTTTGAAATCTCTATTGTATGAGCTATCATCCCTATTTTTAGATGAGAATAAAACAAAGACTGTCCAGTATCAAAGACTCATCTCACTCCAGGGTGATAGCAGGACACCCCATCTAGTCACTCAGAAAAAATCAGGACATTCTGATGTACAGTTTCAAAATAAAAGACCTTTGAAATCTCATATATGAGCTATCATCCCTCTCTGTTTAGATGAGAATAAAACAAAAACTGTCCAGTATCAAAGACTCATCTCACTCCAGGGTGATAACAGGACACCCCACCTTGTCACTCAGGGAGAATCAGGACTTTCTGATGTAGAGTTTCAAAATAAAAGACCTTTGAAATCTCTATTGCATGAGCTATCATCCCTGTTTTTAGATGAGAATAAAACAAATACTGTCCAATATCAAAGACTCATCTCACTCCAGGGTGATAGCAGGACTCCCCACCTAGTCACTCAGGGAGAATCAGGACATTCTGAAGTACAGTTTCAAAATAAAAGACCTTTGAAATCTCTATTGCATGAGCTATCATCCCTGTTTTTAGATGAGAATAAAACAAAAACTGTCCCGTATCAAAGACTCATCTCACTCCAGGGTGATAGCAGGACACCCCATCTAGTCACTCAGAAAAAATCAGGACATTCTGATGTAGAGTTTCAAAATAAAATACCTTTGAAATCTCTATTGTATGAGCTATCATCCCTGTTTTTAGATGAGAATAAAACAAAAACTGTCACGTATCAAAGACTCATCTCACTCCAGGGTGATAGCAGGACACCCCATCTAGTCACTCAGAAAACATCAGGACATTCTGATATAGAGTTTCAAAATAAAATACCTTTGAAATCTCTATTGTATGAGCTATCATCCCTGTTTTTAGATGAGAATAAAACAAAAACTGTCCAGTATCAAAGACTCATCTCACTCCAGGGTGATTGCAGGACACCCCATCTAGTCACTCAGAAAA
Organism: Notothenia rossii; assembly: GCF_949606895.1. Taxonomy (NCBI): domain Eukaryota; kingdom Metazoa; phylum Chordata; class Actinopteri; order Perciformes; family Nototheniidae; genus Notothenia; species Notothenia rossii. The sequence continues at coordinate 925,667 of NW_027640159.1, forward strand.
AATCTGGACATTCTGATGTACAGTTTCAAAATAAAATACCTTTGAAATCTCTATTGTATGAGCTATCATCCCTGTTTTTAGATGAGAATAAAACAAAAACTGTCCAGTATCAAAGACTCATCTCACTCCAGGGTGATAGCAGGACACCCCACCTAGTCACTCAGAAAACATCAGGACATTCTGATGTAGACTTTCAAAATAAAATACCTTTGAAATCTCTATTGTATGAGCTATCATCCCTATTTTTAGATGAGAATAAAACAAAGACTGTCCAGTATCAAAGACTCATCTCACTCCAGGGTGATAGCAGGACACCCCATCTAGTCACTCAGAAAAAATCAGGACATCCTGATGTACAGTTTCAAAATAAAAGACCTTTGAAATCTCATATATGAGCTATCATCCCTCTCTGTTTAGATGAGAATAAAACAAAAACTGTCCAGTATCAAAGACTCATCTCACTCCAGGGTGATAGCAGGACACCCCACCTAGTCACTCAGGGAGAATCAGGACATTCTGAAGGACAGTTTCAAAATAAAATACCTTTGAAATCTCTATTGTATGAGCTATCATCCCTGTTTTTAGATGAGAATAAAACAAAAACTGTCCAGTATCAAAGACTCATCTCACTCCAGGGTGATAGCAGGACACCCCACCTAGTCACTCAGAAAAAATCAGGACATTCTGATGTAGAGTTTCAAAATAAAATACCTTTGAAGTCTCATATATGAGCTATCATCCCTGTTTTTAGATGAGAATAAAACAATAACTGTCCAGTATCAAAGACTCATCTCACTCCAGGGTGATAGCAGGACACCCCATCTAGTCACTCAGAAAAAATCAGGACATTCTGGTGTACAGTTTCAAAATAAAATACCTTTGAAGTCTCATATATGAGCTATCATCCCTGTTTTTAGATGAGAATAAAACAAAAACTGTCCAGTATCAAAGACTCATCTCACTCCAGGGTGATAGCAGGACACCCCATCTAGTCACTCAGAAAAAATCAGGAAATTCTGATGTAGAGTTTCAAAATAGAAGACCTTTGAAATCTTTATTGCATGAGCTATCATCCCTGTTTTTAGATGAGAATAAAACAAAAACTGTCCAGTATCAAAGACTCATCTCACTCCAGGGTGATACCAGGACACCCCATCTAGTCACTCAGAAAAAATCAGGACATTCTGATGTAGAGTTTCAAAATAAAATACCTTTGAAATCTCATATATGAGCTATAATCCCTCTCTGTTTAGATGAGAATAAAACAAAAACTCTCAAGTATCAAAGACTGATCTAACTCCAGGGTGATAGCAGGACACGCCACATAGTCACTCAGAAAAAATCAGGACATTCTGATGTAGAGTTTCAAAATAAAATACCTTTGAAATCTCTATTGTATGAGCTATCATCCCTGTTTTTAGATTAGAATAAAACAAAGACTGTCCAGTATCAAAGACTCATCTCACTCCAGGGTGATAGCAGGATACGCCACCTAGTCACTCAGAAAAAATCAGGACATTCTGATTTACAGTTTCAAAATAAAAGACCTTTGAAATCTCATATATGAGCTATCATCCGTCTCTGTTTAGATGAGAATAAAACAAAAACTCTCAAGTATCAAATACTCATTTCCCTTCAGGGTGATAACAGGACACCCCACCTAGTCACTCAGGGAGAATCAGGACTTTCTGATGTAGAGTTTCAAAATAAAATACCTTTGAAATCTCTATTGTATGAGCTATCATCCCTGTTTTTAGATGAGAATAAAACAAATATTGTCCCGTATCAAAGACTCATCTCACTCCAGGGTGATAGCAGGACACCCCATCTAGTCACTCAGAAAAAATCAGGACATTCTGATGTAGAGTTTCAAAATAAAATACCTTTGAAATCTCTATTGTATGAGCTATCATCCCTGTTTTTAGATGAGAATAAAACAAAAACTGTCCAGTATCAAAGACGCATCTCACTCCAGGGTGATAGCAGGACACCCCATATAGTCACTCAGAAAAAATCAGGACATTCTGATGTAGAGTTTCAAAATAAAATACCTTTGAAATCTCTATTGTATGAGCTATCATCCCTGTTTTTAGATGAGAATAAAACAAAAACTGTCCAGTATCAAAGACGCATCTCACTCCAGGGTGATAGCAGGACACCCCATCTAGTCACTCAGAAAAAATCAGGACATTCTGGTGTACAGTTTCAAAATAAAATACCTTTGAAGTCTCATATATGAGCTATCATCCCTGTTTTTAGATGAGAATAAAACAATAACTGTCCAATATCAAAGACTCATCAAACTCCAGGGTGATAGCAGGACACCCCACCTAGTCACTCAGAGAAAATCAGGACATTCTGATGTACAGTTTCAAAATAAAAGACCTTTGAAATCTCTATTCTATGAGCTATCATCCCTATTTTTAGATGAGAATAAAACAAAGACTGTCCAGTATCAAAGACGCATCTCACTCCAGGGTGATAGCAGGACACCCCACCTAGTCACTCAGAAAAAATCAGGACATTCTGTTTTAGAGTTTCAAAATAAAATACCTTTGAAATCTCATATATGAGCTATCATCCCTGTTTTTAGATGGGAATAAAACAAACACTGTCCAGTATCAAAGACTCATCTCACACCAGGGTGATAGCAGGACACCCCATCTAGTCAGTCAGAAAAGATCAGGACATTCTGATGTAGAGTTTCAAAATAAAATACCTTTGAAATCTCTATTGTATGAGCTATCATCCCTATTTTTAGATGAGAATAAAACAAAGACTGTCCAGTATCAAAGACTCATCTCACTCCAGGGTGATAGCAGGACACCCCATCTAGTCACTCAGAAAAAATCAGGACATTCTGGTGTACAGTTTCAAAATAAAATACCTTTGAAGTCTCATATATGAGCTATCATCCCTGTTTTTAGATGAGAATAAAACAATAACTGTCCAATATCAAAGACTCATCAAACTCCAGGGTGATAGCAGGACACCCCACCTAGTCACTCAGAAAAAATCAGGACATTCTGATGTACAGTTTCAAAATAAAAGACCTTTGAAATCTCATATATGAGCTATCATCCCTCTCTGTTTAGATGAGAATAAAACAAAAACTGTCCAGTATCAAAGACTCATCTCACTCCAGGGTGATAACAGGACACCCCACCTTGTCACTCAGGGAGAATCAGGACTTTCTGATGTAGAGTTTCAAAATAAAAGACCTTTGAAATCTCTATTGCATGAGCTATCATCCCTGTTTTTAGATGAGAATAAAACAAATACTGTCCAATATCAAAGACTCATCTCACTCCAGGGTGATAGCAGGACTCCCCACCTAGTCACTCAGGGAGAATCAGGACATTCTGAAGTACAGTTTCAAAATAAAAGACCTTTGAAATCTCTATTGCATGAGCTATCATCCCTGTTTTTAGATGAGAATAAAACAAAAACTGTCCCGTATCAAAGACTCATCTCACTCCAGGGTGATAGCAGGACACCCCATCTAGTCACTCAGAAAAAATCAGGACATTCTGATGTAGAGTTTCAAAATAAAATACCTTTGAAATCTCTATTGTATGAGCTATCATCCCTGTTTTTAGATGAGAATAAAACAAAAACTGTCCAGTATCAAAGACGCATCTCACTCCAGGGTGATAGCAGGACACGCCACCTAGTCACTCAGAAAAAATCAGGACATTCTGATGTACAGTTTCAAAATAAAAGACCTTTGAAATCTCATATATGAGCTATCATCCCTCTCTGTTTAGACGAGAATAAAACAAAAACTGTCCAGTATCAAAGACTCATCTCACTCCAGGGTGATAGCAGGACACCCCACCTAGTCACTCGGAAAAAATCAGGACATTCTGATGTAGAGTTTCAAAATAAAATACCTTTGAAATCTCTATTGTATGAGCTATCATCCCTATTTTTAGATGAGAATAAAACAAAGACTGTCCAGTATCAAAGACTCATCTCACTCCAGGGTGATAGCAGGACACCCCATCTAGTCACTCAGAAAAAATCAGGACATTCTGGTGTACAGTTTCAAAATAAAATACCTTTGAAGTCTCATATATGAGCTATCATCCCTGTTTTTAGATGAGAATAAAACAATAACTGTCCAATATCAAAGACTCATCAAACTCCAGGGTGATAGCAGGACTCCCCACCTAGTCACTCAGAAAAAATCAGGACATTCTGATTTATAGTTTCAAAATAAAAGACCTTTGAAATCTCTATTGCATGAGCTATCATCCCTGTTTTTAGATGAGAATAAAACAAAAACTGTCACGTATCAAAGACTCATCTCACTCCAGGGTGATAGCAGGACACCCCATCTAGTCACTCAGAAAACATCAGGACATTCTGATATAGAGTTTCAAAATAAAATACCTTTGAAATCTCTATTGTATGAGCTATCATCCCTGTTTTTAGATGAGAATAAAACAAAAACTGTCCAGTATCAAAGACTCATCTCACTCCAGGGTGATTGCAGGACACCCCATCTAGTCACTCAGAAAAAATCAGGACATTCTGGTGTACAGTTTCAAAATAAAATACCTTTGAAGTCTCATATATGAGCTATCATCCCTGTTTTTAGATGAGAATAAAACAATAACTGTCCAATATCAAAGACTCAACAAACTCCAGGGTGATAGCAGGACACCCCACCTAGTCACTCAGAAAAAATCAGGACATTCTGATGTACAGTTTCAAAATAAAAGACCTTTGAAATATCATATATGAGCTATCATCCCTCTCTGTTTAGATGAGAATAAAACAAAAACTGTCCAGTATCAAAGACTCATCTCACTCCAGGGTGATAGCAGGACACCCCATCTAGTCACTCAGAAAAAATCAGGACATTCTGAAGTACAGTTTCAAAATAAAAGACCTTTGAAATCTCTATTGTATGAGCTATCATCCCTACATTTAGATGAGAATAAAACAAAGACTGTCCAGTATCAAAGACTCATCTCACTCCAGGGTGATAGCAGGACACCCCATCTAGTCACTCAGAAAAAATCAGGACATTCTGAAGTACAGTTTCAAAATAAAAGACCTTTGAAATCTCTATTGCATGAGCTATCATCCCTGTTTTTAGATGATAATAAAACAAAAACTGTCCAGTATCAAAGACTCATCTCACTCCAGGGTGATAGCAGGACACCCCATCTAGTCACTCAGAAAAAATCAGGACATTCTGATGTAGAGTTTCAAAATAAAATACCTTTGAAATCTCTATTGTATGAGCTATCATCCCTGTTTTTAGATGAGAATAAAACAAAAACTGTCCAGTATCAAAGACGCATCTCACTCCAGGGTGATAGCAGGACACCCCATCTAGTCACTCAGAAAAAATCTGGACATTCTGATGTAGAGTTTCAAAATAAAATACCTTTGAAATCTCTATTGTATGAGCTATCATCCCTGTTTTTAGATGAGAATAAAACAAAAACTGTCCAGTATCAAAGACTCATCTCACTCCAGGGTGATAGCACGACACCCCACCTAGTCACTCAGAAAACATCAGGACATTCTGATGTAGACTTTCAAAATAAAATACCTTTGAAATCTCTATTGTATGAGCTATCATCCCTATTTTTAGATGAGAATAAAACAAAGACTGTCCAGTATCAAAGACTCATCTCACTCCAGGGTGATAGCAGGACACCCCATCTAGTCACTCAGAAAAAATCAGGACATCCTGATGTACAGTTTCAAAATAAAAGACCTTTGAAATCTCATATATGAGCTATCATCCCTCTCTGTTTAGATGAGAATAAAACAAAAACTGTCCAGTATCAAAGACTCATCTCACTCCAGGGTGATAGCAGGACACCCCACCTAGTCACTCAGGGAGAATCAGGACATTCTGAAGGACAGTTTCAAAATAAAATACCTTTGAAATCTCTATTGTATGAGCTATCATCCCTGTTTTTAGATGAGAATAAAACAAAAACTGTCCAGTATCAAAGACTCATCTCACTCCAGGGTGATAGCAGGACACCCCACCTAGTCACTCAGAAAAAATCAGGACATTCTGATGTAGAGTTTCAAAATAAAATACCTTTGAAGTCTCATATATGAGCTATCATCCCTGTTTTTAGATGAGAATAAAACAATAACTGTCCAGTATCAAAGACTCATCTCACTCCAGGGTGATAGCAGGACACCCCATCTAGTCACTCAGAAAAAATCAGGACATTCTGGTGTACAGTTTCAAAATAAAATACCTTTGAAGTCTCATATATGAGCTATCATCCCTGTTTTTAGATGAGAATAAAACAAAAACTGTCCAGTATCAAAGACTCATCTCACTCCAGGGTGATAGCAGGACACCCCATCTAGTCACTCAGAAAAAATCAGGAAATTCTGATGTAGAGTTTCAAAATAAAAGACCTTTGAAATCTTTATTGCATGAGCTATCATCCCTGTTTTTAGATGAGAATAAAACAAAAACTGTCCAGTATCAAAGACTCATCTCACTCCAGGGTGATACCAGGACACCCCATCTAGTCACTCAGAAAAAATCAGGACATTCTGATGTAGAGTTTCAAAATAAAATACCTTTGAAATCTCATATATGAGCTATAATCCCTCTCTGTTTAGATGAGAATAAAACAAAAACTCTCAAGTATCAAAGACTGATCTAACTCCAGGGTGATAGCAGGACACGCCACATAGTCACTCAGAAAAAATCAGGACATTCTGATGTAGAGTTTCAAAATAAAATACCTTTGAAATCTCATATATGAGCTATAATCCCTCTCTGTTTAGATGAGAATAAAACAAAAACTCTCAAGTATCAAAGACTGATCTGACTCCAGGGTGATAGCAGGACACCCCATCTAGTCACTGAGAAAAAATCAGGACATTCTGATCTAGAGTTTCAAAATAAAAGACCTTTGAAATCTCATATATGAGCTATAATCCCTCTCTGTTTAGATGAGAATAAAACAAAAACTCTCAAGTATCAAAGAATGATCTCACTCCAGGGTAATAGCAGGACACCCCATCTAGTCACTGAGAAAAATTCAGGACATTCTGATGTAGAGTTTCAAAATAAAATATTTTTGAAATCTCTATTGTATTAGCTATCATCCCTTTTTTTAGATGAGAATAAAACAAAAACTGTCCAGTATCAAATACTCATTTCCCTTCAGGGTGATAACAGGACACCCCACCTAGTCACTCAGGGAGAATCAGGACTTTCTGATGTAGTTTCAAAATAAAAGACCTTTGAAATCTCATATATGAGCTATCATCCGTCTCTGTTTAGATGAGAATAAAACAAAAACTCTCAAGTATCAAATACTCATTTCCCTTCAGGGTGATAACAGGACACCCCACCTAGTCACTCAGGGAGAATCAGGACTTTCTGATGTAGAGTTTCAAAATAAAATACCTTTGAAATCTCTATTGTATGAGCTATCATCCCTATTTTTAGATGAGAATAAAACAAAGACTGTCCAGTATCAAAGACTCATCTCACTCCAGGGTGATAGCAGGACACCCCATCTAGTCACTCAGAAAAAATCAGGACATTCTGGTGTACAGTTTCAAAATAAAATACCTTTGAAGTCTCATATATGAGCTATCATCCCTGTTTTTAGATGAGAATAAAACAATAACTGTCCAATATCAAAGACTCATCAAACTCCAGGGTGATAGCAGGACACCCCACCTAGTCACTCAGAGAAAATCAGGACATTCTGATGTACAGTTTCAAAATAAAAGACCTTTGAAATCTCTATTCTATGAGCTATCATCCCTATTTTTAGATGAGAATAAAACAAAGAATGTCCAGTATCAAAGACGCATCTCACTCCAGGGTGATAGCAGGACACCCCACCTAGTCACTCAGAAAAAATCAGGACATTCTGTTTTAGAGTTTCAAAATAAAATACCTTTGAAATCTCATATATGAGCTATCATCCCTGTTTTTAGATGGGAATAAAACAAACACTGTCCAGTATCAAAGACTCATCTCACACCAGGGTGATAGCAGGACACCCCATCTAGTCAGTCAGAAAAGATCAGGACATTCTGATGTAGAGTTTCAAAATAAAATACCTTTGAAATCTCTATTGTATGAGCTATCATCCCTATTTTTAGATGAGAATAAAACAAAGACTGTCCAGTATCAAAGACTCATCTCACTCCAGGGTGATAGCAGGACACCCCATCTAGTCACTCAGAAAAAATCAGGACATTCTGGTGTACAGTTTCAAAATAAAATACCTTTGAAGTCTCATATATGAGCTATCATCCCTGTTTTTAGATGAGAATAAAACAATAACTGTCCAATATCAAAGACTCATCAAACTCCAGGGTGATAGCAGGACACCCCACCTAGTCACTCAGAAAAAATCAGGACATTCTGATGTACAGTTTCAAAATAAAAGACCTTTGAAATCTCATATATGAGCTATCATCCCTCTCTGTTTAGATGAGAATAAAACAAAAACTGTCCAGTATCAAAGACTCATCTCACTCCAGGGTGATAACAGGACACCCCACCTTGTCACTCAGGGAGAATCAGGACTTCCTGATGTAGAGTTTCAAAATAAAAGACCTTTGAAATCTCTATTGCATGAGCTATCATCCCTGTTTTTAGATGAGAATAAAACAAATACTGTCCAATATCAAAGACTCATCTCACTCCAGGGTGATAGCAGGACTCCCCACCTAGTCACTCAGGGAGAATCAGGACATTCTGAAGTACAGTTTCAAAATAAAAGACCTTTGAAATCTCTATTGCATGAGCTATCATCCCTGTTTTTAGATGAGAATAAAAGAAAAACTGTCCCGTATCAAAGACTCATCTCACTCCAGGGTGATAGCAGGACACCCCATCTAGTCACTCAGAAAAAATCAGGACATTCTGATGTAGAGTTTCAAAATAAAATACCTTTGAAATCTCTATTGTATGAGCTATCATCCCTGTTTTTAGATGGGAATAAAACAAACACTGTCCAGTATCAAAGACTCATCTAACTCCATGGTGATAGCAGGACACCCCATCTAGTCACTCAGAAAAAATCAGGACATTCTGGTGTACAGTTTCAAAATAAAATACCTTTGAAGTCTCATATATGAGCTATCATCCCTGTTTTTAGATGAGAATAAAACAATAACTGTCCAATATCAAAGACTCAACAAACTCCAGGGTGATAGCAGGACACCCCACCTAGTCACTCAGAAAAAATCAGGACATTCTGATGTACAGTTTCAAAATAAAAGACCTTTGAAATATCATATATGAGCTATCATCCCTCTCTGTTTAGATGAGAATAAAACAAAAACTGTCCAGTATCAAAGACTCATCTCACTCCAGGGTGATAGCAGGACACCCCATCTAGTCACTCAGAAAAAATCAGGACATTCTGAAGTACAGTTTCAAAATAAAAGACCTTTGAAATCTCTATTGTATGAGCTATCATCCCTACATTTAGATGAGAATAAAACAAAGACTGTCCAGTATCAAAGACTCATCTCACTCCAGGGTGATAGCAGGACACCCCATCTAGTCACTCAGAAAAAATCAGGACATTCTGAAGTACAGTTTCAAAATAAAAGACCTTTGAAATCTCTATTGCATGAGCTATCATCCCTGTTTTTAGATGATAATAAAACAAAAACTGTCCAGTATCAAAGACTCATCTCACTCCAGGGTGATAGCAGGACACCCCATCTAGTCACTCAGAAAAAATCAGGACATTCTGATGTAGAGTTTCAAAATAAAATACCTTTGAAATCTCTATTGTATGAGCTATCATCCCTGTTTTTAGATGAGAATAAAACAAAAACTGTCCAGTATCAAAGACGCATCTCACTCCAGGGTGATAGCAGGACACCCCATCTAGTCACTCAGAAAAAATCTGGACATTCTGATGTAGAGTTTCAAAATAAAATACCTTTGAAATCTCTATTGTATGAGCTATCATCCCTGTTTTTAGATGAGAATAAAACAAAAACTGTCCAGTATCAAAGACTCATCTCACTCCAGGGTGATAGCACGACACCCCACCTAGTCACTCAGAAAACATCAGGACATTCTGATGTAGACTTTCAAAATAAAATACCTTTGAAATCTCTATTGTATGAGCTATCATCCCTATTTTTAGATGAGAATAAAACAAAGACTGTCCAGTATCAAAGACTCATCTCACTCCAGGGTGATAGCAGGACACCCCATCTAGTCACTCAGAAAAAATCAGGACATCCTGATGTACAGTTTCAAAATAAAAGACCTTTGAAATCTCATATATGAGCTATCATCCCTCTCTGTTTAGATGAGAATAAAACAAAAACTGTCCAGTATCAAAGACTCATCTCACTCCAGGGTGATAGCAGGACACCCCACCTAGTCACTCAGGGAGAATCAGGACATTCTGAAGGACAGTTTCAAAATAAAATACCTTTGAAATCTCTATTGTATGAGCTATCATCCCTGTTTTTAGATGAGAATAAAACAAAAACTGTCCAGTATCAAAGACTCATCTCACTCCAGGGTGATAGCAGGACACCCCACCTAGTCACTCAGAAAAAATCAGGACATTCTGATGTAGAGTTTCAAAATAAAATACCTTTGAAGTCTCATATATGAGCTATCATCCCTGTTTTTAGATGAGAATAAAACAATAACTGTCCAGTATCAAAGACTCATCTCACTCCAGGGTGATAGCAGGACACCCCATCTAGTCACTCAGAAAAAATCAGGACATTCTGGTGTACAGTTTCAAAATAAAATACCTTTGAAGTCTCATATATGAGCTATCATCCCTGTTTTTAGATGAGAATAAAACAAAAACTGTCCAGTATCAAAGACTCATCTCACTCCAGGGTGATAGCAGGACACCCCATCTAGTCACTCAGAAAAAATCAGGAAATTCTGATGTAGAGTTTCAAAATAAAAGACCTTTGAAATCTTTATTGCATGAGCTATCATCCCTGTTTTTAGATGAGAATAAAACAAAAACTGTCCAGTATCAAAGACTCATCTCACTCCAGGGTGATAGCAGGACACCCCACCTAGTCACTCAGAAAAAATCAGGACATTCTGATGTACAGTTTCAAAATAAAAGACCTTTGAAATCTCATATATGAGCTATCATCCCTCTCTGTTTAGATGAGAATAAAACAAAAACTGTCCAGTATCAAAGACTCATCTCACTCCAGGGTGATAACAGGACACCCCACCTTGTCACTCAGGGAGAATCAGGACTTCCTGATGTAGAGTTTCAAAATAAAAGACCTTTGAAATCTCTATTGCATGAGCTATCATCCCTGTTTTTAGATGAGAATAAAACAAATACTGTCCAATATCAAAGACTCATCTCACTCCAGGGTGATAGCAGGACTCCCCACCTAGTCACTCAGGGAGAATCAGGACATTCTGAAGTACAGTTTCAAAATAAAAGACCTTTGAAATCTCTATTGCATGAGCTATCATCCCTGTTTTTAGATGAGAATAAAAGAAAAACTGTCCCGTATCAAAGACTCATCTCACTCCAGGGTGATAGCAGGACACCCCATCTAGTCACTCAGAAAAAATCAGGACATTCTGATGTAGAGTTTCAAAATAAAATACCTTTGAAATCTCTATTGTATGAGCTATCATCCCTGTTTTTAGATGAGAATAAAACAAAAACTGTCCAGTATCAAAGACGCATCTCACTCCAGGGTGATAGCAGGACACGCCACCTAGTCACTCAGAAAAAATCAGGACATTCTGATGTACAGTTTCAAAATAAAAGACCTTTGAAATCTCATATATGAGCTATCATCCCTCTCTGTTTAGACGAGAATAAAACAAAAACTGTCCAGTATCAAAGACTCATCTCACTCCAGGGTGATAGCAGGACACCCCACCTAGTCACTCGGAAAAAATCAGGACATTCTGATGTAGAGTTTCAAAATAAAATACCTTTGAAATCTCTATTGTATGAGCTATCATCCCTATTTTTAGATGAGAATAAAACAAAGACTGTCCAGTATCAAAGACTCATCTCACTCCAGGGTGATAGCAGGACACCCCATCTAGTCACTCAGAAAAAATCAGGACATTCTGGTGTACAGTTTCAAAATAAAATACCTTTGAAGTCTCATATATGAGCTATCATCCCTGTTTTTAGATGAGAATAAAACAATAACTGTCCAATATCAAAGACTCATCAAACTCCAGGGTGATAGCAGGACTCCCCACCTAGTCACTCAGAAAAAATCAGGACATTCTGATTTATAGTTTCAAAATAAAAGACCTTTGAAATCTCTATTGCATGAGCTATCATCCCTGTTTTTAGATGAGAATAAAACAAAAACTGTCACGTATCAAAGACTCATCTCACTCCAGGGTGATAGCAGGACACCCCATCTAGTCACTCAGAAAACATCAGGACATTCTGATATAGAGTTTCAAAATAAAATACCTTTGAAATCTCTATTGTATGAGCTATCATCCCTGTTTTTAGATGAGAATAAAACAAAAACTGTCCAGTATCAAAGACTCATCTCACTCCAGGGTGATTGCAGGACACCCCATCTAGTCACTCAGAAAAAATCAGGACATTCTGGTGTACAGTTTCAAAATAAAATACCTTTGAAGTCTCATATATGAGCTATCATCCCTGTTTTTAGATGAGAATAAAACAATAACTGTCCAATATCAAAGACTCAACAAACTCCAGGGTGATAGCAGGACACCCCACCTAGTCACTCAGGGAGAATCAGGACATTCTGAAGGACAGTTTCAAAATAAAATACCTTTGAAATCTCTATTGTATGAGCTATCATCCCTGTTTTTAGATGAGAATAAAACAAAAACTGTCCAGTATCAAAGACTCATCTCACTCCAGGGTGATAGCAGGACACCCCACCTAGTCACTCAGAAAAAATCAGGACATTCTGATGTAGAGTTTCAAAATAAAATACCTTTGAAGTCTCATATATGAGCTATCATCCCTGTTTTTAGATGAGAATAAAACAATAACTGTCCAGTATCAAAGACTCATCTCACTCCAGGGTGATAGCAGGACACCCCATCTAGTCACTCAGAAAAAATCAGGACATTCTGGTGTACAGTTTCAAAATAAAATACCTTTGAAGTCTCATATATGAGCTATCATCCCTGTTTTTAGATGAGAATAAAACAAAAACTGTCCAGTATCAAAGACTCATCTCACTCCAGGGTGATAGCAGGACACCCCATCTAGTCACTCAGACAAAATCAGGAAATTCTGATGTAGAGTTTCAAAATAAAAGACCTTTGAAATCTTTATTGCATGAGCTATCATCCCTGTTTTTAGATGAGAATAAAACAAAAACTGTCCAGTATCAAAGACTCATCTCACTCCAGGGTGATACCAGGACACCCCATCTAGTCACTCAGAAAAAATCAGGACATTCTGATGTAGAGTTTCAAAATAAAATACCTTTGAAATCTCATATATGAGCTATAATCCCTCTCTGTTTAGATGAGAATAAAACAAAAACTCTCAAGTATCAAAGACTGATCTGACTCCAGGGTGATAGCAGGACACCCCATCTAGTCACTGAGAAAAAATCAGGACATTCTGATCTAGAGTTTCAAAATAAAAGACCTTTGAAATCTCATATATGAGCTATAATCCCTCTCTGTTTAGATGAGAATAAAACAAAAACTCTCAAGTATCAAAGAATGATCTCACTCCAGGGTAATAGCAGGACACCCCATCTAGTCACTGAGAAAAATTCAGGACATTCTGATGTAGAGTTTCAAAATAAAATATTTTTGAAATCTCTATTGTATTAGCTATCATCCCTTTTTTTAGATGAGAATAAAACAAAAACTGTCCAGTATCAAATACTCATTTCCCTTCAGGGTGATAACAGGACACCCCACCTAGTCACTCAGGGAGAATCAGGACTTTCTGATGTAGTTTCAAAATAAAAGACCTTTGAAATCTCTATTGTATGAGCTATCATCCCTGTTTTTAGATGAGAATAAAACAAAAACTGTCCAGTATCAAAGACTCATCTCACTCCAGGGTGATAGCAGTACACCCCACCTAGTCACTCAGGGAGAATCAGGACATTCTGATGTACAGTTTCAAAATAAAAGACCTTTGAAATCTCTATTGCATGAGCTATCATCCCTGTTTTTAGATGAGAATAAAACAAAAACTGTTGAGTATCAAAGACTCATCTCACTCCAGGGTGATAGCAGTACACCCCACCTAGTCACTCAGGGAGAATCAGGACATTCTGATGTACAGTTTCAAAATAAAAGACCTTTGAAATCTCATATATGAGCTATCATCCCTCTCTGTTTAGATGAGAATAAAACAAAACTGTACAGTATCAAAGAGTCATCTAACTCCAGGGTGATAGCAGGACACCCCACCTAGTCACTCAGAAAAAATCAGGACATTCTGATGTAGAGTTTCAAAATAAAAGACCTTTGAAATCTCATATATGAGCTATCATCCCTCTCTGTTTAGATGAGAATAAAAAAAAATCTCTCCAGTATCAAAGACTCATCTCACTCCAGGGTGATAGCAGGACACCCCACCTAGTCACTCAGAAAAAATCAGGACATTCTGATGTAGAGTTTCAAAATAAAATACCTTTGAAATCTCTATTGTATGAGCTATCATCCCTATTTTTAGATGAGAATAAAACAAAGACTGTCCAGTATCAAAGACGCATCTCACTCCAGGGTGATAGCAAGACACCCCACCTAGTTACTCAGAAAAAATCGGGACATTTTGATTTAGAGTTTCAAAATAAAATACCTTTGAAATCTCATATATGAGCTATCATCCCTGTTTTTAGATGGGAATAAAACAAAAACTGTCCAGTATCAAAGACGCATCTCACTCCAGGGTGATAGCAGGACATCCCACCTAGTCACTCAGGGAGAATCAGGACATTCTGATGTAGAGTTACAAAATAAAAGACCTTTGAAATCTCATATATGAGCTATAATCCATCTCTGTTTAGATGAGAATAAAACAAAAACTCTCAAGTATCAAAGACTGATCTCACTCCAGGGTGATAGCAGTACTACTCACCTAGTCACTCAGGGAGAATCAGGACATTCTGATGTACAGTTTCAAAATAAAAGACCTTTGAAATCTCATATATGAGCTATCATCCCTCTCTGTTTAGATGAGAATAAAACAAAACTGTCCAGTATCAAAGAGTCATCTAACTCCATGGTGATAGCAGGACACCCCATCAAGTCACTCAGAAAAAATCAGGACATTCTGATGTAGAGTTTCAAAATAAAATACCTTTGAAGTCTCATATATGAGCTATCATCCCTCTCTGTTTAGATGAGAATAAAAAAAAATCTCTCCAGTATCAAAGACTCATCTCACTCCAGGGTGATAGCAGTACACCCCACCTAGTCACTCAGGGAGAATCAGGACATTCTGATGTACAGTTTCAAAATAAAAGACCTTTGAAATCTCTATTGCATGAGCTATCATCCCTGTTTTTAGATGAGAATAAAACAAAAACTGTCCAGTATCAAAGACTCATCTCACTCCAGGGTGATAGCAGCACACCCCATCTAGTCACTCAGAAAAAATCAGGACATTCTGATGTAGAGTTTCAAAATAAAATACCTTTGAAATCTCTATTGTATGAGCTATCATCCCTGTTTTTAGATGAGAATAAAACAAAAACTGTCCAGTATCAAAGACACATCTCACTCCAGGGTAATAGCAGGACACCCCACCTAGTCACTAAGGGAGAATCAAGACATTCTGATTTAGAGTTTCAAAATAAAATACCTTTGAAGTCTCATATATGAGCTATCATCCCTGTTTTTAGATGGGAATAAAACAAACACTGTCCAGTATCAAAGACTCATCTAACTCCATGGTGATAGCAGGACACCCCATCTAGTCACTCAGAAAAAATCAGGACATTCTGATGTAGAATTTCAAAATAAAAGACCTTTGAAATCTCATATATGAGCTATCATCCCTCTCTGTTTAGATGAGAATAAAACAAAAACCCTCCAGTATCAAAGACTCATCTCACTCCAGGGTGATAGCAGGACACCCCATCTAGTCACTCAGGGAGAATCAGGACATTCTGATGTAGAGTTTCAAAATAAAAGACCTTTGAAATCTCATATATGAGCTATAATCCCTCTCTGTTTAGATGAGAATAAAACAAAACTGTCCAGTATCAAAGACTCATCTCACTCCAGGGTGATAGCAGGACACCCCATCTAGTCACTCAGAAAAAATCAGGACATTCTGATGTAGAGTTTCAAAATAAAATACCTTTGAAATCTCTATTGTATGAGCTATCATCCCTGTTTTTAGATGAGAATAAAACAAAAACTGTCCAGTATCAAAGACTCATCTAATTCCATGGTGATAGCAGGACACCCCATCTAGTCACTCAGAAAAAATCAGGACATTCTGATGTACAGTTTCAAAATAAAATACCTTTGACATCTCATATATGAGCTATCATCCCTCTCTATTTAGATGAGAATAAAACAAAGTCTCTCCAGTATCAAAGACTCATCTCACTCCAGGGTGATAGCAGGACACCCCATCTAGTCACTCAGAAAAAATCAGGACATTCTGATGTACAGTTTCAAAATAAAATACCTTTGCAATCTCTATTGCATGAGCTATCATCCCTGTTTTTATATGAGAATAAAACAAAAACTCTCAATTATCAAAGACTGATCTCACTCCAGGGTGATAGCAGGACACGCCACATAGTCACTCAGAAAAAATCAGGACATTCTGATGAACAGTTTCAAAATAAAAGACCTTTGAAATCTCATATATGAGCTATCATCCCTCTCTGTTTAGATGAGAATAAAACAAAACTGTCCAGTATCAAAGACTCATCTCACTCCAAGGTGATAGCAGGACACCCCACCTAGTCACTGAGAAAAAATCAGGACATTCTGATTTAGAGTTTCAAAATAAAATATTTTTCGAAATCTCTATTGTATTAGCTATCATCCCTGTTTTTAGATGAGAATAAAACAAAAACTGTCCAGTATCAAAGACTCATCTCACTCCAGGGTGATAGCATGAAACCCCACCTAGTCACTCAGGGAGAATCAGGACATTCTGATGTACAGTTTCAACATAAAAGACCTTTGAAATCTCATATATGAGCTATCATCCCTCTGTATTTAGATAAGAATAAAACAAAACTGTCCAGTATCAAATACTCATTTCCCTTCAGGGTTATAACAGGACACCCCACCTAGTCACTCAGGGAGAATCAGGACATTCTGATGTAGAGTTTCAAAATAAAATACCTTTGAAATCTCTATTGTATGAGCCATCATCCCTGTATTTAGATGAGAATAAAACAAAAACTATCCAGTCTCAAAGACGCATCTCACTCCAGGGTAATAGCAGGACACCCCACCTAGTCACTAAGGGAGAATCAAGACATTCTGATTTAGAGTTTCAAAATAAAATACCTTTGAAGTCTCATATATGAGCTATCATCCCTGTTTTTAGATGGGAATAAAACAAACACTGTCCAGTATCAAAGACTCATCTAACTCCATGGTGATAGCAGGACACCCCATCTAGTCACTCAGAAAAAATCAGGACATTCTGATGTAGAATTTCAAAATAAAAGACCTTTGAAATCTCATATATGAGCTATCATCCCTCTCTGTTTAGATGAGAATAAAACAAAAACCCTCCAGTATCAAAGACTCATCTCACTCCAGGGTGATAGCAGGACACCCCATCTAGTCACTCAGGGAGAATCAGGACATTCTGATGTAGAGTTTCAAAATAAAAGACCTTTGAAATCTCATATATGAGCTATAATCCCTCTCTGTTTAGATGAGAATAAAACAAAACTGTCCAGTATCAAAGACTCATCTCACTCCAGGGTGATAGCAGGACACCCAACCTAGTCACTCAGAAAAAATCAGGACATTCTGATGTAGAGTTTCAAAATAAAATACCTTTGAAATCTCTATTGTATGAGCTATCATCCCTATTTTTAGATGAGAATAAAACAAAGACTGTCCAGTATCAAAGACGCATCTCACTCCAGGGTGATAGCAGGACACCCCACCTAGTCACTCAGAAAAAATCAGGACATTCTGATGTAGAGTTTCAAAATAAAATACCTTTGAAATCTCTATTGTATGAGCTATCATCCCTGTTTTTAGATGAGAATAAAACAAAAACTGTCCAGTATCAAAGACTCATCTAATTACATGGTGATAGCAGGACACCCCATCTAGTCACTCAGAAAAAATCAGGAAATTCTGATGTACAGTTTCAAAATAAAATACCTTTGACATCTCATATATGAGCTATCATCCCTCTCTGTTTAGGTGAGAATAAAACAAAATCTCTCCAGTATCAAAGACTCATCTCACTCCAGGGTGATAGCAGGACACCCCATCTAGTCACTCAGAAAATATCAGGACATTCTGATGTACAGTTTCAAAATAAAATACCTTTGAAATCTCTATTGCATGAGCTATCATCCCTGTTTTTATATGAGAATAAAACAAAAACTGTCCATTATCAAAGACTCATCTCACTCCATGGTGATAGCAGGACACCCATCTAGTCACTCAGAAAAAATCAGGACATTCTGATGTAGAGTTTCAAAATAAAATACCTTTGAAATCTCTATTGTATGAGCTATCATCCCTATTTTTAGATGAGAATAAAACAAAGACTGTCCAGTATCAAAGACGCATCTCACTCCAGGGTGATAGCAGGACACCCCACCTAGTCACTCAGAAAAAATCAGGACATTCTGATTTAGAGTTTCAAAATAAAATACCTTTGAAATCTCATATATGAGCTATCATCCCTGTTTTTAGATGGGAATAAAACAAACACTGTCCAGTATCAAAGACTCAATCTAACTCCATGGTGATAGCAGGACACCCCATCAAGTCACTCAGAAAAAATCAGGACATTCTGATGTAGAGTTTCAAAATAAAATACCTTTGAAATCTCTATTGTATGAGCTATCATCCCTATTTTTAGATGAGAATAAAACAAAGACTGAACAGTATCAAAGACGCATCTCACTCCAGGGTGATAGCAGGACACCCCACCTAGTCACTCAGAAAAAATCAGGACATTCTGATTTAGAGTTTCAAAATAAAATACCTTTGAAATCTCATATATGAGCTATCATCCCTGTTTTTAGATGGGAATAAAACAAACACTGTCCAGTATCAAAGACTCAATCTAACTCCATGGTGATAGCAGGACACCCCATCAAGTCACTCAGAAAAAATCAGGACATTCTGATGTATAGTTTCAAAATAAAAGACCTTTGAAATCTCTATTGCATGAGCTATCATCCCTGTTTTTAGATGAGAATAAAACAAAAACTGTCCAATATCAAAGACTCATCTCACTGCAGGGTGATAGCAGGACACGCCACATAGTCACTCAGAAAAAATCAGGACATTCTGATGTAGAGTTTCAAAATAAAATATTTTTGAAATCTCATATATGAGCTATCATCCCTCTCTGTTTAGATGAGAATAAAACAAAACTGTCCAGTATCAAAGACTCATCTCACTCCAGGGTGATAGCAGGACACCCCACCTAGTCACTCAGGGAGAATCAGGACTTTCTGATGTAGAGTTTCAAAATAAAAGACCTTTGAAATCTCTATTGCATGAGCTATCATCCCTGTTTTTAGATGAGAATAAAACAAATACTGTCCAATATCAAAGACTCATCTCACTCCAGGGTGATAGCAGGACACCCCACCTAGTCACTCAGGGAGAATCAGGACATTCTGATGTACAGTTTCAAAATAAAAGACCTTTGAAATCTCTATTGTATGAGCTATCATCCCTGTTTTTAGATGAGAATAAAACAAAAACTGTCCAGTATCAAAGACTCATCTAATTCCATGGTGATAGCAGGACACCCCATCTAGTCACTCAGAAAAAATCAGGAAATTCTGATGTACAGTTTCAAAATAAAATACCTTTGACATCTCATATATGAGCTATCATCCCTCTCTGTTTAGGTGAGAATAAAACAAAATCTCTCCAGTATCAAAGACTCATCTCACTCCAGGGTGATAGCAGGACACGCCACATAGTCACTCAGAAAAAATCAGGACATTCTGATGTACAGTTTCAAAATAACAGACCTTTGAAATCTCATATATGAGCTATCATCCCTCTCTGTTTAGATGAGAATAAAACAAAACTGTCCAGTATCAAAGACGCATCTCACTGCAGGGTAATAGCAGGACACCCCACCTAGTCACTAAGGGAGAATCAGGACATTCTGATTTAGAGTTTCAAAATAAAATACCTTTGAAGTCTCATATATGAGCTATCATCCTTGTTTTTAGATGGGAATAAAACAAACACTGTCCAGTATCAAAGACTCATCTAACTCCATGGTGATAGCAGGACACCCCATCTAGTCACTCAGAAAAAATCAGGACATTCTGATGTAGAATTTCAAAATAAAAGACCTTTGAAATCTCATATATGAGCTATCATCCCTCTCTGTTTAGATGAGAATAAAACAAAACTGTCCAGTATCAAAGACTCAATCTAACTCCATGGTGATAGCAGGACACCCCATCAATTCACTCAGTAAAAAAATCAGGACATTCTGATGTAGAGTTTCAAAATAAAATACCTTTGAAATCTCTATTGTATGAGCTATCATCCCTATTTTTAGATGAGAATAAAACAAAGACTGTCCAGTATCAAAGACGCATCTCACTCCAGGGTGATAGCAGGACACCCCACCTAGTCACTCAGAAAAAATCAGGACATTCTGATTTAGAGTTTCAAAATAAAATACCTTTGAAATCTCATATATGAGCTATCATCCCTGTTTTTAGATGGGAATAAAACAAACACTGTCCAGTATCAAAGACTCAATCTAACTCCATGGTGATAGCAGGACACCCCATCAAGTCACTCAGAAAAAATCAGGACATTCTGATGTAGAGTTTCAAAATAAAATACCTTTGAAATCTCTATTGTATGAGCTATCATCCCTGTTTTTAGATGAGAATAAAACAAAGACTGTCCAGTATCAAAGACGCATCTCACTGCAGGGTAATAGCAGGACACCCCACCTAGTCACTAAGGGAGAATCAGGACATTCTGATTTAGAGTTTCAAAATAAAATACCTTTGAAGTCTCATATATGAGCTATCATCCTTGTTTTTAGATGGGAATAAAACAAACACTGTCCAGTATCAAAGACTCATCTAACTCCATGGTGATAGCAGGACACCCCATCTAGTCACTCAGAAAAAATCAGGACATTCTGATGTAGAATTTCAAAATAAAAGACCTTTGAAATCTCATATATGAGCTATCATCCCTCTCTGTTTAGATGAGAATAAAACAAAAACTCTCCAGTATCAAAGACTCATCTCACTCCAGGGTGATAGCAGGACACCCCATCTAGTCACTCAGAAAAAATCAGGACATTCTGATTTAGAGTTTCAAAATAAAATACCTTTGAATTCTCATATATGAGCTATCATCCCATTTTTTAGATGAGAATAAAACAATAACTGTCCAGTATCAAAAACTCATCTCACTCCAGGGTGATAGCATGACACCCCACCTAGTCACTCAGGGAGAATCAGGACATTCTGATATAGAGTTTCAAAATAAAAGACCTTTGAAATCTCATATATGAGCTATCATCCCTCTGTATTTAGATACGAATAAAACAAACACTGTCCAGTATCAAATACTCATTTCCCTTCAGGGTGATAACAGGACACCCCACCTAGTCACTCAGGGAGAATCAGGACTTTCTGATGTAGAGTTTCAAAATAAAAGACCTTTGAAATCTCTATTGCATGAGCTATCATCCCTGTTTTTAGATGAGAATAAAACAAAAACTGTCCAATATCAAAGACTCATCTCACTGCAGGGTGATAGCAGGACACCCCACCTAGTCACTCAGAAAAAATCAGGACATTCTAATTTAGAGTTTCAAAATAAAATACCTTTGAAATCTCATATATGAGCTATCATCCCTGTTTTTAGATGGGAATAAAACAAACACTGTCCAGTATCAAAGACTCAATCTAACTCCATGGTGATAGCAGGACACCCCATCAAGTCACTCAGAAAAAATCAGGACATTCTGATGTAGAGTTTCAAAATAAAAGACCTTTGAAATCTCATATATGAGCTATCATCCCTCTCTGTTTAGATGAGAATAAAACAAAAACTGTCCAGTATCAAAGACTCATCTAATTCCATGGTGATAGCAGGACACCCCACCTAGTCACTCAGGGAGAATCAGGACATTCTGATGTAGAGTTTCAAAATAAAATACATTTGAAATCTCTATTGTATGAGCTATCATCCCTGTTTTTAGATGAGAATAAAACAAAAACCGTCCAGTATCAAAGACGCATCTCACTCCAGGGGGATAGCAGGACACCCCACCTAGTCACTCAGGGAGAATCAGGACATTCTGATGTAGAGTCTCAAAATAAAAGACCTTTGAAATCTCATATATGAGCTATCATCCCTCTCTGTTTAGATGAGAATAAAACAAAAACTCTCAAGTATCAAAGACTGATCTAACTCCAGGGTGATAGCAGGACACCCCATCAAGTCACTCAGAAAAGATCAGGACATTGTGATGTAGAGTTTCAAAATAAAAGACCTTTGAAATCTCATATATGAGCTATCATCCCTCTCTGTTTAGATGAGAATAAAACAAAATCTCTCCAGTATCAAAGACTCATCTCACTCCAGGGTGATAGCAGGACACCCCATCTAGTCACTGAGAAAAAATCAGGAAATTCTGATGTAGAGTTTCAAAATAAAATACCTTTGAAGTCTCATATATGAGCTATCATCCCTGTTTTTAGATGGGAATAAAACAAACACTGTCCAGTATCAAAGACTCATCTAACTCCATGGTGATAGCAGGACACCCCATCTAGTCACTCCGAAAAAATCAGGACATTCTGATGTAGAGTTTCAAAATAAAATACATTTGAAATCTCTATTGTATGAGCTATCATCCCTATTTTTAGATGAGAATAAAACAAAACTGTCCAGTATCAAATACTCATTTCCCTTCAGGGTTATAACAGGACACCCCACCTAGTCACTCAGGGAGAATCAGGACTTTCTGATGTAGAGTTTCAAAATAAAAGACCTTTGAAGTCTCATATATGAGCTATCATCCCTGTTTTTAGATGAGAATAAAACAAAGACTGTCCAGTATCAAAAACTCATCTCACTCCATGGTGATAGCAGGACACCCTTTCTAGTCACTCCGAAAAAATCAGGACATTCTGATGTAGAGTTTCAAAATAAAAGACCTATGAAATCTCATATATGAGCTATCATCCCTCTCTGTTTAGATGAGAATAAAACAAAAACTCTCCAGTATCAAAGACTCATCTCACTCCAGGGTGATAGCAGGACACCCCACCTAGTCACTCAGAAAAAATCAGGACATTCTGATTTAGAGTTTCAAAATAAAATACCTTTGAAATCTCATATATGAGCTATCATCCCTGTTTTTAGATGGGAATAAAACAAACACTGTCCAGTATCAAAGACTCAATCTAACTCCATGGTGATAGCAGGACACCCCATCAAGTCACTCAGAAAAAATCAGGACATTCTGATGTAGAGTTTCAAAATAAAATACCTTTGAAATCTCTATTGTATGAGCTATCATCCCTGTTTTTAGATGAGAATAAAACAAAGACTGTCCAGTATCAAAGACGCATCTCACTGCAGGGTAATAGCAGGACACCCCACCTAGTCACTAAGGGAGAATCAGGACATTCTGATTTAGAGTTTCAAAATAAAATACCTTTGAAGTCTCATATATGAGCTATCATCCTTGTTTTTAGATGGGAATAAAACAAACACTGTCCAGTATCAAAAACTCATCTCACTCCAGGGTGATAGCATGACACCCCACCTAGTCACTCAGGGAGAATCAGGACATTCTGATATAGAGTTTCAAAATAAAAGACCTTTGAAATCTCATATATGAGCTATCATCCCTCTGTATTTAGATACGAATAAAACAAACACTGTCCAGTATCAAATACTCATTTCCCTTCAGGGTGATAACAGGACACCCCACCTAGTCACTCAGGGAGAATCAGGACTTTCTGATGTAGAGTTTCAAAATAAAAGACCTTTGAAATCTCTATTGCATGAGCTATCATCCCTGTTTTTAGATGAGAATAAAACAAAAACTGTCCAATATCAAAGACTCATCTCACTGCAGGGTGATAGCAGGACACCCCACCTAGTCACTCAGAAAAAATCAGGACATTCTAATTTAGAGTTTCAAAATAAAATACCTTTGAAATCTCATATATGAGCTATCATCCCTGTTTTTAGATGGGAATAAAACAAACACTGTCCAGTATCAAAGACTCAATCTAACTCCATGGTGATAGCAGGACACCCCATCAAGTCACTCAGAAAAAATCAGGACATTCTGATGTAGAGTTTCAAAATAAAAGACCTTTGAAATCTCATATATGAGCTATCATCCCTCTCTGTTTAGATGAGAATAAAACAAAAACTGTCCAGTATCAAAGACTCATCTAATTCCATGGTGATAGCAGGACACCCCACCTAGTCACTCAGGGAGAATCAGGACATTCTGATGTAGAGTTTCAAAATAAAATACATTTGAAATCTCTATTGTATGAGCTATCATCCCTGTTTTTAGATGAGAATAAAACAAAAACCGTCCAGTATCAAAGACGCATCTCACTCCAGGGGGATAGCAGGACACCCCACCTAGTCACTCAGGGAGAATCAGGACATTCTGATGTAGAGTCTCAAAATAAAAGACCTTTGAAATCTCATATATGAGCTATCATCCCTCTCTGTTTAGATGAGAATAAAACAAAAACTCTCAAGTATCAAAGACTGATCTAACTCCAGGGTGATAGCAGGACACCCCATCAAGTCACTCAGAAAAGATCAGGACATTGTGATGTAGAGTTTCAAAATAAAAGACCTTTGAAATCTCATATATGAGCTATCATCCCTCTCTGTTTAGATGAGAATAAAACAAAATCTCTCCAGTATCAAAGACTCATCTCACTCCAGGGTGATAGCAGGACACCCCATCTAGTCACTGAGAAAAAATCAGGACATTCTGATGTAGAGTTTCAAAATAAAATACCTTTGAAGTCTCATATATGAGCTATCATCCCTGTTTTTAGATGGGAATAAAACAAACACTGTCCAGTATCAAAGACTCATCTAACTCCATGGTGATAGCAGGACACCCCATCTAGTCACTCCGAAAAAATCAGGACATTCTGATGTAGAGTTTCAAAATAAAATACATTTGAAATCTCTATTGTATGAGCTATCATCCCTATTTTTAGATGAGAATAAAACAAAACTGTCCAGTATCAAATACTCATTTCCCTTCAGGGTTATAACAGGACACCCCACCTAGTCACTCAGGGAGAATCAGGACTTTCTGATGTAGAGTTTCAAAATAAAAGACCTTTGAAGTCTCATATATGAGCTATCATCCCTCTCTGTTTAGATGAGAATAAAACAAAACTGTCCAGTATCAAATACTCATTTCCCTTCAGGGTTATAACAGGACACCCCACCTAGTCACTCAGAAAAAATCAGGACATTCTGATGTAGAGTTTCAAAATAAAAGACCTTTGAAATCTCATATATGAGCTATCATCCCTCTCTGTTTAGATGAGAATAAAACAAAAACTGTCCAGTATCAAAGACTCATCTCACTCCAGGGTGATAGCAGGACACCCCACCTAGTCACTCAGAAAAAATCAGGACATTCTGATTTAGAGTTTCAAAATAAAATACCTTTGAAATCTCTATTGTATGAGCTATCATCCCTATTTTTAGATGAGAATAAAACAAAGACTGTCCAGTATCAAAGATGCATCTCACTCCAGGGTGATAGCAGGACACCCCACCTAGTCACTCAGAAAAAATCAGGACATTCTGATGTACAGTTTCAAAATAAAAGACCTTTGAAATCTCTATTGTATGAGCTATCATCCCTATTTTTAGATGAGAATAAAACAAAGACTGTCCAGTATCAAAGACGCATCTCACTCCAGGGTGATAGCAGGACACCCCACCTAGTCACTCAGAAAAAATCAGGACATTCTGATGTAGAGTTTCAAAATAAAATACCTTTGAAATCTCATATATGAGCTATCATCCCTGTTATTAGATGAGAATAAAACAATAACTGTCCAGTATCAAAAACTCATCTCACTCCAGGGTGATAGCATGACACCCCACCTAGTCACTCAGGGAGAATCAGGACATTCTGATGTAGAGTTTCAAAATAAAAGACCTTTGAAGTCTCATATATGAGCTATCATCCCTGTTTTTAGATGAGAATAAAACAATAACTGTCCAGTATCAAAGACTCAACTCACTCCAGGGTGATAGCAGGACACCCCATCTAGTCACTCAGAAAAAATCAGGACATTCTGATGTAGAGTTTCAAAATAAAATACGTTTGAAATCTCTATTGTATGAGCTATCATCCCTGTTTTTAGATGAGAATAAAAAAAAAACTGTCCCGTATCAAAGACTCATCTCACTCCAGGGTGATAGCAGGACACCCCATCTAGTCACTCAGAAAAAATCAGGACATTCTGATGTAGAGTTTCAAAATAAAATACGTTTGAAATCTCTATTGTATGAGCTATCATCCCTGTTTTTAGATGAGAATAAAAAAAAAACTGTCCAGTATCAAAGACGCATCTCACTCCAGGGTGATAGCAGGACACCCCACCTAGTCACTCAGAAAAAATCAGGATATTCTGATTTAGAGTTTCAAAATAAAATACCTTTGAAATCTCATATATGAGCTATCATCCCTGTTTTTAGATGAGAATAAAACAAACACTGTCCAGTATCAAATACTCATTTCCCTTCAGGGTGATAACAGGACACCCCACCTAGTCACTCAGGGAGAATCAGGACTTTCTGATGTAGAGTTTCAAAATAAAAGACCTTTGAAATCTCTATTGCATGAGCTATCATCCCTGTTTTTAGATGAGAATAAAACAAAAACTGTGCAGTATCAAAGACTCATCTCACTCCAGGGTGATAGCAGGACACCCCACCTAGTCACTCAGGGAGAATCAGGACATTCTGAAGGACAGTTTCAAAATAAAAGACCTTTGAAATCTCTATTGCATGAGCTATCATCCCTGTTTTTAGATGAGAATAAAACAAAAACTGTCCCGTATCAAAGACTAATCTCACTCCAGGGTGATAGCAGGACATCCCATCTAGTCACTCAGCGAGAATCAGGACATTCTGATGTAGAGTTTCAAAATAAAAGACCTTTGAAATCTCATATATGAGCTATAATCCCTCTCTGTTTAGATAAGAATAAAACAAAAACTCTCAAGTATCAAAGACTGATATCACTCCAGGGTGATAGCAGGACACGCCACCTAGTCACTCAGAAAAAATCAGGACATTCTGATGTAGAGTTTCAAAATAAAAGACCTTTGAAATCTCATATATGAGCTATCATCCCTGTTTTTAGATGAGAATAAAACAATAACTGTCCAATATCAAAGACTCATCAAACTCCAGGGTGATAGCAGGACACCCCACCTAGTCACTCAGGGAGAATCAGGACATTCTGAAGTACAGTTTCAAAATAAAAGACCTTTGAAATCTCTATTGCATGAGCTATCATCCCTGTTTTTAGATGAGAATAAAACAAAAACTGTCCAGTATCAAAGACTCATCTCACTCCAGGGTGATAGCAGGACACCCCATCTAGTCACTCAGAAAAAATCAGGACATTCTGATGTAGAGTCTCAAAATAAAATACCTTTGAAATCTCTATTGTATGAGCTATCATCCCTGTTTTTAGATGAGAATAAAACAAAAACTGTCCAGTATCAAAGACGCATCTCACTCCAGGGTGATAGCAGGACACCCCATCTAGTCACTCAGAAAAAATCAGGACATTCTGATGTAGAGTTTCAAAATAAAATACCTTTGAAATCTCTATTGTATGAGCTATCATCCCTGTTTTTAGATGAGAATAAAACAAAAACTGTCCAGTATCAAAGACTCATCTTACTCCAGGTTGATAGCAGGACACCCCACCTAGTCACTCAGGGAGAATCAGGACATTCTGATGTAGAGTTTCAAAATAAAAGACCTTTGAAATCTCATATATGAGCTATAATCCCTCTCTGTTTAGATGAGAATAAAACAAAAACTCTCAAGTATCAAAGACTGATCTCACTCCAGGGTGATAGCAGGACAGGCCACCTAGTCACTCAGAAAAAATCAGGACATTCTGATGTACAGTTTCAAAATAAAAGACCTTTGAAATCTCATATATGAGCTATCATCACTCTCTGTTTAGATGAGAATAAAACAAAAACTGTCCAGTATCAAAGACTCATCTCACTCCAGGGTGATAGCAGGACACCCCACCTAGTCACTCAGAAAAAATCAGGACATTCTGATGTAGAGTTTCAAAATAAAATA
This sequence comes from Notothenia rossii, assembly GCF_949606895.1. NCBI lineage: Eukaryota > Metazoa > Chordata > Actinopteri > Perciformes > Nototheniidae > Notothenia > Notothenia rossii. The sequence goes on from NW_027640159.1 coordinate 954,180, forward strand.
CCTTTGAAATCTCTATTGTATGAGCTATCATCCCTATTTTTAGATGAGAATAAAACAAAGACTGTCCAGTATCAAAGACTCATCTCACTCCAGGGTGATAGCAGGACACCCCATCTAGTCACTCAGAAAAAATCAGGACATTCTGATGTACAGTTTCAAAATAAAAGACCTTTGAAATCTCATATATGAGCTATCATCCCTCTCTGTTTAGATGAGAATACAACAAAAACTGTCCAGTATCAAAGACTCATCTCACTCCAGGGTGATAGCACGACACCCCACCTAGTCACTCAGGGAGAATCAGGACATTCTGAAGGACAGTTTCAAAATAAAATACCTTTGAAATCTCTATTGTATGAGCTATCATCCCTGTTTTTAGATGAGAATAAAACAAAAACTGTCCAGTATCAAAGACTCATCTCACTCCAGGGTGATAGCAGGACACCCCACCTAGTCACTCAGGGAGAATCAGGACATTCTGAAGGACAGTTTCAAAATAAAAGACCTTTGAAATCTCTATTGTATGAGCTATCATCCCTGTTTTTAGATGAGAATAAAACAAAAACTGTCCAGTATCAAAGACGCATCTCACTCCAGGGTGATAGCAGGACACCCCATCTAGTCACTCAGAAAAAATCAGGACATTCTGATGTAGAGTTTCAAAATAAAAGACCTTTGAAATCTCATATATGAGCTATCATCCCTCTCTGTTTAGATGAGAATAAAACAAAAAAAGTCCAGTATCAAAGACTCATCTCACTCCAGGGTGATAGCAGGACACCCCACCTAGTCACTCAGAAAAAATCAGGACATTCTGATTTAGAGTTTCAAAATAAAATACCTTTGAAATCTCTATTGTATGAGCTATCATCCCTATTTTTAGATGAGAATAAAACAAAGACTGTCCAGTATCAAAGATGCATCTCACTCCAGGGTGATAGCAGGACACCCCACCTAGTCACTCAGAAAAAATCAGGACATTCTGATTTAGAGTTTCAAAATAAAATACCTTTGAAATCTCATATATGAGCTATCATCCCTGTTTTTAGATGAGAATAAAACAAAAACTGTCCAGTATCAAAGACTCATCTCACTCCAGGGTGATAGCAGGACACCCCATCTAGTCACTCAGGGAGAATCAGGACATTCTGATGTACAGTTTAAAAATAAAAGACCTTTGAAATCTCTATTGTATGAGCTATCATCCCTATTTTTAGATGAGAATAAAACAAAGACTGTCCAGTATCAAAGACGCATCTCACTCCAGGGTGATAGCAGGACACCCCACCTAGTCACTCAGAAAAAATCAGGACATTCTGATGTAGAGTTTCAAAATAAAATACCTTTGAAATCTCATATATGAGCTATCATCCCTGTTATTAGATGAGAATAAAACAATAACTGTCCAGTATCAAAAACTCATCTCACTCCAGGGTGATAGCATGACACCCCACCTAGTCACTCAGGGAGAATCAGGACATTCTGATGTAGAGTTTCAAAATAAAAGACCTTTGAAATCTCATATATGAGCTATCATCCCTCTGTATTTAGATAAGAATAAAACAAACACTGTCCAGTATCAAATACTCATTTCCCTTCAGGGTGATAACAGGACACCCCACCTAGTCACTCAGGGAGAATCAGGACATTCTGAAGTACAGTTTCAAAATAAAATACCTTTGAAATCTCTATTGCATGAGCTATCATCCCTGTTTTTAGATGAGAATAAAACAAAAACTGTCCCGTATCAAAGACTCATCTCACTCCAGGGTGATAGCAGGACACCCCATCTAGTCACTCAGAAAAAATCAAGACATTCTGATGTAGAGTTTCAAAATAAAATACCTTTGAAATCTCTATTGTATGAGCTATCATCCCTGTTTTTAGATGAGAATAAAACAAAAACTGTCCAGTATCAAAGACGCATCTCACTCCAGGGTGATAGCAGGACACCCCATCTAGTCACTCAGAAAAAATCAGGACATTCTGATGTAGAGTTTCAAAATAAAATACCTTTGAAATCTCTATTGTATGAGCTATCATCCCTGTTTTTAGATGAGAATAAAACTAAAACTGTCCAGTATCAAAGACGCATCTCACTCCAGGGTGATAGCAGGACACCCCACCTAGTCACTCAGAAAAAATCAGGACATTCTGATTTAGAGTTTCAAAATAAAATATTTTTGAAGTCTCTATTGTATTAGCTATCATCCCTGTTTTTAGATGAGAATAAAACAAAAACTGTCCAGTATCAAAGACTCATCTCACACCAGGGTGATAGCAAGACACCCCATCTAGTCACTCAGGGAGAATCAGGACATTCTGATGTACAGTTTCAAAATAAAAGACCTTTGAAATCTCATATATGAGCTATCATCCCTCTCTGTTTAGATGAGAATAAAAAAAAAACTGTCCAGTATCAAAGACTCATCTCACTCCAGGGTGATAGCAGGACACCCCACCTAGTCACTCAGGGAGAATCAGGACATTCTGAAGTACAGTTTCAAAATAAAATACCTTTGAAATCTCTATTGCATGAGCTATCATCCCTGTTTTTAGATGAGAATAAAACAAAAACTGACCCATATCAAAGACTCATCTCACTCCAGGGTGATAGCAGGACACCCCACCTATTCACTCAGGGAGAATCAGGACATTCTGAAGTACAGTTTCAAAATAAAAGACCTTTGAAATCTCTATTGCATGAGCTATCATCCCTGTTTTTAGATGAGAATAAAACAAAAACTGTCCAGTATCAAAGACTCATCTCACTCCAGGGTGATAGCAGGACACCCCACCCAGTCACTCAGAAAAAAACAGGACATTCTGATGTATATTTTCAAAATAAAATACCTTTGAAATCTCTATTGTATGAGCTATCATCCCTACATTTAGATGAGAATAAAACAAAGACTGTCCAGTATCAAAGACTCATCTCACTCCAGGGTGATAGCAGGACACCCCATCTAGTCACTCAGAAAAAATCAGGACATTCTGGTGTACAGTTTCAAAATAAAATACCTTTGAAGTCTCATATATGAGCTATCATCCCTGTTTTTAGATGAGAATAAAACAATAACTGTCCAATAACAAAGAGTCATCAAACTCCAGGGTGATAGCAGGACACCCCACCTAGTCACTCAGAAAAAATCAGGACATTCTGATGTACAGTTTCAAAATAAAAGACCTTTGAAATCTCATATATGAGCTATCATCCCTCTCTGTTTAGATGAGAATAAAACAAAAACTGTCCCGTATCAAAGACTCATCTCACTCCAGGGTGATAGCAGGACACCCCATCTAGTCACTCAGAAAAAATCAGGACATTCTGATGTAGAGTTTCAAAATAAAATACGTTTGAAATCTCTATTGTATGAGCTATCATCCCTGTTTTTAGATGAGAATAAAAAAAAAACTGTCCAGTATCAAAGACGCATCTCACTCCAGGGTGATAGCAGGACACCCCATCTAGTCACTCAGGGAGAATCAGGACATTCTGATGTAGAGTTTCAAAATAAAAGACCTTTGAAATCTCATATATGAGCTATAATCCCTCTCTGTTTAGATGAGAATAAAACAAAAACTCTCAAGTATCAAAGACTGATCTCACTCCAGGGTGATAGCAGGACACGCCACCTAGTCACTCAGAAAAAATCAGGACATTCTGATGTACAGTTTCAAAATAAAAGACCTTTGAAATCTCATATATGAGCTATCATCCCTCTCTGTTTAGATGAGAATAAAACAAAAACTGTCCAGTATCAAAGACTCATCTCACTCCAGGGTGATAGCAGGACACCCCACCTAGTCACTCAGAAAAAATCAGGACATTCTGAGATAGAGTTTCAAAATAAAAGACCTTTGAAATCTCTATTGTATGAGCTATCATCCCTATTTTTAGATGAGAATAAAACAAAGACTGTCCAGTATCAAAGACTCATCTCACTCCAGGGTGATAGCAGGACACCCCATCTAGTCACTCAGAAAAAATCAGGACATTCTGGTGTACAGTTTCAAAATAAAATACCTTTGAAGTCTCATATATGAGCTATCATCCCTGTTTTTAGATGAGAATAAAACAATAACTGTCCAATATCAAAGAGTCATCAAACTCCAGGGTGATAGCAGGACACCCCACCTAGTCACTCAGAAAAAATCAGGACATTCTGATGTACAGTTTCAAAATAAAAGACCTTTGAAATCTCATATATGAGCTATCATCCCTCTCTGTTTAGATGAGAATAAAACAAAAATTGTCCAGTATCAAAGACTCATCTCACTCCAGGGTGATAGCAGGACACCCCACCTAGTCACTCAGGTAGAATCAGGACATTCTGAAGGACAGTTTCAAAATAAAAGACCTTTGAAATCTCTATTGCATGAGCTATCATCCCTGTTTTTAGATGAGAATAAAACAAAAACTGTCCCGTATCAAAGACTCATCTCACTCCAGGGTGATAGCAGGACATCCCATCTAGTCACTCAGAAAAAATCAGGACATTCTGATGTAGAGTTTCAAAATAAAATACCTTTGAAATCTCTGTTGTATGAGCTATCATCCCTGTTTTTAGATGAGAATAAAACAAAAACTGTCCAGTATCAAAGACTCATCTCACTCCAGGGTGATAGCAGGACACCCCACCTAGTCACTCAGAAAAAATCAGGACATTCTGATGTACAGTTTCAAAATAAAAGACCTTTGAAATCTCATATATGAGCTATCATCCCTCTCTGTTTAGATGAGAATAAAACAAAAACTGTCCAGTATCAAAGACTCATCTCACTCCAGGGTGATAGCAGGACACCCCACCTAGTCACTCAGGGAGAATCAGGACATTCTGAAGTACAGTTTCAAAATAAAAAACCTTTGAAATCTCTATTGCATGAGCTATCATCCCTGTTTTTAGATGAGAATAAAACAAAAACTGTCCAGTATCAAAGACTCATCTCACTCCAGGGTGATAGCAGCACACCCCACCCAGTCACTCAGAAAAAAACAGGACATTCTGATGTATATTTTCAAAATAAAATACCTTTGAAGTCTCATATATGAGCTATCATCCCTGTTTTTAGATGAGAATAAAACAATAACTGTCCAGTATCAAAGACTCAACTCACTCCAGGGTGATAGCAGGACACCCAATCTAGTCACTCAGAAAAAATCAGGACATTCTGATGTAGAGTTTCAAAATAAAATACGTTTGAAATCTCTATTGTATGAGCTATCATCCCTGTTTTTAGATGAGAATAAAAAAAAAACTGTCCCGTATCAAAGACTCATCTCACTCCAGGGTGATAGCAGGACACCCCATCTAGTCACTCAGAAAAAATCAGGACATTCTGATGTAGAGTTTCAAAATAAAATACGTTTGAAATCTCTATTGTATGAGCTATCATCCCTGTTTTTAGATGAGAATAAAACAAAAACTGTCCCGTATCAAAGACTCATCTCACTCCAGGGTGATAGCAGGACATCCCATCTAGTCACTCAGAAAAAATCAGGACATTCTGATGTAGAGTTTCAAAATAAAATACCTTTGAAATCTCATATATGAGCTATCATCCCTGTTTTTAGATGAGAATAAAACAATAACTGTCGAGTATCAAAAACTCATCTCACTCCAGGGTGATAGCATGACACCCCACCTAGTCACTCAGGGAGAATCAGGACATTCTGATGTAGAGTTTCAAAATAAAAGACCTTTGAAATCTCATATATGAGCTATAATCCCTCTCTGTTTAGATAAGAATAAAACAAAAACTCTCAAGTATCAAAGACTGATATCACTCCAGGGTGATAGCAGGACACCCCACCTAGTCACTCAGGGAGAATCAGGACATTCTGAAGTACAGTTTCAAAATAAAAGACCTTTGAAATCTCATATATGAGCTATCATCCCTGTTTTTAGATGAGAATAAAACAATAACTGTCCAATATCAAAGACTCATCAAACTCCAGGGTGATAGCAGGACACCCCACCTAGTCACTCAGGGAGAATCAGGACATTCTGAAGTACAGTTTCAAAATAAAAGACCTTTGAAATCTCTATTGCATGAGCTATCATCCCTGTTTTTAGATGAGAATAAAACAAAAACTGTCCAGTATCAAAGACTCATCTCACTCCAGGGTGATAGCAGGACACCCCATCTAGTCACTCAGAAAAAATCAGGACATTCTGATGTAGAGTTTCAAAATAAAATACCTTTGAAATCTCTATTGTATGAGCTATCATCCCTGTTTTTAGATGAGAATAAAACAAAAACTGTCCAGTATCAAAGACGCATCTCACTCCAGGGTGATAGCAGGACACCCCATCTAGTCACTCAGAAAAAATCAGGACATTCTGATGTAGAGTTTCAAAATAAAATACCTTTGAAATCTCTATTGTATGAGCTATCATCCCTGTTTTTAGATGAGAATAAAACAAAAACTGTCCAGTATCAAAGACTCATCTTACTCCAGGTTGATAGCAGGACACCCCACCTAGTCACTCAGGGAGAATCAGGACATTCTGATGTAGAGTTTCAAAATAAAAGACCTTTGAAATCTCATATATGAGCTATAATCCCTCTCTGTTTAGATGAGAATAAAACAAAAATTCTCAAGTATCAAAGACTGATCTCACTCCAGGGTGATAGCAGGACAGGCCACCTAGTCACTCAGAAAAAATCAGGACATTCTGATGTACAGTTTCAAAATAAAAGACCTTTGAAATCTCATATATGAGCTATCATCACTCTCTGTTTAGATGAGAATAAAACAAAAACTGTCCAGTATCAAAGACTCATCTCACTCCAGGGTGATAGCAGGACACCCCACCTAGTCACTCAGAAAAAATCAGGACATTCTGATGTAGAGTTTCAAAATAAAATACCTTTGAAATCTCTATTGTATGAGCTATCATCCCTATTTTTAGATGAGAATAAAACAAAGACTGTCCAGTATCAAAGACTCATCTCACTCCAGGGTGATAGCAGGACACCCCACCTAGTCACTCAGGGAGAATCAGGACATTCTGAAGGACAGTTTCAAAATAAAAGACCTTTGAAATCTCTATTGTATGAGCTATCATCCCTGTTTTTAGATGAGAATAAAACAAAAACTGTCCCGTATCAAAGACTCATCTCACTCCAGGGTGATAGCAGGACACCCCATCTAGTCACTCAGAAAAAATCAAGACATTCTGATGTAGAGTTTCAAAATAAAATACCTTTGAAATCTCTATTGTATGAGCTATCATCCCTGTTTTTAGATGAGAATAAAACAAAAACTGTCCAGTATCAAAGACGCATCTCACTCCAGGGTGATAGCAGGACACCCCATCTAGTCACTCAGAAAAAATCAGGACATTCTGATGTAGAGTTTCAAAATAAAATACCTTTGAAATCTCTATTGTATGAGCTATCATCCCTGTTTTTAGATGAGAATAAAACTAAAACTGTCCAGTATCAAAGACGCATCTCACTCCAGGGTGATAGCAGGACACCCCACCTAGTCACTCAGAAAAAATCAGGACATTCTGATTTAGAGTTTCAAAATAAAATATTTTTGAAGTCTCTATTGTATTAGCTATCATCCCTGTTTTTAGATGAGAATAAAACAAAAACTGTCCAGTATCAAAGACTCATCTCACACCAGGGTGATAGCAAGACACCCCATCTAGTCACTCAGGGAGAATCAGGACATTCTGATGTACAGTTTCAAAATAAAAGACCTTTGAAATCTCATATATGAGCTATCATCCCTCTCTGTTTAGATGAGAATAAAAAAAAAACTGTCCAGTATCAAAGACTCATCTCACTCCAGGGTGATAGCAGGACACCCCACCTAGTCACTCAGGGAGAATCAGGACATTCTGAAGTACAGTTTCAAAATAAAATACCTTTGAAATCTCTATTGCATGAGCTATCATCCCTGTTTTTAGATGAGAATAAAACAAAAACTGACCCGTATCAAAGACTCATCTCACTCCAGGGTGATAGCAGGACACCCCACCTAGTCACTCAGGGAGAATCAGGACATTCTGAAGTACAGTTTCAAAATAAAAGACCTTTGAAATCTCTATTGCATGAGCTATCATCCCTGTTTTTAGATGAGAATAAAACAAAAACTGTCCAGTATCAAAGACTCATCTCACTCCAGGGTGATAGCAGGACACCCCACCCAGTCACTCAGAAAAAAACAGGACATTCTGATGTATATTTTCAGAATAAAATACCTTTGAAATCTCTATTGTATGAGCTATCATCCCTACATTTAGATGAGAATAAAACAAAGACTGTCCAGTATCAAAGACTCATCTCACTCCAGGGTGATAGCAGGACACCCCATCTAGTCACTCAGAAAAAATCAGGACATTCTGGTGTACAGTTTCAAAATAAAATACCTTTGAAGTCTCATATATGAGCTATCATCCCTGTTTTTAGATGAGAATAAAACAATAACTGTCCAATATCAAAGAGTCATCAAACTCCAGGGTGATAGCAGGACACCCCACCTAGTCACTCAGAAAAAATCAGGACATTCTGATGTACAGTTTCAAAATAAAAGACCTTTGAAATCTCATATATGAGCTATCATCCCTCTCTGTTTAGATGAGAATAAAACAAAAACTGTCCAGTATCAAAGACTCATCTCACTCCAGGGTGATAGCAGGACACCCCATCTAGTCACTCAGAAAAAATCAGGACATTCTGATGTAGAGTTTCAAAATAAAATACGTTTGAAATCTCTATTGTATGAGCTATCATCCCTGTTTTTAGATGAGAATAAAAAAAAAACTGTCCCGTATCAAAGACTCATCTCACTCCAGGGTGATAGCAGGACACCCCATCTAGTCACTCAGAAAAAATCAGGACATTCTGATGTAGAGTTTCAAAATAAAATACGTTTGAAATCTCTATTGTATGAGCTATCATCCCTGTTTTTAGATGAGAATAAAAAAAAAACTGTCCAGTATCAAAGACGCATCTCACTCCAGGGTGATAGCAGGACACCCCATCTAGTCACTCAGGGAGAATCAGGACATTCTGATGTAGAGTTTCAAAATAAAAGACCTTTGAAATCTCATATATGAGCTATCATCCCTGTTTTTAGATGAGAATAAAACAATAACTGTCCAATATCAAAGACTCATCAAACTCCAGGGTGATAGCAGGACACCCCACCTAGTCACTCAGGGAGAATCAGGACATTCTGAAGTACAGTTTCAAAATAAAAGACCTTTGAAATCTCTATTGCATGAGCTATCATCCCTGTTTTTAGATGAGAATAAAACAATAACTGTCCAATATCAAAGACTCATCAAACTCCAGGGTGATAGCAGGACACCCCATCTAGTCACTCAGAAAAAATCAGGACATTCTGATGTACAGTTTCAAAATAAAAGACCTTTGAAATCTCATATATGAGCTATCATCACTCTCTGTTTAGATGAGAATAAAACAAAAACTGTCCAGTATCAAAGACTCATCTCACTCCAGGGTGATAGCAGGACACCCCACCTAGTCACTCAGAAAAAATCAGGACATTCTGATGTAGAGTTTCAAAATAAAATACCTTTGAAATCTCTATTGTATGAGCTATCATCCCTATTTTTAGATGAGAATAAAACAAAGACTGTCCAGTATCAAAGACTCATCTCACTCCAGGGTGATAGCAGGACACCCCATCTAGTCACTCAGAAAAAATCAGGACATTCTGATGTACAGTTTCAAAATAAAAGACCTTTGAAATCTCATATATGAGCTATCATCCCTCTCTGTTTAGATGAGAATACAACAAAAACTGTCCAGTATCAAAGACTCATCTCACTCCAGGGTGATAGCACGACACCCCACCTAGTCACTCAGGGAGAATCAGGACATTCTGAAGGACAGTTTCAAAATAAAATACCTTTGAAATCTCTATTGTATGAGCTATCATCCCTGTTTTTAGATGAGAATAAAACAAAAACTGTCCAGTATCAAAGACTCATCTCACTCCAGGGTGATAGCAGGACACCCCACCTAGTCACTCAGGGAGAATCAGGACATTCTGAAGGACAGTTTCAAAATAAAAGACCTTTGAAATCTCTATTGTATGAGCTATCATCCCTGTTTTTAGATGAGAATAAAACAAAAACTGTCCAGTATCAAAGACGCATCTCACTCCAGGGTGATAGCAGGACACCCCATCTAGTCACTCAGAAAAAATCAGGACATTCTGATGTAGAGTTTCAAAATAAAATACCTTTGAAATCTCTATTGTATGAGCTATCATCCCTGTTTTTAGATGAGAATAAAACAAAAACTGTCCAGTATCAAAGACTCATCTCACTCCAGGGTGATAGCAGGACACCCCACCTAGTCACTCAGAAAAAATCAGGACATTCTGATGTAGAGTTTCAAAATAAAATACCTTTGAAATCTCTATTGTATGAGCTATCATCCCTATTTTTAGATGAGAATAAAACAAAGACTGTCCAGTATCAAAGACGCATCTCACTCCAGGGTGATAGCAGGACACCCCACCTAGTCACTCAGGGAGAATCAGGACATTCTGATTTAGAGTTTCAAAATAAAAGACCTTTGAAATCTCATATATGAGCTATCTCTGTATTTAGATAAGAATAAAACAAACACTGTCCAGTATCAAATACTCATTTCCCCTCAGGGTGATAACAGGACACCCCACCTAGTCACTCAGGGAGAATCAGGACTTTCTGATGTACAGTTTCAAAATAAAAGACCTTTGAAATCTCATATATGAGCTATCATCCCTCTCTGTTTAGATGAGAATAAAACAAAAACTGTCCAGTATCAAAGACTCATCTCACTCCAGGGTGATAGCAGGACACCCCATCTAGTCACTCAGGGAGAATCAGGACATTCTGAAGGACAGTTTCAAAATAAAATACCTTTGAAATCTCTATTGCATGAGCTATCATCCCTGTTTTTAGATGAGAATAAAACAAAAACTGTCCCGTATCAAAGACTCATCTCACTCCAGGGTGATAGCAGGACACCCCATCTAGTCACTCAGAAAAAAACAGGACATTCTGATGTAGAGTTTCAAAATAAAAGACCTTTGAAATCTCATATATGAGCTATAATCCCTCTCTGTTTAGATGAGAATAAAAGAAAAACTGTCCAGTATCAAAGACTCATCTCACTCCAGGGTGATAGCAGGACACCCCATCTAGTCACTCAGAAAAAATCAGGACATTCTGATGTAGAGTTTCAAAATAAAATACCTTTGAAATCTCTCTTGTATGAGCTATCATCCCTGTTTTAGATGAGAATAAAACAAAAACTGTCCAGTATCAAAGACTCATCTCACTCCAGGGTGATAGCAGGACACCCCACCTAGTCACTCAGAAAAAATCAGGACATTCTGATTTAGAGTTTCAAAATAAAAGACCTTTGAAATCTCATATATGAGCTATCATCCCTCTCTGTTTAGATGAGAATACAACAAAAACTGTCCAGTATCAAAGACTCATCTCACTCCAGGGTGATAGCAGGACACCCCACCTAGTCACTCAGAAAAAATCAGGACATTCTGATGTAGAGTTTCAAAATAAAATACCTTTGAAATCTCTATTGTATGAGCTATCATCCCTATTTTTAGATGATAATAAAACAAAGACTGTCCAGTATCAAATACTCATCTCACTCCAGGGTGATAGCAGGACACCCCATCTAGTCACTCAGAAAAATCAGGACATTCTGGTGTACAGTTTTAAAATAAAATACCTTTGAAGTCTCATATATGAGCTAACATCCCTGTTTTTAGATGAGAATAAAACAATAACTGTCCAATATTAAAGACTCATCTCACTCCAGGGTGATAGCAGGACATCCCACCTAGTCACTCAGAAAACATCAGGACATTCTGATGTACAGTTTCAAAATAAAAGACCTTTGAAATCTCATATATGAGCTATCATCCCTCTCTGTTTAGATGAGAATAAAACAAAAACTGTCCAGTATCAAAGACTCATCTCACTCCAGGGTGATAGCAGGACACCCCACCTAGTCACTCAGGGAGAATCAGGACATTCTGAAGTACAGTTTCAAAATAAAATACCTTTGAAATCTCTATTGCATGAGCTATCATCCCTGTTTTTAGATGAGAATAAAACAAAAACTGACCCGTATCAAAGACTCATCTCACTCCAGGGTGATAGCAGGACACCCCACCTAGTCACTCAGGGAGAATCAGGACATTCTGAAGTACAGTTTCAAAATAAAAGACCTTTGAAATCTCTATTGCATGAGCTATCATCCCTGTTTTTAGATGAGAATAAAACAAAAACTGTCCAGTATCAAAGACTCATCTCACTCCAGGGTGATAGCAGGACACCCCACCCAGTCACTCAGAAAAAAACAGGACATTCTGATGTATATTTTCAAAATAAAATACCTTTGAAATCTCTATTGTATGAGCTATCATCCCTACATTTAGATGAGAATAAAACAAAGACTGTCCAATATCAAAGACTCATCTCACTCCAGGGTGATAGCAGGACACCCCATCTAGTCACTCAGAAAAAATCAGGACATTCTGGTGTACAGTTTCAAAATAAAATACCTTTGAAGTCTCATATATGAGCCATCATCCCTGTTTTTAGATGAGAATAAAACAATAACTGTCCAATATCAAAGAGTCATCAAACTCCAGGGTGATAGCAGGACACCCCACCTAGTCACTCAGAAAAAATCAGGACATTCTGATGTACAGTTTCAAAATAAAAGACCTTTGAAATCTCATATATGAGCTATCATCCCTCTCTGTTTAGATGAGAATAAAACAAACACTGTCCAGTATCAAAGACTCATCTCACTCCAGGGTGATAGCAGGACACCCCATCTAGTCACTCAGAAAAAATCAGGACATTCTGATGTAGAGTTTCAAAATAAAATACGTTTGAAATCTCTATTGTATGAGCTATCATCCCTGTTTTTAGATGAGAATAAAAAAAAAACTGTCCCGTATCAAAGACTCATCTCACTCCAGGGTGATAGCAGGACACCCCATCTAGTCACTCAGAAAAAATCAGGACATTCTGATGTAGAGTTTCAAAATAAAATACGTTTGAAATCTCTATTGTATGAGCTATCATCCCTGTTTTTAGATGAGAATAAAAAAAAAACTGTCCAGTATCAAAGACGCATCTCACTCCAGGGTGATAGCAGGACACCCCATCTAGTCACTCAGGGAGAATCAGGACATTCTGATGTAGAGTTTCAAAATAAAAGACCTTTGAAATCTCATATATGAGCTATAATCCCTCTCTGTTTAGATGAGAATAAAACAAAAACTCTCAAGTATCAAAGACTGATCTCACTCCAGGGTGATAGCAGGACACGCCACCTAGTCACTCAGAAAAAATCAGGACATTCTGATGTACAGTTTCAAAATAAAAGACCTTTGAAATCTCATATATGAGCTATCATCCCTCTCTGTTTAGATGAGAATAAAACAAAAACTGTCCAGTATCAAAGACTCATCTCACTCCAGGGTGATAGCAGGACACCCCACCTAGTCACTCAGAAAAAATCAGGACATTCTGATGTAGAGTTTCAAAATAAAATACGTTTGAAATCTCTATTGTATGAGCTATCATCCCTGTTTTTAGATGAGAATAAAAAAAAAACTGTCCCGTATCAAAGACTCATCTCACTCCAGGGTGATAGCAGGACACCCCATCTAGTCACTCAGAAAAAATCAGGACATTCTGATGTAGAGTTTCAAAATAAAATACGTTTGAAATCTCTATTGTATGAGCTATCATCCCTGTTTTTAGATGAGAATAAAAAAAAAACTGTCCAGTATCAAAGACGCATCTCACTCCAGGGTGATAGCAGGACACCCCACCTAGTCACTCAGAAAAAATCAGGATATTCTGATTTAGAGTTTCAAAATAAAATACCTTTGAAATCTCATATATGAGCTATCATCCCTGTTTTTAGATGAGAATAAAACAATAACTGTCGAGTATCAAAAACTCATCTCACTCCAGGGTGATAGCATGACACCCCACCTAGTCACTCAGGGAGAATCAGGACATTCTGATGTAGAGTTTCAAAATAAAAGACCTTTGAAATCTCATATATGAGCTATCATCCCTCTGTATTTAGATAAGAATAAAACAAACACTGTCCAGTATCAAATACTCATTTCCCTTCAGGGTGATAACAGGACACCCCACCTAGTCACTCAGGGAGAATCAGGACTTTCTGATGTAGAGTTTCAAAATAAAAGACCTTTGAAATCTCTATTGCATGAGCTATCATCCCTGTTTTTAGATGAGAATAAAACAAAAAATGTCCCGTATCAAAGACTAATCTCACTCCAGGGTGATAGCAGGACATCCCATCTAGTCACTCAGCGAGAATCAGGACATTCTGATGTAGAGTTTCAAAATAAAAGACCTTTGAAATCTCATATATGAGCTATAATCCCTCTCTGTTTAGATAAGAATAAAACAAAAACTCTCAAGTATCAAAGACTGATATCACTCCAGGGTGATAGCAGGACACGCCACCTAGTCACTCAGAAAAAATCAGGACATTCTGATGTAGAGTTTCAAAATAAAAGACCTTTGAAATCTCATATATGAGCTATCATCCCTGTTTTTAGATGAGAATAAAACAATAACTGTCCAATATCAAAGACTCATCAAACTCCAGGGTGATAGCAGGACACCCCACCTAGTCACTCAGGGAGAATCAGGACATTCTGAAGTAAAGTTTCAAAATAAAAGACCTTTGAAATCTCTATTGCATGAGCTATCATCCCTGTTTTTAGATGAGAATAAAACAAAAACTGTCCAGTATCAAAGACTCATCTCACTCCAGGGTGATAGCAGGACACCCCATCTAGTCACTCAGAAAAAATCAGGACATTCTGATGTAGAGTTTCAAAATAAAATACCTTTGAAATCTCTATTGTATGAGCTATCATCCCTGTTTTTAGATGAGAATAAAACAAAAACTGTCCAGTATCAAAGACGCATCTCACTCCAGGGTGATAGCAGGACACCCCATCTAGTCACTCAGAAAAAATCAGGACATTCTGATGTAGAGTTTCAAAATAAAATACCTTTGAAATCTCTATTGTATGAGCTATCATCCCTGTTTTTAGATGAGAATAAAACAAAAACTGTCCAGTATCAAAGACTCATCTTACTCCAGGTTGATAGCAGGACACCCCACCTAGTCACTCAGGGAGAATCAGGACATTCTGATGTAGAGTTTCAAAATAAAAGACCTTTGAAATCTCATATATGAGCTATAATCCCTCTCTGTTTAGATGAGAATAAAACAAAAACTCTCAAGTATCAAAGACTGATCTCACTCCAGGGTGATAGCAGGACAGGCCACCTAGTCACTCAGAAAAAATCAGGACATTCTGATGTACAGTTTCAAAATAAAAGACCTTTGAAATCTCATATATGAGCTATCATCACTCTCTGTTTAGATGAGAATAAAACAAAAACTGTCCAGTATCAAAGACTCATCTCACTCCAGGGTGATAGCAGGACACCCCACCTAGTCACTCAGAAAAAATCAGGACATTCTGATGTAGAGTTTCAAAATAAAATACCTTTGAAATCTCTATTGTATGAGCTATCATCCCTATTTTTAGATGAGAATAAAACAAAGACTGTCCAGTATCAAAGACTCATCTCACTCCAGGGTGATAGCAGGACACCCCATCTAGTCACTCAGAAAAAATCAGGACATTCTGGTGTACAGTTTCAAAATAAAATACCTTTGAATTCTCATATATGAGCTATCATCCCTCTCTGTTTAGATGAGAATACAACAAAAACTGTCCAGTATCAAAGACTCATCTCACTCCAGGGTGATAGCAGGACACCCCACCTAGTCACTCAGGGAGAATCAGGACATTCTGAAGGACAGTTTCAAAATAAAATACCTTTGAAATCTCTATTGTATGAGCTATCATCCCTGTTTTTAGATGAGAATAAAACAAAAACTGTCCAGTATCACAGACTCATCTCACTCCAGGGTGATAGCAGGACACCCCACCTAGTCACTCAGGGAGAATCAGGACATTCTGAAGGACAGTTTCAAAATAAAAGACCTTTGAAATCTCTATTGTATGAGCTATCATCCCTGTTTTTAGATGAGAATAAAACAAAAACTGTCTAGTATCAAAGACGCATCTCACTCCAGGGTGATAGCAGGACACCCCATCTAGTCACTCAGAAAAAATCAGGACATTCTGATGTAGAGTTTCAAAATAAAATACCTTTGAAATCTCTATTGTATGAGCTATCATCCCTGTTTTTAGATGATAATAAAACAAAAACTGTCCAGTATCAAAGACGCATCTCACTCCAGGGTGATAGCAGGACACCCCACCTAGTCACTCAGAAAAAATCAGGACATTCTGATGTAGAGTTTCAAAATAAAATACCTTTGAAATCTCATATATGAGCTATCATCCCTCTCTGTTTAGATGATAATAAAACAAAAACTGTCCAGTATCAAAGACTCATCTCACTCCAGGGTGATAGCAGGACACCCCACCTAGTCACTCAGGGAGAATCAGGACATTCTGATTTAGAGTTTCAAAATAAAAGACCTTTGAAATCTCATATATGAGCTATCTCTGTATTTAGATAAGAATAAAACAAACACTGTCCAGTATCAAATACTCATTTCCCCTCAGGGTGATAACAGGACACCCCACCTAGTCACTCAGGGAGAATCAGGACTTTCTGATGTACAGTTTCAAAATAAAAGACCTTTGAAATCTCATATATGAGCTATCATCCCTCTCTGTTTAGATGAGAATAAAACAAAAACTGTCCAGTATCAAAGACTCATCTCACTCCAGGGTGATAGCAGGACACCCCATCTAGTCACTCAGGGAGAATCAGGACATTCTGAAGGACAGTTTCAAAATAAAAGACCTTTGAAATCTCTATTGCATGAGCTATCATCCCTGTTTTTAGATGAGAATAAAACAAAAACTGTCCCGTATCAAAGACTCATCTCACTCCAGGGTGATAGCAGGACACGCCACCTAGTCACTCAGAAAAAATCAGGACATTCTGATGTACAGTTTCAAAATAAAAGACCTTTGAAATCTCATATATGAGCTATCATCCCTTTCTGTTTAGATGAGAATAAAACAAAAACTGTCCAGTATCAAAGACTCATCTCACTCCAGGGTGATAGCAGGACACCCCACCTAGTCACTCAGAAAAAATCAGGACATTCTGATGTAGAGTTTCAAAATAAAAGACCTTTGAAATCTCTATTGTATGAGCTATCATCCCTATTTTTAGATGAGAATAAAACAAAGACTGTCCAGTATCAAAGACTCATCTCACTCCAGGGTGATAGCAGGACACCCCATTTAGTCACTCAGAAAAAATCAGGACATTCTGGTGTACAGTTTCAAAATAAAATACCTTTGAAGTCTCATATATGAGCTATCATCCCTCTCTGTTTAGATGAGAATAAAACAAAAATTGTCCAGTATCAAAGACTCATCTCACTCCAGGGTGATAGCAGGACACCCCATCTAGTCACTCAGAAAAAATCAGGACATTCTGATGTAGAGTTTCAAAATAAAATACCTTTGAAATCTCTCTTGTATGAGCTATCATCCCTGTTTTAGATGAGAATAAAACAAAAACTGTCCAATATCAAAGACTCATCAAACTCCAGGGTGATAGCAGGACACCCCATCTAGTCACTCAGAAAAAATCAGGACATTCTGATGTAGAGTTTCAAAATAAAATACCTTTGAAATCTCTATTGTATGAGCTATCATCCCTGTTTTTAGATGAGAATAAAACAAAAACTGTCCAGTATCAAAGACTCATCTCACTCCAGGGTGATAGCAGGACACACCATCTAGTCACTCAGAAAAAATCAGGACATTCTGAAGTACAGTTTCAAAATAAAATACCTTTGAAGTCTCATATATGAGCTATCATCCCTGTTTTTAGATGAGAATAAAACAATAACTGTCCAGTATCAAAGACTCATCTCACTCCAGGGTGATAGCAGGACACCCCATCTAGTCACTCAGAAAAAATCAGGACATTCTGATGTAGAGTTTCAAAATAAAATACGTTTGAAATCTCTATTGTATGAGCTATCATCCCTGTTTTTAGATGAGAATAAAAAAAAAACTGTCCCGTATCAAAGACTCATCTCACTCCAGGGTGATAGCAGGACACCCCATCTAGTCACTCAGAAAAAATCAGGACATTCTGATGTAGAGTTTCAAAATAAAATACGTTTGAAATCTCTATTGTATGAGCTATCATCCCTGTTTTTAGATGAGAATAAAAAAAAAACTGTCCAGTATCAAAGACGCATCTCACTCCAGGGTGATAGCAGGACACCCCATCTAGTCACTCAGAAAAAATCAGGACATTCTGATGTACAGTTTCAAAATAAAAGACCTTTGAAATCTCATATATGAGCTATCATCCCTCTCTGTTTAGATGAGAATAAAACAAAAACTGTCCAGTATCAAAGACTCATCTCACTCCAGGGTGATAGCAGGACACCCCACCTAGTCACTCAGGGAGAATCAGGACATTCTGAAGTACAGTTTCAAAATAAAATACCTTTGAAATCTCTATTGCATGAGCTATCATCCCTGTTTTTAGATGAGAATAAAACAAAAACTGTCCAGTATCAAAGACTCATCTCACTCCAGGGTGATAGCATGACACCCCACCTAGTCACTCAGGGAGAATCAGGACATTCTGATGTAGAGTTTCAAAATAAAAGACCTTTGAAATCTCATATATGAGCTATCATCCCTCTGTATTTAGATAATAATAAAACAAACACTGTCCAGTATCAAATACTCATTTCCCTTCAGGGTGATAACAGGACACCCCACCTAGTCACTCAGGGAGAATCAGGACTTTCTGATGTAGAGTTTCAAAATAAAAGACCTTTGAAATCTCTATTGCATGAGCTATCATCCCTGTTTTTAGATGAGAATAAAACAAAAACTGTCCAGTATCAAAGACTCATCTCACTCCAGGGTGATAGCAGGACACCCCACCTAGTCACTCAGGGAGAATCAGGACATTCTGAAGGACAGTTACAAAATAAAAGACCTTTGAAATCTCCATTGCATGAGCTATCATCCCTGTTTTTAGATGAGAATAAAACAAAACCTGTCTCGTATCAAAGACTCATCTCACTCCAGGGTGATAGCAGGACATCCCATCTAGTAACTCAGAAAAAATCAGGACATTCTGATGTAGAGTTTCAAAATAAAATACCTTTGAAATCTCTATTGTATGAGCTATCATCCCTGTTTTTAGATGAGAATAAAACAAAAACTGTCCAGTATCAAAGACTCATCTCACTCCAGGGTGATAGCAGGACACCCCACCTAGTCACTCAGAAAAAAACAGGACATTCTGATGTAGAGTTCCAAAATAAAATACCTTTGAAATCTCTATTGTATGAGCTATCATCCCTATTTTTAGATGAGAATAAAACAAAGACTGTCCAGTATCAAAGACTCATCTCACTCTAGGGTGATAGCAGGACACCCCATCTAGTCACTCAGAAAAAATCAGGACATTCTGGTGTACAGTTTCAAAATAAAATACCTTTGAAGTCTCATATATGAGCTATCATCCCTGTTTTTAGATGAGAATAAAACAATAACTGTCCAATATCAAAGACTCATCAAACTCCAGGGTGATAGCAGGACACCCCACCTAGTCACTCAGAAAAAATCAGGACATTCTGATGTACAGTTTCAAAATAAAAGACCTTTGAAATCTCATATATGAGCTATCATCCCTCTCTGTTTAGATGAGAATAAAACAAAAACTGTCCAGTATCAAAGACTCATCTCACTCCAGGGTGATAGCAGGACACCCCACCTAGTCACTCAGGGAGAATCAGGACATTCTGAAGGACAGTTTCAAAATAAAAGACCTTTGAAATCTCTATTGCATGAGCTATCATCCCTGTTTTTAGATGAGAATAAAAAAAAAACTGTCCCGTATCAAAGACTCATCTCACTCCAGGGTGATAGCAGGACACCCCATCTAGTCACTCAGAAAAAATCAGGACATTCTGATGTAGAGTTTCAAAATAAAATACCTTTGAAATCTCTATTGTATGAGCTATCATCCCTGTTTTTAGATGAGAATAAAACAAAAACTGTCCAGTATCAAAGACTCATCTTACTCCAGGGTGATAGCAGGACACCCCATCTAGTCACTCAGAAAAAAATCAGGACATTCTGGTGTACAGTTTCAAAATAAAATACCTTTGAATTCTCATATATGAGCTATCATCCCTGTTTTTAGATGAGAATAAAACAATAACTGTCCAATATCAAAGACTCATCAAACTCCACGGTGATAGCAGGACACCCCACCTAGTCACTCAGAAAAAATCAGGACATTCTGATGTACAGTTTCAAAATAAAAGACCTTTGAAATCTCATATATGAGCTATCATCCCTCTCTGTTTAGATGAGAATACAACACAAACTGTCCAGTATCAAAGACTCATCTCACTCCAGGGTGATAGCAGGACACCCCACCTAGTCACTCAGGGAGAATCAGGACATTCTGAAGGACAGTTTCAAAATAAAAGACCTTTGAAATCTCTATTGTATGAGCTATCATCCCTGTTTTTAGATGAGAATAAAACAAAAACTGTCCAGTATCAAAGACTCATCTCACTCCAGGGTGATAGCAGGACACCCCACCTAGTCACTCAGGGAGAATCAGGACATTCTGAAGGACAGTTTCAAAATAAAAGACCTTTGAAATCTCTATTGTATGAGCTATCATCCCTGTTTTTAGATGAGAATAAAACAAAAAATGTCCAGTAACAAAGACGCATCTCACTCCAGGGTGATAGCAGGACACCCCATCTAGTCACTCAGAAAAAATCAGGACATTCTGATGTAGAGTTTCAAAATAAAAGACCTTTGAAATCTCATATATGAGCTATCATCCCTCTGAATTTAGATAAGAATAAAACAAACACTGTCCAGTATCAAATACTCATTTCCCTTCAGGGTGATAGCAGGACACCCCATCTAGTCACTCAGAAAAAATCAGGACATTCTGATGTAGAGTTTCAAAATAAAATACCTTTGAAATCTCTATTGTATGAGCTATCATCCCTGTTTTTAGATGATAATAAAACAAAAACTGTCCAGTATCAAAGACTCATCTCACTCCAGGGTGATAGCAGGACACCCCACCTAGTCACTCAGAAAATAACAGGACATTCTGATGTAGAGTTTCAAAATAAAATACCTTTGAAATCTCTATTGTATGAGCTATCATCCCTATTTTTAGATGAGAATAAAACAAAAACTCTCAAGTATCAAAGACTGATCTCACTCCAGGGTGATAGCAGGACACGCCACCTAGTCACTCAGAAAAAATCAGGACATTCTGATGTACAGTTTCAAAATAAAAGACCTTTGAAATCTCATATATGAGCTATCATCCCTCTCTGTTTAGATGAGAATAAAACAAAAACTGTCCAGTATCAAAGACTCATCTCACTCCAGGGTGATAGCAGGACACCCCACCTAGTCACTCAGAAAAAATCAGGACATTCTGATGTAGAGTTTCAAAATAAAATACCTTTGAAATCTCTATTGTATGAGCTATCATCCCTGTTTTTAGATGAGAATAAAACAAAAACTGTCCAGTATCAAAGACTCATCTCACTCCAGGGTGATAGCAGGACACCCCACCTAGTCACTCAGAAAAAATCAGGACATTCTGATTTAGAGTTTCAAAATAAAATACCTTTGAAATCTCATATATGAGCTATCATCCCTGTTTTTAGATGAGAATAAAACAATAACTGTCCAGTATCAAAAACTCATCTCACTCCAGGGTGATAGCAGGACACCCCATCTAGTCACTCAGGGAGAATCAGGACATTCTGAAGGACAGTTTCAAAATAAAAGACCTTTGAAATCTCTATTGCATGAGCTATCATCCCTGTTTTTAGATGAGAATAAAACAAAAACTGTCCCGTATCAAAGACTCATCTCACTCCAGGGTGATAGCAGGACACTCCATCTAGTCACTCAGAAAAAAACAGGACATTCTGATGTAGAGTTTCAAAATAAAAGACCTTTGAAATCTCATATATGAGCTATAATCCTTCTCTGTTTAGATGAGAATAAAACAAAAACTGTCCAGTATCAAAGACTCATCTCACTCCAGGGTGATAGCAGGACACCCCACCTAGTCACTCAGGGAGAATCAGGACATTCTGAAGGACAGTTTCAAAATAAAATACCTTTGAAATCTCTATTGTATGAGCTATCATCCCTATTTTTAGATGATAATAAAACAAAGACTGTCCAGTATCAAATACTCATCTCACTCCAGGGTGATAGCAGGACACCCCATCTAGTCACTCAGAAAAATCAGGACATTCTGGTGTACAGTTTTAAAATAAAATACCTTTGAAGTCTCATATATGAGCTAACATCCCTGTTTTTAGATGAGAATAAAACAATAACTGTCCAATATCAAAGACTCATCTCACTCCAGGGTGATAGCAGGACATCCCACCTAGTCACTCAGAAAAAATCAGGACATTCTGATGTACAGTTTCAAAATAAAAGACCTTTGAAATCTCATATATGAGCTATCATCCCTCTCTGTTTAGATGAGAATAAAACAAAAACTGTCCAGTATCAAAGACTCATCTCACTCCAGGGTGATAGCAGGACACCCCACCTAGTCACTCAGGGAGAATCAGGACATTCTGAAGGACAGTTTCAAAATAAAATACCTTTGAAATCTCTATTGTATGAGCTATCATCCCTGTTTTTAGATGAGAATAAAATAAAGACTGTCCAGTATCAATGACTCATCTCACTCCAGGGTGATAGCAGGACACCCCACCTAGTCACTCAGGGAGAATCAGGACATTCTGAAGGACAGTTTCAAAATAAAATACCTTTGAAATCTCTATTGTATGAGCTATCATCCCTGTTTTTAGATGAAAATAAAACAATAACTGTCCAATATCAAAGACTCATCTCACTCCAGGGTGATAGCAGGACACCCCACCTAGTCACTCAGAAAAAATCAGGACATTCTGAAGGACAGTTTCAAAATAATATACCTTTGAAATCTCTATTGTATGAGCTATCATCCCTGTTTTTAGATGAGAATAAAAAAAAAAATGTCCAGTATCAAAGACTCATCTCACTCCAGGGTGATATCAGGACACCCCACCTAGTCACTCAGAAAATAACAGGACATTCTGATGTAGAGTTTCAAAATAAAATACCTTTGAAATCTCTATTGTATGAGCTATCATCCCTGTTTTTAGATGAGAATAAAAAAAAAAATGTCCAGTATCAAAGACTCATCTCACTCCAGGGTGATAGCAGGACACCCCATCTAGTCACTCAGAAAAAATCAGGACATTCTGGTGTTCAGTTTCAAAATAAAATACCTTTGAAATCTCATATATGAGCTATCATCCCTCTCTGTTTAGATGAGAATAAAACAAAAACTGTCCAGTATCAAAGACTCATCTCACTCCAGGGTGATAGCAGGACACCCCACCTAGTCACTCAGGGAGAATCAGGACATTCTGAAGGACAGTTTCAAAATAAAATACCTTTGAAATCTCTATTGTATGAGCTATCATCCCTGTTTTTAGATGAGAATAAAACAAAAACTGTCCAGTATCAAAGACTCATCTCACTCCAGGGTGATAGCAGGACACCCCACCTAGTCACTCAGGGAGAATCAGGACATTCCGAAGGACAGTTTCAAAATAAAGACCTTTGAAATCTCTATTGCATGAGCTATCATCCCTGTTTTTAGATGAGAATAAAACAAAAACTGTCCCGTATCAAAGACTCATCTCACTCCAGGGTGATAGCAGGACACCCCATCTAGTCACTCAGAAAAAATCAGGACATTCTGGTGTACAGTTTCAAAATAAAATACCTTTGAAGTCTCATATATGAGCTATCATCCCTGTTTTTAGATGAGAATAAAACAATAACTGTCCAATATCAAAGACTCAACAAACTCCAGGGTGATAGCAGGACACCCCACCTAGTCACTCAGAAAAAATCAGGACATTCTGATGTACAGTTTCAAAATAAAAGACCTTTGAAATCTCATATATGAGCTATAATACCTCTCTGTTTAGATGAGAATAAAACACAAACTGTCCAGTATCAAAGACTCATCTCACTCCAGGGTGATAGCAGGACACCCCACCTAGTCACTCAGGGAGAATCAGGACATTCTGAAGTACGGTTTCAAAATAAAAGACCTTTGAAATCTCTATTGCATGAGCTATCATCCCTGTTTTTAGATGAGAATAAAACAAAAACTGTCCAGTATCAAAGACTCATCTCACTCCAGGGTGATAGCAGGACACCCCACCTAGTCACTCAGAAAAAATCAGGACATTCTGATGTAGAGTTTCAAAATAAAATACCTTTGAAATCTCTATTGTATGAGCTATCATCCCTATATTTAGATGAGAATAAAACAAAGACTGTCCAGTATCAAAGACTCATCTCACTCCAGGGTGATAGCAGGACACCCCATCTAGTCACTCAGAAAAAATCAGGACATTCTGGTGTACAGTTTCAAAATAAAATACCTTTGAAGTCTCATATATGAGCTATCATCCCTGTATTTAGATGAGAATAAAACAATAACTGTCCAATATCAAAGACTCAACAAACTCCAGGGTGAAAGCAGGACACCCCACCTAGTCACTCAGAAAAAATCAGGACATTCTGATGTAGAGTTTCAAAATAAAAGACCTTTGAAATCTCATATATGAGCTATAATCCCTCTCTGTTTCGATGAGAATAAAACAAAAACTCTCAAGTATCAAAGACTGATCTCACTCCAGGGTGATAGCAGGACACGCCACCTAGTCACTCAGAAAAAATCAGGACATTCTGGTGTACAGTTTCAAAATAAAATACCTTTGAAGTCTCATATATGAGCTATCATCCCTGTATTTAGATGAGAATAAAACAATAACTGTCCAATATCAAAGACTCAACAAACTCCAGGGTGATAGCAGGACACCCCACCTAGTCACTCAGGGAGAATCAGGACTTTCTGATGTAGAGTTTCAAAATAAAAGACCTTTGAAATCTCTATTGTATGAGCTATCATCCCTGTTTTTAGATGAGAATAAAACAAAAAATGTCCCGTATCAAAGACTAATCTCACTCCAGGGTGATAGCAGGACATCCCATCTAGTCACTCAGCGAGAATCAGGACATTCTGATGTAGAGTTTCAAAATAAAAGACCTTTGAAATCTCATATATGAGCTATAATCCCTCTCTGTTTAGATAAGAATAAAACAAAAACTCTCAAGTATCAAAGACTGATATCACTCCAGGGTGATAGCAGGACACGCCACCTAGTCACTCAGAAAAAATCAGGACATTCTGATGTAGAGTTTCAAAATAAAAGACCTTTGAAATCTCATATATGAGCTATCATCCCTGTTTTTAGATGAGAATAAAACAATAACTGTCCAATATCAAAGACTCATCAAACTCCAGGGTGATAGCAGGACACCCCACCTAGTCACTCAGGGAGAATCAGGACATTCTGAAGTAAAGTTTCAAAATAAAAGACCTTTGAAATCTCTATTGCATGAGCTATCATCCCTGTTTTTAGATGAGAATAAAACAAAAACTGTCCAGTATCAAAGACTCATCTCACTCCAGGGTGATAGCAGGACACCCCATCTAGTCACTCAGAAAAAATCAGGACATTCTGATGTAGAGTTTCAAAATAAAATACCTTTGAAATCTCTATTGTATGAGCTATCATCCCTGTTTTTAGATGAGAATAAAACAAAAACTGTCCAGTATCAAAGACGCATCTCACTCCAGGGTGATAGCAGGACACCCCATCTAGTCACTCAGAAAAAATCAGGACATTCTGATGTAGAGTTTCAAAATAAAATACCTTTGAAATCTCTATTGTATGAGCTATCATCCCTGTTTTTAGATGAGAATAAAACAAAAACTGTCCAGTATCAAAGACTCATCTTACTCCAGGTTGATAGCAGGACACCCCACCTAGTCACTCAGGGAGAATCAGGACATTCTGATGTAGAGTTTCAAAATAAAAGACCTTTGAAATCTCATATATGAGCTATAATCCCTCTCTGTTTAGATGAGAATAAAACAAAAACTCTCAAGTATCAAAGACTGATCTCACTCCAGGGTGATAGCAGGACAGGCCACCTAGTCACTCAGAAAAAATCAGGACATTCTGATGTACAGTTTCAAAATAAAAGACCTTTGAAATCTCATATATGAGCTATCATCACTCTCTGTTTAGATGAGAATAAAACAAAAACTGTCCAGTATCAAAGACTCATCTCACTCCAGGGTGATAGCAGGACACCCCACCTAGTCACTCAGAAAAAATCAGGACATTCTGATGTAGAGTTTCAAAATAAAATACCTTTGAAATCTCTATTGTATGAGCTATCATCCCTATTTTTAGATGAGAATAAAACAAAGACTGTCCAGTATCAAAGACTCATCTCACTCCAGGGTGATAGCAGGACACCCCATCTAGTCACTCAGAAAAAATCAGGACATTCTGGTGTACAGTTTCAAAATAAAATACCTTTGAATTCTCATATATGAGCTATCATCCCTGTTTTTAGATGAGAATAAAACAATAACTGTCCAATATCAAAGACTCATCAAACTCCAGGGTGATAGCAGGACACCCCACCTAGTCACTCAGAAAAAATCAGGACATTCTGATGTACAGTTTCAAAATAAAAGACCTTTGAAATCTCATATATGAGCTATCATCCCTCTCTGTTTAGATGAGAATACAACAAAAACTGTCCAGTATCAAAGACTCATCTCACTCCAGGGTGATAGCAGGACACCCCACCTAGTCACTCAGGGAGAATCAGGACATTCTGAAGGACAGTTTCAAAATAAAATACCTTTGAAATCTCTATTGTATGAGCTATCATCCCTGTTTTTAGATGAGAATAAAACAAAAACTGTCCAGTATCACAGACTCATCTCACTCCAGGGTGATAGCAGGACACCCCACCTAGTCACTCAGGGAGAATCAGGACATTCTGAAGGACAGTTTCAAAATAAAAGACCTTTGAAATCTCTATTGTATGAGCTATCATCCCTGTTTTTAGATGAGAATAAAACAAAAACTGTCCAGTATCAAAGACGCATCTCACTCCAGGGTGATAGCAGGACACCCCATCTAGTCACTCAGAAAAAATCAGGACATTCTGATGTAGAGTTTCAAAATAAAATACCTTTGAAATCTCTATTGTATGAGCTATCATCCCTGTTTTTAGATGATAATAAAACAAAAACTGTCCAGTATCAAAGACGCATCTCACTCCAGGGTGATAGCAGGACACCCCACCTAGTCACTCAGAAAAAATCAGGACATTCTGATGTAGAGTTTCAAAATAAAATACCTTTGAAATCTCATATATGAGCTATCATCCCTCTCTGTTTAGATGAGAATAAAACAAAAACTGTCCAGTATCAAAGACTCATCTCACTCCAGGGTGATAGCAGGACACCCCACCTAGTCACTCAGAAAAAATCAGGACATTCTGATGTAGAGTTTCAAAATAAAATACCTTTGAAATCTCTATTGTATGAGCTATCATCCCTATTTTTAGATGAGAATAAAACAAAGACTGTCCAGTATCAAAGACGCATCTCACTCCAGGGTGATAGCAGGACACCCCACCTAGTCACTCAGGGAGAATCAGGACATTCTGATGTAGAGTTTCAAAATAAAAGACCTTTGAAATCTCATATATGAGCTATCTCTGTATTTAGATAAGAATAAAACAAACACTGTCCAGTATCAAATACTCATTTCCCCTCAGGGTGATAGCAGGACACCCCATCTAGTCACTCAGAAAAAATCAGGACATTCTGATGTAGAGTTTCAAAATAAAATACCTTTGAAATCTCTCTTGTATGAGCTATCATCCCTGTTTTAGATGAGAATAAAACAAAAACTGTCCAATATCAAAGACTCATCAAACTCCAGGGTGATAGCAGGACACCCCATCTAGTCACTCAGAAAAAATCAGGACATTCTGATGTAGAGTTTCAAAATAAAATACCTTTGAAATCTCTATTGTATGAGCTATCATCCCTGTTTTTAGATGAGAATAAAACAAAAACTGTCCAGTATCAAAGACTCATCTCACTCCAGGGTGATAGCAGGA
This sequence comes from Notothenia rossii, assembly GCF_949606895.1. NCBI lineage: Eukaryota > Metazoa > Chordata > Actinopteri > Perciformes > Nototheniidae > Notothenia > Notothenia rossii. The sequence continues at coordinate 982,444 of NW_027640159.1, forward strand.
CACCCCACCTAGTCACTCAGGGAGAATCAGGACATTCTGAAGGACAGTTTCAAAATAAAAGACCTTTGAAATCTCTATTGCATGAGCTATCATCCCTGTTTTTAGATGAGAATAAAACAAAAACTGTCCCGTATCAAAGACTCATCTCACTCCAGGGTGATAGCAGGACATCCCATCTAGTCACTCAGAAAAAATCAGGACATTCTGATGTAGAGTTTCAAAATAAAATACCTTTGAAATCTCTATTGTATGAGCTATCATCCCTGTTTTTAGATGAGAATAAAACAAAAACTGTCCAGTATCAAAGACTCATCTCACTCCAGGGTGATAAGCAGGACACCCCACCTAGTCACTCAGAAAAAAACAGGACATTCTGATGTATAGTTTCAAAATAAAATACCTTTGAAATCTCTATTGTATGAGCTATCATCCCTGTTTTTAGATGAGAATAAAACAAAGACTGTCCAGTATCAAAGACTCATCTCACTCCAGGGTGATATCAGGACACCCCATCTAGTCACTCAGAAAAAATCAGGACATTCTGGTGTAGAGTTTCAAAATAAAAGACCTTTGAAATCTCATATATGAGCTATAATCCCTCTCTGTTTAGATGAGAATAAAACAAAAACTCTCAAGTATCAAAGACTGATCTCACTCCATGGTGATAGCAGGACACGCCACCTAGTCACTCAGAAAAAATCAGGACATTCTGATGTACAGTTTCAAAATAAAAGACCTTTGAAATCTCATATATGAGCTATCATCCCTTTCTGTTTAGATGAGAATAAAACAAAAACTGTCCAGTATCAAAGACTCATCTCACTCCAGGGTGATAGCAGGACACCCCACCTAGTCACTCAGAAAAAATCAGGACATTCTGATGTAGAGTTTCAAAATAAAAGACCTTTGAAATCTCTATTGTATGAGCTATCATCCCTATTTTTAGATGAGAATAAAACAAAGACTGTCCAGTATCAAAGACTCATCTCACTCCAGGGTGATAGCAGGACACCCCATTTAGTCACTCAGAAAAAATCAGGACATTCTGGTGTACAGTTTCAAAATAAAATACCTTTGAAGTCTCATATATGAGCTATCATCCCTCTCTGTTTAGATGAGAATAAAACAAAAATTGTCCAGTATCAAAGACTCATCTCACTCCAGGGTGATAGCAGGACACCCCACCTAGTCACTCAGGTAGAATCAGGACATTCTGAAGGACAGTTTCAAAATAAAATACCTTTGAAGTCTCATATATGAGCTATCATCCCTGTTTTTAGATGAGAATAAAACAATAACTGTCCCGTATCAAAGACTCATCTCACTCCAGGGTGATAGCAGGACACCCCATCTAGTCACTCAGAAAAAATCAGGACATTCTGATGTAGAGTTTCAAAATAAAATACGTTTGAAATCTCTATTGTATGAGCTATCATCCCTGTTTTTAGATGAGAATAAAAAAAAAACTGTCCAGTATCAAAGACGCATCTCACTCCAGGGTGATAGCAGGACACCCCATCTAGTCACTCAGAAAAAATCAGGATATTCTGATGTAGAGTTTCAAAATAAAAGACCTTTGAAATATCATATATGAGCTATAATCCCTCTCTGTTTAGATGAGAATAAAACAAAAACTCTCAAGTATCAAAGACTGATCTCACTCCAGGGTGATAGCAGGACACGCCACCTAGTCACTCAGAAAAAATCAGGACATTCTGATGTACAGTTTCAAAATAAAAGACCTTTGAAATCTCTATTGTATGAGCTATCATCCCTGTTTTTAGATGAGAATAAAACAAAGACTGTCCAGTATCAAAGACTCATCTCACTCCAGGGTGATATCAGGACACCCCATCTAGTCACTCAGAAAAAATCAGGACATTCTGGTTTAGAGTTTCAAAATAAAAGACCTTTGAAATCTCATATATGAGCTATAATCCCTCTCTGTTTAGATGAGAATAAAACAAAAACTCTCAAGTATCAAAGACTGATCTCACTCCAGGGTGATAGCAGGACACCCCACCTAGTCACTCAGAAAAAATCAGGACATTCTGATGTACAGTTTCAAAATAAAAGACCTTTGAAATCTCATATATGAGCTATAATACCTCTCTGTTTAGATGAGAATAAAACACAAACTGTCCAGTATCAAAGACTCATCTCACTCCAGGGTGATAGCAGGACACCCCACCTAGTCACTCAGGGAGAATCAGGACATTCTGAAGTACGGTTTCAAAATAAAAGACCTTTGAAATCTCTATTGCATGAGCTATCATCCCTGTTTTTAGATGAGAATAAAACAAAAACTGTCCAGTATCAAAGACTCATCTCACTCCAGGGTGATAGCAGGACACCCCACCTAGTCACTCAGAAAAAATCAGGACATTCTGATGTAGAGTTTCAAAATAAAATACCTTTGACATCTCTATTGTATGAGCTATCATCCCTATATTTAGATGAGAATAAAACAAAGACTGTCCAGTATCAAAGACTCATCTCACTCCAGGGTGATAGCAGGACACCCCATCTAGTCACTCAGAAAAAATCAGGACATTCTGGTGTACAGTTTCAAAATAAAATACCTTTGAAGTCTCATATATGAGCTATCATCCCTGTATTTAGATGAGAATAAAACAATAACTGTCCAATATCAAAGACTCAACAAACTCCAGGGTGAAAGCAGGACACCCCACCTAGTCACTCAGAAAAAATCAGGACATTCTGATTTAGAGTTTCAAAATAAAAGACCTTTGAAATCTCATATATGAGCTATAATCCCTCTCTGTTTCGATGAGAATAAAACAAAAACTCTCAAGTATCAAAGACTGATCTCACTCCAGGGTGATAGCAGGACACGCCACCTAGTCACTCAGAAAAAATCAGGACATTCTGGTGTACAGTTTCAAAATAAAATACCTTTGAAGTCTCATATATGAGCTATCATCCCTGTATTTAGATGAGAATAAAACAATAACTGTCCAATATCAAAGACTCAACAAACTCCAGGGTGATAGCAGGACACCCCACCTAGTCACTCAGGGAGAATCAGGACTTTCTGATGTAGAGTTTCAAAATAAAAGACCTTTGAAATCTCTATTGCATGAGCTATCATCCCTGTTTTTAGATGAGAATAAAACAAAAAATGTCCCGTATCAAAGACTAATCTCACTCCAGGGTGATAGCAGGACATCCCATCTAGTCACTCAGCGAGAATCAGGACATTCTGATGTAGAGTTTCAAAATAAAAGACCTTTGAAATCTCATATATGAGCTATAATCCCTCTCTGTTTAGATAAGAATAAAACAAAAACTCTCAAGTATCAAAGACTGATATCACTCCAGGGTGATAGCAGGACACGCCACCTAGTCACTCAGAAAAAATCAGGACATTCTGATGTAGAGTTTCAAAATAAAAGACCTTTGAAATCTCATATATGAGCTATCATCCCTGTTTTTAGATGAGAATAAAACAATAACTGTCCAATATCAAAGACTCATCAAACTCCAGGGTGATAGCAGGACACCCCACCTAGTCACTCAGGGAGAATCAGGACATTCTGAAGTAAAGTTTCAAAATAAAAGACCTTTGAAATCTCTATTGCATGAGCTATCATCCCTGTTTTTAGATGAGAATAAAACAAAAACTGTCCAGTATCAAAGACTCATCTCACTCCAGGGTGATAGCAGGACACCCCATCTAGTCACTCAGAAAAAATCAGGACATTCTGATGTAGAGTTTCAAAATAAAATACCTTTGAAATCTCTATTGTATGAGCTATCATCCCTGTTTTTAGATGAGAATAAAACAAAAACTGTCCAGTATCAAAGACGCATCTCACTCCAGGGTGATAGCAGGACACCCCATCTAGTCACTCAGAAAAAATCAGGACATTCTGATGTAGAGTTTCAAAATAAAATACCTTTGAAATCTCTATTGTATGAGCTATCATCCCTGTTTTTAGATGAGAATAAAACAAAAACTGTCCAGTATCAAAGACTCATCTTACTCCAGGTTGATAGCAGGACACCCCACCTAGTCACTCAGGGAGAATCAGGACATTCTGATGTAGAGTTTCAAAATAAAAGACCTTTGAAATCTCATATATGAGCTATAATCCCTCTCTGTTTAGATGAGAATAAAACAAAAACTCTCAAGTATCAAAGACTGATCTCACTCCAGGGTGATAGCAGGACAGGCCACCTAGTCACTCAGAAAAAATCAGGACATTCTGATGTACAGTTTCAAAATAAAAGACCTTTGAAATCTCATATATGAGCTATCATCACTCTCTGTTTAGATGAGAATAAAACAAAAACTGTCCAGTATCAAAGACTCATCTCACTCCAGGGTGATAGCAGGACACCCCACCTAGTCACTCAGAAAAAATCAGGACATTCTGATGTAGAGTTTCAAAATAAAATACCTTTGAAATCTCTATTGTATGAGCTATCATCCCTATTTTTAGATGAGAATAAAACAAAGACTGTCCAGTATCAAAGACTCATCTCACTCCAGGGTGATAGCAGGACACCCCATCTAGTCACTCAGAAAAAATCAGGACATTCTGGTGTACAGTTTCAAAATAAAATACCTTTGAATTCTCATATATGAGCTATCATCCCTGTTTTTAGATGAGAATAAAACAATAACTGTCCAATATCAAAGACTCATCAAACTCCAGGGTGATAGCAGGACACCCCACCTAGTCACTCAGAAAAAATCAGGACATTCTGATGTACAGTTTCAAAATAAAAGACCTTTGAAATCTCATATATGAGCTATCATCCCTCTCTGTTTAGATGAGAATACAACAAAAACTGTCCAGTATCAAAGACTCATCTCACTCCAGGGTGATAGCAGGACACCCCACCTAGTCACTCAGGGAGAATCAGGACATTCTGAAGGACAGTTTCAAAATAAAATACCTTTGAAATCTCTATTGTATGAGCTATCATCCCTGTTTTTAGATGAGAATAAAACAAAAACTGTCCAGTATCACAGACTCATCTCACTCCAGGGTGATAGCAGGACACCCCACCTAGTCACTCAGGGAGAATCAGGACATTCTGAAGGACAGTTTCAAAATAAAAGACCTTTGAAATCTCTATTGTATGAGCTATCATCCCTGTTTTTAGATGAGAATAAAACAAAAACTGTCCAGTATCAAAGACGCATCTCACTCCAGGGTGATAGCAGGACACCCCATCTAGTCACTCAGAAAAAATCAGGACATTCTGATGTAGAGTTTCAAAATAAAATACCTTTGAAATCTCTATTGTATGAGCTATCATCCCTGTTTTTAGATGATAATAAAACAAAAACTGTCCAGTATCAAAGACGCATCTCACTCCAGGGTGATAGCAGGACACCCCACCTAGTCACTCAGAAAAAATCAGGACATTCTGATGTAGAGTTTCAAAATAAAATACCTTTGAAATCTCATATATGAGCTATCATCCCTCTCTGTTTAGATGAGAATAAAACAAAAACTGTCCAGTATCAAAGACTCATCTCACTCCAGGGTGATAGCAGGACACCCCACCTAGTCACTCAGGGAGAATCAGGACATTCTGATTTAGAGTTTCAAAATAAAAGACCTTTGAAATCTCATATATGAGCTATCTCTGTATTTAGATAAGAATAAAACAAACACTGTCCAGTATCAAATACTCATTTCCCCTCAGGGTGATAACAGGACACCCCACCTAGTCACTCAGGGAGAATCAGGACTTTCTGATGTACAGTTTCAAAATAAAAGACCTTTGAAATCTCATATATGAGCTATCATCCCTCTCTGTTTAGATGAGAATAAAAGAAAAACTGTCCAGTATCAAAGACTCATCTCACTCCAGGGTGATAGCAGGACACCCCATCTAGTCACTCAGAAAAAATCAGGACATTCTGATGTAGAGTTTCAAAATAAAATACCTTTGAAATCTCTCTTGTATGAGCTATCATCCCTGTTTTAGATGAGAATAAAACAAAAACTGTCCAATATCAAAGACTCATCAAACTCCAGGGTGATAGCAGGACACCCCATCTAGTCACTCAGAAAAAATCAGGACATTCTGATGTAGAGTTTCAAAATAAAATACCTTTGAAATCTCTATTGTATGAGCTATCATCCCTGTTTTTAGATGAGAATAAAACAAAAACTGTCCAGTATCAAAGACTCATCTCACTCCAGGGTGATAGCAGGACACCCCACCTAGTCACTCAGGGAGAATCAGGACATTCTGAAGGACAGTTTCAAAATAAAAGACCTTTGAAATCTCTATTGCATGAGCTATCATCCCTGTTTTTAGATGAGAATAAAACAAAAACTGTCCCGTATCAAAGACTCATCTCACTCCAGGGTGATAGCAGGACATCCCATCTAGTCACTCAGAAAAAATCAGGACATTCTGATGTAGAGTTTCAAAATAAAATACCTTTGAAATCTCTATTGTATGAGCTATCATCCCTGTTTTTAGATGAGAATAAAACAAAAACTGTCCAGTATCAAAGACTCATCTCACTCCAGGGTGATAAGCAGGACACCCCACCTAGTCACTCAGAAAAAAACAGGACATTCTGATGTATAGTTTCAAAATAAAATACCTTTGAAATCTCTATTGTATGAGCTATCATCCCTGTTTTTAGATGAGAATAAAACAAAGACTGTCCAGTATCAAAGACTCATCTCACTCCAGGGTGATATCAGGACACCCCATCTAGTCACTCAGAAAAAATCAGGACATTCTGGTGTAGAGTTTCAAAATAAAAGACCTTTGAAATCTCATATATGAGCTATAATCCCTCTCTGTTTAGATGAGAATAAAACAAAAACTCTCAAGTATCAAAGACTGATCTCACTCCATGGTGATAGCAGGACACGCCACCTAGTCACTCAGAAAAAATCAGGACATTCTGATGTACAGTTTCAAAATAAAAGACCTTTGAAATCTCATATATGAGCTATCATCCCTTTCTGTTTAGATGAGAATAAAACAAAAACTGTCCAGTATCAAAGACTCATCTCACTCCAGGGTGATAGCAGGACACCCCACCTAGTCACTCAGAAAAAATCAGGACATTCTGATGTAGAGTTTCAAAATAAAAGACCTTTGAAATCTCTATTGTATGAGCTATCATCCCTATTTTTAGATGAGAATAAAACAAAGACTGTCCAGTATCAAAGACTCATCTCACTCCAGGGTGATAGCAGGACACCCCATTTAGTCACTCAGAAAAAATCAGGACATTCTGGTGTACAGTTTCAAAATAAAATACCTTTGAAGTCTCATATATGAGCTATCATCCCTCTCTGTTTAGATGAGAATAAAACAAAAATTGTCCAGTATCAAAGACTCATCTCACTCCAGGGTGATAGCAGGACACCCCACCTAGTCACTCAGGTAGAATCAGGACATTCTGAAGGACAGTTTCAAAATCAAAGACCTTTGAAATCTCTATTGCATGAGCTATCATCCCTGTTTTTAGATGAGAATAAAACAAAAACTGTCCCGTATCAAAGACTCATCTCACTCCAGGGTGATAGCAGGACACCCCACCTAGTCACTCAGGTAGAATCAGGACATTCTGATGTATATTTTCAAAATAAAATACCTTTGAAATCTCTATTGTATGAGCTATCATCCCTGTTTTTAGATGAGAATAAAACAATAACTGTCCAATATCAAAGAGTCATCAAACTCCAGGGTCATAGCAGGACACCCCACCTAGTCACTTAGAAAAAATCAGGACATTCTGATGTACAGTTTCAAAATAAAAGACCTTTGAAATCTCATATATGAGCTATCATCCCTCTCTGTTTAGATGAGAATAAAACAAAAACTGTCCAGTATCAAAGACTCATCTCACTCCAGGGTGATAGCAGGACACCCCACCTAGTCACTCAGGGAGAATCAGTACATTCTGAAGTACAGTTTCAAAATAAAATACCTTTGAAATCTCTATTGTATGAGCTATCATCCCTGTTTTTAGATGAGAATAAAACAAAAACTGTCCAGTATCAAAGACTCATCTCACTCCAGGGTGATAGCAGGACACACCATCTAGTCACTCAGAAAAAATCAGGACATTCTGAAGTACAGTTTCAAAATAAAATACCTTTGAAGTCTCATATATGAGCTATCATCCCTGTTTTTAGATGAGAATAAAACAATAACTGTCCCGTATCAAAGACTCATCTCACTCCAGGGTGATAGCAGGACACCCCATCTAGTCACTCAGAAAAAATCAGGACATTCTGATGTAGAGTTTCAAAATAAAATACGTTTGAAATCTCTATTGTATGAGCTATCATCCCTGTTTTTAGATGAGAATAAAAAAAAAACTGTCCAGTATCAAAGACGCATCTCACTCCAGGGTGATAGCAGGACACCCCATCTAGTCACTCAGAAAAAATCAGGATATTCTGATGTAGAGTTTCAAAATAAAAGACCTTTGAAATATCATATATGAGCTATAATCCCTCTCTGTTTAGATGAGAATAAAACAAAAACTCTCAAGTATCAAAGACTGATCTCACTCCAGGGTGATAGCAGGACACGCCACCTAGTCACTCAGAAAAAATCAGGACATTCTGATGTACAGTTTCAAAATAAAAGACCTTTGAAATCTCTATTGTATGAGCTATCATCCCTGTTTTTAGATGAGAATAAAACAAAGACTGTCCAGTATCAAAGACTGATCTCACTCCAGGGTGATAGCAGGACACGCCACCTAGTCACTCAGAAAAAATCAGGACATTCTGATGTACAGTTTCAAAATAAAAGACCTTTGAAATCTCATATATGAGCTATCATCCCTTTCTGTTTAGATGAGAATAAAACAAAAACTGTCCAGTATCAAAGACTCATCTCACTCCAGGGTGATAGCAGGACACCCCACCTAGTCACTCAGAAAAAATCAGGACATTCTGATGTAGAGTTTCAAAATAAAAGACCTTTGAAATCTCTATTGTATGAGCTATCATCCCTATTTTTAGATGAGAATAAAACAAAGACTGTCCAGTATCAAAGACTCATCTCACTCCAGGGTGATAGCAGGACACCCCATTTAGTCACTCAGAAAAAATCAGGACATTCTGGTGCACAGTTTCAAAATAAAATACCTTTGAAGTCTCATATATGAGCTATCATCCCTCTCTGTTTAGATGAGAATAAAACAAAAATTGTCCAGTATCAAAGACTCATCTCACTCCAGGGTGATAGCAGGACACCCCACCTAGTCACTCAGGTAGAATCAGGACATTCTGAAGGACAGTTTCAAAATAAAAGACCTTTGAAATCTCTATTGCATGAGCTATCATCCCTGTTTTTAGATGAGAATAAAACAAAAACTGTCCCGTATCAAAGACTCATCTCACTCCAGGGTGATAGCAGGACACCCCACCTAGTCACTCAGGTAGAATCAGGACATTCTGATGTATATTTTCAAAATAAAATACCTTTGAAATCTCTATTATATGAGCTATCATCCCTACATTTAGATGAGAATAAAACAAAGACTGTCCAGTATCAAAGACTCATCTCACTCCAGGGTGATAGCAGGACACCCCATCTAGTCACTCAGAAAAAATCAGGACATTCTGGTGTACAGTTTCAAAATAAAATACCTTTGAAGTCTCATATATGAGCTATCATCCCTGTTTTTAGATGAGAATAAAACAATAACTGTCCAATATCAAAGAGTCATCAAACTCCAGGGTCATAGCAGGACACACCACCTAGTCACTTAGAAAAAATCAGGACATTCTGATGTACAGTTTCAAAATAAAAGACCTTTGAAATCTCATATATGAGCTATCATCCCTCTCTGTTTAGATGAGAATAAAACAAAAACTGTCCAGTATCAAAGACTCATCTCACTCCAGGGTGATAGCAGGACACCCCACCTAGTCACTCAGGGAGAATCAGTACATTCTGAAGTACAGTTTCAAAATAAAATACCTTTGAAATCTCTATTGTATGAGCTATCATCCCTGTTTTTAGATGAGAATAAAACAAAAACTGTCCAGTATCAAAGACTCATCTCACTCCAGGGTGATAGCAGGACACACCATCTAGTCACTCAGAAAAAATCAGGACATTCTGAAGTACAGTTTCAAAATAAAATACCTTTGAAGTCTCATATATGAGCTATCATCCCTGTTTTTAGATGAGAATAAAACAATAACTGTCCAGTATCAAAGACTCATCTCACTCCAGGGTGATAGCAGGACACCCCATCTAGTCACTCAGAAAAAATCAGGACATTCTGATGTAGAGTTTCAAAATAAAATACGTTTGAAATCTCTATTGTATGAGCTATCATCCCTGTTTTTAGATGAGAATAAAAAAAAAACTGTCCCGTATCAAAGACTCATCTCACTCCAGGGTGATAGCAGGACACCCCATCTAGTCACTCAGAAAAAATCAGGACATTCTGATGTAGAGTTTCAAAATAAAATACGTTTGAAATCTCTATTGTATGAGCTATCATCCCTGTTTTTAGATGAGAATAAAAAAAAAAGTGTCCAGTATCAAAGACGCATCTCACTCCAGGGTGATAGCAGGACACCCCATCTAGTCACTCAGAAAAAATCAGGATATTCTGATGTAGAGTTTCAAAATAAAAGACCTTTGAAATATCATATATGAGCTATAATCCCTCTCTGTTTAGATGAGAATAAAACAAAAACTCTCAAGTATCAAAGACTGATCTCACTCCAGGGTGATAGCAGGACACGCCACCTAGTCACTCAGAAAAAATCAGGACATTCTGATGTACAGTTTCAAAATAAAAGACCTTTGAAATCTCATATATGAGCTATCATCCCTCTCTGTTTAGATGAGAATAAAACAAAAACTGTCCAGTATCAAAGACTCATCTCACTCCAGGGTGATAGCAGGACACCCCACCTAGTCACTCAGGGAGAATCAGGACATTCTGAAGTACAGTTTCAAAATAAAATACCTTTGAAATCTCTATTGCATGAGCTATCATCCCTGTTTTTAGATGAGAATAAAACAAAAACTGTCCAGTATCAAAGACTCATCTCACTCCAGGGTGATAGCATGACACCCCACCTAGTCACTCAGGGAGAATCAGGACATTCTGATGTAGAGTTTCAAAATAAAAGACCTTTGAAATCTCATATATGAGCTATCATCCCTCTGTATTTAGATAATAATAAAACAAACACTGTCCAGTATCAAATACTCATTTCCCTTCAGGGTGATAACAGGACACCCCACCTAGTCACTCAGGGAGAATCAGGACTTTCTGATGTAGAGTTTCAAAATAAAAGACCTTTGAAATCTCTATTGCATGAGCTATCATCCCTGTTTTTAGATGAGAATAAAACAAAAACTGTCCAGTATCAAAGACTCATCTCACTCCAGGGTGATAGCAGGACACCCCACCTAGTCACTCAGGGAGAATCAGGACATTCTGAAGGACAGTTACAAAATAAAAGACCTTTGAAATCTCCATTGCATGAGCTATCATCCCTGTTTTTAGATGAGAATAAAACAAAACCTGTCTCGTATCAAAGACTCATCTCACTCCAGGGTGATAGCAGGACATCCCATCTAGTAACTCAGAAAAAATCAGGACATTCTGATGTAGAGTTTCAAAATAAAATACCTTTGAAATCTCTATTGTATGAGCTATCATCCCTGTTTTTAGATGAGAATAAAACAAAAACTGTCCAGTATCAAAGACTCATCTCACTCCAGGGTGATAGCAGGACACCCCACCTAGTCACTCAGAAAAAAACAGGACATTCTGATGTAGAGTTCCAAAATAAAATACCTTTGAAATCTCTATTGTATGAGCTATCATCCCTATTTTTAGATGAGAATAAAACAAAGACTGTCCAGTATCAAAGACTCATCTCACTCCAGGGTGATAGCAGGACACCCCACCTAGTCACTCAGGGAGAATCAGGACATTCTGAAGGACAGTTTCAAAATAAAATACCTTTGAAATCTCTATTGCATGAGCTATCATCCCTGTTTTTAGATGAGAATAAAAAAAAAACTGTCCCGTATCAAAGACTCATCTCACTCCAGGGTGATAGCAGGACACCCCATCTAGTCACTCAGAAAAAAACAGGACATTCTGATGTAGAGTTTCAAAATAAAATACCTTTGAAATCTCTATTGTATGAGCTATCATCCCTGTTTTTAGATGACAATAAAACAAAAACTGTCCAGTATCAAAGACTCATCTTACTCCAGGGTGATAGCAGGACACCCCATCTAGTCACTCAGAAAAAAATCAGGACATTCTGGTGTACAGTTTCAAAATAAAATACCTTTGAATTCTCATATATGAGCTATCATCCCTGTTTTTAGATGAGAATAAAACAATAACTGTCCAATATCAAAGACTCATCAAACTCCACGGTGATAGCAGGACACCCCACCTAGTCACTCAGAAAAAATCAGGACATTCTGATGTACAGTTTCAAAATAAAAGACCTTTGAAATCTCATATATGAGCTATCATCCCTCTCTGTTTAGATGAGAATACAACACAAACTGTCCAGTATCAAAGACTCATCTCACTCCAGGGTGATAGCAGGACACCCCACCTAGTCACTCAGGGAGAATCAGGACATTCTGAAGGACAGTTTCAAAATAAAAGACCTTTGAAATCTCTATTGTATGAGCTATCATCCCTGTTTTTAGATGAGAATAAAACAAAAACTGTCCAGTATCAAAGACTCATCTCACTCCAGGGTGATAGCAGGACACCCCACCTAGTCACTCAGGGAGAATCAGGACATTCTGAAGGACAGTTTCAAAATAAAAGACCTTTGAAATCTCTATTGTATGAGCTATCATCCCTGTTTTTAGATGAGAATAAAACAAAAAATGTCCAGTAACAAAGACGCATCTCACTCCAGGGTGATAGCAGGACACCCCATCTAGTCACTCAGAAAAAATCAGGACATTCTGATGTAGAGTTTCAAAATAAAAGACCTTTGAAATCTCATATATGAGCTATCATCCCTCTGAATTTAGATAAGAATAAAACAAACACTGTCCAGTATCAAATACTCATTTCCCTTCAGGGTGATAGCAGGACACGCCACCTAGTCACTCAGAAAAAATCAGGACATTCTGATGTAGAGTTTCAAAATAAAAGACCTTTGAAATCTCATATATGAGCTATCATCCCTGTTTTTAGATGAGAATAAAACAATAACTGTCCAATATCAAAGACTCATCAAACTCCAGGGTGATAGCAGGACACCCCACCTAGTCACTCAGGGAGAATCAGGACATTCTGAAGTACAGTTTCAAAATAAAAGACCTTTGAAATCTCTATTGCATGAGCTATCATCCCTGTTTTTAGATGAGAATAAAACAAAAACTGTCCAGTATCAAAGACTCATCTCACTCCAGGGTGATAGCAGGACACCCCATCTAGTCACTCAGAAAAAATCAGGACATTCTGATGTAGAGTTTCAAAATAAAATACCTTTGAAATCTCTATTGTATGAGCTATCATCCCTGTTTTTAGATGAGAATAAAACAAAAACTGTCCAGTATCAAAGACTCATCTTACTCCAGGGTGATAGCAGGACACCCCACCTAGTCACTCAGAAAAAATCAGGACATTCTGGTGTACAGTTTCAAAATAAAATACCTTTGAATTCTCATATATGAGCTATCATCCCTGTTTTTAGATGAGAATAAAACAATAACTGTCCAATATCAAAGACTCATCAAACTCCACGGTGATAGCAGGACACCCCACCTAGTCACTCAGAAAAAATCAGGACATTCTGATGTACAGTTTCAAAATAAAAGACCTTTGAAATCTCATATATGAGCTATCATCCCTCTCTGTTTAGATGAGAATACAACACAAACTGTCCAGTATCAAAGACTCATCTCACTCCAGGGTGATAGCAGGACACCCCACCTAGTCACTCAGGGAGAATCAGGACATTCTGAAGGACAGTTTCAAAATAAAAGACCTTTGAAATCTCTATTGTATGAGCTATCATCCCTGTTTTTAGATGAGAATAAAACAAAAACTGTCCAGTATCAAAGACTCATCTCACTCCAGGGTGATAGCAGGACACCCCACCTAGTCACTCAGGGAGAATCAGGACATTCTGAAGGACAGTTTCAAAATAAAAGACCTTTGAAATCTCATATATGAGCTATAATCCCTCTCTGTTTAGATGAGAATAAAACAAAAACTCTCAAGTATCAAAGACTGATCTCACTCCAGGGTGATAGCAAGACACCCCATCTAGTCACTCAGAAAAAATCAGGACATTCTGGTGTACAGTTTCAAAATAAAATACCTTTGAAGTCTCATATATGAGCTATCATCCCTGTTTTTAGATGGGAATAAAACAATAACTGTCCAATATCAAAGACTCATCAAACTCCAGGGTGATAGCAGGACACCCCACCTAGTCACTCAGAAAAAATCAGGACATTCTGATGTACAGTTTCAAAATGAAAGACCTTTGAAATCTCATATATGAGCTATCATCCCTCTCTGTTTAGATGAGAATAAAACAAAAACTGTCCAGTATCAAAGACTCATCTCACTCCAGGGTGATAGCAGGACACCCCACCTAGTCACTCAGGGAGAATCAGGACATTCTGAAGGACAGTTTCAAAATAAAGACCTTTGAAATCTCTATTGCATGAGCTATCATCCCTGTTTTTAGATGAGAATAAAACAAAAACTGTCCCGTATCAAAGACTCATCTCACTCCAGGGTGATAGCAGGACACCCCATCTAGTCACTCAGAAAAAATCAGGACATTCTGATGTAGAGTTTCAAAATAAAATACCTTTGAAATCTCTATTGTATGAGCTATCATCCCTGTTTTTAGATGATAATAAAACAAAAACTGTCCAGTATCAAAGACTCATCTCACTCCAGGGTGATAGCAGGACACCCCACCTAGTCACTCAGAAAATAACAGGACATTCTGATGTAGAGTTTCAAAATAAAATACCTTTGAAATCTCTATTGTATGAGCTATCATCCCTATTTTTAGATGAGAATAAAACAAAAACTCTCAAGTATCAAAGACTGATCTCACTCCAGGGTGATAGCAGGACACGCCACCTAGTCACTCAGAAAAAATCAGGACATTCTGATGTACAGTTTCAAAATAAAAGATCTTTGAAATCTCATATATGAGCTATCATCCCTCTCTGTTTAGATGAGAATAAAACAAAAACTGTCCAGTATCAAAGACTCATCTCACTCCAGGGTGATAGCAGGACACCCCACCTAGTCACTCAGAAAAAATCAGGACATTCTGATGTAGAGTTTCAAAATAAAATACCTTTGAAATCTCTATTGTATGAGCTATCATCCCTATTTTTAGATGAGAATAAAACAAAGACTGTCCAGTATCAAAGACGCATCTCACTCCAGGGTGATATCAGGACACCCCACCTAGTCACTCAGAAAAAATCAGGACATTCTGATTTAGAGTTTCAAAATAAAATACCTTTGAAATCTCATATATGAGCTATCATCCCTGTTTTTAGATGAGAATAAAACAATAACTGTCCAGTATCAAAAACTCATCTCACTCCAGGGTGATAGCAGGACACCCCACCTAGTCACTCAGGGAGAATCAGGACATTCTGAAGGACGGTTTCAAAATAAAAGACCTTTGAAATCTCTATTGCATGAGCTATCATCCCTGTTTTTAGATGAGAATAAAACAAAAACTGTCCAGTATCAAAGACTCATCTCACTCCAGGGTGATAGCAGGACACCCCACCTAGTCACTCAGAAAAAATCAGGACATTCTGATGTAGAGTTTCAAAATAAAATACCTTTGAAATCTCTATTGTATGAGCTATCATCCCTGTTTTTAGATGAGAATAAAACAAAAACTGTCCAGTATCAAAGACTCATCTCACTCCAGGGTGATAGCAGGACACCCCACCTAGTCACTCAGAAAAAATCAGGACATTCTGATTTAGAGTTTCAAAATAAAATACCTTTGAAATCTCATATATGAGCTATCATCCCTGTTTTTAGATGAGAATAAAACAATAACTGTCCAGTATCAAAAACTCATCTCACTCCAGGGTGATAGCAGGACACCCCATCTAGTCACTCAGGGAGAATCAGGACATTCTGAAGGACAGTTTCAAAATAAAAGACCTTTGAAATCTCTATTGCATGAGCTATCATCCCTGTTTTTAGATGAGAATAAAACAAAAACTGTCCCGTATCAAAGACTCATCTCACTCCAGGGTGATAGCAGGACACCCCATCTAGTCACTCAGAAAAAAACAGGACATTCTGATGTAGAGTTTCAAAATCAAAGACCTTTGAAATCTCATATATGAGCTATAATCCTTCTCTGTTTAGATGAGAATAAAACAAAAACTGTCCAGTATCAAAGACTCATCTCACTCCAGGGTGATAGCAGGACACCCCACCTAGTCACTCAGGGAGAATCAGGACATTCTGAAGGACAGTTTCAAAATAAAATACCTTTGAAATCTCTATTGTATGAGCTATCATCCCTATTTTTAGATGATAATAAAACAAAGACTGTCCAGTATCAAATACTCATCTCACTCCAGGGTGATAGCAGGACACCCCATCTAGTCACTCAGAAAAATCAGGACATTCTGGTGTACAGTTTTAAAATAAAATACCTTTGAAGTCTCATATATGAGCTAACATCCCTGTTTTTAGATGAGAATAAAACAATAACTGTCCAATATCAAAGACTCATCTCACTCCAGGGTGATAGCAGGACATCCCACCTAGTCACTCAGAAAAAATCAGGACATTCTGATGTACAGTTTCAAAATAAAAGACCTTTGAAATCTCATATATGAGCTATCATCCCTCTCTGTTTAGATGAGAATAAAACAAAAACTGTCCAGTATCAAAGACTCATCTCACTCCAGGGTGATAGCAGGACACCCCACCTAGTCACTCAGGGAGAATCAGGACATTCTGAAGGACAGTTTCAAAATAAAATACCTTTGAAATCTCTATTGTATGAGCTATCATCCCTGTTTTTAGATGAGAAGAAAATAAAGACTGTCCAGTATCAAAGACTCATCTCACTCCAGGGTGATAGCAGGACACCCCACCTAGTCACTCAGGGAGAATCAGGACATTCTGAAGGACAGTTTCAAAATAAAATACCTTTGAAATCTCTATTGTATGAGCTATCATCCCTGTTTTTAGATGAAAATAAAACAATAACTGTCCAATATCAAAGACTCATCTCACTCCAGGGTGATAGCAGGACACCCCACCTAGTCACTCAGAAAAAATCAGGACATTCTGAAGGACAGTTTCAAAATAATATACCTTTGAAATCTCTATTGTATGAGCTATCATCCCTGTTTTTAGATGAGAATAAAAAAAAAAATGTCCAGTATCAAAGACTCATCTCACTCCAGGGTGATATCAGGACACCCCACCTAGTCACTCAGAAAATAACAGGACATTCTGATGTAGAGTTTCAAAATAAAATACCTTTGAAATCTCTATTGTATGAGCTATCATCCCTGTTTTTAGATGAGAATAAAAAAAAAAATGTCCAGTATCAAAGACTCATCTCACTCCAGGGTGATAGCAGGACACCCCATCTAGTCACTCAGAAAAAATCAGGACATTCTGGTGTTCAGTTTCAAAATAAAATACCTTTGAAATCTCATATATGAGCTATCATCCCTCTCTGTTTAGATGAGAATAAAACAAAAACTCTCCAGTATCAAAGACTCATCTCACTCCAGGGTGATAGCAGGACACCCCATCTAGTCACTCAGAAAAAAACAGGACATTCTGATGTAGAGTTTCAAAATCAAAGACCTTTGAAATCTCATATATGAGCTATAATCCTTCTCTGTTTAGATGAGAATAAAACAAAAACTGTCCAGTATCAAAGACTCATCTCACTCCAGGGTGATAGCAGGACACCCCACCTAGTCACTCAGGGAGAATCAGGACATTCT
The DNA here is from genome assembly GCF_949606895.1 of Notothenia rossii. Taxonomy (NCBI): domain Eukaryota; kingdom Metazoa; phylum Chordata; class Actinopteri; order Perciformes; family Nototheniidae; genus Notothenia; species Notothenia rossii. The sequence continues at coordinate 1,000,423 of NW_027640159.1, forward strand.
GAAGGACAGTTTCAAAATAAAATACCTTTGAAATCTCTATTGTATGAGCTATCATCCCTATTTTTAGATGATAATAAAACAAAGACTGTCCAGTATCAAATACTCATCTCACTCCAGGGTGATAGCAGGACACCCCATCTAGTCACTCAGAAAAATCAGGACATTCTGGTGTACAGTTTTAAAATAAAATACCTTTGAAGTCTCATATATGAGCTAACATCCCTGTTTTTAGATGAGAATAAAACAATAACTGTCCAATATCAAAGACTCATCTCACTCCAGGGTGATAGCAGGACATCCCACCTAGTCACTCAGAAAAAATCAGGACATTCTGATGTACAGTTTCAAAATAAAAGACCTTTGAAATCTCATATATGAGCTATCATCCCTCTCTGTTTAGATGAGAATAAAACAAAAACTGTCCAGTATCAAAGACTCATCTCACTCCAGGGTGATAGCAGGACACCCCACCTAGTCACTCAGGGAGAATCAGGACATTCTGAAGGACAGTTTCAAAATAAAATACCTTTGAAATCTCTATTGTATGAGCTATCATCCCTGTTTTTAGATGAGAAGAAAATAAAGACTGTCCAGTATCAAAGACTCATCTCACTCCAGGGTGATAGCAGGACACCCCACCTAGTCACTCAGGGAGAATCAGGACATTCTGAAGGACAGTTTCAAAATAAAATACCTTTGAAATCTCTATTGTATGAGCTATCATCCCTGTTTTTAGATGAAAATAAAACAATAACTGTCCAATATCAAAGACTCATCTCACTCCAGGGTGATAGCAGGACACCCCACCTAGTCACTCAGAAAAAATCAGGACATTCTGAAGGACAGTTTCAAAATAATATACCTTTGAAATCTCTATTGTATGAGCTATCATCCCTGTTTTTAGATGAGAATAAAAAAAAAAATGTCCAGTATCAAAGACTCATCTCACTCCAGGGTGATATCAGGACACCCCACCTAGTCACTCAGAAAATAACAGGACATTCTGATGTAGAGTTTCAAAATAAAATACCTTTGAAATCTCTATTGTATGAGCTATCATCCCTGTTTTTAGATGAGAATAAAAAAAAAAATGTCCAGTATCAAAGACTCATCTCACTCCAGGGTGATAGCAGGACACCCCATCTAGTCACTCAGAAAAAATCAGGACATTCTGGTGTTCAGTTTCAAAATAAAATACCTTTGAAATCTCATATATGAGCTATCATCCCTCTCTGTTTAGATGAGAATAAAACAAAAACTCTCCAGTATCAAAGACTCATCTCACTCCAGGGTGATAGCAGGACACCCCACCTAGTCACTCAGGGAGAATCAGGACATTCTGAAGGACAGTTTCAAAATAAAATACCTTTGAAATCTCTATTGTATGAGCTATCATCCCTGTTTTTAGATGAGAATAAAACAAAAACTGTCCAGTATCAAAGACTCATCTCACTCCAGGGTGATAGCAGGACACCCCACCTAGTCACTCAGGGAGAATCAGGACATTCCGAAGGACAGTTTCAAAATAAAGACCTTTGAAATCTCTATTGCATGAGCTATCATCCCTGTTTTTAGATGAGAATAAAACAAAAACTGTCCCGTATCAAAGACTCATCTCACTCCAGGGTGATAGCAGGACACCCGATCTAGTCACTCAGAAAAAATCAGGACATTCTGATGTAGAGTTTCAAAATAAAATACCTTTGAAATCTCTATTGTATGAGCTATCATCCCTGTTTTTAGATGAGAATAAAAAAAACACTGTCCAGTATCAAAGACTCATCTCACTCCAGGGTGATAGCAGGACACCCCACCTAGTCACTCAGAAAATAACAGGACATTCTGATGTAGAGTTTCAAAATAAAATACCTTTGAAATCTCTATTGTATGAGCTATCATCCCTCTTTTTAGATGAGAATAAAACAAAGACTGTCCAGTATCAAAGACTCATCTCACTCCAGGGTGATAGCAGGACACCCCATCTAGTCACTCAGAAAAAATCAGGACATTCTGGTGTACAGTTTCAAAATAAAATACCTTTGAAGTCTCATATATGAGCTATCATCCCTGTTTTTAGATGAGAATAAAACAATAACTGTCCAATATCAAAGACTCAACAAACTCCAGGGTGATAGCAGGACACCCCACCTAGTCACTCAGAAAAAATCAGGACATTCTGATGTACAGTTTCAAAATAAAAGACCTTTGAAATCTCATATATGAGCTATAATACCTCTCTGTTTAGATGAGAATAAAACACAAACTGTCCAGTATCAAAGACTCATCTCACTCCAGGGTGATAGCAGGACACCCCACCTAGTCACTCAGGGAGAATCAGGACATTCTGAAGTACGGTTTCAAAATAAAAGACCTTTGAAATCTCTATTGCATGAGCTATCATCCCTGTTTTTAGATGAGAATAAAACAAAAACTGTCCAGTATCAAAGACTCATCTCACTCCAGGGTGATAGCAGGACACCCCACCTAGTCACTCAGAAAAAATCAGGACATTCTGATGTAGAGTTTCAAAATAAAATACCTTTGAAATCTCTATTGTATGAGCTATCATCCCTATATTTAGATGAGAATAAAACAAAGACTGTCCAGTATCAAAGACTCATCTCACTCCAGGGTGATAGCAGGACACCCCATCTAGTCACTCAGAAAAAATCAGGACATTCTGGTGTACAGTTTCAAAATAAAATACCTTTGAAGTCTCATATATGAGCTATCATCCCTGTATTTAGATGAGAATAAAACAATAACTGTCCAATATCAAAGACTCAACAAACTCCAGGGTGAAAGCAGGACACCCCACCTAGTCACTCAGAAAAAATCAGGACATTCTGATGTAGAGTTTCAAAATAAAAGACCTTTGAAATCTCATATATGAGCTATAATCCCTCTCTGTTTCGATGAGAATAAAACAAAAACTCTCAAGTATCAAAGACTGATCTCACTCCAGGGTGATAGCAGGACACGCCACCTAGTCACTCAGAAAAAATCAGGACATTCTGGTGTACAGTTTCAAAATAAAATACCTTTGAAGTGTCATATATATGAGCTATCATCCCTGTATTTAGATGAGAATAAAACAATAACTGTCCAATATCAAAGACTCAACAAACTCCAGGGTGATAGCAGGACACCCCACCTAGTCACTCAGAAAAAATCAGGACATTCTGATGTACAGTTTCAAAATAAAAGACCTTTGAAATCTCTATTGTATGAGCTATCATCCCTGTTTTTAGATGAGAATAAAACAAAAACTGTCCAGTATCAAAGACTCATCTCACTCCAGGGTGATAGCAGGACACCCCATCTAGTCACTCAGAAAAAATCAGGACATTCTGGTGTACAGTTTCAAAATAAAATACCTTTGAAGTCTCATATATGAGCTATCATCCCTGTATTTAGATGAGAATAAAACAATAACTGTCCAATATCAAAGACTCAACAAACTCCAGGGTGATAGCAGGACACCCCACCTAGTCACTCAGAAAAAATCAGGACATTCTGATGTAGAGTTTCAAAATAAAATACTTTTGAAATCTCTATTCTATGAGCTATCATCCCTATTTTTAGATAAGAATAAAACAAACACTGTCCAGTATCAAATACTCATTTCCCTTCAGGGTGATAACAGGACACCCCACCTAGTCACTCAGGGAGAATCAGGACTTTCTGATGTAGAGTTTCAAAATAAAAGACCTTTGAAATCTCTATTGCATGAGCTATCATCCCTGTTTTTAGATGAGAATAAAACAAATACAGTCCAATATCAAAGACTCATCTCACTCCAGGGTGATAGCAGGACTCCCCACCTAGTCACTCAGGGAGAATCAGGACATTCTGAACTACAGTTTCAAAATAAAAGACCTTTGAAATCTCATATATGAGCTATAATCCCTCTCTGTTTAGATGAGAATAAAACAAAAACTCTCAAGTATCAAAGACTGATCTCACTCCAGGGTGATAGCAGGACACGCCACCTAGTCACTCAGAAAAAATCAGGACATTCTGATGTAGAGTTTCAAAATAAAATACCTTTGAAATCTCTATTCTATGAGCTATCATCCCTATTTTTAGATGAGAATAAAACAAAAACTGTCCAGTATCAAAGACTCATCTCACTCCAGGGTGATAGCAAGACACCCCACCTAGTCACTCAGAAAAAATCAGGACATTCTGATTTAGAGTTTCAAAATAAAATACCTTTGAAATCTCATATATGAGCTATCATCCCTGTTTTTAGATGGGAATAAAACAAACACTGTCCAGTATCAAAGACTCATCTAACTCCATGGTGATAGCAGGACACCCCACCTAGTCACTCAGGGAGAATCAGGACATTCTGAAGTACGGTTTCAAAATAAAAGACCTTTGAAATCTCTATTGCATGAGCTATCATCCCTGTTTTTAGATGAGAATAAAACAAAAACTGTCCAGTATCAAAGACTCATCTCACTCCAGGGTGATAGCAGGACACCCCACCTAGTCACTCAGAAAAAATCAGGACATTCTGATGTAGAGTTTCAAAATAAAATACCTTTGAAATCTCTATTGTATGAGCTATCATCCCTATATTTAGATGAGAATAAAACAAAGACTGTCCAGTATCAAAGACTCATCTCACTCCAGGGTGATAGCAGGACACCCCATCTAGTCACTCAGAAAAAATCAGGACATTCTGGTGTACAGTTTCAAAATAAAATACCTTTGAAGTCTCATATATGAGCTATCATCCCTGTATTTAGATGAGAATAAAACAATAACTGTCCAATATCAAAGACTCAACAAACTCCAGGGTGAAAGCAGGACACCCCACCTAGTCACTCAGAAAAAATCAGGACATTCTGATGTAGAGTTTCAAAATAAAAGACCTTTGAAATCTCATATATGAGCTATAATCCCTCTCTGTTTCGATGAGAATAAAACAAAAACTCTCAAGTATCAAAGACTGATCTCACTCCAGGGTGATAGCAGGACACGCCACCTAGTCACTCAGAAAAAATCAGGACATTCTGGTGTACAGTTTCAAAATAAAATACCTTTGAAGTCTCATATATGAGCTATCATCCCTGTATTTAGATGAGAATAAAACAATAACTGTCCAATATCAAAGACTCAACAAACTCCAGGGTGATAGCAGGACACCCCACCTAGTCACTCAGAAAAAATCAGGACATTCTGATGTACAGTTTCAAAATAAAAGACCTTTGAAATCTCTATTGTATGAGCTATCATCCTTGTTTTTAGATGAGAATAAAACAAAAACTGTCCAGTATCAAAGACTCATCTCACTCCAGGGTGATAGCAGGACACCCCATCTAGTCACTCAGAAAAAATCAGGACATTCTGGTGTACAGTTTCAAAATAAAATACCTTTGAAGTCTCATATATGAGCTATCATCCCTGTATTTAGATGAGAATAAAACAATAACTGTCCAATATCAAAGACTCAACAAACTCCAGGGTGATAGCAGGACACCCCACCTAGTCACTCAGAAAAAATCAGGACATTCTGATGTAGAGTTTCAAAATAAAATACTTTTGAAATCTCTATTCTATGAGCTATCATCCCTATTTTTAGATAAGAATAAAACAAACACTGTCCAGTATCAAATACTCATTTCCCTTCAGGGTGATAACAGGACACCCCACCTAGTCACTCAGGGAGAATCAGGACTTTCTGATGTAGAGTTTCAAAATAAAAGACCTTTGAAATCTCTATTGCATGAGCTATCATCCCTGTTTTTAGATGAGAATAAAACAAATACAGTCCAATATCAAAGACTCATCTCACTCCAGGGTGATAGCAGGACTCCCCACCTAGTCACTCAGGGAGAATCAGGACATTCTGAACTACAGTTTCAAAATAAAAGACCTTTGAAATCTCATATATGAGCTATAATCCCTCTCTGTTTAGATGAGAATAAAACAAAAACTCTCAAGTATCAAAGACTGATCTCACTCCAGGGTGATAGCAGGACACGCCACCTAGTCACTCAGAAAAAATCAGGACATTCTGATGTAGAGTTTCAAAATAAAATACCTTTGAAATCTCTATTCTATGAGCTATCATCCCTATTTTTAGATGAGAATAAAACAAAAACTGTCCAGTATCAAAGACTCATCTCACTCCAGGGTGATAGCAAGACACCCCACCTAGTCACTCAGAAAAAATCAGGACATTCTGATTTAGAGTTTCAAAATAAAATACCTTTGAAATCTCATATATGAGCTATCATCCCTGTTTTTAGATGGGAATAAAACAAACACTGTCCAGTATCAAATACTCATCTAACTCCATGGTGATAGCAGGACACCCCACCTAGTCACTCAGGGAGAATCAGGACATTCTGAAGTACAGTTTCAAAATAAAATATTTTTGAAGTCTCTATTGTATTAGCTATCATCCCTGTTTTTAGATGAGAATAAAACAAAAACTGTCCAGTATCAAAGACTCATCTCACACCAGGGTGATTGCAGGACACCCCACCTAGTCACTCAGGGAGAATCAGGACATTCTGAAGTACAGTTTCAAAATAAAAGACCTTTGAAATCTCTATTGCATGAGCTATCATCCCTGTTTTTAGATGAGAATAAAACAAAAACTGTCCCGTATCAAAGACTCATTTCACTCCAGGGTGATAGCAGGACACGCCACCTAGTCACTCAGAAAAAATCAGGACATTTTGACGTACAGTTTCAAAATAAAAGACCTTTGAAATCTCATATATGAGCTATCATCCCTCTCTGTTTAGATGAGAATAAAACAAAAACTGTCCAGTATCAAAGACTCATCTCACACCAGGGTGATAGCAAGACACCCCACCTAGTCACTCAGAAAAAATCAGGACATTCTGATTTAGAGTTTCAAAATAAAATACCTTTGAAATCTCATATATGAGCTATCATCCCTGTTTTTAGATGGGAATAAAACAAACACTGTCCAGTATCAAAGACTCATCTAACTCCATGGTGATAGCAGGACACTCCATCTAGTCACTCAGAAAAAATCAGGACATTCTGATGTAGAGTTTCAAAATAAAATATTTTTGAAGTCTCTATTGTATTAGCTATCATCCCTGTTTTTAGATGAGAATAAAACAAAAACTGTCCAGTATCAAAGACTCATCTCACACCAGGGTGATTGCAGGACACCCCATCTAGTCATTCAGGGAGAATCAGGACATTCTGATGTACAGTTTCAAAATAAAAGACCTTTGAAATCTCTATTGCATGAGCTATCATCCCTGTTTTTAGATGAGAATAAAACAAACACTGTCCAGTATCAAAGACTCATCTCACTCCAGGGTGATAGCAGGACACCCCATCTAGTCACTCAGAAAAAATCAGGACATTCTGGTGTACAGTTTCAAAATAAAAGACCTTTGAAATCTCATATATGAGCTATCATCCCTCTCTGTTTAGATGAGAATAAAACTAAAACTGTCCAGTATCAAAGACTCATCTCACTCCAGGGTGATAGCAGGACACCCCACCTAGTCACTCAGAAAAAATCAGGACATTCTGATGTAGAGTTTCAAAATAAAAGACATTTGAAATCTCATATATGAGCTATCATCCCTCTGTATTTAGATAAGAATAAAACAAACACTGTCCAGTATCAAATACTCATTTCCCTTCAGGGTGATAACAGGACACCCCACCTAGTCACTCAGGGAGAATCAGGACTTTCTGATGTAGAGTTTCAAAATAAAAGACCTTTGAAATCTCTATTGCATGAGCTATCATCCCTGTTTTTAGATGAGAATAAAACAAATACAGTCCAATATCAAAGACTCATCTCACTCCAGGGTGATAGCATGAGGTGGGGTGCCACCTAGTCACTCAGGGAGAATCAGGACATCCTGAAGTAGAGTTTCAAAATAAAATACCTTTGAAGTCTCATATATGAGCTATCATCCCTGTTTTTAGATGGGAATAAAACAAACACTGTCCAGTATCAAAGACTCATCTAACTCCATGATGATAGCAGGACACCCCATCTAGTCACTCAGAAAAAATCAGGACATTCTGATGTAGAGTTTCAAAATAAAAGACCTTTGAAATCTCATATATGAGCTATCATCCCTCTCTGTTTAGATGAGAATAAAACAAAACTCTCCAGTATCAAAGACTCATCTCACTCCAGGGTGATAGCAGGACACCCCATCTAGTCACTCAGAAAAAATCAGGACATTCTGATGTAGAGTTTCAAAATAAAATACCTTTGAAGTCTCATATATGAGCTATCATCCCTGTTTTTAGATGGGAATAAAACAAACACTGTCCAGTATCAAAGACTCATCCAACTCCATGGTGATAGCAGGACACCCCATCTAGTCACTCAGAAAAAATCAGGACATTCTGATGTAGAGTTTCAAAATAAAAGACCTTTGAAATCTCATATATGAGCTATCATCCCTCTCTGTTTAGATGAGAATAAAACAAAAACTCTCCAGTATCAAAGACTCATCTCACTCCAGGGTGATAGCAGGACACCCCATCTAGTCACTCAGAAAAAATCTGGACATTCTGATGTAGAGTTTCAAAATAAAATACCTTTGAATTCTCATATATGAGCTATCATCCCTATTTTTAGATGAGAATAAAACAATAACTGTCCAGTATCAAAAACTCATCTCACTCCAGGGTGATAGCATGACACCCCACCTAGTCACTCAGGGAGAATCAGGACTTTCTGATGTAGAGTTTCAAAATAAAAGACCTTTGAAATCTCTATTGCATGAGCTATCATCCCTGTTTTTAGATGAGAATAAAACAAATACTGTCCAATATCAAAGACTCATCTCACTCCAGGGTGATAGCAGGACACCCCACCTAGTCACTCAGGGAGAATCAGGACATTCTGATGTACAGTTTCAAAATAAAAGACCTTTGAAATCTCTATTGCATGAGCTATCATCCCTGTTTTTAGATGAGAATAAAACAAAAACTGTCCAGTATCAAAAACTAATCTCACTCCAGGGTGATAGCATGAGGTGGGGTGCCACCTAGTCACTCAGGGAGAATCAGGACATTCTGAAGTAGAGTTTCAAAATAAAAGACCTTTGAAATCTCATATATGAGCTATCATCCCTCTCTGTTTAGATGAGAATAAAACAAAAACTCTCAAGTATCAAAGACTGATCTCACTCCAGGGTGATAGCAGGACACCCCACATAGTCACTCAGAAAAAATCAGGACATTCTGATGTACAGTTTCAAAATAAAAGACCTTTGAAATCTCTATTGCATGAGCTATCATCCCTGTTTTTAGATGAGAATAAAACAAAAACTGTCCAGTATCAAAGACTCATCTCACTCCAGGGTGATAGCAGGACACCCCACCTAGTCACTCAGGGAGAATCAGGACATTCTGATGTAGAGTTTCAAAATAAAATACCTTTGAAATCTCTATTGTATGAGCTATCATCCCTATTTTTAGATGAGAATAAAACAAAGACTGTCCAGTATCAAAGACGCATCTCACTCCAGGGTGATAGCAGGACACCCCACCTAGTCACTCAGAAAAAATCAGGACATTCTGATTTAGAGTTTCAAAATAAAATACCTTTGAAATCTCTATTGTATGAGCTATCATCCCTGTTTTTAGATGAGAATAAAACAAATACTGTCCAATATCAAAGACTCATCTCACTCCAGGGTGATAGCAGGACACCCCACCTAGTCACTCAGGGAGAATCAGGACATTCTGATGTACAGTTTCAAAATAAAAGACCTTTGAAATCTCATATATGAGCTATAAACAAAACTCTCCAGTATCAAAGACTCATCTCACTCCAGGGTGATAGCAGGACACCCCATCTAGTCACTCAGAAAAAATCAGGACATTCTGATGTAGAGTTTCAAAATAAAATACCTTTGAATTCTCATATATGAGCTATCATCCCATTTTTTAGATGAAATAAATCAATAACTGTCCAGTATCAAAAACTAATCTCACTCCAGGGTGATAGCATGAGGTGGGGTGCCACCTAGTCACTCAGGGAGAATCAGGACATTCTGAAGTAGAGTTTCAAAATAAAAGACCTTTGAAATCTCATATATGAGCTATCATCCCTCTGTATTTAGATAAGAATAAAACAAACACTGTCCAGTATCAAATACTCATTTACCTTCAGGGTGATAACAGGACACCCCACCTAGTCACTCAGGGAGAATCAGGACTTTCTGATGTAGAGTTTCAAAATAAAAGACCTTTGTAATCTCATATATGAGCTATAATCCCTCTCTGTTTAGATGAGAATAAAACAAAAATTCTCAAGTATCAAAGACTCATCTCACTCCAGGGTGATAGCAAGACACCCCACCTAGTTACTCAGAAAAAATCAGGACATTCTGATTTAGAGTTTCAAAATAAAATACCTTTGAAATCTCATATATGAGCTATCATCCCTGTTTTTAGATGGGAATAAAACAAACACTGTCCAGTATCAAAGACTCATCTAACTCCATGGTGATAGCAGGACACCCCATCAAGTCACTCAGAAAAAATCAGGACATTGTGATGTAGAGTTTCAAAATAAAAGACCTTTGAAATCTCATATATGAGCTATAATCCTTCTCTGTTTAGATGAGAATAAAACAAAAACTCTCAAGTATCAAAGACTGATCTAACTCCAGGGTGATAGCAGGACACCCCATCTAGTCACTGAGAAAAAAACAGGACATTCTGATGTAGAGTTTCAAAATAAAAGACCTTTGAAATCTCTATTGTATGAGCTATCATCCCTATTTTTAGATGAGAATAAAACAAAAACTGTCCAGTATCAAAGACGCATCTCACTCCAGGGTGATAGCAGAACACCCCACCTAGTCACTCAGGGAGAATCAGGACATTCTGATGTAGAGTTTCAAAATAAAAGACCTTTGAAATCTCATATATGAGCTATAATCCTTCTCTGTTTAGATGAGAATAAAACAAAAACTCTCAAGTATCAAAGACTGATCTAACTCCAGGGTGATAGCAGGACACCCCATCTAGTCACTGAGAAAAAAACAGGACATTCTGATGTAGAGTTTCAAAATAAAATACCTTTGAAATCTCTATTGTATGAGCTATCTTCCCTGTTTTTAGATGAGAATAAAACAAAAACTGTCCAGTATCAAAGACTCATCTCACTCCAGGGTGATAGCAGGACACCCCATCTAGTCACTGAGAAAAATTCAGGACATTCTGATGTAGAGTTTCAAAATAAAATATTTTTGAAATCTCTATTGTATTAGCTATCATCCCTGTTTTTAGATGAGAATAAAACAAAAACTGTCCAGTATCAAAGACGCATCTCACTGCAGGGTGATAGCATGAAACCCCACCTAGTCACTCAGTGAGAATCAGGACATTCTGATTTACAGTTTCAAAATAAAAGACCTTTGAAATCTCATATATGAGCTATCATCCCTCTGTATTTAGATAAGAATAAAACAAAAACTGTCCAGTATCAAATACTCATTTCCCTTCAGGGTTATAACAGGACACCCCACCTAGTCACTCAGGGAGAATCAGGACTTTCGGATGTAGAGTTTCAAAATAAAAGACCTTTGAAATCTCTATTGTATGAGCTATCATCTCTGTTTTTAGATGAGAATAAAACAAAGACTGTCCAGTATCAAAGACTCATCTCACTCCAGGGTGATAGCAGGACACCCCATCTAGTCACTCCGAAAAAATCAGGACATTCTGATGTAGAGTTTCAAAATAAAATACCTTTGAAGTCTCATATATGAGCTATCATCCCTGTTTTTAGATGAGAATAAAACAAATACTGTCCAATATCAAAAACTCATCTCACTCCAGGGTGATAGCAGGAAACCCCACCTAGTCACTCAGGGAGAATCAGGACATTCTGATGTACAGTTTCAAAATAAAAGACCTTTGAAATCTCTATTGCATGAGCTATCATCCCTGTTTTTAGATGGGAATAAAACAAACACTGTCCAGTATCAAAGACTCATCTAACTCCATGGTGATAGCAGGACACCCCATCAAGTCACTCAGAAAAAATCAGGACATTCCGATGTAGAGTTTCAAAATAAAAGACCTTTGACATCTCATATATGAGCTATCATCCCTCTCTGTTTAGATGAGAATAAAACAAAATCTCTCCAGTATCAAAGACTCATCTCACTCCAGGGTGATAGCAGGACACCCCATCTAGTCACTGAGAAAAATTCAGGACATTCTGATGTAGAGTTTCAAAATAAAATATTTTTGAAATCTCTATTGTATTAGCTATCATCCCTGTTTTTAGATGAGAATAAAACAAAAACTGTCCAGTATCAAAGACTCATCTCACTGCAGGGTGATAGCATGAAACCCCACCTAGTCACTCAGGGAGAATCAGGACATTCTGATGTACAGTTTCAAAATAAAAGACCTTTGAAATCTCATATATGAGCTATCATCCCTCTCTGTTTAGATGAGAATAAAACAAAAACTGTCCAGTATCAAAGACTCATTTCCCTTCAGGGTTATAACAGGACACCCCACCTAGTCACTCAGGGAGAATCAGGACTTTCTGATGTAGAGTTTCAAAATAAAAGACCTTTGAAATCTCTATTGTATGAGCTATCATCTCTGTTTTTAGATGAGAATAAAACAAAGACTGTCCAGTATCAAAGACTCATCTCACTCCAGGGTGATAGCAGGACACCCTTTCTAGTCACTCCGAAAAAATCAGGACATTCTGATGTAGAGTTTCAAAATAAAATACCTTTGAAGTCTCATATATGAGCTATCATCCCTGTTTTTAGATGAGAATAAAACAATAACTGTCCAATATCAAAGACTCATCAAACTCCAGGGTGATAACAGGACACCCCACCGAGTCACTCAGAAAAAATCAGGACATTCTGATGTAGAGTTTCAAAATAAAATACCTTTGAAATCTCTATTGTATGAGCTATCATGCCTGTTTTTAGGTGAGAATAAAACAAAAACTGTCCAGTATCAAAGACGCATCTCACTCCAGGGTGATAGCAGGACACCTCACCTAGTAACTCAGGGAGAATCAGGACATTCTGATTTAGAGTTTCAAAATAAAATACCTTTGAAGTCTCATATATGAGCTATCATCCCTGTTTTTAGATGGGAATAAAACAAACACTGTCCAGTAGCAAAGACTCATCTAACTCCATGGTGATAGCAGGACGGACACCCCATCTAGTCACTCAGAAAAAATCAGGACATTCTGATGTAGAGTTTCAAAATAAAAGACCTTTGAAATCTCATATATGAGCTATCATCCCTCTCTGTTTAGATGAGAATACAACAAAAACTCTCCAGTATCAAAGACTCATCTCACTCCAGGGTGATAGGAGGACACCCCATCTAGTCACTCAGAAAAATTCAGGACATTCTGATGTAGAGTTTCAAAATAAAATACCTTTGAATTCTCATATATGAGCTATCATCACATTTTTTAGATGATAATAAATCAATAACTGTCCAGTATCAAAAACTCATCTCACTCCAGGGTGATAGGAGGACACCCCACCTAGTCACTCAGGGAGAATCAGGACATTCTGATGTAGAGTTTCAAAATAAAAGACCTTTGAAATCTCATATATGAGCTATCATCCCTCTCTGTTTAGATGAGAATAAAACAAAACTGTCCAGTATCAAAGACTCATCTCACTCCAGGGTGATAGCAGGACACCCCACCTAGTCACTTTGAAAAAATCAGGACATTCTGATGTAGAGTTTCAAAATAAAATATTTTTGAAATTTCTATTGTATTAGCTATCATCCCTGTTTTTAGATGAGAATAAAACAAAAACTGTCCAGTATCAAAGACTCATCTCACTCCATGGTGATAGCAGGACACCCTTTCTAGTCACTCAGAAAAAATCAGGACATTCTGATGTAGAGTTTCAAAATAAAAGACCTTTGAATTCTCATATATGAGCTATCATCCCATTATTTAGATGAGAATAAAACAATAACTGTCCAGTATCAAAAACTCATCTCACTCCAGGGTGATAGCATGACACCCCACCTAGTCACTCAGGGAGAATCAGGACATTGTGATGTAGAGTTTCAAAATAAAAGACCTTTGAAATCTCATATATGAGCTATCATCCCTCTGTATTTAGATACAAATAAAACAAACACTGTCCAGTATCAAATACTCATTTTCCTTCTGGGTGATAACAGGACACCCCACCTAGTCACTCAGGGAGAATCAGGACATTCTGATGTAGAGTTTCAAAATAAAAGACCTTTGAAATCTCTATTGCATGAGCTATCATCCCTGTTTTTAGATGAGAATAAAACAAAAACTGTCCAGTATCAAAGACTCATCTCACTCCAGGGTGAAAGCAGGACACCCCACCTAGTCACTCAGAAAAAATCAGGACATTCTGATGTAGAGTTTCAAAATAAAATACCTTTGAAATCTCTATTGTATGAGCTATCATCCCTATTTTTAGATGAGAATAAAACAAAGACTGTCCAGTATCAAAGACGCATCTCACTCCAGGGTGATAGCAGGACACCCCTACTAGTCACTCACAAAAAATCAGGACATTCTGATTTAGAGTTTCAAAATAAAATACCTTTGAAATCTCATATATGAGCTATCATCCCTGTTTTTAGATGGGAATAAAACAAACACTGTCCAGTATCAAAGACTCATCTAACTCCATGGTGATAGCAGGACACCCCATCAAGTCACTCAGAAAAAATCAGGACATTCTGAAGTAGAGTTTCAAAATAAAATACCTTTGAAGTCTCATATATGAGCTATCATCCCTGTTTTTAGATGGGAATAAAACAAACACTGTCCAGTATCAAAGACTCATCTAACTCCATGGTGATAGCAGGACACCCCATCTAGTCACTCAGAAAAAATCAGGACATTCTGATGTAGAGTTTCAAAATAAAAGACCTTTGAAATATCATATATGAGCTATCATCCCTCTCTGTTTAGATGAGAATAAAACAAACACTGTCCAGTATCAAATACTCATTTCCCTTCAGGGTGATAACAGGACACCCCACCTAGTCACTCAGTGAGAATCAGGACTTTCTGATGTAGAGTTTCAAAATAAAAGACCTTTGAAATCTCTATTGTATGAGCTATCATCCCTGTTTTTAGATGAGAATAAAACAAAAACTGTCCAGTATCAAAGACGCATCTCACTCCAGGGTGATAGCAGGACACCCCACCTAGTCACTCAGGGAGAATCAGGACATTCTGATGTAGAGTTTCAAAATAAAAGACCTTTGAAATCTCATATATGAGCTATAATCCCTCTGTTTAGATGAGAATAAAACAAAAACTCTCAAGTATCAAAGACTGATCTCACTCCAGGGTGATAGCAGGACACGCCACATAGTCACTCAGAAAAAATCAGGACATTCTGATGTAGAGTTTCAAAATAAAATACCTTTGAAATCTCTATTGTATGAGCTATAATCCCTATTTTTAGATGAGAATAAAACAAAGACTGTCCAGTATCAAAGACGCATCTCACTCCAGGGTGATAGCAGGACACCCCACCTAGTTACTCAGAAAAAATCAGGACATTCTGATTTAGAGTTTCAAAATAAAATACCTTTGAAATCTCATATATGAGCTATCATCCCTGTATTTAGTTGGGAATAAAACAAACACTGTCCAGTATCAAAGACTCATCTAACTCCATGGTGATAGCAGGACACCCCATCAAGTCACTCAGAAAAAATCAGGACATTGTGATGTAGAGTTTCAAAATAAAAGACCTTTGAAATCTCATATATGAGCTATAATCCCTCTCTGTTTAGATGAGAATAAAACAAAATCTCTCCAGTATCAAAGACTCATCTCACTCCAGGGTGATAGCAGGACACCCCATCTAGTCACTGAGAAAAAATCAGGATATTCTGATGTAGAGTTTCAAAATAAAAGACCTTTGAAATCTCATATATGAGCTATCATCCCTCTGTATTTAGATAAGAATAAAACAAAAACTGTCCAGTATCAAATACTCATTTCCCTTCAGGGTTATAACAGGACACCCCACCTAGTCACTCAGGGAGAATCAGGACTTTCTGATGTAGAGTTTCAAAATAAAATATTTTTGAAATCTCTATTGTATTAGCTATCATCCCTGTTTTTAGATGAGAATAAAACAAAAACTGTCCAGTATCAAAGACTCATCTCACTCCAGGGTGATAGCAGGACACCCCATCTAGTCACTGAGAAAAATTCAGGACATTCTGATGTAGAGTTTCAAAATAAAATACGTTTGAAGTCTCATATATGAGCTATCATCCCTGTTTTTAGATGAGAATAAAACAATAACTGTCCAATATCAAAGACTCATCAAACTCCAGGGTGATAACAGGACACCCCACCTAGTCACTCAGAAAAAATCAGGATATTCTGATGTAGAGTTTAAAAATAAAAGACCTTTGAAATCTCATATATGAGCTATCATCCCTCTCTGTTTAGATGAGAATAAAACAAAACTCTCCAGTATCAAAGACTCATCTCACTCCAGGGTGATAGCATGACACCCCATCTAGTCACTCAGAAAAAATCAGGACATTCTGATGTAGAGTTTCAAAATAAAATACCTTTGAATTCTCATATATGAGCTATCATCCCATTTTTTAGATGAGAATACATCAATAACTGTCCAGTATCAAAAACTAATCTCACTCCAGGGTGATAGCAGGACACGCCACATAGTCACTCAGAAAAAATCAGGACATTCTGATGTACAGTTTCAAAATAAAAGTCCTTTGAAATCTCATATATGAGCTATCATCCCTCTCTGTTTAGATGAGAATAAAACAAAACTGTCCAGTATCAAAGACTCATCTCACTCCAGGGTGATAGCAGGACACCCCATCTAGTCACTGAGAAAAATTCAGGACATTCTGATGTAGAGTTTCAAAA
Source organism: Notothenia rossii (assembly GCF_949606895.1). Taxonomy (NCBI): domain Eukaryota; kingdom Metazoa; phylum Chordata; class Actinopteri; order Perciformes; family Nototheniidae; genus Notothenia; species Notothenia rossii. The sequence continues at coordinate 1,017,341 of NW_027640159.1, forward strand.
TAAAATATTTTTGAAATCTCTATTGTATTAGCTATCATCCCTGTTTTTAGATGAGAATAAAACAAAAACTGTCCAGTATCAAATACTCATTTCCCTTCAGGGTTATAACAGGACACCCCACCTAGTCACTCAGGGAGAATCAGGACTTTCTGATGTAGAGTTTCAAAATAAAAGACCTTTGAAATCTCTATTGTATGAGCTATCATCTCTGTTTTTAGATGAGAATAAAACAAAGACTGTCCAGTATCAAAGACTCATCTCACTCCAGGGTGATAGCAGAACACCCCATCTAGTCACTCACAAAAAATCAGGACATTCTGATGTAGAGTTTCAAAATAAAATACCTTTGAAGTCTCATATATGAGCTATCATCCCTGTTTTTAGATTAGAATAAAACAAATACTGTCCAATATCAAAAACTCATCTCACTCCAGGGTGATAGCAGGAAACCCCACCTAGTCACTCAGGGAGAATCAGGACATTCTGATGTACAGTTTCAAAATAAAAGACCTTTGAAATCTCTATTGCATGAGCTATCATCCCTGTTTTTAGATGAGAATAAAACAAAAACTGTCCAGTATCAAAGACTCATCTCACTCCAGGGTGATAGCAGGACACCCCACCTAGTCACTCAGGGAGAATCAGGACATTCTGATGTAGAGTTTCAAAATAAAAGACCTTTGAAATCTCATATATGAGCTATAATCCCTCTCTGTTTAGATGAGAATAAAACAAAAACTCTCAAGTATCAAAGACTGATCTAACTCCAGGGTGATAGCAGGACACGCCACATAGTCACTCAGAAAAAATCAGGACATTCTGATGTACAGTTTCAAAATAAAAGACCTTTGAAATCTCATATATGAGCTATCATCCCTGTTTTTAGATGGGAATAAAACAAACACTGTCCAGTATCAAAGACTCATCTAACTCCATGGTGATAGCAGGACACCCCATCAAGTCACTCAGAAAAAATCAGGACATTCTGATGTAGAGTTTCAAAATAAAAGACCTTTGACATCTCATATATGAGCTATCATCCCTTTCTGTTTAGATGAGAATAAAACAAAAACTCTCAAGTATCAAAGACTGATCTCACTCCAGGGTGATAGCAGGACACGCCACATAGTCACTCAGAAAAAATCAGGACATTCTGATGTAAAGTTTCAAAATAAAATACCTTTGAAATCTCTATTGTATGAGCTATCATCCCTATTTTTAGATGAGAATAAAACAAAGACTGTCCAGTATCAAAGACGCATCTCACTCCAGGGTGATAGCAGGACACCCCACCTAGTTACTCAGAAAAAATCAGGACATTCTGATTTAGAGTTTCAAAATAAAAGACCTTTGAAATCTCATATATGAGCTATCATCCCTCTCTGTTTAGATGAGAATAAAACAAAACTGTCCAGTATCAAAGACTCATCTCACTCCAGGGTGATAGCAGGACACCCCACCTAGTCACTCAGAAAAAATCAGGACATTCTGATTTAGAGTTTCAAAATAAAATACATTTGAAATCTCTATTGTATGAGCTATCATCCCTATTTTTAGATGAGAATACAACAAAGACTGTCCAGTATCAAAGACGCATCTCACTCCAGGGTGATAGCAGGACACCCCACCTAGTCACTCAGAAAAAATCAGGACATTCTGATTTAGAGTTTCAAAATAAAAGACCTTTGAAATCTCATATATGAGCTATCATCCCTCTCTGTTTAGATGAGAATAAAACAAAAATCTCTCCAGTATCAAAGACTCATCTCACTGCAGGGTGATAGCATGACACCCCACCTAGTCACTCAGGGAGAATCAGGACATTCTGATGTACAGTTTCAAAATAAAAGACCTTTGAAATCTCATATATGAGCTATCATCCCTCTGTATTTAGATAAGAATATAACAAAAAATGTCCAGTATCAAATACTCATTTCCCTTCAGGGTTATAACAGGACACCCCACCTAGTCACTCAGGGAGAATCAGGACTTTCTGAGGTAGAGTTTCAAAATAAAAGACCTTTGAAATCTCTATTGTATGAGCTATCATCTCTGTTTTTAGATGAGAATAAAACAAAGACTGTCCAGTATCAAAGACTCATCTCACTCCATGGTGATAGCAGGACACCCTTTCTAGTCACTCCGAAAAAATCAGGACATTCTGATGTAGAGTTTCAAAATAAAATACCTTTGAAGTCTCATATATGAGCTATCATCCCTGTTTTTAGATGAGAATAAAACAAATACTGTCCAATATCAAAAACTCATCTCACTCCAGGGTGATAGCAGGAAACCCCACCTAGTCACTACGGGAGAATCAGGACATTCTGATGTACAGTTTCAAAATAAAAGACCTTTGAAATCTCTATTGCATGAGCTATCTTCCCTGTTTTTAGATGAGAATAAAACAAAAACTGTCCAGTATCAAAGACTCATCTCACTCCACGGTGATAGCAGGACACCCCATCTAGTCACTCAGAAAAAATCAGGACATTCTGATCTACAGTTTCAAAATAAAATACCTTTGAAGTCTCATATATGATCTATCATCCCTGTTTTTAGATGATAATAAAACAATAACTGTCCAATATCAAAGACTCATCAAACTCCAGGGTGATAACAGGACACCCCACCTAGTCACTCAGAATAAATCAGGACATTCCGATGTACAGTTTCAAAATAAAAGACCTTTGAAATCTCATATATGAGCTATCATCCCTCTGTATTTAGATAAGAATAAAACAAAAACTGTCCAGTATCAAATACTCATTTCCCTTCAGGGTTATAACAGGACACCCCACCTAGTCACTCAGGGAGAATCAGGACTTTCTGATGTAGAGTTTCAAAATAAAAGACCTTTGAAATCTCTATTGTATGAGCTATCATCTCTGTTTTTAGATGAGAATAAAACAAAGACTTTCCAGTATCAAAGACTCATCTCACTCCAGGGTGATAGCAGGACACCCCATCTAGTCACTCACAAAAAATCAGGACATTCTGATGTAGAGTTTCAAAATAAAATACCTTTGAAGTCTCATATATGAGCTATCATCCCTGTTTTTAGATTAGAATAAAACAAATACTGTCCAATATCAAAAACTCATCTCACTCCAGGGTGATAGCAGGAAACCCCACCTAGTCACTCAGGGAGAATCAGGACATTCTGATGTAGAGTTTCAAAATAAAAGACCTTTGAAATCTCTATTGCATGAGCTATCATCCCTGTTTTTAGATGAGAATAAAACAAAAACTGTCCAGTATCAAAGACTCATCTCACTCCAGGGTGATAGCAGGACACCCCATCTAGTCACTCAGAAAAAATCAGGACATTCTGATGTAGAGTTTCAAAATAAAATACATTTGAAATCTCTATTGTATGAGCTATCATCCCTGTTTTTAGATGAGAATAAAACAAAAACTGTCCAGTATCAAAGACGCATCTCACTCCAGGGTGATAGCAGGACACCCCACCTAGTCACTCAGGGAGAATCAGGACATTCTGATGTAGAGTTCCAAAATAAAATACCTTTGAAATCTCTATTGTATGAGCTATCATCCCTATTTTTAGATGAGAATAAAACAAAGACTGTCCAGTATCAAAGACGCATCTCACTCCAGGGTGATAGCAGGACACCCCACCTAGTTACTCAGAAAAAATCAGGACATTCTGATTTAGAGTTTCAAAATAAAATACCTTTGAAATCTCATATATGAGCTATCATCCCTGTATTTAGTTGGGAATAAAACAAAGACTGTCCAGTATCAAAGACTCATCTAACTCCATGGTGATAGCAGGACACCCCATCAAGTCACTCAGAAAAAATCAGGACATTGTGATGTAGAGTTTCAAAATAAAAGACCTTTGAAATCTCATATATGAGCTATCATCCCTGTTTTTAGATGAGAATAAAACAAAAACTGTCCAGTATCAAAGACTCATATCACTCCAGGGTGATAGCAGGACACCCCATCTAGTCACTGAGAAAAATTCAGGACATTCTGATATAGAGTTTCAAAATAAAATATTTTTGAAATCTCTATTGTATTAGCTATCATCCCTGTTTTTAGATGAGAATAAAACAAAAACTGTCCAGTATCAAAGACTCATCTCACTGCAGGGTGATAGCATGAAACCCCACCTAGTCACTCAGTGAGAATCAGGACATTCTGATGTACAGTTTCAAAATAAAAGACCTTTGAAATCTCATATATGAGCTATCATCCCTCTCTGTTTAGATGAGAATAAAACAAAAACTGTCCAGTATCAAAGACTCATTTCCCTTCAGGGTTATAACAGGACACCCCACCTAGTCACTCAGGGAGAATCAGGACTTTCTGATGTAGAGTTTCAAAATAAAAGACCTTTGAAATCTCTATTGTATGAGCTATCATCTCTGTTTTTAGATGAGAATAAAACAAAGACTGTCCAATATCAAAAACTCATCTCACTCCAGGGTGATAGCAGGAAACCCCACCTAGTCACTCAGGGAGAATCAGGACATTCTGATGTACAGTTTCAAAATAAAAGACCTTTGAAATCTCATATATGAGCTATCATCCCTGTTTTTAGATGGGAATAAAACAAACACTGTCCAGTATCAAAGACTCATCTAACTCCATGGTGATAGCAGGACACCCCATCAAGTCACTCAGAAAAAATCAGGACATTCTGATGTAGAGTTTCAAAATAAAAGACCTTTGACATCTCATATATGAGCTATCATCCCTCTCTGTTTAGATGAGAATAAAACAAAAACTCTCAAGTATCAAAGACTGATCTCACTCCAGGGTGATCGCAGGACACGCCACATAGTCACTCAGAAAAAATCAGGACATTCTGATGTAAAGTTTCAAAATAAAATACCTTTGAAATCTCTATTGTATGAGCTATCATCCCTATTTTTAGATGAGAATAAAACAAAGACTGTCCAGTATCAAAGACGCATCTCACTCCAGGGTGATAGCAGGACACCCCACCTAGTTACTCAGAAAAAATCAGGACATTCTGATTTAGAGTTTCAAAATAAAAGACCTTTGAAATCTCATATATGAGCTATCATCCCTCTCTGTTTAGATGAGAATAAAACAAAACTGTCCAGTATCAAAGACTCATCTCACTCCAGGGTGATAGCAGGACACCCCACCTAGTCACTCAGAAAAAATCAGGACATTCTGATTTAGAGTTTCAAAATAAAAGACCTTTGAAATCTCATATATGAGCTATCATCCCTCTCTGTTTAGATGAGAATAAAACAAAACTGTCCAGTATCAAAGACTCATCTCACTGCAGGGTGATAGCATGAAACCCCACCTAGTCACTCAGGGAGAATCAGGACATTCTGATGTACAGTTTCAAAATAAAAGACCTTTGAAATCTCATATATGAGCTATCATCCCTCTGTATTTAGATAAGAATATAACAAAAAATGTCCAGTATCAAATACTCATTTCCCTTCAGGGTTATAACAGGACACCCCACCTAGTCACTCAGGGAGAATCAGGACTTTCTGAGGTAGAGTTTCAAAATAAAAGACCTTTGAAATCTCTATTGTATGAGCTATCATCTCTGTTTTTAGATGAGAATAAAACAAAGACTGTCCAGTATCAAAGACTCATCTCACTCCATGGTGATAGCAGGACACCCTTTCTAGTCACTCCGAAAAAATCAGGACATTCTGATGTAGAGTTTCAAAATAAAATACCTTTGAAGTCTCATATATGAGCTATCATCCCTGTTTTTAGATGAGAATAAAACAAATACTGTCCAATATCAAAAACTCATCTCACTCCAGGGTGATAGCAGGAAACCCCACCTAGTCACTACGGGAGAATCAGGACATTCTGATGTACAGTTTCAAAATAAAAGACCTTTGAAATCTCTATTGCATGAGCTATCTTCCCTGTTTTTAGATGAGAATAAAACAAAAACTGTCCAGTATCAAAGACTCATCTCACTGCAGGGTGATAGCATGAAACCCCACCTAGTCACTCAGTGAGAATCAGGACATTCTGATGTACAGTTTCAAAATAAAAGACCTTTGAAATCTCATATATGAGCTATCATCCCTCTCTGTTTAGATGAGAATAAAACAAAAACTGTCCAGTATCAAAGACTCATTTCCCTTCAGGGTTATAACAGGACACCCCACCTAGTCACTCAGGGAGAATCAGGACTTTCTGATGTAGAGTTTCAAAATAAAAGACCTTTGAAATCTCTATTGTATGAGCTATCATCTCTGTTTTTAGATGAGAATAAAACAAAGACTGTCCAGTATCAAAGACTCATCTCACTCCAGGGTGATAGCAGGACACCCTTTCTAGTCACTCCGAAAAAATCAGGACATTCTGATGTAGAGTTTCAAAATAAAATACCTTTGAAGTCTCATATATGAGCTATCATCCCTGTTTTTAGATGAGAATAAAACAAATACTGTCCAATATCAAAAACTCATCTCACTCCAGGGTGATAGCAGGAAACCCCATCTAGTCACTCAGAAAAAATCAGGACATTCTGATGTACAGTTTCAAAATAAAATACGTTTGAAGTCTCATATATGAGATATCATCCCTGTTTTTAGATGAGAATAAAACAAAGACTGTCCAGTATCAAAGACTCATCTAACTCCATGGTGATAGCAGGACACCCCATCAAGTCACTCAGAAAAAATCAGGACATTGTGATGTAGAGTTTCAAAATAAAAGACCTTTGAAATCTCATATATGAGCTATCATCCCTCTCTGTTTAGATGAGAATAAAACAAAATATCTCCAGTATCAAAGACTCATCTCACTCCAGGGTGATAGCAGGACACCCCATCTTGTCAATGAGAAAAAATCAGGACATTCTGATGTAGAGTTTCAAAATAAAATATTTTTGAAATCTCTATTGTATTAGCTATCATCCCTGTTTTTAGATGAGAATAAAACAAAAACTGTCCAGTATCAAAGACTCATATCACTCCAGGGTGATAGCAGGACACCCCATCTAGTCACTGAGAAAAATTCAGGACATTCTGATGTAGAGTTTCAAAATAAAATATTTTTGAAATCTCTATTGTATTAGCTATCATCCCTGTTTTTAGATGAGAATAAAACAAAAACTGTCCAGTATCAAAGACTCATCTCACTCCAGGGTGATAGCAGGACACCCTTTCTAGTCACTCCGAAAAAATCAGGACATTCTGATGTAGAGTTTCAAAATAAAATACCTTTGAAGTCTCATATATGAGCTATCATCCCTGTTTTTAGATGAGAATAAAACAAATACTGTCCAATATCAAAAACTCATCTCACTCCAGGGTGATAGCAGGAAACCCCATCTAGTCACTCAGAAAAAATCAGGACATTCTGATGTACAGTTTCAAAATAAAATACGTTTGAAGTCTCATATATGAGATATCATCCCTGTTTTTAGATGAGAATAAAACAATAACTGTCCAATATCAAAGACTCATCAAACTCCAGGGTGATAACAGGACACCCCACCTAGTCACTCAGAAAAAATCAGGACATTCTGATGTAGAGTTTCAAAATAAAAGACCTTTGAAATCTCATATATGAGCTATAATCCCTCTCTGTTTAGATGAGAATAAAACAAAAACTCTCAAGTATCAAAGAATGATCTAACTCCAGGGTGATAGCAGGACACTCCACATAGTCACTAAGAAAAAATCAGGACATTCTGATGTACAGTTTCAAAATAAAAGACCTTTGAAATCTCATATATGAGCTATCATCCCTCTCTGTTTAGATGAGAATAAAACAAAACTGTCCAGTATCAAAGACTCATCTCACTCCAGGGTGATACAGGACACCCCACCAAGTCACTCAGAAAAAATCAGGACATTCTGATTTAGAGTTTCAAAATAAAATACCTTTGAAATCTCTATTGTATGAGCTATCATCCCTATTTTTAGATGAGAATAAAACAAAAACTGTCCAGTATCAAAGACTAATCTCACTCCAGGGTGATAGCAGGACACCCCATCTAGTCACTGAGAAAAATTCAGGACATTCTGATGTAGAGTTTCAAAATAAAATATTTTTGAAATCTCTATTGTATTAGCTATCATCCCTGTTTTTAGATGAGAATAAAACAAATACTGTCCAATATCAAAAACTCATCTCACTCCAGGGTGATAGCAGGAAACCCCACCTAGTCACTACGGGAGAATCAGGACATTCTGATGTACAGTTTCAAAATAAAAGACCTTTGAAATCTCTATTGCATGAGCTATCTTCCCTGTTTTTAGATGAGAATAAAACAAAAACTGTCCAGTATCAAAGACTCATCTCACTCCACGGTGATAGCAGGACACCCCATCTAGTCACTCAGAAAAAATCAGGACATTCTGATCTACATTTTCAAAATAAAATACCTTTGAAGTCTCATATATGATCTATCATCCCTGTTTTTAGATGATAATAAAACAATAACTGTCCAATATCAAAGACTCATCAAACTCCAGGGTGATAACAGGACACCCCACCTAGTCACTCAGAATAAATCTGGACAGTCTGATTTAGAGTTTCAAAATAAAATACCTTTGAAATCTCTATTGTATGAGCTATCATCCCTATATTTAGATGAGAATAAAACAAAAACTGTCCAGTATCAAAGACTCATCTCACTGCAGGGTGATAGCATGAAACCCCACCTAGTCACTCAGGGAGAATCAGGACATTCTGATGTACAGTTTCAAAATAAAAGACCTTTGAAATCTCATATATGAGCTATCATCCCTCTGTATTTAGATAAGAATATAACAAAAAATGTCCAGTATCAAATACTCATTTCCCTTCAGGGTTATAACATGACACCCCACCTAGTCACTCAGGGAAAATCAGGACATTCTGATGTAGAGTTTCAAAATAAAATACCTTTGAAGTCTCATATATGAGCTATCATCCCTGTTTTTAGATGAGAATAAAACAAATACTGTCCAATATCAAAAACTCATCTCACTCCAGGGTGATAGCAGGAAACCCAACCTAGTCACTACGGGAGAATCAGGACATTCTGATGTACAGTTTCAAAATAAAAGACCTTTGAAATCTCTATTGCATGAGCTATCATCCCTGTTTTTAGATGAGAATAAAACAAAATCTGTCCAGTATCAAAGACTCATCTCACTCCACGGTGATAGCAGGACACCCCATCTAGTCACTCAGAAAAAATCAGGACATTCTGATGTACAGTTTCAAAATAAAATACCTTTGAAGTCTCATATATGAGCTATCATCCCTGTTTTTAGATGAGAATAAAACAATAACTGTCCAATATCAAAGACTCATCTCACTCCAGGGTGATAACAGGACACCCCACCTAGTCACTCAGAATAAATCAGGACATTCTGATGTAGAGTTTCAAAATAAAATACCTTTGAAGTCTCATATATGAGCTATCATCCCTGTTTTTAGATGGGAATAAAACAAACACTGTCCAGTATCAAAGACTCATCTCACTCCAGGGTGATAGCAGGACACCCCACCTACTCACTCAGGGAGAATCAGGACATTCTGATGTAGAGTTTCAAAATAAAAGACCTTTGAAATCTCATATATGAGCTATAATCCCTCTCTGTTTAGATGAGAATAAAACAAAAACTCTCAAGTATCAAAGACTGATCTCACTCCAGGGTGATAGCAGGACACGCCACATAGTCACTCAGAAAAAATCAGGACATTCTGATGTACAGTTTCAAAATAAAAGACCTTTGAAATCTCATATATGAGCTATCATCCCTCTCTGTTTAGATGAGAATAAAACAAAACTGTCCAGTATCAAAGACTCATCTCACTCCAGGGTGATAGCAGGACACCCCACCTATTTACTCAGAAAAAATCAGGACATTCTGATGTAGAGTTTCAAAATAAAATACCTTTGAAATCTCATATATGAGCTATCATCCCTGTTTTTAGATGGGAATAAAACAAACACTGTCCAGTATCAAAGACTCATCTAACTCCATGGTGATAGCAGGACACCCCATCAAGTCACTCAGAAAAAATCAGGACATTGTGATGTAGAGTTTCAAAATAAAAGACCTTTGAAATCTCATATATGAGCTATCATCCCTCTCTGTTTAGATGAGAATAAAACAAAATCTCTCCAGTATCAAAGACTCATCTCACTCCAGGGTGATAGCAGGACACCCCATCTAGTCACTGAGAAAAAATCAGGACATTCTGATGTAGAGTTTCAAAATAAAATATTTTTGAAATCTCTATTGTATTAGCTATCATCCCTGTTTTTAGATGAGAATAAAACAAGAACTGTCCAGTATCAAAGACTCATCTCACTCCAGGGTGATAGCAGGACACCCCATCTAGTCACTGAGAAAAAATCAGGACATTCTGATGTAGAGTTTCAAAATAAAATATTTTTGGAAATCTCTATTGTATTAGCTATCATCCCTGTATTTAGATGATAATAAAACAAAAACTGTCCAGTATCAAAGACTCATCTCACTCCAGGGTGATAGCATGAAACCCCACCTAGTCACTCAGGGAGAATCAGGACATTCTGATGTACAGTTTCAAAATAAAAGACCTTTGAAATCTCTATTGCATGAGCTATCATCCCTGTTTTTAGATGAGAATAAAACAAAAACTGTCCAGTATCAAAGACTCATCTCACTCCAGGGTGATAGCAGGACACCCCATCTAGTCACTCAGAAAACATCAGGACATTCTGATGTAGAGTTTCAAAATAAAAGACCTTTGAAATCTCATATATGAGCTATAATCCCTCTCTGTTTAGATGAGAATAAAACAAAAACTCTCAAGTATCAAAGAATGATCTAACTCCAGGGTGATAGCAGGACACTCCACATAGTCACTAAGAAAAAATCAGGACATTCTGATGTACAGTTTCAAAATAAAAGACCTTTGAAATCTCATATATGAGCTATCATCCCTCTCTGTTTAGATGAGAATAAAACAAAACTGTCCAGTATCAAAGACTCATCTCACTCCAGGGTGATAGCAGGACACCCCACCTAGTCACTCAGAAAAAATCAGGACATTCTGATTTAGAGTTTCAAAATAAAATACATTTGAAATCTCTATTGTATGAGCTATCATCCCTATTTTTAGATGAGAATAAAACAAAGACTGTCCAGTATCAAAGACGCATCTCACTCCAGGGTGATAGCAGGACACCCCACCTAGTCACTCAGAAAAAATCAGGACATTCTGATGTAGAGTTTCAAAATAAAATACCTTTGAAGTCTCATATATGAGCTATCATCCCTGTTTTTAGATGAGAATAAAACAAATACTGTCCAATATCAAAAACTCATCTCACTCCAGGGTGATAGCAGGAAACCCCACCTAGTCACTACGGGAGAATCAGGACATTCTGATGTACAGTTTCAAAATAAAAGACCTTTGAAATCTCTATTGCATGAGCTATCTTCCCTGTTTTTAGATGAGAATAAAACAAAAACTGTCCAGTATCAAAGACTCATCTCACTCCACGGTGATAGCAGGACACCCCATCTAGTCACTCAGAAAAAATCAGGACATTCTGATCTACATTTTCAAAATAAAATACCTTTGAAGTCTCATATATGATCTATCATCCCTGTTTTTAGATGATAATAAAACAATAACTGTCCAATATCAAAGACTCATCAAACTCCAGGGTGATAACAGGACACCCCACCTAGTCACTCAGAATAAATCTGGACAGTCTGATTTAGAGTTTCAAAATAAAATACCTTTGAAATCTCTATTGTATGAGCTATCATCCCTATATTTAGATGAGAATAAAACAAAAACTGTCCAGTATCAAAGACTCATCTCACTGCAGGGTGATAGCATGAAACCCCACCTAGTCACTCAGGGAGAATCAGGACATTCTGATGTACAGTTTCAAAATAAAAGACCTTTGAAATCTCATATATGAGCTATCATCCCTCTGTATTTAGATAAGAATATAACAAAAAATGTCCAGTATCAAATACTCATTTCCCTTCAGGGTTATAACATGACACCCCACCTAGTCACTCAGGGAAAATCAGGACATTCTGATGTAGAGTTTCAAAATAAAATACCTTTGAAGTCTCATATATGAGCTATCATCCCTGTTTTTAGATGAGAATAAAACAAATACTGTCCAATATCAAAAACTCATCTCACTCCAGGGTGATAGCAGGAAACCCAACCTAGTCTCTACGGGAGAATCAGGACATTCTGATGTACAGTTTCAAAATAAAAGACCTTTGAAATCTCTATTGCATGAGCTATCATCCCTGTTTTTAGATGAGAATAAAACAAAATCTGTCCAGTATCAAAGACTCATCTCACTCCACGGTGATAGCAGGACACCCCATCTAGTCACTCAGAAAAAATCAGGACATTATGATGTACAGTTTCAAAATAAAATACCTTTGAAGTCTCATATATGAGCTATCATCCCTGTTTTTAGATGAGAATAAAACAATAACTGTCCAATATCAAAGACTCATCTCACTCCAGGGTGATAACAGGACACCCCACCTAGTCACTCAGAATAAATCAGGACATTCTGATGTAGAGTTTCAAAATAAAATACCTTTGAAGTCTCATATATGAGCTATCATCCCTGTTTTTAGATGGGAATAAAACAAACACTGTCCAGTATCAAAGACTCATCTCACTCCAGGGTGATAGCAGGACACCCCACCTAGTCACTCAGGGAGAATCAGGACATTCTGATGTAGAGTTTCAAAATAAAAGACCTTTGACATCTCATATATGAGCTATCATCCCTCTCTGTTTAGATGAGAATAAAACAAAATCTCTCCAGTATCAAAGACTCATCTCAGTCCAGGGTGATAGCAGGACACCCCATCTAGTCACTGAGAAAAAATCAGGACATTCTGATGTAGAGTTTCAAAATAAAATATTTTTGAAATCTCTATTGTATTAGCTATCATCCCTGTTTTTATATGAGAATAAAACAAAAACTCTCCAGTATCAAAGACTCATCTCACTCCAGGGTGATAGCAGGACACCCCATCTAGTCACTCAGAAAAATTCAGGACATTCTGATGTAGAGTTTCAAAATAAAATACCTTTGAATTCTCATATATGAGCTATCATCACATTTTTTAGATGAGAATAAATCAATAAGTGTCCAGTATCAAAAACTCATCTCACTCCAGGGTGATAGCATGACACCCCACCGAGTCACTCAGGGAGAATCAGGACATTCTGATGTAGAGTTTCAAAATAAAAGACCTTTGAAATCTCATATATGAGCTATCATCCCTCTGTATTTAGATACGAATAAAACAAAAACTGTCCAGTATCAAAGACGCATCTCACTCCAGGGTGATAGCAGGACACCCCACCTAGTCACTGAGAAAAAATCAGGACATTCTGATGTAGAGTTTCAAAATAAAAGACCTTTGAAATCTCATATATGAGCTATCATCCCTGTTTTTAGATGAGAATAAAACAAAAACTGTCCAGTATCAAAGACTCATCTCACTCCAGGGTGATAGCAGGACACCCCATCTAGTCACTGAGAAAAAAAAAGGACATTCTGATGTAGAGTTTCAAAATAAAATATTTTTGAAATCGCTATCGTATTAGCTATCATCCCTGTTTTTAGATGAGAATAAAACAAAAACTGTCCAGTCTCAAAGACTCATCTCACTGCAGGGTGATAGCATGAAACCCTACCTAGTCACTCAGGGAGAATCAGGACATTCTGATGTACAGTTTCAAAATAAAAGACCTTTGAAATCTCATATATGAGCTATCATCCCTCTGTATTTAGATAAGAATAAAACAAAAACTGTCGAGTATCAAATACTCATTTCCCTTCAGGGTTATAACAGGACACCCCACCTAGTCACTCAGGGAGAATCAGGCCTTTCTGATGTAGAGTTTCAAAATAAAAGACCTTTGAAATCTCTATTGTATGAGCTATCATCCCTGTTTTTAGATGAGAATAAAACAAAGACTGTCCAGTATCAAAGACTCATCTCACTCCATGGTGATAGCAGGACACCCTTTCTAGTCACTCCGAAAAAATCAGGACATTCTGATGTAGAGTTTCAAAATAAAATACCTTTGAAGTCTCATATATGAGCTATCATCCCTGTTTTTAGATGGGAATAAAACAAACACTGTCCAGTATCAAAGACTCATCTAACTCCATGGTGTTAGCAGGACACCCCATCTAGTCACTCCGAAAAAATCAGGACATTCTGATGTAGAGTTTCAAAATAAAAGACCTTTGAAATCTCATATATGAGCTATCATCCCTCTCTGTTTAGATGAGAATAAAACAAAAACTCTCCAGTATCAAAGACTCATCTCACTCCAGGGTGATAGCAGGACACCCCATCTAGTCACTCAGAAAAAATCTGGACATTCTGATGTAGAGTTCCAAAATAAAATACCTTTGAATTCTCATATATGAGCTATCATCCCATTATTTAGATGAGAATAAAACAATAACTGTCCAGTATCAAAAACTCATCTCACTCCAGGGTGATAGCATGACACCCAACCTAGTCACTCAGGGAGAATCAGGACATTCTGATGTAGAGTTTCAAAATAAAATACCTTTGAAGTCTCATATATGAGCTATCATCCCTGTTTTTAGATGAGAATAAAACAAATACTGTCCAATATCAAAAACTCATCTCACTCCAGGGTGATAGCAGGAAACCCCACCTAGTCACTACGGGAGAATCAGGACATTCTGATGTACAGTTTCAAAATAAAAGACCTTTGAAATCTCTATTGCATGAGCTATCATCCCTGTTTTTAGATGAGAATAAAACAAAAACTGTCCAGTATCAAAGACTCATCTCACTCCACGGTGATAGCAGGACACCCCATCTAGTCACTCAGAAAAAATCAGGACATTCTGATGTACAGTTTCAAAATAAAATACCTTTGAAGTCTCATATATGAGCTACCATCCCTGTTTTTAGATGAGAATAAAACAATAACTGTCCAATATCAAAGACTCATCTCACTCCAGGGTGATAACAGGACACCCCACCTAGTCACTCAGAATAAATCAGGACATTCTGATGTAGAGTTTCAAAATAAAATACCTTTGAAGTCTCATATATGAGCTATCATCCCTGTTTTTAGATGGGAATAAAACAAACACTGTCCAGTATCAAAGACTCATCTCACTCCAGGGTGATAGCAGGACACCCCACCTAGTCACTCAGGGAGAATCAGGACAATCTGATGTAGAGTTTCAAAATAAAAGACCTTTGAAATCTCATATATGAGCTATAATCCCTCTCTGTTTAGATGAGAATAAAACAAAAACTCTCAAGTATCAAAGACTGATCTCACTCCAGGGTGATAGCAGGACACGCCACATAGTCACTCAGAAAAAATCAGGACATTCTGATGTACAGTTTCAAAATAAAAGACCTTTGAAATCTCATATATGAGCTATCATCCCTCTCTGTTTAGATGAGAATAAAACAAAACTGTCCAGTATCAAAGACTCATCTCACTCCAGGGTGATAGCAGGACACCCCACCTAGTTACTCAGAAAAAATCAGGACATTCTGATGTAGAGTTTCAAAATAAAAGACCTTTGAAATCTCATATATGAGCTATCATCCCTCTCTGTTTAGATGAGAATAAAACAAAATCTCTCCAGTATCAAAGACTCATCTCACTCCAGGGTGATAGCAGGACACCCCATCTAGTCACTGAGAAAAAATCAGGACATTCTGAAGTAGAGTTTCAAAATAAAATATTTTTGAAATCTCTATTGTATTAGCTATCATCCCTGTTTTTAGATGAGAATAAAACAAGAACTGTCCAGTATCAAAGACTCATCTCACTCCAGGGTGATAGCAGGACACCCCATCTAGTCACTGAGAAAAAATCAGGACATTCTGATGTAGAGTTTCAAAATAAAATATTTTTGAAATCTCTATTGTATTAGCTATCATCCCTGTATTTAGATGATAATAAAACAAAAACTGTCCAGTATCAAAGACTCATCTCACTCCAGGGTGATAGCATGAAACCCCACCTAGTCACTCAGGGAGAATCAGGACATTCTGATTTACAGTTTCAAAATAAAATACTTTTGAAGTCTCATATATGAGCTATCATCGCTGTTTTTAGATGAGAATAAAACAAAAACTCTCAAGTATCAAAGAATGATCTAACTCCAGGGTGATAGCAGGACACTCCACATAGTCACTAAGAAAAAATCAGGACATTCTGATGTACAGTTTCAAAATAAAAGACCTTTGAAATCTCATATATGAGCTATCATCCCTCTCTGTTTAGATGAGAATAAAACAAAAATCTCTCCAGTATCAAAGACTCATCTCACTGCAGGGTGATAGCATGAAACCCCACCTAGTCACTCAGGGAGAATCAGGACATTCTGATGTACAGTTTCAAAATAAAAGACCTTTGAAATCTCATATATGAGCTATCATCCCTCTGTATTTAGATAAGAATATAACAAAAAATGTCCAGTATCAAATACTCATTTCCCTTCAGGGTTATAACAGGACACCCCACCTAGTCACTCAGGGAGAATCAGGACTTTCTGATGTAGAGTTTCAAAATAAAAGACCTTTGAAATCTCTATTGTATGAGCTATCATCTCTGTTTTTAGATGAGAATAAAACAAAGACTGTCCAGTATCAAAGACTCATCTCACTCCATGGTGATAGCAGGACACCCTTTCTAGTCACTCCGAAAAAATCAGGACATTCTGATGTAGAGTTTCAAAATAAAATACCTTTGAAGTCTCATATATGAGCTATCATCCCTGTTTTTAGATGAGAATAAAACAAATACTGTCCAATATCAAAAACTCATCTCACTCCAGGGTGATAGCAGGAAACCCCACCTAGTCACTACGGGAGAATCAGGAAATTCTGATGTACAGTTTCAAAATAAAAGACCTTTGAAATCTCTATTGCATGAGCTATCTTCCCTGTTTTTAGATGAGAATAAAACAAAAACTGTCCAGTATCAAAGACTCATCTCACTCCACGGTGATAGCAGGACACCCCATCTAGTCACTCAGAAAAAATCAGGACATTCTGATCTACATTTTCAAAATAAAATACCTTTGAAGTCTCATATATGATCTATCATCCCTGTTTTTAGATGATAATAAAACAATAACTGTCCAATATCAAAGACTCATCAAACTCCAGGGTGATAACAGGACACCCCACCTAGTCACTCAGAATAAATCTGGACATTCTGATTTAGAGTTTCAAAATAAAATACCTTTGAAATCTCTATTGTATGAGCTATCATCCCTATATTTAGATGAGAATAAAACAAAAACTGTCCAGTATCAAAGACTCATCTCACTCCAGGGTGATAGCAGGACACCCCATCTAGTCACTGAGAAAAATTCAGGACATTCTGATGTAGAGTTTCAAAATAAAATATTTTTGAAATCTCTATTGTATTAGCTATCATCCCTGTTTTTAGATGAGAATAAAACAAAAACTGTGCAGTATCAAAGACTCATCTCACTGCAGGGTGATAGCATGAAACCCCACCTAGTCACTCAGGGAGAATCAGGACATTCTGATGTACAGTTTCAAAATAAAAGACCTTTGAAATCTCATATATGAGCTATCATCCCTCTGTATTTAGATAAGAATATAACAAAAAATGTCCAGTATCAAATACTCATTTCCCTTCAGGGTTATAACATGACACCCCACCTAGTCACTCAGGGAAAATCAGGACATTCTGATGTAGAGTTTCAAAATAAAATACCTTTGAAGTCTCATATATGAGCTATCATCCCTGTTTTTAGATGAGAATAAAACAAATACTGTCCAATATCAAAAACTCATCTCACTCCAGGGTGATAGCAGGAAACCCCACCTAGTCACTACGGGAGAATCAGTACATTCTGATGCACAGTTTCAAAATAAAAGACCTTTGAAATCTCTATTGCATGAGCTATCATCCCTGTTTTTAGATGAGAATAAAACAAAATCTGTCCAGTATCAAAGACTCATCTCACTCCACGTTGATAGCAGGACACCCCATCTAGTCACTCAGAAAAAATCAGGACATTCTGATGTACAGTTTCAAAATAAAATACCTTTGAAGTCTCATATATGAGCTATCATCCCTGTTTTTAGATGAGAATAAAACAATAACTGTCCAATATCAAAGACTCATCTCACTCCAGGGTGATAACAGGACACCCCACCTAGTCACTCAGAATAAATCAGGACATTCTGATGTAGAGTTTCAAAATAAAATACCTTTGAAGTCTCATATATGAGCTATCATCCCTGTTTTTAGATGGGAATAAAACAAACACTGTCCAGTATCAAAGACTCATCTCACTCCAGGGTGATAGCAGGACACCCCACCTAGTCACTCAGGGAGAATCAGGACATTCTGATGTAGAGTTTCAAAATAAAAGACCTTTGAAATCTCATATATGAGCTATAATCCCTCTCTGTTTAGATGAGAATAAAACAAAAACTCTCAAGTATCAAAGACTGATCTAACTCCAGGGTGATAGCAGGACACGCCACATAGTCACTCAGAAAAAATCAGGACATTCTGATGTACAGTTTCAAAATAAAAGACCTTTGAAATCTCATATATGAGCTATCATCCATGTTTTTAGATGGGAATAAAACAAACACTGTCCAGTATCAAAGACTCATCTAACTCCATGGTGATAGCAGGACACCCCATCAAGTCACTCAGAAAAAATCAGGACATTCTGATGTAGAGTTTCAAAATAAAAGACCTTATACATCTCATATATGAGCTATCATCCCTCTCTGTTTAGATGAGAATAAAACAAAATCTCTCAAGTATCAAAGACTCATCTCAGTCCAGGGTGATAGCAGGACACCCCATCTAGTCACTGAGAAAAAATCAGGACATTCTGATGTAGAGTTTCAAAATAAAATACCTTTGAAATCTCATATATGAGCTATCATCCCTGTTTTTAGATGGGAATAAAACAAACACTGTCCAGTATCAAAGACTCATCTAACTCCATGGTGATAGTAGGACACCCCATCAAGTCACTCAGAAAAAATCAGGACATTGTGATGTAGAGTTTCAAAATAAAAGACCTTTGAAATCTCATATATGAGCTATCATCCCTCTCTGTTTAGATGAGAATAAAACAAAATCTCTCAAGTATCAAAGACTCATCTCAGTCCAGGGTGATAGCAGGACACCCCATCTAGTCACTCAGAAAAAATCAGGACATTCTGATGTAGAGTTTCAAAATAAAATACCTTTGAAGTCTCATATATGAGCTATCATCCCTGTTTTTAGATGAGAATAAAACAAATACTGTCCAATATCAAAAACTCATCTCACTCCAGGGTGATAGCAGGAAACCCAACCTAGTCTCTACGGGAGAATCAGGACATTCTGATGTACAGTTTCAAAATAAAAGACCTTTGAAATCTCTATTGCATGAGCTATCATCCCTGTTTTTAGATGAGAATAAAACAAAATCTGTCCAGTATCAAAGACTCATCTCACTCCACGGTGATAGCAGGACACCCCATCTAGTCACTCAGAAAAAATCAGGACATTCTGATGTACAGTTTCAAAATAAAATACCTTTGAAGTCTCATATATGAGCTATCATCCCTGTTTTTAGATGAGAATAAAACAATAACTGTCCAATATCAAAGACTCATCTCACTCCAGGGTGATAACAGGACACCCCACCTAGTCACTCAGAATAAATCAGGACATTCTGATGTAGAGTTTCAAAATAAAATACCTTTGAAGTCTCATATATGAGCTATCATCCCTGTTTTTAGATGGGAATAAAACAAACACTGTCCAGTATCAAAGACTCATCTCACTCCAGGGTGATAGCAGGACACCCCACCTAGTCACTCAGGGAGAATCAGGACATTCTGATGTAGAGTTTCAAAATAAAAGACCTTTGAAATCTCATATATGAGCTATCATCCCTCTGTATTTAGATACGAATAAAACAAAAACTGTCCAGTATCAAAGACGCATCTCACTCCAGGGTGATAGCAGGACACCCCACCTAGTCACTGAGAAAAAATCAGGACATTCTGATGTAGAGTTTCAAAATAAAAGACCTTTGAAATCTCATATATGAGCTATCATCCCTGTTTTTAGATGAGAATAAAACAAAAACTGTCCAGTATCAAAGACTCATCTCACTCCAGGGTGATAGCAGGACACCCCATCTAGTCACTGAGAAAAAAAAAGGACATTCTGATGTAGAGTTTCAAAATAAAATATTTTTGAAATCGCTATCGTATTAGCTATCATCCCTGTTTTTAGATGAGAATAAAACAAAAACTGTCCAGTATCAAAAACTCATCTCACTCCAGGGTGATAGCATGACACCCAACCTAGTCACTCAGGGAGAATCAGGACATTCTGATGTAGAGTTTCAAAATAAAAGACCTTTGAAATCTCATATATGAGCTATCATCCCTCTGTATTTAGATACAAATAAAACAAACACTATCCAGTATCAAATACTCATTTTCCTTCTGGGTGATAACAGGACACCCCACCTAGTCACTCAGGGAGAATCAGGACTTTCTGATGTAGAGTTTCAAAATAAAAGACCTTTGAAATCTCTATTGCATGAGCTATCATCCCTGTTTTTAGATGAGAATAAAACAAATACTGTCCAATATCAAAGACTCATCTCACTCCAGGGTGATAGCAGGACACCCCACATAGTCACTCAGGGAGAATCAGGACATTCTGATGTACAGTTTCAAAATAAAAGACCTTTGAAATCTCTATTGCATGAGCTATCATCCCTGTTTTTAGATGAGAATAAAACAAAAACTGTCCAGTATCAAAGACTCATCTCACTCCAGGGTGAAAGCAGGACACCCCACCTAGTCACTCAGAAAAAATCAGGACATTCTGATGTAGAGTTTCAAAATAAAATACCTTTGAAATCTCTATTGTATGAGCTATCATCCCTATTTTTAGATGAGAATAAAACAAAGACTGTCCAGTATCAAAGACGCATCTCACTCCAGGTTGATAGCAGGACACCCCACCTAGTCACTCACAAAAAATCAGGACATTCTGATTTAGAGTTTCAAAATAAAATACCTTTGAAATCTCATATATGAGCTATCATCCCTGTTTTTAGATGGGAATAAAACAAACACTGTCCAGTATCAAAGACTCATCTAACTCCATGGTGATAGCAGGACACCCCATCTAGTCACTCAGAAAAAATCAGGACATTCTGATGTAGAGTTTCAAAATAAAAGACCTTTGAAATCTCATATATGAGCTATCATCCCTCTGTATTTAGATAAGAATAAAACAAACACTGTCCAGTATCAAATACTCATTTCCCTTCAGGGTGATAACAGGACACCCCACCTAGTCACTCAGGGAGAATCAGGACTTTCTGATTTAGAGTTTCAAAATAAAAGACCTTTGAAATCTCTATTGTATGAGCTATCATCCCTGTTTTTAGATGAGAATAAAACAAAAACTATCCAGTATCAAAGACTCATCTCACTCCAGGGTGATAGCAGGACACCCCATCTAGTCACTCAGAAAACATCAGGACATTCTGATGTAGAGTTTCAAAATAAAAGACCTTTGAAATCTCATATATGAGCTATAATCCCTCTCTGTTTAGATGAGAATAAAACAAAAACTCTCAAGTATCAAAGAATGATCTAACTCCAGGGTGATAGCAGGACACTCCACATAGTCACTAAGAAAAAATCAGGACATTCTGATGTACAGTTTCAAAATAAAAGACCTTTGAAATCTCATATATGAGCTATCATCCCTCTCTGTTTAGATGAGAATAAAACAAAACTGTCCAGTATCAAAGACTCATCTCACTCCAGGGTGATAGCAGGACACCCCACCTAGTCACTCAGAAAAAATCAGGACATTCTGATTTAGAGTTTCAAAATAAAATACCTTTGAAATCTCTATTGTATGAGCTATCATCCCTATTTTTAGATGAGAATAAAACAAAAACTGTCCAGTATCAAAGACTCATCTCACTCCAGGGTGATAGCAGGACACCCCATCTAGTCACTGAGAAAAATTCAGGACATTCTGATGTAGAGTTTCAAAATAAAATATTTTTGAAATCTCTATTGTATTAGCTATCGTCCCTGTTTTTAGATGAGAATAAAACAAAAACTGTCCAGTATCAAAGACTCATCTCACTGCAGGGTGATAGCATGAAACCCCACCTCGTCACTCAGGGAGAATCAGGACATTCTGATTTACAGTTTCAAAATAAAATACTTTTGAAGTCTCATA
The DNA here is from genome assembly GCF_949606895.1 of Notothenia rossii. Classification (NCBI taxonomy): domain Eukaryota; kingdom Metazoa; phylum Chordata; class Actinopteri; order Perciformes; family Nototheniidae; genus Notothenia; species Notothenia rossii. The sequence goes on from NW_027640159.1 coordinate 1,039,616, forward strand.
TATGAGCTATCATCGCTGTTTTTAGATGAGAATAAAACAAAAACTCTCAAGTATCAAAGAATGATCTAACTCCAGGGTGATAGCAGGACACTCCACATAGTCACTAAGAAAAAATCAGGACATTCTGATGTACAGTTTCAAAATAAAAGACCTTTGAAATCTCATATATGAGCTATCATCCCTCTCTGTTTAGATGAGAATAAAACAAAACTGTCCAGTATCAAAGACTCATCTCACTCCAGGGTGATAGCAGGACACCCCACCTAGTCACTCAGAAAAAATCAGGACATTCTGATTTAGAGTTTCAAAATAAAAGACCTTTGAAATCTCATATATGAGCTATCATCCCTCTCTGTTTAGATGAGAATAAAACAAAAATCTCTCCAGTATCAAAGACTCATCTCACTGCAGGGTGATAGCATGAAACCCCACCTAGTCACTCAGGGAGAATCAGGACATTCTGATGTACAGTTTCAAAATAAAAGACCTTTGAAATCTCATATATGAGCTATCATCCCTCTGTATTTAGATAAGAATATAACAAAAAATGTCCAGTATCAAATACTCATTTCCCTTCAGGGTTATAACAGGACACCCCACCTAGTCACTCAGGGAGAATCAGGACTTTCTGATGTAGAGTTTCAAAATAAAAGACCTTTGAAATCTCTATTGTATGAGCTATCATCTCTGTTTTTAGATGAGAATAAAACAAAGACTGTCCAGTATCAAAGACTCATCTCACTCCATGGTGATAGCAGGACACCCTTTCTAGTCACTCCGAAAAAATCAGGACATTCTGATGTAGAGTTTCAAAATAAAATACCTTTGAAGTCTCATATATGAGCTATCATCCCTGTTTTTAGATGAGAATAAAACAAATACTGTCCAATATCAAAAACTCATCTCACTCCAGGGTGATAGCAGGAAACCCCACCTAGTCACTACGGGAGAATCAGGAAATTCTGATGTACAGTTTCAAAATAAAAGACCTTTGAAATCTCTATTGCATGAGCTATCTTCCCTGTTTTTAGATGAGAATAAAACAAAAACTGTCCAGTATCAAAGACTCATCTCACTCCACGGTGATAGCAGGACACCCCATCTAGTCACTCAGAAAAAATCAGGACATTCTGATCTACATTTTCAAAATAAAATACCTTTGAAGTCTCATATATGATCTATCATCCCTGTTTTTAGATGATAATAAAACAATAACTGTCCAATATCAAAGACTCATCAAACTCCAGGGTGATAACAGGACACCCCACCTAGTCACTCAGAATAAATCTGGACATTCTGATTTAGAGTTTCAAAATAAAATACCTTTGAAATCTCTATTGTATGAGCTATCATCCCTATATTTAGATGAGAATAAAACAAAAACTGTCCAGTATCAAAGACTCATCTCACTCCAGGGTGATAGCAGGACACCCCATCTAGTCACTGAGAAAAATTCAGGACATTCTGATGTAGAGTTTCAAAATAAAATATTTTTGAAATCTCTATTGTATTAGCTATCATCCCTGTTTTTAGATGAGAATAAAACAAAAACTGTGCAGTATCAAAGACTCATCTCACTGCAGGGTGATAGCATGAAACCCCACCTAGTCACTCAGGGAGAATCAGGACATTCTGATGTACAGTTTCAAAATAAAAGACCTTTGAAATCTCATATATGAGCTATCATCCCTCTGTATTTAGATAAGAATATAACAAAAAATGTCCAGTATCAAATACTCATTTCCCTTCAGGGTTATAACATGACACCCCACCTAGTCACTCAGGGAAAATCAGGACATTCTGATGTAGAGTTTCAAAATAAAATACCTTTGAAGTCTCATATATGAGCTATCATCCCTGTTTTTAGATGAGAATAAAACAAATACTGTCCAATATCAAAAACTCATCTCACTCCAGGGTGATAGCAGGAAACCCCACCTAGTCACTACGGGAGAATCAGTACATTCTGATGTACAGTTTCAAAATAAAAGACCTTTGAAATCTCTATTGCATGAGCTATCATCCCTGTTTTTAGATGAGAATAAAACAAAATCTGTCCAGTATCAAAGACTCATCTCACTCCACGGTGATAGCAGGACACCCCATCTAGTCACTCAGAAAAAATCAGGACATTCTGATGTACAGTTTCAAAATAAAATACCTTTGAAGTCTCATATATGAGCTATCATCCCTGTTTTTAGATGAGAATAAAACAATAACTGTCCAATATCAAAGACTCATCTCACTCCAGGGTGATAACAGGACACCCCACCTAGTCACTCAGAATAAATCAGGACATTCTGATGTAGAGTTTCAAAATAAAATACCTTTGAAGTCTCATATATGAGCTATCATCCCTGTTTTTAGATGGGAATAAAACAAACACTGTCCAGTATCAAAGACTCATCTCACTCCAGGGTGATAGCAGGACACCCCACCTAGTCACTCAGGGAGAATCAGGACATTCTGATGTAGAGTTTCAAAATAAAAGACCTTTGAAATCTCATATATGAGCTATAATCCCTCTCTGTTTAGATGAGAATAAAACAAAAACTCTCAAGTATCAAAGACTGATCTAACTCCAGGGTGATAGCAGGACACGCCACATAGTCACTCAGAAAAAATCAGGACATTCTGATGTACAGTTTCAAAATAAAAGACCTTTGAAATCTCATATATGAGCTATCATCCATGTTTTTAGATGGGAATAAAACAAACACTGTCCAGTATCAAAGACTCATCTAACTCCATGGTGATAGCAGGACACCCCATCAAGTCACTCAGAAAAAATCAGGACATTCTGATGTAGAGTTTCAAAATAAAAGACCTTATACATCTCATATATGAGCTATCATCCCTCTCTGTTTAGATGAGAATAAAACAAAATCTCTCAAGTATCAAAGACTCATCTCAGTCCAGGGTGATAGCAGGACACCCCATCTAGTCACTGAGAAAAAATCAGGACATTCTGATGTAGAGTTTCAAAATAAAATACCTTTGAAATCTCATATATGAGCTATCATCCCTGTTTTTAGATGGGAATAAAACAAACACTGTCCAGTATCAAAGACTCATCTAACTCCATGGTGATAGCAGGACACCCCATCAAGTCACTCAGAAAAAATCAGGACATTGTGATGTAGAGTTTCAAAATAAAAGACCTTTGAAATCTCATATATGAGCTATCATCCCTCTCTGTTTAGATGAGAATAAAACAAAATCTCTCAAGTATCAAAGACTCATCTCAGTCCAGGGTGATAGCAGGACACCCCATCTAGTCACTCAGAAAAAATCAGGACATTCTGATGTAGAGTTTCAAAATAAAATACCTTTGAAATCTCATATATGAGCCATCATCCCTCTCTGTTTAGATGAGAATAAAACAATAACTGTCCAGTATCAAAAACTCATCTCACTCCAGGGTGATAGCATGACACCCCACCTAGTCACTCAGGGAGAATCAGGACATTCTGATGTACAGTTTCAAAATAAAAGACCTTTGAAATCTCTATTGCATGAGCTATCATCCCTGTTTTTAGATGAGAATAAAACAAAAACTGTCCAGTATCAAAGACTCATCTCACTCCAGGGTGATAGCAGGACACCCCACCTAGTCACTCAGAAAAAATCAGGACATTCTGATTTAGAGTTTCAAAATAAAATACATTTGAAATCTCTATTGTATGAGCTATCATCCCTATTTTTAGATGATAATAAAACAAAGACTGTCCAGTATCAAAGACGCATCTCACTCCAGGGTGATAGCAGGACACCCCACCTAGTCACTCAGAAAAAATCAGGACATTCTGATTTAGAGTTTCAAAATAAAAGACCTTTGAAATCTCATATATGAGCTATCATCCCTCTCTGTTTAGATGAGAATAAAACAAAAATCTCTCCAGTATCAAAGACTCATCTCACTGCAGGGTGATAGCATGAAACCCCACCTAGTCACTCAGGGAGAATCAGGACATTCTGATGTACAGTTTCAAAATAAAAGACCTTTGAAATCTCATATATGAGCTATCATCCCTCTGTATTTAGATAAGAATATAACAAAAAATGTCCAGTATCAAATACTCATTTCCCTTCAGGGTTATAACAGGACACCCCACCTAGTCACTCAGGGAGAATCAGGACTTTCTGATGTAGAGTTTCAAAATAAAAGACCTTTGAAATCTCTATTGTATGAGCTATCATCTCTGTTTTTAGATGAGAATAAAACAAAGACTGTCCAGTATCAAAGACTCATCTCACTCCATGGTGATAGCAGGACACCCTTTCTAGTCACTCCGAAAAAATCAGGACATTCTGATGTAGAGTTTCAAAATAAAATACCTTTGAAGTCTCATATATGAGCTATCATCCCTGTTTTTAGATGAGAATAAAACAAATACTGTCCAATATCAAAAACTCATCTCACTCCAGGGTGATAGCAGGAAACCCCACCTAGTCACTACGGGAGAATCAGGAAATTCTGATGTACAGTTTCAAAATAAAAGACCTTTGAAATCTCTATTGCATGAGCTATCTTCCTTGTTTTTAGATGAGAATAAAACAAAAACTGTCCAGTATCAAAGACTCATCTCACTCCACGGTGATAGCAGGACACCCCATCTAGTCACTCAGAAAAAATCAGGACATTCTGATCTACATTTTCAAAATAAAATACCTTTGAAGTCTCATATATGATCTATCATCCCTGTTTTTAGATGATAATAAAACAATAACTGTCCAATATCAAAGACTCATCAAACTCCAGGGTGATAACAGGACACCCCACCTAGTCACTCAGAATAAATCTGGACATTCTGATTTAGAGTTTCAAAATAAAATACCTTTGAAATCTCTATTGTATGAGCTATCATCCCTATATTTAGATGAGAATAAAACAAAAACTGTCCAGTATCAAAGACTCATCTCACTCCAGGGTGATAACAGGACACCCCACCTAGTCACTCAGAATAAATCTGGACATTCTGATTTAGAGTTTCAAAATAAAAGACCTTTGAAATCTCATATATGAGCTATAATCCCTCTCTGTTTAGATGAGAATAAAACAAAAACTCTCAAGTATCAAAGACTGATCTCACTCCAGGGTGATAGCAGGACACCCCACCTAGTTACTCAGAAAAAATCAGGACATTCTGATTTAGAGTTTCAAAATAAAATACCTTTGAAATCTCATATATGAGCTATCACCCATGTATTTAGTTGGGAATAAAACAAACAATGTCCAGTATCAAAGACTCATCTCACTCCAGGGTGATAGCAGGACACCCCATCTAGTCACTGAGAAAAATTCAGGACATTCTGATGTAGAGTTTCAAAATAAAATATTTTTGAAATCTCTATTGTATTAGCTATCATCCCTGTTTTTAGATGAGAATAAAACAAAAACTGTCCAGTATCAAAGACTCATCTCACTGCAGGGTGATAGCATGAAACCCCACCTAGTCACTCAGTGAGAATCAGGACATTCTGATGTACAGTTTCAAAATAAAAGACCTTGGAAATCTCATATATGAGCTATCATCCCTCTCTGTTTAGATGAGAATAAAACAAAAACTGTCCAGTATCAAAGATTCATATCACTCCAGGGTGATAGCAGGACACCCCATCTAGTCACGGAGAAAAATTCAGGACATTCTGATGTAGAGTTTCAAAATAAAATATTTTTGAAATCTCTATTGTATTAGCTATCATCCCTGTTTTTAGATGAGAATAAAACAAAAACTGTCCAGTATCAAAGACTCATCTCACTGCAGGGTGATAGCATGAAACCCCACCTAGTCACTCAGTGAGAATCAGGACATTCTGATGTACAGTTTCAAAATAAAAGACCTTTGAAATCTCATATATGAGCTAGCATCCCTCTCTGTTTAGATGAGAATAAAACAAAAACTGTCCAGTATCAAAGACTCATTTCCCTTCAGGGTTATAACAGGACACCCCACCTAGTCACTCAGGGAGAATCAGGACTTTCTGATGTAGAGTTTCAAAATAAAAGACCTTTGAAATCTCTATTGTATGAGCTATCATCCCTATTTTAGATGAGAATAAAACAAAGACTGTCCAGTATCAAAGACGCATCTCACTCCAGGGTGATAGCAGGACACCCCACCTAGTTACTCAGAAAAAATCAGGACATTCTGATTTAGAGTTTCAAAATAAAATACCTTTGAAATCTCATATATGAGCTATCATCCATGTATTTAGTTGGGAATAAAACAAACACTGTCCAGTATCAAAGACTCATCTAACTCCATGGTGATAGCAGGACACCACATCAAGTCACTCAGAAAAAATCAGGACATTGTGATGTAGAGTTTCAAAATAAAAGACCTTTGAAATCTCATATATGAGCTATCATCCCTCTCTGTTTAGATGAGAATAAAACAAAATTTCTCCAGTATCAAAGACTCATCTCACTCCAGGGTGATAGCAAGACACCCCATCTAGTCACTGAGAAAAATTCAGGACATTCTGATGTAGAGTTTCAAAATAAAATATTTTTGAAATCTCTATTGTATTAGCTATCATCCCTGTTTTTAGATGAGAATAAAACAAAAACTGTCCAGTATCAAAGACGCATCTCACTCCAGGGTGATAGCAGGACACCCCACCTAGTCACTCAGGGAGAATCAGGACATTCTGATTTAGAGTTTCAAAATAAAAGACCTTTGAAATCTCATATATGAGCTATCATCCCTCTCTGTTTAGATGAGAATAAAACAAAAACTCTCCAGTATCAAAGACTCATCTCACTCCAGGGTGATAGCAGGACACCCCATCTAGTCACTCAGAAAAAATCAGGACATTCTGATGTAGAGTTTCAAAATAAAATACCTTTGAATTCTCATATATGAGCTATCATCCCATTTTTTAGATGAGAATAAAACAAACACTGTCCAGTATCAAAGACTCATCTAACTCCAGGGTGATAGCATGACACCCCACCTAGTCACTCAGGGAGAATCAGGACATTCTGATGTAGAGTTTCAAAATAAAAGACCTTTGAAATCTCATATATGAGCTATCATCCCTCTGTATTTAGATACAAATAAAACAAACACTGTCCAGTATCAAATACTCATTTTCCTTCTGGGTGATAACAGGACACCCCACCTAGTCACTCAGGGAGAATCAGGACTTTCTGATGTAGAGTTTCAAAATAAAAGACCTTTGAAATCTCTATTGCATAAGCTATCATCCCTGTTTTTAGATGAGAATAAAACAAATACTGTCCAATATCAAAGACTCATCTCACTCCAGGGTGATAGCAGGACACCCCACCTAGTCACTCAGGGAGAATCAGGACATTCTGATGTACAGTTTCAAAATAAAAGACCTTTGAAAACTCTATTGCATGAGCTATCATCCCTGTTTTTAGATGAGAATAAAACAAATACTGTCCAATATCAAAGACTCATCTCACTCCAGGGTGATAGCAGGACACCCCACCTAGTCACTCAGGGAGAATCAGGACATTCTGATTTACAGTTTCAAAATAAAATACCTTTGAAATCTCATATATGAGCTATCATCCCTCTCTGTTTAGATGAGAATAAAACAATAACTGTCCAGTATCAAAAACTCATCTCACTCCAGGGTGATAGCATGACACCCCACCTAGTCACTCAGGGAGAATCAGGACATTCCGATGTACAGTTTCAAAATAAAAGACCTTTGAAATCTCTATTGCATGAGCTATCATCCCTGTTTTTAGATGAGAATAAAACAAAAACTGTCCAGTATCAAAGACGCATCTCACTCCAGGGTGAAAGCAGGACACCCCACCTAGTCACTCAGAAAAAATCAGGACATTCTGATGTAGAGTTTCAAAATAAAATACCTTTGAAATCTCTATTGTATGAGCTATCATCCCTATTTTTAGATGATAATAAAACAAAGACTGTCCAGTATCAAAGACGCATCTCACTCCAGGGTGATAGCAGGACACCCCACCTAGTCACTCAGAAAAAATCAGGACTTTCTGATGTAGAGTTTCAAAATAAAATACCTTTGAAATCTCTATTGTATGAGCTATCATCCCTGTTTTTAGATGAGAATAAAACAAATACTGTCCAATATCAAAGACTCATCTCAATCCAGGGTGATAGCAGGACACCCCACCTAGTCACTCAGGGAGAATCAGGACATTCTGATGTAGTGTTTCAAAATAAAATACCTTTGAAATCTCATATATGAGCTATAATCCCTCTCTGTTTAGATGAGAATAAAACAAAAACTCTCAAGTATCAAAGACTGATCTAACTCCAGGGTGAAAGCAGGACACCCCACCTAGTCACTCAGAAAAAATCAGGACATTCTGATGTACAGTTTCAAAATAAAAGACCTTTGAAATCTCATATATGACCTATCATCCCTCTCTGTTTAGATGAGAATAAAACAAAACTGTCCAGTATCAAAGACTCATCTCACTCCAGGGTGAAAGCAGGACACCCCACCTAGTCACTCAGAAAAAATCAGGACATTCTGATGTAGAGTTTCAAAATAAAATACCTTTGAAATCTCTATTGTATGAGCTATCATCCCTATTTTTAGATGAGAATAAAACAAAGACTGTCCAGTATCAAAGACGCATCTCACTCCAGGGTGATAGCAGGACACCCCACCTAGTCACTCAGAAAAAATCAGGACATTCTGATGTAGAGTTTCAAAATAAAATACCTTTGAAATCTCATATATGAGCTATCATCCCTGTTTTTAGATGGGAATAAAACAAACACTGTCCAGTATCAAAGACTCATCTAACTCCATGGTGATAGCAGGACACCCCATCAAGTCACTCAGAAAAAATCAGGACATTCTGATGTAGAGTTTCAAAATAAAAGACCTTTGAAATCTCATATATGAGCTATCATCCCTCTGTATTTAGATACGAATAAAACAAACACTGTCCAGTATCAAATACTCATTTCCCTTCAGGATGATAACAGGACACCCCACCTAGTCACTCAGGGAGAATCAGGACTTTCTGATGTAGAGTTTCAAAATAAAAGACCTTTGAAATCTCTATTGTATGAGCTATCATCCCTGTTTTTAGATGAGAATAAAACAAAAACTGTCCAGTATCAAAGACTCATCTCACTCCATGGTGATAGCAGCACACCCCATCTAGTCACTCAGAAAAAATCAGGACATTCTGATGTAGAGTTTCAAAATAAAATATTTTTGAAATCTCTATTGTATTAGCTATCATCCCTGTTTTTAGATGAGAATAAAACAAAAAATGTCCAGTATCAAAGACTCATCTCACTCCAGGGTGATAGCAGGAAACCCCACCTAGTCACTCAGGGAGAATCAGGATATTCTGATGTACATTTTCAAAATAAAAGACCTTTGAAATCTCTATTGCATGAGCTATCATCCCTGTTTTTAGATGAGAATAAAACAAAAACTGTCCAGTATCAAAGACGCATCTCACTCCAGGGTGATAGAAGGACACCCCACCTAGTCACTCAGAAAAAATCAGGACTTTCTGATGTAGAGTTTCAAAATAAAAGACCTTTGAAATCTCTATTGCATGAGCTATCATCCCTGTTTTTAGATGAGAATAAAACAAACACTGTCCAGTATCAAAGACTCATCTCACTCCATGGTGATAGCAGGACACCCCATCTAGTCACTCAGAAAAAATCAGGACATTCTGATGTAGAGTTTCAAAATAAAAGACCTTTGAAATCTCATATATGAGCTATCATCCCTCTCTGTTTAGATGAGAATAAAACAAAACTCTCCAGTATCAAAGACTCATCTCACTCCAGGGTGATAGCATGACACCCCACCTAGTCACTCAGGGAGAATCAGGACATTCTGATGTAGAGTTTCAAAATAAAAGACCTTTGAAGTCTCATATATGAGCTATCATCCCTGTTTTTAGATGGGAATAAAACAAACACTGTCCAGTATCAAAGACTCATCTAACTCCATGGTGATAGCAGGACACCCCATCTAGTCACTCAGAAAAAATCAGGACATTCTGATGTAGAGTTTCAAAATAAAAGACCTTTGAAATCTCATATATGAGCTATCATCCCTCTCTGTTTAGATGAGAATAAAACAAAACTCTCCAGTATCAAAGACTCATCTCACTCCAGGGTGATAGCATGACACCCCACCTAGTCACTCAGGGAGAATCAGGACATTCTGATGTAGAGTTTCAAAATAAAAGACCTTTGAAATCTCATATGAGCTATCATCCCTCTGTATTTAGATAAGAATAAAACAAACACTGTCCAGTATCAAATACTCATTTCCCTTCAGGGTGATAACAGGACACCCCACCTAGTCACTCAGGGAGAATCAGGACTTTCTGATGTAGAGTTTCAAAATAAAAGACCTTTGAAATCTCTATTGTATGAGCTATCATCCCTGTTTTTAGATGAGAATAAAACAAAAACTGTCCAGTATCAAAGACTCATCTCACTCCATGGTGATAGCAGGACACCCCATCTAGTCACTCAGAAAAAATCAGGACATTCTAATGTAGAGTTTCAAAATAAAAGACCTTTGAAATCTCATATATGAGCTATCATCCCTCTCTGTTTAGATGAGAATAAAACAAAACTCTCCAGTATCAAAGACTCATCTCACTCCAGGGTGATAGCATGACACCCCACCTAGTCACTCAGGGAGAATCAGGACATTCTGATGTAGAGTTTCAAAATAAAAGACCTTTGAAATCTCATATATGAGCTATCATCCCTGTTTTTAGATGGGAATAAAACAAAAACTGTCCAGTATCAAAGACTCATTTCCCTTCAGGGTGATAACAGGACACCCCACCTAGTCACTCAGGGAGAATCAGGACTTTCTGATGTAGAGTTTCAAAATAAAAGACCTTTGAAATCTCTATTGTATGAGCTATCATCCCTGTTTTTAGATGAGAATAAAACAAAAACTGTCCAGTATCAAAGACTCATCTCACTCCAGGGTGATAGCAGGACACCCCACCTAGTCACTCAGGGAGAATCAGGACATTCTGATGTACAGTTTCAAAATAAAAGACCTTTGAAATCTCTATTGCATGAGCTATCATCCCTGTTTTTAGATGAGAATAAAACAAAAACTGTCCAGTATCAAAGACTCATCTCACTCCAGGGTGATAGCAGCACACCCCATCTAGTCACTCAGAAAAAATCAGGACATTCTGATGTAGAGTTTCAAAATAAAATACCTTTGAAATCTCTATTGTATGAGCTATCATCCCTGTTTTTAGATGAGAATAAAACAAAAACTGTCCAGTATCAAAGACGCATCTCACTCCAGGGTGATAGCAGGACACCCCACCTAGTCACTCAGGGAGAATCAGGACATTCTGATGTAGAATTTCAAAATAAAAGACCTTTGAAATATCATATATGAGCTATAATCCCTCTCTGTTTAGATGAGAATAAAACAAAAACTCTCAAGTATCAAAGACTCATCTCACTCCAGGGTGATAGCAGGACACCCCACCTAGTTACTCAGAAAAAATCAGGACATTGTGATGTAGAGTTTCAAAATAAAAGACCTTTGAAATCTCATATATGAGCTATCATCCCTCTCTGTTTAGATGAGAATAAAACAAAATCTCTCCAGTATCAAAGACTCATCTCACTCCAGGGTGATAGCAGGACACCCCATCTAGTCACTTAGAAAAAATCAGGACATTCTGATTTAGAGTTTCAAAATAAAATATTTTTGAAATATCTATTGTATTAGCTATCATCCCTGTTTTTAGATGAGAATAAAACAAAAACTGTCCAGTATCAAAGACTTATCTCACTCCAGGGTGATAGCAGGACACCCCATCTAGTCACTGAGAAAAAATCAGGACATTCTGATGTAGAGTTTCAAAATAAAATATTTTTGAAATCTCTATTGTATTAGCTATCATCCCTGTTTTTAGATGAGAATAAAACAAAAACTGTCCAGTATCAAAGACTCATCTCACTCCAGGGTGATAGCAGGACACCCTTTCTAGTCACTCCGAAAAAATCAGGACATTCTGATGTAGAGTTTCAAAATAAAATACCTTTGAAGTCTCATATATGAGCTATCATCCCTGTTTTTAGATGAGAATAAAACAAATACTGTCCAATATCAAAAACTCATCTCACTCCAGGGTGATAGCAGGAAACCCCACCTAGTCACTCAGGGAGAATCAGGACATTCTGATGTACAGTTTCAAAATAAAATACCTTTGAAATCTCTATTGTATGAGCTATCATCCCTGTTTTTAGATGAGAATAAAACAAAAACTGTCCAGTATCAAAGACGCATCTCACTCCAGGGTGATAGCAGGACACCCCACCTAGTCACTCAGGGAGAATCAGGACATTCTGATGAAGAGTTTCAAAATAAAAGACCTTTGAAATCTCATATATGAGCTATAATCCCTCTCTGTTTAGATGAGAATAAAACAAAAACTCTCAAGTATCAAAGACTGATCTCACTCCAGGGTGATAGCAGGACACGCCACATAGTCACTCAGAAAAAATCAGGACATTCTGATGTAGAGTTTCAAAATAAAATACCTTTGAAATCTCATATATGAGCTATCATCCCTGTTTTTAGATGGGAATAAAACAAACACTGTCCAGTATCAAAGACTCATCTAACTCCATGGTGATAGCAGGACACCCCATCAAGTCACTCAGAAAAAATCAGGACATTCTGATGTAGAGTTTCAAAATAAAATATTTTTGAAATTTCTATTGTATTAGCTATCATCCCTGTTTTTAGATGATAATAAAACAAAAACTGTCCAGTATCAAAGACTCATCTCACTGCAGGGTGATAGCATGAAACCCCACCTAGTCACTCAGGGAGAATCAGGACATTCTGATGTACAGTTTCAAAATAAAAGACCTTTGAAATCTCTATTGCATGAGCTATCATCCCTGTTTTTAGATGAGAATAAAACAAAAACTGTCCAGTATCAAAGACTCATCTCACTCCAGGGTGATAGCAGGACACCCCATCTAGTCACTCAGAAAAAATCAGGACATTCTGATGTAGAGTTTCAAAATAAAAGACCTTTGAAATCTCATATATGAGCTATAATCCCTCTCTGTTTAGATGAGAATAAAACAAAAACTCTCAAGTATCAAAGAATGATCTAACTCCAGGGTGATAGCAGGACACTCCACATAGTCACTAAGAAAAAATCAGGACATTCTGATGTACAGTTTCAAAATAAAAGACCTTTGAAATCTCATATATGAGCTATCATCCCTCTCTGTTTAGATGAGAATAAAACAAAACTGTCCAGTATCAAAGACTCATCTCACTCCAGGGTGATAGCATGACACCCCACCTAGTCACTCAGGGAGAATCAGGACATTCTGATGTAGAGATTCAAAATAAAAGACCTTTGAAATCTCATATATGAGCTATCATCCCTCTGTATTTAGATACGAATAAAACAAACACTGTCCAGTATCAAATACTCATTTCCCTTCAGGGTGATAACAGGACACCCCACCTAGTCATTCAGGGAGAATCAGGACTTTCTGATGTAGAGTTTCAAAATAAAATACATTTGAAATCTCTATTGTATGAGCTATCATCCCTGTTTTTAGATGAGAATAAAACAAAACTGTCCAGTATCAAAGACTCATCTTACTCCAGGGTGATAGCAGGACACCCCACCCAGTCACTGAGAAAAAATCAGGACATTCTGATGTAGAGTTTCAAAATAAAATATTTTTGAAATTTCTATTGTATTAGCTATCATCCCTGTTTTTAGATGAGAATAAAACAAAAACTGTCCAGTATCAAAGACTCATCTCACTCCATGGTGATAGCAGGACACCCTTTCTAGTCACTCCGAAAAAATCAGGACATTCTGATGTAGAGTTTCAAAATAAAATACCTTTGAAGTCTCATATATGAGCTATCATCCCTGTTTTTAGATGAGAATAAAACAAATACTGTCCAATATCAAAAACTCATCTCACTCCAGGGTGATAGCAGGAAACCCCACCTAGTCACTACGGGAGAATCAGGACATTCTGATGTACAGTTTCAAAATAAAAGACCTTTGAAATCTCTATTGCATGAGCTATCATCCCTGTTTTTAGATGAGAATAAAACAAAAACTGTCCAGTATCAAAGACTCATCTCATTCCACGGTGATAGCAGGACACCCCATCTAGTCACTCAGAAAAAATCAGGACATTCTGATGTACAGTTTCAAAATAAAATACCTTTGAAGTCTCATATATGAGCTATCATCCCTGTTTTTAGATGAGAATAAAACAATAACTGTCCAATATCAAAGACTCATCAAACTCCAGGGTGATAACAGGACACCCCACCTAGTCACTCAGAAAAAATCAGGACATTCTGATGTACAGTTTCAAAATAAAATACCTTTGAAATCTCTATTGTATGAGCTATCATCCCTGTTTTTAGATGAGAATAAAACAAAAACTGTCCAGTATCAAAGACTCATCTCACTCCATGGTGATAGCAGCACACCCCATCTAGTCACTCAGAAAAAATCAGGACATTCTGATGTAGAGTTTCAAAATAAAATATTTTTGAAATCTCTATTGTATTAGCTATCATCCCTGTTTTTAGATGAGAATAAAACAAAAAATGTCCAGTATCAAAGACTCATCTCACTCCAGGGTGATAGCAGGAAACCCCACCTAGTCACTCAGGGAGAATCAGGATATTCTGATGTACATTTTCAAAATAAAAGACCTTTGAAATCTCTATTGCATGAGCTATCATCCCTGTTTTTAGATGAGAATAAAACAAAAACTGTCCAGTATCAAAGACGCATCTCACTCCAGGGTGATAGAAGGACACCCCACCTAGTCACTCAGAAAAAATCAGGACTTTCTGATGTAGAGTTTCAAAATAAAAGACCTTTGAAATCTCTATTGCATGAGCTATCATCCCTGTTTTTAGATGAGAATAAAACAAACACTGTCCAGTATCAAAGACTCATCTCACTCCATGGTGATAGCAGGACACCCCATCTAGTCACTCAGAAAAAATCAGGACATTCTGATGTAGAGTTTCAAAATAAAAGACCTTTGAAATCTCATATATGAGCTATCATCCCTCTCTGTTTAGATGAGAATAAAACAAAACTCTCCAGTATCAAAGACTCATCTCACTCCAGGGTGATAGCATGACACCCCACCTAGTCACTCAGGGAGAATCAGGACATTCTGATGTAGAGTTTCAAAATAAAAGACCTTTGAAGTCTCATATATGAGCTATCATCCCTGTTTTTAGATGGGAATAAAACAAACACTGTCCAGTATCAAAGACTCATCTAACTCCATGGTGATAGCAGGACACCCCATCTAGTCACTCAGAAAAAATCAGGACATTCTGATGTAGAGTTTCAAAATAAAAGACCTTTGAAATCTCATATATGAGCTATCATCCCTCTCTGTTTAGATGAGAATAAAACAAAACTCTCCAGTATCAAAGACTCATCTCACTCCAGGGTGATAGCATGACACCCCACCTAGTCACTCAGGGAGAATCAGGACATTCTGATGTAGAGTTTCAAAATAAAAGACCTTTGAAATCTCATATATGAGCTATCATCCCTCTGTATTTAGATAAGAATAAAACAAACACTGTCCAGTATCAAATACTCATTTCCCTTCAGGGTGATAACAGGACACCCCACCTAGTCACTCAGGGAGAATCAGGACTTTCTGATGTAGAGTTTCAAAATAAAAGACCTTTGAAATCTCTATTGTATGAGCTATCATCCCTGTTTTTAGATGAGAATAAAACAAAAACTGTCCAGTATCAAAGACTCATCTCACTCCATGGTGATAGCAGCACACCCCATCTAGTCACTCAGAAAAAATCAGGACATTCTGATGTAGAGTTTCAAAATAAAATATTTTTGAAATCTCTATTGTATTAGCTATCATCCCTGTTTTTAGATGAGAATAAAACAAAAACTGTCCAGTATCAAAGACTCATCTCACTCCAGGGTGATAGCAGGAAACCCCACCTAGTCACTCAGGGAGAATCAGGATATTCTGATGTACATTTTCAAAATAAAAGACCTTTGAAATCTCTATTGCATGAGCTATCATCCCTGTTTTTAGATGAGAATAAAACAAAAACTGTCCAGTATCAAAGACGCATCTCACTCCAGGGTGATAGAAGGACACCCCACCTAGTCACTCAGAAAAAATCAGGACTTTCTGATGTAGAGTTTCAAAATAAAAGACCTTTGAAATCTCTATTGCATGAGCTATCATCCCTGTTTTTAGATGAGAATAAAACAAACACTGTCCAGTATCAAAGACTCATCTCACTCCATGGTGATAGCAGGACACCCCATCTAGTCACTCAGAAAAAATCAGGACATTCTAATGTAGAGTTTCAAAATAAAAGACCTTTGAAATCTCATATATGAGCTATCATCCCTCTCTGTTTAGATGAGAATAAAACAAAACTCTCCAGTATCAAAGACTCATCTCACTCCAGGGTGATAGCATGACACCCCACCTAGTCACTCAGGGAGAATCAGGACATTCTGATGTAGAGTTTCAAAATAAAAGACCTTTGAAATCTCATATATGAGCTATCATCCCTGTTTTTAGATGGGAATAAAACAAAAACTGTCCAGTATCAAAGACTCATTTCCCTTCAGGTTGATAACAGGACACCCCACCTAGTCACTCAGGGAGAATCAGGACTTTCTGATGTAGAGTTTCAAAATAAAAGACCTTTGAAATCTCTATTGTATGAGCTATCATCCCTGTTTTTAGATGAGAATAAAACAAAAACTGTCAAGTATCAAAGACTCATCTCACTCCAGGGTGATAGCAGGACACCCCACCTAGTCACTCAGGGAGAATCAGGACATTCTGATGTACAGTTTCAAAATAAAAGACCTTTGAAATCTCTATTGCATGAGCTATCATCCCTGTTTTTAGATGAGAATAAAACAAAAACTGTCCAGTATCAAAGACTCATCTCACTCCAGGGTGATAGCAGCACACCCCATCTAGTCACTCAGAAAAAATCAGGACATTCTGATGTAGAGTTTCAAAATAAAATACCTTTGAAATCTCTATTGTATGAGCTATCATCCCTGTTTTTAGATGAGAATAAAACAAAAACTGTCCAGTATCAAAGACGCATCTCACTCCAGGGTGATAGCAGGACACCCCACCTAGTCACTCAGGGAGAATCAGGACATTCTGATGTAGAATTTCAAAATAAAAGACCTTTGAAATATCATATATGAGCTATAATCCCTCTCTGTTTAGATGAGAATAAAACAAAAACTCTCAAGTATCAAAGACTCATCTCACTCCAGGGTGATAGCAGGACACCCCACCTAGTTACTCAGAAAAAATCAGGACATTGTGATGTAGAGTTTCAAAATAAAAGACCTTTGAAATCTCATATATGAGCTATCATCCCTCTCTGTTTAGATGAGAATAAAACAAAATCTCTCCAGTATCAAAGACTCATCTCACTCCAGGGTGATAGCAGGACACCCCATCTAGTCACTTAGAAAAAATCAGGACATTCTGATTTAGAGTTTCAAAATAAAATATTTTTGAAATATCTATTGTATTAGCTATCATCCCTGTTTTTAGATGAGAATAAAACAAAAACTGTCCAGTATCAAAGACTTATCTCACTCCAGGGTGATAGCAGGACACCCCATCTAGTCACTGAGAAAAAATCAGGACATTCTGATGTAGAGTTTCAAAATAAAATATTTTTGAAATCTCTATTGTATTAGCTATCATCCCTGTTTTTAGATGAGAATAAAACAAAAACTGTCCAGTATCAAAGACTCATCTCACTCCAGGGTGATAGCAGGACACCCTTTCTAGTCACTCCGAAAAAATCAGGACATTCTGATGTAGAGTTTCAAAATAAAATACCTTTGAAGTCTCATATATGAGCTATCATCCCTGTTTTTAGATGAGAATAAAACAAATACTGTCCAATATCAAAAACTCATCTCACTCCAGGGTGATAGCAGGAAACCCCACCTAGTCACTCAGGGAGAATCAGGACATTCTGATGTACAGTTTCAAAATAAAATACCTTTGAAATCTCTATTGTATGAGCTATCATCCCTGTTTTTAGATGAGAATAAAACAAAAACTGTCCAGTATCAAAGACGCATCTCACTCCAGGGTGATAGCAGGACACCCCACCTAGTCACTCAGGGAGAATCAGGACATTCTGATGAAGAGTTTCAAAATAAAAGACCTTTGAAATCTCATATATGAGCTATAATCCCTCTCTGTTTAGATGAGAATAAAACAAAAACTCTCAAGTATCAAAGACTGATCTCACTCCAGGGTGATAGCAGGACACGCCACATAGTCACTCAGAAAAAATCAGGACATTCTGATGTAGAGTTTCAAAATAAAATACCTTTGAAATCTCATATATGAGCTATCATCCCTGTTTTTAGATGGGAATAAAACAAACACTGTCCAGTATCAAAGACTCATCTAACTCCATGGTGATAGCAGGACACCCCATCAAGTCACTCAGAAAAAATCAGGACATTCTGATGTAGAGTTTCAAAATAAAATATTTTTGAAATTTCTATTGTATTAGCTATCATCCCTGTTTTTAGATGATAATAAAACAAAAACTGTCCAGTATCAAAGACTCATCTCACTGCAGGGTGATAGCATGAAACCCCACCTAGTCACTCAGGGAGAATCAGGACATTCTGATGTACAGTTTCAAAATAAAAGACCTTTGAAATCTCTATTGCATGAGCTATCATCCCTGTTTTTAGATGAGAATAAAACAAAAACTGTCCAGTATCAAAGACTCATCTCACTCCAGGGTGATAGCAGGACACCCCATCTAGTCACTCAGAAAAAATCAGGACATTCTGATGTAGAGTTTCAAAATAAAAGACCTTTGAAATCTCATATATGAGCTATAATCCCTCTCTGTTTAGATGAGAATAAAACAAAAACTCTCAAGTATCAAAGAATGATCTAACTCCAGGGTGATAGCAGGACACTCCACATAGTCACTAAGAAAAAATCAGGACATTCTGATGTACAGTTTCAAAATAAAAGACCTTTGAAATCTCATATATGAGCTATCATCCCTCTCTGTTTAGATGAGAATAAAACAAAACTGTCCAGTATCAAAGACTCATCTCACTCCAGGGTGATAGCATGACACCCCACCTAGTCACTCAGGGAGAATCAGGACATTCTGATGTAGAGATTCAAAATAAAAGACCTTTGAAATCTCATATATGAGCTATCATCCCTCTGTATTTAGATACGAATAAAACAAACACTGTCCAGTATCAAATACTCATTTCCCTTCAGGGTGATAACAGGACACCCCACCTAGTCATTCAGGGAGAATCAGGACTTTCTGATGTAGAGTTTCAAAATAAAATACATTTGAAATCTCTATTGTATGAGCTATCATCCCTGTTTTTAGATGAGAATAAAACAAAACTGTCCAGTATCAAAGACTCATCTTACTCCAGGGTGATAGCAGGACACCCCACCCAGTCACTGAGAAAAAATCAGGACATTCTGATGTAGAGTTTCAAAATAAAATATTTTTGAAATTTCTATTGTATTAGCTATCATCCCTGTTTTTAGATGAGAATAAAACAAAAACTGTCCAGTATCAAAGACTCATCTCACTCCATGGTGATAGCAGGACACCCTTTCTAGTCACTCCGAAAAAATCAGGACATTCTGATGTAGAGTTTCAAAATAAAATACCTTTGAAGTCTCATATATGAGCTATCATCCCTGTTTTTAGATGAGAATAAAACAAATACTGTCCAATATCAAAAACTCATCTCACTCCAGGGTGATAGCAGGAAACCCCACCTAGTCACTACGGGAGAATCAGGACATTCTGATGTACAGTTTCAAAATAAAAGACCTTTGAAATCTCTATTGCATGAGCTATCATCCCTGTTTTTAGATGAGAATAAAACAAAAACTGTCCAGTATCAAAGACTCATCTCATTCCACGGTGATAGCAGGACACCCCATCTAGTCACTCAGAAAAAATCAGGACATTCTGATGTACAGTTTCAAAATAAAATACCTTTGAAGTCTCATATATGAGCTATCATCCCTGTTTTTAGATGAGAATAAAACAATAACTGTCCAATATCAAAGACTCATCAAACTCCAGGGTGATAACAGGACACCCCACCTAGTCACTCAGAAAAAATCAGGACATTCTGATGTACAGTTTCAAAATAAAATACCTTTGAAATCTCTATTGTATGAGCTATCATCCCTGTTTTTAGATGAGAATAAAACAAAAACTGTCCAGTATCAAAGACGCATCTCAATCCAGAGTAATAGCAGGACACCCCACCTAGTCACTCAGGGAGAATCAGGACATTCTGATGTACAGTTTCAAAATAAAATACCTTTGAAGTCTCATATATGAGCTATCATCCCTGTTTTTAGATGGGAATAAAACAAACACTGTCCAGTATCAAAGACTCATCTAACTCCATGGTGATAACAGGACACCCCATCTAGTCACTCAGAACAAATCAGGACATTCTGATGTAGAGTTTCAAAATAAAAGACCTTTGAAATCTCATATATGAGCTATAATCCCTCTCTGTTTAGATGAGAATAAAACAAAAACTCTCAAGTATCAAAGACTGATCTCACTCCAGGGTGATAGCAGGACACGCCACATAGTCACTCAGAAAAAATCAGGACATTCTGATGTAGAGTTTCAAAATAAAATACCTTTGAAATCTCATATATGAGCTATCATCCCTGTTTTTAGATGGGAATAAAACAAACACTGTCCAGTATCAAAGACTCATCTAACTCCATGGTGATAGCAGGACACCCCATCAAGTCACTCAGAAAAAATCAGGACATTGTGATGTAGAGTTTCAAAATAAAAGACCTTTGAAATCTCATATATGAGCTATCATCCCTCTCTATTTAGATGAGAATAAAACAAAATCTCTCCAGTATCAAAGACTCATCTCACTCCAGGGTGATAGCAGGACACCCCATCTAGTCACTGAGAAAAAATCAGGACATTCTGATGTAGAGTTTCAAAATAAAATATTTTTGAAATCTCTATTGTATTAGCTATCATCCCTGTTTTTAGATGATAATAAAACAAAAACTGTCCAGTATCAAAGACTCATCTCACTGCAGGGTGATAGCATGAAACCCCACCTAGTCACTCAGGGAGAATCAGGACATTCTGATTTACAGTTTCAAAATAAAATACTTTTGAAGTCTCATATATGAGCTATCATCCCTGTTTTTAGATGGGAATAAAACAAACACTGTCCAGTATCAAAGACTCATCTCACTCCATGGTGATAGCAGGACACCCCATCTAGTCACTCAGGGAGAATCAGGACATTCTGATGTACAGTTTCAAAATAAAAGACCTTTGAAATCTCTATTGCATGAGCTATCATCCCTGTTTTTAGATGAGAATAAAACAAAAACTGTCCAGTATCAAAGACGCATCTCACTCCAGGGTGATAGCAGGACACCCCACCTAGTCACTCAGAAAAAATCAGGACATTCTGATTTAGAGTTTCAAAATAAAATACCTTTGAAATCTCATATATGAGCTATCATCCCTGTTTTTAGATGGGAATAAAACAAACATTGTCCAGTATCAAAGACTCATCTAACTCCATGGTGATAGCAGGACACCCCCATCTAGTCACTCAGAAGAAATCAGGACATTCTGATGTAGAGTTTCAAAATAAAAGACCTTTGAAATCTCATATATGAGCTATCATCCCTCTCTGTTTAGATGAGAATAAAACAAAAACTCTCCAGTATCAAAGACTCATCTCACTCCAGGGTGATAGCAGGACACCCCATCTAGTCACTCAGAAAAAATCAGGACATTCTGATGTAGAGTTTCAAAATAAAATACCTTTGAAATCTCATATATGAGCTATCATCCCTCTCTGTTTAGATGATAATAAAACAAAATCTCTCCAGTATCAAAGACTCATCTCACTCCAGGGTGATAGCAGGACACCCCATCTAGTCACTGACAAAAAATCAGGACATTCTGATTTAGAGTTTCAAAATAAAATATTTTTGAAATCTCTATTGTATTAGCTATCATCCCTGATTTTAGATGAGAATAAAACAAAAACTGTCCAGTATCAAAGACTTATCACACTCCAGGGTGATAGCAGGACACCCCATCTAGTCACTGAGAAAAAATCAGGACATTCTGATGTAGAGTTTCAAAATAAAATATTTTTGAAATCTCTATTGTATTAGCTATCATCCCTGTTTTTAGATGAGAATAAAACAAAAACTGTCCAGTATCAAAGACTGATCTCACTCCAGGGTGATAGCAGGACACCCTTTCTAGTCACTCCGAAAAAATCAGGACATTCTGATGTAGAGTTTCAAAATAAAATACCTTTGAAGTCTCATATATGAGCTATCATCCCTGTTTTTAGATGAGAATAAAACAAATACTGTCCAATATCAAAAACTCATCTCACTCCAGGGTGATAGCAGGAAACCCCACCTAGTCACTCAGGGAGAATCAGGATATTCTGATGTACATTTTCAAAATAAAAGACCTTTGAAATCTCTATTGCATGAGCTATCATCCCTGTTTTTAGATGAGAATAAAACAAAAACTGTCCAGTATCAAAGACTCATCTCACTCCAGGGTGATAGCAGGACATCCCATCTAGTCACTCAGAAAAAATCAGGACATTCTGTTGTACAGTTTCAAAATAAAATACCTTTGAAGTCTCATATATGAGCTATCATCCCTGTATTTAGATGAGAATAAAACAATAACTGTCCAATATCAAAGACTCATCAAACTCCAGGGTGATAACAGGACACCCCACCTAGTCACTCAGAAAAAATCAGGACATTCTGATGTAGAGTTTCAAAATAAAATACCTTTGAAATCTCTATTGTATGAGCTATCATCCCTGTTTTTAGATGAGAATAAAAAAAAAACTGTCCAGTATCAAAGACGCATCTCACTCCAGGGTGATAGCAGGACACCCCACCTAGTCACTCAGGGAGAATCAGGACATTCTGATTTAGAGTTTCAAAATAAAATACCTTTGAATTCTCATATATGAGCTATCATCCCATTTTTTAGATGAGAATAAAACAAACACTGTCCAGTATCAAAGACTCATCTAACTCCATGGTGATAGCAGGACACCCCATCTAGTCACTCAGAAAAAATCAGGACATTCTGATGTAGAGTTTCAAAATAAAAGACCTTTGAAATCTCATATATGAGCTATAATCCCTCTCTGTTTAGATGAGAATAAAACAAAAACTCTCAAGTATCAAAGACTGATCTAACTCCAGGGTGATAGCAGGACACGCCACATAGTCACTCAGAAAAAATCAGGACATTCTGATGTAGACATTCAAAATAAAAGACCTTTGAAATCTCATATATGAGCTATCATCCCTCTCTGTTTAGATGAGAATAAAACAAAACTGTACAGTATCAAAGACTCATATCACTCCAGGGTGATAGCAGGACACCCCACCTAGTCACTCAGAAAAAATCAGGACATTCTGATGTAGAGTTTCAAAATAAAATACCTTTGAAATCTCTATTGTATGAGCTATCATCCCTATTTTTAGATGAGAATAAAACAAAGACTGTCCAGTATCAAAAATGCATCTCACTCCAGGGTGATAGCAGGACACCCCACCTAGTCACTCAGAAAAAATCAGGACATTCTGATTTAGAGTTTCAAAATAAAATACCTTTGAAATCTCATATATGAGCTATCATCCCTGTTTTTAGATGGGAATAAAACAAACACTGTCCAGTATCAAAGACTCATCTAACTCCATGGTGATAGCAGGACACCCCATCAAGTCACTCAGAAAAAATCAGGACATTCTAATGTAGAGTTTCAAAATAAAAGACCTTTGAAATCTCATATATGAGCTATAATCCCTCTCTGTTTAGATGAGAATAAAACAAAAACTCTCAAGTATCAAAGACTCATCTCACTCCAGGGTGATAGCATGACACCCCACCTAGTCACTCAGGGAGAATCAGGACATTCTGATGTACAGTTTCAAAATAAAAGACCTTTGAAATCTCTATTGCATGAGCTATCATCCCTGTTTTTAGATGAGAATAAAACAAAAACTGTCCAGTATCAAAGACTCATCTCACTCCAGGGTGATAGCAGGACACCCCATCTAGTCACTCAGAAAAAATCAGGACATTCTGATGTAGAGTTTCAAAATAAAAGACCTTTGAAATCTCATATATGAGCTATAATCCCTCTCTGTTTAGATGAGAATAAAACAACAACTCTCAAGTATCAAAGAATGATCTAACTCCAGGGTGATAGCAGGACACTCCACATAGTCACTAAGAAAAAATCAGGACATTCTGATGTACAGTTTCAAAATAAAAGACCTTTGAAATCTCATATATGAGCTATCATCCCTCTCTGTTTAGATGAGAATAAAACAAAACTGTCCAGTATCAAAGACTCATCTCACTCCAGGGTGATAGCATGACACCCCACCTAGTCACTCAGGGAGAATCAGGACATTCTGATGTAGAGTTTCAAAATAAAAGACCTTTGAAATCTCATATATGAGCTATCATCCCTCTGTATTTAGATACGAATAAAACAAACACTGTCCAGTATCAAATACTCATTTCCCTTCAGGGTGATAACAGGACACCCCACCTAGTCACTCAGGGAGAATCAGGACTTTCTGATGTAGAGTTTCAAAATAAAATACATTTGAAATCTCTATTGTATGAGCTATCATCCCTGTTTTTAGATGAGAATAAAACAAAACTGTCCAGTATCAAAGACTCATCTCACTCCATGGTGATAGCAGGACACCCTTTCTAGTCACTCCGAAAAAATCAGGACATTCTGATGTAGAGTTTCAAAATAAAATACCTTTGAAGTCTCATATATGAGCTATCATCCCTGTTTTTAGATGAGAATAAAACAAAAACTGTCCAGTATCAAAGACTCATCTCACTCCACGGTGATAGCAGGACACCCCATCTAGTCACTCAGAAAAAAATCAGGACATTCTGATGTACAGTTTCAAAATAAAATACCTTTGAAGTCTCATATATGAGCTATCATCCCTGTTTTTAAATGAGAATAAAACAATAACTGTCCAATATCAAAGA
Source organism: Notothenia rossii (assembly GCF_949606895.1). Lineage (NCBI taxonomy): Eukaryota > Metazoa > Chordata > Actinopteri > Perciformes > Nototheniidae > Notothenia > Notothenia rossii. The sequence continues at coordinate 1,064,792 of NW_027640159.1, forward strand.
CTCATCAAACTCCAGGGTGATAACAGGACACCCCACCTAGTCACTCAGAAAAAATCAGGACATTCTGATGTACAGTTTCAAAATAAAATACCTTTGAAATCTCTATTGTATGAGCTATCATCCCTGTTTTTAGATGAGAATAAAACAAAAACTGTCCAGTATCAAAGACGCATCTCAATCCAGAGTAATAGCAGGACACCCCACCTAGTCACTCAGGGAGAATCAGGACATTCTGCTGTACAGTTTCAAAATAAAATACCTTTGAAGTCTCATATATGAGCTATCATCCCTGTTTTTAGATGAGAATAAAACAATAACTGTCCAATATCAAAGACTCATCAAACTCCAGGGTGATAACAGGACACCCCACCTAGTCACTCAGAAAAAATCAGGACATTCTGATGTACAGTTTCAAAATAAAATACCTTTGAAGTCTCATATATGAGCTATCATCCCTGTTTTTAGATGAGAATAAAACAATAACTGTCCAATATCAAAGACTCATCAAACTCCAGGGTGATAACAGGACACCCCACCTAGTCACTCAGAAAAAATCAGGACATTCTGATGTACAGTTTCAAAATAAAATACCTTTGAAATCTCTATTGTATGAGCTATCATCCCTGTTTTTAGATGAGAATAAAACAAAAACTGTCCAGTATCAAAGACTCATCTCACTCCATGGTGATAGCAGCACACCCCATCTAGTCACTCAGAAAAAATCAGGACATTCTGATGTAGAGTTTCAAAATAAAATATTTTTGAAATCTCTATTGTATTAGCTATCATCCCTGTTTTTAGATGAGAATAAAACAAAAAATGTCCAGTATCAAAGACTCATCTCACTCCAGGGTGATAGCAGGAAACCCCACCTAGTCACTCAGGGAGAATCAGGATATTCTGATGTACATTTTCAAAATAAAAGACCTTTGAAATCTCTATTGCATGAGCTATCATCCCTGTTTTTAGATGAGAATAAAACAAAAACTGTCCAGTATCAAAGACGCATCTCACTCCAGGGTGATAGAAGGACACCCCACCTAGTCACTCAGAAAAAATCAGGACTTTCTGATGTAGAGTTTCAAAATAAAAGACCTTTGAAATCTCTATTGCATGAGCTATCATCCCTGTTTTTAGATGAGAATAAAACAAACACTGTCCAGTATCAAAGACTCATCTCACTCCATGGTGATAGCAGGACACCCCATCTAGTCACTCAGAAAAAATCAGGACATTCTGATGTAGAGTTTCAAAATAAAAGACCTTTGAAATCTCATATATGAGCTATCATCCCTCTCTGTTTAGATGAGAATAAAACAAAACTCTCCAGTATCAAAGACTCATCTCACTCCAGGGTGATAGCATGACACCCCACCTAGTCACTCAGGGAGAATCAGGACATTCTGATGTAGAGTTTCAAAATAAAAGACCTTTGAAGTCTCATATATGAGCTATCATCCCTGTTTTTAGATGGGAATAAAACAAACACTGTCCAGTATCAAAGACTCATCTAACTCCATGGTGATAGCAGGACACCCCATCTAGTCACTCAGAAAAAATCAGGACATTCTGATGTAGAGTTTCAAAATAAAAGACCTTTGAAATCTCATATATGAGCTATCATCCCTCTCTGTTTAGATGAGAATAAAACAAAACTCTCCAGTATCAAAGACTCATCTCACTCCAGGGTGATAGCATGACACCCCACCTAGTCACTCAGGGAGAATCAGGACATTCTGATGTAGAGTTTCAAAATAAAAGACCTTTGAAATCTCATATATGAGCTATCATCCCTCTGTATTTAGATAAGAATAAAACAAACACTGTCCAGTATCAAATACTCATTTCCCTTCAGGGTGATAACAGGACACCCCACCTAGTCACTCAGGGAGAATCAGGACTTTCTGATGTAGAGTTTCAAAATAAAAGACCTTTGAAATCTCTATTGTATGAGCTATCATCCCTGTTTTTAGATGAGAATAAAACAAAAACTGTCCAGTATCAAAGACTCATCTCACTCCATGGTGATAGCAGCACACCCCATCTAGTCACTCAGAAAAAATCAGGACATTCTGATGTAGAGTTTCAAAATAAAATATTTTTGAAATCTCTATTGTATTAGCTATCATCCCTGTTTTTAGATGAGAATAAAACAAAAACTGTCCAGTATCAAAGACTCATCTCACTCCAGGGTGATAGCAGGAAACCCCACCTAGTCACTCAGGGAGAATCAGGATATTCTGATGTACATTTTCAAAATAAAAGACCTTTGAAATCTCTATTGCATGAGCTATCATCCCTGTTTTTAGATGAGAATAAAACAAAAACTGTCCAGTATCAAAGACGCATCTCACTCCAGGGTGATAGAAGGACACCCCACCTAGTCACTCAGAAAAAATCAGGACTTTCTGATGTAGAGTTTCAAAATAAAAGACCTTTGAAATCTCTATTGCATGAGCTATCATCCCTGTTTTTAGATGAGAATAAAACAAACACTGTCCAGTATCAAAGACTCATCTCACTCCATGGTGATAGCAGGACACCCCATCTAGTCACTCAGAAAAAATCAGGACATTCTAATGTAGAGTTTCAAAATAAAAGACCTTTGAAATCTCATATATGAGCTATCATCCCTCTCTGTTTAGATGAGAATAAAACAAAACTCTCCAGTATCAAAGACTCATCTCACTCCAGGGTGATAGCATGACACCCCACCTAGTCACTCAGGGAGAATCAGGACATTCTGATGTAGAGTTTCAAAATAAAAGACCTTTGAAATCTCATATATGAGCTATCATCCCTGTTTTTAGATGGGAATAAAACAAAAACTGTCCAGTATCAAAGACTCATTTCCCTTCAGGGTGATAACAGGACACCCCACCTAGTCACTCAGGGAGAATCAGGACTTTCTGATGTAGAGTTTCAAAATAAAAGACCTTTGAAATCTCTATTGTATGAGCTATCATCCCTGTTTTTAGATGAGAATAAAACAAAAACTGTCCAGTATCAAAGACTCATCTCACTCCAGGGTGATAGCAGGACACCCCACCTAGTCACTCAGGGAGAATCAGGACATTCTGATGTACAGTTTCAAAATAAAAGACCTTTGAAATCTCTATTGCATGAGCTATCATCCCTGTTTTTAGATGAGAATAAAACAAAAACTGTCCAGTATCAAAGACTCATCTCACTCCAGGGTGATAGCAGCACACCCCATCTAGTCACTCAGAAAAAATCAGGACATTCTGATGTAGAGTTTCAAAATAAAATACCTTTGAAATCTCTATTGTATGAGCTATCATCCCTGTTTTTAGATGAGAATAAAACAAAAACTGTCCAGTATCAAAGACGCATCTCACTCCAGGGTGATAGCAGGACACCCCACCTAGTCACTCAGGGAGAATCAGGACATTCTGATGTAGAATTTCAAAATAAAAGACCTTTGAAATATCATATATGAGCTATAATCCCTCTCTGTTTAGATGAGAATAAAACAAAAACTCTCAAGTATCAAAGACTCATCTCACTCCAGGGTGATAGCAGGACACCCCACCTAGTTACTCAGAAAAAATCAGGACATTGTGATGTAGAGTTTCAAAATAAAAGACCTTTGAAATCTCATATATGAGCTATCATCCCTCTCTGTTTAGATGAGAATAAAACAAAATCTCTCCAGTATCAAAGACTCATCTCACTCCAGGGTGATAGCAGGACACCCCATCTAGTCACTTAGAAAAAATCAGGACATTCTGATTTAGAGTTTCAAAATAAAATATTTTTGAAATATCTATTGTATTAGCTATCATCCCTGTTTTTAGATGAGAATAAAACAAAAACTGTCCAGTATCAAAGACTTATCTCACTCCAGGGTGATAGCAGGACACCCCATCTAGTCACTGAGAAAAAATCAGGACATTCTGATGTAGAGTTTCAAAATAAAATATTTTTGAAATCTCTATTGTATTAGCTATCATCCCTGTTTTTAGATGAGAATAAAACAAAAACTGTCCAGTATCAAAGACTCATCTCACTCCAGGGTGATAGCAGGACACCCTTTCTAGTCACTCCGAAAAAATCAGGACATTCTGATGTAGAGTTTCAAAATAAAATACCTTTGAAGTCTCATATATGAGCTATCATCCCTGTTTTTAGATGAGAATAAAACAAATACTGTCCAATATCAAAAACTCATCTCACTCCAGGGTGATAGCAGGAAACCCCACCTAGTCACTCAGGGAGAATCAGGACATTCTGATGTACAGTTTCAAAATAAAATACCTTTGAAATCTCTATTGTATGAGCTATCATCCCTGTTTTTAGATGAGAATAAAACAAAAACTGTCCAGTATCAAAGACGCATCTCACTCCAGGGTGATAGCAGGACACCCCACCTAGTCACTCAGGGAGAATCAGGACATTCTGATGAAGAGTTTCAAAATAAAAGACCTTTGAAATCTCATATATGAGCTATAATCCCTCTCTGTTTAGATGAGAATAAAACAAAAACTCTCAAGTATCAAAGACTGATCTCACTCCAGGGTGATAGCAGGACACGCCACATAGTCACTCAGAAAAAATCAGGACATTCTGATGTAGAGTTTCAAAATAAAATACCTTTGAAATCTCATATATGAGCTATCATCCCTGTTTTTAGATGGGAATAAAACAAACACTGTCCAGTATCAAAGACTCATCTAACTCCATGGTGATAGCAGGACACCCCATCAAGTCACTCAGAAAAAATCAGGACATTCTGATGTAGAGTTTCAAAATAAAATATTTTTGAAATTTCTATTGTATTAGCTATCATCCCTGTTTTTAGATGATAATAAAACAAAAACTGTCCAGTATCAAAGACTCATCTCACTGCAGGGTGATAGCATGAAACCCCACCTAGTCACTCAGGGAGAATCAGGACATTCTGATGTACAGTTTCAAAATAAAAGACCTTTGAAATCTCTATTGCATGAGCTATCATCCCTGTTTTTAGATGAGAATAAAACAAAAACTGTCCAGTATCAAAGACTCATCTCACTCCAGGGTGATAGCAGGACACCCCATCTAGTCACTCAGAAAAAATCAGGACATTCTGATGTAGAGTTTCAAAATAAAAGACCTTTGAAATCTCATATATGAGCTATAATCCCTCTCTGTTTAGATGAGAATAAAACAAAAACTCTCAAGTATCAAAGAATGATCTTACTCCAGGGTGATAGCAGGACACTCCACATAGTCACTAAGAAAAAATCAGGACATTCTGATGTACAGTTTCAAAATAAAAGACCTTTGAAATCTCATATATGAGCTATCATCCCTCTCTGTTTAGATGAGAATAAAACAAAACTGTCCAGTATCAAAGACTCATCTCACTCCAGGGTGATAGCATGACACCCCACCTAGTCACTCAGGGAGAATCAGGACATTCTGATGTAGAGATTCAAAATAAAAGACCTTTGAAATCTCATATATGAGCTATCATCCCTCTGTATTTAGATACGAATAAAACAAACACTGTCCAGTATCAAATACTCATTTCCCTTCAGGGTGATAACAGGACACCCCACCTAGTCATTCAGGGAGAATCAGGACTTTCTGATGTAGAGTTTCAAAATAAAATACATTTGAAATCTCTATTGTATGAGCTATCATCCCTGTTTTTAGATGAGAATAAAACAAAACTGTCCAGTATCAAAGACTCATCTTACTCCAGGGTGATAGCAGGACACCCCACCCAGTCACTGAGAAAAAATCAGGACATTCTGATGTAGAGTTTCAAAATAAAATATTTTTGAAATTTCTATTGTATTAGCTATCATCCCTGTTTTTAGATGAGAATAAAACAAAAACTGTCCAGTATCAAAGACTCATCTCACTCCATGGTGATAGCAGGACACCCTTTCTAGTCACTCCGAAAAAATCAGGACATTCTGATGTAGAGTTTCAAAATAAAATACCTTTGAAGTCTCATATATGAGCTATCATCCCTGTTTTTAGATGAGAATAAAACAAATACTGTCCAATATCAAAAACTCATCTCACTCCAGGGTGATAGCAGGAAACCCCACCTAGTCACTACGGGAGAATCAGGACATTCTGATGTACAGTTTCAAAATAAAAGACCTTTGAAATCTCTATTGCATGAGCTATCATCCCTGTTTTTAGATGAGAATAAAACAAAAACTGTCCAGTATCAAAGACTCATCTCATTCCACGGTGATAGCAGGACACCCCATCTAGTCACTCAGAAAAAATCAGGACATTCTGATGTACAGTTTCAAAATAAAATACCTTTGAAGTCTCATATATGAGCTATCATCCCTGTTTTTAGATGAGAATAAAACAATAACTGTCCAATATCAAAGACTCATCAAACTCCAGGGTGATAACAGGACACCCCACCTAGTCACTCAGAAAAAATCAGGACATTCTGATGTACAGTTTCAAAATAAAATACCTTTGAAATCTCTATTGTATGAGCTATCATCCCTGTTTTTAGATGAGAATAAAACAAAAACTGTCCAGTATCAAAGACGCATCTCAATCCAGAGTAATAGCAGGACACCCCACCTAGTCACTCAGGGAGAATCAGGACATTCTGATGTACAGTTTCAAAATAAAATACCTTTGAAGTCTCATATATGAGCTATCATCCCTGTTTTTAGATGGGAATAAAACAAACACTGTCCAGTATCAAAGACTCATCTAACTCCATGGTGATAACAGGACACCCCATCTAGTCACTCAGAACAAATCAGGACATTCTGATGTAGAGTTTCAAAATAAAAGACCTTTGAAATCTCATATATGAGCTATAATCCCTCTCTGTTTAGATGAGAATAAAACAAAAACTCTCAAGTATCAAAGACTGATCTCACTCCAGGGTGATAGCAGGACACGCCACATAGTCACTCAGAAAAAATCAGGACATTCTGATGTAGAGTTTCAAAATAAAATACCTTTGAAATCTCATATATGAGCTATCATCCCTGTTTTTAGATGGGAATAAAACAAACACTGTCCAGTATCAAAGACTCATCTAACTCCATGGTGATAGCAGGACACCCCATCAAGTCACTCAGAAAAAATCAGGACATTGTGATGTAGAGTTTCAAAATAAAAGACCTTTGAAATCTCATATATGAGCTATCATCCCTCTCTATTTAGATGAGAATAAAACAAAATCTCTCCAGTATCAAAGACTCATCTCACTCCAGGGTGATAGCAGGACACCCCATCTAGTCACTGAGAAAAAATCAGGACATTCTGATGTAGAGTTTCAAAATAAAATATTTTTGAAATCTCTATTGTATTAGCTATCATCCCTGTTTTTAGATGATAATAAAACAAAAACTGTCCAGTATCAAAGACTCATCTCACTGCAGGGTGATAGCATGAAACCCCACCTAGTCACTCAGGGAGAATCAGGACATTCTGATTTACAGTTTCAAAATAAAATACTTTTGAAGTCTCATATATGAGCTATCATCCCTGTTTTTAGATGGGAATAAAACAAACACTGTCCAGTATCAAAGACTCATCTCACTCCATGGTGATAGCAGGACACCCCATCTAGTCACTCAGGGAGAATCAGGACATTCTGATGTACAGTTTCAAAATAAAAGACCTTTGAAATCTCTATTGCATGAGCTATCATCCCTGTTTTTAGATGAGAATAAAACAAAAACTGTCCAGTATCAAAGACGCATCTCACTCCAGGGTGATAGCAGGACACCCCACCTAGTCACTCAGAAAAAATCAGGACATTCTGATTTAGAGTTTCAAAATAAAATACCTTTGAAATCTCATATATGAGCTATCATCCCTGTTTTTAGATGGGAATAAAACAAACATTGTCCAGTATCAAAGACTCATCTAACTCCATGGTGATAGCAGGACACCCCCATCTAGTCACTCAGAAGAAATCAGGACATTCTGATGTAGAGTTTCAAAATAAAAGACCTTTGAAATCTCATATATGAGCTATCATCCCTCTCTGTTTAGATGAGAATAAAACAAAAACTCTCCAGTATCAAAGACTCATCTCACTCCAGGGTGATAGCAGGACACCCCATCTAGTCACTCAGAAAAAATCAGGACATTCTGATGTAGAGTTTCAAAATAAAATACCTTTGAAATCTCATATATGAGCTATCATCCCTCTCTGTTTAGATGATAATAAAACAAAATCTCTCCAGTATCAAAGACTCATCTCACTCCAGGGTGATAGCAGGACACCCCATCTAGTCACTGACAAAAAATCAGGACATTCTGATTTAGAGTTTCAAAATAAAATATTTTTGAAATCTCTATTGTATTAGCTATCATCCCTGATTTTAGATGAGAATAAAACAAAAACTGTCCAGTATCAAAGACTTATCACACTCCAGGGTGATAGCAGGACACCCCATCTAGTCACTGAGAAAAAATCAGGACATTCTGATGTAGAGTTTCAAAATAAAATATTTTTGAAATCTCTATTGTATTAGCTATCATCCCTGTTTTTAGATGAGAATAAAACAAAAACTGTCCAGTATCAAAGACTGATCTCACTCCAGGGTGATAGCAGGACACCCTTTCTAGTCACTCCGAAAAAATCAGGACATTCTGATGTAGAGTTTCAAAATAAAATACCTTTGAAGTCTCATATATGAGCTATCATCCCTGTTTTTAGATGAGAATAAAACAAATACTGTCCAATATCAAAAACTCATCTCACTCCAGGGTGATAGCAGGAAACCCCACCTAGTCACTCAGGGAGAATCAGGATATTCTGATGTACATTTTCAAAATAAAAGACCTTTGAAATCTCTATTGCATGAGCTATCATCCCTGTTTTTAGATGAGAATAAAACAAAAACTGTCCAGTATCAAAGACTCATCTCACTCCAGGGTGATAGCAGGACATCCCATCTAGTCACTCAGAAAAAATCAGGACATTCTGTTGTACAGTTTCAAAATAAAATACCTTTGAAGTCTCATATATGAGCTATCATCCCTGTATTTAGATGAGAATAAAACAATAACTGTCCAATATCAAAGACTCATCAAACTCCAGGGTGATAACAGGACACCCCACCTAGTCACTCAGAAAAAATCAGGACATTCTGATGTAGAGTTTCAAAATAAAATACCTTTGAAATCTCTATTGTATGAGCTATCATCCCTGTTTTTAGATGAGAATAAAAAAAAAACTGTCCAGTATCAAAGACGCATCTCACTCCAGGGTGATAGCAGGACACCCCACCTAGTCACTCAGGGAGAATCAGGACATTCTGATTTAGAGTTTCAAAATAAAATACCTTTGAATTCTCATATATGAGCTATCATCCCATTTTTTAGATGAGAATAAAACAAACACTGTCCAGTATCAAAGACTCATCTAACTCCATGGTGATAGCAGGACACCCCATCTAGTCACTCAGAAAAAATCAGGACATTCTGATGTAGAGTTTCAAAATAAAAGACCTTTGAAATCTCATATATGAGCTATAATCCCTCTCTGTTTAGATGAGAATAAAACAAAAACTCTCAAGTATCAAAGACTGATCTAACTCCAGGGTGATAGCAGGACACGCCACATAGTCACTCAGAAAAAATCAGGACATTCTGATGTAGACATTCAAAATAAAAGACCTTTGAAATCTCATATATGAGCTATCATCCCTCTCTGTTTAGATGAGAATAAAACAAAACTGTCCAGTATCAAAGACTCATATCACTCCAGGGTGATAGCAGGACACCCCACCTAGTCACTCAGAAAAAATCAGGACATTCTGATGTAGAGTTTCAAAATAAAATACCTTTGAAATCTCTATTGTATGAGCTATCATCCCTATTTTTAGATGAGAATAAAACAAAGACTGTCCAGTATCAAAAATGCATCTCACTCCAGGGTGATAGCAGGACACCCCACCTAGTCACTCAGAAAAAATCAGGACATTCTGATTTAGAGTTTCAAAATAAAATACCTTTGAAATCTCATATATGAGCTATCATCCCTGTTTTTAGATGGGAATAAAACAAACACTGTCCAGTATCAAAGACTCATCTAACTCCATGGTGATAGCAGGACACCCCATCAAGTCACTCAGAAAAAATCAGGACATTCTAATGTAGAGTTTCAAAATAAAAGACCTTTGAAATCTCATATATGAGCTATAATCCCTCTCTGTTTAGATGAGAATAAAACAAAAACTCTCAAGTATCAAAGACTCATCTCACTCCAGGGTGATAGCATGACACCCCACCTAGTCACTCAGGGAGAATCAGGACATTCTGATGTACAGTTTCAAAATAAAATACCTTTGAAATCTCTATTGCATGAGCTATCATCCCTGTTTTTAGATGAGAATAAAACAAAAACTGTCCAGTATCAAAGACTCATCTCACTCCAGGGTGATAGCAGGACACCCCATCTAGTCACTCAGAAAAAATCAGGACATTCTGATGTAGAGTTTCAAAATAAAAGACCTTTGAAATCTCATATATGAGCTATAATCCCTCTCTGTTTAGATGAGAATAAAACAACAACTCTCAAGTATCAAAGAATGATCTAACTCCAGGGTGATAGCAGGACACTCCACATAGTCACTAAGAAAAAATCAGGACATTCTGATGTACAGTTTCAAAATAAAAGACCTTTGAAATCTCATATATGAGCTATCATCCCTCTCTGTTTAGATGAGAATAAAACAAAACTGTCCAGTATCAAAGACTCATCTCACTCCAGGGTGATAGCATGACACCCCACCTAGTCACTCAGGGAGAATCAGGACATTCTGATGTAGAGTTTCAAAATAAAAGACCTTTGAAATCTCATATATGAGCTATCATCCCTCTGTATTTAGATACGAATAAAACAAACACTGTCCAGTATCAAATACTCATTTCCCTTCAGGGTGATAACAGGACACCCCACCTAGTCACTCAGGGAGAATCAGGACTTTCTGATGTAGAGTTTCAAAATAAAATACATTTGAAATCTCTATTGTATGAGCTATCATCCCTGTTTTTAGATGAGAATAAAACAAAACTGTCCAGTATCAAAGACTCATCTCACTCCATGGTGATAGCAGGACACCCTTTCTAGTCACTCCGAAAAAATCAGGACATTCTGATGTAGAGTTTCAAAATAAAATACCTTTGAAGTCTCATATATGAGCTATCATCCCTGTTTTTAGATGAGAATAAAACAAAAACTGTCCAGTATCAAAGACTCATCTCACTCCACGGTGATAGCAGGACACCCCATCTAGTCACTCAGAAAAAAATCAGGACATTCTGATGTACAGTTTCAAAATAAAATACCTTTGAAGTCTCATATATGAGCTATCATCCCTGTTTTTAAATGAGAATAAAACAATAACTGTCCAATATCAAAGACTCATCAAACTCCAGGGTGATAACAGGACACCCCACCTAGTCACTCAGAAAAAATCAGGACATTCTGATGTACAGTTTCAAAATAAAATACCTTTGAAATCTCTATTGTATGAGCTATCATCCCTGTTTTTAGATGAGAATAAAACAAAAACTGTCCAGTATCAAAGACGCATCTCAATCCAGAGTAATAGCAGGACACCCCACCTAGTCACTCAGGGAGAATCAGGACATTCTGCTGTACAGTTTCAAAATAAAATACCTTTGAAGTCTCATATATGAGCTATCATCCCTGTTTTTAGATGGGAATAAAACAAACACTGTCCAGTATCAAAGACTCATCTAACTCCATGGTGATAGCAGGACACCCCATCTAGTCACTCAGAAAAAATCAGGACATTCTGATGTAGAGTTTCACAATAAAAGACCTTTGAAATCTCATATATGAGCTATAATCCCTCTCTGTTTAGATGAGAATAAAACAAAAACTCTCAAGTATCAAAGACTGATCTCACTCCAGGGTGATTGCAGGACACGCCACATAGTCACTCAGAACAAATCAGGACATTCTGATGTAAAGTTTCAAAATAAAAGACCTTTGAAATCTCATATATGAGCTATCATCCCTCTCTGTTTAGATGAGAATAAAACAAAACTGTCCAGTATCAAAGACTCATCTCACTCCAGGGTGATAGCAGGACACCCCACCTAGTTACTCAGAAAAAATCAGGACATTCTGATGTAGAGTTTCAAAATAAAATACCTTTGAAATCTCATATATGAGCTATCATCCCTGTTTTTAGATGGGAATAAAACAAACACTGTCCAGTATCAAAGACTCATCTAACTCCATGGTGATAGCAGGACACCCCATAAAGTCACTCAGAAAAAATCAGGACATTGTGATGTAGAGTTTCAAAATAAAAGACCTTTGAAATCTCATATATGAGCTATCATCCCTCTCTGTTTAGATGAGAATAAAACAAAATCTCTCCAGTATCAAAGACTCATCTCACTCCAGGGTGATAGCAGGACACCCCATCTAGTCACTGAGAAAAAATCAGGACATTCTGATGTAGAGTTTCAAAATAAAATATTTTTGAAATCTCTATTGTATTAGCTATCATCCCTGTTTTTAGATGATAATAAAACAAAAACTGTCCAGTATCAAAGACTCATCTCACTGCAGGGTGATAGCATGAAACCCCACCTAGTCACTCAGGGAGAATCAGGACATTCTGATTTACAGTTTCAAAATAAAAGACCTTTGAAATCTCATATATGAGCTATAATCCCTCTCTGTTTAGATGAGAATAAAACAAAAACTCTCAAGTATCAAAGACTGATCTCACTCCAGGGTGATAGCAGGACACGCCACATAGTCACTCAGAAAAAATCAGGACATTCTGATGTAGAGTTTCAAAATAAAATACCTTTGAAATCTCATATATGAGCTATCATCCCTGTTTTTAGATGGGAATAAAACAAACACTGTCCAGTATCAAAGACTCATCTAACTCCATGGTGATAGCAGGACACCCCATCAAGTCACTCAGAAAAAATCAGGACATTGTGATGTAGAGTTTCAAAATAAAAGACCTTTGAAATATCATATATGAGCTATCATCCCTCTCTGTTTAGATGAGAATAAAACAAAATCTCTCCAGTATCAAAGACTCATCTCACTCCAGGGTGATAGCAGGACACCCCATCTAGTCACTGAGAAAAAATCAGGACATTCTGATGTAGAGTTTCAAAATAAAATATTTTTGAAATCTCAATTGTATTAGCTATCATCCCTGTTTTTAGATGATAATAAAACAAAAACTGTCCAGTATCAAAGACTCATCTCACTGCAGGGTGATAGCATGAAACCCCACCTAGTCACTCAGGGAGAATCAGGACATTCTGATTTACAGTTTCAAAATAAAATACTTTTGAAGTCTCATATATGAGCTATCATCCCTGTTTTTAGATGAGAATAAAACAAAAACTGTCCAGTATCAAAGACTCATCTCACTGCAGGGTGATAGCATGAAACCCCACCTAGTCACTCAGGGAGAATCAGGACATTCTGATTTACAGTTTCAAAATAAAAGACCTTTGAAATCTCTATTGCATGAGCTATCATCCCTGTTTTTAGATGAGAATAAAACAAAAACTGTCCAGTATCAAAGACTCATCTCACTCCAGGGTGATAGCAGGACACCCCATCTAGTCACTCAGAAAAAATCAGGACATTCTGATGTAGAGTTTCAAAATAAAAGACCTTTGAAATTTCATATATGAGCTATCATCCCTTTCTGTTTAGATGAGAATAAAACAAAATCTCTCCAGTATCAAAGACTCATCTCACTCCAGGGTGATAGCATGACACCCCACCTAGTCACTCAGGGAGAATCAGGACATTGTGATGTAGAGTTTCAAAATAAAAGACCTTTGAAATCTCATATATGAGCTATGATCCCTCTCTGTTTAGATGAGAATAAAACAAAATCTCTCCAGTATCAAAGACTCATCTCACTCCAGGGTGATAGCAGGACACCCCATCTAGTCACTGAGAAAAAATCAGGACATTCTGATGTAGAGTTTCAAAATAAAATATTTTTGAAATCTCTATTGTATTAGCTATCATCCCTGTTTTTAGATGATAATAAAACAAAAACTGTCCAGTATCAAAGACTCATCTCACTGCAGGGTGATAGCATGAAACCCCACCTAGTCACTCAGGGAGAATCAGGACATTCTGATTTACAGTTTCAAAATAAAAGACCTTTGAAATCTCATATATGAGCTATAATCCCTCTCTGTTTAGATGAGAATAAAACAAAAACTCTCAAGTATCAAAGACTGATCTCACTCCAGGGTGATAGCAGGACACGCCACATAGTCACTCAGAAAAAATCAGGACATTCTGATGTAGAGTTTCAAAATAAAATACCTTTGAAATCTCATATATGAGCTATCATCCCTGTTTTTAGATGGGAATAAAACAAACACTGTCCAGTATCAAAGACTCATCTAACTCCATGGTGATAGCAGGACACCCCATCAAGTCACTCAGAACAAATCAGGACATTGTGATGTAGAGTTTCAAAATAAAAGACCTTTGAAATATCATATATGAGCTATCATCCCTCTCTGTTTAGATGAGAATAAAACAAAATCTCTCCAGTATCAAAGACTCATCTCACTCCAGGGTGATAGCAGGACACCCCATCTAGTCACTGAGAAAAAATCAGGACATTCTGATGTAGAGTTTCAAAATAAAATATTTTTGAAATCTCTATTGTATTAGCTATCATCCCTGTTTTTAGATGATAATAAAACAAAAACTGTCCAGTATCAAAGACTCATCTCACTGCAGGGTGATAGCATGAAACCCCACCTAGTCACTCAGGGAGAATCAGGACATTCTGATTTACAGTTTCAAAATAAAATACTTTTGAAGTCTCATATATGAGCTATCATCCCTGTTTTTAGATGAGAATAAAACAAAAACTGTCCAGTATCAAAGACTCATCTCACTCCAGGGTGATAGCAGGACACCCCATCTAGTCACTCAGAAAAAATCAGGACATTCTGATGTAGAGTTTCAAAATAAAAGACCTTTGAAATCTCATATATGAGCTATAATCCCTCTCTGTTTAGATGAGAATAAAACAAAAACTCTCAAGTATCAAAGAATGATCTAACTCCAGGGTGATAGCAGGACACTCCACATAGTCACTAAGAAAAAATCAGGACATTCTGATGTACAGTTTCAAAATAAAAGACCTTTGAAATCTCATATATGAGCTATAATCCCTCTCTGTTTAGATGAGAATAAAACAAAAACTCTCAAGTATCAAAGAATGATCTAACTCCAGGGTGATAGCAGGACACTCCACATAGTCACTAAGAAAAAATCAGGACATTCTGATGTACAGTTTCAAAATAAAAGACCTTTGAAATCTCATATATGAGCTATCATCCCTTTGTATTTAGATACGAATAAAACAAACACTGTCCAGTATCAAATACTCATTTCCCTTCAGTGTGATAACAGGACACCCCACCTAGTCACTCAGGGAGAATCAGGACTTTCTGATGTAGAGTTTCAAAATAAAAGTCCTTTGAAATCTCATATATGAGCTATCATCCCTTTGTATTTAGATACGAATAAAACAAACACTGTCCAGTATCAAATACTCATTTCCCTTCAGTGTGATAACAGGACACCCCACCTAGTCACTCAGGGAGAATCAGGACTTTCTGATGTAGAGTTTCAAAATAAAATACATTTGAAATCTCTATTGTATGAGCTATCATCCCTGTTTTTAGATGAGAATAAAACAAAACTGTCCAGTATCAAAGACTCATCTCACTCCAGGGTGATAGCAGGACACGCCACATAGTCACTCAGAAAAAATCAGGACATTCTGATGTACAGTTTCAAAATAAAAGACCTTTGAAATCTCATATATGAGCTATCATCCCTATTTTTAGATGAGAATAAAACAAAACTGTCCAGTATCAAAGACTAATCTCACTCCAGGGTGATAGCAGGACACCCCACCTAGTTACTCAGAAAAAATCAGGACATTCTGATGTAGTGTTTCAAAATAAAATATTTTTGAAATTTCTATTGTATTAGCTATCATCCCTGTTTTTAGATGAGAATAAAACAAAAACTGTCCAGTATCAAAGACTCATCTCACTCCAGGGTGATAGCAGGACACCCCACCTAGTCACTCAGGGAGAATCAGGACATTCTGATGTAGAGTTTCAAAATAAAAGACCTTTGAAATATCATATATGAGCTATAATCCCTCTCTGTTTAGATGAGAATAAAACAAAAACTCTCAAGTATCAAAAACTGATCTCACTCCAGGGTGATAGCAGGACACGCCACATAGTCACTCAGAAAAAATCAGGACATTCTGATGTACAGTTTCAAAATAAAAGACCTTTGAAATCTCATATATGAGCTATCATCCCTCTCTGTTTAGATGAGAATAAAACAAAATATCTCCAGTATCAAAGACTCATCTCACTCCAGGGTGATAGCAGGACACCCCACCTAGTTACTCAGAAAAAATTAGGACATTGTGATGTAGAGTTTCAAAATAAAAGACCTTTGAAATCTCATATATGAGCTATCATCCCTCTCTGTTTAGATGAGAATAAAACAAAATATCTCCAGTATCAAAGACTCATCTCACTCCAGGGTGATAGCAGGACACCCCATCTAGTCACTGAGAAAAAATCAGGACATTCTGATGTAGAGTTTCAAAATAAAATATTTTTGAAATCTCTATTGTATTAGCTATCATCCCTGTATTTAGATGAGAATAAAACAAAAACTGTCCAGTATCAAAGACTCATCTCACTCCAGGGTGATAGCAGGACACCCCATCTAGTCACTGAGAAAAAATCAGGACATTCT
The DNA here is from genome assembly GCF_949606895.1 of Notothenia rossii. NCBI lineage: Eukaryota > Metazoa > Chordata > Actinopteri > Perciformes > Nototheniidae > Notothenia > Notothenia rossii. Next base: position 1,081,599 of record NW_027640159.1, read on the forward strand.
GATGTAGAGTTTCAAAATAAAATATTTTTGAAATCTCTATTGTATTAGCTATCATCCCTGTTTTTAGATGAGAATAAAACAAAAACTGTCCAGTATCAAAGACTCATCTCACTCCAGGGTGATAGCAGGACACCCCATCTAGTCACTGAGAAAAAATCAGGACATTCTGATGTAGAGTTTCAAAATAAAATACCTTTGAAGTCTCATATATGAGCTATCATCCCTGTTTTTAGATGAGAATAAAACAAATACTGTCCAATATCAAAAACTCATCTCACTCCAGGGTGATAGCAGGAAACCCCACCGAGTCACTCAGGGAGAATCAGGACTTTCTGATGTAGAGTTTCAAAATAAAATACCTTTGAAATCTCATATATGAGCTATCATCCCTGTTTTTAGATGGGAATAAAACAAACACTGTCCAGTATCAAAGACTCATCTAACTCCATGGTGATAGCAGGACACCCCATCAAGTCACTCAGAAAAAATCAGGACATTGTGATGTAGAGTTTCAAAATAAAAGACCTTTGAAATCTCATATATGAGCTATCATCCCTCTCTGTTTAGATGAGAATAAAACAAAATATCTCCAGTATCAAAGACTCATCTCACTCCAGGGTGATAGCAGGACACCCCACCTAGTTACTCAGAAAAAATTAGGACATTGTGATGTAGAGTTTCAAAATAAAATACCTTTGAAATCTCATATATGAGCTATCATCCCTCTCTGTTTAGATGAGAATAAAACAAAATATCTCCAGTATCAAAGACTCATCTCACTCCAGGGTGATAGCAGGACACCCCATCTAGTCACTGAGAAAAAATCAGGACATTCTGATGTAGAGTTTCAAAATAAAATATTTTTGAAATCTCTATTGTATTAGCTATCATCCCTGTATTTAGATGAGAATAAAACAAAAACTGTCCAGTATCAAAGACTCATCTCACTCCAGGGTGATAGCAGGACACCCCATCTAGTCACTGAGAAAAAATCAGGACATTCTGATGTAGACTTTCAAAATAAAATATTTTTGAAATCTCTATTGTATTAGCTATCATCCCTGTTTTTAGATGAGAATAAAACAAAAACTGTCCAGTATCAAAGACTCATCTCACTCCAGGGTGATAGCAGGACACCCCATCTAGTCACTGAGAAAAAATCAGGACATTCTGATGTAGAGTTTCAAAATAAAATACCTTTGAAGTCTCATATATGAGCTATCATCCCTGTTTTTAGATGAGAATAAAACAAATACTGTCCAATATCAAAAACTCATCTCACTCCAGGGTGATAGCAGGAAACCCCACCGAGTCACTCAGGGAGAATCAGGACTTTCTGATGTAGAGTTTCAAAATAAAATACCTTTGAAATCTCATATATGAGCTATCATCCCTGTTTTTAGATGGGAATAAAACAAACACTGTCCAGTATCAAAGACTCATCTAACTCCATGGTGATAGCAGGACACCCCATCAAGTCACTCAGAAAAAATCAGGACATTGTGATGTAGAGTTTCAAAATAAAAGACCTTTGAAATCTCATATATGAGCTATCATCCCTCTCTGTTTAGATGAGAATAAAACAATAACTGTCCAGTATCAAAAACTCATCTCACTCCAGGGTGATTGCATGACACCCCATCTAGTCACTCAGAAAAAAATCAGGACATTCTGATGTAGAGTTTCAAAATAAAAGACCTTTGAAATCTCATATATGAGCTATAATCCCTCTCTGTTTAGATGAGAATAAAACAAAAACTCTCAAGTATCAAAGAATGATCTAACTCCAGGGTGATAGCAGGACACTCCACATAGTCACTAAGAAAAAATCAGGACATTCTGATGTACAGTTTCAAAATAAAAGACCTTTGAAATCTCATATATGAGCTATCATCCCTCTCTGTTTAGATGAGAATAAAACAAAACTGTCCAGTATCAAAGACTCATCTCACTCCAGGGTGATAGCATGACACCCCACCTAGTCACTCAGGGAGAATCAGGACATTCTGATGTAGAGTTTCAAAATAAAAGACCTTTGAAATCTCATATATGAGCTATCATCCCTCTGTATTTAGATACGAATAAAACAAACACTGTCCAGTATCAAATACTCATTTCCCTTCAGGGTGATAACAGGACACCCCACCTAGTCACTCAGGGAGAATCAGGACTTTCTGATGTAGAGTTTCAAAATAAAATACATTTGAAATCTCTATTGTATGAGCTATCATCCCTGTTTTTAGATGAGAATAAAACAAAACTGTCCAGTATCAAAGACTCATCTTACTCCAGGGTGATAGCAGGATACCCCACCCAGTCACTGAGAAAAAATCAGGACATTCTGATGTAGAGTTTCAAAATAAAATATTTTTGAAATTTCTATTGTATTAGCTATCATCCCTGTTTTTAGATGAGAATAAAACAAAAACTGTCCAGTATCAAAGACTCATCTCACTCCATGGTGATAGCAGGACACCCTTTCTAGTCACTCCGAAAAAATCAGGACATTCTGATGTAGAGTTTCAAAATAAAATACCTTTGAAGTCTCATATATGAGCTATCATCCCTGTTTTTAGATGAGAATAAAACAAATACTGTCCAATATCAAAAACTCATCTCACTCCAGGGTGATAGCAGGAAACCCCACCTAGTCACTACGGGAGAATCAGGACATTCTGATGTACAGTTTCAAAATAAAAGACCTTTGAAATCTCTATTACATGAGCTATCATCCCTGTTTTTAGATGAGAATAAAACAAAAACTGTCCAGTATCAAAGACTCATCTAACTCCACGGTGATAGCAGGACACCCCATCTAGTCACTCAGAAAAAATCAGGACATTCTGATGTACAGTTTCAAAATAAAATACCTTTGAAGTCTCATATATGAGCTATCATCCCTGTTTTTAGATGAGAATAACACAATAACTGTCCAATATCAAAGACTCATCAAACTCCAGGGTGATAACAGGACACCCCACCTAGTCACTCAGAAAAAATCAGGACATTCTGATGTACAGTTTCAAAATAAAAGACCTTTGAAATCTCTATTGTATGAGCTATCATCCCTGTTTTTAGATGAGAATAAAACAAAAACTGTCCAGTATCAAAGACGCATCTCAATCCAGAGTAATAGCAGGACACCCCACCTAGTCACTCAGGGAGAATCAGGACATTATGATGTACAGTTTCAAAATAAAATACCTTTGAAGTCTCATATATGAGCTATCATCCCTGTTTTTAGATGGGAATAAAACAAACACTGTCCAGTATCAAAGACTCATCTAACTCCATGGTGATAGCAGGACACCCCATCTAGTCACTCAGAAAAAACCAGGACATTCTGATGTAGAGTTTCAAAATAAAAGACCTTTGAAATCTCATATATGAGCTATCATCCCTCTCTGTTTAGATGAGAATAAAACAAAAACTCTCAAGTATCAAAGACTGATCTCACTCCAGGGTGATAGCAGGACACGCCACATAGTCACTCAGAAAAAATCAGGACATTCTGATGTACAGTTTCAAAATAAAAGACCTTTGAAATCTCATATATGAGCTATCATCCCTGTTTTTAGATGGGAATAAAACAAACACTGTCCAGTATCAAAGACTCATCTAACTCCATGGTGATAGCAGGACACCCCATTAAGTCACTCAGAAAAAATCAGGACATTCTGACGTAGAGTTTCAAAATAAAATACCTTTGAAGTCTCATATATGAGCTATCATCCCTGTTTTTAGATGAGAATAAAACAAATACTGTCCAATATCAAAAACTCATCTCACTCCAGGGTGATAGCAGGAAACCCCACCTAGTCACTCAGGGAGAATCAGGACTTTCTGATGTAGAGTTTCAAAATAAAATACCTTTGAAATCTCATATATGAGCTATCATCCCTGTTTTTTAGATGGGAATAAAACAAACACTGTCCAGTATCAAAGACTCATCTAACTCCATGGTGATAGCAGGACACCCCATCAAGTCACTCAGAAAAAATCAGGACATTGTGATGTAGAGTTTCAAAATAAAAGACCTTTGAAATCTCTATTGCATGAGCTATCATCCCTGTTTTTAGATGAGAATAAAACAAAAACTGTCCAGTATCAAAGACTCATCTCACTCCAGGGTGATAGCAGGACACCCCATCTAGTCACTCAGGGAGAATCAGGACTTGCTGATGTAGAGTTTCAAAATAAAATACATTTGAAATCTCTATTGTATGAGCTATCATCCCTGTTTTTAGATGAGAATAAAACAAAAACTGTCCAGTATCAAAGACTGATCTAACCCCAGGGTGATAGCAGGACACGCCACATAGTCACTCAGAAAAAATCAGGACATTCTGATATACAGTTTCAAAATAAAAGACCTTTGAAATCTCATATATGAGCTATCATCCCTCTCTGTTTAGATGAGAATAAAACAAAACTGTCCAGTATCAAAGACTCATCTTACTCCAGGGTGATAGCAGGACACCCCACCCAGTCACTGAGAAAAAATCAGGACATTCTGATGTAGAGTTTAAAAAATAAAATATTTTTGAAATTTCTATTGTATTAGCTATCATCCCTGTTTTTAGATGAGAATAAAACAAAAACTGTCCAGTATCAAAGACGCATCGCAATCCAGAGTAATAGCAGGACACCCCACCTAGTCACTCAGGGAGAATCAGGACATTCTGATGTACAGTTTCAAAATAAAATACCTTTGAAGTCTCATATATGAGCTATCATCCCTGTTTTTAGATGGGAATAAAACAAACACTGTCCAGTATCAAAGACTCATCTAACTCCATGGTGATAGCAGGACACCCCATCTAGTCACTCAGAAAAAACCAGGACATTCTGATGTAGAGTTTCAAAATAAAAGACCTTTGAAATCTCATATATGAGCTATCATCCCTCTCTGTTTAGATGAGAATAAAACAAAAACTCTCAAGTATCAAAGACTGATCTCACTCCAGGGTGATAGCAGGACACGCCACATAGTCACTCAGAAAAAATCAGGACATTCTGATGTACAGTTTCAAAATAAAAGACCTTTGAAATCTCATATATGAGCTATCATCCCTGTTTTTAGATGGGAATAAAACAAACACTGTCCAGTATCAAAGACTCATCTAACTCCATGGTGATAGCAGGACACCCCATTAAGTCACTCAGAAAAAATCAGGACATTCTGACGTAGAGTTTCAAAATAAAATACCTTTGAAGTCTCATATATGAGCTATCATCCCTGTTTTTAGATGAGAATAAAACAAATACTGTCCAATATCAAAAACTCATCTCACTCCAGGGTGATAGCAGGAAACCCCACCTAGTCACTCAGGGAGAATCAGGACTTTCTGATGTAGAGTTTCAAAATAAAATACCTTTGAAATCTCATATATGAGCTATCATCCCTGTTTTTTAGATGGGAATAAAACAAACACTGTCCAGTATCAAAGACTCATCTAACTCCATGGTGATAGCAGGACACCCCATCAAGTCACTCAGAAAAAATCAGGACATTGTGATGTAGAGTTTCAAAATAAAAGACCTTTGAAATCTCTATTGCATGAGCTATCATCCCTGTTTTTAGATGAGAATAAAACAAAAACTGTCCAGTATCAAAGACTCATCTCACTCCAGGGTGATAGCAGGACACCCCATCTAGTCACTCAGGGAGAATCAGGACTTGCTGATGTAGAGTTTCAAAATAAAATACATTTGAAATCTCTATTGTATGAGCTATCATCCCTGTTTTTAGATGAGAATAAAACAAAAACTGTCCAGTATCAAAGACTGATCTAACCCCAGGGTGATAGCAGGACACGCCACATAGTCACTCAGAAAAAATCAGGACATTCTGATATACAGTTTCAAAATAAAAGACCTTTGAAATCTCATATATGAGCTATCATCCCTCTCTGTTTAGATGAGAATAAAACAAAACTGTCCAGTATCAAAGACTCATCTTACTCCAGGGTGATAGCAGGACACCCCACCCAGTCACTGAGAAAAAATCAGGACATTCTGATGTAGAGTTTAAAAAATAAAATATTTTTGAAATTTCTATTGTATTAGCTATCATCCCTGTTTTTAGATGAGAATAAAACAAAAACTGTCCAGTATCAAAGACGCATCGCAATCCAGAGTAATAGCAGGACACCCCACCTAGTCACTCAGGGAGAATCAGGACATTCTGATGTACAGTTTCAAAATAAAATACCTTTGAAGTCTCATATATGAGCTATCATCCCTGTTTTTAGATGGGAATAAAACAAACACTGTCCAGTATCAAAGACTCATCTAACTCCATGGTGATAGCAGGACACCCCATCTAGTCACTCAGAAAAAATCAGGACATTCTGATGTAGAGTTTCAAAATAAAAGACCTTTGAAATCTCATATATGAGCTATCATCCCTCTCTGTTTAGATGAGAATAAAACAAAAACTCTCCAGTATCAAAGACTCATCTCACTCCAGGGTGATAGCAGGACACCCCATCTAGTCACTCAGAAAAAATCTGGACATTCTGATGTAGAGTTTCAAAATAAAATACCTTTGAATTCTCATATATGAGCTATCATCCCTCTGTATTTAGATAAGAATAAAACAAACACTGTCCAGTATCAAATACTCATTTCCCTTCAGGGTGATAACAGGACACCCCACCTAGTCACTCAGGGAGAATCAGGAATTTCTGATGTAGAGTTTCAAAATAAAAGACCTTTGAAATCTCTATTGTATGAGCTATCATCCCTGTTTTTAGATGAGAATAAAATAAAAACTGTCCAGTATCAAAGACTCATCTCACTCCAGGGTGATAGCAGGACACCCCACCTAGTCACTCAGGGAGAATCAGGACATTCTGATGTACAGTTTCAAAATAAAATACCTTTGAAATCTCTATTGTATGAGCTATCATCCCTGTTTTTAGATGAGAATAAAACAAAAACTGTCCAGTATCAAAGACGCATCTCACTCCAGGGTGATAGCAGGACACCCCACCTAGTCACTCAGGGAGAATCAGGACATTCTGATGTAGAGTTTCAAAATAAAAGAACTTTGAAATCTCATATATGAGCTATAATCCCTCTCTGTTTAGATGAGAATAAAACAAAAACTCTCAAGTATCAAAGACTGATCTCACTCCAGGGTGATAGCAGGACACGCCACATAGTCACTCAGAAAAAATCAGGACATTCTGATGTAGAGTTTCAAAATAAAAGACCTTTGAAATCTCATATATGAGCTATCATCCCTCTCTGTTTAGATGAGAATAAAACAAAATCTCTCCAGTATCAAAGACTCATCTCACTCCAGGGTGATAGCAGGACACCCCATCTAGTCACTGAGAAAAAATCAGGACATTCTGATGTAGAGTTTCAAAATAAAATATTTTTGAAATCTCTATTGTATTAGCTATCATCCCTGTTTTTAGATGAGAATAAAACAATAACTGTCCAGTATCAAAAACTCATCTCACTCCAGGGTAATGGCATGACACCCCACCTAGTCACTCAGGGAGAATCAGGACATTCTGATGTACAGTTTCAAAATAAAAGACCTTTGAAATCTCTATTGCATGAGCTATCATCCCTGTTTTTAGATGAGAATAAAACAAAAACTGTCCAGTATCAAAGACTCATCTCACTCCAGGGTGATAGCATGACACCCCACCTAGTCACTCAGGGAGAATCAGGACATTCTGATGTAGAGTTTCAAAATAAAAGACCTTTGAAATCTCATATATGAGCTATCATCCCTCTGTATTTAGATACGAATAAAACAAACACTGTCCAGTATCAAATACTCATTTCCCTTCAGGGTGATAACAGGACACACCACCTAGTCACTCAGGGAGAATCAGGACTTTCTGATGTAGAGTTTCAACATAAAATACATTTGAAATCTCTATTGTATGAGCTATCATCCCTGTTTTTAGATGAGAATAAAACAAAACTGTCCAGTATCAAAGACTCATCTTACTCCAGGGTGATAGCAGGACACCCCACCCAGTCACTGAGAAAAAATCAGGACATTCTGATGTAGAGTTTCAAAATAAAATATTTTTGAAATCTCTATTGCATGAGCTATCATCCCTGTTTTTAGATGAGAATAAAACAAAAACTGTCCAGTATCAAAGACTCATCTCACTCCACGGTGATAGCAGGACACCCCATCTAGTCACTCAGAAAAAATCAGGACATTCTGATGTAGAGTTTCAAAATAAAATATTTTTGAAATCTCTATTGTATTAGCTATCATCCCTGTTTTTAGATGAGAATAAAACAATAACTGTCCAGTATCAAAAACTCATCTCACTCCAGGGTGATGGCATGACACCCCACCTAGTCACTCAGGGAGAATCAGGACATTCTGATGTACAGTTTCAAAATAAAAGACCTTTGAAATCTCTATTGCATGAGCTATCATCCCTGTTTTTAGATGAGAATAAAACAAAAACTGTCCAGTATCAAAGACTCATCTCACTCCAGGGTGATAGCAGGACACCCCATCTAGTCACTCAGAAAAAATCAGGACATTCTGATGTAGAGTTTCAAAATAAAAGACCTTTGAAATCTCATATATGAGCTATAATCCCTCTCTGTTTAGATGAGAATAAAACAAAAACTCTCAAGTATCAAAGAATGATCTAACTCCAGGGTGATAGCAGGACACTCCACATAGTCACTAAGAAAAAATCAGGACATTCTGATGTACAGTTTCAAAATAAAAGACCTTTGAAATCTCATATATGAGCTATCATCCCTCTCTGTTTAGATGAGAATAAAACAAAACTGTCCAGTATCAAAGACTCATCTCACTCCAGGGTGATAGCATGACACCCCACCTAGTCACTCAGGGAGAATCAGGACATTCTGATGTAGAGTTTCAAAATAAAAGACCTTTGAAATCTCATATATGAGCTATCATCCCTCTGTATTTAGATACGAATAAAACAAACACTGTCCAGTATCAAATACTCATTTCCCTTCAGGGTGATAACAGGACACCCCACCTAGTCACTCAGGGAGAATCAGGACTTTCTGATGTAGAGTTTCAACATAAAATACATTTGAAATCTCTATTGTATGAGCTATCATCCCTGTTTTTAGATGAGAATAAAACAAAACTGTCCAGTATCAAAGACTCATCTTACTCCAGGGTGATAGCAGGACACCCCACCCAGTCACTGAGACAAAATCAGGACATTCTGATGTACAGTTTCAAAATAAAATACCTTTGAAGTCTCATATATGAGCTATCATCCCTGTTTTTAGATGAGAATAAAACAAAAACTGTCCAGTATCAAAGACGCATCTCAATCCAGAGTAATAGCAGGACACCCCACCTAGTCACTCAGGGAGAATCAGGACATTCTGATGTACAGTTTCAAAATAAAATACCTTTGAAGTCTCATATATGAGCTATCATCCCTGTTTTTAGATGGGAATAAAACAAACACTGTCCAGTATCAAAGACTCATCTAACTCCATGGTGATAGCAGGACACCCCATCTAGTCACTCAGAAAAAATCAGGACATTCTGATGTAGAGTTTCAAAATAAAATACCTTTGAAATCTCATATATGAGCTATAATCCCTCTCTGTTTAGATGAGAATAAAACAAAAACTCTCAAGTATCAAAGACTGATCTCACTCCAGGGTGATAGCAGGACACGCCACATAGTCACTCAGAAAAAATCAGGACATTCTGATGTACAGTTTCAAAATAAAAGACCTTTGAAATCTCATATATGAGCTATCATCCCTCTCTGTTTAGATGAGAATAAAACAAAATCTCTCCAGTATCAAAGACTCATCTCACTCCAGGGTGATAGCAGGACACCCCATCTAGTCACTGAGAAAAAATCAGGACATTCTGATGTAGAGTTTCAAAATAAAATACTTTTGAAGTCTCATATATGAGCTATCATCCCTGTTTTAAGATGGGAATAAAACAAACACTGTCCAGTATCAAAGACTCATCTCACTCCATGGTGATAGCAGGACACCCCATCTAGTCACTCAGGGAGAATCAGGACATTCTGATGTACAGTTTCAAAATAAAAGACCTTTGAAATCTCATATATGAGCTATCATCCCTCTGTATTTAGAAATGAATAAAACAAACACTGTCCAGTATCAAATACTCATTTCCCTTCAGGGTGATAACAGGACACCCCACCTAGTCACTCAGGGAGATTCAGGACTTTCTGATGTAGAGTTTCAAAATAAAAGACCTTTGAAATCTCATATATGAGCTATCATCCCTCTCTGTTTAGATGAGAATAAAACAAAAACTCTCAAGTATCAAAGACTGATCTAACTCCAGGGTGATAGCAGGACACGCCACATAGTCACTCAGAAAAAATCAGGACATTCTGATGTAGACATTCAAAATAAAAGACCTTTGAAATCTCATATATGAGCTATCATCCCTCTCTGTTTAGATGAGAATAAAACAAAACTGTCCAGTATCAAAGACTCATCTCACTCCAGGGTGAAAGCAGGACACCCCACCTAGTCACTCAGAAAAAATCAGGACATTCTGATGTAGAGTTTCAAAATAAAATACCTTTGAAATCTCTATTGTATGAGCTATCATCCCTATTTTTAGATGAGAATAAAACAAAGACTGTCCAGTATCAAAGACGCATCTCACTCCAGGGTGATAGCAGGACACCCCACCTAGTCACTCAGAAAAAATCAGGACATTCTGACGTAGAGTTTCAAAATAAAATACCTTTGAAGTCTCATATATGAGCTATCATCCCTGTTTTTAGATGGGAATAAAACAAACACTGTCCAGTATCAAAGACTCATCTAACTCCATGGTGATAGCAGGACACCCCATCTAGTCACTCAGAAAAAATCAGGACATTCTGATGTAGAGTTTCAAAATAAAAGACCTTTGAAATCTCATATATGAGCTATCATCCCTCTCTGTTTAGATGAGAATAAAACAAAACTCTCCAGTATCAAAGACTCATCTCACTCCAGGGTGATAGCATGACACCCCACCTAGTCACTCAGGGAGAATCAGGACATTCTGATGTAGAGTTTCAAAATAAAAGACCTTTGAAATCTCATATATGAGCTATCATCCCTCTGTATTTAGATAAGAATAAAACAAACACTGTCCAGTATCAAATACTCATTTCCCTTCAGGGTGATAACAGGACACCCCACCTAGTCACTCAGGGAGAATCAGGACTTTCTGATGTAGAGTTTCAAAATAAAAGACCTTTGAAATCTCTATTGTATGAGCTATCATCCCTGTTTTTAGATGAGAATAAAACAATAACTGTCCAATATCAAAGACTCATCAAACTCCAGGGTGATAACAGGACACCCCACCTAGTCACTCAGAAAAAATCAGGACATTCTGATGTAGAGTTTCAAAATAAAATACCTTTGAAATCTCTATTGTATGAGCTATCATCCCTGTTTTTAGATGAGAATAAAACAAAAACTGTCCAGTATCAAAGACTCATCTCACTCCAGGGTGATAGCAAGACATCCCATCTAGTCACTCAGAAAAAATCAGGACATTCTGATGTACAGTTTCAAAATAAAATACCTTTGAAGTCTCATATATGAGCTATCATCCCTGTATTTAGATGAGAATAAAACAATAACTGTCCAATATCAAAGACTCATCTCACTCCAGGGTGATTGCAGGACACCCCACCTAGTCACTCAGGGAGAATCAGGACATTCTGATTTAGAGTTTCAAAATAAAAGACCTTTGGAATCTCATATATGAGCTATCATCCCTCTCTGCTTAGATGAGAATAAAACAAAAACTCTCCAGTATCAAAGACTCATCTCACTCCAGGGTGATAGCAGGACACCCCATCTAGTCACTCAGAAAAAATCAGGACATTATGATGTAGAGTTTCAAAATAAAATACCTTTGAATTCTCATATATGAGCTATCATCCCATTTTTTAGATGAGAATAAAACAAACACTGTCCAGTATCAAAGACTCATCTTACTCCATGGTGATAGCAGGACACCCCATCTAGTCACTCAGAAAAAATCAGGACATTCTGATGTAGAGTTTCAAAATAAAAGACCTTTGAAATCTCATATATGAGCTATCATCCCTCTCTGTTTAGATGAGAATAAAACAAAATATCTCCAGTATCAAAGACTCATCTCACTCCAGGGTGATAGCAGGACACCCCATCTAGTCACTGAGAAAAAATCAGGACATTCTGATTTAGAGTTTCAAAATAAAATATTTTTGAAATCTCTATTGTATTAGCTATCATCCCTGTTTTTAGATGAGAATAAAACAAAAAATGTACAGTATCAAAGACTCATCTCACTCCAGGGTGATAGCATGAAACCCCACCTAGTCACTCAGGGAGAATCAGGACATTCTGATGTACAGTTTCAAAATAAAAGACCTTTGAAATCTCATATATGAGCTATCATCCCTCTGTATTTAGATAAGAATAAAACAAAAACTGTACAGTATAAAATACTCATTTCCCTTCAGGGTTATAACAGGACACCCCACCTAGTCACTCAGGGAGAATCAGGACTTTCTGATGTAGAGTTTCAAAATAAAATAACTTTGAAATCTCTATTGTATGAGCTATCATCCCTGTTTTTAGATGAGAATAAAACAAAGACTGTCCAGTATCAAAGACTCATATTACTCCATGGTGATAGCAGGACACCCTTTCTAGTCACTCCGAAAAAATCAGCACATTCTGAAGTAGAGTTTCAAAATAAAATACCTTTGAAGTCTCATATATGAGCTATCATCCCTGTATTTAGATGAGAATAAAACAAATAATGTCCAATATCAAAAACTCATCTCACTCCAGGGTGATAGCAAGAAACCCCATCTAGTCACTCAGGGAGAATCAGGACATTCTGATGTACAGTTTCAAAATAAAAGACCTTTGAAATCTCTATTGCATGAGCTATCATCCCTGTTTTTAGATGAGAATAAAACAAAAACTGTCCAGTATCAAAGACTCATCTCACTCCAGGGTGATAGCAAGAAACCCCATCTAGTCACTCAGAAAAAATCAGGACATTCTGATGTAGAGTTTCAAAATAAAAGACCTTTGAAATCTCATATATGAGCTATCATCCCTCTCTGTTTAGATGATAATAAAACAAAAACTCTCCATTATCAAAGACTCATCTCATTCCAGGGTGATAGCAGGACACCCCATCTAGTCACTCAGAAAAAATCAGGACATTCTGATGTAGAGTTTCAAAATAAAATACCTTTGAATTCTCATATATGAGCTATCATCCCATTTTTTAGATGAGAATAAAACAATAACTGTCCAGTATCAAATACTCATTTCCCTTCAGGGTGATAACAGGACACCCCACCTAGTCACTCAGGGAGAATCAGGACTTTCTGATGTAGAGTTTCAAAATAAAATACCTTTGAAATCTCTATTGCATGAGCTATCATCCCTGTTTTTAGATGAGAATAAAACAAATACTGTCCAGTATCAAAGACTCATCTCACTCCAGGGTGATAGCAGGACACCCCACCTAGTCACTCAGAAAAAATCAGGACATTCTGATGTACAGTTTCAAAATAAAAGACCTTTGAAATCTCATATATGAGCTATCATCCCTCTCTGTTTAGATGAGAATAAAACAAAACTGTCCAGTATCAAAGACTCATATCACTCCAGGGTGATAGCAGGACACCCCATCTAGTCACTGAGAAAGAATCAGGACATTCTGATGTACAGTTTCAAAATAAAATATTTTTGAAATCTCTATTGTATTAGCTATCATCCCTGTTTTTAGATGAGAATAAAACAAAAACTGTCCAGTATCAAAGACTCATCTCACTCCAGGGTGATAGCATGAAACCCCACCTAGTCACTCAGGGAAAATCAGGACATTCTGATGTACTGTTTCAAAATAAAATACCTTTGAAGTCTCATATATGAGCTATCATCCCTGTTTTTAGATGAGAATAAAACAATAACTGTCCAATATCAAAGACTCATCAAACTCCAGGGTGATAGCAGGACACCCCACCTAGTCACTCAGGGAGAATCAGGACATTCTGATTTAGAGTTTCAAAATAAAATACCTTTGAAGTCTCATATATGAGCTATCATCCCTGTTTTTAGATGGGAATAAAACAAACACTGTCCAGTATCAAAGACTCATCTAACTCCATGGTGATAGCAGGACACCCCATCTAGTCACTCAGAAAAAATCAGGACATTCTGATGTAGAGTTTCAAAATAAAAGACCTTTGAAATCTCATATATGAGCTATCATCCCTCTCTGTTTAGATGAGAATAAAACAAAAACTCTCCATTATCAAAGACTCATCTCATTCCAGGGTGATAGCAGGACACCCCATCTAGTCACTCAGAAAAAATCAGGACATTCTGATGTAGAGTTTCAAAATAAAATACCTTTGAATTCTCATATATGAGCTATCATTCCATTTTTTAGATGAGAATAAAACAATAACTGTCCAATATCAAAGACTCATCTCACTCCAGGGTGATAGCAGGACACCCCACCTAGTCACTCAGGGAGAATCAGGACATTCTGATGTACAGTTTCAAAATAAAATACCTTTGAAATCTCTATTGCATGAGCTATCATCCCTGTTTTTAGATGAGAATAAAACCAAAACTGTCCAGTATCAAATACTCATCTCACTCCAGGGTTATAGCAGGACACCCCTTCTAGTCACTCAGAAAAAATCAGGACATTATGATGTACAGTTTCAAAATAAAATACCTTTGAAATCTCTATTGTATGAGCTATCATCCCTGTTTTTAGATGAGAATAAAACAAAAACTGTCCAGTATCAAAGACGCATCTCACTCCAGGGTGATAGCAGGACACCCCACCTAGTCACTCAGGGAGAATCAGGACATTCTGATGTAGAGTTTCAAAATAAAAGACCTTTGAAATCTCATATATGAGCTATAATCCCTCTCTGTTTAGATGAGAATAAAACAAAAACTCTCAAGTATCAAAGACTGATCTAACTCCAGGGTGATAGCAGGACACGCCACATAGTCACTCAGAAAAAATCAGGACATGCTGATGTACAGTTTCAAAATAAAAGACCTTTAAAATCTCATATATGAGCTATCATCCCTCTCTGTTTAGATGAGAATAAAACAAAACTGTCCAGTATCAAAGACTCATCTCACTCCAGGGTGATAGCAGCACACCCCACCTAGTCAATCAGAAAAAATCAGGACATTCTGATGTAGAGTTTCAAAATAAAATACCTTTGAAATCTCTATTGTATGAGCTATCATCCCTGTTTTTAGATGAGAATAAAACAAAAACTCTCCATTATCAAAGACTCATCTCATTCCAGGGTGATAGCAGGACACCCCATCTAGTCACTCAGAAAAAATCAGGACATTCTGATGTAGAGTTTCAAAATAAAATACCTTTGAATTCTCATATATGAGCTATCATCCCATTTTTTAGATGAGAATAAAACAATAACTGTCCAGTATCAAATACTCATTTCCCTTCAGGGTGATAACAGGACACCCCACCTAGTCACTCAGGGAGAATCAGGACTTTCTGATGTAGAGTTTCAAAATAAAATACCTTTGAAATCTCTATTGCATGAGCTATCATCCCTGTTTTTAGATGAGAATAAAACAAATACTGTCCAATATCAAAGACTCATCTCACTCCAGGGTGATAGCATGACACCCCACCTAGTCATTCAGGGAGAATCAGGACATTCTGATGTACAGTTTCAAAATAAAAGACCTTTGAAATCTCATATATGAGATATCATCCCTCTCTGTTTAGATGAGAATAAAACAAAACTGTCCAGTATCAAAGACTCATCTCACTCCAGGGTGATAGCAGGACACCCCACCTAGTCACTCAGAAAAAATCAGGACATTCTGATGTACAGTTTCAAAATAAAAGACCTTTGAAATCTCATATATGAGCTATCATCCCTCTCTGTTTAGATGAGAATAAAACAAAACTGTCCAGTATCAAAGACTCATATCACTCCAGGGTGATAGCAGGACACCCCATCTAGTCACTGAGAAAGAATCAGGACATTCTGATGTACAGTTTCAAAATAAAATATTTTTGAAATCTCTATTGTATTAGCTATCATCCCTGTTTTTAGATGAGAATAAAACAAAAACTGTCCAGTATCAAAGACTCATCTCACTCCAGGGTGATAGCATGAAACCCCACCTAGTCACTCAGGGAAAATCAGGACATTCTGATGTACTGTTTCAAAATAAAATACCTTTGAAGTCTCATATATGAGCTATCATCCCTGTTTTTAGATGAGAATAAAACAATAACTGTCCAATATCAAAGACTCATCAAACTCCAGGGTGATAGCAGGACACCCCACCTAGTCACTCAGGGAGAATCAGGACATTCTGATTTAGAGTTTCAAAATAAAATACCTTTGAAGTCTCATATATGAGCTATCATCCCTGTTTTTAGATGGGAATAAAACAAACACTGTCCAGTATCAAAGACTCATCTAACTCCATGGTGATAGCAGGACACCCCATCTAGTCACTCAGAAAAAATCAGGACATTCTGATGTAGAGTTTCAAAATAAAAGACCTTTGAAATCTCATATATGAGCTATCATCCCTCTCTGTTTAGATGAGAATAAAACAAAAACTCTCCATTATCAAAGACTCATCTCATTCCAGGGTGATAGCAGGACACCCCATCTAGTCACTCAGAAAAAATCAGGACATTCTGATGTAGAGTTTCAAAATAAAATACCTTTGAATTCTCATATATGAGCTATCATTCCATTTTTTAGATGAGAATAAAACAATAACTGTCCAATATCAAAGACTCATCTCACTCCAGGGTGATAGCAGGACACCCCACCTAGTCACTCAGGGAGAATCAGGACATTCTGATGTACAGTTTCAAAATAAAATACCTTTGAAATCTCTATTGCATGAGCTATCATCCCTGTTTTTAGATGAGAATAAAACCAAAACTGTCCAGTATCAAATACTCATCTCACTCCAGGGTTATAGCAGGACACCCCTTCTAGTCACTCAGAAAAAATCAGGACATTATGATGTACAGTTTCAAAATAAAATACCTTTGAAATCTCTATTGTATGAGCTATCATCCCTGTTTTTAGATGAGAATAAAACAAAAACTGTCCAGTATCAAAGACGCATCTCACTCCAGGGTGATAGCAGGACACCCCACCTAGTCACTCAGGGAGAATCAGGACATTCTGATGTAGAGTTTCAAAATAAAAGACCTTTGAAATCTCATATATGAGCTATAATCCCTCTCTGTTTAGATGAGAATAAAACAAAAACTCTCAAGTATCAAAGACTGATCTAACTCCAGGGTGATAGCAGGACACGCCACATAGTCACTCAGAAAAAATCAGGACATGCTGATGTACAGTTTCAAAATAAAAGACCTTTAAAATCTCATATATGAGCTATCATCCCTCTCTGTTTAGATGAGAATAAAACAAAACTGTCCAGTATCAAAGACTCATCTCACTCCAGGGTGATAGCAGCACACCCCACCTAGTCAATCAGAAAAAATCAGGACATTCTGATGTAGAGTTTCAAAATAAAATACCTTTGAAATCTCTATTGTATGAGCTATCATCCCTGTTTTTAGATGAGAATAAACCAAAGACTGTCCAGTATCAAAGACGCATCTCACTCCAGGGTGATAGCAGGAAACCCCATCAAGTCACTCAGAAAAAATCAGGACATTCTGATGTACAGTTTCAAAATAAAATACCTTTGAAATCTCATATATGAGCTATCATCCCTGTTTTTAGATGGGAATAAAACAAACACTGTCCAGTATCAAAGACTCATCTAACTCCATGGTGATAGCAGGACACCCCATCAAGTCACTCAGAAAAAATCAGGACATTTTGATGTAGAGTTTCAAAATAAAAGACCTTTGAAATCTCATATATGAGCTATCATCCCTCTCTGTTTAGATGAGAATAAAACAAAATCTCTCCAGTATCAAAGACTCATCTCACTCCAGGGTGATAGCAGGACACCCCATCTAGTCACTGAGAAAAAATCAGGACATTCTGATGTAGAGTTTCAAAATAAAATATTTTTGAAATTTCTATTGTATTAGCTATCATCCCTGTTTTTAGATGAGAATAAAACAAAAACTGTCCAGTATCAAAGACTCATCTCACTCCAGGGTGATAGCAGGACACCCCATCTAGTCACTGAGAAAAAATCAGGACATTCTGATGTACAGTTTCAAAATAAAAGACCTTTGAAATCTCATATATGAGCTATCATCCCTCTGTATTTAGATAAGAATAAAACAAAAACTGTCGAGTATCAAATACTCATTTCCCTTCAGGGTTATAACAGAACACCCCACCTAGTCACTCAGGGAGAATCAGGACTTTCTGATGTAGAGTTTCAAAATAAAAGACCTTTGAAATCTCTATTGTATGAGCTATCATCACTGTTTTTAGATGAGAATAAAACAAAGACTGTCCAGTATCAAAGACTCATCTCACTCCATGGTGATAGCAGGACACCCTTTCTAGTCACTCCGAAAAAATCAGGACATTCTGATGTAGAGTTTCAAAATAAAATACCTTTGAATTCTCATATATGAGCTATCATCCCTGTTTTTAGATGAGAATAAAACAAATACTGTCCAATATCAAAAACTCATCTCACTCCAGGGTGATAGCAGGAAACCCCACCTAGTCACTCAGGGAGAATCAGGACATTCTGATGTACAGTTTCAAAATAAAAGACCTTTGAAATCTCTATTGCATGAGCTATCATCCCTGTTTTAGATGAGAATAAAACAAAAACTGTCCAGTATCAAAGACTCATCTCACTCCAGGGTGATAGCAGGAAACCCCATCTAGTCACTCAGAAAAAATCAGGACATTCTGATTTAGAGTTTCAAAATAAAAGACCTTTGAAATCTCATATATGAGCTATAATCCCTCTCTGTTTCGATGAGAATAAAACAAAAACTCTCAAGTATCAAAGACTGATCTAACTCCAGGGTGATAGCAGGACACGCCACATAGTCACTCAGAAAAAATCAGGACATTCTGATGTAGAGTTTCAAAATAAAATATTTTTGAAATCTCTATTGTATTAGCTATCATCCCTGTTTTTAGATGAGAATAAAACAGAAACTGTCCAGTATCAAAGACTCATCTCACTCCAGGGTGATAGCATGAAACCCCACCTAGTCACTCAGGGAGAATCAGGACATTCTGATGTACAGTTTCAAAATAAAAGACCTTTGAAATCTCATATATGAGCTATCGTCCCTCTGTATTTAGATACGAATAAAACAAAAACTGTCCAGTATAAAATACTCATTTCCCTTCAGGGTGATAGCAGGACACCCCACCTAGTCACTCAGGGAGAATCAGGACATTCTGATTTAGAGTTTCAAAATAAAATGCCTTTGAAGTCTCATATATGAGCTATCATCCCTGTTTTTAGATGAGAATGAAACAAATAATGTCCAATATCAAAAACTCATCTCACTCCAGGGTGATGGCAGGAAACCCCAACTAGTCACTCAGGGAGAATCAGGACATTCTGATGTACAGTTTCAAAATAAAAGACCTTTGAAATCTCTATTGCATGAGCTATCATCCCTGTATTTAGATGAGAATAAAACAAAAACTGTCCAGTATCAAAGACTCATCTCACTCCAGGGTGATAGCAGGAAACCCCATCTAGTCACTCAGAAAAAATCAGGACATTCTGATGTAGAGTTTCAAAATAAAATACCTTTGAATTCTCATATATGAGCTATCATTCCATTTTTTAGATGAGAATAAAACAATAACTGTCCAATATCAAAGACTCATCTCACTCCAGGGTGATAGCAGGACACCCCACCTAGTCACTCAGGGAGAATCAGGACATTCTGATGTACAGTTTCAAAATAAAATACCTTTGAAATCTCTATTGCATGAGCTATCATCCCTGTTTTTAGATGAGAATAAAACCAAAACTGTCCAGTATCAAATACTCATCTCACTCCAGGGTTATAGCAGGACACCCCTTCTAGTCACTCAGAAAAAATCAGGACATTATGATGTACAGTTTCAAAATAAAATACCTTTGAAATCTCTATTGTATGAGCTATCATCCCTGTTTTTAGATGAGAATAAAACAAAAACTGTCCAGTATCAAAGACGCATCTCACTCCAGGGTGATAGCAGGACACCCCACCTAGTCACTCAGGGAGAATCAGGACATTCTGATGTAGAGTTTCAAAATAAAAGACCTTTGAAATCTCATATATGAGCTATAATCCCTCTCTGTTTAGATGAGAATAAAACAAAAACTCTCAAGTATCAAAGACTGATCTAACTCCAGGGTGATAGCAGGACACGCCACATAGTCACTCAGAAAAAATCAGGACATGCTGATGTACAGTTTCAAAATAAAAGACCTTTGAAATCTCATATATGAGCTATCATCCCTCTCTGTTTAGATGAGAATAAAACAAAACTGTCCAGTATCAAAGACTCATCTCACTCCAGGGTGATAGCAGCACACCCCACCTAGTCAATCAGAAAAAATCAGGACATTCTGATGTAGAGTTTCAAAATAAAATACCTTTGAAATCTCTATTGTATGAGCTATCATCCCTGTTTTTAGATGAGAATAAACCAAAGACTGTCCAGTATCAAAGACGCATCTCACTCCAGGGTGATAGCAGGAAACCCCATCAAGTCACTCAGAAAAAATCAGGACATTCTGATGTACAGTTTCAAAATAAAATACCTTTGAAATCTCATATATGAGCTATCATCCCTGTTTTTAGATGGGAATAAAACAAACACTGTCCAGTATCAAAGACTCATCTAACTCCATGGTGATAGCAGGACACCCCATCAAGTCACTCAGAAAAAATCAGGACATTTTGATGTAGAGTTTCAAAATAAAAGACCTTTGAAATCTCATATATGAGCTATCATCCCTCTCTGTTTAGATGAGAATAAAACAAAATCTCTCCAGTATCAAAGACTCATCTCACTCCAGGGTGATAGCAGGACACCCCATCTAGTCACTGAGAAAAAATCAGGACATTCTGATGTAGAGTTTCAAAATAAAATATTTTTGAAATTTCTATTGTATTAGCTATCATCCCTGTTTTTAGATGAGAATAAAACAAAAACTGTCCAGTATCAAAGACTCATCTCACTCCAGGGTGATAGCAGGACACCCCATCTAGTCACTGAGAAAAAATCAGGACATTCTGATGTACAGTTTCAAAATAAAAGACCTTTGAAATCTCATATATGAGCTATCATCCCTCTGTATTTAGATAAGAATAAAACAAAAACTGTCGAGTATCAAATACTCATTTCCCTTCAGGGTTATAACAGAACACCCCACCTAGTCACTCAGGGAGAATCAGGACTTTCTGATGTAGAGTTTCAAAATAAAAGACCTTTGAAATCTCTATTGTATGAGCTATCATCACTGTTTTTAGATGAGAATAAAACAAAGACTGTCCAGTATCAAAGACTCATCTCACTCCATGGTGATAGCAGGACACCCTTTCTAGTCACTCCGAAAAAATCAGGACATTCTGATGTAGAGTTTCAAAATAAAATACCTTTGAATTCTCATATATGAGCTATCATCCCTGTTTTTAGATGAGAATAAAACAAATACTGTCCAATATCAAAAACTCATCTCACTCCAGGGTGATAGCAGGAAACCCCACCTAGTCACTCAGGGAGAATCAGGACATTCTGATGTACAGTTTCAAAATAAAAGACCTTTGAAATCTCTATTGCATGAGCTATCATCCCTGTTTTAGATGAGAATAAAACAAAAACTGTCCAGTATCAAAGACTCATCTCACTCCAGGGTGATAGCAGGAAACCCCATCTAGTCACTCAGAAAAAATCAGGACATTCTGATTTAGAGTTTCAAAATAAAAGACCTTTGAAATCTCATATATGAGCTATAATCCCTCTCTGTTTCGATGAGAATAAAACAAAAACTCTCAAGTATCAAAGACTGATCTAACTCCAGGGTGATAGCAGGACACGCCACATAGTCACTCAGAAAAAATCAGGACATTCTGATGTAGAGTTTCAAAATAAAATATTTTTGAAATCTCTATTGTATTAGCTATCATCCCTGTTTTTAGATGAGAATAAAACAGAAACCGTCCAGTATCAAAGACTCATCTCACTCCAGGGTGATCGCATGAAACCCCACCTAGTCACTCAGGGAGAATCAGGACATTCTGATGTACAGTTTCAATATAAAAGACCTTTGAAATCTCATATATGAGCTATCGTCCCTCTGTATTTAGATACGAATAAAACAAAAA
Organism: Notothenia rossii; assembly: GCF_949606895.1. NCBI lineage: Eukaryota > Metazoa > Chordata > Actinopteri > Perciformes > Nototheniidae > Notothenia > Notothenia rossii. The sequence continues at coordinate 1,103,944 of NW_027640159.1, forward strand.
CTGTCCAGTATAAAATACTCATTTCCCTTCAGGGTGATAGCAGGACACCCCACCTAGTCACTCAGGGAGAATCAGGACATTCTGATTTAGAGTTTCAAAATAAAATGCCTTTGAAGTCTCATATATGAGCTATCATCCCTGTTTTTAGATGAGAATGAAACAAATAATGTCCAATATCAAAAACTCATCTCACTCCAGGGTGATGGCAGGAAACCCCAACTAGTCACTCAGGGAGAATCAGGACATTCTGATGTACAGTTTCAAAATAAAAGACCTTTGAAATCTCTATTGCATGAGCTATCATCCCTGTATTTAGATGAGAATAAAACAAAAACTGTCCAGTATCAAAGACTCATCTCACTCCAGGGTGATAGCAGGAAACCCCATCTAGTCACTCAGAAAAAATCAGGACATTCTGATGTACAGTTTCAAAATAAAATACCTTTGAAGTCTCATATATGAGCTATCATCCCTGTTTTTAGATGAGAATAAAACAATAACTCTCAAGTATCAAAGACTGATCTAACTCCAGGGTGATAGCAGGACACGCCACATAGTCACTCAGAAAAAATCAGGACTTTCTGATGTAGAGTTTCAAAATAAAATACCTTTGAAATCTCTATTGTATGAGCTATCATCCCTATTTTTAGATGAGAATAAAACAAAGAATGTCCAGTATCAAAGACTCATTTAACTCCATGGTGATAGCAGGACACCCCATCAAGTCACTCAGGGAGAATCAGGACATTCTGATGTACAGTTTCAAAATAAAAGACCTTTGAAATCTCTATTGCATGAGCTATCATCCCTGTTTTTAGATGAGAATAAAACAAAAACTGTCCAGTATCAAAGACTCATCTCACTCCAGGGTGATAGCAGGACACCCCTTCTAGTCACTCAGAAAAAATCAGGACATTCTGATGTACAGTTTCAAAATAAAATACCTTTGAAATCTCTATTGTATGAGCTATCATCCCTGTTTTTAGATGAGAATAAAACAAAAACTGTCCAGTATCAAAGACGCATCTCACTCCAGGGTGATAGCAGGACACCCCACCTAGTCACTCAGGGAGAATCAGGACATTCTGATGTAGAGTTTCAAAATAAAAGACCTTTGAAATCTCATATATGAGCTATAATCCCTCTCTGTTTAGATGAGAATAAAACAAAAACTCTCAAGTATCAAAGACTGATCTAACTCTAGGGTGATAGCAGCACACCCCACCTAGTCAATCAGAAAAAATCAGGACATTCTGATGTAGAGTTTCAAAATAAAAGACCTTTGAAATCTCTATTGTATGAGCTATCATCCCTATTTTTAGATGAGAATAAAACAAAGACTGTCCAGTATCAAAGACGCATCTCACTCCAGGGTGATAGCAGGACACCCCACCTAGTCACTCAGAAAAAATCAGGACATTCTGACGTACAGTTTCAAAATAAAAGACCTTTGAAATCTCATATATGAGCTATCAAACCTCTCTGTTTAGATGAGAATAAAACAAAATCTCTCCAGTATCAAAGACTCATCTCACTCCAGGGTGATAGCAGGACACCCCATCTAGTCACTGAGAAAAAAATCAGGACATTCTGATCTAGAGTTTCAAAATAAAATATTTTTGAAATTTCTATTGTATTAGCTATCATCCCTGTTTTTAGATGATAATAAAACAAAAACTGTCCAGTATCAAAGACTCATCTCCCTCCAGGGTGATAGCAGGACACCCCATCTAGTCACTGAGAAAAAATCAGGACATTCTGATGTAGAGTTTCAAAATAAAAGACCTTTGAAATCTCATATATGAGCTATCGTCCCTCTGTATTTAGATAAGAATAAAACAAAAACTGTCCAGTATAAAATACTCATTTCCCATCAGGGTTATAACAGGACACCCCACCTAGTCACTCAGGGAGAATCAGGACTTTCTGATGTAGAGTTTCAAAATAAAATAACTTTGAAATCTCTATTGTATGAGCTATCATCCCTGTTTTTAGATGAGAATAAAACAAAGACTGTCCAGTATCAAAGACTCATCTCACTCCATGGTGATAGCAGGACACCCCTTCTAGTCACTCAGAAAAAATCAGGACATTCTGATGTACAGTTTCAAAATAAAATACCTTTGAAATCTCTATTGTATGAGCTATCATCCCTGTTTTTAGATGAGAATAAAACAAAAACTGTCCAGTATCAAAGACGCATCTCACTCCAGGGTGATAGCAGGACACCCCACCTAGTCACTCAGGGAGAATCAGGACATTCTGATGTAGAGTTTCAAAATAAAAGACCTTTGAAATCTCATATATGAGCTATAATCCCTCTCCGTTTAGATGAGAATAAAACAAAAACTCTCAAGTATCAAAGACTGATCTAACTCCAGGGTGATAGCAGCACATGCCACATAGTCACTCAGAAAAAATCAGGACATTCTGATGTACAGTTTCAAAATAAAAGACCTTTGAAATCTCATATATGAGCTATCATCCCTCTCTGTTTAGATGAGAATAAAACAAAACTGTCCAGTATCAAAGACTCATCTCACTCCAGGGTGATAGCAGGACACCCCACCTAGTCACTCAGAAAAAATCAGGACATTCTGATGTAGAGTTTCAAAATAAAAGACCTTTGAAATCTCTATTGTATGAGCTATCATCCCTATGTTTAGATGATAATAAAACAAAGACTGTCCAGTATCAAAGACGCATCTCACTCCAGGGTGATAGCAGGACACCCCACCTAGTACCTCAGAAAAAATCAGGACATTCTGATTTAGAGTTTCAAAATAAAATACCTTTGAAATCTCATATATGAGCTATCATCCCTGTTTTTAGATGACAATAAAACAAAAACTGTCCAGTATCAAAGACGCATCAAACTCCAGGGTGATAGCAGGACACCCCACCTAGTCACTCAGGGAGAATCAGGACATTCTGAAGTACAGTTTCAAAATAAAAGACCTTTGAAATCTCATATATGAGCTATCGTCCCTCTGTATTTAGATACGAATAAAACAAAAACTGTCCAGTATAAAATACTCATTTCCCTTCAGGGTGATAGCAGGACACCCCACCTAGTCACTCAGGGAGAATCAGGACATTCTGATTTAGAGTTTCAAAATAAAATGCCTTTGAAGTCTCATATATGAGCTATCATCCCTGTTTTTAGATGAGAATGAAACAAATAATGTCCAATATCAAAAACTCATCTCACTCCAGGGTGATGGCAGGAAACCCCAACTAGTCACTCAGGGAGAATCAGGACATTCTGATGTACAGTTTCAAAATAAAAGACCTTTGAAATCTCTATTGCATGAGCTATCATCCCTGTATTTAGATGAGAATAAAACAAAAACTGTCCAGTATCAAAGACTCATCTCACTCCAGGGTGATAGCAGGAAACCCCATCTAGTCACTCAGAAAAAATCAGGACATTCTGATGTACAGTTTCAAAATAAAATACCTTTGAAGTCTCATATATGAGCTATCATCCCTGTTTTTAGATGAGAATAAAACAATAACTCTCAAGTATCAAAGACTGATCTAACTCCAGGGTGATAGCAGGACACGCCACATAGTCACTCAGAAAAAATCAGGACTTTCTGATGTAGAGTTTCAAAATAAAATACCTTTGAAATCTCTATTGTATGAGCTATCATCCCTATTTTTAGATGAGAATAAAACAAAGAATGTCCAGTATCAAAGACTCATTTAACTCCATGGTGATAGCAGGACACCCCATCAAGTCACTCAGGGAGAATCAGGACATTCTGATGTACAGTTTCAAAATAAAAGACCTTTGAAATCTCTATTGCATGAGCTATCATCCCTGTTTTTAGATGAGAATAAAACAAAAACTGTCCAGTATCAAAGACTCATCTCACTCCAGGGTGATAGCAGGACACCCCTTCTAGTCACTCAGAAAAAATCAGGACATTCTGATGTACAGTTTCAAAATAAAATACCTTTGAAATCTCTATTGTATGAGCTATCATCCCTGTTTTTAGATGAGAATAAAACAAAAACTGTCCAGTATCAAAGACGCATCTCACTCCAGGGTGATAGCAGGACACCCCACCTAGTCACTCAGGGAGAATCAGGACATTCTGATGTAGAGTTTCAAAATAAAAGACCTTTGAAATCTCATATATGAGCTATAATCCCTCTCTGTTTAGATGAGAATAAAACAAAAACTCTCAAGTATCAAAGACTGATCTAACTCCAGGGTGATAGCAGCACACCCCACCTAGTCAATCAGAAAAAATCAGGACATTCTGATGTAGAGTTTCAAAATAAAAGACCTTTGAAATCTCTATTGTATGAGCTATCATCCCTATTTTTAGATGAGAATAAAACAAAGACTGTCCAGTATCAAAGACGCATCTCACTCCAGGGTGATAGCAGGACACCCCACCTAGTCACTCAGAAAAAAATCAGGACATTCTGACGTACAGTTTCAAAATAAAAGACCTTTGAAATCTCATATATGAGCTATCAAACCTCTCTGTTTAGATGAGAATAAAACAAAATCTCTCCAGTATCAAAGACTCATCTCACTCCAGGGTGATAGCAGGACACCCCATCTAGTCACTGAGAAAAAAATCAGGACATTCTGATCTAGAGTTTCAAAATAAAATATTTTTGAAATTTCTATTGTATTAGCTATCATCCCTGTTTTTAGATGATAATAAAACAAAAACTGTCCAGTATCAAAGACTCATCTCCCTCCAGGGTGATAGCAGGACACCCCATCTAGTCACTGAGAAAAAATCAGGACATTCTGATGTAGAGTTTCAAAATAAAAGACCTTTGAAATCTCATATATGAGCTATCGTCCCTCTGTATTTAGATAAGAATAAAACAAAAACTGTCCAGTATAAAATACTCATTTCCCATCAGGGTTATAACAGGACACCCCACCTAGTCACTCAGGGAGAATCAGGACTTTCTGATGTAGAGTTTCAAAATAAAATAACTTTGAAATCTCTATTGTATGAGCTATCATCCCTGTTTTTAGATGAGAATAAAACAAAGACTGTCCAGTATCAAAGACTCATCTCACTCCATGGTGATAGCAGGACACCCCTTCTAGTCACTCAGAAAAAATCAGGACATTCTGATGTACAGTTTCAAAATAAAATACCTTTGAAATCTCTATTGTATGAGCTATCATCCCTGTTTTTAGATGAGAATAAAACAAAAACTGTCCAGTATCAAAGACGCATCTCACTCCAGGGTGATAGCAGGACACCCCACCTAGTCACTCAGGGAGAATCAGGACATTCTGATGTAGAGTTTCAAAATAAAAGACCTTTGAAATCTCATATATGAGCTATAATCCCTCTCTGTTTAGATGAGAATAAAACAAAAACTCTCAAGTATCAAAGACTGATCTAACTCCAGGGTGATAGCAGCACATGCCACATAGTCACTCAGAAAAAATCAGGACATTCTGATGTACAGTTTCAAAATAAAAGACCTTTGAAATCTCATATATGAGCTATCATCCCTTTCTGTTTAGATGAGAATAAAACAAAACTGTCCAGTATCAAAGACTCATCTCACTCCAGGGTGATAGCAGGACACCCCACCTAGTCACTCAGAAAAAATCAGGACATTCTGATGTAGAGTTTCAAAATAAAAGACCTTTGAAATCTCTATTGTATGAGCTATCATCCCTATTTTTAGATGATAATAAAACAAAGACTGTCCAGTATCAAAGACGCATCTCACTCCAGGGTGATAGCAGGACACCCCACCTAGTACCTCAGAAAAAATCAGGACATTCTGATTTAGAGTTTCAAAATAAAATACCTTTGAAATCTCATATATGAGCTATCATCCCTGTTTTTAGATGACAATAAAACAAAAACTGTCCAGTATCAAAGACGCATCAAACTCCAGGGTGATAGCAGGACACCCCACCTAGTCACTCAGGGAGAATCAGGACATTCTGAAGTACAGTTTCAAAATAAAAGAACTTTGAAATCTCTATTGCATGAGCTATCATCCCTATTTTTAGATGAGAATAAAACAAAGACTGTCCAGTATCAAAGACTCATCTCACTCCAGGGTGATAGCAGGACACCCCACCTAGTCACTCAGGGAGAATCAGGACATTCTGATGTAGAGTTTCAAAATAAAAGACCTTTGAAATCTCATATATGAGCTATCATCCCTGTTTTTAGATGAGAATAAAACAATAACTGTCCAGTATCAAAGACGCATCTCACTCCAGGGTGATAACAGGACACCCCATCTAGTCACTCAGAAAAAATCAGGACATTCTGATGTAGAGTTTCAAAATAAAATACCTTTGAAATCTCTATTGTATGAGCTATCATCCCTGTTTTTAGATGAGAATAAAACAAATACTGTCCAATATCAAAAACTCATCTCACTCCAGGGTGATAGCATGACACCCCACCTAGTCACTCAGGGAGAATCAGGACATTCTGATGTAGAGTTTCAAAATAAAAGACCTTTGAAATCTCATATATGAGCTATCATCCCTGTTTTTAGATGAGAATAAAACAAATACTGTCCAATATCAAAGACTCATCTTACTCCAGGGTGATAGCAGGACTCCCCACCTAGTCACTCAGGGAGAATCAGGACATTCTGAAGTACAGTTTCAAAATAAAAGACCTTTGAAATCTCTATTGCATGAGCTATCATCCCTGTTTTTAGATGAGAATAAAACAAAAATTGTCCCGTATCAAAGACTCATCTCACTCCAGGGTGATAGCAGGACACCCCATCTAGTCACTCAGAAAAAATCAGGACATTCTGATGTAGAGTTTCAAAATAAAATACCTTTGAAATCTCTATTGTATGAGCTATCATCCCTGTTTTTAGATGAGAATAAAACAAAAACTGTCCAGTATCAAAGACGCATCTCACTCCAGGGTGATAGCAGGACACCCCATCTAGTCACTCAGAAGAAATCAGGACATTCTGATGTAGAGTTTCAAAATAAAAGACCTTTGAAATCTCATATATGAGCTATAATCCCTCCCTGTTTTTAGATGAGAATAAAACAAAAACTGTCCAGTATCAAAGACGCATCTCACTCCAGGGTGATAGCAGGACACCCCATCTAGTCACTCAGAAAAAATCAGGACATTCTGATGTAGAGTTTCAAAATAAAATACTTTTGAAATCTCTATTGTATGAGCTATCATCCCTGTTTTTAGATGAGAATAAAACAAAAACTGTCCAGTATCAAAGACTCATCTCACTCTAGGGTGATAGCAAGACACCTCATCTAGTCACTCAGAAAAAATCAGGACATTCTGATGTAGAGTTTCAAAATAAAATACCTTTGAAATCTCTATTGTATGAGCTATCATCCCTATTTTTAGATGAGAATAAAACAAAGACTGTCCAGTATCAAAGACTCATCTCACTCCAGGGTGATAGCAGGACACCCCATCTAGTCACTCAGAAAAAATCAGGACATTCTGGTGTAGAGTTTCAAAATAAAATACCTTTGAAATCTCTATTGTATGAGCTATCATCCCTGTTTTTAGATGAGAATAAAACAAAAACTGTCCAGTATCAAAGACTCATCTCACTCCAGGGTGATAGCAGGACACCCCACCGAGTCACTCAGAAAATAACAGGACATTCTGATGTAGAGTTTCAAAATAAAATACCTTTGAAATCTCTATTGTATGAGCTATCATCCCTGTTTTTAGATGAGAATAAAACAAAGACTGTCCAGTATCAAAGACTCATCTCACTCCAGGGTGATAGCAGGACACCCCATCTAGTCACTCAGAAAAAATCAGGACATTCTGGTGTACAGTTTCAAAATAAAATACCTTTGAAGTCTCATATATGAGCTATCATCCCTGTTTTTAGATGAGAATAAAACAATAACTGTCCAATATCAAAGACTCATCAAACTCCAGGGTGATAGCAGGACACCCCACCTAGTCACTCAGAAAAAATCAGGACATTCTGATGTACAGTTTCAAAATAAAATACCTTTGAAATCTCATATATGAGCTATCATCCCTCTCTGTTTAGATGAGAATAAAACAAAAGCTGTCCAGTATCAAAGACTCATCTCACTCCAGGGTGATAGCAGGACACCCCACCTAGTCACTCAGGGAGAATCAGGACATTCTGAAGTACAGTTTCAAAATAAAAGACCTTTGAAATCTCTATTGCATGAGCTATCATCCCTGTTTTTAGATGAGAATAAAACAAAAACTGTCCCGTATCAAAGACTCATCTCACTCCAGGGTGATGGCAGGACACCCCATCTAGTCACTCAGAAAAAATCAGGACATTCTGATGTACAGTTTCAAAATAAAATACCTTTGAAGTCTCATATATGAGCTATCATCCCTGTTTTTAGATGAGAATAAAACAATAACTGTCCAATATCAAAGACTCATCAAACTCCAGGGTGATAGCAGGACACCCCACCTAGTCACTCAGAAAAAATCAGGACATTCTGATATACAGTTTCAAAATAAAAGACCTTTGAAATCTCATACATGAGCTATAATCCCTCCCTGTTTTTAGATGAGAATAAAACAAAAACTGTCCAGTATCAAAGACGCATCTCACTCCAGGGTGATAGCAGGACACCCCATCTAGTCACTCAGAAAAAATCAGGACATTCTGATGTAGAGTTTCAAAATAAAATACTTTTGAAATCTCTATTGTATGAGCTATCATCCCTGTTTTTAGATGAGAATAAAACAAAAACTGTCCAGTATCAAAGACTCATCTCACTCCAGGGTGATAGCAGGACACCTCATCTAGTCACTCAGAAAAAATCAGGACATTCTGATGTAGAGTTTCAAAATAAAATACCTTTGAAATCTCTATTGTATGAGCTATCATCCCTATTTTTAGATGAGAATAAAACAAAGACTGTCCAGTATCAAAGACTCATCTCACTCCAGGGTGATAGCAGGACACCCCATCTAGTCACTCAGAAAAAATCAGGACATTCTGGTGTACAGTTTCAAAATAAAATACCTTTGAAGTCTCATATATGAGCTATCATCCCTGTTTTTAGATGAGAATAAAACAAAAACTGTCCAGTATCCAAGACGCATCTCACTCCAGGGTGATAGCAGGACACCCCATCTAGTCACTCAGAAAAAATCAGGACATTCTGATGTAGAGTTTCAAAATAAAATACCTTTGAAATCTCTATTGTATGAGCTATCATCCTTGTTTTTAGATGAGAATAAAACAAATACTGTCCAATATCAAAGACTCATCTCACTCCAGGGTGATAGCAGGACTCCCCACCTAGTCACTCAGGGAGAATCAGGACATTCTGAAGTACAGTTTCAAAATAAAAGACCTTTGAAATCTCTATTGCATGAGCTATCATCCCTGTTTTTAGATGAGAATAAAACAAAAATTGTCCCGTATCAAAGACTCATCTCACTCCAGGGTGATAGCAGGACACCCCATCTAGTCACTCAGAAAAAATCAGGACATTCTGATGTAGAGTTTCAAAATAAAATACCTTTGAAATCTCTATTGTATGAGCTATCATCCCTGTTTTTAGATGAGAATAAAACAAAAACTGTCCAGTATCAAAGACGCATCTCACTCCAGGGTGATAGCAGGACACCCCATCTAGTCACTCAGAAAAAATCAGGACATTCTGGTGTACAGTTTCAAAATAAAATACCTTTGAAGTCTCATATATGAGCTATCATCCCTGTTTTTAGATGAGAATAAAACAATAACTGTCCAATATCAAAGACTCATCAAACTCCAGGGTGATAGCAGGACACCCCACCTAGTCACTCAGAAAAAATCAGGACATTCTGATATACAGTTTCAAAATAAAAGACCTTTGAAATCTCATATATGAGCTATCATCCCTCTCTGTTTAGATGAGAATAAAGCAAAAACTGTCCAGTATAAAAAACTCATCTCACTCCAGGGTGATAGCAGGACACCCCACCTAGTCACTCAGGGAGAATCAGGACATTCTGAAGGACAGTTTCAAAATAAAAGACCTTTGAAATCTCTATTGCATGAGCTATCATCCCTGTTTTTAGATGAGAATAAAACAAAAACTGTCCCGTATCAAAGACTCATCTCACTCCAGGGTGATAGCAGGACACCCCATCTAGTCACTCAGAAAAAATCAGGACATTCTGATGTAGAGTTTCAAAATAAAATACCTTTGAAATCTCTATTGTATGAGCTATCATCCCTGTTTTTAGATGAGAATAAAACAATAACTGTCCAGTATCAAAAACTCATCTCACTCCAGGGTGATAGCAGGACTCCCCACCTAGTCACTCAGAAAAAATCAGGACATTCTGATGTAGAGTTTCAAAATAAAATACCTTTGAAATCTCTATTGTATGAGCTATCATCCCTGTTTTTAGATGAGAATAAAACAAAAACTGTCCAGTATCAAAGACGCATCTCACTCCAGGGTGATAGCAGGACACCCCATCTAGTCACTCAGAAAAAATCAGGACATTCTGATGTAGAGTTTCAAAATAAAATACCTTTGAAATCTCTATTGTATGAGCTATCATCCCTGTTTTTAGATGAGAGTAAAACAAAAACTGTCCAGTATCAAAGACGCATCGAACTCCAGGGTGATAGCAGGACACCCCACCTAGTCACTCAGGAAGAATCAGGACATTCTGATGTAGAGTTTCAAAATAAAAGACCTTTGAAATCTCATATATGAGCTATAATCCCTCCCTGTTTTTAGATGAGAATAAAACAAAGACTGTCCAGTATCAAAGACTCATCTCACTCCAGGGTGATAGCAGGACACCCCATCTAGTCACTCAGAAAAAATCAGGACATTCTGGTGTACAGTTTCAAAATAAAATACCTTTGAAGTCTCATATATGAGCTATCATCCCTGTTTTTAGATGAGAATAAAACAATAACTGTCCAATATCAAAGACTCAACAAACTCCAGGGTGATAGCAGGACACCCCACCTAGTCACTCAGAAACAATCAGGACATTCTGATGTAGAGTTTCAAAATAAAATACCTTTGAAATCTCTATTGTATGAGCTATCATCCCTGTTTTTAGATGAGAATAAAACAAAAACTGTCCAGTATCAAAGACGCATCTTACTCCAGGGTGATAACAGGACACCCCATCTAGTCACTCAGAAAAAATCAGGACATTCTGATGTAGAGTTTCAAAATAAAATACCTTTGAAATCTCTATTGTATGAGCTATCATCCCTGTTTTTAGATGAGAATAAAACAAAAACTGTCCAATATCAAAAACTCATCTCACTCCAGGGTGATAGCATGACACCCCACCTAGTCACTCAGGGAGAATCAGGACTTTCTGATGTAGAGTTTCAAAATAAAAGACCTTTGAAATCTCTATTGCATGAGCTATCATCCCTGTTTTTAGATGAGAATAAAACAAAAATTGTCCCTTATCAAAGACTCATCTCACTCCAGGGTGATAGCAGGACACCCCATCTAGTCACTCAGAAAAAATCAGGACATTCTGATATACAGTTTCAAAATAAAAGACCTTTGAAATCTCATATATGAGCTATCATCCCTGTTTTTAGATGAGAATAAAACAATAACTGTCCAATATCAAAGACTCAACAAACTCCAGGGTGATACAGGACACCCCACCTAGTCACTCAGAAAAAATCAGGACATTCTGGTGTAGAGTTTCAAAATAAAATACCTTTGAAATCTCTATTGTATGAGCTATCATCCCTATTTTTATATGAGAATAAAACAATAACTGTCCAGTATCAAAAACTCATCTCACTCCAGGGTGATAGCATGACACCCCACCTAGTCACTCAGGGAGAATCAGGACTTTCTGATGTAGAGTTTCAAAATAAAAGACCTTTGAAATCTCTATTGCATGAGCTATCATCCCTGTTTTTAGATGAGAATAAAACAAAAATTGTCCCTTATCAAAGACTCATCTCACTCCAGGGTGATAGCAGGACACCCCATCTAGTCACTCAGAAAAAATCAGGACATTCTGATATACAGTTTCAAAATAAAAGACCTTTGAAATCTCATATATGAGCTATCATCCCTCTCTGTTTAGATGAGAATAAAGCAAAAACTGTCCAGTATCAAAAACTCATCTCACTCCAGGGTGATAGCAGGACACCCCACCTAGTCACTCAGGGAGAATCAGGACATTCTGAAGGACAGTTTCAAAATAAAAGACCTTTGAAATCTCTATTGCATGAGCTATCATCCCTGTTTTTAGATGAGAATAAAACAAAAACTGTCCCGTATCAAAGACTCATCTCACTCCAGGGTGATAGCAGGACACCCCATCTAGTCACTCAGAAAAAATCAGGACATTCTGATGTAGAGTTTCAAAATAAAATACCTTTGAAATCTCTATTGTATGAGCTATCATCCCTGTTTTTAGATGAGAATAAAACAATAACTGTCCAGTATCAAAAACTCATCTCACTCCAGGGTGATAGCAGGACTCCCCACCTAGTCACTCAGAAAAAATCAGGACATTCTGATGTAGAGTTTCAAAATAAAATACCTTTGAAATCTCTATTGTATGAGCTATCATCCCTGTTTTTAGATGAGAATAAAACAAAAACTGTCCAGTATCAAAGACGCATCTCACTCCAGGGTGATAGCAGGACACCCCATCTAGTCACTCAGAAAAAATCAGGACATTCTGATGTAGAGTTTCAAAATAAAATACCTTTGAAATCTCTATTGTATGAGCTATCATCCCTGTTTTTAGATGAGAGTAAAACAAAAACTGTCCAGTATCAAAGACGCATCGAACTCCAGGGTGATAGCAGGACACCCCACCTAGTCACTCAGGAAGAATCAGGACATTCTGATGTAGAGTTTCAAAATAAAAGACCTTTGAAATCTCATATATGAGCTATAATCCCTCCCTGTTTTTAGATGAGAATAAAACAAAGACTGTCCAGTATCAAAGACTCATCTCACTCCAGGGTGATAGCAGGACACCCCATCTAGTCACTCAGAAAAAATCAGGACATTCTGGTGTACAGTTTCAAAATAAAATACCTTTGAAGTCTCATATATGAGCTATCATCCCTGTTTTTAGATGAGAATAAAACAATAACTGTCCAATATCAAAGACTCAACAAACTCCAGGGTGATAGCAGGACACCCCACCTAGTCACTCAGAAACAATCAGGACATTCGGATGTAGAGTTTCAAAATAAAATACCTTTGAAATCTCTATTGTATGAGCTATCATCCCTGTTTTTAGATGAGAATAAAACAAAAACTGTCCAGTATCAAAGACGCATCTTACTCCAGGGTGATAACAGGACACCCCATCTAGTCACTCAGAAAAAATCAGGACATTCTGATGTAGAGTTTCAAAATAAAATACCTTTGAAATCTCTATTGTATGAGCTATCATCCCTGTTTTTAGATGAGAATAAAACAAAAACTGTCCAATATCAAAAACTCATCTCACTCCAGGGTGATAGCATGACACCCCACCTAGTCACTCAGGGAGAATCAGGATATTCTGATGTAGAGTTTCAAAATAAAAGACCTTTGAAATCTCATATATGAGCTATCATCCCTGTTTTTAGATGAGAATAAAACAATAACTGTCCAGTATCAAAAACTCATCTCACTCCAGGGTGATAGCATGACACCCCACCTAGTCACTCAGGGAGAATCAGGACTTTCTGATGTAGAGTTTCAAAATAAAAGACCTTTGAAATCTCTATTGCATGAGCTATCATCCCTGTTTTTAGATGAGAATAAAACAAAAATTGTCCCTTATCAAAGACTCATCTCACTCCAGGGTGATAGCAGGACACCCCATCTAGTCACTCAGAAAAAATCAGGACATTCTGATGTAGAGTTTCAAAATAAAATCCCTTTGAAATCTCTATTGTATGAGCTATCATCCCTATTTTTAGATGAGAATAAAACAAAGACTGTCCAGTATCAAAGACTCATCTCACTCCAGGGTGATAGCAGGACACCCCATCTAGTCACTCAGAAAAAATCAGGACATTCTGGTGTACAGTTTCAAAATAAAATACCTTTGAAGTATCATATATGAGCTATCATCCCTGTTTTTAGATGAGAATAAAACAATAACTGTCCAATATCAAAGACTCAACAAACTCCAGGGTGATAGCAGGACACCCCACCTAGTCACTCAGGGAGAATCAGGACATTCTGGTGTAGAGTTTCAAAATAAAATACCTTTGAAATCTCTATTGTATGAGCTATCATCCCTATTTTTAGATGAGAATAAAACAAAGACTGTCCAGTATCAAAGACTCATCTCACTCCAGGGTGATAGCAGGACACCCCATCTAGTCACTCAGAAAAAATCAGGACATTCTGGTGTACAGTTTCAAAATAAAATACCTTTGAAGTCTCATATATGAGCTATCATCCCTGTTTTTAGATGAGAATAAAACAATAACTGTCCAATATCAAAGACTCAACAAACTCCAGGGTGATACAGGACACCCCACCTAGTCACTCAGAAAAAATCAGGACATTCTGGTGTAGAGTTTCAAAATAAAATACCTTTGAAATCTCTATTGTATGAGCTATCATCCCTATTTTTATATGAGAATAAAACAAAGACTGTCCAGTATCAAAGACTCATCTCACTCCAGGGTGATAGCAGGACACCCCACCTAGTCACTCAGAAAATAACAGGACATTATGATGTAGAGTTTCAAAATAAAATACCTTTGAAATCTCTATTGTATGAGCTATCATTCCTGTTTTTAGATGAGAATAAAACAAAAACTGTCCAATATCAAAAACTCATCTCACTCCAGGGTGATAGCATGACACCCCACCTAGTCACTCAGGGAGAATCAGGACATTCTGATGTAGAGTTTCAAAATAAAAGACCTTTGAAATCTCATATATGAGCTATCATCCCTGTTTTTAGATGAGAATAAAACAATAACTGTCCAGTATCAAAAACTCATCTCACTCCAGGGTGATAGCATGACACCCCACCTAGTCACTCAGGGAGAATCAGGACTTTCTGATGTAGAGTTTCAAAATAAAAGACCTTTGAAATCTCTATTGCATGAGCTATCATCCCTGTTTTTAGATGAGAATAAAACAAATACTGTCCAATATCAAAGACTCATCTTACTCCAGGGTGATAGCAGGACTCCCCACCTAGTCACTCAGGGAGAATCAGGACATTCTGAAGTACAGTTTCAAAATAAAAGACCTTTGAAATCTCTATTGCATGAGCTATCATCCCTGTTTTTAGATGAGAATAAAACAAAAATTGTCCCGTATCAAAGACTCATCTCACTCCAGGGTGATAGCAGGACACCCCATCTAGTCACTCAGAAAAAATCAGGACATTCTGATGTAGAGTTTCAAAATAAAATACCTTTGAAATCTCTATTGTATGAGCTATCATCCCTGTTTTTAGATGAGAATAAAACAAAAACTGTCCAGTATCAAAGACTCATCTCACTCCAGGGTGATAGCAGGACACCCCATCTAGTCACTCAGAAAAAATCAGGACATTCTGGTGTACAGTTTCAAAATAAAATACCTTTGAAATCTCTATTGTATGAGCTATCATCCCTATTTTTAGATGAAAATAAAACAAAGACTGTCCAGTATCAAAGACTCATCTCACTCCAGGGTGATAGCAGGACACCCCATCTAGTCACTCAGAAAAAATCAGGACATTCTGGTGTACAGTTTCAAAATAAAATACCTTTGAAGTCTCATATATGAGCTATCATCCCTGTTTTTAGATGAGAATAAAACAATAACTGTCCAATATCAAAGACTCAACAAACTCCAGGGTGATAGCAGGACACCCCACCTAGTCACTCAGAAAAAATCAGGACATTCTGATGTAGAGTTTCAAAATAAAATACCTTTGAAATCTCTATTGTATGAGCTATCATCCCTATTTTTAGATGAGAATAAAACAAAGACTGTCCAGTATCAAAGACTCATCTCACTCCAGGGTGATAGCAGGACACCCCACCTAGTCACTCAGAAAATAACAGGACATTCTGATGTAGAGTTTCAAAATAAAATACCTTTGAAATCTCTATTGTATGAGCTATCATCCCTATTTTTAGATGAGAATAAAACAAAGACTGTCCAGTATCAAAGACTCATCTCACTCCAGGGTGATAGCAGGACACCCCATCTAGCCACTCAGAAAAAATCAGGACATTCTGGTGTACAGTTTCAAAATAAAATACCTTTGAAGTCTCATATATGAGCTATCATCCCTGTTTTTAGATGAGAATAAAAAAATAACTGTCCAATATCAAAGACTCAACAAACTCCAGGGTGATAGCAGGACACCCCACCTAGTCACTCAGAAAAAATCAGGACATTCTGATGTAGAGTTTCAAAATAAAATACCTTTGAAATCTCTATTGTATGAGCTATCATCCCTATTTTTAGATGAGAATAAAACAAAGACTGTCCGGTATCAAAGACTCATCTCACTCCAGGGTGATAGCAGGACACCCCACCTAGTCACTCAGAAAATAACAGGACATTCTGATGTAGAGTTTCAAAATAAAATACCTTTGAAATCTCTATTGTATGAGCTATCATCCCTATTTTTAGATGAGAATAAAACAAAGACTGTCCAGTATCAAAGACTCCTCTCACTCAAGGGTGATAGCAGGACACCCCACCTAGTCACTCAGGGAGAATCAGGACATTCTGATGTAGAGTTTCAAAATAAAATACCTTTGAAATCTCTATTGTATGAGCTATCATCCGTGTTTTTAGATGAGAATAAAACAAAAAATGTCCAGTATCAAAGACTCATCTCACTCCAGGGTGATAGCAGGACACCCCACCTAGTCACTCAGAAAATAACAGGATATTCTGATGTAGAGTTTCAAAATAAAATACCTTTGAAATCTCTATTGTATGAGCTATCATCCCTGTTTTTAGATGAGAATAAAACAAAGACTGTCCAGTATCAAAGACTCATCTCACTCCAGGGTGATAGCAGGACATCCCATCTAGTCACTCAGAAAAAATCAGGACATTCTGATGTAGAGTTTCAAAATAAAATACCTTTGAAATCTCTATTGTATGAGCTATCCTCCCTGTTTTTAGATGAGAATAAAACAATAACTGTCCAATATCAAAGACTCAACAAACTACAGGGTGATAGCAGGACACCCCACCTAGTCACTCAGAAAAAATCAGGACATTCTGATGTACAGTTTCAAAATAAAAGACCTTTGAAATCTCATATATGAGCTATCATCCCTCTCTGTTTAGATGAGAATAAAACAAAAACTGTCCAGTATCAAAGACTCATCTCACTCCAGGGTGATAGCAGGACACCCCACCTAGTCACTCAGGGAGAATCATGACATTCTGAAGTACAGTTTCAAAATAAAAGACCTTTGAAATCTCTATTGCATGAGCTATCATCCCTGTTTTTAGATGAGAATAAAACAAAAACTTTCCCGTATCAAAGACTCATCTCACTCCAGGGTGATAGCAGGACACCCCATCTAGTCACTCAGAAAAAATCAGGACATTCTGATGTAGAGTTTCAAAATAAAATACCTTTGAAATCTCTATTGTATGAGCTATCATCCCTGTTTTTAGATGAGAATAAAACAAAAACTGTCCAGTATCAAAGACGCATCTCACTCCAGGGTGATAGCAGGACACCCCACCTAGTCACTCAGGGAGAATCAGGACATTCTGAAGGACAGTTTCAAAATAAAAGACCTTTGAAATCTCTATTGCATGAGCTATCATCCCTGTTTTTAGATGAGAATAAAACAAAAACTGTCCAGTATCAAAGACGCATCTCACTCCAGGGTGATAGCAGGACACCCCATCTAGTCACTCAGAAAAAATCAGGACATTCTGATGTAGAGTTTCAAAATAAAATACCTTTGAAATCTCTATTGTATGAGCTATCATCCCTGTTTTTAGATGAGAATAAAACAAAGACTGTCCAGTATCAAAGACGCATCTCACTCCAGGGTGATAGCAGGACACCCCATCTAGTCACTCAGAAAAAATCAGGACATTCTGGTGTACAGTTTCAAAATAAAATACCTTTGAAGTCTCATATATGGGCTATCATCCCTGTTTTTAGATGAGAATAAAACAATAACTGTCCAATATCAAAGACTCATCAAACTCCAGGGTGATAGCAGGACACCCCACCTAGTCACTCAGGGAGAATCAGGACATTCTGAAGGACAGTTTCAAAATAAAAGACCTTTGAAATCTCTATTGCATGAGCTATCATCCCTGTTTTTAGATGAGAATAAAACAAAAACTGTCCAGTATCAAAGACGCATCTTACTCCAGGGTGATAGCAGGACACCCCATCTAGTCACTCAGAAAAAATCAGGACATTCTGATGTACAGTTTCAAAATAAAATACCTTTGAAGTCTCATATATGGGCTATCATCCCTGTTTTTAGATGAGAATACAACAATAACTGTCCAATATCAAAGACTCATCAAACTCCAGGGTGATAGCAGGACACCCCACCTCGTCACTCAGAAAAAATCAGGACATTCTGATGTACAGTTTCAAAATAAAAGACCTTTGAAATCTCATATATGAGCTATCATCCCTCTCTGTTTAGATGAGAATAAAACAAAAACTGTCCAGTATCAAAGACTCATCTCACTCCAGGGTGATAGCAGGACACCCCACCTAGTCACTCAGGGAGAATCAGGACATTCTGAAGTACAGTTTCAAAATAAAAGACCTTTGAAATCTCATATATGAGCTATCATCCCTCTCTGTTTAGATGAGAATAAAACAATAACTGTCCAATATCAAAGACTCATCAAACTCCAGGGTGATAGCAGGACACCCCACCTAGTCACTCAGAAAAAATCAGGACATTCTGATGTACAGTTTCAAAATAAAAGACCTTTGAAATCTCATATATGAGCTATCATCCCTCTCTGTTTAGATGAGAATAAAACAAAAACTGTCCAGTATCAAAGACTCATCTCACTCCAGGGTGATAGCAGGACACCCCACCTAGTCACTCAGGGAGAATCAGGACATTCTGAAGTACAGTTTCAAAATAAAAGACCTTTGAAATCTCTATTGCATGAGCTATCATCCCTGTTTTTAGATGAGAATAAAACAAAAACTGTCCCGTATCAAAGACTCATCTCACGCCAGGGTGATAGCAGGACACCCCATCTAGTCACTCAGAAAAAATCAGGACATTCTGATGTAGAGTTTCAAAATAAAATACCTTTGAAATCTCTATTGTATGAGCTATCATCCCTGTTTTTAGATGAGAATAAAACAAAAACTGTCCAGTATTAAAGACGCGTCTCACTCCAGGGTGATAGCAGGACACCCCATCTAGTCACTCAGAAAAAATCAGGACATTCTGATGTAGAGTTTCAAAATAAATTACCTTTGAAATCTCTATTGTATGAGCTATCATCCCTGTTTTTAGATGAGAATAAAACAAAAACTGTCCAGTATCAAAGACTCATCTCACTCCAGGGTGATAGCAGGACACCCCACCTAGTCACTCAGAAAAAATCAGGACATTCTGATGTAGAGTTTCAAAATAAAATACCTTTGAAATCTCTATTGTATGAGCTATCATCCCTATTTTTAGATGAGAATAAAACAAAGACTGTCGAGTATCAAAGACTCATCTCACTCCAGGGTGATAGCAGGACACCCCATCTAGTCACTCAGAAAAAATCAGGACATTCTGATGTAGAGTTTCAAAATAAAATACCTTTGAAATCTCATATATGAGCTATAATCCCTCTCTGTTTAGATGAGAATAAAACAAAAACTCTCAAGTATCAAAGACTCATCTCACTCCAGGGTGATAGCAGGACACCCTTTCTAGTCACTCCGAAAAAATCAGGACATTCTGATGTAGAGTTTCAAAATAAAATACCTTTGAAGTCTCATATATGAGCTATCATCCCTGTTTTTAGATGATAATAAAACAAAAACTGTCCAGTATCAAAGACTCATCTCACTCCAGGGTGATAGCATGACACCCCACCTAGTCACTCAGGGAGAATCAGGACTTTCTGATGTAGAGTTTCAAAATAAAAGACCTTTGAAATCTCTATTGCATGAGCTATCATCCCTGCTTTTAGATGAGAATAAAACAAATACTGTCCAATATCAAAGACTCATCTCACTCCAGGGTGATAGCAGGACTCCCCACCTAGTCACTCAGGGAGAATCAGGACATTCTGAAGTACAGTTTCAAAATAAAAGACCTTTGAAATCTCTATTGTATGAGCTATCATCCCTGTATTTAGATGAGAATAAAACAATAACTGTCCAATATCAAAGACTCATCAAACTCCAGGGTGATAGCAGGACACCCCACCTAGTCACTCAGAAAAAATCAGGACATTCTGATGTACAGTTTCAAAATAAAAGACCTTTGAAATCTCATATATGAGCTATCATCCCTCTCTGTTTAGATGAGAATAAAACAAAAACTGTCCAGTATCAAAGACTCATCTCACTCCAGGGTGATAGCAGGACACCCCACCTAGTCACTCAGGGAGAATCATGACATTCTTAAGTACAGTTTCAAAATAAAATACCTTTGAAATCTCTATTGTATGAGCTATCATCCCTGTTTTTAGATGAGAATAAAACAAAAACTGTCCAGTATCAAAGACTCATCTCACTCCAGGGTGATAGCAGGACACCCCACCTAGTCACTCAGAAAATAACAGGACATTCTGATGTAGAGTTTCAAAATAAAATACCTTTGAAATCTCTATTGTATGAGCTATCATCCCTATTTTTAGATGAGAATAAAACAAAGACTGTCCAGTATCAAAGACTCATCTCACTCCAGGGTGATAGCAGGACACCCCATCTAGTCACTCAGAAAAAATCAGGACATTCTGGTGTACAGTTTCAAAATAAAATACCTTTGAAATCTCATATATGAGCTATCATCCCTGTTTTTAGATGAGAATAAAACAATAACTGTCCAATATCAAAGACTCAACAAACTCCAGGGTGATAGCAGGACACCCCACCTAGTCACTCAGAAAAAATCAGGACATTCTGATGTAGAGTTTCAAAATAAAATACCTTTGAAATCTCTATTGTATGAGCTATCATCCCTGTTTTTAGATGATAATAAAACAATAACTGTCCAATATCAAAGACTCATCAAACTCCAGGGTGATAGCAGGACACCCCACCTAGTCACTCAGAAAAAATCAGGACATTCTGATGTACAGTTTCAAAATAAAAGACCTTTGAAATCTCTATTGCATGAGCTATCATCCCTGTTTTTAGATGAGAATAAAACAAAAACTGTCCAGTATCAAAGACGCATCTCACTCCAGGGTGATAGCAGGACACCCCATCTAGTCACTCAGAAAAAATCAGGACATTCTGATGTAGAGTTTCAAAATAAAATACCTTTGAAATCTCTATTGTATGAGCTATCATCCCTGTTTTTAGATGAGAAAAAAACAAAAACTGTATAGTATCAAAGACGCATCTCACTCCAGGGTGATAGCAGGACACCCCACCTAGTCACTCAGAAAATAACAGGACATTCTGATGTAGAGTTTCAAAATAAAATACCTTTGAAATCTCCATTGTATGAGCTATCATCCCTGTTTTTAGATGAGAATAAAACAAATACTGTCCAATATCAAAGACTCATCTCACTCCAGGGTGATAGCAGGACACCCCATCTAGTCACTCAGAAAAAATCAGGACATTCTGGTGTACAGTTTCAAAATAAAATACCTTTGAAGTCTCATATATGAGCTATCATCCCTGTTTTTAGATGAGAATAAAACAATAACTGTCCACTATCAAAGACTCAACAAACTCCAGGGTGATAGCAGGACACCCCACCTAGTCACTCAGAAAAAATCAGGACATTCTGATGTAGAGTTTCAAAATAAAATACCTTTGAAATCTCTATTGTATGAGCTATCATCCCTGTTTTTAGATGAGAATAAAACAATAACTGTCCAATATCAAAGACTCATCAAACTTCAGGGTGATAGCAGGACACCCCACCTAGTCACTCAGGGAGAATCAGGACATTCTGAAGTACAGTTTCAAAATAAAAGACCTTTGAAATCTCTATTGCATGAGCTATCATCCCTGTTTTTAGATGATAATAAAACAAAAACTGTCCAGTATCAAAGACGCATCTCACTCCAGGGTGATAGCAGGACACCCCATCTAGTCACTCAGAAAAAATCAGGACATTCTGATGTAGAGTTTCAAAATAAAATACCTTTGAAATCTCTATTGTATGAGCTATCATCCCTATTTTTAGATGAGAATAAAACAAAGACTGTCCAGTATCAAAGACTCATCTCACTCCAGGGTGATAGCAGGACACCCCATCTAGTCACTCAGAAAAAATCAGGACATTCTGGTGTACAGTTTCAAAATAAAATACCTTTGAAGTCTCATATATGAGCTATCATCCCTGTTTTTAGATGAGAATAAAACAATAACTGTCCAATATCAAAGACTCAACAAACTCCAGGGTGATAGCAGGACACCCCACCTAGTCACTCAGAAAAAATCAGGACATTCTGACGTAGAGTTTCAAAATAAAATACCTTTGAAATCTCTATTGTATGAGCTATCATCCCTATTTTTAGATGAGAATAAAACAAAGACTGTCCAGTATCAAAGACTCATCTCACTCCAGGGTGATAGCAGGACACCCCACCTAGTCACTCAGAAAAAATCAGGACATTCTGGTGTACAGTTTCAAAATAAAATACCTTTGAAGTCTCATATATGAGCTATCATCCCTGTTTTTAGATGAGAATAAAACAATAACTGTCCAATATCAAAGACTCATCAAACTCCAGGGTGATAGCAAGACACCCCACCTAGTCACTCAGAAAAAATCAGGACATTCTGATGTAGAGTTTCAAAATAAAATACCTTTGAAATCTCTATTGTATGAGCTATCATCCCTATTTTTAGATGAGAATAAAACAAAGACTGTCCAGTATCAAAGACGCATCTCACTCCAGGGTGATAGCAGGACACCCCACCTAGTCACTCAGAAAAAATCAGGACATTCTGATATAGAGTTTCAAAATAAAATACCTTTGAAATCTCATATATGAGCTATCATCCCTGTTTTTAGATGAGAATAAAACAATAACTGTCCAGTATCAAAAACTCATCTCACTCCAGGGTGATAGCATGACACCCCACCTAGTCACTCAGGGAGAATCAGGACATTCTGATGTAGAGTTTCAAAATAAAAGACCTTTGAAATCTCATATATGAGCTATCATCCCTCTGTATTTAGATAAGAATAAAACAAACACTGTCCAGTATCAAATACTCATTTCCCTTCAGGGTGATAACAGGACACCCCACCTAGTCACTCAGGGAGAATCAGGACTTTCTGATGTAGAGTTTCAAAATAAAAGACCTTTGAAATCTCTATTGCATGAGCTATCATCCCTGCTTTTAGATGAGAATAAAACAAATACTGTCCAATATCAAAGACTCATCTCACTCCAGGGTGATAGCAGGACTCCACACCTAGTCACTCAGGGAGAATCAGGACATTCTGAAGTACAGTTTCAAAATAAAAGACCTTTGAAATCTCTATTGCATGAGCTATCATCCCTGTTTTTAGATGAGAATAAAACAAAAACTGTCCAGTATCAAAGACGCATCTCACTCCAGGGTGATAGCAGGACACCCCATCTAGTCACTCAGAAAAAATCAGGACATTCTAATGTAGAGTTTCAAAATAAAATACCTTTGAAATCTCTATTGTATGAGCTATCATCCCTGTTTTTAGATGAGAATAAAACAAAAACTGTCCAGTATCAAAGACGCATCTCACTCCAGGGTGATAGCAGGACACCCCATCTAGTCACTCAGAACAAATCAGGACATTCTGATGTACAGTTTCAAAATAAAAGACCTTTGAAATCTCATATATGAGCTATCATCCCTCTCTGTTTAGATGAGAATAAAACAAAAACTGTCCAGTATCAAAGACTCATCTCACTCCAGGGTGATAGCAGGACACCCCACCTAGTCACTCAGGGAGAATCAGGACATTCTGAAGTACAGTTTCAAAATAAAAGACCTTTGAAATCTCTATTGCATGAGCTATCATCCCTGTTTTTAGATGAGAATAAAACAAAAACTGTCCAGTATCAAAGACGCATCTCACTCCAGGGTGATAGCAGGACACCCCATCTAGTCACTCAGAAAAAATCAGGACATTCTGATTTAGAGTTTCAAAATAAAATACCTTTGAAATCTCATATATGAGCTATCATCCCTGTTTTTAGATGAGAATAAAACAATAACTGTCCAGTATCAAAAACTCATCTCACTCCAGGGTGATAGCATGACACCCCACCTAGTCACTCAGGGAGAATCAGGACATTCTGATGTAGAGTTTCAAAATAAAAGACCTTTGAAATCTCATATATGAGCTATCATCCCTGTTTTTAGATGAGAATAAAACAATAACTGTCCAATATCAAAGACTCAACAAACTCCAGGGTGATAGCAGGACACCCCACCTAGTCACTCAGAACAAATCAGGACATTCTGATGTAGAGTTTCAAAATAAAAGACCTTTGAAATCTCATATATGAGCTATCATCCCTCTGTATTTAGATAAGAATAAAACAAACACTGTCCAGTATCAAATACTCATTTCCCTTCAGGGTGATAACAGGACTCCCCACCTAGTCACTCAGGGAGAATCAGGACATTCTGAAGTACAGTTTCAAAATAAAAGACCTTTGAAATCTCTATTGCATGAGCTATCATCCCTGTTTTTAGATGAGAATAAAACAAAAACTGTCCAGTATCAAAGACGCATCTCACTCCAGGGTGATAGCAGGACACCCCATCTAGTCACTCAGAAAAAATCAGGACATTCTAATGTAGAGTTTCAAAATAAAATACCTTTGAAATCTCTATTGTATGAGCTATCATCCCTGTTTTTAGATGAGAATAAAACAAAAACTGTCCAGTATCAAAGACGCATCTCAATCTAGGGTGATAGCAGGACACCCCACCTAGTCACTCAGGGAGAATCAGGACATTCTGATGTAGAGTTTCAAAATAAAAGACCTTTGAAATCTCATATATGAGCTATCATCCCTGTTTTTAGATGAGAATAAAACAATAACTGTCCAATATCAAAGACTCAACAAACTCCAGGGTGATAGCAGGACACCCCACCTAGTCACTCAGAACAAATCAGGACATTCTGATGTACAGTTTCAAAATAAAAGACCTTTGAAATCTCTATTGTATGAGCTATCATCCCTATTTTTAGATGAGAATAAAACAAAGACTGTCCAGTATCAAAGACTCATCAAACTCCAGGGTGATAGCAGGACACCCCACCTAGTCACTCAGAAAAAATCAGGACATTCTGATGTACAGTTTCAAAATAAAAGACCTTTGAAATCTCATATATGAGCTATCATCCCTCTCTGTTTAGATGAGAATAAAACAAAAACTGTCCAGTATCAAAGACTCATCTCACTCCAGGGTGATAGCAGGACACCCCACCTAGTCACTCAGGGAGAATCAGGACATTCTGAAGGACAGTTTCAAAATAAAAGACCTTTGAAATCTCTATTGCATGAGCTATCATCCCTGTTTTTAGATGAGAATAAAACAAAAACTGTCCAGTATCAAAGACGCATCTTACTCCAGGGTGATAGCAGGACACCCCATCTAGTCACTCAGAAAAAATCAGGACATTCTGATGTAGAGTTTCAAAATAAAATATCTTTGAAATCTCTATTGTATGAGCTATCATCCCTGTTTTTAGATGAGAATAAAACAAAAACTGTCCAGTATCAAAGACGCATCTCACTCCAGGGTGATAGCAGGACACCCCACCTAGTCACTCAGGGAGAATCAGGACATTCTGATGTAGAATTTCAAAATAAAAGACCTTTGAAATCTCATATATTAGCTATAATCCCTCTCTGTTTAGATGAGAATAAAACAAAAACTCTCAAGTATCAAAGACTGATCTCACTCCAGGGTGATAGCAGGACACGCCACCTAGTCACTCAGAAAAAATCAGGACATTCTGATGTACAGTTTCAAAATAAAAGACCTTTGAAATCTCATATATGAGCTATCATCCCTCTCTGTTTAGATGAGAATAAAACAAAAACTGTCCAGTATCAAAGACTCATCTCACTCCAGGGTGATATCACGACACCCCATCTAGTCACTCAGAAAAAATCAGGACGTTCTGGTGTACAGTTTCAAAATAAAATACCTTTGAAGTCTCATATATGGGCTATCATCCCTGTTTTTAGATGAGAATAAAACAATAACTGTCCAATATCAAAGACTCATCAAACTCCAGGGTGATAGCAGGACACCCCACCTAGTCACTCAGAAAAAATCAGGACATTCTGATGTACAGTTTCAAAATAAAAGACCTTTGAAATCTCATATATGAGCTATCATCCCTCTCTGTTTAGATGAGAATAAAACAAAAACTGTCCAGTATCAAAGACTCATCTCACTCCAGGGTGATAGCAGGACACCCCACCTAGTCACTCAGGGAGAATCAGGACATTCTGAAGTACAGTTTCAAAATAAAAGACCTTTGAAATCGCTATTGCATGAGCTATCATCCCTGTTTTTAGATGAGAATAAAACAAAAACTGTCCCGTATCAAAGACTCATCTCACTCCAGGGTGATAACAGGACACCCCATCTAGTCACTCAGAAAAAATCAGGACATTCTGATGTAGAGTTTCAAAATAAAATACCTTTGAAATCTCTATTGTATGAGCTATCATCCCTGTTTTTAGATGAGAATAAAACAAAAACTGTCCAGTATCAAAGACTCATCTCACTCCAGGGTGATAGCAGGACACCCCATCTAGTCACTCAGAAAAAATCAGGACATTCTGATGTAGAGTTTCAAAATAAATTACCTTTGAAATCTCTATTGTATGAGCTATCATCCCTGTTTTTAGATGAGAATAAAACAAAAACTGTCCAGTATCAAAGACTCATCTCACTCCAGGGTGATAGCAGGACACCCCACCTAGTCACTCAGAAAAAATCAGGACATTCTGATGTAGAGTTTCAAAATAAAATACCTTTGAAATCTCTATTGTATGAGCTATCATCCCTATTTTTAGATGAGAATAAAACAAAGACTGTCCAGTATCAAAGACTCATCTCACTCCAGGGTGATAGCAGGACACCCCATCTAGTCACTCAGAAAAAATCAGGACATTCTGATGTAGAGTTTCAAAATAAAATACCTTTGAAATCTCTATTGTATGAGCTATCATCCCTATTTTTAGATGAGAATAAAACAAAGACTGTCCAGTATCAAAGACTCATCTCACTCCAGGGTGATAGCAGGACACCCCATCTAGTCACTCAGAAAAAATCAGGACATTCTAATGTAGAGTTTCAAAATAAAATACCTTTGAAATCTCTATTGTATGAGCTATCATCGCTATTTTTAGATGAGAATAAAACAAAGACTGTCCAGTATCAAAGACTCATCTCACTCCAGGGTGATAGCAGGACACCCCATCTAGTCACTCAGAAAAAATCAGGACATTCTGATGTAGAGTTTCAAAATAAAATACCTTTGAAATCTCATATATGAGCTATAATCCCTCTCTGTTTAGATGAGAATAAAACAAAAACTCTCAAGTATCAAAGAATGATCTCACTCCAGGGTGATCGCAGGACACGCCACCTAGTCACTCAGAAAAAATCAGGACATTCTGATTTACATTTTCAAAATAAAAGACTTTTGAAATCTCATATATGAGCTATAATCCCTCTCTGTTTAGATGAGAATAAAACAAAAACTGTCCAGTATCAAAGACTCATCTCACTCCAGGGTGATAGCAAGACACCCCACCTAGTCACTCAGAAAAAATCAGGACATTCTGATGTAGAGTTTCAAAATAAAATACCTTTGAAATCTCTATTGTATGAGCTATCATCCCTATTTTTAGATGAGAATAAAACAAAGACTGTCCAGTATCAAAGACGCATCTCACTCCAGGGTGATAGCAGGACACCCCACCTAGTCACTCAGAAAAAATCAGGACATTCTGATATAGAGTTTCAAAATAAAATACCTTTGAAATCTCATATATGAGCTATCATCCCTGTTTTTAGATGAGAATAAAACAATAACTGTCCAGTATCAAAAACTCATCTCACTCCAGGGTGATAGCATGACACCCCACCTAGTCACTCAGGGAGAATCAGGACATTCTGATGTAGAGTTTCAAAATAAAAGACCTTTGAAATCTCATATATGAGCTATCATCCCTGTTTTTAGATGAGAATAAAACAATAACTGTCCAATATCAAAGACTCAACAAACTCCAGGGTGATTGCAGGACTCCCCACCTAGTCACTCAGGGAGAATCAGGACATTCTGAAGTACAGTTTCAAAATAAAAAGACCTTTGAAATCTCTATTGCATGAGCTATCATCCCTGTTTTTAGATGAGAATAAAACAAAAACTGTCCAGTATCAAAGACGCATCTCACTCCAGGGTGATAGCAGGACACCCCATCTAGTCACTCAGAAAAAATCAGGACATTCTAATGTAGAGTTTCAAAATAAAATACCTTTGAAATCTCTATTGTATGAGCTATCATCCCTGTTTTTAGATGAGAATAAAACAAAAACTGTCCAGTATCAAAGACGCATCTCACTCTAGGGTGATAGCAGGACACCCCACCTAGTCACTCAGGGAGAATCAGGACATTCTGATGTAGAGTTTCAAAATAAAAGACCTTTGAAATCTCATATATGAGCTATCATCCCTGTTTTTAGATGAGAATAAAACAATAACTGTCCAATATCAAAGACTCAACAAACTCCAGGGTGATAGCAGGACACCCCACCTAGTCACTCAGAAAAAATCAGGACATTCTGATGTACAGTTTCAAAATAAAAGACCTTTGAAATCTCATATATGAGCTATCATCCCTCTCTGTTTAGATGAGAATAAAACAAAAACTGTCCAGTATCAAAGACGCATCTCACTCCAGGGTGATAGCAGGACACCCCATCTAGTCACTCAGAAAAAATCAGGACATTCTAATGTAGAGTTTCAAAATAAAATACCTTTGAAGTCTCATATATGAGCTATCATCCCTGTTTTTAGATGAGAATAAAACAAAGACTGTCCAGTATCAAAGACTCATCTCACTCCAGGGTGATAGCAGGACACCCCATCTAGTCACTCAGAAAAAATCAGGACATTCTGGTGTACAGTTTCAAAATAAAATACCTTTGAAGTCTCATATATGAGCTATCATCCCTGTTTTTAGATGAGAATAAAACAATAACTGTCCAATATCAAAGACTCATCAAACTCCAGGGTGATAGCAGGACACCCCACCTAGTCACTCAGAAAAAATCAGGACATTCTGATGTACAGTTTCAAAATAAAAGACCTTTGAAATCTCATATATGAGCTATCATCCCTCTCTGTTTAGATGAGAATAAAACAAAAACTCTCCAGTATCAAAGACTCATCTCACTCCAGGGTGATAGCAGGACACCCCACCTAGTCACTCAGAAAAAATCAGGACATTCTGATGTAGAGTTTCAAAATAAAATACCTTTGAAATCTCTATTGTATGAGCTATCATCCCTATTTTTAGATGAGAATAAAAC
This sequence comes from Notothenia rossii, assembly GCF_949606895.1. NCBI lineage: Eukaryota > Metazoa > Chordata > Actinopteri > Perciformes > Nototheniidae > Notothenia > Notothenia rossii. The sequence continues at coordinate 1,133,607 of NW_027640159.1, forward strand.
AAAGACTGTCCAGTATCAAAGACGCATCTCACTCCAGGGTGATAGCAGGACACCCCACCTAGTCACTCAGAAAAAATCAGGACATTCTGATATAGAGTTTCAAAATAAAATACCTTTGAAATCTCATATATGAGCTATCATCCCTGTTTTTAGATGAGAATAAAACAATAACTGTCCAGTATCAAAAACTCATCTCACTCCAGGGTGATAGCATGACACCCCACCTAGTCACTCAGGGAGAATCAGGACATTCTGATGTAGAGTTTCAAAATAAAAGACCTTTGACATCTCTATTGCATGAGCTATCATCCCTGCTTTTAGATGAGAATAAAACAAATACTGTCCAATATCAAAGACTCATCTCACTCCAGGGCGATAGCAGGACTCCCCACCTAGTCACTCAGGGAGAATCAGGACATTCTGAAGTACAGTTTCAAAATAAAAGACCTTTGAAATCTCTATTGCATGAGCTATCATCCCTGTTTTTAGATGAGAATAAAACAAAAACTGTCCAGTATCAAAGACGCATCTCACTCCAGGGTGATAGCAGGACACCCCATCTAGTCACTCAGAAAAAATCAGGACATTCTAATGTAGAGTTTCAAAATAAAATACCTTTGAAATCTCTATTGTATGAGCTATCATCCCTGTTTTTAGATGAGAATAAAACAAAAACTGTCCAGTATCAAAGACGCATCTCACTCTAGGGTGATAGCAGGACACCCCACCTAGTCACTCAGGGAGAATCAGGACATTCTGATGTAGAGTTTCAAAATAAAAGACCTTTGAAATCTCATATATGAGCTATCATCCCTGTTTTTAGATGAGAATAAAACAATAACTGTCCAATATCAAAGACTCAACAAACTCCAGGGTGATAGCAGGACACCCCACCTAGTCACTCAGAACAAATCAGGACATTCTGATGTACAGTTTCAAAATAAAAGACCTTTGAAATCTCATATATGAGCTATCATCCCTCTCTGTTTAGATGAGAATAAAACAAAAACTGTCCAGTATCAAAGACTCATCTCACTCCAGGGTGATAGTAGGACACCCCACCTAGTCACTCAGGGAGAATCAGGACATTCTGAAGTACAGTTTCAAAATAAAAGACCTTTGAAATCTCATATATGAGCTATCATCCCTCTGTATTTAGATAAGAATAAAACAAACACTGTCCAGTATCAAATACTCATTTCCCTTCAGGGTGATAACAGGACACCCCACCTAGTCACTCAGGGAGAATCAGGACTTTCTGATTTAGAGTTTCAAAATAAAAGACCTTTGAAATCTCTATTGCATGAGCTATCATCCCTGTTTTTAGATGAGAATAAAACAAAAACTGTCCAGTATCAAAGACGCATCTCACTCCAGGGTGATAGCAGGACACCCCACCTAGTCACTCAGAAAAAATCAGGACATTCTGATGTAGAGTTTCAAAATAAAATACCTTTGAAATCTCTATTGTATGAGCTATCATCCCTATTTTTAGATGAGAATAAAACAAAGACTGTCCAGTATCAAAGACTCATCAAACTCCAGGGTGATAGCAGGACACCCCACCTAGTCACTCAGAAAAAATCAGGACATTCTGATGTACAGTTTCAAAATAAAAGAACTTTGAAATCTCATATATGAGCTATCATCCCTCTCTGTTTAGATGAGAATAAAACAAAAACTGTCCAGTATCAAAGACTCATCTCACTCCAGGGTGATAGCAGGACACCCCACCTAGTCACTCAGGGAGAATCAGGACATTCTGAAGGACCGTTTCAAAATAAAAGACCTTTGAAATCTCTATTGCATGAGCTATCATCCCTGTTTTTAGATGAGAATAAAACAAAAACTGTCCAGTATCAAAGACGCATCTCACTCCAGGGTGATAGCAGGACACCCCACCTAGTCACTCAGGGAGAATCAGGACATTCTGATGTACAGTTTCAAAATAAAAGACCTTTGAAATCTCTATTGCATGAGCTATCATCCCTGTTTTTAGATGATAATAAAACAAAAACTGTCCAGTATCAAAGACGCATCTCACTCCAGGGTGATAGCAGGACACCCCATCTAGTCACTCAGAAAAAATCAGGACATTCTGATGTAGAGTTTCAAAATAAAATACCTTTTGAAATCTCTATTGTATGAGCTATCATCCCTGTTTTTAGATGAGAATAAAACAAAAACTGTCCAGTATCAAAGACTCTTCTCACTCCAGGGTGATAGCAGGACACCCCACCTAGTCACTCAGAAAACATCAGGACATTCTGATGTAGAGTTTCAAAATAAAATACCTTTGAAATCTCTATTGTATGAGCTATCATCCCTATTTTTAGATGAGAATAAAACAAAGACTGTCCAGTATCAAAGACTCATCTCACTCCAGGGTGATAGCAGGACACCCCATCTAGTCACTCAGAAAAAATCAGGACATTCTGGTGTACAGTTTCAAAATAAAATACCTTTGAAGTCTCATATATGAGCTATCATCCCTGTTTTTAGATGAGAATAAAACAATAACTGTCCAATATCAAAGACTTATCAAACTCCAGGGTGATAGCAGGACTCCCCACCTAGTCACTCAGGGAGAATCAGGACATTCTGAAGTACAGTTTCAAAATAAAAGACCTTTGAAATCTCATATATGAGCTATCATCCCTGTTTTTAGATGAGAATAAAACAATAACTGTCCAATATCAAAGACTCAACAAACTCCAGGGTGATAGCAGGACACCCCACCTAGTCACTCAGAAAAAATCAGGAAATTCTGATGTACAGTTTCAAAATAAAAGACCTTTGAAATCTCATATATGAGCTATCATCCCTCTCTGTTTAGATGAGAATAAAACAAAAACTGTCCAGTATCAAAGACTCATCTCACTCCAGGGTGATAGCAGGACACCCCACCTAGTCACTCAGGGAGAATCAGGACATTCTGAAGTACAGTTTCTAAATAAAAGACCTTTGAAATCTCTATTGCATGAGCTATCATCCCTGTTTTTAGATGAGAATAAAACAATAACTGTCCAATATCAAAGACTCAACAAACTCCAGGGTGATTGCAGGACACCCCACCTAGTCACTCAGAAAAAATCAGGACATTCTGATGTACAGTTTCAAAATAAAAGACCTTTGAAATCTCATATATGAGCTATCATCCCTCTCTGTTTAGATGAGAATAAAACAATAACTGTCCAGTATCAAAGACTCATCTCACTCCAGGGTGATAGCAGGACACCCCACCTAGTCACTCAGGGAGAATCAGGACATTCTGAAGTACAGTTTCAAAATAAAAGACCTTTGAAATCTCTATTGCATGAGCTATCATCCCTGTTTTTAGATGAGAATAAAACAAAAAATGTCCCATATCAAAGACTCATCTCACTCCATCTAGTCACTCAGAAAAAATCAGGACATTCTGATGTAGAGTTTCAAAATAAAATACCTTTGAAATCTCTATTGTATGAGCTATCATCCCTGTTTTTAGATGAGAATAAAACAAAGACTGTCCAGTATCAAAGACTCATCTCACTCCAGGGTGATAGCAGGACATCCCATCTAGTCATTTAGAAAAAATCAGGACATTCTGATGTACAGTTTCAAAATAAAAGACCTTTGAAATCTCATATATGAGCTATCATCCCTGTTTTTAGATGAGAATAAAACAAAAACTGTCCAGTATCCAAGACGCATCTCACTCCAGGGTGATAGCAGGACACCCCATCTAGTCACTCAGAAAAAATCAGGACATTCTGATGTAGAGTTTCAAAATAAAATACCTTTGAAATCTCTATTGTATGACCTATCATCCCTGTTTTTAGATGATAATAAAACAAAGACTGTCCAGTATCAAAGACTCATCTCACTCCAGGGTGATAGCAGGACATCCCATCTAGTCATTTAGAAAAAATCAGGACATTCTGATGTACAGTTTCAAAATAAAAGACCTTTGAAATCTCATATATGAGCTATCATCCCTGTTTTTAGATGAGAATAAAACAATAACTGTCCAATATCAAAGACTCATCAAACTCCAGGGTGATAGCAAGACACCCCACCTAGTCACTCAGAAAAAATCAGGACATTCTGATGTAGAGTTTCAAAATAAAATACCTTTGAAATCTCTATTGTATGACCTATCATCCCTGTTTTTAGATGAGAATAAAACAAATACTGTCCAATATCAAAGACTCATCTCACTCCAGGGTGATAGCAGGACTCCCCACCTAGTCACTCAGGGAGAATCAGGACATTCTGAAGTACAGTTTCAAAATAAAAGACCTTTGAAATCTCTATTGCATGAGCTATCATCCCTGTTTTTAGATGAGAATAAAACAAAAATTGTCCCGTATCAAAGACTCATCTCACTCCAGGGTGATAGCAGGACACCCCATCTAGTCACTCAGAAAAAATCAGGACATTCTGATGTAGAGTTTCAAAATAAAATACCTTTGAAATCTCTATTGTATGAGCTATCATCCCTGTTTTTAGATGAGAATAAAACAAAAACTGTCCAGTATCAAAGACGCATCTCACTCCAGGGTGATAGCAGGACACCCCATCTAGTCACTCGAGAATAAAACAATAACTGTCCAGTATCAAAAACTCATCTCACTCCAGGGTGATAGCATGACACCCCACCTAGTAACTCAGGGAGAATCAGGACTTTCTGATGTAGAGTTTCAAAATAAAAGACCTTTGAAATCTCTATTGTATGACCTATCATCCCTGTTTTTAGATGAGAATAAAACAAATACTGTCCAATATAAAAGACTCATCTCACTCCAGGGTGATAGCAGGACTCCCCACCTAGTCACTCAGGGAGAATCAGGACATTCTGAAGTACAGTTTCAAAATAAAAGACCTTTGAAATCTCTATTGCATGAGCTATCATCCCTGTTTTTAGATGAGAATAAAACAAAAATTGTCCCGTATCAAAGACTCATCTCACTCCAGGGTGATAGCAGGACACCCCATCTAGTCACTCAGAAAAAATCAGGACATTCTGATGTAGAGTTTCAAAATAAAATACCTTTGAAATCTCTATTGTATGAGCTATCATCCCTGTTTTTAGATGAGAATAAAACAATAACTGTCCAATATCAAAGACTCAACAAACTACAGGGTGATAGCAGGACACCCCACCTAGTCACTCAGAAAAAATCAGGACATTCTGATGTACAGTTTCAAAATAAAAGACCTTTGAAATCTCATATATTAGCTATCATCCCTGTTTTTAGATGAGAATAAAACAAAAACTGTCCAGTATCAAAGACGCATCTCAGTCCAGGGTGATAGCAGGACACCCCACCTAGTCACTCAGGGAGAATCAGGACATTCTGAAGGACAGTTTCAAAATAAAATACCTTTGAAATCTCTATTGTATGAGCTATCATCCCTGTTTTTAGATGAGAATAAAACAAAAACTGTCCAGTATCAAAGACTCATCTCACTCCAGGGTGATAGCAGGACACCCCACCTAGTCACTCAGAAAATAACAGGACATTCTGATGTAGAGTTTCAAAATAAAATACCTTTGAAATCTCTATTGTATGAGCTATCATCCCTATTTTTAGATGAGAATAAAACAAAGACTGTCCAGTATCAAAGACTCATCTCACTCCAGGGTGATAGCAGGACACCCCATCTAGTCACTCAGAAAAAATCAGGACATTCTGGTGTACAGTTTCAAAATAAAATACCTTTGAAGTCTCATATATGAGCTATCATCCCTGTTTTTAGATGATAATAAAACAATAACTGTCCAATATCAAAGACTCAACAAACTCCAGGGTGATAGCAGGACACCCCACCTAGTCACTCAGAAAAAATCAGGACATTCTGATGTAGAGTTTCAAAATAAAATACCTTTGAAATCTCTATTGTATGAGCTATCATCCCTGTTTTTAGATGAGAAAAAAACAAAAACTGTCCAGTATCAAAGACTCATCTCACTCCAGGGTGATAGCAGGACACCCCACTTAGTCACTCAGGGAGAATCAGGACATTCAGAAGGACAGTTTCAAAATAAAAGACCTTTGAAATCTCTATTGCATGAGCCATCATCCCTGTTTTTAGATGAGAATAAAACAAAAACTGTCCAGTATCAAAGACGCATCTCACTCCAGGGTGATAGCAGGACACCCCATCTAGTCACTCAGAAAAAATCAGGACATTCTGATGTAGAGTTTCAAAATAAAATACCTTTGAAATCTCTATTGTATGAGCTATCATCCCTGTTTTTAGATGAGAAAAAAACAAAAACTGTCCAGTATCAAAGACTCATCTCACTCCAGGGTGATAGCAGGACACCCCACCTAGTCACTCAGGGAGAATCAGGACATTCTGAAGTACAGTTTCAAAATAAAAGACCTTTGAAATCTCTATTGCATGAGCTATCATCCCTGTTTTTAGATGAGAATAAAACAAAAACTGTCTCGTATCAAAGACTCATCTCACTCCAGGGTGATAGCAGGACACCCCATCTAGTCACTCAGAAAAAAACAGGACATTCTGATGTAGAGTTTCAAAATAAAATACCTTTCAAATCTCTATTGTATGAGCTATCATCCCTGTTTTTAGATGAGAATAAAACAAAAACTGTCCAGTATCAAAGACGCATCTCACTCCAGGGTGATAGCAGGACACCCCATCTAGTCACTCAGAAAAAATCAGGACATTCTGATGTAGAGTTTCAAAATAAAATACCTTTGAAATCTCTATTGTATGAGCTATCATCCCTGTTTTTAGATGAGAATAAAACAAAAACTGTCCAGTATCAAAGACTCATCTCACTCCAGGGTGATAGCAGGACACCCCACCTAGTCACTCAGAAAAAATCAGGACATTCTGATGTAGAGTTTCAAAATAAAATACCTTTGAAATCTCTATTGTATGAGCTATCATCCCTATTTTTAGATGAGAATAAAACAAAGACTGTCCAGTATCAAAGACTCATCTCACTCCAGGGTGATAGCAGGACACCCCACCTAGTCACTCAGAAAAAATCAGGACATTCTGATGTACAGTTTCAAAATAAAAGACCTTTGAAATCTCATATATGAGCTATAATCCCTCTCTGTTTAGATGAGAATAAAACAAAAACTCTCAAGTATCAAAGACTGATCTCACTCCAGGGTGATCGCAGGACACGCCACCTAGTCACTCAGAAAAAATCAGGACATTCTGATTTACATTTTCAAAATAAAAGACTTTTGAAATCTCATATATGAGCTATAATCCCTCTCTGTTTAGATGAGAATAAAACAAAAACTGTCCAGTATCAAAGACTCATCTCACTCCAGGGTGATAGCAAGACACCCCACCTAGTCACTCAGAAAAAATCAGGACATTCTGATGTAGAGTTTCAAAATAAAATACCTTTGAAATCTCTATTGTATGAGATATCATCCCTATTTTTAGATGAGAATAAAACAAAGACTGTCCAGTATCAAAGACTCATCTCACTCCAGGGTGATAGCAGGACACCCCATCTAGTCACTCAGGGAGAATCAGGACATTCTGAAGGACAGTTTCAAAATAAAATCCCTTTGAAATCTCTATTGTATGAGCTATCATCCCTGTTTTTAGATGAGAATAAAACAATAACTGTCCAATATCAAAGACTCATCAAACTCCAGGGTGATAGCAGGACACCCCACCTAGTCACTCAGAAAAAATCAGGACATTCTGATGTACAGTTTCAAAATAAAAGACCTTTGAAATCTCATATATGAGCTATCATCCCTCTCTGTTTAGATGAGAATAAAACAAAAACTGTCCAGTATCAAAGACGCATCTCACTCCAGGGTGATAGCAGGACACCCCATCTAGTCACTCAGAAAAAATCAGGACATTCTGATGTAGAGTTTCAAAATAAAATACCTTTGAAATCTCTATTGTATGAGCTATCATCCCTGTTTTTAGATGAGAATAAAACAAAAACTGTCCAGTATCAAAGACTCATCTCACTCCAGGGTGATAGCAGGACACCCCACCTAGTCACTCAGAAAAAATCAGGACATTCTGATGTAGAGTTTCAAAATAAAATACCTTTGAAATCTCTATTGTATGAGCTATCATCCCTGTTTTTAGATGAGAATAAAACAAAAACTGTCCAGTATCAAAGACTCATCTCACTCCAGGGTGATAGCAGGACACCCCACCTAGTCACTCAGGGAGAATCAGGACATTCTGAAGGACAGTTTCAAAATAAAAGACCTTTGAAATCTCTATTGCATGAGCTATCATCCCTGTTTTTAGATGAGAATAAAACAAAAACTGTCCATTATCAAAGACGCATCTCACTCCAGGGTGATAGCAGGACACCCCATCTAGTCACTCAGAAAAAATCAGGACATTCTGATGTAGAGTTTCAAAATAAAATACCTTTGAAATCTCTATTGTATGAGCTATCATCCCTGTTTTTAGATGAGAATAAAACAAAAACTGTCCAGTATCAAAGACTCATCTCACTCCAGGGTGATAGCAGGACACCCCACCTAGTCACTCAGAAAAAATCAGGACATTCTGATGTAGAGTTTCAAAATAAAATACCTTTGAAATCTCTATTGTATGAGCTATCATCCCTATTTTTAGATGAGAATAAAACAAAGACTGTCCAGTATCAAAGACTCATCTCACTCCAGGGTGATAGCAGGACACCCCATCTAGTCACTCAGAAAAAATCAGGACATTCTGATGTAGAGTTTCAAAATAAAATACCTTTGAAATCTCTATTGTATGAGCTATCATCCCTATTTTTAGATGAGAATAAAACAAAGACTGTCCAGTATCAAAGACTCATCTCACTCCAGGGTGATAGCAGGACACCCCATCTAGTCACTCAGAAACAATCAGGACATTCTGATGTAGAGTTTCAAAATAAAATACCTTTGAAATCTCATATATGAGCTATAATCCCTCTCTGTTTAGATGAGAATAAAACAAAAACTCTCAAGTATCAAAGACTGATCTCACTCCAGGGTGATCGCAGGACACGCCACCTAGTCACTCAGAAAAAATCAGGACATTCTGATTTACATTTTCAAAATAAAAGACTTTTGAAATCTCATATATGAGCTATAATCCCTCTCTGTTTAGATGAGAATAAAACAAAAACTGTCCAGTATCAAAGACTCATCTCACTCCAGGGTGATAGCAAGACACCCCACCTAGTCACTCAGAAAAAATCAGGACATTCTGATGTAGAGTTTCAAAATAAAATACCTTTGAAATCTCTATTGTATGAGATATCATCCCTATTTTTAGATGAGAATAAAACAAAGACTGTCCAGTATCAAAGACTCATCTCACTCCAGGGTGATAGCAGGACACCCCATCTAGTCACTCAGGGAGAATCAGGACATTCTGAAGGACAGTTTCAAAATAAAATCCCTTTGAAATCTCTATTGTATGAGCTATCATCCCTGTTTTTAGATGAGAATAAAACAATAACTGTCCAATATCAAAGACTCATCAAACTCCAGGGTGATAGCAGGACACCCCACCTAGTCACTCAGAAAAAATCAGGACATTCTGATGTACAGTTTCAAAATAAAAGACCTTTGAAATCTCATATATGAGCTATCATCCCTCTCTGTTTAGATGAGAATAAAACAAAAACTGTCCAGTATCAAAGACGCATCTCACTCCAGGGTGATAGCAGGACACCCCATCTAGTCACTCAGAAAAAATCAGGACATTCTGATGTAGAGTTTCAAAATAAAATACCTTTGAAATCTCTATTGTATGAGCTATCATCCCTATTTTTAGATGAGAATAAAACAAAGACTGTCCAGTATCAAAGACTCATCAAACTCCAGGGTGATAGCAGGACACCCCACCTAGTCACTCAGAAAAAATCAGGACATTCTGATGTACAGTTTCAAAATAAAAGACCTTTGAAATCTCATATATGAGCTATCATCCCTCTCTGTTTAGATGAGAATAAAACAAAAACTTTCCAGTATCAAAGACTCATCTCACTCCAGGGTGATAGCAGGCCACCCCACCTAGTCACTCAGGGAGAATCAGGACATTCTGAAGGACAGTTTCAAAATAAAAGACCTTTGAAATCTCTATTGCATGAGCTATCATCCCTGTTTTTAGATGAGAATAAAACAAAAACTGTCCAGTATCAAAGACGCATCTCACTCCAGGGTGATAGCAGGACACCCCATCTAGTCACTCAGAAAAAATCAGGACATTCTGATGTAGAGTTTCAAAATAAAATACCTTTGAAATCTCTATTGTATGAGCTATCATCCCTGTTTTTAGATGAGAATAAAACAAAAACTGTCCAGTATCAAAGACTCATCTCACTCCAGGGTGATAGCAGGACACCCCACCTAGTCACTCAGAAAAAATCAGGACATTCTGATGTAGAGTTTCAAAATAAAATACCTTTGAAATCTCTATTGTATGAGCTATCATCCCTGTTTTTAGATGAGAATAAAACAAAAACTGTCCAGTATCAAAGACTCATCTCACTCCAGGGTGATAGCAGGACACCCCACCTAGTCACTCAGAAAAAATCAGGACATTCTGATGTACAGTTTCAAAATAAAAGACCTTTGAAATCTCTATTGTATGAGCTATCATCCCTGTTTTTAGATGAGAATAAAACAAAAACTGTCCAGTATCAAAGACTCATCTCACTCCAGGGTGATAGCAGGACACCCCACCTAGTCACTCAGGGAGAATCAGGACATTCTGAAGGACAGTTTCAAAATAAAAGACCTTTGAAATCTCTATTGCATGAGCTATCATCCCTGTTTTTAGATGAGAATAAAACAAAAACTGTCCATTATCAAAGACGCATCTCACTCCAGGGTGATAGCAGGACACCCCATCTAGTCACTCAGAAAAAATCAGGACATTCTGATGTAGAGTTTCAAAATAAAATACCTTTGAAATCTCTATTGTATGAGCTATCATCCCTGTTTTTAGATGAGAATAAAACAAAAACTGTCCAGTATCAAAGACTCATCTCACTCCAGGGTGATAGCAGGACACCCCACCTAGTCACTCAGAAAAAATCAGGACATTCTGATGTAGAGTTTCAAAATAAAATACCTTTGAAATCTCTATTGTATGAGCTATCATCCCTATTTTTAGATGAGAATAAAACAAAGACTGTCCAGTATCAAAGACTCATCTCACTCCAGGGTGATAGCAGGACACCCCATCTAGTCACTCAGAAAAAATCAGGACATTCTGATGTAGAGTTTCAAAATAAAATACCTTTGAAATCTCTATTGTATGAGCTATCATCCCTATTTTTAGATGAGAATAAAACAAAGACTGTCCAGTATCAAAGACTCATCTCACTCCAGGGTGATAGCAGGACACCCCATCTAGTCACTCAGAAACAATCAGGACATTCTGATGTAGAGTTTCAAAATAAAATACCTTTGAAATCTCATATATGAGCTATAATCCCTCTCTGTTTAGATGAGAATAAAACAAAAACTCTCAAGTATCAAAGACTGATCTCACTCCAGGGTGATCGCAGGACACGCCACCTAGTCACTCAGAAAAAATCAGGACATTCTGATTTACATTTTCAAAATAAAAGACTTTTGAAATCTCATATATGAGCTATAATCCCTCTCTGTTTAGATGAGAATAAAACAAAAACTGTCCAGTATCAAAGACTCATCTCACTCCAGGGTGATAGCAAGACACCCCACCTAGTCACTCAGAAAAAATCAGGACATTCTGATGTAGAGTTTCAAAATAAAATACCTTTGAAATCTCTATTGTATGAGATATCATCCCTATTTTTAGATGAGAATAAAACAAAGACTGTCCAGTATCAAAGACTCATCTCACTCCAGGGTGATAGCAGGACACCCCATCTAGTCACTCAGGGAGAATCAGGACATTCTGAAGGACAGTTTCAAAATAAAATCCCTTTGAAATCTCTATTGTATGAGCTATCATCCCTGTTTTTAGATGAGAATAAAACAATAACTGTCCAATATCAAAGACTCATCAAACTCCAGGGTGATAGCAGGACACCCCACCTAGTCACTCAGAAAAAATCAGGACATTCTGATGTACAGTTTCAAAATAAAAGACCTTTGAAATCTCATATATGAGCTATCATCCCTCTCTGTTTAGATGAGAATAAAACAAAAACTGTCCAGTATCAAAGACGCATCTCACTCCAGGGTGATAGCAGGACACCCCATCTAGTCACTCAGAAAAAATCAGGACATTCTGATGTAGAGTTTCAAAATAAAATACCTTTGAAATCTCTATTGTATGAGCTATCATCCCTATTTTTAGATGAGAATAAAACAAAGACTGTCCAGTATCAAAGACTCATCAAACTCCAGGGTGATAGCAGGACACCCCACCTAGTCACTCAGAAAAAATCAGGACATTCTGATGTACAGTTTCAAAATAAAAGACCTTTGAAATCTCATATATGAGCTATCATCCCTCTCTGTTTAGATGAGAATAAAACAAAAACTTTCCAGTATCAAAGACTCATCTCACTCCAGGGTGATAGCAGGCCACCCCACCTAGTCACTCAGGGAGAATCAGGACATTCTGAAGGACAGTTTCAAAATAAAAGACCTTTGAAATCTCTATTGCATGAGCTATCATCCCTGTATTTAGATGAGAATAAAACAAAAACTGTCCAGTATCAAAGACGCATCTCACTCCAGGGTGATAGCAGGACACGCCACCTAGTCACTCAGAAAAAATCAGGACATTCTGATGTACAGTTTCAAAATAAAAGACCTTTGAAATCTCATATATGAGCTATCATCCCTCTCTGTTTAGATGAGAATAAAACAAAAACTGTCCAGTATCAAAGACTCATCTCACTCCAGGGTGATAGCAGGACACCCCACCTAGTCACTCAGAAAAAATCAGGACATTCTGATGTAGAGTTTCAAAATAAAATACCTTTGAAATCTCTATTGTATGAGCTATCATCCCTGTTTTTAGATGAGAATAAAACAAAAACTGTCCAGTATCAAAGACTCATCTCACTCCAGGGTGATAGCAGGACACCCCACCTAGTCACTCAGAAAAAATCAGGACATTCTGATGTAGAGTTTCAAAATAAAATACCTTTGAAATCTCTATTGTATGAGCTATCATCCCTATTTTTAGATGAGAATAAAACAAAGACTGTCCAGTATCAAAGACTCATCTCACTCCAGGGTGATAGCAGGACACCCCATCTAGTCACTCAGAAAAAATCAGGACATTCTGATGTAGAGTTTCAAAATAAAATACCTTTGAAATCTCATATATGAGCTATACTCCCTCTCTGTTTAGATGAGAATAAAACAAAAACTCTCAAGTATCAAAGACTGATCTCACTCCAGGGTGATCGCAGGACACGCCACCTAGTCACTCAGAAAAAATCAGGACATTCTGATTTACATTTTCAAAATAAAAGACTTTTGAAATCTCATATATGAGCTATAATCCCTCTCTGTTTAGATGAGAATAAAACAAAAACTGTCCAGTATCAAAGACTCATCTCACTCCAGGGTGATAGCAAGACACCCCACCTAGTCACTCAGAAAAAATCAGGACATTCTGATGTAGAGTTTCAAAATAAAATACCTTTGAAATCTCTATTGTATGAGCTATCATCCCTATTTTTAGATGAGAATAAAACAAAGACTGTCCAGTATCAAAGACGCATCTCACTCCAGGGTGATAGCAGGACACCCCATCTAGTCACTCAGAAAAAATCAGGACATTCTGGTGTACAGTTTCAAAAAAAAATACCTTTGAAGTCTCATATATGAGCTATCATCCCTCTCTGTTTAGATGAGAATAAAACAATAACTGTCCAGTATCAAAGACTCATCTCACTCCAGGGTGATAGCAGGACACCCCACCTAGTCACTCAGGGAGAATCAGGACATTCTGAAGGACAGTTTCAAAATAAAATACCTTTGAAATCTCTATTGTATGAGCTATCATCCCTGTTTTTAGATGAGAATAAAACAAAGACTGTCCAGTATCAAAGACTCATCTCACTCCAGGGTGATAGCAGGACACCCCATCTAGTCACTCAGAAAAAATCAGGACATTCTGGTGTACAGTTTCAAAATAAAATACCTTTGAAGTCTCATATATGAGCTATCATCCCTGTTTTTAGATGAGAATAAAACAATAACTGTCCAATATCAAAGACTCATCAAACTCCAGGGTGATAGCAGGACACCCCACCTAGTCACTCAGAAAAAATCAGGACATTCTGATTTAGAATTTCGAAATAAAAGACCTTTGAAATCTCATATATGAGCTATCATCCCTGTTTTTAGATGAGAATAAAACAAAAACTGTCCAGTATCAAAGACGCATCTCACTCCAGGGTGATAGCAGGACACCCCATCTAGTCACTCAGAAAAAATCAGGACATTCTGATGTAGAGTTTCAAAATAAAATACCTTTGAAATCTCTATTGTATGAGCTATCATCCCTGTTTTTAGATGAGAAAAAAACAAAAACTGTCCAGTATCAAAGACTCATCTCACTCCAGGGTGATAGCAGGACACCCCACCTAGTCACTCAGGGAGAATCAGGACATTCTGAAGTACAGTTTCAAAATAAAAGACCTTTGAAATCTCTATTGCATGAGCTATCATCCCTGTTTTTAGATGAGAATAAAACAAAAACTGTCTCGTATCAAAGACTCATCTCACTCCAGGGTGATAGCAGGACACCCCATCTAGTCACTCAGAAAAAAACAGGACATTCTGATGTAGAGTTTCAAAATAAAATACCTTTCAAATCTCTATTGTATGAGCTATCATCCCTGTTTTTAGATGAGAATAAAACAAAAACTGTCCAGTATCAAAGACGCATCTCACTCCAGGGTGATAGCAGGACACCCCATCTAGTCACTCAGAAAAAATCAGGACATTCTGATGTAGAGTTTCAAAATAAAATACCTTTGAAATCTCTATTGTATGAGCTATCATCCCTGTTTTTAGATGAGAATAAAACAAAAACTGTCCAGTATCAAAGACTCATCTCACTCCAGGGTGATAGCAGGACACCCCACCTAGTCACTCAGAAAAAATCAGGACATTCTGATGTAGAGTTTCAAAATAAAATACCTTTGAAATCTCTATTGTATGAGCTATCATCCCTATTTTTAGATGAGAATAAAACAAAGACTGTCCAGTATCAAAGACTCATCTCACTCCAGGGTGATAGCAGGACACCCCACCTAGTCACTCAGAAAAAATCAGGACATTCTGATGTACAGTTTCAAAATAAAAGACCTTTGAAATCTCATATATGAGCTATAATCCCTCTCTGTTTAGATGAGAATAAAACAAAAACTCTCAAGTATCAAAGACTGATCTCACTCCAGGGTGATCGCAGGACACGCCACCTAGTCACTCAGAAAAAATCAGGACATTCTGATTTACATTTTCAAAATAAAAGACTTTTGAAATCTCATATATGAGCTATAATCCCTCTCTGTTTAGATGAGAATAAAACAAAAACTGTCCAGTATCAAAGACTCATCTCACTCCAGGGTGATAGCAAGACACCCCACCTAGTCACTCAGAAAAAATCAGGACATTCTGATGTAGAGTTTCAAAATAAAATACCTTTGAAATCTCTATTGTATGAGATATCATCCCTATTTTTAGATGAGAATAAAACAAAGACTGTCCAGTATCAAAGACTCATCTCACTCCAGGGTGATAGCAGGACACCCCATCTAGTCACTCAGGGAGAATCAGGACATTCTGAAGGACAGTTTCAAAATAAAATCCCTTTGAAATCTCTATTGTATGAGCTATCATCCCTGTTTTTAGATGAGAATAAAACAATAACTGTCCAATATCAAAGACTCATCAAACTCCAGGGTGATAGCAGGACACCCCACCTAGTCACTCAGAAAAAATCAGGACATTCTGATGTACAGTTTCAAAATAAAAGACCTTTGAAATCTCATATATGAGCTATCATCCCTCTCTGTTTAGATGAGAATAAAACAAAAACTGTCCAGTATCAAAGACGCATCTCACTCCAGGGTGATAGCAGGACACCCCATCTAGTCACTCAGAAAAAATCAGGACATTCTGATGTAGAGTTTCAAAATAAAATACCTTTGAAATCTCTATTGTATGAGCTATCATCCCTGTTTTTAGATGAGAATAAAACAAAAACTGTCCAGTATCAAAGACTCATCTCACTCCAGGGTGATAGCAGGACACCCCACCTAGTCACTCAGAAAAAATCAGGACATTCTGATGTAGAGTTTCAAAATAAAATACCTTTGAAATCTCTATTGTATGAGCTATCATCCCTATTTTTAGATGAGAATAAAACAAAGACTGTCCAGTATCAAAGACTCATCTCACTCCAGGGTGATAGCAGGACACCCCATCTAGTCACTCAGAAAAAATCAGGACATTCTGATGTAGAGTTTCAAAATAAAATACCTTTGAAATCTCTATTGTATGAGCTATCATCCCTATTTTTAGATGAGAATAAAACAAAGACTGTCCAGTATCAAAGACTCATCTCACTCCAGGGTGATAGCAGGACACCCCACCTAGTCACTCAGAAAAAATCAGGACATTCTGATGTAGAGTTTCAAAATAAAATACCTTTGAAATCTCTATTGTATGAGCTATCATCCCTGTTTTTAGATGAGAATAAAACAAAAACTGTCCAGTATCAAAGACTCATCTCACTCCAGGGTGATAGCAGGACACCCCACCTAGTCACTCAGGGAGAATCAGGACATTCTGAAGGACAGTTTCAAAATAAAAGACCTTTGAAATCTCTATTGCATGAGCTATCATCCCTGTTTTTAGATGAGAATAAAACAAAAACTGTCCATTATCAAAGACGCATCTCACTCCAGGGTGATAGCAGGACACCCCATCTAGTCACTCAGAAAAAATCAGGACATTCTGATGTAGAGTTTCAAAATAAAATACCTTTGAAATCTCTATTGTATGAGCTATCATCCCTGTTTTTAGATGAGAATAAAACAAAAACTGTCCAGTATCAAAGACTCATCTCACTCCAGGGTGATAGCAGGACACCCCACCTAGTCACTCAGAAAAAATCAGGACATTCTGATGTAGAGTTTCAAAATAAAATACCTTTGAAATCTCTATTGTATGAGCTATCATCCCTATTTTTAGATGAGAATAAAACAAAGACTGTCCAGTATCAAAGACTCATCTCACTCCAGGGTGATAGCAGGACACCCCATCTAGTCACTCAGAAAAAATCAGGACATTCTGATGTAGAGTTTCAAAATAAAATACCTTTGAAATCTCTATTGTATGAGCTATCATCCCTATTTTTAGATGAGAATAAAACAAAGACTGTCCAGTATCAAAGACTCATCTCACTCCAGGGTGATAGCAGGACACCCCATCTAGTCACTCAGAAACAATCAGGACATTCTGATGTAGAGTTTCAAAATAAAATACCTTTGAAATCTCATATATGAGCTATAATCCCTCTCTGTTTAGATGAGAATAAAACAAAAACTCTCAAGTATCAAAGACTGATCTCACTCCAGGGTGATCGCAGGACACGCCACCTAGTCACTCAGAAAAAATCAGGACATTCTGATTTACATTTTCAAAATAAAAGAC
This sequence comes from Notothenia rossii, assembly GCF_949606895.1. NCBI lineage: Eukaryota > Metazoa > Chordata > Actinopteri > Perciformes > Nototheniidae > Notothenia > Notothenia rossii. The sequence goes on from NW_027640159.1 coordinate 1,151,231, forward strand.
TTTTGAAATCTCATATATGAGCTATAATCCCTCTCTGTTTAGATGAGAATAAAACAAAAACTGTCCAGTATCAAAGACTCATCTCACTCCAGGGTGATAGCAAGACACCCCACCTAGTCACTCAGAAAAAATCAGGACATTCTGATGTAGAGTTTCAAAATAAAATACCTTTGAAATCTCTATTGTATGAGATATCATCCCTATTTTTAGATGAGAATAAAACAAAGACTGTCCAGTATCAAAGACTCATCTCACTCCAGGGTGATAGCAGGACACCCCATCTAGTCACTCAGGGAGAATCAGGACATTCTGAAGGACAGTTTCAAAATAAAATCCCTTTGAAATCTCTATTGTATGAGCTATCATCCCTGTTTTTAGATGAGAATAAAACAATAACTGTCCAATATCAAAGACTCATCAAACTCCAGGGTGATAGCAGGACACCCCACCTAGTCACTCAGAAAAAATCAGGACATTCTGATGTACAGTTTCAAAATAAAAGACCTTTGAAATCTCATATATGAGCTATCATCCCTCTCTGTTTAGATGAGAATAAAACAAAAACTGTCCAGTATCAAAGACGCATCTCACTCCAGGGTGATAGCAGGACACCCCATCTAGTCACTCAGAAAAAATCAGGACATTCTGATGTAGAGTTTCAAAATAAAATACCTTTGAAATCTCTATTGTATGAGCTATCATCCCTATTTTTAGATGAGAATAAAACAAAGACTGTCCAGTATCAAAGACTCATCAAACTCCAGGGTGATAGCAGGACACCCCACCTAGTCACTCAGAAAAAATCAGGACATTCTGATGTACAGTTTCAAAATAAAAGACCTTTGAAATCTCATATATGAGCTATCATCCCTCTCTGTTTAGATGAGAATAAAACAAAAACTTTCCAGTATCAAAGACTCATCTCACTCCAGGGTGATAGCAGGCCACCCCACCTAGTCACTCAGGGAGAATCAGGACATTCTGAAGGACAGTTTCAAAATAAAAGACCTTTGAAATCTCTATTGCATGAGCTATCATCCCTGTTTTTAGATGAGAATAAAACAAAAACTGTCCAGTATCAAAGACGCATCTCACTCCAGGGTGATAGCAGGACACCCCATCTAGTCACTCAGAAAAAATCAGGACATTCTGATGTAGAGTTTCAAAATAAAATACCTTTGAAATCTCTATTGTATGAGCTATCATCCCTGTTTTTAGATGAGAATAAAACAAAAACTGTCCAGTATCAAAGACTCATCTCACTCCAGGGTGATAGCAGGACACCCCACCTAGTCACTCAGAAAAAATCAGGACATTCTGATGTAGAGTTTCAAAATAAAATACCTTTGAAATCTCTATTGTATGAGCTATCATCCCTGTTTTTAGATGAGAATAAAACAAAAACTGTCCAGTATCAAAGACTCATCTCACTCCAGGGTGATAGCAGGACACCCCACCTAGTCACTCAGAAAAAATCAGGACATTCTGATGTACAGTTTCAAAATAAAAGACCTTTGAAATCTCTATTGTATGAGCTATCATCCCTGTTTTTAGATGAGAATAAAACAAAAACTGTCCAGTATCAAAGACTCATCTCACTCCAGGGTGATAGCAGGACACCCCACCTAGTCACTCAGGGAGAATCAGGACATTCTGAAGGACAGTTTCAAAATAAAAGACCTTTGAAATCTCTATTGCATGAGCTATCATCCCTGTTTTTAGATGAGAATAAAACAAAAACTGTCCATTATCAAAGACGCATCTCACTCCAGGGTGATAGCAGGACACCCCATCTAGTCACTCAGAAAAAATCAGGACATTCTGATGTAGAGTTTCAAAATAAAATACCTTTGAAATCTCTATTGTATGAGCTATCATCCCTGTTTTTAGATGAGAATAAAACAAAAACTGTCCAGTATCAAAGACTCATCTCACTCCAGGGTGATAGCAGGACACCCCACCTAGTCACTCAGAAAAAATCAGGACATTCTGATGTAGAGTTTCAAAATAAAATACCTTTGAAATCTCTATTGTATGAGCTATCATCCCTATTTTTAGATGAGAATAAAACAAAGACTGTCCAGTATCAAAGACTCATCTCACTCCAGGGTGATAGCAGGACACCCCATCTAGTCACTCAGAAAAAATCAGGACATTCTGATGTAGAGTTTCAAAATAAAATACCTTTGAAATCTCTATTGTATGAGCTATCATCCCTATTTTTAGATGAGAATAAAACAAAGACTGTCCAGTATCAAAGACTCATCTCACTCCAGGGTGATAGCAGGACACCCCATCTAGTCACTCAGAAACAATCAGGACATTCTGATGTAGAGTTTCAAAATAAAATACCTTTGAAATCTCATATATGAGCTATAATCCCTCTCTGTTTAGATGAGAATAAAACAAAAACTCTCAAGTATCAAAGACTGATCTCACTCCAGGGTGATCGCAGGACACGCCACCTAGTCACTCAGAAAAAATCAGGACATTCTGATTTACATTTTCAAAATAAAAGACTTTTGAAATCTCATATATGAGCTATAATCCCTCTCTGTTTAGATGAGAATAAAACAAAAACTGTCCAGTATCAAAGACTCATCTCACTCCAGGGTGATAGCAAGACACCCCACCTAGTCACTCAGAAAAAATCAGGACATTCTGATGTAGAGTTTCAAAATAAAATACCTTTGAAATCTCTATTGTATGAGATATCATCCCTATTTTTAGATGAGAATAAAACAAAGACTGTCCAGTATCAAAGACTCATCTCACTCCAGGGTGATAGCAGGACACCCCATCTAGTCACTCAGGGAGAATCAGGACATTCTGAAGGACAGTTTCAAAATAAAATCCCTTTGAAATCTCTATTGTATGAGCTATCATCCCTGTTTTTAGATGAGAATAAAACAATAACTGTCCAATATCAAAGACTCATCAAACTCCAGGGTGATAGCAGGACACCCCACCTAGTCACTCAGAAAAAATCAGGACATTCTGATGTACAGTTTCAAAATAAAAGACCTTTGAAATCTCATATATGAGCTATCATCCCTCTCTGTTTAGATGAGAATAAAACAAAAACTGTCCAGTATCAAAGACGCATCTCACTCCAGGGTGATAGCAGGACACCCCATCTAGTCACTCAGAAAAAATCAGGACATTCTGATGTAGAGTTTCAAAATAAAATACCTTTGAAATCTCTATTGTATGAGCTATCATCCCTATTTTTAGATGAGAATAAAACAAAGACTGTCCAGTATCAAAGACTCATCAAACTCCAGGGTGATAGCAGGACACCCCACCTAGTCACTCAGAAAAAATCAGGACATTCTGATGTACAGTTTCAAAATAAAAGACCTTTGAAATCTCATATATGAGCTATCATCCCTCTCTGTTTAGATGAGAATAAAACAAAAACTTTCCAGTATCAAAGACTCATCTCACTCCAGGGTGATAGCAGGCCACCCCACCTAGTCACTCAGGGAGAATCAGGACATTCTGAAGGACAGTTTCAAAATAAAAGACCTTTGAAATCTCTATTGCATGAGCTATCATCCCTGTATTTAGATGAGAATAAAACAAAAACTGTCCAGTATCAAAGACTCATCTCACTCCAGGGTGATAGCAGGACACCCCACCTAGTCACTCAGAAAAAATCAGGACATTCTGATGTAGAGTTTCAAAATAAAATACCTTTGAAATCTCTATTGTATGAGCTATCATCCCTATTTTTAGATGAGAATAAAACAAAGACTGTCCAGTATCAAAGACTCATCTCACTCCAGGGTGATAGCAGGACACCCCACCTAGTCACTCAGGGAGAATCAGGACATTCTGATGTAGAGTTTCAAAATAAAATACCTTTGAAATCTCTATTGTATGAGCTATCATCCCTATTTTTAGATGAGAATAAAACAAAGACTGTCCAGTATCAAAGACTCATCTCACTCCAGGGTGATAGCAGGACACCCCATCTAGTCACTCAGAAAAAATCAGGACATTCTGATGTAGAGTTTCAAAATAAAATACCTTTGAAATCTCATATATGAGCTATACTCCCTCTCTGTTTAGATGAGAATAAAACAAAAACTCTCAAGTATCAAAGACTGATCTCACTCCAGGGTGATCGCAGGACACGCCACCTAGTCACTCAGAAAAAATCAGGACATTCTGATTTACATTTTCAAAATAAAAGACTTTTGAAATCTCATATATGAGCTATAATCCCTCTCTGTTTAGATGAGAATAAAACAAAAACTGTCCAGTATCAAAGACTCATCTCACTCCAGGGTGATAGCAAGACACCCCACCTAGTCACTCAGAAAAAATCAGGACATTCTGATGTAGAGTTTCAAAATAAAATACCTTTGAAATCTCTATTGTATGAGCTATCATCCCTATTTTTAGATGAGAATAAAACAAAGACTGTCCAGTATCAAAGACGCATCTCACTCCAGGGTGATAGCAGGACACCCCATCTAGTCACTCAGAAAAAATCAGGACATTCTGGTGTACAGTTTCAAAAAAAAATACCTTTGAAGTCTCATATATGAGCTATCATCCCTCTCTGTTTAGATGAGAATAAAACAATAACTGTCCAGTATCAAAGACTCATCTCACTCCAGGGTGATAGCAGGACACCCCACCTAGTCACTCAGGGAGAATCAGGACATTCTGAAGGACAGTTTCAAAATAAAATACCTTTGAAATCTCTATTGTATGAGCTATCATCCCTGTTTTTAGATGAGAATAAAACAAAGACTGTCCAGTATCAAAGACTCATCTCACTCCAGGGTGATAGCAGGACACCCCATCTAGTCACTCAGAAAAAATCAGGACATTCTGGTGTACAGTTTCAAAATAAAATACCTTTGAAGTCTCATATATGAGCTATCATCCCTGTTTTTAGATGAGAATAAAACAATAACTGTCCAATATCAAAGACTCATCAAACTCCAGGGTGATAGCAGGACACCCCACCTAGTCACTCAGAAAAAATCAGGACATTCTGATTTAGAATTTCGAAATAAAAGACCTTTGAAATCTCATATATGAGCTATCATCCCTGTTTTTAGATGAGAATAAAACTAACACTGTCCAGTATCAAAGACTCATCTCACTCCAGGGTGATAGCAGGACACTTCACCTAGACACTCAGGGAGAATCAGGACATTCTGAAGGACAGTTTCAAATAAAAGACCTTTGAAATCTCTATTGCATGAGCTATCATCCCTGTTTTTAGATGAGAATAAAACAAAAACTGTCCCGTATCAAAGACTCATCTCACTCCAGGGTGATAGCAGGACACCCCATCTAGTCACTCAGACAAAATCAGGACATTCTGATGTAGAGTTTCAAAATAAAAGACCTTTGAAATCTCATATATGAGCTATAATCCCTCTCTGTTTAGATGAGAATAAAACAAAAACTCTCAAGTATCAAAGACTGATCTCACTCCAGGGTGATAGCAGGACACCCCATCTAGTCACTCAGACAAAATCAGGACATTCTGATGTAGAGTTTCAAAATAAAATACCTTTGAAATATCTATTGTATGAGATATCATCCCTGTTTTTATATGAGAATAAAACAAAAACTGTCCAGTATCAAAGACTCATCTCACTCCAGGGTGATAGCAGGACACCCCACCTAGTCACTCAGAAAAAATCAGGACATTCTGATGTAGAGTTTCAAAATAAAAGACCTTTGAAATCTCATATATGAGCTATCATCCCTCTCTGTTTAGATGAGAATAAAACAAAAACTGTCCAGTATCAAAGACTCATCTCACTCCAGGGTGATAGCAGGACACCCCATCTAGTCACTCAGAAAAAATCAGGACATTCTGATGTACAGTTTCAAAATAAAAGACCTTTGAAATCTCATATATGAGCTATCATCCCTCTCTGTTTAGATGAGAATAAAACAAAAACTGTCCAGTATCAAAGACTCATCTCACTCCAGGGTGATAGCAGGACACCCCATCTAGTCACTCAGAAAAAATCAGGACATTCTAATGTAGAGTTTCAAAATAAAATACCTTTGAAATCTCTATTGTATGAGCTATCATCCCTGTTTTTAGATGAGAATAAAACAAAGACTGTCCCGTATCAAAGACTCATCTCACTCCAGGGTGATAGCAGGACACCCCATCTAGTCACTCAGACAAAATCAGGACATTCTGATGTAGAGTTTCAAAATAAAATACCTTTGAAATCTCTATTGTATGAGCTATCATCCCTGTTTTTAGATGAGAATAAAACAAACACTGTCCAGTATCAAAGACTCATCTCACTCCAGTGTGATTGCAGGACACCCCATCGAGTCACTCAGAAAAAATCAGGACATTCTGATGTAGAGTTTCAAAATAAAATACCTTTGAAATCTCTATTGTATGAGCTATCATCCCTGTTTTTAGATGAGAATAAAACAAAAACTGTCCAGTATCAAAGACGCATCTCACTCCAGGGTGATAGCAGGACACCCCACCTAGTCACTCAGAAAAAATCAGGACATTCTGATTTAGAATTTCGAAATAAAAGACCTTTGAAATCTCATATATGAGCTATCATCCCTGTTTTTAGATGAGAATAAAACTAACACTGTCCAGTATCAAAGACTCATCTCACTCCAGGGTGATAGCAGGACACTTCACCTAGACACTCAGTGAGAATCAGGACATTCTGAAGGACAGTTTCAAATAAAAGACCTTTGAAATCTCTATTGCATGAGCTATCATCCCTGTTTTTAGATGAGAATAAAACAAAAACTGTCCCGTATCAAAGACTCATCTCACTCCAGGGTGATAGCAGGACACCCCATCTAGTCACTCAGACAAAATCAGGACATTCTGATGTAGAGTTTCAAAATAAAAGACCTTTGAAATCTCATATATGAGCTATAATCCCTCTCTGTTTAGATGAGAATAAAACAAAAACTCTCAAGTATCAAAGACTGATCTCACTCCAGGGTGATAGCAGGACACCCCATCTAGTCACTCAGACAAAATCAGGACATTCTGATGTAGAGTTTCAAAATAAAATACCTTTGAAATCTCTATTGTATGAGATATCATCCCTGTTTTTATATGAGAATAAAACAAAAACTGTCCAGTATCAAAGACTCATCTCACTCCAGGGTGATAGCAGGACACCCCACCTAGTCACTCAGAAAAAATCAGGACATTCTGATGTAGAGTTTCAAAATAAAAGACCTTTGAAATCTCATATATGAGCTATCATCCCTCTCTGTTTAGATGAGAATAAAACAAAAACTGTCCAGTATCAAAGACTCATCTCACTCCAGGGTGATAGCAGGACACCCCATCTAGTCACTCAGAAAAAATCAGGACATTCTGATGTACAGTTTCAAAATAAAAGACCTTTGAAATCTCATATATGAGCTATCATCCCTCTCTGTTTAGATGAGAATAAAACAAAAACTGTCCAGTATCAAAGACTCATCTCACTCCAGGGTGATAGCAGGACACCCCATCTAGTCACTCAGAAAAAATCAGGACATTCTAATGTAGAGTTTCAAAATAAAATACCTTTGAAATCTCTATTGTATGAGCTATCATCCCTGTTTTTAGATGAGAATAAAACAAAGACTGTCCCGTATCAAAGACTCATCTCACTCCAGGGTGATAGCAGGACACCCCATCTAGTCACTCAGACAAAATCAGGACATTCTGATGTAGAGTTTCAAAATAAAATACCTTTGAAATCTCTATTGTATGAGCTATCATCCCTGTTTTTAGATGAGAATAAAACAAACACTGTCCAGTATCAAAGACTCATCTCACTCCAGTGTGATTGCAGGACACCCCATCGAGTCACTCAGAAAAAATCAGGACATTCTGATGTAGAGTTTCAAAATAAAATACCTTTGAAATCTCTATTGTATGAGCTATCATCCCTGTTTTTAGATGAGAATAAAACAAACACTGTCCAGTATCAAAGACTCATCTCACTCCAGTGTGATTGCAGGACACCCCATCGAGTCACTCAGAAAAAATCAGGACATTCTGATGTAGAGTTTCAAAATAAAATACCTTTGAAATCTCTATTGTATGAGCTATCATCCCTGTTTTTAGATGAGAATAAAACAAAAACTGTCCAATATCAAAGACTCATCAAACTCCAGGGTGATAGCAGGACACCCCACCTAGTCACTCAGAAAAAATCAGGACATTCTGATTTAGAATTTCGAAATAAAAGACCTTTGAAATCTCATATATGAGCTATCATCCCTGTTTTTAGATGAGAATAAAACTAACACTGTCCAGTATCAAAGACTCATCTCACTCCAGGGTGATAGCAGGACACTTCACCTAGACACTCAGGGAGAATCAGGACATTCTGAAGGACAGTTTCAAATAAAAGACCTTTGAAATCTCTATTGCATGAGCTATCATCCCTGTTTTTAGATGAGAATAAAACAAAAACTGTCCCGTATCAAAGACTCATCTCACTCCAGGGTGATAGCAGGACACCCCATCTAGTCACTCAGACAAAATCAGGACATTCTGATGTAGAGTTTCAAAATAAAAGACCTTTGAAATCTCATATATGAGCTATAATCCCTCTCTGTTTAGATGAGAATAAAACAAAAACTCTCAAGTATCAAAGACTGATCTCACTCCAGGGTGATAGCAGGACACCCCATCTAGTCACTCAGACAAAATCAGGACATTCTGATGTAGAGTTTCAAAATAAAATACCTTTGAAATCTCTATTGTATGAGATATCATCCCTGTTTTTATATGAGAATAAAACAAAAACTGTCCAGTATCAAAGACTCATCTCACTCCAGGGTGATAGCAGGACACCCCACCTAGTCACTCAGAAAAAATCAGGACATTCTGATGTAGAGTTTCAAAATAAAAGACCTTTGAAATCTCATATATGAGCTATCATCCCTCTCTGTTTAGATGAGAATAAAACAAAAACTGTCCAGTATCAAAGACTCATCTCACTCCAGGGTGATAGCAGGACACCCCATCTAGTCACTCAGAAAAAATCAGGACATTCTGATGTACAGTTTCAAAATAAAAGACCTTTGAAATCTCATATATGAGCTATCATCCCTCTCTGTTTAGATGAGAATAAAACAAAAACTGTCCAGTATCAAAGACTCATCTCACTCCAGGGTGATAGCAGGACACCCCATCTAGTCACTCAGAAAAAATCAGGACATTCTAATGTAGAGTTTCAAAATAAAATACCTTTGAAATCTCTATTGTATGAGCTATCATCCCTGTTTTTAGATGAGAATAAAACAAAGACTGTCCCGTATCAAAGACTCATCTCACTCCAGGGTGATAGCAGGACACCCCATCTAGTCACTCAGACAAAATCAGGACATTCTGATGTAGAGTTTCAAAATAAAATACCTTTGAAATCTCTATTGTATGAGCTATCATCCCTGTTTTTAGATGAGAATAAAACAAACACTGTCCAGTATCAAAGACTCATCTCACTCCAGTGTGATTGCAGGACACCCCATCGAGTCACTCAGAAAAAATCAGGACATTCTGATGTAGAGTTTCAAAATAAAATACCTTTGAAATCTCTATTGTATGAGCTATCATCCCTGTTTTTAGATGAGAATAAAACAAACACTGTCCAGTATCAAAGACTCATCTCACTCCAGTGTGATTGCAGGACACCCCATCGAGTCACTCAGAAAAAATCAGGACATTCTGATGTAGAGTTTCAAAATAAAATACCTTTGAAATCTCTATTGTATGAGCTATCATCCCTGTTTTTAGATGAGAATAAAACAAAAACTGTCCAATATCAAAGACTCATCAAACTCCAGGGTGATAGCAGGACACCCCACCTAGTCACTCAGAAAAAATCAGGACATTCTGATTTAGAATTTCGAAATAAAAGACCTTTGAAATCTCATATATGAGCTATCATCCCTGTTTTTAGATGAGAATAAAACTAACACTGTCCAGTATCAAAGACTCATCTCACTCCAGGGTGATAGCAGGACACTTCACCTAGACACTCAGGGAGAATCAGGACATTCTGAAGGACAGTTTCAAATAAAAGACCTTTGAAATCTCTATTGCATGAGCTATCATCCCTGTTTTTAGATGAGAATAAAACAAAAACTGTCCCGTATCAAAGACTCATCTCACTCCAGGGTGATAGCAGGACACCCCATCTAGTCACTCAGACAAAATCAGGACATTCTGATGTAGAGTTTCAAAATAAAAGACCTTTGAAATCTCATATATGAGCTATAATCCCTCTCTGTTTAGATGAGAATAAAACAAAAACTCTCAAGTATCAAAGACTGATCTCACTCCAGGGTGATAGCAGGACACCCCATCTAGTCACTCAGACAAAATCAGGACATTCTGATGTAGAGTTTCAAAATAAAATACCTTTGAAATATCTATTGTATGAGATATCATCCCTGTTTTTATATGAGAATAAAACAAAAACTGTCCAGTATCAAAGACTCATCTCACTCCAGGGTGATAGCAGGACACCCCACCTAGTCACTCAGAAAAAATCAGGACATTCTGATGTAGAGTTTCAAAATAAAAGACCTTTGAAATCTCATATATGAGCTATCATCCCTCTCTGTTTAGATGAGAATAAAACAAAAACTGTCCAGTATCAAAGACTCATCTCACTCCAGGGTGATAGCAGGACACCCCATCTAGTCACTCAGAAAAAATCAGGACATTCTGATGTACAGTTTCAAAATAAAAGACCTTTGAAATCTCATATATGAGCTATCATCCCTCTCTGTTTAGATGAGAATAAAACAAAAACTGTCCAGTATCAAAGACTCATCTCACTCCAGGGTGATAGCAGGACACCCCATCTAGTCACTCAGAAAAAATCAGGACATTCTAATGTAGAGTTTCAAAATAAAATACCTTTGAAATCTCTATTGTATGAGCTATCATCCCTGTTTTTAGATGAGAATAAAACAAAAACTGTCCAGTATCAAAGACGCATCTCACTCCAGGGTGATAGCAGGACACCCCATCTAGTCACTCAGAAAAAATCAGGACATTCTGGTGTACAGTTTCAAAATAAAATACCTTTGAAATCTCTATTGTATGAGCTATCATCCCTGTTTTTAGATGAGAATAAAACAAAAACTGTCCAGTATCAAAGACGCATCTCACTCCAGGGTGATAGCAGGACACCCCATCTAGTCACTCAGAAAAAATCAGGACATTCTGGTGTACAGTTTCAAAATAAAATACCTTTGAAATCTCATATATGAGCTATCATCCCTCTCTGTTTAGATGAGAATAAAACAAAAACTGTCCAGTATCAAAGACGCATCTCACTCCAGGGTGATAGCAGGACACCCCATCTAGTCACTCAGAAAAAATCCGGACATTCTGGTGTACAGTTTCAAAATAAAATACCTTTGAAGTCTCATATATGAGCTATCATCCCTGTTTTTAGATGAGAATAAAACAAAAACTGTCCAGTATCAAAGACTCATCTCACTCCAGGGTGATAGCAGGACACCCCACCTAGTCACTCAGGGAGAATCAGGACATTCTGAAGGACAGTTTCAAAATAAAATACCTTTGAAATCTCTATTGTATGAGCTATCATCCCTGTTTTTAGATGAGAATAAAACAAAAACTGTCCAGTATCAAAGACTCATCTCACTCCAGGGTGATAGCAGGACACCCCACCTAGTCACTCAGAAAAATCAGGACATTCTGATGTAGAGTTTCAAAATAAAATACCTTTGAAATCTCTATTGTATGAGCTATAATCCCTCTCTGTTTAGATGAGAATAAAACAAAAACTCTCAAGTATCAAAGACTGATCTCACTCCAGGGTGATAGCAGGACACCCCATCTAGTCACTCAGATAAAATCAGGACATTCTGATGTACAGTTTCAAAATAAAATACCTTTGAAATCTCTATTGTATGAGCTATCATCCCTGTTTTTAGATGAGAATAAAACAAACACTGTCCAGTATCAAAGACGCATCTCACTCCAGGGTGATAGCAGGACACCCCATCTAGTCACTCAGAAAAAATCAGGACATTCTGATGTACAGTTTCAAAATAAAATACCTTTGAAATCTCTATTGTATGAGCTATCATCCCTGTTTTTAGATGAGAATAAAACAAAAATTGTCCCGTATCAAAGACTCATCTCACTCCAGGGTGATAGCAGGACACCCCATCTAGTCTCTCAGAAAAAATCAGGACATTCTGATGTAGAGTTTCAAAATAAAAGACCTTTGAAATCTCATATATGAGCTATCATCCCTCTCTGTTTAGATGAGAATAAAACAAAAACTGTCCAGTATCAAAGACTCATCTCACTCCAGGGTGATAGCAGGACACCCCACCTAGTCACTCAGGGAGAATCAGGACATTCTGAAGGACAGTTTCAAAATAAAATACCTTTGAAATCTCTATTGTATGAGCTATCATCCCTGTTTTTAGATGAGAATAAAACAAAAACTGTCCAGTATCAAAGACTCATCTCACTCCAGGGTGATAGCAGGACACCCCACCTAGTCACTCAGAAAAAATCAGGACATTCTGATGTAGAGTTTCAAAATAAAATACCTTTGAAATCTCTATTGTATGAGCTATCATCCCTATTTTTAGATGAGAATAAAACAAAGACTGTCCAGTATCAAAGACTCATCTCACTCCAGGGTGATAGCAGGACACCCCATCTAGTCACTCAGAAAAAATCAGGACATTCTGGTGTACAGTTTCAAAATAAAATACCTTTGAAATCTCTATTGCAGGAGCTATCATCCCTGTATTTAGATGAGAATAAAACAAATACTGTCCAATATCAAAGACTCATCTCACTACAGGGTGATAGCATGACACCCCACCTAGTCACTCAGGGAGAATCAGGACATTCTGATGTAGAGTTTCAAAATAAAATACCTTTGAAATCTCTATTGCATGAGCTATCATCCCTCTCTGTTTAGATGAGAATAAAACAAATACTGTCCAATATCAAAGACTGATCTCACTCCAGGGTGATAGCAGGACACGCCACCTAGTCACTCAGAAAAAATCAGGACATTCTGATGTAGAGTTTCAAAATAAAAGACCTTTGAAATCTCATATATGAGCTATAATCCCTCTCTGTTTAGATGAGAATAAAACAAAAACTCTCAAGTATCAAAGACTGATCTCACTCCAGTGTGATAGCAGGACACCCCACCTAGTCTCTCAGAAAAAATCAGGACATTCTGATGTAGAGTTTCAAAATAAATACCTTTGAAATCTCTATTGTATGAGCTATCATCCCTATTTTTAGATGAGAATAAAACAAAGACTGTCCAGTATCAAAGACTGATCTCACTCCAGGGTGATAGCAGGACACCCCATCTAGTCACTCAGAAAAAATCAGGACATTCTGATGTAGAGTTTCAAAATAAAATACCTTTGAAATCTCTATTGTATGAGCTATCATCCCTATTTTTAGATGAGAATAAAACAAAGACTGTCCAGTATCAAAGACTCATCTCACTCCAGGGTGATAGCACCCCATCTAGTCACTCAGAAAAAATCAGGACATTCTGATGTAGAGTTTCAAAATAAAATACCTTTGAAATCTCTATTGTATGAGCTATCATCCCTGTTTTTAGATGAGAATAAAACAAAAACTGTCCAGTATCAAAGACTCATCTCACTCCAGGGTGATAGCAGGACACCCCACCTAGTCACTCAGAAAAAATCAGGACATTCTGATGTAGAGTTTCAAAATAAAATACCTTTGAAATCTCTATTGTATGAGCTATCATCCCTATTTTTAGATGAGAATAAAAAAAAGACTGTCCAGTATCAAAGACTCATCTCACTCCAGGGTGATAGCAGGACACCCCATCTAGTCACTCAGAAAAAATCAGGACATTCTGGTGTACAGTTTCAAAATAAAATACCTTTGAAGTCTCATATATGAGCTATCATCCCTGTTTTTAGATGAGAATAAAACAATAACTGTCCAATATCAAAGACTCATCAAACTCCAGGGTGATAGCAGGACACCCCACCTAGTCACTCAGAAAAAATCAGGACATTCTGATGTAGAGTTTCAAAATAAAAGACCTTTGAAATCTCTATTGCATGAGCTATCATCCCTGTATTTAGATAAAAATAAAAAAAAAATTGTCCAGTATCAAAGACTCATCTCAATCCAGGGTGATAGCAGGACACCCCACCTAGTCACTCAGGGAGAATCAGGACATTCTGATTTAGAGTTTCAAAATAAAATACCTTTGACATCTCATATATGAGCTATCATCCCTATATTTAGATGGGAATAAAACACACACTCTCCAGTATCAAAGACACATCTCACTCCAGGGTGATAGCATGACACCCCACCTAGTCACTCAGGGAGAATCAGGAGATTCTGATGTAGAGTTTCAAAATAAAAGACCTTTTAAATCTCTATTGTATGAGCTATCATCCCTGTTTTTAGATGAGAATAAAAAAAACACTGTCCAGTACAAAAGACCTATCTTACTCCAGGGTGATAGCAGGACACCCCATCTAGTCACTCCGAAGAAAAATCAGGACATTCTGATGTAGAGTTTCAAAATAAAAGACCTTTGAAATCTCATATATGAGCTATCATCCCTCTCTGTTTAGATGAGAATAAAACAAAAACTCTCCAGTATCAAAGACTCATCTCACTCCAGGGTGATAGCAGGAAACCCCACCTAGTCACTCAGGGACAATCAGGACATTCTGCTTTAGAGTTTCAAAATAAAATACCTTTGAAGTCTCATATATGAGCTATCATCCCTGTTTTTAGATGGGAATAAAACAAACACCGTCCAGTATCAAAGACAGATCTCAATCCAGGGTGATAGCAGGACACCCCACCTAGTCACTCAGGGAGAATCAGAACATTCTGATGTAGAGTTTCAAAATAAAAGACCTTTGTAATCTCTATTGTATGAGCTATCATCCCTGTATTTAGATGAACATAAAACAAAAACTGTCCAGTATCAAAGACTCATCTCAATCCAGGGTGATAGCAGGACACCCCACCTAGTCACTCAGGGAGAATCAGGACATTCTGATTTAGAGTTTCAAAATAAAATACCTTCGAAGTCTCATATATGAGCTATCATCCCTGTTTTTAGATGGGAATAAAACACACACTGTCCAGTATCAAAGACTCATCTAACTCCATGGTGACAGCAGGACACCCCATCTAGTCACTCAGAAAAAATCAGGACATTCTGATGTAGAGTTTCAAAATAAAAGACCTTTGAAATCTCATGTATGAGCTATCATCCCTCTCTGTTTAGATGAGAATAAAACAAAGATTCTCCAGTATCAAAGACACATCTCACTCCAGGGTGATAGCATGACACCCCACTTAGTCACTCAGGGAGAATCAGGAGATTGTGATGTAGAGTTTCAAAATAAAAGACCTTTTAAATCTCTATTGTATGAGCTATCATCCCTGTTTTTAAATGAGAATAAAACAAACACTGTCCAGTATCAAAGACCTATCTCACTCCAGGGTGATAGCAGGACACCCCATCTAGTCACTCCGAAGAAAAATCAGGACATTCTGATGTAGAGTTTCAAAATAAAAGACCTTTGAAATCTCATATATGAGCTATCATCCCTCTCTGTTTAGATGAGAATAAAACAAAAACTCTCCAGTATCAAAGACTCATCTCACTCCAGGGTGATAGCAGGACACGCCATCTAGTCCCTCAGAAAAAAACAGGACATTCTGATGTAGAGTTTCAAAATAAAAGACCTTTGAAATCTCATATATGAGCTATCATCCCTCTGTATTTAGATAAGAATAAAACAAACACTGTCCAGTATCAAAGACAGATCTCAATCCAGGGTGATAGCAGGACACCCCACCTAGTCACTCAGGGAGAATCAGAACATTCTGATGTAGAGTTTCAAAATAAAATACCTTTGTAATCTCTATTGTATGAGCTATCATCCCTGTATTTAGATGAAAATAAAACAAAAACTGTCCAGTATCAAAGACTCATCTCAATCCAGGGTGATAGCAGGACATCCCACCTAGTCACTCAGGGAGAATCAGGACATTCTGATTTAGAGTTTCAAAATAAAATACCTTTGAAGTCTCATATATGAGCTATCATCCCTGTTTTTAGATGGGAATAAAACACACACTGTCCAGTATCAAAGACTCATCTAACTCCATGGTGACAGCAGGACACCCCATCTAGTCACTCAGAAAAAATCAGGACATTCTGATCTAGAGTTTCAAAATAAAAGACCTTTGAAATCTCATGTATGAGCTATCATCCCTCTCTGTTTAGATGAGAATAAAACAAAGACTCTCCAGTATCAAAGACACATCTCACTCCAGGGTGATAGCATGACACCCCACCTAGTCACTCAGGGAGAATCAGGAGATTCTGATGTAGAGTTTCAAAATAAAAGACCTTTTAAATCTCTATTGTATGAGCTATCATCCCTGTTTTTAGATGAGAATAAAACAAACACTGTCCAGTATCAAAGACCTATCTTAATCCAGGGTGATAGCAGGACACCCCATCTAGTCACTCCGAAGAAAAATCAGGACATTCTGATGTAGAGTTTCAAAATAAAAGACCTTTGAAATCTCATATATGAGCTATCATCCCTCTCTGTTTAGATGAGAATAAAACAAAAACTCTCCAGTATCAAAGACTCATCTCACTCCAGGTTGATAGCAGGAAACCCCACCTAGTCACTCAGGGACAATCAGGACATTCTGCTTTAGAGTTTCAAAATAAAATACCTTTGAAGTCTCATATATGAGCTATCATCCCTGTTTTTAGATGGGAATAAAACAAACACTGTCCAGTATCAAAGACTCATCTAACTCCATGGTGATAGCAGGACACCCCACCTAGTCACTCAGGGAGAATCAGGACATTCTGATTTAGAGTTTCAAAATAAAATACCTTCGAAGTCTCATATATGAGCCATCATCCCTGTTTTTAGATGGGAATAAAACACACACTGTCCAGTATCAAAGACTCATCTAACTCCATGGTGACAGCAGGACACCCCATCTAGTCACTCAGAAAAAATCAGGACATTCTGATGTAGAGTTTCAAAATAAAAGACCTTTGAAATCTCATGTATGAGCTATCATCCCTCTCTGTTTAGATGAGAATAAAACAAAGATTCTCCAGTATCAAAGACACATCTCACTCCAGGGTGATAGCATGACACCCCACTTAGTCACTCAGGGAGAATCAGGAGATTCTGATGTAGAGTTTCAAAATAAAAGACCTTTTAAATCTCTATTGTATGAGCTATCATCCCTGTTTTTAGATGAGAATAAAACAAACACTGTCCAGTATCAAAGACCTATCTCACTCCAGGGTGATAGCAGGACACCCCATCTAGTCACTCCGAAGAAAAATCAGGACATTCTGATGTAGAGTTTCAAAATAAAAGACCTTTGAAATCTCATATATGAGCTATCATCCCTCTCTGTTTAGATGAGAATAAAACAAAAACTCTCCAGTATCAAAGACTCATCTCACTCCAGGGTGATAGCAGGAAACCCCACCTAGTCACTCAGGGACAATCAGGACATTCTGCTTTAGAGTTTCAAAATAAAATACCTTTGAAGTCTCATATATGAGCTATCATCCCTGTTTTTAGATGGGAATAAAACAAACACTGTCCAGTATCAAAGACTCATCTAACTCCATGGTGATAGCAGGACACCCCATCTAGTCCCTCAGAAAAAAACAGGACATTCTGATGTAGAGTTTCAAAATAAAAGACCTTTGAAATCTCATATATGAGCTATCATCCCTCTGTATTTAGATAAGAATAAAACAAACACTGTCCAGTATCAAATACTCATTTCCCTTCAGGGTGATAACAGGACACCCCACCTAGTCACTCAGGGAGAATCAGGACTTTCTGATGTAGAGTTTCAAAATAAAAGACCTTTGAAATCTCTATTGTATGAGCTATCATCCCTGTTTTTAGATGAGAATAAAACAAACACTGTCCAGTATCAAATACCCATCTCACTCCAGGGTGATAGCATGACACCCCACCTAGTCACTCAGGGAGAATCAGGAGATTCTGATGTACAGTTTCAAAATAAAAGACCTTTGAAATCTCATATATGAGCTATCATCCCTCTGTATTTAGATAAGAATAAAACAAACACTGTCAAGTATCAAATACTCATTTCCCTTCATGGTGATAACAGGACACCCCACCTAGTCACTCAGGGAGAATCAGGACTTTCTGATGTAGAGTTTCAAAATAAAATACCTTTGAAATCTCATATATGAGCTATCATCCCTCTCTGTTTAGATGAGAATAAAACAAAAAATCTCCAGTATCAAAGACGCATCTCACTCCAGGGTGATAGCAGGACACCCCACCTAGAGAACTGAGAAAACATCAGGACATTCTGATGTAGTGTTTCAAAATAAAAGACCTTTGACATCTCTATTGTATGAGCTATCATCCCTGTTTTTAGATGAGAATAAAACAAAAACTGTCCAGTATCAAAGACGCATCTCACTCCAGGGTGATAGCAGGACACCCCACCTAGTCACTCAGGGAGAATCAGGACATTCTGATTTAGAGTTTCAAAATAAAATACCTTTGAAGTCTCATATATGAGCTATCATCCCTGTTTTTAGATTGGAATAAAACAAACACTGTCCAGTATCAAAGACTCATCTAACTCCATGGTGATAGCAGGACATCCCATCTAGTCACTCAGAAAAAATCAGGACATTCTGATGTAGAGATTCAAAATAAAAGACCTTTGAAATCTCATATATGAGCTATCATCCCTCTGCATTTAGATAAGAATAAAACAAACACTGTCCAGTATCAAATACTCATCTCACTCCAGGGTGATAGCAGGACACCCCTTCTAGTCACTCCGAAAAAATCAGGACATTCTGATCTAGAGTTTCAAAATAAAAGACCTTTGAAATCTCATGTATGAGCTATCATCCCTCTCTGTTTAGATGAGTATAAAACAAAGACTCTCCAGTATCAAAGACACATCTCACTCCAGGGTGATAGCAGGACACCCCACCTAGTCACTCAGGGAGAATCAGGACTTTCTGATGTAGAGTTTCAAAATAAAAGACCTTTGAAATCTCTATTGTATGAGCTATCATCCCTCTCTGTTTAGATGAGAATACAACCAAAACTCTCCAGTATTAAAGACTCATCTCACTCCAGGGTGATAGCAGGACACCCCATCTAGAGAACCCAGAAAAGATCAGGACATTCTGATGTACAGTTTCAAAATAAAAGACATTTGAAATCTCTATTGCATGAGCTATCATCCCTGTTTTTAGATGAGAATAAAACAAAAACTGTCCAGTATCAAAGACTCATCTCACTATAGGTTTATAGCAGGACACCCCTTCTAGTCACTCCGAAAACAAATCAGGACATTCTGATGTAGAGTTTCAAAATAAAATACCTTTGAAATCTCATATATGAGCTATCATCCCTCTCTGTTTAGATGAGAATAAAACAAAAACTCTCCAGTATCAAAGACGCATCTCACTCCAGGGTGATAGCAGGACACCCCACCTAGAGAACTGAGAAAACATCAGGACATTCTGATGTAGTGTTTTAAAATAAAAGACCTTTGACATCTCTATTGTATGAGCTATCATCCCTGTTTTTAGATGAGAATAAAACAAAAACTCTCCAGTATCAAAGACGCATCTCACTCCAGGGAGATAGCAGGACACCCCACCTAGTCACTCAGGGAGAATCAGGACATTCTGATTTAGAGTTTCAAAATAAAATACCTTTGAAGTCTCATATATGAGCTATCATCCCTGTTTTTAGATTGGAATAAAACAAACACTGTCCAGTATCAAAGACCTATCTCACTCCAGGGTGATAGCAGGACACCCCATCTAGTCACTCAGGGACAATCAGGACATTCTGCTTTAGAGTTTCAAAATAAAATACCTTTGAAGTCTCATATATGAGCTATCATCCCTGTTTTTAGATGGGAATAAAACAAACACTGTCCAGTATCAAAGACTCATCTAACTCCATGGTGATAGCAGGATACCCCATCTAGTCCCTCAGAAAAAAACAGGACATTCTGATGTAGAGTTTCAAAATAAAAGACGTTTGAAATCTCATATATGAGCTATCATCCCTCTGTATTTAGATAAGAATAAAACAAACACTGTCCAGTATCAAAGACAGATCTCAATGCAGGGTGATAGCAGGACACCCCACCTAGTCACTCAGGGAGAATCAGAACATTCTGATGTAGAGTTTCAAAATAAAATACCTTTGTAATCTCTATTGTATGAGCTATCATCCCTGTATTTAGATGAACATAAAACAAAAACTGTCCAGTATCAAAGACTCATCTCAATCCAGGGTGATAGCAGGACATCCCACCTAGTCACTCAGGGAGAATCAGGACATTCTGATTTAGAGTTTCAAAATAAAATACCTTTGAAGTCTCATATATGAGCTATCATCCCTGTTTTTAGATGGGAATAAAACACACACTGTCCAGTATCAAAGACTCATCTAACTCCATGGTGACAGCAGGACACCACATCTAGTCACTCAGAAAAAATCAGGACATTCTGATCTAGAGTTTCAAAATAAAAGACCTTTTAAATCTCTATTGTATGAGCTATCATCCCTGTTTTTAGATGACAATAAAACAAACACTCTCCAGTATCAAAGACCTATCTTACTCCAGGGTGATAGCAGGACACCCCATCTAGTCACTCCGAAGAAAAATCAGGACATTCTGATGTAGAGTTTCAAAATAAAAGACCTTTGAAATCTCATATATGAGCTATCATCCCTCTCTGTTTAGATGAGAATAAAACAAAAACTCTCCAGTATCAAAGACTCATCTCACTCCAGGGTGATAGCAGGAAACCCCACCTAGTCACTCAGGGACAATCAGGACATTCTGCTTTAGAGTTTCAAAATAAAAGACATTTGAAATCTCATATATGAGCTATCATCCCTCTGTATTTAGATAAGAATAAAACAAACACTGTCAAGTATCAAATACTCATTTCCCTTCAGGGTGATAACAGGACACCCCACCTAGTCACTCAGGGAGAATCAGGACATTCTGATGTAGAGTTTCAAAATAAAAGACCTTTGAAATCTCTATTGTATGAGCTATCATCCCTCTCTGTTTAGATGAGAATACAACCAAAACTCTCCAGTATTAAATACTCATCTCACTCCAGGGTGATAGCAG
The DNA here is from genome assembly GCF_949606895.1 of Notothenia rossii. NCBI lineage: Eukaryota > Metazoa > Chordata > Actinopteri > Perciformes > Nototheniidae > Notothenia > Notothenia rossii. The sequence goes on from NW_027640159.1 coordinate 1,172,478, forward strand.
GACACCCCACCTAGAGAACCCAGAAAAGATCAGGACATTCTGATGTACAGTTTAAAAATAAAAGACATTTGAAATCTCTATTGCATGAGCTATCATCCCTGTTTTTAGATGAGAATAAAACAAAAACTGTCCAGTATCAAAGACTCATCTCACTATAGGTTTATAGCAGGACACCCCTTCTAGTCACTCCGAAAACAAATCAGGACATTCTGATGTAGAGTTTCAAAATAAAATACCTTTGAAATCTCATATATGAGCTATCATCCCTCTCTGTTTAGATGAGAATAAAACAAAAACTATCCAGTATCAAAGACTCATCTCACTCCAGGATGATAGCAGGAAACCCCACCTAGTCACTCAGGGACAATCAGGACATTCTGCTTTAGAGTTTCAAAATAAAATACCTTTGAAGTCTCATATATGAGCTATAATCCCTGTTTTTAGATGGGAATAAAACAAACACTGTCCAGTATCAAAGACTCATCTAACTCCATGGTGATAGCAGGACACCCCATCTAGTCCCTCAGAAAAAAACAGGATATTCTGATGTAGAGTTTCAAAATAAAAGACCTTTGAAATCTCATATATGAGCTATCATCCCTCTGTATTTAGATAAGAATAAAACAAACACTGTCCAGTATCAAATACTCATTTCCCTTCAGGGTGATAACAGGACACCCCACCTAGTCACTCAGGGAGAATCAGGACTTTCTGATGTAGAGTTTCAAAATAAAAGACCTTTGAAATCTCTATTGTATGAGCTATCATCCCTGTTTTTAGATGAGAATAAAACAAACACTGTCCAGTATCAAAGACCCATCTCACTCCAGGGTGATAGCATGACACCCCACCTAGTCACTCAGGGAGAATCAGGAAATTCTGATGTACAGTTTCAAAATAAAAGACCTTTGAAATCTCATATATGAGCTATCATCCCTCTGTATTTAGATAAGAATAAAACAAACACTGTCACGTATCAAATACTCATTTCCCTTCAGGGTGATAGCAGGACACCCCTTCTAGTCACTCCGAAAACAAATCAGGACATTCTGATGTAGAGTTTCAAAATAAAATACCTTTGAAATCTCATATATGAGCTATCATCCCTCTCTGTTTAGATGAGAATAAAACAAAAACTCTCCAGTATCAAAGACGCATCTCACTCCAGGGTGATAGCAGGACACCCCACCTAGAGAACTGAGAAAACATCAGGACATTCTGATGTAGTGTTTCAAAATAAAAGACCTTTGACATCTCTATTGTATGAGCTATCATCCCTGTTTTTAGATGAGAATAAAACAAAAACTGTCCAGTATCAAAGACGCATCTCACTCCAGGGTGATAGCAGGACACCCCACCTAGTCACTCAGGGAGAATCAGGACATTCTGATTTAGAGTTTCAAAATAAAATACCTTTGAAGTCTCATATATGAGCTATCATCCCTGTTTTTAGATTGGAATAAAACAAACACTGTCCAGTATCAAAGACTCATCTAACTCCATGGTGATAGCAGGACATCCCATCTAGTCACTCAGAAAAAATCAGGACATTCTGATGTAGAGATTCAAAATAAAAGACCTTTGAAATCTCATATATGAGCTATCATCCCTCTGCATTTAGAAATGAATAAAACAAACACTGTCCAGTATCAAATACTCATTTCCCTTCAGGGTGATAACAGGACACCCCACCTAGTCACTCAGGGAGAATCAGGACTTTTTGATGTATTGTTTCAAAATAAAAGACCTTTGAAATCGATATTGTATGAGCTATCATCCCTGTTTCTAGATGAGAATAAAACAAAGACTGTCCAGTATCAAAGACTCATCTCACTCCAGGGTGATAGCAGGACACCCCTTCTAGTCACTCCGAAAAAATCAGGACATTCTGATCTAGAGTTTCAAAATAAAAGACCTTTGAAATCTCATGTATGAGCTATCATCCCTCTCTGTTTAGATGAGAATAAAACAAAGACTCTCCAGTATCAAAGACACATCTCACTCCAGGGTGATAGCATGACACCACACCTAGTCACTCAGGGAGAATCAGGAGATTCTGATTTTAGAGTTTCAAAATAAAAGACCTTTTAAATCTCTATTGTATGAGCTATCATCCCTGTTTTTAGATGAGAATAAAACAAACACTGTCCAGTATCAAAGACCTATCTTACTCCAGGGTGATATCAGGACACCCCATCTAGTCACTCCGAAGAAAAATCAGGACATTCTGATGTAGAGTTTCAAAATAAAAGACCTTTGAAATCTTATATATGAGCTATCATCCCTCTCTGTTTAGATGAGAATAAAACAAAAACTCTCCAGTATCAAAGACTCATCTCACTCCAGGGTGATAGCAGGAAACCCCACCTAGTCACTCAGGGACAATCAGGACATTCTGCTTTAGAGTTTCAAAATAAAATACCTTTGAAGTCTCATATATGAGCTATCATCCCTGTTTTTAGATGGGAATAAAACAAACACTGTCCAGTATCAAAGACTCATCTAACTCCATGGTGATAGCAGGACACCCCATCTAGTCCCTCAGAAAAAAACAGGACATTCTGATGTAGAGTTTCAAAATAAAAGACCTTTGAATTCTCATATATGAGCTATCATCCCTCTGTATTTAGATAAGAATAAAACAAACACTGTCCAGTATCAAATACTTATTTCCCTTCAGGGTGATAACAGGACACCCCACCTAGTCACTCAGGGAGAATCAGGACTTTCTGATGTAGAGTTTCAAATTAAAAGACCTTTGAAATCTCTATTGTATGAGCTATCATCCCTGTTTTTAGATGAGAATAAAACAAACACTGTCCAGTATCAAAGACCCATCTCAATCCAGGGTGATAGCATGACACCCCACCTAGTCACTCAGGGAGAATCAGGAGATTCTGATTTACAGTTTCAAAATAAAAGACCTTTGAAATCTCATATATGAGCTATCATCCCTCTGTATTTAGATATGAATAAAACAAACACTGTCAAGTATCAAATACTCATTTCCCACCAGGGTGATAACAGGACACCCCACCTAGTCACTCAGGGAGAATCAGGACTTTCTGATGTAGAGTTTCAAAATAAAAGACCTTTGAAATCTCTATTGTATGAGCTATCATCCCTCTCTGTTTAGATGAGAATAAAACCAAAACTCCAGGGTGATAGCAGGACACCCCACCTAGAGAACCCAGAAAAGATCAGGACATTATGATGTACAGTTTCAAAATAAAAGACATTTGAAATCTCTATTGCATGAGCTATCATCCCTGTTTTTAGATGAGAATAAAACAAAAACTGTCCAGTATCAAAGACGCATCTCACTCCAGGGTGATAGCAGGACACCCCACCTAGTCACTCAGGGAGAATCAGGACATTCTGATTTAGAGTTTCAAAATAAAATACCTTTGAAGTCTCATATATGAGCTATCATCCCTGTTTTTAGATTGGAATAAAACAAACACTGTCCAGTATCAAAGACTCATCTAACTCCATGGTGATAGCAGGACACCCCATCTAGTCACTCAGAAAAAATCAGGACATTCTGATGTAGAGTTTCAAAATAAAAGACCTTTGAAATCTCATATATGAGCTATCATCCCTCTGCATTTAGATAAGAATAAAACAAACACTGTCCAGTATCAAATACTCATTTCCCTTCAGGGTGATAACAGGACACCCCACCTAGTCACTCAGGGAGAATCAGGACTTTCTGATGTAGAGTTTCAAAATAAAATACCTTTGAAGTCTCATATATGAGCTATCATCCCTGTTTTTAGATGAGAATAAAACAAAAACTGTCCAGTATCAAAGACTCATCTAACTCCAGGGTGTAGCAGGACACCCCACCTAGTCACTCAGGGAGAATCAGGACATTCTGATGAAGACATTCAAAATAAAAGACCTTTGAAATCTCTATTGTATGAGCTATCATCCCTGTTTTTAGATGAGAATAAAACAAACACTGTCCAGTATCAAAGACCAATTTCACTCCAGGGTGATAGCATGACACCCCACCTAGTCACTCAGGGAGAATCAGGACATTCTGATTTAGAGTTTCAAAATAAAATACCTTTGAAGTCTCATATATGAGCTATCATCCCTGTTTTTAGATGGGAATAAAACACACACTGTCCAGTATCAAAGACTCCTCTAACTCCATGGTGACAGCAGGACACCCCATCTAGTCACTCAGAAAAAATCAGGACATTCTGATGTAGAGTTTCAAAATAAAAGACCTTTGAAATCTCATATATGAGCTATCATCCCTCTCTGTTTAGATGAGAATAAAACAAAAACTCTCCAGTATCAAAGACTCATCTCACTCCAGGGTGATAGCAGGAAACCCCACCTAGTCACTCAGGGACAATCAGGACATTCTGCTTTAGAGTTTCAAAATAAAATACCTTTGAAGTCTCATATATGAGCTATCATCCCTGTTTTTAGATGGGAATAAAACAAACACTGTCCAGTATCAAAGACAGATCTCACTCCAGGGTGATAGCATGACACCCCACTTAGTCACTCAGGGAGAATCAGGAGATTCTGATGTAGAGTTTCAAAATAAAAGACCTTTTAAATCTCTATTGTATATGCTATCATCCCTGTTTTTAGATGAGAATAAAACAAACACTGTCCAGTATCAAAGACCTATCTAACTCCAGGGTGATAGCAGGACACCCCATCTAGTCACTCCGAAGAAAAATCAGGACATTCTGATTTAGAGTTTCAAAATAAAAGACCTTTGAAATCTCATATATGAGCTATCATCCCTCTCTGTTTAGATGAGAATAAAACAAAAACTCTCCAGTATTAAAGACTCATCTCACTCCAGGGTGATAGCAGGACACCCCACCTAGAGAACCCAGAAAAGATCAGGACATTATGATTTACAGTTTCAAAATAAAAGACCTTTGAAATCTCATATATGAGCTATCATCCCTCTGTATTTAGATAAGAATAAAACAAACACTGTCCAGTATCAAATACTCATTTCCCTTCAGGGTGATAACAGGACACCCCACCTAGTCACTCAGGGAGAATCAGGACTTTCTGATGTAGAGTTTCAAAATAAAAGACCTTTGAAATCTCTATTGTATGAGCTATCATCCCTGTTTTTAGATGAGAATAAAACAAAAACTGTCCAGTATCAAAGACACATCTCAGTCCAGGGTGATAGCAGGACACCGCACCTAGTCACTCAGGGACAATCAGGACATTCTGCTTTAGAGTTTCAAAATAAAATACCTTTGAAGTCTCATATATGAGCTATCATCCCTGTTTTAGATGGGAATAAAACAAACACTGTCCAGTATCAAAGACTCATCTAACTCCATGGTGATAGCAGGACACCCCATCTAGTCCCTCAGAAAAAAACAGGACATTCTGATGTAGAGTTTCAAAATAAAAGACCTTTGAAATCTCATATATGAGCTATCATCCCTCTGTATTTTGATAAGAATAAAACAAACACTGTCCAGTATCAAATACTCATTTCCCTTCAGGGTGATAACAGGACACCCCACCTAGTCACTCAGGGAGAATCAGGACTTTCTGATGTAGAGTTTCAAAATAAAAGACCTTTGAAATCTCTATTGTATGAGCTATCATCCCTGTTTTTAGATGAGAATAAAACAAACACTGTCCAGTATCAAAGACCCATCTCACTCCAGGGTGATTGCATGACACCCCACCTAGTCACTCAGGGAGAATCAGGAGATTCTGATGTACAGTTTCAAAATAAAAGACCTTTGAAATCTCATATATGAGCTATCATCCCTCTGTATTTAGATACGAATAAAACAAACACTGTCAAGTATCAAATACTCATTTCCCTACAGGGTGATAACAGGACACCCCACCTAGTCACTCAGGGAGAATCAGGACTTTCTGATGTAGAGTTTCAAAATAAAAGACCTTTGAAATCTCTATTGCATGAGCTATCATCCCTCTTTTTAGATGAGAATAAAACAAAAACTGTACAGTATCAAAGACGCATCTCACTCCAGGGTGATAGCAGGACACCCCACCTAGTCACTCAGGGAGAATCAGGACATTCTGATGTACAGTTTCAAAATAAAAGACATTTGAAATTTCTATTGCATGAGCTATCATCCCTGTTTTTAGATGAGAATAAAACAAAAATTGTCCAGTATCAAAGACGCATCTCACTCCATGGTGATAGCAGGACACCCCATCTAGTCACTCAGAAAAAATCAGGACATTCTGATGTAGAGTTTCAAAATAAAAGACCTTTGAAATCTCATATATGAGCTATCATCCCTCTCTGTTTAGATGATAATAAAACAAAGACTCTCCAGTATCAAAGACTCATCTCAATCCAGGGTGATAGCAGGACACCCCATCTAGTCACTCAGGGAGAATCAGGACATTCTGATGTAGAGTTTCAAAATAAAAGACCTTTGAAATCTCATATATGAGCTATCATCCCTCTGCATTTAGATAAGAATAAAACAAAAACTGTCCAGTATCAAAGACTCATCTAACTCCAGGGTGTAGCAGGACACCCCACCTAGTCACTCAGGGAGAATCAGGACATTCTGATTTAGACATTCAAAATAAAAGACCTTTGAAATCTCTATTGTATGAGCTATCATCCCTGTTTTTAGATGAGAATAAAACAAACACTGTCCAGTATCAAAGACCCATCTCACTCCAGGGTGATAGCATGACACCCCACCTAGTCACTCAGGGAGAATCAGGAGATTCAGAATTACAGTTTCAAAATAAAAGACCTTTGTAATCTCTATTGTATGAGCTATCATCCCTGTATTTAGATGAAAATAAAAAAAAAACTGTCCAGTATCAAAGACTCATCTCAAACCAGGGTGATAGCAGGACACCCCATCTAGTCACTCAGAAAAAATCAGGACATTCTGATCTAGAGTTTCAAAATAAAAGACCTTTGAAATCTCATGTATGAGCTATCATCCCTCTCTGTTTAGATGAGAATAAAACAAAGATTCTCCAGTATCAAAGACACATCTCACTCCAGGGTGATAGCAGGACACCCCACTTAGTCACTCAGTGAGAATCAGAACATTCTGATGTAGAGTTTCAAAATAAAATACCTTTGTAATCTCTATTGTATGAGCTATCATCCCTGTATTTAGATGAAAATAAAAAAAAAATTGTCCAGTATCAAAGACTCATCTCAATCCAGGGTGATAGCAGGACTCCCCACCTAGTCACTCAGGGAGAATCAGGACATTCTGATTTAGAGTTTCAAAATAAAATACCTTTGACATCTCATATATGAGCTATCATCCCTGTTTTTAGATGGGAATAAAACACACACTGTCCAGTATCAAAGACTCATCTAACTCCATGGTAACAGCAGGACACCCCACCTAGTCACTCAGGGAGAATCAGGAGATTCTGATGTAGAGTTTCAAAATAAAAGACTTTTTAAATCTCTATTGTATGAGCTATCATCCCTGTTTTTAGATGAGAATAAAACAAACACTGTCCAGTATAAAAGACCTATCTTACTCCAGGGTGATAGCAGGAAACCCCACCTAGTCACTCAGAAAAAATCAGGACATTCTGATGTAGTGTTTCAAAATAAAAGACCTTTGAAATCTCATATATGAGCTATCATCCCTCTGTATTTAGATAAGAATAAAACAAACACTGTCCAGTATCAAATACTCATTTCCCTTCAGGGTGATAACAGGACACCCCACCTAGTCACTCAGGGAGAATCAGGACTTTCTGATGTAGAGTTTCAAAATAAAAGACCTTTGAAATCTCTATTGTATGAGCTATCATCCCTGTTTTTAGATGAGAATAAAACAAAAACTGTCCAGTATCAAAGACACATCTCAGTCCAGGGTGATAGCAGGACACCGCACCTAGTCACTCAGGGACAATCAGGACATTCTGCTTTAGAGTTTCAAAATAAAATACCTTTGAAGTCTCATATATGAGCTATCATCCCTGTTTTAGATGGGAATAAAACAAACACTGTCCAGTATCAAAGACTCATCTAACTCCATGGTGATAGCAGGACACCCCATCTAGTCCCTCAGAAAAAAACAGGACATTCTGATGTAGAGTTTCAAAATAAAAGACCTTTGAAATCTCATATATGAGCTATCATCCCTCTGTATTTTGATAAGAATAAAACAAACACTGTCCAGTATCAAATACTCATTTCCCTTCAGGGTGATAACAGGACACCCCACCTAGTCACTCAGGGAGAATCAGGACTTTCTGATGTAGAGTTTCAAAATAAAAGACCTTTGAAATCTCTATTGTATGAGCTATCATCCCTGTTTTTAGATGAGAATAAAACAAACACTGTCCAGTATCAAAGACCCATCTCACTCCAGGGTGATTGCATGACACCCCACCTAGTCACTCAGGGAGAATCAGGAGATTCTGATGTACAGTTTCAAAATAAAAGACATTTGAAATCTCTATTGCATGAGCTATCATCCCTGTTTTTAGATGAGAATAAAACAAAAATTGTCCAGTATCAAAGACGCATCTCACTCCAGGTTGATAGCAGGACACCCCACCTAGTCACTCAGGGAGAATCAGGACATTCTGATTTAGAGTTTCAAAATAAAATACCTTTGAAGTCTCATATATGAGCTATCATCCCTGTTTTTAGATTGGAATAAAACAAACACTGTCCAGTATCAAAGACTCATCTAACTCCATGGTGATAGCAGGACACCCCATCTAGTCACTCAGAAAAAATCAGGACATTTTGAGGTAGAGTTTCAAAATAAAAGACCTTTGAAATCTCATATATGAGCTATCATCCCTCTCTGTTTAGATGATAATAAAACAAAGACTCTCCAGTATCAAAGACTCATCTCAATCCAGGGTGATAGCAGGACACCCCATCTAGTCACTCAGGGAGAATCAGGACATTCTGATGTAGAGTTTCAAAATAAAAGACCTTTGAAATCTCATATATGAGCTATCATCCCTCTGCATTTAGATAAGAATAAAACAAACACTGTCCAGTATCAAATACTCATTTCCCTTCAGGGTGATAACAGGACACCCCACCTAGTCACTCAGGGAGAATCAGGACTTTCTGATGTAGAGTTTCAAAATAAAAGACCTTTGAAGTCTCATATATGAGCTATCATCCCTGTTTTTAGATGAGAATAAAACAAAAACTGTCCAGTATCAAAGACTCATCTAACTCCAGGGTGTAGCAGGACACCCCACCTAGTCACTCAGGGAGAATCAGGACATTCTGATTTAGACATTCAAAATAAAAGACCTTTGAAATCTCTATTGTATGAGCTATCATCCCTGTTTTTAGATGAGAATAAAACAAACACTGTCCAGTATCAAAGACCCATCTCACTCCAGGGTGATAGCATGACACCCCACCTAGTCACTCAGGGAGAATCAGGACATTCTGATTTAGAGTTTCAGAATAAAATACCTTTGAAGTCTCATATATGAGCTATCATCCCTGTTTTTAGATGGGAATAAAACACACACTGTCCAGTATCAAAGACTCCTCTAACTCCATGGTGACAGCAGGACACCCCATCTAGTCACTCAGAAAAAATCAGGACATTCTGATGTAGAGTTTCAAAATAAAAGACCTTTGAAATCTCATATATGAGCTATCATCCCTCTCTGTTTAGATGAGAATAAAACAAAAACTCTCCAGTATCAAAGACTCATCTCACTCCAGGGTGATAGCAGGAAACCCCACCTAGTCACTCAGGGACAATCAGGACATTCTGCTTTAGAGTTTCAAAATAAAATACCTTTGAAGTCTCATATATGAGCTATCATCCCTGTTTTTAGATGGGAATAAAACAAACACTGTCCAGTATCAAAGACAGATCTCACTCCAGGGTGATAGCATGACACCCCACTTAGTCACTCAGGGAGAATCAGGAGATTCTGATGTAGAGTTTCAAAATAAAAGACCTTTTAAATCTCTATTGTATATGCTATCATCCCTGTTTTTAGATGAGAATAAAACAAACACTGTCCAGTATCAAAGACCTATCTAACTCCAGGGTGATAGCAGGACACCCCATCTAGTCACTCCGAAGAAAAATCAGGACATTCTGATTTAGAGTTTCAAAATAAAAGACCTTTGAAATCTCATATATGAGCTATCATCCCTCTCTGTTTAGATGAGAATAAAACAAAAACTCTCCAGTATCAAAGACTCATCTAACTCCATGGTGACAGCAGGACACCCCATCTAGTCACTCAGAAAAAATCAGGACATTCTGATGTAGTGTTTCAAAATAAAAGACCTTTGAAATCTCATATATGAGCTATCATCCCTCTGTATTTAGATAAGAATAAAACAAACACTGTCCAGTATCAAATACTCATTTCCCTTCAGGGTGATAACAGGACACCCCACCTAGTCACTCAGGGAGAATCAGGACTTTCTGATGTAGAGTTTCAAAATAAAAGACCTTTGAAATCTCTATTGTATGAGCTATCATCCCTGTTTTTAGATGAGAATAAAACAAAAACTGTCCAGTATCAAAGACACATCTCAGTCCAGGGTGATAGCAGGACACCGCACCTAGTCACTCAGGGACAATCAGGACATTCTGCTTTAGAGTTTCAAAATAAAATACCTTTGAAGTCTCATATATGAGCTATCATCCCTGTTTTAGATGGGAATAAAACAAACACTGTCCAGTATCAAAGACCTATCTAACTCCAGGGTGATAGCAGGACACCCCATCTAGTCACTCCGAAGAAAAATCAGGACATTCTGATGTAGAGTTTCAAAATAAAAGACCTTTGAAATCTCAAATATGAGCTATCATCCCTCTCTGTTTAGATGAGAATAAAACAAAAACTGTCCAGTATCAAAGACTCATCTCAATCCAGGGTGATAGCAGGACACCCCATCTAGTCACTCAGGGAGAATCAGGACATTCTGATTTAGAGTTTCAAAATAAAATACCTTTGAAGTCTCATATATGAGCTATCATCCCTGTTTTTAGATGGGAATAAAACACACACTGTCCAGTATCAAAGACTCATCTAACTCCATGGTGACAGCAGGACACCCCATCTAGTCACTCAGAAAAAATCAGGACATTCTGATCTAGAGTTTCAAAATAAAAGACCTTTGAAATCTCATATATGAGCTATCATCCCTGTTTTTAGATGAGAATAAAACCAAAACTCTCCAGTATTAAAGACTCATCTCACTCCAGGGTGATAGCAGGACACCCCACCTAGAGAACCCAGAAAAGATCAGGACATTCTGATGTACAGTTTCAAAATAAAAGACATTTGAAATCTCTATTGCATGAGCTATCATCCCTGTTTTTAGATGAGAATAAAACAAAAACTGTCCAGTATCAAAGACGCATCTCACTCCAGGGTGATAGCAGGACACCCCACCTAGTCACTCAGGGAGAATCAGGACATTCTGATTTAGAGTTTCAAAATAAAATACCTTTGAAGTCTCATATATGAGCTATCATCCCTGTTTTTAGATTGGAATAAAACAAACACTGTCCAGTATCAAAGACTCATCTAACTCCATGGTGATAGCAGGACACCCCATCTAGTCACTCAGAAAAAATCAGGACATTCTGATGAAGACATTCAAAATAAAAGACCTTTGAAATCTCTATTGTATGAGCTATCATCCCTGTATTTAGATGAGAATAAAACAAACACTGTCCAGTATCAAAGACCCATCTCACTCCAGGGTGATAGCATGACACCCCACCTTGTCACTCAGGGAGAATCAGGACATTCTGATTTAGAGTTTCAAAATAAAATACCTTTGAAGTCTCATATATGAGCTATCATCCCTGTTTTTAGATGGGAGTAAAACACACACTGTCCTGTATCAAAGACTCATCTCACTCCAGGGTGATAGCAGGAAATCCCACCTAGTCACTCAGGGACAATCAGGACATTCTGCTTTAGAGTTTCAAAATAAAATACCTTTGAAGTCTCATATATGAGCTATAATCCCTGTTTTTAGATGGGAATAAAACAAACACTGTCCAGTATCAAAGACTCATCTAACTCCATGGTGACAGCAGGACACCCCATCTAGTCCCTCAGAAAAAAACAGGACATTCTGATGTAGAGTTTCAAAATAAAAGACCTTTGAAATCTCATATATGAGCTACCATCCCTCTGTATTTAGATAAGAATAAAACAAACACTGTCCAGTATCAAATACTCATTTCACTTCAGGGTGATAACATGACACCCCACCTAGTCACTCAGGGAGAATCAGGACTTTCTGATGTAGAGTTTCAAAATAAAAGACCTTTGAAATCTCTATTGTATGAGCTATCATCCCTTTTTTTAGATGAGAATAAAACAAAAACTGTCCAGTATCAAAGACACATCTCAGTCCAGGGTGATAGCAGGACACCGCACCTAGTCACTCAGGGACAATCAGGAAATTCTGCTTTAGAGTTTCAAAATAAAAGACCTTTGAAATCTCATATATGAGCTATCATCCCTCTGTATTTAGATAAGAATAAAACAAACACTGTCCAGTATCAAATACTCATTTCCCTTCAGGGTGATAACAGGACACCCCACCTTGTCACTCAGGGAGAATCAGGACTTTCTGATGTAGAGTTTCAAAATAAAAGACCTTTGAATTCTCTATTGTATGAGCTATCATCCCTGTTTTTAGATGAGAATAAAACAAACACTGTCCAGTATCAAAGACCCATCTCACTCCAGGGTGATAGCATGACACCCCATCTAGTCCCTCAGAAAAAAACAGGACATTCTGATGTAGAGTTTCAAAATAAAAGACCTTTGAAATCTCTATTGCATGAGCTATCATCCCTGTTTTTAGATGAGAATAAAACAAAAACTGTCCAGTATCAAAGACTCATCTCACTATAGGTTTATAGCAGGACACCCCTTCTAGTCACTCCGAAAACAAAATCAGGACATTCTGATGTAGAGTTTCAAAATAAAATACCTTTGAAATCTCATATATGAGCTATCATCCCTCTCTTTTTAGATGAGAATAAAACAAAAACTCTCCAGTATCAAAGACGCATCTCACTCCAGGGTGATAGCAGGACACCCCACCTAGAGAACTGAGAAAACATCAGGACATTCTGATGTAGTGTTTTAAAAATAAAAGACCTTTGACATCTCTATTGTATGAGCTATCATCCCTGTTTTTAGATGAGAATAAAACAAAAACTCTCCAGTATCAAAGACTCATCTAACGCCATGGTGATAGCAGGACACCCCATCTAGTCACTCAGAAAAAATCAGGACATTCTGATGTAGAGTTTCAAAATAAAAGACCATTGAAATCTCATATATGAGCTATCCTCCCTCTCTGTTTAGATGAGAATAAAACAAAAACTCTCCAGTATCAAAGACTCATCTCAATCCAGGGTGATAGCAGGACACCCCATCTAGTCACTCAGAAAAAATCAGGACATTCTGATGTAGAGTTTCAAAATAAAATACCTTTGAATTCTCATATATGAGCTATCATCCCTGTTTTTAGATGAGAATAAAACAATAACTGTCCAGTATCAAAAACTCATCTCACTCCAGGGTGATAGCAAGACACCCCACCTAGTCACTCAGGGAGAATCAGGACATTCTGATGTAGAGTTTCAAAATAAAAGACCTTTGAAATGTCATGTATGAGCTATCATCCCTCTCTGTTTAGATGAGAATAAAACAAAGACTCTCCAGTATCAAAGACACATCTCACTCCAGGGTGATAGCATGACACCCCACCTAGTCACTCAGGGAGAATCAGGAGATTCTGATGTAGAGTTTCAAAATAAAAGACCTTTTAAATCTCTATTATATGAGATATCATCCCTGTTTTTAGATGAGAATAAAACAAACACTGTCCAGTATCAAATACCTGTCTTACTCCAGGGTGATAGCAGGACACCCCATCTAGTCACTCCAAAGAAAAATCAGGACATTCTGATGTAGAGTTTCAAAATAAAAGACCTTTGAAATCTCATATATGAGCTATCATCCCTCTCTGTTTAGATGAGAATAAAACAAAAACTCTCCAGTATCAAAGACTCATCTCAATCCAGGGTGATAGCAGGACACCCCACCTAGTCACTCAGGGAGAATCAGAACATTCTGATCTAGAGTTTCAAAATAAAAGACCTTTGTAATCTCTATTGTATGAGCTATCATCCCTGTATTTAGATGAAAATAAAACAAAAACTGTCCAGTATCAAAGATTCATCTCAATCCAGGGTGATAGCAGGACACCCCACCTAGTCATTCAGGGAGAATCAGGACATTCTGATTTAGAGTTTCAAAATAAAAGACCTTTGTAATCTCTATTGTATGAGCTATCATCCCTGTATTTAGATGAAAATAAAACAAAAACTGTCCAGTATCAAAGATTCATCTCAATCCAGGGTGATAGCAGGACACCCCACCTAGTCATTCAGGGAGAATCAGGACATTCTGATTTAGAGTTTCAAAATAAAATACCTTTGAAGTCTCATATATGAGCTATCATCCCTGTTTTTAGATGGGAATAAAACACACACTGTCCAGTATCAAATACTAATTTCCCTCCAGGGTGATAACAGGACACCCCACCTAGTCACTCAGGGAGAATCAGGACTTTCTGATGTAGAGTTTCAAAATAAAAGACCTTTGAAATCTCTATTGTATGAGCTATCATCCCTCTCTGTTTAGATGAGAATAAAACCAAAACTCTCCAGTATTAAAGACTCATCTCACTCCAGGGTGATAGCAGGACACCCCACCTAGAGAACCCAGAAAAGATCAGGACATTCTGATGTACAGTTTCAAAATAAAAGACATTTGAAATATCTATTGCATGAGCTATCATCCCTGTTTTTAGATGAGAATAAAACAAAAAATGTCCAGTATCAAAGATGCATCTCACTCCAGGGTGATAGCAGGACACCCCACCTAGTCACTCAGGGAGAATCAGGACATTCTGATTTAGAGTTTCAAAATAAAATACCTTTGAAGTCTCATATATGAGCTATCATCCCTGTTTTTAGATGGGAATAAAACACACACTGTCCAGTATCAAAGACTCATCTAACTCCATGGTGACAGCAGGACACCCCATCTAGTCACTCAGAAAAAATCAGGACATTCTGATCTAGAGTTTCAAAATAAAAGACCTTTGAAATCTCATGTATGAGCTATCACCCCTCTCTGTTTAGATGAGAATAAAACAAAGATTCTCCAGTATCAAAGACACATCTCACTCCAGGGTGATAGCATGACACCCCACCTAGTCACTCAGGGAGAATCAGGAGATTCTGATGTAGAGTTTCAAAATAAAAGACCTTTTAAATCTCTATTGTATGAGCTATCATCCCTGTTTTTAGATGGGAATAAAACAAACACTGTCCAGTATCAAAGACCTATCTTACTCCAGGGTGATAGCAGGACACCCCATCTAGTCACTCAGGGAGAATCAGAACATTCTGATGTAGAGTTTCAAAATAAAAGACCTTTGAAATCTCATATATGAGCTATCATCCCTCTCTATTTAGATGAGAATAAAACAAAAACTCTCCAGTATCAAAGACTCATCTCACTCCAGGGTGATAGCATGAAACCCCACCTAGTCACTCAGGGACAATCAGGACATTCTGCTTTAGAGTTTCAAAATAAAATACCTTTGAAATCTCATATATGAGCTATCATCCCTGTTTTTAGATGGGAATAAAACAAACACTGTCCAGTATCAAAGACAGATCTCAATCCAGGGTGATAGCAGGACACCCCACCTAGTCACTCAGGGAGAATCAGAACATTCTGATGTAGAGTTTCAAAATAAAAGACCTTTGAAATCTCTATTGTATGAGCTATCATCCCTGTATTTAGATGAAAATAAAACAAAAACTGTCCAGTATCAAAGACTGATCTCAATCCAGGGTGATAGCAGGACACCCCACCTAGTCACTCAGGGAGAATCAGGACATTCTGATTTAGAGTTTCAAAATAAAATACCTTTGAAGTCTCATATATGAGCTATCATCCCTGTTTTTAGATGGGAATAAAACAC
Organism: Notothenia rossii; assembly: GCF_949606895.1. Taxonomy (NCBI): domain Eukaryota; kingdom Metazoa; phylum Chordata; class Actinopteri; order Perciformes; family Nototheniidae; genus Notothenia; species Notothenia rossii. The sequence goes on from NW_027640159.1 coordinate 1,188,508, forward strand.
ACACTGTCCAGTATCAAAGACTCATCTAACTCCATGGTGACAGCAGGACACCCCATCTAGTCACTCAGAAAAAATCAGGACATTCTGATCTAGAGTTTCAAAATAAAAGACCTTTGAAATCTCATGTATGAGCTATCATCCCTCTCTGTTTAGATGAGAATAAAACAAAGATTCTCCAGTATCAAAGACACATCTCACTCCAGGGTGATAGCAGGAAACCCCACCTAGTCACTCAGGGACAATCAGGACATTCTGCTTTAGAGTTTCAAAATAAAATACCTTTGAAGTCTCATATATGAGCTATCATCCCTGTTTTTAGATGGGAATAAAACAAACACTGTCCAGTATCAAAGACAGATCTCAATCCAGGGTGATAGCAGGACACCCCACCTAGTCACTCAGGGAGAATCAGAACATTCTGATCTAGAGTTTCAAAATAAAAGACCTTTGTAATCTCTATTGTATGAGCTATCATCCCTGTATTTAGATGAAAATAAAACAAAAACTGTCCAGTATCAAAGACTCATCTCAATCCAGGGTGATAGCAGGACACCCCACCTAGTCACTCAGGGAGAATCAGGACATTCTGATTTAGAGTTTCAAAATAAAATACCTTTGAAGTCTCATATATGAGCTATCATCCCTGTTTTTAGATGGGAATAAAACAAACACTGTCCAGTATCAAAGACAGATCTCAATCCAGGGTGATAGCAGGACACCCCACCTAGTCACTCAGGGAGAATCAGAACATTCTGATGTAGAGTTTCAAAATAAAAGACCTTTGTAATCTCTATTGTATGAGCTATCATCCCTGTATTTAGATGAAAATAAAACAAAAACTGTCCAGTATCAAAGACTCATCTCAATCCAGGGTGATAGCAGGACACCCCACCTAGTCACTCAGGGAGAATCAGAACATTCTGATCTAGAGTTTCAAAATAAAAGACCTTTGTAATCTCTATTGTATGAGCTATCATCCCTGTATTTAGATGAAAATAAAACAAAAACTGTCCAGTATCAAAGACTCATCTCAATCCAGGGTGATAGCAGGACACCCCACCTAGTCACTCAGGGAGAATCAGGAGATTCTGATGTAGAGTTTCAAAATAAAATACCTTTTAAATCTCTATTGTATGAGCTATCATCCCTGTTTTTAGATGAGAATAAAACAAACACTGTCCAGTATCAAAGACTCATCTCACTCCAGGGTGATAGAATGACACCCAACCTAGTCACTCAGTGAGAATCAGGAGATTATGATGTAGAGTTTCAAAATAAAATACCTTTTAAATCTCTATTGTATGAGCTATCATCCCTGTTTTTAGATGAGAATAAAACAAACACTGTCCAGTATCAAAGACCTATCTTACTCCAGGGTGATAGCAGGACACCCCATCTAGTCACTCCGAAGAAAAATCAGGACATTCTGATGTAGAGTTTCAAAATAAAAGACCTTTGAAATCTCATATATGAGCTATCATCCCTCTCTGTTTAGATGAGAATAAAACAAAAACTCTCCAGTATCAAAGACTCATCTCACTCCAGGGTGATAGCAGGAAACCCCACCTAGTCACTCAGGGAGAATCAGGACATTCTGATTTAGAGTTTCAAAATAAAATACCTTTGAAGTCTCATATATGAGCTATCATCCCTGTTTTTAGATGAGAATAAAACAAACACTGTCCAGTATCAAAGACAGATCTCAATCCAGGGTGATAGCAGGACACCCCACCTAGTCACTCAGGGAGAATCAGGACATTCTGATTTAGAGTTTCAAAATAAAATACCTTTGAAGTCTCATATATGAGCTATCATCCCTGTTTTTAGATGGGAATAAAACACACACTGTCCAGTATCAAAGACTCATCTAACTCCATGGTGACAGCAGGACACCCCATCTAGTCACTCAGAAAAAATCAGGACATTCTGATTTAGAGTTTCAAAATAAAAGACCTTTGAAATCTCATGTATGAGCTATCATCCCTCTCTGTTTAGATGAGAATAAAACAAAGACTCTCCAGTATCAAAGACACATCTCACTCCAGGGTGATAGCGTGACACCCCACCTAGTCACTCAGGGAGAATCAGGAGATTCTGATGTAGAGTTTCAAAATAAAAGACCTTTTAAATCTCTATTGTATGAGCTATCATCCCTGTTTTTAGATGAGAATAAAACAAACACTGTCCAGTATCAAAGACCTATCTTACTCCAGGGTGATAGCAGGACACCCCATCTAGTCACTCCGAAGAAAAATCAGGACATTCTGATGTAGAGTTTCAAAATAAAAGACCTTTGAAATCTCATATATGAGCTATCATCCCTCTCTGTTTAGATGAGAATAAAACAAAAACTCTCCAGTATCAAAGACTCATCTCAATCCAGGGTGATAGCAGGACACCCCACCTAGTCACTCAGGGAGAATCAGGAGATTCTGATGTAGAGTTTCAAAATAAAATACCTTTTAAATCTCTATTGTATGAGCTATCATCCCTGTTTTTAGATGAGAATAAAACAAACACTGTCCAGTATCAAAGACTCATCTCACTCCAGGGTGATAGAATGACACCCCACCTAGTCACTCAGTGAGAATCAGGAGATTATGATGTAGAGTTTCAAAATAAAATACCTTTTAAATCTCTATTGTATGAGCTATCATCCTTGTTTTTAGATGAGAATAAAACAAACACTGTCCAGTATCAAAGACCTATCTTACTCCAGGGTGATAGCAGGACACCCCATCTAGTCACTCCGAAGAAAAATCAGGACATTCTGATGTAGAGTTTCAAAATAAAAGACCTTTGAAATCTCATATATGAGCTATCATCCCTCTCTGTTTAGATGAGAATAAAACAAAAACTCTCCAGTATCAAAGACTCATCTCACTCCAGGGTGATAGCAGGAAACCCCACCTAGTCACTCAGGGAGAATCAGGACATTCTGCTTTAGAGTTTCAAAATAAAATACCTTTGAAGTCTCATATATGAGCTATCATCCCTGTTTTTAGATGAGAATAAAACAAACACTGTCCAGTATCAAAGACAGATCTCAATCCAGGGTGATAGCAGGACACCCCACCTAGTCACTCAGAAAAAAACAGGACTTTCTGATGTAGAGTTTCAAAATAAAAGACCTTTGAATTCTCTATTGTATGAGCTATCATCCCTGTTTTTAGATGAGAATAAAACAAACACTGTCCAGTATCAAAGACCCATCTCACTCCAGGGTGATAGCATGACACCCCATCTAGTCCCTCAGAAAAAAACAGGACATTCTGATGTAGAGTTTCAAAATAAAAGACCTTTGAAATCTCTATTGCATGAGCTATCATCCCTGTTTTTAGATGAGAATAAAACAAAAACTGTCCAGTATCAAAGACTCATCTCACTATAGGTTTATAGCAGGACACCCCTTCTAGTCACTCCGAAAACAAAATCAGGACATTCTGATGTAGAGTTTCAAAATAAAATACCTTTGAAATCTCATATATGAGCTATCATCCCTCTCTTTTTAGATGAGAATAAAACAAAAACTCTCCAGTATCAAAGACGCATCTCACTCCAGGGTGATAGCAGGACACCCCACCTAGAGAACTGAGAAAACATCAGGACATTCTGATGTAGTGTTTTAAAAATAAAAGACCTTTGACATCTCTATTGTATGAGCTATCATCCCTGTTTTTAGATGAGAATAAAACAAAAACTCTCCAGTATCAAAGACTCATCTAACGCCATGGTGATAGCAGGACACCCCATCTAGTCACTCAGAAAAAATCAGGACATTCTGATGTAGAGTTTCAAAATAAAAGACCATTGAAATCTCATATATGAGCTATCCTCCCTCTCTGTTTAGATGAGAATAAAACAAAAACTCTCCAGTATCAAAGACTCATCTCAATCCAGGGTGATAGCAGGACACCCCATCTAGTCACTCAGAAAAAATCAGGACATTCTGATGTAGAGTTTCAAAATAAAATACCTTTGAATTCTCATATATGAGCTATCATCCCTGTTTTTAGATGAGAATAAAACAATAACTGTCCAGTATCAAAAACTCATCTCACTCCAGGGTGATAGCAAGACACCCCACCTAGTCACTCAGGGAGAATCAGGACATTCTGATGTAGAGTTTCAAAATAAAAGACCTTTGAAATGTCATGTATGAGCTATCATCCCTCTCTGTTTAGATGAGAATAAAACAAAGACTCTCCAGTATCAAAGACACATCTCACTCCAGGGTGATAGCATGACACCCCACCTAGTCACTCAGGGAGAATCAGGAGATTCTGATGTAGAGTTTCAAAATAAAAGACCTTTTAAATCTCTATTATATGAGATATCATCCCTGTTTTTAGATGAGAATAAAACAAACACTGTCCAGTATCAAATACCTGTCTTACTCCAGGGTGATAGCAGGACACCCCATCTAGTCACTCCAAAGAAAAATCAGGACATTCTGATGTAGAGTTTCAAAATAAAAGACCTTTGAAATCTCATATATGAGCTATCATCCCTCTCTGTTTAGATGAGAATAAAACAAAAACTCTCCAGTATCAAAGACTCATCTCAATCCAGGGTGATAGCAGGACACCCCACCTAGTCACTCAGGGAGAATCAGAACATTCTGATCTAGAGTTTCAAAATAAAAGACCTTTGTAATCTCTATTGTATGAGCTATCATCCCTGTATTTAGATGAAAATAAAACAAAAACTGTCCAGTATCAAAGATTCATCTCAATCCAGGGTGATAGCAGGACACCCCACCTAGTCATTCAGGGAGAATCAGGACATTCTGATTTAGAGTTTCAAAATAAAAGACCTTTGTAATCTCTATTGTATGAGCTATCATCCCTGTATTTAGATGAAAATAAAACAAAAACTGTCCAGTATCAAAGATTCATCTCAATCCAGGGTGATAGCAGGACACCCCACCTAGTCATTCAGGGAGAATCAGGACATTCTGATTTAGAGTTTCAAAATAAAATACCTTTGAAGTCTCATATATGAGCTATCATCCCTGTTTTTAGATGGGAATAAAACACACACTGTCCAGTATCAAATACTAATTTCCCTCCAGGGTGATAACAGGACACCCCACCTAGTCACTCAGGGAGAATCAGGACTTTCTGATGTAGAGTTTCAAAATAAAAGACCTTTGAAATCTCTATTGTATGAGCTATCATCCCTCTCTGTTTAGATGAGAATAAAACCAAAACTCTCCAGTATTAAAGACTCATCTCACTCCAGGGTGATAGCAGGACACCCCACCTAGAGAACCCAGAAAAGATCAGGACATTCTGATGTACAGTTTCAAAATAAAAGACATTTGAAATATCTATTGCATGAGCTATCATCCCTGTTTTTAGATGAGAATAAAACAAAAAATGTCCAGTATCAAAGATGCATCTCACTCCAGGGTGATAGCAGGACACCCCACCTAGTCACTCAGGGAGAATCAGGACATTCTGATTTAGAGTTTCAAAATAAAATACCTTTGAAGTCTCATATATGAGCTATCATCCCTGTTTTTAGATGGGAATAAAACACACACTGTCCAGTATCAAAGACTCATCTAACTCCATGGTGACAGCAGGACACCCCATCTAGTCACTCAGAAAAAATCAGGACATTCTGATCTAGAGTTTCAAAATAAAAGACCTTTGAAATCTCATGTATGAGCTATCACCCCTCTCTGTTTAGATGAGAATAAAACAAAGATTCTCCAGTATCAAAGACACATCTCACTCCAGGGTGATAGCATGACACCCCACCTAGTCACTCAGGGAGAATCAGGAGATTCTGATGTAGAGTTTCAAAATAAAAGACCTTTTAAATCTCTATTGTATGAGCTATCATCCCTGTTTTTAGATGGGAATAAAACAAACACTGTCCAGTATCAAAGACCTATCTTACTCCAGGGTGATAGCAGGACACCCCATCTAGTCACTCAGGGAGAATCAGAACATTCTGATGTAGAGTTTCAAAATAAAAGACCTTTGAAATCTCATATATGAGCTATCATCCCTCTCTATTTAGATGAGAATAAAACAAAAACTCTCCAGTATCAAAGACTCATCTCACTCCAGGGTGATAGCATGAAACCCCACCTAGTCACTCAGGGACAATCAGGACATTCTGCTTTAGAGTTTCAAAATAAAATACCTTTGAAATCTCATATATGAGCTATCATCCCTGTTTTTAGATGGGAATAAAACAAACACTGTCCAGTATCAAAGACAGATCTCAATCCAGGGTGATAGCAGGACACCCCACCTAGTCACTCAGGGAGAATCAGAACATTCTGATGTAGAGTTTCAAAATAAAAGACCTTTGAAATCTCTATTGTATGAGCTATCATCCCTGTATTTAGATGAAAATAAAACAAAAACTGTCCAGTATCAAAGACTGATCTCAATCCAGGGTGATAGCAGGACACCCCACCTAGTCACTCAGGGAGAATCAGGACATTCTGATTTAGAGTTTCAAAATAAAATACCTTTGAAGTCTCATATATGAGCTATCATCCCTGTTTTTAGATGGGAATAAAACACACACTGTCCAGTATCAAAGACTCATCTAACTCCATGGTGACAGCAGGACACCCCATCTAGTCACTCAGAAAAAATCAGGACATTCTGATCTAGAGTTTCAAAATAAAAGACCTTTGAAATCTCATGTATGAGCTATCATCCCTCTCTGTTTAGATGAGAATAAAACAAAGATTCTCCAGTATCAAAGACACATCTCACTCCAGGGTGATAGCAGGAAACCCCACCTAGTCACTCAGGGACAATCAGGACATTCTGCTTTAGAGTTTCAAAATAAAATACCTTTGAAGTCTCATATATGAGCTATCATCCCTGTTTTTAGATGGGAATAAAACAAACACTGTCCAGTATCAAAGACAGATCTCAATCCAGGGTGATAGCAGGACACCCCACCTAGTCACTCAGGGAGAATCAGAACATTCTGATCTAGAGTTTCAAAATAAAAGACCTTTGTAATCTCTATTGTATGAGCTATCATCCCTGTATTTAGATGAAAATAAAACAAAAACTGTCCAGTATCAAAGACTCATCTCAATCCAGGGTGATAGCAGGACACCCCACCTAGTCACTCAGGGAGAATCAGGACATTCTGATTTAGAGTTTCAAAATAAAATACCTTTGAAGTCTCATATATGAGCTATCATCCCTGTTTTTAGATGGGAATAAAACAAACACTGTCCAGTATCAAAGACAGATCTCAATCCAGGGTGATAGCAGGACACCCCACCTAGTCACTCAGGGAGAATCAGAACATTCTGATGTAGAGTTTCAAAATAAAAGACCTTTGTAATCTCTATTGTATGAGCTATCATCCCTGTATTTAGATGAAAATAAAACAAAAACTGTCCAGTATCAAAGACTCATCTCAATCCAGGGTGATAGCAGGACACCCCACCTAGTCACTCAGGGAGAATCAGAACATTCTGATCTAGAGTTTCAAAATAAAAGACCTTTGTAATCTCTATTGTATGAGCTATCATCCCTGTATTTAGATGAAAATAAAACAAAAACTGTCCAGTATCAAAGACTCATCTCAATCCAGGGTGATAGCAGGACACCCCACCTAGTCACTCAGGGAGAATCAGGAGATTCTGATGTAGAGTTTCAAAATAAAATACCTTTTAAATCTCTATTGTATGAGCTATCATCCCTGTTTTTAGATGAGAATAAAACAAACACTGTCCAGTATCAAAGACTCATCTCACTCCAGGGTGATAGAATGACACCCAACCTAGTCACTCAGTGAGAATCAGGAGATTATGATGTAGAGTTTCAAAATAAAATACCTTTTAAATCTCTATTGTATGAGCTATCATCCCTGTTTTTAGATGAGAATAAAACAAACACTGTCCAGTATCAAAGACCTATCTTACTCCAGGGTGATAGCAGGACACCCCATCTAGTCACTCCGAAGAAAAATCAGGACATTCTGATGTAGAGTTTCAAAATAAAAGACCTTTGAAATCTCATATATGAGCTATCATCCCTCTCTGTTTAGATGAGAATAAAACAAAAACTCTCCAGTATCAAAGACTCATCTCACTCCAGGGTGATAGCAGGAAACCCCACCTAGTCACTCAGGGAGAATCAGGACATTCTGATTTAGAGTTTCAAAATAAAATACCTTTGAAGTCTCATATATGAGCTATCATCCCTGTTTTTAGATGAGAATAAAACAAACACTGTCCAGTATCAAAGACAGATCTCAATCCAGGGTGATAGCAGGACACCCCACCTAGTCACTCAGGGAGAATCAGGACATTCTGATTTAGAGTTTCAAAATAAAATACCTTTGAAGTCTCATATATGAGCTATCATCCCTGTTTTTAGATGGGAATAAAACACACACTGTCCAGTATCAAAGACTCATCTAACTCCATGGTGACAGCAGGACACCCCATCTAGTCACTCAGAAAAAATCAGGACATTCTGATTTAGAGTTTCAAAATAAAAGACCTTTGAAATCTCATGTATGAGCTATCATCCCTCTCTGTTTAGATGAGAATAAAACAAAGACTCTCCAGTATCAAAGACACATCTCACTCCAGGGTGATAGCGTGACACCCCACCTAGTCACTCAGGGAGAATCAGGAGATTCTGATGTAGAGTTTCAAAATAAAAGACCTTTTAAATCTCTATTGTATGAGCTATCATCCCTGTTTTTAGATGAGAATAAAACAAACACTGTCCAGTATCAAAGACCTATCTTACTCCAGGGTGATAGCAGGACACCCCATCTAGTCACTCCGAAGAAAAATCAGGACATTCTGATGTAGAGTTTCAAAATAAAAGACCTTTGAAATCTCATATATGAGCTATCATCCCTCTCTGTTTAGATGAGAATAAAACAAAAACTCTCCAGTATCAAAGACTCATCTCAATCCAGGGTGATAGCAGGACACCCCACCTAGTCACTCAGGGAGAATCAGGAGATTCTGATGTAGAGTTTCAAAATAAAATACCTTTTAAATCTCTATTGTATGAGCTATCATCCCTGTTTTTAGATGAGAATAAAACAAACACTGTCCAGTATCAAAGACTCATCTCACTCCAGGGTGATAGAATGACACCCCACCTAGTCACTCAGTGAGAATCAGGAGATTATGATGTAGAGTTTCAAAATAAAATACCTTTTAAATCTCTATTGTATGAGCTATCATCCTTGTTTTTAGATGAGAATAAAACAAACACTGTCCAGTATCAAAGACCTATCTTACTCCAGGGTGATAGCAGGACACCCCATCTAGTCACTCCGAAGAAAAATCAGGACATTCTGATGTAGAGTTTCAAAATAAAAGACCTTTGAAATCTCATATATGAGCTATCATCCCTCTCTGTTTAGATGAGAATAAAACAAAAACTCTCCAGTATCAAAGACTCATCTCACTCCAGGGTGATAGCAGGAAACCCCACCTAGTCACTCAGGGAGAATCAGGACATTCTGCTTTAGAGTTTCAAAATAAAATACCTTTGAAGTCTCATATATGAGCTATCATCCCTGTTTTTAGATGAGAATAAAACAAACACTGTCCAGTATCAAAGACAGATCTCAATCCAGGGTGATAGCAGGACACCCCACCTAGTCACTCAGGGAGAATCAGGACATTCTGATTTAGAGTTTCAAAATAAAATACCTTTGAAGTCTCATATATGAGCTATCATCCCTGTTTTTAGATGGGAATAAAACACACACTGTCCAGTATCAAAGACTCATCTAACTCCATGGTGACAGCAGGACACCCCATCTAGTCACTCAGAAAAAATCAGGACATTCTGATTTAGAGTTTCAAAATAAAAGACCTTTGAAATCTCATGTATGAGCTATCATCCCTCTCTGTTTAGATGAGAATAAAACAAAGACTCTCCAGTATCAAAGACACATCTCACTCCAGGGTGATAGCGTGACACCCCACCTAGTCACTCAGGGAGAATCAGGAGATTCTGATGTAGAGTTTCAAAATAAAAGACCTTTTAAATCTCTATTGTATGAGCTATCATCCCTGTTTTTAGATGAGAATAAAACAAACACTGTCCAGTATCAAAGACCTATCTTACTCCAGGGTGATAGCAGGACACCCCATCTAGTCACTCCGAAGAAAAATCGGGACATTCTGATGTAGAGTTTCAAAATAAAAGACCTTTGAAATCTCATATATGAGCTATCATCCCTCTCTGTTTAGATGAGAATAAAACAAAAACTCTCCAGTATCAAAGACTCATCTCACTCCAGGGTGATAGCAGGAAACCCCACCTAGTCACTCAGGGACAATCAGGACATTCTGCTTTAGAGTTTCAAAATAAAATACCTTTGAAGTCTCATATATGAGCTATCATCCCTGTTTTTAGATGGGAATAAAACAAACACTGTCCAGTATCAAAGACAGATCTCAATCCAGGGTGATAGCAGGACACCCCACCTAGTCACTCAGGGAGAATCAGAACATTCTGATGTAGAGTTTCAAAATAAAAGACCTTTGTAATCTCTATTGTATGAGCTATCATCCCTGTATTTAGATGAAAATAAAACAAAAACTGTCCAGTATCAAAGACTCATCTCAATCCAGGGTGATAGCAGGACACCCCACCTAGTCACTCAGGGAGAATCAGGAGATTCTGATGTAGAGTTTCAAAATAAAATACCTTTTAAATCTCTATTGTATGAGCTATCATCCCTGTTTTTAGATGAGAATAAAACAAACACTGTCCAGTATCAAAGACTCATCTCACTCCAGGGTGATAGAATGACACCCAACCTAGTCACTCAGTGAGAATCAGGAGATTATGATGTAGAGTTTCAAAATAAAATACCTTTTAAATCTCTATTGTATGAGCTATCATCCCTGTTTTTAGATGAGAATAAAACAAACACTGTCCAGTATCAAAGACCTATCTTACTCCAGGGTGATAGCAGGACACCCCACCTAGTCACTCAGGGAGAATCAGGACATTCTGATTTAGAGTTTTAAAATAAAATACCTTTGAAGTCTCATATATGAGCTATCATCCCTGTTTTTAGATGGGAATAAAACAAACACTGTCCAGTATCAAAGACAGATCTCAATCCAGGGTGATAGCAGGACACCCCACCTAGTCACTCAGGGAGAATCAGAACATTCTGATGTAGAGTTTCAACATAAAAGACCTTTGTAATCTCTATTGTATGAGCTATCATCCCTGTATTTAGATGAAAATAAAACAAAAACTGTCCAGTATCAAAGACTCATCTCAATCCAGGGTGATAGCAGGACACCCCACCTAGTCACTCAGGGAGAATCAGAACATTCTGATCTAGAGTTTCAAAATAAAAGACCTTTGTAATCTCTATTGTATGAGCTATCATCCCTGTATTTAGATGAAAATAAAACAAAAACTGTCCAGTATCAAAGACTCATCTCAATCCAGGGTGATAGCAGGACACCCCACCTAGTCACTCAGGGAGAATCAGGAGATTCTGATGTAGAGTTTCAAAATAAAATACCTTTTAAATCTCTATTGTATGAGCTATCATCCCTGTTTTTAGATGAGAATAAAACAAACACTGTCCAGTATCAAAGACTCATCTCACTCCAGGGTGATAGAATGACACCCCACCTAGTCACTCAGTGAGAATCAGGAGATTATGATGTAGAGTTTCAAAATAAAATACCTTTTAAATCTCTATTGTATGAGCTATCATCCCTGTTTTTAGATGAGAATAAAACAAACACTGTCCAGTATCAAAGACCTATCTTACTCCAGGGTGATAGCAGGACACCCCATCTAGTCACTCCGAAGAAAAATCAGGACATTCTGATGTAGAGTTTCAAAATAAAAGACCTTTGAAATCTCATATATGAGCTATCATCCCTCTCTGTTTAGATGAGAATAAAACAAAAACTCTCCAGTATCAAAGACTCATCTCACTCCAGGGTGATAGCAGGAAACCCCACCTAGTCACTCAGGGAGAATCAGGACATTCTGATTTAGAGTTTCAAAATAAAATACCTTTGAAGTCTCATATATGAGCTATCATCCCTGTATTTAGATGAGAATAAAACAAACACTGTCCAGTATCAAAGACATATCTCAATCCAGGGTGATAGCAGGACACCCCACCTAGTCACTCAGGGAGAATCAGGACATTCTGATTTAGAGTTTCAAAATAAAATACCTTTGAAGTCTCATATATGAGCTATCATCCCTGTTTTTAGATGGGAATAAAACACACACTGTCCAGTATCAAAGACTCATCTAACTCCATGGTGACAGCAGGACACCGCATCTAGTCACTCAGAAAAAATCAGGACATTCTGATTTAGAGTTTCAAAATAAAAGACCTTTGAAATCTCATGTATGAGCTATCATCCCTCTCTGTTTAGATGAGAATAAAACAAAGACTCTCCAGTATCAAAGACACATCTCACTCCAGGGTGATAGCGTGACACCCCACCTAGTCACTCAGGGAGAATCAGGAGATTCTGATGTAGAGTTTCAAAATAAAAGACCTTTTAAATCTCTATTGTATGAGCTATCATCCCTGTTTTAGATGAGAATAAAACAAACACTGTCCAGTATCAAAGACCTATCTTACTCCAGGGTGATAGCAGGACACCCCATCTAGTCACTCCGAAGAAAAATCAGGACATTCTGATGTAGAGTTTCAAAATAAAAGACCTTTGAAATCTCATATATGAGCTATCATCCCTCTCTGTTTAGATGAGAATAAAACAAAAACTCTCCAGTATCAAAGACTCATCTCACTCCAGGGTGATAGCAGGAAACCCCACCTAGTCACTCAGGGACAATCAGGACATTCTGCTTTAGAGTTTCAAAATAAAATACCTTTGAAGTCTCATATATGAGCTATCATCCCTGTTTTTAGATGGGAATAAAACAAACACTGTCCAGTATCAAAGACAGATCTCAATCCAGGGTGATAGCAGGACACCCCACCTAGTCACTCAGGGAGAATCAGGACATTCTGATTTAGAGTTTCAAAATAAAATACCTTTGAAGTCTCATATATGAGCTATCATCCCTGTTTTTAGATGGGAATAAAACACACACTGTCCAGTATCAAAGACTCATCTAACTCCATGGTGACAGCAGGACACCCCATCTAGTCACTCAGAAAAAATCAGGACATTCTGATTTAGAGTTTCAAAATAAAAGACCTTTGAAATCTCATGTATGAGCTATCATCCCTCTCTGTTTAGATGAGAATAAAACAAAGACTCTCCAGTATCAAAGACACATCTCACTCCAGGGTGATAGCGTGACACCCCACCTAGTCACTCAGGGAGAATCAGGAGATTATGATGTAGAGTTTCAAAATAAAAGACCTTTTAAATCTCTATTGTATGAGCTATCATCCCTGTTTTTAGATGAGAATAAAACAAACACTGTCCAGTATCAAAGACCTATCTTACTCCAGGGTGATAGCAGGACACCCCATCTAGTCACTCCGAAGAAAAATCGGGACATTCTGATGTAGAGTTTCAAAATAAAAGACCTTTGAAATCTCATATATGAGCTATCATCCCTCTCTGTTTAGATGAGAATAAAACAAAAACTCTCCAGTATCAAAGACTCATCTCACTCCAGGGTGATAGCAGGAAACCCCACCTAGTCACTCAGGGACAATCAGGACATTCTGCTTTAGAGTTTCAAAATAAAATACCTTTGAAGTCTCATATATGAGCTATCATCCCTGTTTTTAGATGGGAATAAAACAAACACTGTCCAGTATCAAAGACAGATCTCAATCCAGGGTGATAGCAGGACACCCCACCTAGTCACTCAGGGAGAATCAGAACATTCTGATGTAGAGTTTCAAAATAAAAGACCTTTGTAATCTCTATTGTATGAGCTATCATCCCTGTATTTAGATGAAAATAAAACAAAAACTGTCCAGTATCAAAGACTCATCTCAATCCAGGGTGATAGCAGGACACCCCATCTAGTCACTCAGAAAAAATCAGGACATTCTGATCTAGAGTTTCAAAATAAAAGACCTTTGAAATCTCATGTATGAGCTATCATCCCTCTCTGTTTAGATGAGAATAAAACAAAGACTCTCCAGTATCAAAGACACATCTCACTCCAGGGTGATAGCATGACACCCCACCTAGTCACTCAGGGAGAATCAGGAGATTCTGATGTAGAGTTTCAAAATAAAAGACCTTTTAAATCTCTATTGTATGAGCTATCATCCCTGTTTTTAGATGAGAATAAAACAAACACTGTCCAGTATCAAAGACCTATCTTACTCCAGGGTGATAGCAGGACACCCCATCTAGTCACTCCAAAGAAAAATCAGGACATTCTGATGTAGAGTTTTAAAATAAAAGACCTTTGAAATCTCATATATGAGCTATCATCCCTCTCTGTTTAGATGAGAATAAAACAAAAACTCTGCAGTATCAAAGACTCATCTCACTCCAGGGTGATAGCAGGAAACCCCACCTAGTCACTCAGGGACAATCAGGACATTCTGCTTTAGAGTTTCAAAATAAAATACCTTTGAAGTCTCATATATGAGCTATCATCCCTGTTTTTAGATGGGAATAAAACAAACACTGTCCAGTATCAAAGACAGATCTCAATCCAGGGTGATAGCAGGACACCCCACCTAGTCACTCAGGGAGAATCAGAACATTCTGATGTAGAGTTTCAAAATAAAAGACCTTTGTAATCTCTATTGTATGAGCTATCATCCCTGTATTTAGATGAAAATAAAACAAAAACTGTCCAGTATCAAAGACTCATCTCAATCCAGGGTGATAGCAGGACACCCCACCTAGTCACTCAGGGAGAATCAGGAGATTCTGATGTAGAGTTTCAAAATAAAATACCTTTTAAATCTCTATTGTATGAGCTATCATCCCTGTTTTTAGATGAGAATAAAACAAACACTGTCCAGTATCAAAGACTCATCTCACTCCAGGGTGATAGAATGACACCCCACCTAGTCACTCAGTGAGAATCAGGAGATTATGATGTAGAGTTTCAAAATAAAATACCTTTTAAATCTCTATTGTATGAGCTATCATCCCTGTTTTTAGATGAGAATAAAACAAACACTGTCCAGTATCAAAGACCTATCTTACTCCAGGGTGATAGCAGGACACCCCATCTAGTCACTCCGAAGAAAAATCAGGACATTCTGATGTAGAGTTTCAAAATAAAAGACCTTTGAAATCTCATATATGAGCTATCATCCCTCTCTGTTTAGATGAGAATAAAACAAAAACTCTACAGAATCAAAGACTCATCTCACTCCAGGGTGATAGCAGGAAACCCCACCTAGTCACTCAGGGAGAATCAGGACATTCTGATTTAGAGTTTCAAAATAAAATACCTTTGAAGTCTCATATATGAGCTATCATCCCTGTATTTAGATGAGAATAAAACAAACACTGTCCAGTATCAAAGACATATCTCAATCCAGGGTGATAGCAGGACACCCCACCTAGTCACTCAGGGAGAATCAGGACATTCTGATTTAGAGTTTCAAAATAAAATACCTTTGAAGTCTCATATATGAGCTATCATCCCTGTTTTTAGATGGGAATAAAACACACACTGTCCAGTATCAAAGACTCATCTAACTCCATGGTGACAGCAGGACACCCCATCTAGTCACTCAGAAAAAATCAGGACATTCTGATTTAGAGTTTCAAAATAAAAGACCTTTGAAATCTCATGTATGAGCTATCATCCCTCTCTGTTTAGATGAGAATAAAACAAAAACTCTCCAGTATCAAAGACTCATCTCAATCCAGGGTGATAGCAGGACACCCCACCTAGTCACTCAGGGAGAATCAGGAGATTCTGATGTAGAGTTTCAAAATAAAATACCTTTTAAATCTCTATTGTATGAGCTATCATCCCTGTTTTTAGATGAGAATAAAACAAACACTGTCCAGTATCAAAGACTCATCTCACTCCAGGGTGATAGAATGACACCCCACCTAGTCACTCAGTGAGAATCAGGAGATTATGATGTAGAGTTTCAAAATAAAATACCTTTTAAATCTCTATTGTATGAGCTATCATCCCTGTTTTTAGATGAGAATAAAACAAACACTGTCCAGTATCAAAGACCTATCTTACTCCAGGGTGATAGCAGGACACCCCATCTAGTCACTCCGAAGAAAAATCAGGACATTCTGATGTAGAGTTTCAAAATAAAAGACCTTTGAAATCTCATATATGAGCTATCATCCCTCTCTGTTTAGATGAGAATAAAACAAAAACTCTCCAGTATCAAAGACTCATCTCACTCCAGGGTGATAGCAGGAAACCCCACCTAGTCACTCAGGGACAATCAGGACATTCTGCTTTAGAGTTTCAAAATAAAATACCTTTGAAGTCTCATATATGAGCTATCATCCCTGTTTTTAGATGGGAATAAAACAAACACTGTCCAGTATCAAAGACAGATCTCAATCCAGGGTGATAGCAGGACACCCCACCTAGTCACTCAGGGAGAATCAGGACATTCTGATTTAGAGTTTCAAAATAAAATACCTTTGAAGTCTCATATATGAGCTATCATCCCTGTTTTTAGATGGGAATAAAACACACACTGTCCAGTATCAAAGACTCATCTAACTCCATGGTGACAGCAGGACACCCCATCTAGTCACTCAGAAAAAATCAGGACATTCTGATTTAGAGTTTCAAAATAAAAGACCTTTGAAATCTCATGTATGAGCTATCATCCCTCTCTGTTTAGATGAGAATAAAACAAAGACTCTCCAGTATCAAAGACACATCTCACTCCAGGGTGATAGCGTGACACCCCACCTAGTCACTCAGGGAGAATCAGGAGATTCTGATGTAGAGTTTCAAAATAAAAGACCTTTTAAATCTCTATTGTATGAGCTATCATCCCTGTTTTTAGATGAGAATAAAACAAACACTGTCCAGTATCAAAGACCTATCTTACTCCAGGGTGATAGCAGGACACCCCATCTAGTCACTCCGAAGAAAAATCGGGACATTCTGATGTAGAGTTTCAAAATAAAAGACCTTTGAAATCTCATATATGAGCTATCATCCCTCTCTGTTTAGATGAGAATAAAACAAAAACTCTCCAGTATCAAAGACTCATCTCACTCCAGGGTGATAGCAGGAAACCCCACCTAGTCACTCAGGGACAATCAGGACATTCTGCTTTAGAGTTTCAAAATAAAATACCTTTGAAGTCTCATATATGAGCTATCATCCCTGTTTTTAGATGGGAATAAAACAAACACTGTCCAGTATCAAAGACAGATCTCAATCCAGGGTGATAGCAGGACACCCCACCTAGTCACTCAGGGAGAATCAGAACATTCTGATGTAGAGTTTCAAAATAAAAGACCTTTGTAATCTCTATTGTATGAGCTATCATCCCTGTATTTAGATGAAAATAAAACGAAAACTGTACAGTATCAAAGACTCATCTCAATCCAGGGTGATAGCAGGACACCCCACCTAGTCACTCAGGGAGAATCAGGAGATTCTGATGTAGAGTTTCAAAATAAAATACCTTTTAAATCTCTATTGTATGAGCTATCATCCCTGTTTTTAGATGAGAATAAAACAAACACTGTCCAGTATCAAAGACTCATCTCACTCCAGGGTGATAGAATGACACCCCACCTAGTCACTCAGTGAGAATCAGGAGATTATGATGTAGAGTTTCAAAATAAAATACCTTTTAAATCTCTATTGTATGAGCTATCATCCCTGTTTTTAGATGAGAATAAAACAAACACTGTCCAGTATCAAAGACCTATCTTACTCCAGGGTGATAGCAGGACACCCCACCTAGTCACTCAGGGAGAATCAGGACATTCTGATTTAGAGTTTTAAAATAAAATACCTTTGAAGTCTCATATATGAGCTATCATCCCTGTTTTTAGATGGCAATAAAACACACACTGTCCAGTATCAAAGAATCATCTAACTCCATGGTGACAGCAGGACACCCCATCTAGTCACTCAGAAAAAATCAGGACATTCTGATCTAGAGTTTCAAAATAAAAGACCTTTGAAATCTCATGTATGAGCTATCATCCCTCTCTGTTTAGATGAGAATAAAACAAAGACTCTCCAGTATCAAAGACACATCTCACTCCAGGGTGATAGCATGACACCCCACCTAGTCACTCAGGGAGAATCAGGAGATTCTGATGTAGAGTTTCAAAATAAAATACCTTTTAAATCTCTATTGTATGAGCTATCATCCCTGTTTTTAGATGAGAATAAAACAAACACTGTCCAGTATCAAAGACCTATCTTACTCCAGGGTGATAGCAGGACACCCCATCTAGTCACTCCAAAGAAAAATCAGGACATTCTGATGTAGAGTTTTAAAATAAAAGACCTTTGAAATCTCATATATGAGCTATCATCCCTCTCTGTTTAGATGAGAATAAAACAAAAACTCTGCAGTATCAAAGACTCATCTCACTCCAGGGTGATAGCAGGAAACCCCACCTAGTCACTCAGGGACAATCAGGACATTCTGCTTTAGAGTTTCAAAATAAAATACCTTTGAAGTCTCATATATGAGCTATCATCCCTGTTTTTAGATGGGAATAAAACAAACACTGTCCAGTATCAAAGACAGATCTCAATCCAGGGTGATAGCAGGACACCCCACCTAGTCACTAAGGGAGAATCAGAACATTCTGATGTAGAGTTTCAAAATAAAATACCTTTGTAATCTCTATTGTATGAGCTATCATCCCTGTATTTAGATGAAAATAAAACAAAAACTGTCCAGTATCAAAGACTCATCTCAATCCAGGGTGATAGCAGGACACCCCACCTAGTCACTCAGGGAGAATCAGAACATTCTGATCTAGAGTTTCAAAATAAAAGACCTTTGTAATCTCTATTGTATGAGCTATCATCCCTGTATTTAGATGAAAATAAAACAAAAACTGTCCAGTATCAAAGACTCATCTCAATCCAGGGTGATAGCAGGACACCCCACCTAGTCACTCAGGGAGAATCAGGAGATTCTGATGTAGAGTTTCAAAATAAAATACCTTTTAAATCTCTATTGTATGAGCTATCATCCCTGTTTTTAGATGAGAATAAAACAAACACTGTCCAGTATCAAAGACTCATCTCACTCCAGGGTGATAGAATGACACCACACCTAGTCACTCAGTGAGAATCAGGAGATTATGATGTAGAGTTTCAAAATAAAATACCTTTTAAATCTCTATTGTATGAGCTATCATCCCTGTTTTTAGATGAGAATAAAACAAACACTGTCCAGTATCAAAGACCTATCTTACTCCAGGGTGATAGCAGGACACCCCATCTAGTCACTCCGAAGAAAAATCAGGACATTCTGATGTAGAGTTTCAAAATAAAAGACCTTTGAAATCTCATATATGAGCTATCATCCCTCTCTGTTTAGATGAGAATAAAACAAAAACTCTCCAGTATCAAAGACTCATCTCACTCCAGGGTGATAGCAGGAAACCCCACCTAGTCACTCAGGGAGAATCAGGACATTCTGATTTAGAGTTTCAAAATAAAATACCTTTGAAGTCTCATATATGAGCTATCATCCCTGTATTTAGATGAGAATAAAACAAACACTGTCCAGTATCAAAGACATATCTCAATCCAGGGTGATAGCAGGACACCCCACCTAGTCACTCAGGGAGAATCAGGACATTCTGATTTAGAGTTTCAAAATAAAATACCTTTGAAGTCTCATATATGAGCTATCATCCCTGTTTTTAGATGGGAATAAAACACACACTGTCCAGTATCAAAGACTCATCTAACTCCATGGTGACAGCAGGACACCCCATCTAGTCACTCAGAAAAAATCAGGACATTCTGATTTAGAGTTTCAAAATAAAAGACCTTTGAAATCTCATGTATGAGCTATCATCCCTCTCTGTTTAGATGAGAATAAAACAAAGACTCTCCAGTATCAAAGACACATCTCACTCCAGGGTGATAGCGTGACACCCCACCTAGTCACTCAGGGAGAATCAGGAGATTCTGAAGTAGAGTTTCAAAATAAAAGACCTTTTAAATCTCTATTGTATGAGCTATCATCCCTGTTTTTAGATGAGAATAAAACAAACACTGTCCAGTATCAAAGACCTATCTTACTCCAGGGTGATAGCAGGACACCCCATCTAGTCACTCCGAAGAAAAATCAGGACATTCTGATGTAGAGTTTCAAAATAAAAGACCTTTGAAATCTCATATATGAGCTATCATCCCTCTCTGTTTAGATGAGAATAAAACAAAAACTCTCCAGTATCAAAGACTCATCTCAATCCAGGGTGATAGCAGGACACCCCACCTAGTCACTCAGGGAGAATCAGGAGATTCTGATGTAGAGTTTCAAAATAAAATACCTTTTAAATCTCTATTGTAGGAGCTATCATCCCTGTTTTTAGATGAGAATAAAACAAACACTGTCCAGTATCAAAGACTCATCTCACTACAGGGTGATAGAATGACACCCCACCTAGTCACTCAGTGAGAATCAGGAGATTATGATGTAGAGTTTAAAAATAAAATACCTTTTAAATCTCTATTGTATGAGCTATCATCCCTGTTTTTAGATGAGAATAAAACAAACACTGTCCAGTATCAAAGACCTATCTTACTCCAGGGTGATAGCAGGACACCCCATCTAGTCACTCCGAAGAAAAATCAGGACATTCTGATGTAGAGTTTCAAAATAAAAGACCTTTGAAATCTCATATATGAGCTATCATCCCTCTCTGTTTAGATGAGAATAAAACAAAAACTTTCCAGTATCAAAGACTCATCTCACTCCAGGGTGATAGCAGGAAACCCCACCTAGTCACTCAGGGACAATCAGGACATTCTGCTTTAGAGTTTCAAAATAAAATACCTTTGAAGTCTCATATATGAGCTATCATCCCTGTTTTTAGATGGGAATAAAACAAACACTGTCCAGTATCAAAGACAGATCTCAATCCAGGGTGATAGCAGTACACCCCACCTAGTCACTCAGGGAGAATCAGGACATTCTGATTTAGAGTTTCAAAATAAAATACCTTTGAAGTCTCATATATGAGCTATCATCCCTGTTTTTAGATGGGAATAAAACACACACTGTCCAGTATCAAAGACTCATCTAACTCCATGGTGACAGCAGGACACCCCATCTAGTCACTCAGAAAAAATCAGGACATTCTGATTTAGAGTTTCAAAATAAAAGACCTTTGAAATCTCATGTATGAGCTATCATCCCTCTCTGTTTAGATGAGAATAAAACAAATACTCTCCAGTATCAAAGACACATCTCACTCCAGGGTGATAGCGTGACACCCCACCTAGTCACTCAGGGAGAATCAGGAGATTCTGATGTAGAGTTTCAAAATAAAATACCTTTTAAATCTCTATTGTATGAGCTATCATCCCTGTTTTTAGATGAGAATAAAACAAACACTGTCCAGTATCAAAGACCTATCTTACTCCAGGGTGATAGCAGGACACCCCATCTAGTCACTCCGAAGAAAAATCGGGACATTCTGATGTAGAGTTTCAAAATAAAAGACCTTTGAAATCTCATATATGAGCTATCATCCCTCTCTGTTTAGATGAGAATAAAACAAAAACTCTCCAGTATCAAAGACTCATCTCACTCCAGGGTGATAGCAGGAAACCCCACCTAGTCACTCAGGGACAATCAGGACATTCTGCTTTAGAGTTTCAAAATAAAATACCTTTGAAGTCTCATATATGAGCTATCATCCCTGTTTTTAGATGAGAATAAAACAAACACTGTCCAGTATCAAATACTCATTTCCCTTCAGGGTGATAACAGGACACCCCACCTAGTCACTCAGGGAGAATCAGGACTTTCTGATGTAGAGTTTCAAAATAAAAGACCTTTGAAATCTCTATTGTATGAGCTATCATCCCTGTTTTTAGATGAGAATAAAACAAACACTGTCCAGTATCAAAGACCCATCTCACTCCAGGGTGATAGCATGACACCCCACCTAGTCACTCAGGGAGAATCAGGAGATTCTGATGTACAGTTTCAAAATAAAAGACCTTTGAAATCTCATATATGAGCTATCATCCCTCTGTATTTAGATACGAATAAAACAAACACTGTCAAGTATCAAATACTCATTTCCCTACAGGGTGATAACAGGACACCCCACCTAGTCACTCAGGGAGAATCAGGACTTTCTGATGTAGAGTTTCAAAATAAAAGACCTTTGAAATCTCTATTGCATGAGCTATCATCCCTGTTTTTAGATGGGAATAAAACAAACACTGTCCAGTATCAAAGACTCATCTAACTCCATGGTGATAGCAGGACACCCCATCTAGTCCCTCAGAAAAAAACAGGACATTCTGATGTAGAGTTTCAAAATAAAAGACCTTTGAAATCTCATATATGAGCTATCATCCCTGTTTTTAGATGAGAATAAAACAAACACTGTCCAGTATCAAAGACCCATCTCACTCCAGGGTGATAGCATGACACCCCACCTAGTCACTCAGGGAGAATCAGGAGATTCTGATGTACACTTTCAAAATAAAAGACCTTTGAAATCTCATATATGAGCTATCATCCCTCTGTATTTAGATAAGAATAAAACAAATACTGTCAAGAATCAAATACTCATTTCCCTTCAGGGTGATAACAGGACACCCCACCTAGTCACTCAGGGAGAATCAGGACTTTCTGATGTAGAGTTTCAAAATAAAAGACCTTTGAAATCTCTATTGTATGAGCTATCATCCCTCTCTGTTTAGATGAGAATAAAACCAAAACACTCCAGTATTAAAGACTCATCTCACTCCAGGGTGATAGCAGGACACCCCACCTAGAGAACCCAGAAAAGATCAGGACATTCTGATGTACAGTTTCAAAATAAAAGACATTTGAAATCTCTATTGCATGAGCTATCATCCCTGTTTTTAGATGAGAATAAAACAAAAACTGTCCAGTATCAAAGACTCATCTCACTATAGGTTTATAGCAGGACACCCCTTCTAGTCACTCCGAAAACAAATCAGGACATTCTGATGTAGAGTTTCAAAATAAAATACCTTTGAAATCTCATATATGAGCTATCATCCCTCTCTGTTTAGATGAGAATAAAACAAAAACTCTCCAGTATCAAAGACGCATCTCACTCCAGGGTGATAGCAGGACACCCCACCTAGTGAACTGAGAAAACGTCAGGACATTCTGATGTAGTGTTTCAAAATAAAAGACCTTTGACATCTCTATTGTATGAGCTATCATCCCTGTTTTTAGATGAGAATAAAACAAAAACTCTCCAGTATCAAAGACTCATCTCAATCCAGGGTGATAGCAGGACACCCCATCTAGTCACTCAGGGAGAATCAGGACATTCTGATGTAGAGTTTCAAAATAAAAGACCTTTGAAATCTCATATATGAGCTATCATCCCTCTGCATTTAGATAAGAATAAAACAAACACTGTCCAGTATCAAATACTCATTTCCCTTCAGGGTGATAACAGGACACCCCACCTAGTCACTCAGGGAGAATCAGGACTTTCTGATGTAGAGTTTCAAAATAAAAGACCTTTGAAATCTCTATTGTATGAGCTATCATCCCTGTTTCTAGATGAGAATAAAACAAAGACTGTCCAGTATCAAAGACTCATCTCACTCCAGGGTGATAGCAGGACACCCCTTCTAGTCACTCCGAAAAAATCAGGACATTCTGATGTAGAGTTTCAAAATAAAAGACCTTTGAAATCTCATGTATGAGCTATCATCCATCTCTGTTTAGATGACAATAAAACAAAGACTCTCCAGTATCAAAGACACATCTCACTCCAGGGTGATAGCATGACACCCCATCTAGTCACTCAGAAAAAATCAGGACATTCTGATCTAGAGTTTCAAAATAAAAGACCTTTGAAATCTCTATTTTATGAGCTATCATCCCTGTTTTTAGATGAGAATAAAACAAACACTGTCCAGTATCAAAGACCTATCTTACTCCAGGGTGATAGCAGGACACCCCATCTAGTCACTCCAAAGAAAAATCAGGACATTCTGATGTAGAGTTTCAAAATAAAAGACCTTTGAAATCTCATATATAAGCTATCATCCCTCTCTGTTTAGATGAGAATAAAACAAAAACTCTCCAGTATCAAAGACTCATCTCACTCCAGGGTGATAGCAGGAAACCCCACCTAGTCACTCAGGGACAATCAGGACATTCTGCTTTAGAGTTTCAAAATAAAATACCTATGAAGTCTCATATATCAGCTATCATCCCTGTTTTTAGATGGGAATAACACAAACACTGTCCAGTATCAAAGACAGATCTCAATCCAGGGTGATAGCAGGACACCCCACCTAGTCACTCAGGGAGAATCAGAACATTCTGATCTAGAGTTTCAAAATAAAAGACATTTGTAATCTCTATTGTATGAGCTATCATCCCTGTATTTAGATGAAAATAAAACAAAAACTGTCCAGTATCAAAGATTCATCTCAATCCAGGGTGATAGCAGGACACCCCACCTAGTCACTCAGGGAGAATCAGGACATTCTGATTTAGAGTTTCAAAATAAAATACCTTTGAAGTCTCATATATGAGATATCATCCCTGTTTTTAGATGGGAATAAAACACACACTGTCCAGTATCAAATACTCATTTCCCTCCAGGGTGATAACAGGACACCCCACCTAGTCACTCAGGGAGAATCAGGACTTTCTGATGTAGAGTTTCAAAATAAAAGACCTTTGAAATCTCTATTGCATGAGCTATCATCCCTGTTTTTAGATGAGAATAAAACTAAAATTGTCCAGTATCAAAGACGCATCTCACTCCAGGGTGATAGCAGGACACCCCACCTAGTCACTCAGGGAGAATCAGGACATTCTGATTTAGAGTTTCAAAATAAAATACCTTTGAAGTCTCATATATGAGCTATCATCCCTGTTTTTAGATTGGAATAAAACAAACACTGTCCAGTATCAAAGACTCATCTAACTCCATGGTGATAGCAGGACACCCCTTCTAGGCACTCAGAAAAAATCAGGACATTCTGATGTAGAGTTTCAAAATAAAAGACCTTTGAAATCTCATATATGAGCTATCATCCCTCTGCATTTAGATAAGAATAAAACAAACACTGTCCAGTATCAAATACTCATTTCCCTTCAGGGTGATAACAGGACACCCCACCTAGTCACTCAGGGAGAATCAGGACTTTCTGATGTAGAGTTTCAAAATAAAAGACCTTTGAAGTCTCATATATGAGCTATCATCCCTGTTTTTAGATGAGAATAAAACAAAAACAGTCCAGTATCAAAGACTCATCTAACTCCAGGGTGTAGCAGGACACCCCACCTAGTCACTCAGGGAGAATCAGGACATTCTGATGTAGACATTCAAAATAAAAGACCTTTGAAATCTCTATTGTATGAGCTATCATCCCTGTTTTTAGATGAGAATAAAACAAACACTGTCCAGTATCAAAGACCCATCTCACTCCAGGGTGATAGCAGGAAACCCCACCTAGTCACTCAGGGATAATCAGGACATTCTGCTTTAGAGTTTCAAAATAAAATACCTTTGAAGTCTCATATATGAGCTATCATCCCTGTTTTTAGATGGGAATAAAACAAACACTGTCCAGTATCAAAGACAGATCTCAATCCAGGGTGATAGCAGGACACCCCACCTAGTCACTCAGGGAGAATCAGAACATTCTGATGTAGAGTTTCAAAATAAAAGACCTTTGTAATCTCTATTGTATGAGCTATCATCCCTGTTTTTAGATGAGAATAAAACAAACACTGTCCAGTATCAAAGACTCATCTAACTCCATGGTGATAGCAGGACACCCCATCTCTCAGAAAAAAAAAGGACATTCTGATGTAGAGTTTCAAAATAAAAGACCTTTGAAATCTCTATTGTATGAGCTATCATCCCTCTCTGTTTAGATGAGAATACAACCAAAACTCTCCAGTATTAAAGACTCATCTCACTCCAGGGTGATAGCAGGACACCCCACCTAGAGAACCCAGAAAAGATCAGGACATTCTGATGTACAGTTTCAAAATAAAAGACATTTGAAATCTCTATTGCATGAGCTATCATCCCTGTTTTTAGATGAGAATAAAACAAAAACTGTCCAGTATCAAAGACTCATCTCACTATAGGTTTATAGCAGGACACCCCTTCTAGTCACTCCGAAAACAAATCAGGACATTCTGATGTAGAGTTTCAAAATAAAATACCTTTGAAATCTCATATATGAGCTATCATCCCTCTCTGTTTAGATGAGAATAAAACAAAAACTCTCCAGTATCAAAGACGCATCTCACTCCAGGGTGATAGCAGGACACCCCACCTAGAGAACTGAGAAAACATCAGGACATTCTGATGTAGTGTTTCAAAATAAAAGACCTTTGACATCTCTATTGTATGAGCTATCATCCCTGTTTTTAGATGAGAATAAAACAAAAACTGTCCAGTATCAAAGACGCATCTCACTCCAGGGTGATAGCAGGACACCCCACCTAGTCACTCAGGGAGAATCAGGACATTCTGATTTAGAGTTTCAAAATAAAATACCTTTGAAGTCTCATATATGAGCTATCATCCCTGTTTTTAGATTGGAATAAAACAAACACTGTCCAGTATCAAAGACTCATCTAACTCCATGGTGATAGCAGGACATCCCATCTAGTCACTCAGAAAAAATCAGGACATTCTGATGTAGAGATTCAAAATAAAAGACCTTTGAAATCTCATATATGAGCTATCATCCCTCTCTGTTTAGATGAGAATAAAACAAAAACTCTCCAGTATCAAAGACTCATCTCAATCCAGGGTGATAGCAGGACACCCCACCTAGTCACTCAGGGAGAATCAGGAGATTCTGATGTAGAGTTTCAAAATAAAATACCTTTTAAATCTCTATTGTAGGAGCTATCATCCCTGTTTTTAGATGAGAATAAAACAAACACTGTCCAGTATCAAATACTCATTTCCCTTCAGGGTGATAACAGGACACCCCACCTAGTCACTCAGGGAGAATCAGGACTTTCTGATGTATTGTTTCAAAATAAAAGACCTTTGAAATCGATATTGTATGAGCTATCATCCCTGTTTCTAGATGAGAATAAAACAAAGACTGTCCAGTATCAAAGACTCATCTCACTCCAGGGTGATAGCAGGACACCCCTTCTAGTCACTCCGAAAAAATCAGGACATTCTGATCTAGAGTTTCAAAATAAAAGACCTTTGAAATCTCATGTATGAGCTATCATCCCTCTCTGTTTAGATGAGAATAAAACAAAGACTCTCCAGTATCAAAGACACATCTCACTCCAGGGTGATAGCATGACACCCCACCTAGTCACTCAGGGAGAATCAGGAGATTCTGATGTAGAGTTTCAAAATAAAAGACTTTTTAAATCTCTATTGTATGAGCTATCATCCCTGTTTTTAGATGAGAATAAAACAAACACTGTCCAGTATCAAAGACCTATCTTACTCCAGGGTGATAGCAGGACACCCCATCTAGTCACTCCGAAGAAAAATCAGGACATTCTGATGTAGAGTTTCAAAATAAAAGACCTTTGAAATCTCATATATGAGCTATCATCCCTCTCTGTTTTGATGAGAATAAAACAAAAACTCTCCAGTATCAAAGACTCATCTCACTCCAGGGTGATAGCAGGAAACCCCACCTAGTCACTCAGGGACAATCAGGACATTCTGCTTTAGAGTTTTAAAATAACATACCTTTGAAGTCTCATATATGAGCTATCATCCCTGTTTTTAGATGGGAATAAAACAAAAACTGTCCAGTATCAAAGACGCATCTCACTCCAGGGTGATAGCAGGACACCCCACCTAGTCACTCAGGGAGAATCAGGACATTCTGATTTAGAGTTTCAAAATAAAATACCTTTGAAGTCTCATATATGAGCTATCATCCCTCTCTGTTTAGATGAGAATAAAACAAAAACTCTCCAGTATCAAAGACTCATCTCAATCCAGGGTGATAGCAGGACACCCCATCTAGTCACTCAGGGAGAATCAGGACATTCTGATGTAGAGTTTCAAAATAAAAGACCTTTGAAATCTCATGTATGAGCTATCATCCCTCTCTGTTTAGATGAGAATAAAACAAAGACTCTCCAGTATCAAAGACACATCTCACTCCAGGGTGATAGCATGACACCCCACCTAGTCACTCAGGGAGAATCAGGAGATTCTGATGTAAAGTTTCAAAATAAAAGACCTTTTAAATCTCTATTGTATGAGCTATCATCCCTGTTTCTAGATGAGAATAAAACAAAGACTGTCCAGTATCAAAGACTCATCTCACTCCAGGGTGATAGCAGGACACCCCTTCTAGTCACTCCGAAAAAATCAGGACATTCTGATGTAGAGTTTCAAAATAAAAGACCTTTGAAATCTCATGTATGAGCTATCATCCCTCTCTGTTTAGATGACAATAAAACAAAGACTCTCCAGTATCAAAGACACATCTCACTCCAGGGTGATAGCATGACACCCCATCTAGTCACTCAGAAAAAATCAGGACATTCTGATCTAGAGTTTCAAAATAAAAGACCTTTGAAATCTCATGTATGAGCTATCATCCCTCTCTGTTTAGATGAGAATAAAACAAAGACTCTCCAGTATCAAAGACACATCTCACTCCAGGGTGATAGCATGACACCCCATCTAGTCACTCAGGGAGAATCAGGAGATTCTGATGTAAAGTTTCAAAATAAAAGACCTTTTAAATCTCTATTTTATGAGCTATCATCCCTGTTTTTAGATGAGAATAAAACAAACACTGTCCAGTATCAAAGACCTATCTTACTCCAGGGTGATAGCAGGACACCCCACCTAGAGAACCCAGAAAAGATCAGGACATTCTGATGTACAGTTTCAAAATAAAAGACCTTTTAAATCTCTATTGTATGAGCTATCATCCCTGTTTTTAGATGAGAATAAAACAAACACTGTCCAGTATCAAAGACCTATCTCACTCCAGGGTGATAGCAGGATACCCCATCTAGTCACTCCGAAGAAAAATCAGGACATTCTGATGTAGAGTTTCAAAATAAAATACCTTTGAAGTCTCATATATGAGCTATAATCCCTGTTTTTAGATGGGAATAAAACAAACACTGTCCAGTATCAAAGACTCATCTAACTCCATGGTGATAGCAGGACACCCCATCTAGTCCCTCAGAAAAAAACAGGACATTCTGATGTAGAGTTTCAAAATAAAAGACCTTTGAAATCTCATATATGAGCTATCATCCCTCTGTATTTAGATAAGAATAAAACAAACACTGTCCAGTATCAAATACTCATTTCCCTTCAGGGTGATAACAGGACACCCTACCTAGTCACTCAGGGAGAATCAGGACCTTCTGATGTAGAGTTTCAAAATAAAAGACCTTTGAAATCTCTATTGTATGAGCTATCATCCCTTTTTTTAGATGAGAATAAAACAAAAACTGTCCAGTATCAAAGACGCATCTCAGTCCAGGGTGATAGCATGACACGGCACCTAGTCACTCAGGGACAATCAGGACATTCTGCTTTAGAGTTTCAAAATAAAATACCTTTGAAATCTCATATATGAGCTATCATCCCTGTTTTTAGATGGGAATAAAACAAACACTGTCCAGTATCAAAGACTCATCTAACTCCATGGTGATAGCAGGACACCCCATCTAGTCCCTCAGAAAAAAACAGGACATTCTGATGTAGAGTTTCAAAATAAAAGATCTTTGAAATCTCATATATGAGCTATCATCCCTCTGTATTTAGATAAGAATAAAACAAACACTGTCCAGTATCAAATACTCATTTCCCTTCAGGGTGATAACAGGACACCCCACCTAGTCACTCAGGGAGAATCAGGACTTTCTGATGTAGAGTTTCAAAATAAATGACCTTTGAAGTCTCATATATGAGCTATCATCCCTGTTTTTAGATGAGAATAAAACAAAAACAGTCCAGTATCAAAGACTCATCTAACTCCAGGGTGTAGCAGGACACCCCACCTAGTCACTCAGGGAGAATCAGGACATTCTGATGTAGACATTCAAAATAAAAGACCTTTGAAATCTCTATTGTATGAGCTATCATCCCTGTTTTTAGATGAGAATAAAACAAACACTGTCCAGTATCAAAGACCCATCTCACTCCAGGGTGATAGCAGGAAACCCCACCTAGTCACTCAGGGATAATCAGGACATTCTGCTTTAGAGTTTCAAAATAAAATACCTTTGAAGTCTCATATATGAGCTATCATCCCTGTTTTTAGATGGGAATAAAACAAACACTGTCCAGTATCAAAGACAGATCTCAATCCAGGGTGATAGCAGGACACCCCACCTAGTCACTCAGGGAGAATCAGGACATTCTGATTTAGAGTTTCAAAATAAAATACCTTTGAAGTCTCATATATGAGCTATCATCCCTGTTTTTAGATTGGAATAAAACAAACACTGTCCAGTATCAAAGACTCATCTAACTCCATGGTGATAGCAGGACACCCCTTCTAGGCACTCAGAAAAAATCAGGACATTCTGATGTAGAGTTTCAAAATAAAAGACCTTTGAAATCTCATATATGAGCTATCATCCCTCTGCATTTAGATAAGAATAAAACAAACACTGTCCAGTATCAAATACTCATTTCCCTTCAGGGTGATAACAGGACACCCCACCTAGTCACTCAGGGAGAATCAGGACTTTCTGATGTAGAGTTTCAAAATAAAAGACCTTTGAAGTCTCATATATGAGCTATCATCCCTGTTTTTAGATGAGAATAAAACAAAAACAGTCCAGTATCAAAGACTCATCTAACTCCAGGGTGTAGCAGGACACCCCACCTAGTCACTCAGGGAGAATCAGGACATTCTGATGTAGACATTCAAAATAAAAGACCTTTGAAATCTCTATTGTATGAGCTATCATCCCTGTTTTTAGATGAGAATAAAACAAACACTGTCCAGTATCAAAGACCCATCTCACTCCAGGGTGATAGCAGGAAACCCCACCTAGTCACTCAGGGATAATCAGGACATTCTGCTTTAGAGTTTCAAAATAAAATACCTTTGAAGTCTCATATATGAGCTATCATCCCTGTTTTTAGATGGGAATAAAACAAACACTGTCCAGTATCAAAGACAGATCTCAATCCAGGGTGATAGCAGGACACCCCACCTAGTCACTCAGGGAGAATCAGAACATTCTGATGTAGAGTTTCAAAATAAAAGACCTTTGTAATCTCTATTGTATGAGCTATCATCCCTGTTTTTAGATGAGAATAAAACAAACACTGTCCAGTATCAAAGACTCATCTAACTCCATGGTGATAGCAGGACACCCCATCTAGTCCCTCAGAAAAAAACAGGACATTCTGATGTAGAGTTTCAAAATAAAAGACCTTTGAAATCTCTATTGTATGAGCTATCATCCCTCTCTGTTTAGATGAGAATACAACCAAAACTCTCCAGTATTAAAGACTCATCTCACTCCAGGGTGATAGCAGGACACCCCACCTAGAGAACCCAGAAAAGATCAGGACATTCTGATGTACAGTTTCAAAATAAAAGACATTTGAAATCTCTATTGCATGAGCTATCATCCCTGTTTTTAGATGAGAATAAAACAAAAACTGTCCAGTATCAAAGACTCATCTCACTATAGGTTTATAGCAGGACACCCCTTCTAGTCACTCCGAAAACAAATCAGGACATTCTGATGTAGAGTTTCAAAATAAAATACCTTTGAAATCTCATATATGAGCTATCATCCCTCTCTGTTTAGATGAGAATAAAACAAAAACTCTCCAGTATCAAAGACGCATCTCACTCCAGGGTGATAGCAGGACACCCCACCTAGAGAACTGAGAAAACATCAGGACATTCTGATGTAGTGTTTCAAAATAAAAGACCTTTGACATCTCTATTGTATGAGCTATCATCCCTGTTTTTAGATGAGAATAAAACAAAAACTGTCCAGTATCAAAGACGCATCTCACTCCAGGGTGATAGCAGGACACCCCACCTAGTCACTCAGGGAGAATCAGGACATTCTGATTTAGAGTTTCAAAATAAAATACCTTTGAAGTCTCATATATGAGCTATCATCCCTGTTTTTAGATTGGAATAAAACAAACACTGTCCAGTATCAAAGACTCATCTAACTCCATGGTGATAGCAGGACATCCCATCTAGTCACTCAGAAAAAATCAGGACATTCTGATGTAGAGATTCAAAATAAAAGACCTTTGAAATCTCATATATGAGCTATCATCCCTCTGCATTTAGATAAGAATAAAACAAACACTGTCCAGTATCAAATACTCATTTCCCTTCAGGGTGATAACAGGACACCCCACCTAGTCACTCAGGGAGAATCAGGACTTTCTGATGTATTGTTTCAAAATAAAAGACCTTTGAAATCGATATTGTATGAGCTATCATCCCTGTTTCTAGATGAGAATAAAACAAAGACTGTCCAGTATCAAAGACTCATCTCACTCCAGGGTGATAGCAGGACACCCCTTCTAGTCACTCCGAAAAAATCAGGACATTCTGATCTAGAGTTTCAAAATAAAAGACCTTTGAAATCTCATGTATGAGCTATCATCCCTCTCTGTTTAGATGAGAATAAAACAAAGACTCTCCAGTATCAAAGACACATCTCACTCCAGGGTGATAGCATGACACCCCACCTAGTCACTCAGGGAGAATCAGGAGATTCTGATGTAGAGTTTCAAAATAAAAGACTTTTTAAATCTCTATTGTATGAGCTATCATCCCTGTTTTTAGATGAGAATAAAACAAACACTGTCCAGTATCAAAGACCTATCTTACTCCAGGGTGATAGCAGGACACCCCATCTAGTCACTCCGAAGAAAAATCAGGACATTCTGATGTAGAGTTTCAAAATAAAAGACCTTTGAAATCTCATATATGAGCTATCATCCCTCTCTGTTTAGATGAGAATAAAACAAAAACTCTCCAGTATCAAAGACTCATCTCACTCCAGGGTGATAGCAGGAAACCCCACCTAGTCACTCAGGGACAATCAGGACATTCTGCTTTAGAGTTTTAAAATAACATACCTTTGAAGTCTCATATATGAGCTATCATCCCTGTTTTTAGATGGGAATAAAACAAAAACTGTCCAGTATCAAAGACGCATCTCACTCCAGGGTGATAGCAGGACACCCCACCTAGTCACTCAGGGAGAATCAGGACATTCTTATTTAGAGTTTCAAAATAAAATACCTTTGAAGTCTCATATATGAGCTATCATCCCTCTCTGTTTAGATGAGAATAAAACAAAAACTCTCCAGTATCAAAGACTCATCTCAATCCAGGGTGATAGCAGGACACCCCATCTAGTCACTCAGGGAGAATCAGGACATTCTGATGTAGAGTTTCAAAATAAAAGACCTTTGAAATCTCATGTATGAGCTATCATCCCTCTCTGTTTAGATGAGAATAAAACAAAGACTCTCCAGTATCAAAGACACATCTCACTCCAGGGTGATAGCATGACACCCCACCTAGTCACTCAGGGAGAATCAGGAGATTGTGATGTAAAGTTTCAAAATAAAAGACCTTTTAAATCTCTATTGTATGAGCTATCATCCCTGTTTCTAGATGAGAATAAAACAAAGACTGTCCAGTATCAAAGACTCATCTCACTCCAGGGTGATAGCAGGACACCCCTTCTAGTCACTCCGAAAAAATCAGGACATTCTGATGTAGAGTTTCAAAATAAAAGACCTTTGAAATCTCATGTATGAGCTATCATCCCTCTCTGTTTAGATGAGAATAAAACAAAGACTCTCCAGTATCAAAGACACATCTCACTCCAGGGTGATAGCATGACACCCCATCTAGTCACTCAGGGAGAATCAGGAGATTCTGATGTAAAGTTTCAAAATAAAAGACCTTTTAAATCTCTATTTTATGAGCTATCATCCCTGTTTTTAGATGAGAATAAAACAAACACTGTCCAGTATCAAAGACCTATCTTACTCCAGGGTGATAGCAGGACACCCCACCTAGAGAACCCAGAAAACATCAGGACATTCTGATGTACAGTTTCAAAATAAAAGACCTTTTAAATCTCTATTGTATGAGCTATCATCCCTGTTTTTAGATGAGAATAAAACAAACACTGTCCAGTATCAAAGACCTATCTCACTCCAGGGTGATAGCAGGATACCCCATCTAGTCACTCCGAAGAAAAATCAGGACATTCTGATGTAGAGTTTCAAAATAAAAGACCTTTGAAATCTCATATATGAGCTATCATCCCGCTCTGTTTAGATGAGAATAAAACAAAAACTCTCCAGTATCAAAGACTCATCTCACTCCAGGGTGATAGCAGGAAACCCCACCTAGTCACTCAGGGACAATCAGGACATTCTGCTTTAGAGTTTCAAAATAAAATACCTTTGAAGTCTCATATATGAGCTATAATCCCTGTTTTTAGATGGGAATAAAACAAACACTGTCCAGTATCAAAGACTCATCTAACTCCATGGTGATAGCAGGACACCCCATCTAGTCCCTCAGAAAAAAACAGGACATTCTGATGTAGAGTTTCAAAATAAAAGACCTTTGAAATCTCATATATGAGCTATCATCCGTCTGTATTTAGATAAGAATAAAACAAACACTGTCCAGTATCAAATACTCATTTCCCTTCAGGGTGATAACAGGACACCCTACCTAGTCACTCAGGGAGAATCAGGACCTTCTGATGTAGAGTTTCAAAATAAAAGACCTTTGAAATCTCTATTGTATGAGCTATCATCCCTTTTTTTAGATGAGAATAAAACAAAAACTGTCCAGTATCAAAGACGCATCTCAGTCCAGGGTGATAGCATGACACCGCACCTAGTCACTCAGGGACAATCAGGACATTCTGCTTTAGAGTTTCAAAATAAAATACCTTTGAAATCTCATATATGAGCTATCATCCCTGTTTTTAGATGGGAATAAAACAAACACTGTCCAGTATCAAAGACTCATCTAACTCCATGGTGATAGCAGGACACCCCATCTAGTCCCTCAGAAAAAAACAGGACATTCTGATGTAGAGTTTCAAAATAAAAGATCTTTGAAATCTCATATATGAGCTATCATCCCTCTGTATTTAGATAAGAATAAAACAAACACTGTCCAGTATCAAATACTCATTTCCCTTCAGGGTGATAACAGGACACCCCACCTAGTCACTCAGGGAGAATCAGGACTTTCTGATGTAGAGTTTCAAAATAAAAGACCTTTGAAGTCTCATATATGAGCTATCATCCCTGTTTTTAGATGAGAATAAAACAAAAACAGTCCAGTATCAAAGACTCATCTAACTCCAGGGTGTAGCAGGACACCCCACCTAGTCACTCAGGGAGAATCAGGACATTCTGATGTAGACATTCAAAATAAAAGACCTTTGAAATCTCTATTGTATGAGCTATCATCCCTGTTTTTAGATGAGAATAAAACAAACACTGTCCAGTATCAAAGACCCATCTCACTCCAGGGTGATAGCAGGAAACCCCACCTAGTCACTCAGGGATAATCAGGACATTCTGCTTTAGAGTTTCAAAATAAAATACCTTTGAAGTCTCATATATGAGCTATCATCCCTGTTTTTAGATGGGAATAAAACAAACACTGTCCAGTATCAAAGACAGATCTCAATCCAGGGTGATAGCAGGACACCCCACCTAGTCACTCAGGGAGAATCAGAACATTCTGATGTAGAGTTTCAAAATAAAAGACCTTTGTAATCTCTATTGTATGAGCTATCATCCCTGTATTTAGATGAAAATAAAACAAAAACTGTCCAGTATCAAAGACTCATCTCAATCCAGGGTGATAGCAGGACACCCCATCTAGTCACTCCAAAGAAAAATCAGGACATTCTGATGTAGAGTTTCAAAATAAAAGACCTTTGAAATCTCATATATGAGCTATCATCCCTCTCTGTTTAGATGAGAATAAAACAAAAACTCTCCAGTATCAAAGACTCATCTCACTCCAGGGTGATAGCAGGAAACCCCACCTAGTCACTCAGGGACAATCAGGACATTCTGCTTTAGAGTTTCAAAATAAAATACCTATGAAGTCTCATATATGAGCTATCATCCCTGTTTTTAGATGGGAATAACACAAACACTGTCCAGTATCAAAGACAGATCTCAATCCAGGGTGATAGCAGGACACCCCACCTAGTCACTCAGGGAGAATCAGAACATTCTGATCGATAGTTTCAAAATAAAAGACCTTTGAAATCTCATGTATGAGCTATCATCCCTCTCTGTTTAGATGAGAATAAAACAAAGACTCTCCAGTATCAAAGACACATCTCACTCCAGGGTGATTGAATGACACCCCACCTAGTCACTCAGGGAGAATCAGGAGATTCTGATGTAGAGTTTCAAAATAAAAGAAATTTTAAATCTCTATTGTATGAGCTATCATCCCTGTTTTTAGATGAGAATAAAACAAACACTGTCCAGTATCAAAGACCTATCTTACTCCAGGGTGATAGCAAGACACCCCATCTAGTCACTCCGAAGAAAAATCAGGACATTCTGATGTAGAGTTTCAAAATAAAAGACCTTTGAAGTCTCATATATGAGCTATCATCCCTGTTTTTAGATGGGAATAAAACAAACACTGTCCAGTATCAAAGACAGATTTCAATCCAGGGTGATCGCAGGACACCCCACCTAGTCACTCAG
This sequence comes from Notothenia rossii, assembly GCF_949606895.1. Classification (NCBI taxonomy): domain Eukaryota; kingdom Metazoa; phylum Chordata; class Actinopteri; order Perciformes; family Nototheniidae; genus Notothenia; species Notothenia rossii. The sequence continues at coordinate 1,225,322 of NW_027640159.1, forward strand.
GGAGAATCAGAACATTCTGATGTAGAGTTTCAAAATAAAAGGCCTTTGTAATCTCTATTGTATGAGCTATCATCCCTGTATTTAGATGAAAATAAAACAAAAACTGTCCAGTATCAAATACTCATCTCAATCCAGGGTGATAGCAGGACACCCCACCTAGTCACTCAGGGAGAATCAGGACATTCTGATTTAGAGTTTCAAAATAAAATACTTTTGAAGTCTCATATATGAGCTATCATCCCTGTTTTTAGATGGGAATAAAACACACACTGTCCAGTATCAAAGACTCATCTAACTCCATGGTGATAGCAGGACACCCCATCTAGTCCCTCAGAAAAAAACAGGACATTCTGATGTAGAGTTTCAAAATAAAAGACCTTTGAAATCTCATATATGAGCTATCATCCCTCTCTGTTTAGATGAGAATAAAACGAAGATTCTCCAGTATCAAAGACACATCTCACTCCAGGGTGATAGCATGACACCCCACTTAGTCACTCAGGGAGAATCAGGAGATTCTGATGTAGAATTTCAAAATAAAAGACCTTTGAAGTCTCATATATGAGCTATAATCCCTGTTTTTAGATGGGAATAAAACAAACACTGTCCAGTATCAAAGACTCATCTAACTCCATGGTGATAGCAGGACACCCCATCTAGTCCCTCAGAAAAAAACAGGACATTCTGATGTAGAGTTTCAAAGTAAAAGACCTTTGAAATCTCATATATGAGCTATCATCCCTCTGTATTTAGATAAGAATAAAACAAACACTGTCCAGTATCAAATACTCATTTCCCTTCAGGGTGATAACAGGACACCCCACCTAGTCACTCAGGGAGAATCAGGACCTTCTGATGTAGAGTTTCAAAATAAAAGACCTTTGAAATCTCTATTGTATGAGCTATCATCCCTTTTTTTAGATGAGAATAAAACAAAAACTGTCCAGTATCAAAGACACATCTCAGTCCAGGGTGATAGCAGGACACCGCACCTAGTCACTCAGGGACAATCAGGACATTCTGCTTTAGAGTTTCAAAATAAAATACCTTTGAAGTCTCATATATAATCCCTCAGTATCCGTCTGCATTGTCGGTTTTCCTCCCGTTTCTCCAGCATGTTCCGCTGCATTCAGCTCGGCTTCTTCCGCTTTCTTCGCCGCCCCCCGCATTCCAGACATTCCAGGATTCACGTCCTTATTCTCCGTTCTTTTCTCCATTTTCTCCACAACGCACCTTCAATGTTTGTCCCCCCAGACAGCTGAGCTGTTTGGGGGGGGTTTTGCCGGAAAAGATCGCGATTAAAACGCTTGTTTTAATCACTTTGTCCCGTTTCCTCAGCAAACAATTGACCTGCTTCCTCCAGCACTCTCGCTGCGTTCGCGCTGTTGCTCCTCGTATTTTCTCCTCTGATGTTCACAAAACACGGTTTGAAAGTATCCCCCCCGACAGCAGAGCTGTTTGGGGGGCTGTTTGTCCAAAAATAAAGTGCAAAAACCGTCTTATTTGCTCCACTTTGTCCAAATTCGTCCCAAACTTTTGCGTCCACACATACACTGCACGTTAACGCAGTGAGCCACTGGACCTGAGTACTCAAACATGCCTACTTTTGCATCTTAGAAACTCTGAATTCACTAAATGTACAACTTTTTCTCCATCAAAATGAACAAATGAGACATGAAATAACATCAACAGATCAAGACGAAGCGAATGGAAGTACCCCTGAGTCATAGCATGTGTAAATCGAGACGAAACATCTCTCTCTCCCCCGCCTGCTTGCGAGGGGGAGGGGCAGTTTACACACACACGCAGCTGCTGCATGCAGCAACACACACACAGGGAGGAGATGGCAGAGAGAACGCACTCCCCTGAAAACTCCCCTTGAATTCCTCCAGACTCAGAAAATGTAAAAGTTCACTTTTTGGAGATCCATAGAAAAAGGGTGGAAATGGAAAAAAGTATTCGAAAATAGTGCCTCATAAGGCGGGTAGAGTCCCTTGAAAACTCCCCTTGAATTCCTCCAGACTCAGAAAAAGTCAAAGTTGACTTTTTGGAGATCCATAGAAAAAGGGTGAAAATGAAAAAAAGTATGCCACAGCATGGATTCGAACACGCGACCAACCGCATCCAGGGGCGAGCATTAACGCAGTGAGCCACTGGACCTAAGTACTCAAACATGCCTACTTTTGCATCTTAGAAACTCTGAATTCACTAAATGTACAACTTTTTCTCCATTAAAATGAACAAATCAGACATTAAATAACATCTACAGATCAAGACGAAGCGAATGGAAGCGGTCCCAGCCTCGTAGCTGTGAACAGCTGTGATCGCAGGAAAATGCTGTTACAAAGATTTCTCAGTATATCTCCGGGACATTTCCCTGGCTTTCCCACCGTCACAATGGACAAACGAGACATGAAATAACATCAACAGATCAAGACGAAGCGAATGGAAGTACCCCCGGAGTCATAGCATGTGTACATCGAGACGAAACATCTCTCTCTCCCCCGCCTGCTTGCGAAGGGGAGGGGCAGTTTACACACACACACGCAGCTGCTGCATGCTGCAACGCACACACAGGGAGGAGATGGCAGAGAGAATGCACTCCTCTGAAAACTCCCCTTGAATTCCTCCAGACTCAGAAAATGTAAAAGTTCACTTTTTGGAGATCCATAGAAAAAGGGTGAAAATGGAAAAAAGTATTCGAAAATAGTGCCTCATAAGGCGGCTAGAGTCCCTTGAGAACTCCCCTTGAATTCCTCCAGACTCAGAAAAAGTCAAAGTTAACTTTTTGGAGATCCATAGAAAAAGGGTGAAAATGAAAAAAAGTATGCCACAGCATGGATTCGAACACGCGACCAACCGCATCCAGGAGCGAGCATTAACGCAGTGAGCCACTGGACCTGAGTACTCAAACATGCCTACTTTTGCATCTTAGAAACTCTGAATTCACTAAATGTACAACTTTTTCTCCATCAAAATGAACAAATGAGACATTAAATAACATCTACAGATCAAGACGAAGCGAATGGAAGCGGTCCCAGCCTCGTAGCTGTGAACATCTGTGATCGCAGGAAAATGCTGTTACAAAGATTTCTCAGTATATCTCCGGGACATTTCCCTGGCTTTCCCACCGTCACAATGGACAAACGAGACATGAAATAACATCAACAGATCAAGACGAAGCGAATGGAGGTACCCCCGGAGTCATAGCATGTGTAAATCGAGACGAAACATCTCTCTCTCCCCCGCCTGCTTGCGAGGGGGAGGGGCAGTTTACACACACACGCAGCTGCTGCATGCAGCAACACACACACAGGGAGGAGATGGCAGAGAGAACGCACTCCCCTGAAAACTCCCCTTGAATTCCTCCAGACTCAGAAAAAGTCAAAGTTTACTTTTTGGAGATCCATAGAAAAAGGGTGAAAATGAAAAAAAGAATGCCACAGCATGGATTCGAACACGCGACCAACCGCATCCAGGGGCGAGCGTTAACGCAGTGAGCCACTGGACCTGAGTACTCAAACACGCCTGCTTTTGCATTTTAGAAACTCTGAATTCACTAAATGTACAACTTTTTCTCCATCAAAATGAACAAATCAGACATTAAATAACATCTACAGATCAAGACGAAGCGAATGGAAGCGGTCCCAGCCTCGTAGCTGTGAACAGCTGTGATCGCAGGAAAATGCTGTTACAAAGATTTCTCAGTATATCTCCGGGACATTTCCCTGGCTTTCCCACCGTCACAATGGACAAACGAGACATGAAATAACATCAACAGATCAAGACGAAGCGAATGGAAGTACCCCCGGAGTCATAGCATGTGTACATCGAGACGAAACATCTCTCTCTCCCCCGCCTGCTTGCGAAGGGGAGGGGTAGTTTACACACACACACGCAGCTGCTGCATGCTGCAACGCACACACAGGGAGGAGATGGCAGAGAGAATGCACTCCTCTGAAAACTCCCCTTGAATTCCTCCAGACTCAGAAAATGTAAAAGTTCACTTTTTGGAGATCCATAGAAAAAGGGTGAAAATGGAAAAAAGTATTCGAAAATAGTGCCTCATAAGGCGGCTAGAGTCCCTTGAGAACTCCCCTTGAATTCCTCCAGACTCAGAAAAAGTCAAAGTTAACTTTTTGGAGATCCATAGAAAAAGGGTGAAAATGAAAAAAAGTATGCCACAGCATGGATTCGAACACGCGACCAACCGCATCCAGGAGCGAGCATTAACGCAGTGAGCCACTGGACCTGAGTACTCAAACACGCCTGCTTTTGCATTTTAGAAACTCTGAATTCACTAAATGTACAACTTGTTCTCCATCAAAATGAACAAATGAGACATTAAATAACATCTACAGATCAAGACGAAGCGAATGGAAGCGGTCCCAGCCTCGTAGCTGTGAACAGCTGTGATCGCAGGAAAATGCTGTTACAAAGATTTCTCAGTATATCTCCGTGACATTTCCCTGGCTTTCCCACCGTCACAATGGACAAACGAGACATGAAATAACATCAACAGATCAAGACGAAGCGAATGGAGGTACCCCCGGAGTCATAGCATGTGTAATTCGAGACGAAACATCTCTCTCTCCCTCGCCTGCTTGCGAGGGGGAGGGGCAGTTTACACACACACGCAGCTGCTGCATGCAGCAACACACACACAGGGAGGAGATGGCAGAGAGAACACACTCCCCTGAAAACTCCCCTTGAATTCCTCCAGACTCAGAAAATGTAAAATATCACTTTTTGGAGATCCATAGAAAAAGGGTGAAAATGAAAAAAAGAATGCCACAGCATGGATTCGAACACGCGACCAACCGCATCCAGGGGCGAGCGTTAACGCAGTGAGCCACTGGACCTGAGTACTCAAACATGCCTGCTTTTGCATTTTAGAAACTCTGAATTCACTAAATGTACAACTTTTTCTCCATCAAAATGAACAAATGAGACATTAAATAACATCTACAGATCAAGACGAAGCGAATGGAAGCGGTCCCAGCCTCGTAGCTGTGAACAGCTGTGATCGCAGGAAAATGCTGTTACAAAGATTTCTCAGTATATCTCCGGGACTTTTCCCTGGCTTTCCCACCATCACAATGGACAAACGAGACATGAAATAACATCAACAGATCAAGACGAAGCGAATGGAAGTACCCCTGAGTCATAGCATGTGTAAATCAAGACGAAACATCTCTCTCTCCCCCGCCTGCTTGCGAGGGGGAGGGGCAGTTTACACACACACGCAGCTGCTGCATGCAGCAACACACACACAGGGAGGAGATGGCAGAGACAACGCACTCCCCTGAAAACTCCCCTTGAATTCCTCCAGACTCAGAAGAAGTCAAAGTTGACTTTTTGGAGATCCATAGAAAAAGGGTGAAAATGAAAAAAAGTATGCCACAGCATGGATTCGAACACGCGACCAACCGCATCCAGGGGCGAGCGTTTTTTTTTTCTTTTTATTATTTATTATCAAAATGTTTTCACACAGATTAAACAAACACTCACATTGCATAACAAATCCCCCAAAAAGAAGAGGACCCCAATGCATTTAATACAAAGTATACATCACAGTCCTATCTTGTCTTTCACTTCCCCGACATCCCTAATCCACCATTATTTTACATGTATTCCCCTTTCACAGGTCATCATTCCTTATTTTTCAAAATTATACTTAAGCTTTCCATCATTCACTTCTATCAGTGTACAACCATCAACATGTTCTTTCATGAACATCTCATTATCTTTGTACACATATAACATTCCAACAACCCTCATTATATTCCTCTTCATAATTCCCCACACTCCATCAACTCTCCCCTCATAGTGTGCTACATTCCTTCTTATTTTCACCGCATATCTTGCCTGGCTTAAACACAGATTTAACATATCAACATTGCACCCATCCCTTCTCCCACTCAACCCAAACAACCACAATTCTTTCCACTCTAGACATTTTAAAACCCCTTCATCCCAGCACCTGCATATCAATTCTTTTATTTTCCCAAAGAACCCCCTTAATTCCCCACACTCAAAAAACTCATGCATACAATTCTCCACTCCCACCTTACACACATCACATTCTCTCTTAACCTCTTTGTCAAACATACTTATTATCAAAATTGTTGAACACCCTGTTGTGCCTTAAACAGAAATCAAAGTGCTCACCCTTCACACTATTCCCTTTCACTCTCAGATTCACCCACATCTTTTTCACATCCATTCCCCCCATCACCTTTTCCCATACCTTTTCTGATGCTGGTCTCCTTGCATCCCCCTTCCCAAGGGTTTTGTATATCCTTTTCGTGCTAAGGTCTCCCAGCTTCACCCCTTCACCCACATATAGCGCTACCTCACTTTCGCCCCCTCCCACCTTCTTGCTCTCCACCATCCTCCTCCATTCCACCGGCATCCCCTCTTTGATGCTCTCCATCATGCCTTCCACTGTCCTTCCCCCCATTAACAGATCCTTTTCCCTTGTCCCATCAACAATAACTTGAGCCCTCATGAACCCCGGAACATACTCATAGACTAAGTCTCTTATTACCCTAAATCCAGCCCTCCACATTGGTAAATTAAATAATACTTCCCCCTCTTTCATTATCCTATAGTTTTGGAATATGGGTTGTTTCCATACCTGCTGCGCATTCTCACATTCATACTTCACATTCCCCAAGAACTCTCCCCACGCATTCATCATCTCCCTTTGAAAATCATTCATTCCATTCATCCACCCTTTCTTAAAGCGCATAAATATCCCACTGTCCCCACACCCCCCTCCTTTATTTATACTGTCTCTCAAAAATTCTTTCCACACATGCTTATTTCCCTTATTTAGATATTTTATCATCGTTTTAACCCTCATTGCTTTCATCTTCCTTTCCACATTTATTAGTTTTAGCCCGCCATCTTTATAGTCATTCTCTAGAACCTCCCTAGCTATCCTCACTCCCTTCCCCTCCCACATGAACTCACTCACTATTTTATTTACCTCTGTTATTACTCTGTCTGGCACCTCCATTACACTCATTACATAAACTAGCTTGCTCATGATGAGACCATTTACTACTATAACTTTCCCCCTCAGTTTTAATCTCCTCAGTTTCCAGAAGCTTAGGGTCTTTTTTAAACTACCCACCACTCCCTCATATTGCACATCCCTCCCCTCTCTGTCCTTCAAACCCACATTAATACCCAGTACCCTAATATATTCCTTATTCTCTTTTAAACCTAACTCCTCTCTCCCTACATCACCCTTTCCCAGCACCATGTACTCTGACTTTTCCATATTAATTTTAGCCCCTGAAGCTCTTCCATATATCTCCACACTCTCTAAGACCCCTCTTACACTTTCCATGTCTCTTACGGTGATTGTAGTATCATCCGCATATTGGAATACTACACTTATCCCTCCCCCCGGCACCATCACCCCCTTTACCCTCTCATTCTGTTGTAGCAAAGCCGCAAGGGGCTCCGCTGATAATGCATAGAGCATCGCCGATAGAGGGCATCCCTGCCGGACGGATCTCCCTAACTTAAATACATTTGTGATGATCCCATTAACCTTAACGCAACTCATGGCTTTCCTATATATTCTCCTTATCCACCCAACAAACCCCCTCCCAAACCCTGCTTTTACCAAAACCCTGAATAAATAAACGTGATTAACCCTATCGAACGCCTTGTTCAGATTTAAGCTTACCAACACCCCTCCTTCTCCACCCTTCATATGATTTACCGTGTCCCTAATACTACAAACTGTGTCACATATATCCCTTCCAGGAATACTATATGCCTGGGTGCTCCCCACCACCGCACCAATAACCCTCTTCATTCTATTGGATAACACCCGTGCTATAATCTTATAATCCCCATTCAACATACTTAACGGCCTATAGTTCCCTAATTTATCCCTACTACCCTTTTTGTACAATATGCTAATCACCCCTGTTGATAATCCGTCCGGCAGTTCATCCTTCTCTTCGAAGCTCTTAAACAACTCCTTCAACATTGGGACTAGCACAGCCTTAAATTCCATGTAGAACTCTGCAGTTAGGCCATCTAGTCCCGGGCTTCTATTTTTGCCCATGCCATCTATTGCTGCCTCTATTTCCTCTTTTCCCATCTCCCCTTCGCACAACTCTCTTCCTTCTTCTGTCAACACCGCCCTCATGCTCCCCAGAGTCTTTTCCAGGCTCTCTTTTTCATTAACTTCCTCCTGGAAGAGCTCTCTATAAAACTCTTCCACCCTCTTAACTATCCCTACTAAGTCTTTAATAATCTCACCCCCCTTACCCTCTATCTGCCTAATCTGATTGTTCCCCTGCTTCCTATTCTCCATCCCTAAGAAAAAACCTGTACATTTTTCCCCTTCAACTAAATATCTTGCCCTACTCCTGACTATTGCCCCCATACACCTCTCTCTTTCCACTATCCCTAACTCATCCTTAAGACTATTGTAGACCCCTAAATCTCTCCCTACCTCTCCCTCTATCTTCTCTGCTTCTTTATTTAGTTCCTCTTTTAACCTCTCCTCCCTCTCTATCCCTCTTTTATTTCTTCCACAACTGAACTTTATGCTCATTTTTTTTATTTCTCTTTTTAGGCCCTCCCACCATTCTCCTTCATCCTCACCATCCATTTTCTCTTGCTTCCTTAACCATTCATTCATCATTTTTTTGTATTTCTCATCCTTAAGCAGAGCAGCGTTTAGGCACCACACCCCTCCCCCTCTTCCCTGACATCCATCATCCAGCTTAAAGCCAAGGATAACATGATCACTCAAGCTAGTCGTTGTATGTTTAAAAGTCCCCACCTTCCCACCTATCCTTCCCTTGCACAGCACCAAGTCTATCCTACTCTGCTTCAACACACCCCCCACCACCTGTTTTCTAGTATATACCCTCTCATCCAAATTCCTTTCTCTCCACACATCTCTTAAGCCATTCTCCCTCATCAGTTTCTCCAATGCACCTCGTGAGGAGTCATTTCTATAACTCATCCCACCCGCCACATCAATCCTTCCACACCTCACATTGAAATCACCCACCACCACACAATTTCCCCCACACTTCCCATCCAGACCCTCAAAAAAACTCTTTCTTTCTTTCTCCTCATTAGGCGCATGAATATTCATCAGTCTATACATTTCCCCCATATAACCAAACTCTGCAATAATCATCCTTCCTTTTCCATCATCCTCCACCTTTTTCACACTTTCCACTTTTCCCATTCTAAACAATATTGCCACCCCTCTTGCATTCAAACCACCATTATTGAAAAATACCCTCCCCATCCATCCCATTATCACATCACCCACACTTTCATTGTCCCAGTGTGTCTCCTGTAGGCATATGACATCAGCTGTACATAGCAGTAAAGCCCTGTCCCTTCTGTCCTTTGTTTTTAGCCCCCGGCCATTAAATGTACATATCGTCACCATTGCATGTAAAGTTTGAAAAAAAATGTCTGTTCCCACTTGTCCTTCTTTTCCAGGCCACAGCCGTTGAAAGAAACAATCTTCACCATTGTTATTTAAAGGGGATTAGCGTTGGAGTATTCCAAAAGTTCTCCTTCAGCTCACCTTTCGCTGTCCAGTTCATCTCCACCGACTCTTTTCACATTCTGCTCCACTTGTGAACGTGTTTTCACTTTCCCTCTCACGGGTATTCCTGATGGTTTTGAGTCACCTCCTCCGACCCTCGATCCCTCTCTCCCAGGCGTCATCGGACTCCTACTCCGTCCCCTGGTCCTCGGAACCTCGACCCGCTCCTCGATCTCCTGCTCTCCCACCGTCACCTCTATGATTTCGTCATCATCCTTCAGGAGCAACGTAATCTCATCTTCCACTCTCTGCTCCCCCACCTTCTCCGCTTCTTCTCTCTCCTCCACCACCATCACCGCTTCTCCTCTCTCCTCCACCGCCGTCACCCCCTCCTTCTCCACACCTTCGCCGTTCAGACTTTTCTTTCTCTCCGTCTTTGTTTTCTTCTTTTTCCCCTTCCCTTTCCCCACTGTCTGTGTCCATTACATTACATTACATTACATTACATTGCATTTAGCTGACGCTTTTATCCAAAGCGACTTACAATAAGTGCATTCGACCAGGAAGATACAACCTTTAAGAAAACAGAATCATATAAGTACATCAGGTTTCATAGAGCCAAACATTTCAAGTGCTACTCAACTGGCATTTAGAAAGCCAGCCCTTTATTAGTATATAAGTGCTTTGTTAGTAATTCTATCGCTCGAAGTGGAGTCTAAAGTGTCCCCTCATTTCCCTCCTCCGCTACCCCCTCATGTTGTCTTTTCTTCCCACCTTCCTTCTGTTCCCCCCCTATTTCTTTCTGCCCCACCGCCACCACCACTACCTTCTCTCCCTCTATCACCTCCTCAGCCCCCTCATCCTCCCCCCCCCCCTCTTCTTTATCCACCTCTTCCACCTCCTGCTCCGCTTCTTCCTCCTCCACATCGTGCCTCTCTCCCTCCCCCTCCTTTTCAGGCCTGGCCTGTTCTCTCCTTCCCACCCTCTCTTACCCAGCACAATCCCTCGCAAAATGCCCAACACCCCCACACCTGTAACATTTTATCTCCGGACACTCCCTAAAAATGTGCCCCGCCCTTAGACAGTTTCTGCACACCGCCACCTGTCTGTCATGTATGACCCTTACGTATTCTGCCCCCCCCTCCACTCTAAATTGTGTCGAGTACGGCAGCGATGTTACCTTCTCATTAAGAGAAACTTTGAGGAAGCGTGTCCCGTCCGCTATCCTCATCCCCTCCCTGGTGTTCTTTACATATCTTCTTTTGATGGGCGAAACCGCCTTAACCCCCCACTCAAACAGCCTCCTCAGGATCTGGTCATCCTCGATATATATCGGCATGTACATAAAGGACACCATCACCTCCATCGCTGTTAACTCCTCTGCCTTTATGACCACCCCCTTCACCCTCAGCCCCTCCAGCAATCTCTTCTTTCCCTCCACATATCTCATTGTCACCTCATACCTCTCCCCCTTCAGCCTGCAACCCAGCACTTCCCCACATTCATCCTGTATTTCACACAGCATGTCCAACATTGTAATCTTTCCCAAGCCCCCCTCCACCGCCACCGCCAGTGTCAGATCCGCCCGGTAACTAATGTCCTCATTCCCTTCCCCCACCCTTTCCCACCTCTCTTTTACTTGGCTACTGCCCTGTTTCAAACTGTTTCTCTCTTTTTCTCCGTCCGTTTTCTTTCTTTGTCCAGGCCCCTCCTCTTTCCTTCCGTCGTCTCCATTCACAAACTTTTGTCCTTCTCCCGTGTTCTCCCGGCTTTCCTCCTCTTCTGTTCTTCTCTGCGCACTCTCCTGTGAATTTTCTGACCCTCCGCTTGTCTTTAGAGCCTCGCCGCTCTTCCCTGCGCGTTCCTTAATACCTCCGCTGCTATTCCTCGCGCCCTCTTCCGGGTTCTGTTCCGCTCCGCAATGTCCTCCTCCCAGTCTCTTTGAAGCCGTTGTTGTGCTTGTTCCGGATTGATACGCACCCATCTCCTCTTCTCTCTCCATAATTCCCTTCTTTCCAGCCTTTCCTTTCATTAGTCCGGCTTTTTCCGCCTCTCTTTCCTCCCGGCTCCTCTCATCCAGCTTCCTCTCCAGCAGCAGCTTCGCTTTCTCCTCTTCATTCCTCATATTTCCCATCATGCAGGCCGCCTCTCTTACATCCTTTCCTTGTGTAGAGCCCTCAGTATCCGTCTGCATTGTCGGTTTTCCTCCCGTTTCTCCAGCATGTTCCGCTGCATTCAGCTCGGCTTCTTCCGCTTTCTTCGCCGCCCCCCGCATTCCAGACATTCCAGACATTCCAGGATTCACGTCCTTATTCTCCGTTCTTTTCTCCATTTTCTCCACAACGCACCTTCAATGTTTGTCCCCCCAGACAGCTGAGCTGTTTGGGGGGGGGTTTTGCCGGAAAAGATCGCGATTAAAACGCTTGTTTTAATCACTTTGTCCCGTTTCCTCAGCAAACAATTGACCTGCTTCCTCCAGCACTCTCGCTGCGTTCGCGCTGTTGCTCCTCGTATTTTCTCCTCTGATGTTCACAAAACACGGTTTGAAAGTATCCCCCCCGACAGCAGAGCTGTTTGGGGGGCTGTTTGTCCAAAAATAAAGTGCAAAAACCGTCTTATTTGCTCCACTTTGTCCAAATTCGTCCCAAACTTTTGCGTCCACACATACACTGCACGTTAACGCAGTGAGCCACTGGACCTGAGTACTCAAACATGCCTACTTTTGCATCTTAGACACTCTGAATTCACTAAATGTACAACTTTTTCTACATCAAAATGAACAAATGAGACATGAAATAACATCTACAGATCAAGACGAAGCGAATGGAAGCGGTCCTAGCCTCGTAGCTGTGAACAGCTGTGATCGCAGGAAAATGCTGTTACAAAGATTTCTCAGTATATCTCCGGGTCATTTCCCTGGCTTTCCCACCGTCACAATGGACAAACGAGACATGAAATAACATCAACAGATCAAGACGAAGCGAATGGAAGTACCCCCGGAGTCATAGCATGTGTAAATCGAGACGAAACATCTCTCTCTCCCCCGCGCGCTTGCGAAGGGGAGGGGCAGTTTACACACACACACGCAGCTGCTGCATGCAGCAACGCACACACAGGGAGGAGATGGCAGAGAGAATGCACTCCCCTGAAAACTCCCCTTGAATTCTTCCAGACTCAGAAAATGTAAAAGTTCACTTTTTGGAGATCCATAGAAAAAGGGTGAAAATGGAAAAAAGTATTCGAAAATAGTGCCTCATAAGGCGTGTAGAGTCCCTTGAAAACTCCCCTTGAATTCCTCCAGACTCAGAAAAAGTCAAAGTTGACTTTTTGGAGATCCATAGAAAAAGGGTGAAAATGAAAAAAAGTATGCCACAGCATGGATTCGAACACGCGACCAACCGCATCCAGGGGCGAGCGTTAACGCAGTGAGCAACTGGACCTGAGTACTCAAACATGCCTACTTGTGCATCTTATACACTCTGAATTCACTAAATGTACAATCTTTTCTCCATCAAAATGAACAAATGAGACATGAAATAACATCTCCAGATCAAGACGAAGCGAATGGAAGCGGTCCCAGCCTCGTAGCTGTGAACAGCTGTGATCGCAGGAAAATGCTGTTACAAAGATTTCTCAGTATATCTCCGGGACATTTCCCATGCTTTCCCACCGTCACAATGGACAAACGAGACATGAAATAACATCAACAGATCAAGACGAAGCGAATGGAAGTAACCCCGGAGTCATAGCATGTGTAAATCGAGACGAAACAACTCTCTCTCCCCCGCCTGCTTGCGAAGGGGAGGGGCAGTTTACACACACACGCAGCTGCTGCATTCAGCAACGCACACACAGGGAGGAGATGGCAGAGAGAACGCACTCCCCTGAAAACTCCCCTTGAATTCCTCCAGACTCAGAAAATGTAAAAGTTCACTTTTTGGAGATCCATAGAAAAAGGGTGAAAATGGAAAAAAGTATTCGAAAATAGTGCCTCATAAGGCGGGTAGAGTCCCTTGAAAACTCCCCTTGAATTCCTCCAAACTCAGAAAAATTCAAAGTTGACTTTTTGGAGATCCATAGAAAAAGGGTGAAAATGAAAAAAAGTATGCCACAGCATGGATTCGAACATGTGACCAACCGCATCCAGGGGCGAGCATTAACGCAGTGAGCCACTGGACCTGAGTACTCAACCATGCCTACTTTTGCATCTTAGACACTCTGAATTCACTAAATGTACAACTTGTTCTCCATCAAAATGAACAAATGAGACATGAAATAACATCTAAAGATCAAGACGAAGCGAATGGAAGCGGTCCCAGCCTCGTAGCTTTGAACAGCTGTGATCGCAGGAAAATGCTGTTACAAAGATTTCTCAGTATATCTCCGGGACATTTCCCTGGCTTTCCCACCGTCACAATGGACAAACGAGACATGAAATAACATCAACAGATCAAGACGAAGCGAATGGAAGTACCCCCGGAGTCATAGCATGTGTAAATCGAGACAAAACATCTCTCTCTCCCCCGCCTGCTTGCGAAGTGGAGGGGCAGTTTACACACACACACGCAGCTGCTGCATGCAGCAACACACACACAGGGAGGAGATGGCAGAGAGAACGCACTCCCCTGAAAACTCCCCTTGAATTCCTCCAGACTCAGAAAATGTAAAAGATCAATTTTTGGAGATCCATAGAAAAAGGGTGAAAATGAAAAAAAGAATGCCACAGCATGGATTCGAACACGCGACCAACCGCATCCAGGGGCGAGCATTAACGCAGTGAGCCACTGGACCTGAGTACTCAAACATGCCTACTTTTGCATCTTAGAAACTCTGAATTCACTAAATGTACAACTTTTTCTCCATCAAAATGAACAACTGAGACATTAAATAACATCTACAGATCAAGACGAAGCGAATGGAAGCGGTCCCAGCCTCGTAGCTGCGAACAGCTGTGATCGCAGGAAAATGCTGTTACAAAGATTTCTCAGTATATCTCCGGGACATTTCCCTGGCTTTCCCACCGTCACAATGGACAAACGAGACATGAAATAACATCAACAGATCAAGACGACGCGAATGGAAGTACCCCCGGAGTCATAGCATGTGTAAATCGAGACGAAACATCTCTCTCCCCCCCGCCTGCTTGCGAGGGGGAGGGGCAGTTTACACACACACACAGCTGCTGCATGCAGCAACGCACTCACAGGGAGGAGATGGCAGAGAGAACGCACTCCCCTGAAAACTCCCCTTGAATTCCTCCAGACTCAGAAAATGTAAAAGTTCACTTTTTGGAGATCCATAGAAGAAGGGTGAAAATGGAAAAAATGATTTTTTTCTCTGTTTAGATGAGAATAAAACAAAAACTCTCCAGTATCAAAGACTCATCTCACTCCAGGGTGATAGCAGGAAACCCCACCTAGTCACTCAGGGACAATCAGGACATTCTGCTTTAGAGTTTCAAAATAAAATACCTTTGAAGTCTCATATATGAGCTATAATCCCTGTTTTTAGATGGGAATAAAACAAATACTGTCCAGTATCAAAGACTCATCTAACTCCATGGTGATAGCAGTACACCCCATCTAGTCCCTCAGAAAAAAACAGGACATTCTGATCTAGAGTTTCAAAATAAAAGACCTTTGAAATCTCATATATGAGCTATCATCCCTCTGTATTTAGATAAGAATAAAACAAACACTGTCCCGTATCAAAGACTCATCTCACTCCAGGGTGATAGCAGGACACCCCATCTAGTCACTCAGAAAAAATCAGGACATTCTAATGTAGAGTTTCAAAATAAAATACCTTTGAATTCTCATATATGAGCTATCATCCCATTTTTTAGATGAGAATAAAACAATAACTGTCCAGTATCAAAAACTCATCTCACTCCAGGGTGATAGCATGACACCCCACCTAGTCACTCAGGGAGAATCAGGACATTCTGATGTAGAGTTTCAAAATAAAAGACCTTTGAAATCTCATATATGAGCTATCATCCCTCTGTATTTAGATCAGAATAAAACAAACAATGTCCAGTATCAAATACTCATTTCCCTTCAGGGTGATAACAGGAAACCCCACCTAGTCACTCAGGGAGAATCAGGACTTTCTGATGTAGAGTTTCAAAATAAAAGACCTTTGAAATCTCTATTGCATGAGCTATCATCCCTGTTTTTAGATGAGAATAAAACAAATATTGTCCAATATCAAAGACTCATCTCACTCCAGGGTGATTGCAGGACTCCCCAACTAGTCACTCAGGGAGAATCAGGACATTCTGATGTACAGTTTCAAAATAAAAGACCTTTGAAATCTCTATTGCATGAGCTATCATCCCTGTTTTTAGATGAGAATAAAACAAAAACTGTCCCGTATCAAAGACTCATCTCACTCCAGGGTGATAGCAGGACACCCCATCTAGTCACTCAGACAAAATCAGGACATTCTGATGTAGAGTTTCAAAATAAAATACCTTTGAAATCTCTATTGTATGAGCTATCATCCCTGTTTTTAGATGAGAATAAAACAAAAACTGTCCAGTATCAAAGACGCATCTCACTCCAGGGTGATAGCAGGACACCCCACCTAGTCACTCAGGGAGAATCAGGACATTCTGATTTAGAGTTTCAAAATAAAATACCTTTGAAGTCTCATATATGAGCTATCATCCCTGTTTTTAGATGGGAATAAAACAAACACTGTCCAGTATCAAAGACTCATCTAACTCCATGGTGATAGCAGGACACCCCCATCTAGTCACTCAGAAAAAATCAGGACATTCTGATGTAGAGTTTCAAAATAAAAGACCTTTGAAATCTCATATATGAGCTATCATCCCTCTCTGTTTAGATTAGAATAAAACAAAAAACTCTCCAGTATCAAAGACTCATCTCACTCCAGGGTGATAGCAGGACACCCCATCTAGTCACTCAGAAAAAATCAGGACATTCTGATGTAGAGTTTCAAAATAAAATACCTTTGAATTCTCATATATGAGCTATCATCCCATTTTTTAGATGAGAATAAAACAATAACTGTGAAGTATCAAAAACTCATCTCACTCCAGGGTGATAGCATGACACCCCACCTAGTCACTCAGGGAGAATCAGGACATTCTGATGTAGAGTTTCAAAATAGAAGACCTTTGAAATCTCATTTATGAGCTATCATCCCTCTGTATTTAGATAAGAATAAAACAAAAACTGTCCAGTATCAAAGACGCATCTCACTCCAGGGTGATAGCAGGACACCCCACCTAGTCACTCAGGGAGAATCAGGACATTCTGATTTAGAGTTTCAAAATAAAATACCTTTGAAGTCTCATATATGAGCTATCATCCCTGTTTTTAGATGGGAATAAAACAAACACTGTCCAGTATCAAAGACTCATCTAACTCCATGGTGATAGCAGTCCTGCTAAAAAATCAGGACATTCTGATGTAGAGTTTCAAAATAAAAGACCTTTGAAATCTCATATATGAGCTATCATCCCATTTTTTAGATGAGAATAAAACAATAACTGTCCAGTATCAAAAACTCATCTCACTCCAGGGTGATAGCATGACACCCCACCTAGTCACTCAGGGAGAATCAGGACATTCTGATGTAGAGTTTCAAAATAAAAGACCTTTGAAATCTCATATATGAGCTATCATCCCTCTGTATTTAGATAAGAATAAAACAAACACTGTCCAGTATCAAATACTCATTTCCCTTCAGGGTGATAACAGGACACCCCACCTAGTCACTCAGGGAGAATCAGGACTTTCTGATGTACAGTTTCAAAATAAAATACCTTTGAAATCTCTATTGCATGAGCTATCATCCCTGTTTTTAGATGAGAATAAAACAAAAACTGTTGAGTATCAAAGACGCATCTCACTCCAGGGTGATAGCAGGACACCCCACCTAGTCACTCAGGGAGAATCAGGACATTCTGATTTAGAGTTTCAAAATAAAAGACCTTTGAAATCTCATATATGAGCTATCATCCCATTTTTTAGATGAGAATAAAACAATAACTGTCCAGTATCAAAAACTCATCTCACTCCAGGGTGATAGCATGACACCCCACCTAGTCACTCAGGGAGAATCAGGACATTCTGATGTAGAGTTTCAAAATAAAAGACCTTTGAAATATCATATATGAGCTATCATCCCTCTGTATTTAGATAAGAATAAAACAAACACTGTCAAGTATCAAATACTAATTTCCCTTCAGGGTGATAACAGGACACCCCACCTAGTCACTCAGGGAGAATCGGGACTTTCTGATGTACAGTTTCAAAATAAAAGACCTTTGAAATCTCTATTGTATGAGCTATCATCCCTGTTTTTAGATGAGAATAAAACAATAATTGTCCAGTATCAAAGACTCATCTCACTCCAGGGTGATAGCAGGACACCCCATCTAGTCACTGAGAAAAAATCAGGACCTTCTGATGTAGAGTTTCAAAATAAAATATTTTTGAAATCTCTATTGTATTAGCTATCATCCCTGTTTTTAGATGAGAATAAAACAAAAACTGTCCAGTATCAAAGACTCATCTCACTCCAGGGTGATAGCATGAAACCCCACCTAGTCACTCAGGGAGAATCAGGACTTTCTGATGTAGAGTTTCAAAATAAAAGACCTTTGAAATCTCTATTGCATGAGCTATCATCCCTGTTTTTAGATGAGAATAAAACAAATATTGTCCAATATCAAAGACTCATCTCACTCCAGGGTGATTGCAGGACTCCCCAACTAGTCACTCAGGGAGAATCAGGACATTCTGATGTACAGTTTCAAAATAAAAGACCTTTGAAATCTCTATTGCATGAGCTATCATCCCTGTTTTTAGATGAGAATAAAACAAAAACTGTCCCGTATCAAAGACTCATCTCACTCCAGGGTGATAGCAGGACACCCCATCTAGTCACTCAGACAAAATCAGGACATTCTGATGTAGAGTTTCAAAATAAAATACCTTTGAAATCTCTATTGTATGAGCTATCATCCCTGTTTTTAGATGAGAATAAAACAAAAACTGTTGAGTATCAAAGACGCATCTCACTCCAGGGTGATAGCAAGACACCCCACCTAGTCACTCAGGGAGAATCAGGACATTCTGATTTAGAGTTTCAAAATAAAAGACCTTTGAAATCTCATATATGAGCTATCATCCCATTTTTTAGATGAGAATAAAACAATAACTGTCCAGTATCAAAAACTCATCTCACTCCAGGGTGATAGCATGACACCCCACCTAGTCACTCAGGGAGAATCAGGACATTCTGATGTAGAGTTTCAAAATAAAAGACCTTTGAAATCTCATATATGAGCTATCATCCCTCTGTATTTAGATAAGAATAAAACAAACACTGTCAAGTATCAAATACTAATTTCCCTTCAGGGTGATAACAGGACACCCCACCTAGTCACTCAGGGAGAATCGGGACTTTCTGATGTACAGTTTCAAAATAAAAGACCTTTGAAATCTCTATTGTATGAGCTATCATCCCTGTTTTTAGATGAGAATAAAACAATAATTGTCCAGTATCAAAGACTCATCTCACTCCAGGGTGATAGCAGGACACCCCATCTAGTCACTGAGAAAAAATCAGGACCTTCTGATGTAGAGTTTCAAAATAAAATATTTTTGAAATCTCTATTGTATTAGCTATCATCCCTGTTTTTAGATGAGAATAAAACAAAAACTGTCCAGTATCAAAGACTCATCTCACTCCAGGGTGATAGCATGAAACCCCACCTAGTCACTCAGGGAGAATCAGGACTTTCTGATGTAGAGTTTCAAAATAAAAGACCTTTGAAATATCTATTGTATGAGCTATCATCCCTGTTTTTAGATGAGAATAAAACAAAGACTGTCCAGTATCAAATACTCATTTCCCTTCAGGGTGATAACAGGACACCCCACCTAGTCACTCAGGGAGAATCAGGACTTTCTGATGTACAGTTTCAAAATAAAAGACCTTTGAAATCCCTATTGCATGAGCTATCATCCCTGTTTTTAGATGAGAATAAAACAAATATTGTCCAATATCAAAGACTCATCTCACTCCAGGGTGATTGCAGGACTCCCCACCTAGTCACTCAGGGAGAATCAGGACATTCTGATGTACAGTTTCAAAACAAAAGACCTTTGAAATCTCTATTGCATGAGCTATCATCCCTGTTTTTAGATGAGAATAAAACAAAAACTGTCCCGTATCAAAGACTCATCTCACTCCAGGGTGATAGCAGGACACCCCATCTAGTCACTCAGAAAAAATCAGGACATTCTGATGTAGAGTTTCAAAATAAAATACCTTTGAAATCTCTATTGTATGAGCTATCATCCCTGTTTTTAGATGATAATAAAACAAAAACTGTCCAGTATCAAAGACGCATCTCACTCCAGGGTGATAGCAGGACACCCCACCTAGTCACTCAGGGAGAATCAGGACATTCTGATGTAGAGTTTCAAAATAAAATACCTTTGAAGTCTCATATATGAGCTATCATCCCTGTTTTTAGATGGGAATAAAACAAACACTGTCCAGTATCAAAGACTCATCTAACTCCATGGTGATAGCAGTCCTGCTAAAAAATCAGGACATTCTGATGTAGAGTTTCAAAATAAAAGACCTTTGAAATCTCATATATGAGCTATCATCCCATTTTTTAGATGAGAATAAAACAATAACTGTCCAGTATCAAAAACTCATCTCACTCCAGGGTGATAGCATGACACCCCACCTAGTCACTCAGGGAGAATCAGGACATTCTGATGTAGAGTTTCAAAATAAAAGACCTTTGAAATCTCATATATGAGCTATCATCCCTCTGTATTTAGATAAGAATAAAACAAACACTGTCCAGTATCAAATACTCATTTCCCTTCAGGGTGATAACAGGACACCCCACCTAGTCACTCAGGGAGAATCAGGACTTTCTGATGTACAGTTTCAAAATAAAATACCTTTGAAATCTCTATTGCATGAGCTATCATCCCTGTTTTTAGATGAGAATAAAACAAAAACTGTTGAGTATCAAAGACGCATCTCACTCCAGGGTGATAGCAGGACACCCCACCTAGTCACTCAGGGAGAATCAGGACATTCTGATTTAGAGTTTCAAAATAAAAGACCTTTGAAATCTCATATATGAGCTATCATCCCATTTTTTAGATGAGAATAAAACAATAACTGTCCAGTATCAAAAACTCATCTCACTCCAGGGTGATAGCATGACACCCCACCTAGTCACTCAGGGAGAATCAGGACATTCTGATGTAGAGTTTCAAAATAAAAGACCTTTGAAATCTCATATATGAGCTATCATCCCTCTGTATTTAGATAAGAATAAAACAAACACTGTCAAGTATCAAATACTAATTTCCCTTCAGGGTGATAACAGGACACCCCACCTAGTCACTCAGGGAGAATCGGGACTTTCTGATGTACAGTTTCAAAATAAAAGACCTTTGAAATCTCTATTGTATGAGCTATCATCCCTGTTTTTAGATGAGAATAAAACAATAATTGTCCAGTATCAAAGACTCATCTCACTCCAGGGTGATAGCAGGACACCCCATCTAGTCACTGAGAAAAAATCAGGACCTTCTGATGTAGAGTTTCAAAATAAAATATTTTTGAAATCTTTATTGTATTAGCTATCATCCCTGTTTTTAGATGAGAATAAAACAAAAACTGTCCAGTATCAAAGACTCATCTCACTCCAGGGTGATAGCATGAAACCCCACCTAGTCACTCAGGGAGAATCAGGACTTTCTGATGTAGAGTTTCAAAATAAAAGACCTTTGAAATCTCTATTGCATGAGCTATCATCCCTGTTTTTAGATGAGAATAAAACAAATATTGTCCAATATCAAAGACTCATCTCACTCCAGGGTGATTGCAGGACTCCCCAACTAGTCACTCAGGGAGAATCAGGACATTCTGATGTACAGTTTCAAAATAAAAGACCTTTGAAATCTCTATTGCATGAGCTATCATCCCTGTTTTTAGATGAGAATAAAACAAAAACTGTCCCGTATCAAAGACTCATCTCACTCCAGGGTGATAGCAGGACACCCCATCTAGTCACTCAGACAAAATCAGGACATTCTGATGTAGAGTTTCAAAATAAAATACCTTTGAAATCTCTATTGTATGAGCTATCATCCCTGTTTTTAGATGAGAATAAAACAAAAACTGTTGAGTATCAAAGACGCATCTCACTCCAGGGTGATAGCAGGACACCCCACCTAGTCACTCAGGGAGAATCAGGACATTCTGATTTAGAGTTTCAAAATAAAAGACCTTTGAAATCTCATATATGAGCTATCATCCCATTTTTTAGATGAGAATAAAACAATAACTGTCCAGTATCAAAAACTCATCTCACTCCAGGGTGATAGCATGACACCCCACCTAGTCACTCAGGGAGAATCAGGACATTCTGATGTAGAGTTTCAAAATAAAAGACCTTTGAAATCTCATATATGAGCTATCATCCCTCTGTATTTAGATAAGAATAAAACAAACACTGTCAAGTATCAAATACTAATTTCCCTTCAGGGTGATAACAGGACACCCCACCTAGTCACTCAGGGAGAATCGGGACTTTCTGATGTACAGTTTCAAAATAAAAGACCTTTGAAATCTCTATTGTATGAGCTATCATCCCTGTTTTTAGATGAGAATAAAACAATAATTGTCCAGTATCAAAGACTCATCTCACTCCAGGGTGATAGCAGGACACCCCATCTAGTCACTGAGAAAAAATCAGGACCTTCTGATGTAGAGTTTCAAAATAAAATATTTTTGAAATCTCTATTGTATTAGCTATCATCCCTGTTTTTAGATGAGAATAAAACAAAAACTGTCCAGTATCAAAGACTCATCTCACTCCAGGGTGATAGCATGAAACCCCACCTAGTCACTCAGGGAGAATCAGGACTTTCTGATGTAGAGTTTCAAAATAAAAGACCTTTGAAATATCTATTGTATGAGCTATCATCCCTGTTTTTAGATGAGAATAAAACAAAGACTGTCCAGTATCAAATACTCATTTCCCTTCAGGGTGATAACAGGACACCCCACCTAGTCACTCAGGGAGAATCAGGACTTTCTGATGTACAGTTTCAAAATAAAAGACCTTTGAAATCCCTATTGCATGAGCTATCATCCCTGTTTTTAGATGAGAATAAAACAAATATTGTCCAATATCAAAGACTCATCTCACTCCAGGGTGATTGCAGGACTCCCCACCTAGTCACTCAGGGAGAATCAGGACATTCTGATGTACAGTTTCAAAATAAAAGACCTTTGAAATCTCTATTGCATGAGCTATCATCCCTGTTTTTAGATGAGAATAAAACAAAAACTGTCCCGTATCAAAGACTCATCTCACTCCAGGGTGATAGCAGGACACCCCATCTAGTCACTCAGAAAAAATCAGGACATTCTGATGTAGAGTTTCAAAATAAAATACCTTTGAAATCTCTATTGTATGAGCTATCATCCCTGTTTTTAGATGATAATAAAACAAAAACTGTCCAGTATCAAAGACGCATCTCACTCCAGGGTGATAGCAGGACACCCCACCTAGTCACTCAGGGAGAATCAGGACATTCTGATGTAGAGTTTCAAAATAAAATACCTTTGAAGTCTCATATATGAGCTATCATCCCTGTTTTTAGATGGGAATAAAACAAACACTGTCCAGTATCAAAGACTCATCTAACTCCATGGTGATAGCAGGACACCCCCATCTAGTCACTCAGAAAAAATCAGGACATTCTGATGTAGAGTTTCAAAATAAAAGACCTTTGAAATCTCATATATGAGCTATCATCCCTCTCTGTTTAGATGAGAATAAAACAAAAAACTCTCCAGTATCAAAGACTCATCTCACTCCAGGGTGATAGCAGGACACCCCATCTAGTCACTCAGAAAAAATCAGGACATTCTGATGTAGAGTTTCAAAATAAAATACCTTTGAATTCTCATATATGAGCTATCATCCCATTTTTTAGATGAGAATAAAACAATAACTGTGAAGTATCAAAAACTCATCTCACTCCAGGGTGATAGCATGACACCCCACCTAATCACTCAGGGAGAATCAGGACATTCTGATGTAGAGTTTCAAAATAAAAGACCTTTGAAATCTCATTTATGAGCTATCATCCCTCTGTATTTAGATAAGAATAAAACAAAAACTGTCCAGTATCAAAGACGCATCTCACTCCAGGGTGATAGCAGGACACCCCACCTAGTCACTCAGGGAGAATCAGGACATTCTGATTTAGAGTTTCAAAATAAAATACCTTTGAAGTCTCATATATGAGCTATCATCCCTGTTTTTAGATGGGAATAAAACAAACACTGTCCAGTATCAAAGACTCATCTAACTCCATGGTGATAGCAGGACACCCCATCTAGTCACTCAGAAAAAATCAGGACATTCTGATGTAGAGTTTCAAAATAAAAGACCTTTGAAATCTCATATATGAGCTATCATCCCATTTTTTAGATGAGAATAAAACAATAACTGTCCAGTATCAAAAACTCATCTCACTCCAGGGTGATAGCATGACACCCCACCTAGTCACTCAGGGAGAATCAGGACATTCTGATGTAGAGTTTCAAAATAAAAGACCTTTGAAATCTCATATATGAGCTATCATCCCTCTGTATTTAGATAAGAATTAAACAAACACTGTCCAGTATCAAATACTCATTTCCCTTCAGGGTGATAACAGGACACCCCACCTAGTCACTCAGGGAGAATCAGGACTTTCTGATGTACAGTTTCAAAATAAAATACCTTTGAAATCTCTATTGCATGAGCTATCATCCCTGTTTTTAGATGAGAATAAAACAAAAACAGTCCAGTATCAAAGACGCATCTCACTCCAGGGTGATAGCAGGACACCCCACCTAGTCACTCAGGGAGAATCAGGACATTCTGATTTAGAGTTTCAAAATAAAAGACCTTTGAAATATCATATATGAGCTATCATCCCATTTTTTAGATGAGAATAAAACACTAACTGTCCAGTATCAAAAACTCATCTCACTCCAGGGTGATAGCAGGAAACCCCACCTAGTCACTCAGGGAGAATCAGGACATTCTGATGTACAGTTTCAAAATAAAAGACCTTTGAAATCTCTATTGTATGAGCTATCATCCCTGGTTTGAGATGAGAATAAAACAAAAACTGTCCAGTATCAAAGACGCATCTCACTCCAGGGTGATAGCAGGACACCCCACCTAGTCACTCAGGGAGAATCAGGACATTCTGATTTAGAGTTTCAAAATAAAATACCTTTGAAGTCTCATATATGAGCTATCATCCCTGTTTTTAGATGGGAATAAAACAAACACTGTCCAGTATCAAATACTCATCTAACTCCATGGTGATAGCAGGACACCCCCATCTAGTCACTCAGGGAGAATCAGGACTTTCTGATGTACAGTTTCAAAATAAAAGACCTTTGAAATCTCTATTGTATGAGCTATCATCCCTGGTTTGAGATGAGAATAAAACAAAAACTGTCCAGTATCAAAGACGCATCTCACTCCAGGGTGATAGCAGGACACCCCACCTAGTCACTCAGGGAGAATCAGGACATTCTGATTTAGAGTTTCAAAATAAAATACCTTTGAAGTCTCATATATGAGCTATCATCCCTGTTTTTAGATGGGAATAAAACAAACACTGTCCAGTATCAAATACTCATCTAACTCCATGGTGATAGCAGGACACCCCCATCTAGTCACTCAGGGAGAATCAGGACTTTCTGATGTACAGTTTCAAAATAAAAGACCTTTGAAATCTCTATTGTATGAGCTATCATCCCTGTTTTTAGATGAGAATAAAACAATAATTGTCCAGTATCAAAGACTCATCTAACGCCATGGTGATAGCAGGACATAACCATCTAGTCACTCAGAAAAAATCAGGACATTCTGATCTAGAGTTTCAAAATAAAAGACCTTTGAAATCTCATATATGAGCTATCATCCCTCTCTGTTTAGATGAGAATAAAACAAAATATCTCCAGTATCAAAGACTCATCTCACTCCAGGGTGATAGCAGGACACCCCATCTAGTCACTGAGAAAAAATCAGGACCTTCTGATGTAGAGTTTCAAAATAAAATATTTTTGAAATCTCTATTGTATTAGCTATCATCCCTGTTTTTAGATGAGAATAAAACAAAAACTGTCCAGTATCAAAGACTCATCTCACTCCAGGGTGATAGCATGAAACCCCACCTAGTCACTCAGGGAGAATCAGGACTTTCTGATGTAGAGTTTCAAAATAAAAGACCTTTGAAATATCTATTGTATGAGCTATCATCCCTGTTTTTAGATGAGAATAAAACAAAGACTGTCCAGTATCAAAGACTCATCTCACTCCAGGGTGATAGCAGGACACCCCATCTAGTCACTCAGAAAAAATCAGGACATTCTAATGTAGAGTTTCAAAATAAAATACCTTTGAATTCTCATATATGAGCTATCATCCCATTTTTTAGATGAGAATAAAACAATAACTGTCCAGTATCAAAAACTCATCTCACTCCAGGGTGATAGCATGACACCCCACCTAGTCACTCAGAGAGAATCAGGACATTTTGATGTAGAATTTCAAAATAAAAGACCTTTGAAATCTCATATATGAGCTATCATCCCTCTGTATTTAGATAAGAATAAAACAAACACTGTCGAGTATCAAATACTCATTTCCCTTCAGGGTGATAACAGGACACCCCACCTAGTCACTCAGGGAGAATCAGGACTTTCTGATGTACAGTTTCAAAATAAAAGACCTTTGAAGTCTCTATTGTATGAGCTATCATCCCTGTTTTTAGATGATAATAAAACAATAACTGTCCAGTATCAAAGACTCATCTAATGCCATGGTGATAGCAGGACATCCCATCTAGTCACTCAGAAAAAATCAGGACATTCTGATGTAGAGTTTCAAAATAAAATACCTTTGAAATCTCATATATGAGCTATCATCCCTCTGTATTTAGATAAGAATAAAACAAAAACTGTCCAGTATCAAATACTCATTTCCCTTCAGGGTTATAACAGGACACTCCACCTAGTCACTCAGGGAGAATCAGGACTTTCTGATGTAGAGTTTCAAAATAAAAGACCTTTGAAATCTCTATTGTATGAGCTATCATCCCTGTTTTTAGATGAGAATAAAACAAAGACTGTCCAGTATCAAAGACGCATCTCACTCCAGGGTGATAGCAGGACATCCCACCTAGTCACTCAGGGAGAATCAGGACATTCTTATGTAGAGTTTCAAAATAAAAGACCTTTGAAATCTCTATGGGAATAACACCAACACTGTCCAGTATCAAAGACTCATCTAACTCCATGGTGATAGCAGGACACCCCATCTAGTCACTCAGAAAAAATCAGGACATTCTGATGTAGAGTTTCAAAATAAAATACCTTTGAAGTCTCATATATGAGCTATCATCCGTGTTTTTAGATGAGAATAAAACAATAACTGTCCAGTATCAAAGACTCATCTCACTCCAGGATGATAGCATGACACCCCACCTAGTCACTCATGGAGAATCAGAACATTCTGATGTAGAGTTTCAAAATAAAAGACCTTTGTAATCTCTATTGTATGAGCAGGACACCCCACCTAGAGAACCCATAAAAGATCAGGACATTCTGATGTACAGTTTCAAAATAAAATACATTTGAAATCTCTATTGCATGAGCTATCATCCCTGTTTTTAGATGAGAATAAAACAAACACTGTCCAGTATCAAAGACGCATCTCACTCCAGGGTGATAGCAGGACACCCCACCTAGTCACTCAGGGAGAATCAGGACATTCTGATTTAGAGTTTCAAAATAAAATACCTTTGAAGTCTCATATATGAGCTATCATCCCTATTTTTAGATTGGAATAAAACAAACACTGTCCAGTATCAAAGACTCATCTAACTCCATGTTGATAGCAGGACACCCCATCTAGTCACTCAGAAAAAATCAGGACATTCTGATGTAGAGTTTCAAAATAAAAGACCTTTGAAATCTCATATATGAGCTATCATCCCTCTGCATTTAGATAAGAATAAAACAAACACTGTCCAGTATCAAATACTCAATTCCCTTCAGGGTGATAACAGGACACCCCACCTAGTCACTCAGGGAGAATCAAGGCTTTCTGATGTAGCGTTTCAAAAATAAAAGACCTTTGAAGTCTCATATATGAGCTATATTCCCTGTTTTTAGATGAGCATAAAACAAAAATTGTCCAGTATCAAAGACTCATCTAACTCCAGGGTGTAGCAGGACACCCCACCTAGTCACCCTGGGAGAATCAGGACATTCTGATGTAGACATTCAAAATAAAAGACCTTTGAAATCTCTATTGTATGAGCTATCATCCCTGTTTTTAGATGAGAATAAAACAAACACTGTCCAGTATCAAAGACCCATCTCACTCCAGGGTGATAGCATGACACCCCACCTAGTCACTCAGGGAGAATCAGGAGATTCTGATGTACAGTTTCAAAATAAAAGACCTTTGAAATCTCTATTGTATGAGCTATCATCCCTGTTTTTAGATGAGAATAAAACAAACACTGTCCAGTATCAAAGACCCATCTCACTCCAGGGTGATAGCAGGACACCCCATCTAGTCACTCCGAAAAAAAATCAGGACATTCTGATGTAGAGTTTCAAAATAAAAGACCTTTGAAATCTCATATATGAGCTATCATCCCTCTCTGTTTAGATGAGAATAAAACAAAGACTCTCCAGTATCAAAGACTCATCTCACTCCAGGGTGATAGCAGGAAACCCCACCTAGTCACTCAGAAAAATCAGGACATTCTGATTTAGAGTTTCAAAATAAAATACCTTTGAAATCTCTATTGTATGAGCTATCATCCCTGTTTTTAGATGAGAATAAAACAAAAACTGTCCAGTATCAAAGACAGATCTCAATCCAGGGTGATAGCAGGACACCCCACCTAGTCACTCAGGGAGAATCAGAACATTCTGATGTAGAGTTTCAAAATAAAATACCTTTGAAGTCTCATATATGAGCTATCATCCCTGTTTTTAGATGAGAATAAAACAAACACTGTCCAGTATCAAAGACCCATCTAACTCCATGGTGATAGCATGATACCCCACCTTGTCACTCAGGGAGAATCAGGAGATTCTGATGTAGAGTTTCAAAATAAAAGACCTTTGAAATCTCATATATGAGCTATCATCCCTCTGTATTTAGATAAGAATAAAACAAAAACTGTCCAGTATGAAATATTTATTTCACTTCAGGGTGATAACAGGACACCCCACCTAGTCACTCAGGGAGAATCAGGACATTCTGATGTAGAGTTTCAAAATAAAAGACCTTTGAAATCTCTATGGGAATAAAACAAACACTGTCCAGTATCAAAGACTCATCTAACTCCATGGTGATAGCAGGACACCCCATCTAGTCACTCAGAAAAAATCAGGACATTCTGATGTAGAGTTTCAAAATAAAAGACCTTTGAAATCTCATGTATGAGCTATCATCCCTCTCTGTTTAGATGAGAATAAAACAAAGACTCTCCAGTATCAAAGACACATCTCACTCCAGGGTGATTGCATGACACCCCACCTAGTCACTCAGGAAGAATCAGGAGATTCTGATGTAGAGTTTCAAAATAAAATACCTTTGAAGTCTCATATATGAGCTATCATCCCTGTTTTTAGATTGGAATAAAACAAACACTGTCCAGTATCAAAGACTCATCTAACTCCATGGTGATAGCAGGACACCCCATCTAGTCAATCAGAAAAAATCAGGATATTCTGATGTAGAGTTTCAAAATAAAAGACCTTTGAAATCTCATTTATGAGCTATCATCCCTCTGTATTTAGATGAGAATAAAACAAAAACTGTCCAGTATCAAAGACTCATCTCACTCCAGGGTGATAGCAGGACACCCCACCTAGTCACTCAGGGAGAATCAGGACATGGACAGGAGGAGAGAGGAGAAGCGGTGATGGTGGTGGAGGAGAGAGAAGAAGCGGAGAAGGTGGGGGAGCAGAGAGTGGAAGATGAGATTACGTTGCTGCGTGTGTGTGTAAACTGCCCCTCCCCCTCGCAAGCAGGCGAGGGAGAGAGAGATGTTTCGTCTCGAATTACACATGCTATGACTCCGGGGGTACCTCCATTCGCTTCGTCTTGATCTGTTGATGTTATTTCATGTCTCGTTTGTCCATTGTGACGGTGGGAAAGCCAGGGAAATGTCACGGAGATATACTGAGAAATCTTTGTAACAGCATTTTCCTGCGATCACAGCTGTTCACAGCTACGAGGCTGGGACTGCTTCCATTCACTTCGTCTTGATCTGTAGATGTTATTTAATGTCTCATTTGTTCATTTTGATGGAGAAAAAGTTGTACATTTAGTGAATTCAGAGTTTCTAAGATGCAAAAGTAGGCACGTTTGAGTACTCAGGTCCAGTGGCTCACTGCGTTAACGCTCGCCCCTGCATGCGGTTGGTCGCGTGTTCGAATCCATGCTGTGGCATTCTTTTTTTCATTTTCACCCTTTTTCTATGGATCTCCAAAAAGTCAACTTTGACTTTTTCTGAGTCTGGAGGAATTCAAGGGGAGTTTTCAGGGGAGTGCATTCTCTCTGCCATCTCCTCCCTGTGTGTGCGTTGCAGCATGCAGCAGCTGCGTGTGTGTGTGTAAACTGCCCCTCCCCTTCGCAAGCAGGCGGGGGATAGAGAGATATTTCGTCTCGATTTACACATGCTATGACTCCGGGGGTACTTCCATTCGCTTCGTCTTGATCTGTTGATGTTATTTCATGTCTCGTTTGTCCATTGTGACGGTGGGAAAGCCAGGGAAATGTCCCGGAGATATACTGAGAAATCTTTGTAACAGCATTTTCCTGCGATCACAGCTGTTCACAGCTACGAGGCTGGGACCGCTTCCATTCGCTTCGTCTTGATCTGTAGATGTTATTTAATGTCTCATTTGTTCATTTTGATGGAGAAAAAGTTGTACATTTAGTGAATTCAGAGTTTCTAAGATGCAAAAGTAGGCTTGAGTACTCAGGTCCAGTGGCTCACTGCGTTAATGCTCGCTCCTGGATGCGGTTGGTCGCGTGTTCGAATCCATGCTGTGGCATACTTTTTTTCATTTTCACATTTTTTCTATGGATCTCCAAAAAGTTAACTTTGACTTTTTCTGAGTCTGGAGGAATTCAAGGGGAGTTCTCAAGGGACTCTAGCCGCCTTATGAGGCACTATTTTCGAATACTTTTTTCCATTTTCACCCTTTTTCTATGGATCTCCAAAAAGTGAACTTTTACATGTTCTGAGTCTGGAGGAATTCAAGGGGAGTTTTCAGAGGAGTGCATTCTCTCTGCCATCTCCTCCCTGTGTGTGCGTTGCAGCATGCAGCAGCTGCGTGTGTGTGTGTAAACTGCCCCTCCCCTTCGCAAGCAGGCGGGGGAGAGAGAGATGTTTCGTCTCGATGTACACATGCTATGACTCCGGGGGTACTTCCATTCGCTTCGTCTTGATCTGTTGATGTTATTTCATGTCTCGTTTGTCCATTGTGACGGTGGGAAAGCCAGGGAAATGTCCCGGAGATATACTGAGAAATCTTTGTAACAGCATTTTCCTGCGATCACAGCTGTTCACAGCTACGAGGCTGGGACCGCTTCCATTCGCTTCGTCTTGATCTGTAGATGTTATTTAATGTCTGATTTGTTCATTTTAATGGAGAAAAAGTTGTACATTTAGTGAATTCAGAGTGTCTAAGATGCAAAAGTAGGCATGTTTGAGTACTCAGGTCCAGTGGCTCACTGCGTTAACGTGCAGTGTATGTGTGGACGCAAAAGTTTGGGACGAATTTGGACAAAGTGGAGCAAATAAGACGGTTTTTGCACTTTATTTTTGGACAAACAGCCCCCCAAACAGCTCTGCTGTCGGGGGGGATACTTTCAAACCGTGTTTTGTGAACATCAGAGGAGAAAATACGAGGAGCAACAGCGCGAACGCAGCGAGAGTGCTGGAGGAAGCAGGTCAATTGTTTGCTGAGGAAACGGGACAAAGTGATTAAAACAAGCGTTTTAATCGCGATCTTTTCCGGCAAAACCCCCCCCCAAACAGCTCAGCTGTCTGGGGAGACAAACATTGAAGGTGCGTTGTGGAGAAAATGGAGAAAAGAACGGAGAATAAGGACGTGAATCCTGGAATGTCTGGAATGTCTGGAATGCGGGGGGCGGCGAAGAAAGCGGAAGAAGCCGAGCTGAATGCAGCGGAACATGCTGGAGAAACGGGAGGAAAACCGACAATGCAGACGGATACTGAGGGCTCTACACAAGGAAAGGATGTAAGAGAGGCGGCCTGCATGATGGGAAATATGAGGAATGAAGAGGAGAAAGCGAAGCTGCTGCTGGAGAGGAAGCTGGATGAGAGGAGCCGGGAGGAAAGAGAGGCGGAAAAAGCCGGACTAATGAAAGGAAAGGCTGGAAAGAAGGGAATTATGGAGAGAGAAGAGGAGATGGGTGCGTATCAATCCGGAACAAGCACAACAACGGCTTCAAAGAGACTGGGAGGAGGACATTGCGGAGCGGAACAGAACCCGGAAGAGGGCGCGAGGAATAGCAGCGGAGGTATTAAGGAACGCGCAGGGAAGAGCGGCGAGGCTCTAAAGACAAGCGGAGGGTCAGAAAATTCACAGGAGAGTGCGCAGAGAAGAACAGAAGAGGAGGAAAGCCGGGAGAACACGGGAGAAGGACAAAAGTTTGTGAATGGAGACGACGGAAGGAAAGAGGAGGGGCCTGGACAAAGAAAGAAAACGGACGGAGAAAAAGAGAGAAACAGTTTGAAACAGGGCAGTAGCCAAGTAAAAGAGAGGTGGGAAAGGGTGGGGGAAGGGATTGAGGACATTAATTACCGGGCGGATCTGACACTGGCGGTGGCGGTGGAGGGGGGCTTGTGAAAGATTACAATGTTGGACATGCTGTGTGAAATACAGGATGAATGTGGTGAAGTGCTGGGTTGCAGGCTGAAGGGGGAGAGGTATGAGGTGACAATGAGATATGTGGAGGGAAAGAAGAGATTGCTGGAGGGGCTGAGGGTGAAGGGGGTGGTCATAAAGGCAGAGGAGTTAACAGCAATGGAGGTGATGGTGTCCTTTATGTACATGCCGATATATATCGAGGATGACCAGATCCTGAGGAGGCTGTTTGAGTGGGGGGTTAAGGCGGTTTCGCCCATCAAAAGAAGATATGTAAAGAACACCAGGGAGGGGATGAGGATAGCGGACGGGACACGCTTCCTCAAAGTTTCTCTTAATGAGAAGGTAACATCGCTGCCGTACTCGACACAATTTAGAGTGGAGGGGGGGGCAGAATACGTAAGGGTCATACATGACAGACAGGTGGCGGTGTGCAGAAACTGTCTAAGGGCGGGGCACATTTTTAGGGAGTGTCCGGAGATAAAATGTTACAGGTGTGGGGGTGTTGGGCATTTTGCGAGGGATTGTGCTGGGGAAGAGAGGGTGGGAAGGAGAGAACAGGCCAGGCCTGAAAAGGACGGGGAGGGAGAGAGGCACGATGTGGAGGAGGAAGAAGCGGAGCAGGAGGTGGAAGAGGTGGATAAAGAAGAGGGGGGGGGGGAGGATGAGGGGGCTGAGGAGGTGATAGAGGGAGAGAAGGTAGTGGTGGTGGCGGTGGGGCAGAAAGAAATAGGGGGGGAACAGAAGGAAGGTGGGAAGAAAAGACAACATGAGGGGGTAGCGGAGGAGGGAAATGAGGGGACACTTTAGACTCCACTTCAAGCGATAGAATTACTAACAAAGCACTTATATACTAATAAAGGGCTGGCTTTCTAAATGCCAGTTGAGTAGCACTTGAAATGTTTGGCTCTATGAAACCTGATGTACTTATATGATTCTGTTTTCTTAAAGGTTGTATCTTCCTGGTCGAATGCACTTATTGTAAGTCGCTTTGGATAAAAGCGTCAGCTAAATGCAATGTAATGTAATGTAATGTAATGTAATGGACACAGACAGTGGGGAAAGGGAAGGGGAAAAAGAAGAAAACAAAGACGGAGAGAAAGAAAAGTCTGAACGGCGAAGGTGTGGAGAAGGAGGGGGTGACGGCGGTGGAGGAGAGAGGAGAAGCGGTGATGGTGGTGGAGGAGAGAGAAGAAGCGGAGAAGGTGGGGGAGCAGAGAGTGGAAGATGAGATTACGTTGCTCCTGAAGGATGATGACGAAATCATAGAGGTGACGGTGGGAGAGCAGGAGATCGAGGAGCGGGTCGAGGTTCCGAGGACCAGGGGACGGAGTAGGAGTCCGATGACGCCTGGGAGAGAGGGATCGAGGGTCGGAGGAGGTGACTCAAAACCATCAGGAATACCCGTGAGAGGGAAAGTGAAAACACGTTCACAAGTGGAGCAGAATGTGAAAGGAGTCGGTGGAGATGAACTGGACAGCGAAAGGTGAGCTGAAGGAGAACTTTTGGAATACTCCAACGCTAATCCCCTTTAAATAACAATGGTGAAGATTGTTTCTTTCAACGGCTGTGGCCTGGAAAAGAAGGACAAGTGGGAACAGACATTGTTTTTCAAACTTTACATGCAATGGTGACGATATGTACATTTAATGGCCGGGGGCTAAAAACAAAGGACAGAAGGGACAGGGCTTTACTGCTATGTACAGCTGATGTCATATGCCTACAGGAGACACACTGGGACAATGAAAGTGTGGGTGATGTGATAATGGGATGGATGGGGAGGGTATTTTTCAATAATGGTGGTTTGAATGCAAGAGGGGTGGCAATATTGTTTAGAATGGGAAAAGTGGAAAGTGTGAAAAAGGTGGAGGATGATGGAAAAGGAAGGATGATTATTGCAGAGTTTGGTTATATGGGGGAAATGTATAGACTGATGAATATGCATGCGCCTAATGAGGAGAAAGAAAGAAAGAGTTTTTTTGAGGGTCTGGATGGGAAGTGTGGGGGAAATTGTGTGGTGGTGGGTGATTTCAATGTGAGGTGTGGAAGGATTGATGTGGCGGGTGGGATGAGTTATAGAAATGACTCCTCACGAGGTGCATTGGAGAAACTGATGAGGGAGAATGGCTTAAGAGATGTGTGGAGAGAAAGGAATTTGGATGAGAGGGTATATACTAGAAAACAGGTGGTGGGGGGTGTGTTGAAGCAGAGTAGGATAGACTTGGTGCTGTGCAAGGGAAGGATAGGTGGGAAGGTGGGGACTTTTAAACATACAACGACTAGCTTGAGTGATCATGTTATCCTTGGCTTTAAGCTGGATGATGGATGTCAGGGAAGAGGGGGAGGGGTGTGGTGCCTAAACGCTGCTCTGCTTAAGGATGAGAAATACAAAAAAATGATGAATGAATGGTTAAGGAAGCAAGAGAAAATGGATGGTGAGGATGAAGGAGAATGGTGGGAGGGCCTAAAAAGAGAAATAAAAAAAATGAGCATAAAGTTCAGTTGTGGAAGAAATAAAAGAGGGAGAGAGAGGGAGGAGAGGTTAAAAGAGGAACTAAATAAAGAAGCAGAGAAGATAGAGGGAGAGGTAGGGAGATATTTAGGGGTCTACAATAGTCTTAGGGATGAGTTAGGGATAGTGGAAAGAGAGAGGTGTATGGGGGCAATAGTCAGGAGTAGGGCAAGATATTTAGTTGAAGGGGAAAAATGTACAGGTTTTTTCTTAGGGATGGAGAATAGGAAGCAGGGGAACAATCAGATTAGGCAGATAGAGGGTAAGGGGGGTGAGATTATTAAAGACTTAGTAGGGATAGTTAAGAGGGTGGAAGAGTTTTATAGAGAGCTCTTCCAGGAGGAAGTTAATGAAAAAGAGAGCCTGGAAAAGACTCTGGGGAGCATGAGGGCGGTGTTGACAGAAGAAGGAAGAGAGTTGTGCGAAGGGGAGATGGGAAAAGAGGAAATAGAGGCAGCAATAGATGGCATGGGCAAAAATAGAAGCCCGGGACTAGATGGCCTAACTGCAGAGTTATACATGGAATTTAAGGCTGTGCTAGTCCCAATGTTGAAGGAGTTGTTTAAGAGCTTCGAAGAGAAGGATGAACTGCCGGACGGATTATCAACAGGGGTGATTAGCATATTGTACAAAAAGGGTAGTAGGGATAAATTAGGGAACTATAGGCCGTTAAGTATGTTGAATGGGGATTATAAGATTATAGCACGGGTGTTATCCAATAGAATGAAGAGGGTTATTGGTGCGGTGGTGGGGAGCACCCAGGCATATAGTATTCCTGGAAGGGATATATGTGACACAGTTTGTAGTATTAGGGACACGGTAAATCATATGAAGGGTGGAGAAGGAGGGGTGTTGGTAAGCTTAAATCTGAACAAGGCGTTCGATAGGGTTAATCACGTTTATTTATTCAGGGTTTTGGTAAAAGCAGGGTTTGGGAGGGGGTTTGTTGGGTGGATAAGGAGAATATATAGGAAAGCCATGAGTTGCGTTAAGGTTAATGGGATCATCACAAATGTATTTAAGTTAGGAAGATCCGTCCGGCAGGGATGCCCTCTATCGGCGATGCTCTATGCATTATCAGCGGAGCCCCTTGCGGCTTTGCTACAACAGAATGAGAGGGTAAAGGGGGTGATGGTGCCGGGGGGAGGGATAAGTGTAGTATTCCAATATGCGGATGATACTACAATCACCGTAAGAGACATGGAAAGTGTAAGAGGGGTCTTAGAGAGTGTGGAGATATATGGAAGAGCTTCAGGGGCTAAAATTAATATGGAAAAGTCAGAGTACATGGTGCTGGGAAAGGGTGATGTAGGGAGAGAGGAATTAGGTTTAAAAGAGAATAAGGAATATATTAGGGTACTGGGTATTAATGTGGGTTTGAAGGACAGAGAGGGGAGGGATGTGCAATATGAGGGAGTGGTGGGTAGTTTAAAAAAGACCCTAAGCTTCTGGAAACTGAGGAGATTAAAACTGAGGGGGAAAGTTATAGTAGTAAATGGTCTCATCATGAGCAAGCTAGTTTATGTAATGAGTGTAATGGAGGTGCCAGACAGAGTAATAACAGAGGTAAATAAAATAGTGAGTGAGTTCATGTGGGAGGGGAAGGGAGTGAGGATAGCTAGGGAGGTTCTAGAGAATGACTATAAAGATGGGGGGCTAAAACTAATAAATGTGGAAAGGAAGATGAAAGCAATGAGGGTTAAAACGATGATAAAATATCTAAATAAGGGAAATAAGCATGTGTGGAAAGAATTTTTGAGAGACAGTATAAATAAAGGAGGGGGGTGTGGGGACAGTGGGATATTTATGCGCTTTAAGAAAGGGTGGATGAATGGAATGAATGATTTTCAAAGGGAGGTGATGAATGCGTGGGGAGAGTTCTTGGGGAATGTGAAGTATGAATGTGAGAATGCGCAGCAGGTATGGAAACAACCCATATTCCAAAACTATAGGATAATGAAAGAGGGGGAAGTATTATTTAATTTACCAATGTGGAGGGCTGGATTTAGGGTAATAAGAGACTTAGTCTATGAGTATGTTCCGGGGTTCATGAGGGCTCAAGTTATTGTTGATGGGACAAGGGAAAAGGATCTGTTAATGGGGGGAAGGACAGTGGAAGGCATGATGGAGAGCATCAAAGAGGGGATGCCGGTGGAATGGAGGAGGATGGTGAAGAGCAAGAAGGTGGGAGGGGGCGAAAGTGAGGTAGCGCTATATGTGGGTGAAAGGGTGAAGCTGGGAGACCTTAGCACGAAAAGGATATACAAAACCCTTGGGAAGGGGGATGCAAGGAGACCAGCATCAGAAAAGGTATGGGAAAAGGTGATGGGGGGAATGGATGTGAAAAAGATGTGGGTGAATCTGAGAGTGAAAGGGAATAGTGTGAAGGGTGAGCACTTTGATTTCTGTTTAAGGCACAACAGGGTGTTCAACAATTTAATAATAAGTATGTTTGACAAAGAGGTTAAGAGAGAATGTGATGTGTGTAAGGTGGGAGTGGAGAATTGTATGCATGAGTTTTTTGAGTGTGGGGAATTAAGGGGGTTCTTTGGGAAAATAAAATAATTGATATGCAGGTGCTGGGATGAAGGGGTTTTAAAATGTCTAGAGTGGAAAGAATTGTGGTTGTTTGGGTTGAGTGGGAGAAGGGATGGGTGCAATGTTGATATGTTAAATCTGTGTTTAAGCCAGGCAAGATATGCGGTGAAAATAAGAAGGAATGTAGCACACTATGAGGGGAGAGTTGATGGAGTGTGGGGAATTATGAAGAGGAATATAATGAGGGTTGTTGGAATGTTATATGTGTACAAAGATAATGAGATGTTCATGAAAGAACATGTTGATGGTTGTACACTGATAGAAGTGAATGATGGAAAGCTTAAGTATAATTTTGAAAAATAAGGAATGATGACCTGTGAAAGGGGAATAAATGTAAAAGAATGGTGGATTAGGGATGTCGGGGAAGTGAAAGACAAGATAGGACTGTGATGTATACTTTGTATTAAATGCATTGGGGTCCTCTTCTTTTTGGGGGATTTGTTATGCAATGTGAGTGTTTGTTTAATCTGTGTGAAAACATTTTGATAATAAATAATAAAAAGAAAAAAAAAACGCTCGCCCCTGGATGCGGTTGGTCGCGTGTT
Organism: Notothenia rossii; assembly: GCF_949606895.1. Lineage (NCBI taxonomy): Eukaryota > Metazoa > Chordata > Actinopteri > Perciformes > Nototheniidae > Notothenia > Notothenia rossii. The sequence goes on from NW_027640159.1 coordinate 1,263,552, forward strand.
CGAATCCATGCTGTGGCATACTTTTTTTCATTTTCACCCTTTTTCTATGGATCTCCAAAAAGTCAACTTTGACTTCTTCTGAGTCTGGAGGAATTCAAGGGGAGTTTTCAGGGGAGTGCGTTGTCTCTGCCATCTCCTCCCTGTGTGTGTGTTGCTGCATGCAGCAGCTGCGTGTGTGTGTAAACTGCCCCTCCCCCTCGCAAGCAGGCGGGGGAGAGAGAGATGTTTCGTCTCGATTTACACATGCTATGACTCAGGGGTACTTCCATTCGCTTCGTCTTGATCTGTTGATGTTATTTCATGTCTCGTTTGTCCATTGTGATGGTGGGAAAGCCAGGGAAATGTCCCGGAGATATACTGAGAAATCTTTGTAACAGCATTTTCCTGCGATCACAGCTGTTCACAGCTACGAGGCTGGGACCGCTTCCATTCGCTTCGTCTTGATCTGTAGATGTTATTTAATGTCTCATTTGTTCATTTTGATGGAGAAAAAGTTGTACATTTAGTGAATTCAGAGTTTCTAAAATGCAAAAGCAGGCATGTTTGAGTACTCAGGTCCAGTGGCTCACTGCGTTAACGCTCGCCCCTGGATGCGGTTGGTCGCGTGTTCGAATCCATGCTGTGGCATTCTTTTTTTCATTTTCACCCTTTTTCTATGGATCTCCAAAAAGTGAACTTTTACATTTTCTGAGTCTGGAGGAATTCAAGGGGAGTTTTCAGGGGAGTGCGTTCTCTCTGCCATCTCCTCCCTGTGTGTGTGTTGCTGCATGCAGCAGCTGCGTGTGTGTGTAAACTGCCCCTCCCCCTCGCAAGCAGGCGGGGGAGAGAGAGATGTTTCGTCTCGATTTACACATGCTATGACTCCGGGGGTACCTCCATTCGCTTCGTCTTGATCTGTTGATGTTATTTCATGTCTCGTTTGTCCATTGTGACGGTGGGAAAGCCAGGGAAATGTCCCGGAGATATACTGAGAAATCTTTGTAACAGCATTTTCCTGCGATCACAGCTGTTCACAGCTACGAGGCTGGGACCGCTTCCATTCGCTTCGTCTTGATCTGTAGATGTTATTTAATGTCTCATTTGTTCATTTTGATGGAGAAAAAGTTGTACATTTAGTGAATTCAGAGTTTCTAAGATGCAAAAGTAGGCATGTTTGAGTACTCAGGTCCAGTGGCTCACTGCGTTAATGCTCGCCCCTGGATGTGGTTGTTCGCGTGTTCGAATCCATGCTGTGGTATACTTTTTTTAATTTTCACCCTTTTTCTATGGATCTCCAAAAAGTCAACTTTGACTTTTTCTGAGTCTGGAGGAATTCAAGGGGAGTTTTCAAGGGACTCTACCCGCCTTATGAGGCACTATTTTCGAATACTTTTTTCCATTTTCACCCTTTTTCTATGGACCTCCAAAAAGTGAACTTTTACATTTTCTGAGTCTGGAGGAATTCAAGGGGAGTTTTCAGTGGAGTGCGTTCTCTCTGCCATCTCCTCCCTGTGTGTGCGTTGCTGCATGCAGCAGCTGCGTGTGTGTGTAAACTGCCCCTCCCCTTCGCAAGCAGGCGGGGGAGAGAGAGATGTTTCGTCTCGATTTAAACATGCTATGACTCCGGGGGTAACTCCATTCGCTTCGTCTTGATCTGTTGATGTTATTTAATGTCTCGTTTGTCCATTGTGACGGTGGGAAAGCCAGGGAAATGTCCCGGAGATATACTGAGAAATCTTTGTAACAGTATTTTCCTGCGATCACAGCTGTTCACAGCTACGAGGCTGGGACCGCTTCAATTCGCTTCGTCTTGATCTGTAGATGTTATTTAATGTCTCAGTTGTTCATTTTGATGGAGAAAAAGTTGTACATTTAGTGAATTCAGAGTTTCTAAGATGCAAAAGTAGGCATGTTTGAATACTCAGGTCCAGTGGCTCACTGCGTTAATGCTCGCCCCTGGATGCGGTTGGTCGCGTGTTCGAATCCATGCTGTGGCATTCTTTTTTTCATTTTCACCCTTTTTCTATGGATCTCCAAAAAGTTATATTTTACATTTTCTGAGTCTGGAGGAATTCAAGGGGAGTTTTCAGGGGAGTGCATTCTCTCTGCCATCTCCTCCCTGTGTGTGTGTTGCTGCATGCAGCAGCTGCATGTGTGTGTAAACTGCCCCTCCCCCTCGCAAGCAGGCGGGGGAGAGAGAGATGTTTCGTCTCGATTTACACATGCTATGACTCCGGGGGTACCTCCATTCGCTTCGTCTTGATCTGTTGATGTTATTTCATGTCTCGTTTGTCCATTGTGACGGTGGGAAAGCCAGGGAAATGTCCCGGAGATATACTGAGAAATCTTTGTAACAGCATTTTCCTGCGATCACAGCTGTTCACAGCTACGAGGCTGGGACCGCTTCCATTCGCTTCGTCTTGATCTGTAGATGTTATTTAATGTCTCATTTGTTCATTTTGATGGAGAAAAAGTTGTACATTTAGTGAATTCAGAGTTTCTAAGATGCAAAAGTAGGCATGTTTGAGTACTCAGGTCCAGTGGCTCACTGCGTTAACGTGCAGTGTATGTGTGGACGCAAAAGTTTGGGACGAATTTGGACAAAGTGGAGCAAATAAGACGGTTTTTGCACTTTATTTTTGGACAAACAGCCCCCCAAACAGCTCTGCTGTCGGGGGGGATACTTTCAAACCGTGTTTTGTGAACATCAGAGGAGAAAATACGAGGAGCAACAGCGCGAACGCAGCGAGAGTGCTGGAGGAAGCAGGTCAATTGTTTGCTGAGGAAACGGGACAAAGTGATTAAAACAAGCGTTTTAATCGCGATCTTTTCCGGCAAAACCCCCCCCAAACAGCTCAGCTGTCTGGGGGGACAAACATTGAAGGTGCGTTGTGGAGAAAATGGAGAAAAGAACGGAGAATAAGGACGTGAATCCTGGAATGTCTGGAATGCGGGGGGCGGCGAAGAAAGCGGAAGAAGCCGAGCTGAATGCAGCGGAACATGCTGGAGAAACGGGAGGAAAACCGACAATGCAGACGGATACTGAGGGATTATATATGAGACTTCAAAGGTATTTTATTTTGAAACTCTAAAGCAGAATGTCCTGATTGTCCCTGAGTGACTAGGTGCGGTGTCCTGCTATCACCCTGGACTGAGATGTGTCTTTGATACTTGACAGTTTTTGTTTTATTCTCATCTAAAAAAAGGGATGATAGCTCATACAATAGAGATTTCAAAGGTCTTTTATTTTGAAACTCTACATCAGAAGGTCCTGATTCTCCCTGAGTGACTAGGTGGGGTGTCCTGTTATCACCCTGAAGGGAAATGAGTATTTGATACTGGACAGTGTTTGTTTTATTCTTATCTAAATACAGAGGGATGATAGCTCATATATGAGATTTCAAAGGTCTTTTATTTTGAAACTCTACATCAGAATGTCCTGTTTTTTTCTGAGGGACTAGATGGGGTGTCCTGCTATCACCATGGAGTTAGATGAGTCTTTGATACTGGACAGTGTTTGTTTTATTCCCATCTAAAAACAGGGATTATAGCTCATATATGAGACTTCAAAGGTCTTTTATTTTGAAATTCTACATCAGAATCTCCTGATTCTCCCTGAGTGACTAAGTGGGGTGTCATGCTATCACCCTGGAGTGAGATGTGTCTTTGATACTGGAGAATCTTTGTTTTATTCTCATCTAAACAGAGAGGGATGATAGCTCATATATGAGATTTCAAAGGTCTTTTATTTTGAAACTCTAGATCAGAATGTCCTGATTTTTTCTGAGTGACTAGATGGGGTGTCCTGCTGTCACCATGGAGTTAGATGAGTCTTTGATACTGGACAGTGTGTGTTTTATTCCCATCTAAAAACAGGGATGATAGCTCATATATGAGACTTCAAAGGTATTTTATTTTGAAACTCTAAATCAGAATGTCCTGATTCTCCCTGAGTGACTAGGTGGGGTGTCCTGCTATCACCCTGGATTGAGATGAGTATTTGATACTGGACAGTTTTTGTTTTATTTTCATCTAAATACAGGGATGATAGCTCATACAATAGAGATTACAAAGGCCTTTTATTTTGAAACTCTACATCAGAATGTTCTGATTCTCCCTGAGTGACTAGGTGGGGTGTCTTGCGATCACCCTGGATTGAAATCTGTCTTTGATACTGGACAGTGTTTGTTTTATTCCCATCTAAAAACAGGGATGATAGCTCATATATGAGACTTCAAAGGTATTTTATTTTGAAACTCTAAAGCAGAATGTCCTGATTGTCCCTGAGTGACTAGGTGGGGTTTCCTGCTATCACCCTGGAGTGAGATGAGTCTTTGATACTGGAGAGTTTTTGTTTTATTCTCATCTAAACAGAGAGGGATGATAGCTCATATATGAGATTTCAAAGGTCTTTTATTTTGAAACTCTACATCAGAATGTCCTGATTTTTCTTCGGAGTGACTAGATGGGGTGTCCTGCTATCACCCTGGAGTAAGATAGGTCTTTGATACTGGACAGTGTTTGTTTTATTCTCATCTAAAAACAGGGATGATAGCTCATACAATAGAGATTTAAAATGTCTTTTATTTTGAAACTCTACATCAGAATCTCCTGATTCTCCCTGAGTGACTAGGTGGGGTGTCATTCAATCACCCTGGAGTGAGATGTGTCTTTGATACTGGAGAGTCTTTGTGTTATTCCCATCTAAAAACAGGGATGATAGCTCATATATGAGACTTCATAGGTATTTTATTTTGAAACTCTAAAGCAGAATGTCCTGATTGTCCCTGAGTGACTAGGTGGGGTTTCCTGCTATCACCCTGGAGTGAGATGAGTCTTTGATACTGGAGAGTTTTTGTTTTATTCTCATCTAAACAGAGAGGGATGATAGCTCATATATGAGATTTCAAAGGTCTTTTATTTTGAAACTCTACATCAGAATGTCCTGATTTTTCTTTGGAGTGACTAGATGGGGTGTCCTGCTATCACCCTGGAGTAAGATAGGTCTTTGATACTGGACAGTGTGTGTTTTATTGCCATCTAAAAACAGGGATGATAGCTCATATATGAGACTTCAAAGGTATTTTATTTTAAAACTCTAAATCAGAATGTCCTGATTCTCCCTGAGTGACTAGGTGGGGTGTCCTGCTATCACCCTGGATTGAGATGAGTCTTTGATACTGGACAGTTTTTGTTTTATTTTCATCTAAATACAGGGATGATAGCTCATACAATAGAGATTACAAAGGTCTTTTATTTTGAAACTCTACATCAGAATGTTCTGATTCTCCCTGAGTGACTAGGTGGGGTGTCCTGCTATCACCCTGGATTGAGATCTGTCTTTGATACTGGACAGTGTTTGTTTTATTCCCATCTAAAAACAGGGATGATAGCTCATACAATAGAGATTTCAAAGGTCTTTTATTTTGAATGTCTACATCAGAATGTCCTGATTCTCCCTGAGTGACTAGGTGGGGTGTCCTGCTACACCCTGGAGTTAGATGAGTCTTTGATACTGGACTGTTTTTGTTTTATTCTCATCTAAAAACAGGGATGATAGCTCATATATGAGACTTCAAAGGTCTTTTATTTTGAAACTCTACATCAGAAAGTCCTGATTCTCCCTGAGTGACTAGGTGGGGTGTCCTGTTATCACCCTGAAGGGAAATGAGTATTTGATACTGGACAGTGTTTGTTTTATTCTTATCTAAATACAGAGGGATGATAGCTCATATATGAGATTTCAAAGATCTTTTATTTTGAAACTCTACATCAGAATGTCCTGTTTTTTTCTGAGGGACTAGATGGGGTGTCCTGCTATCACCATGGAGTTAGATGAGTCTTTGATACTGGACAGTGTTTGTTTTATTCCCATTTAAAAACAGGGATGATAGCTCATATATGAGATTTCAAAGGTATTTTATTTTGAAACTCTAAAGCAGAATGTCCTGATTGTCCCTGAGTGACTAGGTGCGGTGTCCTGCTATCACCCTGGACTGAGATGCGTCTTTGATACTGGACAGTTTTTGTTTTATTCTCATCTAAAAAAAGGGATGATAGCTCATACAATAGAGATTTCAAAGGTCTTTTATTTTGAAACTCTACATCAGAAGGTCCTGATTCTCCCTGAGTGACTAGGTGGGGTGTCCTGTTATCACCCTGAAGGGAAATGAGTATTTGATACTGGACAGTGTTTGTTTTATTCTTATCTAAATACAGAGGGATGATAGCTCATATATGAGATTTCAAAGGTCTTTTATTTTGAAACTCTACATCAGAATGTCCTGTTTTTTTCTGAGGGACTAGATGGGGTGTCCTGCTATCAACATGGAGTTAGATGAGTCTTTGATACTGGACAGTGTTTGTTTTATTCCCATCTAAAAACAGGGATTATAGCTCATATATGAGACTTCAAAGGTATTTTATTTTGAACCTCTAAAGCAGAATGTCCTGATTGTCCCTGAGTGACTAGGTGGGGTGTCCTGCTATCACCCTGGATTGAGATGAGTCTTTGATACTGTACAGTTTTTGTTTTATTTTCATCTAAATACAGGGATGATAGCTCATACAATAGAGATTACAAAGGTCTTTTATTTTGAAACTCTACATCAGAATGTTCTGATTCTCCCTGAGTGACTAGGTGGGGTGTCCTGCTATCACCCTGGATTGAAATCTGTCTTTGATACTGGACAGTGTTTGTTTTATTCCCATCTAAAAACAGGGATGATAGCTCATATATGAGACTTCAAAGGTATTTTATTTTGAAACTCTAAAGCAGAATGTCCTGATTGTCCCTGAGTGACTAGGTGGGGTTTCCTGCTATCACCCTGTAGTGACATGAGTCTTTGATACTGGAGAGCTTTTGTTTTATTCTCATCTAAACAGACAGGGATGATAGCTCATATATGAGATTTCAAAGGTCTTTTATTTTGAAACTCTACATCAGAATCTCCTGATTTTTCTTCGGAGTGACTAGATGGGGTGTCCTGCTATCACCCTGGAGTAAGATAGGTCTTTGATACTGGACAGTGTTTGTTTTATTCTCATCTAAAAACAGGGATGATAGCTCATACAATAGAGATTTAAAAGGTCTTTTATTTTGAAACTCTACATCAGAATCTCCTGATTCTCCCTGAGTGACTAGGTGGGGTGTCATTCTATCACCCTGGAGTGAGATGTGTCTTTGATACTGGAGAGTCTTTGTTTTATTCTCATCTAAACAGAGAGGGATGATAGCTCATACATGAGATTTCAAAGGTCTTTTATTTTGAAACTATCGATCAGAATGTTCTGATTCTCCCTGAGTGACTAGGTGGGGTGTCCTGCTATCACCCTGGATTGAGATCTGTCTTTGATACTGGACAGTGTTTGTGTTATTCCCATCTAAAAACAGGGATGATAGCTCATATATGAGACTTCATAGGTATTTTATTTTGAAACTCTAAAGCAGAATGTCTTGATTGTCCCTGAGTGACTAGGTGGGGTTTCCTGCTATCACCCTGGAGTGAGATGAGTCTTTGATACTGGAGAGTTTTTGTTTTATTCTCATCTGAAAGAGAGGGATGATAGCTCATATATGAGATTTCAAAGGTCTTTTATTTTGAAACTCTACATCAGAATGTCCTGATTTTTCTTTGGAGTGACTAGATGGGGTGTCCTGCTATCACCCTAGAGTAAGATAGGTCTTTGATACTGGACAGTGTTTGTTTTATTCTCATCTAAAAACAGGGATGATAGCTCATACAATAGAGATTTAAAAGGTCTTTTATTTTGAAACTCTACATCAGAATCTCCTGATTCTCCCTGAGTGACTAGGTGGGGTGTCATGCTGTCACAATGGAGTTAGATGATTCTTTGATACTGGACAGTGTGTGTTTTATTGCCATCTAAAAACAGGGATGATAGCTCATATATGAGACTTCAAAGGTATTTTATTTTAAAACTCTAAATCAGAATGTCCTGATTCTCCCTGAGTGACTAGGTGGGGTGTCCTGCTATCACCCTGGATTGAGATGAGTCTTTGATACTGGACAGTTTTTGTTTTATGTTCATCTAAATACAGGGATGATAGCTCATACAATAGAGATTACAAAGGTCTTTTATTTTGAAACTCTACATCAGAATGTTCTGATTCTCCCTGAGTGACTAGGTGGGGTGTCCTGCTATCACCCTGGATTGAGATCTGTCTTTGATACTGGACAGTGTTTGTTTTATTCCCATCTAAAATCAGGGATGATAGCTCATATATGAGACTTCAAAGGTATTTTATTTTGAAACTCTAAAGCAGAATGTCCTGATTATCCCTGAGTGACTAGGTGGGGTTTCCTGCTATCACCCTGGAGTGAGATGGGTCTTTGATACTGGACAGTGTTTGTTTTATTCTCATCTAAAAACAGGGATGATAGCTCATACAATAGAGATTTCAAAGGTCTTTTATTTTGAATGTCTACATCAGAATGTCCTGATTCTCCCTGAGTGACTAGGTGGGGTGTCCTGCTACACCCTGGAGTTAGATGAGTCTTTGATACTGGACTGTTTTTGTTTTATTCTCATCTAAAAACAGGGATGATAGCTCATATATGAGACTTCAAAGGTCTTTTATTTTGAAACTCTACATCAGAAAGTCCTGATTCTCCCTGAGTGACTAGGTGGGGTGTCCTGTTATCACCCTGAAGGGAAATGAGTATTTGATACTGGACAGTGTTTGTTTTATTCTTATCTAAATGCAGAGGGATGATAGCTCATATATGAGATTTCAAAGGTCTTTTATTTTGAAACTATACATCAGAATGTCCTGATTTTTTCTGAGTGACTAGAAGGGGTGTCCTGCTATCACCATGCAGTTAGATGAGTCTTTGATACTGGACAGTGTTTGTTTTATTCCAATCTAAAAACAGGGATGATAGCTCATATATGAGACTTCAAAGGTATTTTATTTTGAAACTCTAAATCAGAATGTCCTGATTCTCCCTGAGTGACTAGGTGGGGTGTCCTGCTATCACCCTGGATTGAGATGCGTCTTTGATACTGGACAATTTTTGTTTTATTCTCATCTAAAAACAGGGATGATAGCTCATGCAATAGAGATTTCAAAGGTCTTTTATTTTGAAACTCTACATCAGAAAGTCCTGATTCTCCCTGAGTGACTAGGTGGGGTGTCCTGTTATCACCCTGGAGGGAAATGAGTATTTGATACTGGACAGTGTGTGTTTTATTTCCATCTAAAAACAGGGATGATAGCTCATATATGAGACTTCAAAGGTATTTTATTTTGAAACTCTAAATCAGAATGTCCTGATTCTCCCTGAGTGACTAGGTGGGGTGTCCTGCTATCACCCTGGATTGAGATGAATCTTTGATACTGGACAGTTTTTGTTTTATTTTCATCTAAATACAGGGATGATAGCTCATACAATAGAGATTACAAATGTCTTTTATTTTGAAACTCTAGATCAGAATTTTCTGATTCTCCCTGAGTGACTAGGTGGGGTGTCCTGCTATCACCCTGGATTGAGATCTGTCTTTGATATTGGACAGTGTTTGTTTTATTCCCATCTAAAAACAGGGATGATAGCTCATATATGAGACTTCATAGGTATTTTATTTTGAAACTCTAAAGCAGAATGTCCTGATTTTTCTTTGGAGTGACTAGATGGGGTGTCCTGCTATCACCCTGGAGTAAGATAGGTCTTTGATACTGGACAGTGTTTGTTTTATTCTCATCTAAAAACAGGGATGATAGCTCATAAAATAGAGATTTAAAAGGTCTTTTATTTTGAAACTTTACATCAGAATCTCCTGATTCTCCCTGAGTGACTAGGTGGGGTGTCATGCTATCACCCTGGAGTGAGATGTGTCTTTGATACTGGAGAGTCTTTGTTTTATTCTCATCTAAACAGAGAGGGATGATAGCTCATACATGAGATTTCAAAGGTCTTTTATTTTGAAACTCTAGATCAGAATGTCCTGATTTTTTCTGAGTGACTAGATGGGGTGTCATGCTATCACCCTGGAGTGAGATGTGTCTTTGATACTGGAGAGTCTTTGTTTTATTGTCATCTAAACAGAGAGGGATGATAGCTCATACATGAGATTTCAAAGGTCTTTTATTTTGAAACTCTACATCAGAATGTCCTGATTTTTTCGGAGTGACTAGAAGGGGTGTCCTGCTATCACCCTGGAGTGAGATGAGTCTTTGATACTGGACAGTCTTTGTTTTATTCTCATCTAGAAACAGGGATGATAGCTCATACAATAGAGATTTAAAAGGTCTTTTATTTTGAAACTTTACATCAGAATCTCCTGATTCTCCCTGAGTGACTAGGTGGGGTGTCATGCTATCACCCTGGAGTGAGATGTGTCTTTGATACTGGAGAGTCTTTGTTTTATTCTCATCTAAACAGAGAGGGATGATAGCTCATATATGAGATTTCAAAGGTCTTTTATTTTGAAACTCTACATCAGAATGTCCTGATGTTTCTTCGGAGTGACTAGATGGGGTGTCCTGCTATCACCCTGGAGTGAGATGTGTCTTTGATACTGGAGAGTCTTTGTTTTATTCTCATCTAAACAGAGAGGGATGATAGCTCATACATGAGATTTCAAAGGTCTTTTATTTTGAAACTCTACATCAGAAAGTCCTGATTCTCCCTGAGTGACTAGGTGGGGTGTCCTGTTATCACCCTGAAGGGAAATGAGTATTTGATACTGGACAGTGTTTGTTTTATTCTTATCTAAATGCAGAGGGATGATAGCTCATATATGAGATTTCAAAGGTCTTTTATTTTGAAACTCTACATCAGAATGTCCTGATTCTCCCTGAGTGACTAGGTGGGGTGTCCTGCTATCACCCTGGAGTGAGATGCGTCTTTGATACTGGACAGTTTTTGTTTTATTTTCATCTAAAAACAGGGATGATAGCTCATACAATAGAGATTTAAAAGGTCTTTTATTTTGAAACTCTACATCAGAATCTCCTGATTCTCCCTGAGTGACTAAACGGGGTGTCATGCTATCACCCTGGAGTGAGATCTGTCTTTGATACTGGACAGTGTTTGTTTTATTCCCATCTAAAAACAGGGATGATAGCTCATATATGAGACTTCAAAGGTATTTTATTTTGAAACTCTAAAGCAGAATGTCCTGATTGTCCCTGAGTGACTAGATGGGGTTTCCTGCTATCACCCTGGAGTGAGATGAGTCTTTGATACTGGAGAGTTTTTGTTTTATTCTCATCTAAACAGAGAGGGATGATAGCTCATATATGAGATTTCAAAGGTCTTTTATTTTGAAACTCTACATCAGAATGTCCTGATTTTTCTTCGGAGTGACTAGATGGGGTGTCCTGCTATCACCCTGGAGTAAGATAGGTCTTTGATACTGGACAGTGTTTGTTTTATTATCATCTAAAAACAGGGATGATAGCTCATACAATAGAGATTTAAAAGGTCTTTTATTTTGAAACTCTACATCAGAATCTCCTGATTCTCCCTGAGTGACTAGGTGGGGTGTCATGCTATCACCCTGGAGTGAGATGTGTCTTTGATACTGGACAGTCTTTGTTTTATTCTCATCTAAATGCAGAGGGATGATAGCTCATAAATGAGATTTCAAAGGTCTTCTATTTTGAAACAATACATCAGAAAGTCCTGATTCTCCCTGAGTGACTAGGTGGGGTGTCCTGTTATCACCCTGAAGGGAAATGAGTATTTGATACTGGACAGTGTTTGTTTTATTCTTATCTAAATGCAGAGGGATGATAGCTCATATATGAGACTTCAAAGGTATTTTATTTTGAAACTCTAAATCAGAATGTCCTAATTCTCCCTGAGTGACTAGGTGGGGTGTCCTGCTATCACCCTGGAGTGAGATGCGTCTTTGATACTGGAGAGTTTTTGTTTTATTCTCATCTAAACAGAGAGGGATGATAGCTCATATATGAGATTTCAAAGGTATTTTATTTTGAAACTCTACATCAGAATGTCCTGATTTGTTTTCGGAGTGACTAGAAGGGGTGTCCTGCTATAAACCTATAGTGAGATGAGTCTTTGATACTGGACAGTTTTTGTTTTATTCTCATCTAAAAACAGGGATGATAGCTCATGCAATAGAGATTTCAAATGTCTTTTATTTTGAAACTGTACATCAGAATGTCCTGATCTTTTCTGGGTTCTCTAGGTGGGGTGTCCTGCTATCACCCTGGAGTGAGATGAGTCTTTAATACTGGAGAGTTTTGGTTGTATTCTCATCTAAACAGAGAGGGATGATAGCTCATACAATAGAGATTTCAAAGGTCTTTTATTTTGAAACTCTACATCAGAAAGTCCTGATTCTCCCTGAGTGACTAGGTGGGGTGTCCTGTTATCACCCTGAAGGGAAATGAGTATTTTATACTTGACAGTGTTTGTTTTATTCTTATCTAAATACAGAGGGATGATAGCTCATATATGAGATTTCAAAGGTCTTTTATTTTGAAACTGTACATCAGAATCTCCTGATTCTCCCTGAGTGACTAGGTGGGGTGTCATGCTATCACCCTGGAGTGAGATGGGTCTTTGATACTGGACAGTGTTTGTTTTATTCTCATCTAAAAACAGGGATGATAGCTCATACAATAGAGATTTCAAAGGTCTTTTATTTTGAAACTCTACATCAGAAAGTCCTGATTCTCCCTGAGTGACTAGGTGGGGTGTCCTGTTATCACCCTGAAGGGAAATGAGTATTTGATACTGGACAGTGTTTGTTTTATTCTTATCTAAATACAGAGGGATGATAGCTCATATATGAGATTTCAAAGGTCTTTTATTTTGAAACTCTACATCAGAATGTCCTGTTTTTTTCGGAGTGACTAGAAGGGGTGTCCTGCTATCACCATGGAGTTAGATGAGTCTTTGATACTGGAGAGTTTTTGTTTTATTCTCATCTAGAAACAGGGATGATAGCTCATACAATAGAGATTTAAAAGGTCTTTTATTTTGAAACTTTACATCAGAATCTCCTGATTCTCCCTGAGTGACTAGGTGGGGTGTCATGCTATCACCCTGGAGTGAGATGTGTCTTTGATACTGGAGAGTCTTTGTTTTATTCTCATCTAAACAGAGAGGGATGATAGCTCATACATGAGATTTCAAAGGTCTTTTATTTTGAAACTCTACATCAGAAAGTCCTGATTCTCCCTGAGTGACTAGGTGGGGTGTCCTGTTATCACCCTGAAGGGAAATGAGTATTTGATACTGGACAGTGTTTGTTTTATTCTTATCTAAATGCAGAGGGATGATAGCTCATATATGAGATTTCAAAGGTCTTTTATTTTGAAACTCTACATCAGAATGTCCTGATTCTCCCTGAGTGACTAGATGGGGTGTCCTGCTATCACCCTGGATTGAGATGAGTCTTTGATACTGGAGAGTTTTTGTTTTATTCTCATCTAAACAGAGAGGGATGATAGCTCATATATGAGACTTCAAAGGTATTTTATTTTGAAACTCTAAATCAGAATGTCCTGATTCTCCCTGAGTGACTAGGTGGGGTGTCCTGCTATCACCCTGGAGTGAGATGCGTCTTTGATACTGGACAGTTTTTGTTTTATTTTCATCTAAAAACAGGGATGATAGCTCATACAATAGAGATTTAAAAGGTCTTTTATTTTGAAACTCTACATCAGAATCTCCTGATTCTCCGTGAGTGACTAGGTGGGGTGTCATGCTATCACCCTGGAGTGAGATGAGTCTTTGATACTGGAGAGTTTTTGTTTTATTCTCATCTAAACAGAGAGGGATGATAGCTCATATATGAGATTTCAAAGGTCTTTTATTTTGAAACTCTACATCAGAATGTCCTGATTTTTCTTCGGAGTGACTAGATGGGGTGTCCTGCTATCACCCTGGAGTTAGATAGGTCTTTGATACTGGACAGTGTTTGTTTTATTCTCATCTAAAAACAGGGATGATAGCTCATACAATAGAGATTTAAAAGGTCTTTTATTGTGAAACTCTACATCAGAATCTCCTGATTCTCCCTGAGTGACTAAACGGGGTGTCATGCTATCACCCTGGAGTGAGATCTGTCTTTGATACTGGACAGTGTTTGTTTTATTCCCATCTAAAAACAGGGATGATAGCTCATATATGAGACTTCAAAGGTATTTTATTTTGAAACTCTAAAGCAGAATGTCCTGATTGTCCCTGAGTGACTAGATGGGGTTTCCTGCTATCACCCTGGAGTGAGATGAGTCTTTGATACTGGAGAGTTTTTGTTTTATTCTCATCTAAACAGAGAGGGATGATAGCTCATATATGAGATTTCAAAGGTCTTTTATTTTGAAACTCTACATCAGAATGTCCTGATTTTTCTTCGGAGTGACTAGATGGGGTGTCCTGCTATCACCCTGGAGTAAGATAGGTCTTTGATACTGGACAGTGTTTGTTTTATTATCATCTAAAAACAGGGATGATAGCTCATACAATAGAGATTTAAAAGGTATTTTATTTTGAAACTCTACATCAGAATCTCCTGATTCTCCCTGAGTGACTAGGTGGGGTGTCATGCTATCACCCTGGAGTGAGATGTGTCTTTGATACTGGACAGTCTTTGTTTTATTCTCATCTAAATGCAGAGGGATGATAGCTCATAAATGAGATTTCAAAGGTCTTCTATTTTGAAACAATACATCAGAAAGTCCTGATTCTCCCTGAGTGACTAGGTGGGGTGTCCTATTATCACCCTGAAGGGAAATGAGTATTTGATACTGGACAGTGTTTGTTTTATTCTTATCTAAATGCAGAGGGATGATAGCTCATATATGAGACTTCAAAGGTATTTTATTTTGAAACTCTAAATCAGAATGTCCTGATTCTCCCTGAGTGACTAGGTGGGGTGTCCTGCTATCACCCTGGAGTGAGATGCGTCTTTGATACTGGAGAGTTTTTGTTTTATTCTCATCTAAACAGAGAGGGATGATAGCTCATATATGAGATTTCAAAGGTATTTTATTTTGAAACTCTACATCAGAATGTCCTGATTTGTTTTCGGAGTGACTAGAAGGGGTGTCCTGCTATAAACCTATAGTGAGATGAGTCTTTGATACTGGACAGTTTTTGTTTTATTCTCATCTAAAAACAGGGATGATAGCTCATGCAATAGAGATTTCAAATGTCTTTTATTTTGAAACTGTACATCAGAATGTCCTGATCTTTTCTGGGTTCTCTAGGTGGGGTGTCCTGCTATCACCCTGGAGTGAGATGAGTCTTTAATACTGGAGAGTTTTGGTTGTATTCTCATCTAAACAGAGAGGGATGATAGCTCATACAATAGAGATTTCAAAGGTCTTTTATTTTGAAACTCTACATCAGAAAGTCCTGATTCTCCCTGAGTGACTAGGTGGGGTGTCCTGTTATCACCCTGAAGGGAAATGAGTATTTTATACTTGACAGTGTTTGTTTTATTCTTATCTAAATACAGAGGGATGATAGCTCATATATGAGATTTCAAAGGTCTTTTATTTTGAAACTGTACATCAGAATCTCCTGATTCTCCCTGAGTGACTAGGTGGGGTGTCATGCTATCACCCTGGAGTGAGATGGGTCTTTGATACTGGACAGTGTTTGTTTTATTCTCATCTAAAAACAGGGATGATAGCTCATACAATAGAGATTTCAAAGGTCTTTTATTTTGAAACTCTACATCAGAAAGTCCTGATTCTCCCTGAGTGACTAGGTGGGGTGTCCTGTTATCACCCTGAAGGGAAATGAGTATTTGATACTGGACAGTGTTTGTTTTATTCTTATCTAAATACAGAGGGATGATAGCTCATATATGAGATTTCAAAGGTCTTTTATTTTGAAACTCTACATCAGAATGTCCTGTTTTTTTCTGAGGGACTAGATGGGGTGTCCTGCTATCACCATGGAGTTAGATGAGTCTTTGATACTGGACAGTGTTTGTTTTATTCCCATCTAAAAACAGGGATGATAGCTCATATATGAGACTTCAAAGGTATTTTATTTTGAAACTCTAAAGCAGAATGTCCTGATTGTCCCTGAGTGACTAGGTGGGGTTTCTTGCTATCACCCTGGAGTGAGATGAGTCTTTGATACTGGAGAGTTTTTGTTTTATTCTCATCTAAACAGAGAGGGATGATAGCTCATATATGAGATTTCATCCCTCTGTATTTAGATAAGAATAAAACAAACACTGTCCAGTATCAAATACTCATTTCCCTTCAGGGTGATAACAGGACACCCCACCTAGTCACTCAGGGAGAATCAGGACTTTCTGATGTAGAGTTTCAAAATAAAAGACCTTTGAAATCTCTTTTGAATGAGCTATCATCCCTGTTTTTAGATGAGAATAAAACAAACACTGTCCAGTATCAAAGACCCATCTCACTCCAGGGTGATAGCATGACACCCCACCTAGTCACTCAGGGAGAATCAGGAGATTCTGATGTAGAGTTTCAAAATAAAAGACCTTTGAAATCTCATATATGAGCTATCATCCCTCTGTATTTAGATAAGAATAAAACAAACACTGTCAAGTATCAAAGACTCATTTCCCTTCAGGGTGATAACAGGACACCCCACCTAGTCACTCAGGGAGAATCAGGACTTTCTGATGTAGAGTTTCAAAATAAAAGACCTTTGAAATCTCTATTGTATGAGCTATCATCCCTCTCTGTTTAGATGAGAATACAACCAAAACTCTCCAGTATTAAAGACTCATCTCACTCCAGGGTGATAGCAGGACACCCCACCTAGAGAACCCAGAAAAGATCAGGACATTCTGATGTACAGTTTCAAAATAAAAGACATTTGAAATCTCTATTGCATGAGCTATCATCCCTGTTTTTAGATGAGAATAAAACAAAAACTGTCCAGTATCAAAGACTCATCTCACTTTAGGTTTATAGCAGGACACCCCTTCTAGTCACTCCGAAAACAAATCAGGACATTCTGATTTACAGTTTCAAAATAAAATACCTTTGAAATCTCATATATGAGCAATCATCCCTGTTTTTAGATGGGAATAAAACACACACTGTCCAGTATCAAAGACTCATCTAACTCCATGGTGACAGCAGGACACCCCATCTAGTCACTCAGAAAAAATCAGGACATTCTGATGTAGAGTTTCAAAATAAAAGACCTTTGAAATCTCTATTGCATGAGCTATCATCCCTGTTTTTAGATGAGAATAAAACAAATACTGTCCAATATCAAAGACTCATCTCACTCCAGGGTGATTGCAGGACTCCCCACCTAGTCATTCAGGGAGAATCAGGACATTCTGATTTACAGTTTCAAAATAAAAGACCTTTGAAATCTCTATTGCATGAGCTATCATCCCTGTTTTTAGATGAGAATAAAACAAAAACTGTCCCGTATCAAAGACTCATATCACTCCAGGGTGATAGCAGGACACCCCATCTAGTCACTCAGAAAAAATCAGGACATTCTGATTTAGAGTTTCAAAATAAAATACCTTTGAAATCTCTATTGTATGAGCTATCATCCCTGTTTTTAGATGAGAATAAAACAAAAACAGTCCAGTATCAAAGATGCATCTCACTCCAGGGTGATAGCAGGACACCCCACCTAGTCACTCAGGGAGAATCAGGACATTCTGATGTAGAGTTTCAAAATAAAATACATTTGAAGTCTCATATATGAGCTATCATCCCTGTTTTTAGATGGGAATAAAACAAACACTGTCCAGTATCAAAAACTCATCTCACTCAAGGGTGATAGCATGACACCCCACCTAGTCACTCAGGGAGAATCAGGACATTCTGATGTAGAGTTTCAAAATAAAAGACCTTTGAAATCTCATATATGAGCTATCATCCCTCTGTATTTAGATAAGAATAAAACAAACACTTTCGAGTATCAAATACTCATTTCCCTTCAGGGTGATAACAGGACACCTCACCTAGTCACTCAGGGAGAATCAGGACTTTCTGATGTACAGTTTCAAAATAAAAGACCTTTGAAATCTCTATTGTATGAGCTATCATCCCTGTTTTTAGATGAGAATAACACAATAACTGTTCAGTATCAAAGACTCATCTAACGCCATGGTGATAGCAGGACACCCCATCTAGTCACTCAGAAAAAATTAGGACATTCTGATGTAGAGTTTCAAAATAAAAGACCTTTGAAATCTCATATATGAGCTATCATCCCTCTCTGTTTAGATGAGAATAAAACAAAAACTGTCCCGTATCAAAGACTCATCTCACTCCAGGGTGATAGCAGGACACCCCATCTAGTCACTCAGAAAAAATCAGGACATTCTGATTTAGAGTTTCAAAATAAAATACCTTTGAAATCTCTATTGTATGAGCTATCATCCCTGTTTTTAGATGAGAATAAAACAAAAACAGTCCAGTATCAAAGACGCATCTAACTCCATGGTGATAGCAGAACACCCCCATCTAGTCACTCAGGGAGAATCAGGATATTCTGATGTAGAGTTTCAAAATAAAATACATTTGAAGTCTCATATGTGAGCTATCATCCCTGTTTTTAGATGGGAATAAAACAAACACTGTCCAGTATCAAAGACTCATCTAACTCCATGGTGATAGCAGAACACCCCCATCTAGTCACTCAGAAAAAATCAGGACATTCTGATGTAGAGTTTCAAAATAAAAGACCTTTGAAATCTCATATATGAGCTATCATCCCTCTCTGTTTAGATGAGAATAAAACAAAAACTCTCAAGTATCAAAGACTCATCTCACTCCAGGGTGATAGCAGGACACCCCACCTAGTCACTCAGGGAGAATCAGGACATTCTGATGTAGAGTTTCAAAATAAAAGACCTTTGAAATCTCATATATGAGCTATCATCCCTCTGTATTTAGATAAGAATAAAACAAACACTGTCCAGTATCAAATACTCATTTCCCTTCAGGGTGATAACAGGACACCCCACCTAGTAACTCAGGGAGAATCAGGACTTTCTGATGTACAGTTTCAAAATAAAATACCTTTGAAATCTCTATTGTATGAGCTATCATCCCTGTTTTTAGATGAGAATAAAACAACAACTGTCCAGTATCAAAGACGCATCTCACTCCAGGGTGATAGCAGGACACCCCACCTAGTCACTCAGGGAGAATAAGGACATTCTGATTTAGAGTTTCAAAATAAAATACCTTTGAAGTCTCATATATGAGCTATCATCCCTGTTTTTAGATGGGAATAAAACAAACACTGTCCAGTATCAAAGACTCATCTAACTCCATGGTGATAGCAGGACAACCCATCTAGTCACTCAGAAAAAATCAGGACAGTCTGATGTAGAGTTTCAAAATAAAAGACCTTTGAAATCTCATATATGAGCTATCATCCCATTTTTTAGATGAGAATAAAACAATAACTGTCCAGTATCAAAAACTCATCTCACTCAAGGGTGATAGCATGACACCCCACCTTGTCACTCAGGGAGAATCAGGACATTCTGATGTAGAGTTTCAAAATAAAAGACCTTTGAAATCTCATATATGAGCTATCATCCCTCTGTATTTAGATAAGAATAAAACAAACACTTTCGAGTATCAAATACTCATTTCCCTTCAGGGTGATAACAGGACACCTCACCTAGTCACTCAGGGAGAATCGGGACTTTCTGATGTACAGTTTCAAAATAAAAGACCTTTGAAATCTCTATTGTATGAGCTATCATCCCTGTTTTTAGATGAGAATAACACAATAACTGTCCAGTATCAAAGACTCATCTAACGCCATGGTGATAGCAGGACACCCCATCTAGTCACTCAGAAAAAATCAGGACATTCTGATGTAGAGTTTCAAAATAAAAGACCTTTGAAATCTCATATATGAGCTATCATCCCTCTCTGTTTAGATGAGAATAAAACAAAATCTCTCCAGTATCAAAGACTCATCTCACTCCAGGGTGATAGCAGGACACCCCATCTAGTCACTGAGAAAAAATCAGGACATTCTGATGTAGAGTTTCAAAATAAAAGACCTTTGAAATCTCATATATGAGCTATCATCCCATTTTTTAGATGAGAATACAACAATAACTGTCCAGTATCAAAAACTCATCTCACTCCGGGGTGATAGCATGACACCCCACCTAGTCACTCAGGGAGAATCAGGACATTCTGATGTAGAGTTTCAAAATAAAAGACCTTTGAAATCTCATATATGAGCTATCATCCCATTTTTTAGATGAGAATAAAACAATAACTGTCCAGTATCAAAGACTCATCTAACTCCATGGTGATAGCAGGACACCCCCATCTAGTCACTCAGAAAAAATCAGGACATTCTGATGTAGAGTTTCAAAATAAAAGACCTTTGAAATCTCATATATGAGCTATCATCCCTCTCTGTTTAGATGAGAATAAAACAAAAACTCTCCAGTATCAAAGACTCATCTCACTCCAGGGTGATAGCAGGACACCCCACCTAGTCACTCAGGGAGAATCAGGACATTCTGATTTAGAGTTTCAAAATAAAATACCTTTGAAGTCTCATATATGAGCTATCATCCCTGTTTTTAGATGGGAATAAAACAAACAATGTCCAGTATCAAAGACTCATCTAACTCCATGGTGATAGCAGGCCACCCCATCTAGTCACTCAGAAAAAATCAGGACATTCTGATGTAGAGTTTCAAAATAAAAGACCTTTGAAATCTCATATATGAGCTATCATCCCATTTTTTAGATGAGAATAAAACAATAACTGTCCAGTATCAAAAACTCATCTCACTCCAGGGTGATAGCATGACACCCCACCTAGTCACTCAGGGAGAATCAGGACATTCTGATGTAGAGTTTCAAAATAAAAGACCTTTGAAATCTCATATATGAGCTATCATCCCTCTGTATTTAGATAAGAATAAAACAAACACTGTCCAGTATCAAATACTCATTTCCCTTCAGGGTGATAACAGGACACCCCTAGTAACTCAGGGAGAATCAGGACTTTCTGATGTACAGTTTCAAAATAAAAT
The DNA here is from genome assembly GCF_949606895.1 of Notothenia rossii. Classification (NCBI taxonomy): domain Eukaryota; kingdom Metazoa; phylum Chordata; class Actinopteri; order Perciformes; family Nototheniidae; genus Notothenia; species Notothenia rossii. The sequence goes on from NW_027640159.1 coordinate 1,284,519, forward strand.
ACCTTTGAAATCTCTATTGTATGAGCTATCATCCCTGTTTTTAGATGAGAATAAAACAACAACTGTCCAGTATCAAAGACGCATCTCACTCCAGGGTGATAGCAGGACACCCCACCTAGTCACTCAGGGAGAATAAGGACATTCTGATTTAGAGTTTCAAAATAAAATACCTTTGAAGTCTCATATATGAGCTATCATCCCTGTTTTTAGATGGGAATAAAACAAACACTGTCCAGTATCAAAGACTCATCTAACTCCATGGTGATAGCAGGACACCCCATCTAGTCACTCAGAAAAAATCAGGACAGTCTGATGTAGAGTTTCAAAATAAAAGACCTTTGAAATCTCATATATGAGCTATCATCCCATTTTTTAGATGAGAATAAAACAATAACTGTCCAGTATCAAAAACTCATCTCACTCAAGGGTGATAGCATGACACCCCACCTAGTCACTCAGGGAGAATCAGGACATTCTGATGTAGAGTTTCAAAATAAAAGACCTTTGAAATCTCATATATGAGCTATCATCCCTCTGTATTTAGATAAGAATAAAACAAACACTGTCGAGTATCAAATACTCATTTCCCTTCAGGGTGATAACAGGACACCTCACCTAGTCACTCAGGGAGAATCAGGACTTTCTGATGTACAGTTTCAAAATAAAAGACCTTTGAAATCTCTATTGTATGAGCTATCATCCCTGTTTTTAGATGAGAATAACACAATAACTGTCCAGTATCAAAGAATCATCTAATGCCATGGTGATAGCAGGACACCCCATCTAGTCACTCAGAAAAAATCAGGACATTCTGATGTAGAGTTTCAAAATAAAAGACCTTTGAAATCTCATATATGAGCTATCATCCCTCTCTGTTTAGATGAGAATAAAACAAAATCTCTCCAGTATCAAAGACTCATCTCACTCCAGGGTGATAGCAGGACACCCCATCTAGTCACTGAGAAAAAATCAGGACATTCTGATGTAGAGTTTCAAAATAAAACACCTTTGAAATCTCATATATGAGCTATCATCCCATTTTTTAGATGAGAATAAAACAATAACTGTCCAGTATCAAAAACTCATCTCACTACGGGGTGATAGCATGACACCCCACCTAGTCACTCAGGGAGAATCAGGACATTCTGATGTAGAGTTTCAAAATAAAAGACCTTTGAAATCTCATATATGAGCTATCATCCCTCTCTGTTTAGATGAGAATAAAACAAAAACTCTCCAGTATCAAAGACTCATCTCACTCCAGGGTGATAGCAGGACACCCCACCTAGTCACTCAGGGAGAATCAGGACATTCTGATTTAGAGTTTCAAAATAAAAGACCTTTGAAATCTCTATTGTATGAGCTATCATCCCTGTTTTTAGATGAGAATAAAACAATAACTGTCCAGTATCAAAGACTCATCTAACGCCATGGTGATAGCAGGACACCCCATCTAGTCACTCAGAAAAAATCAGGACATTCTGATTTAGAGTTTCAAAATAAAAGACCTTTGAAATCTCATATATGAGCTATCATCCCATTTTTTAGATGAGAATAAAACAATAACTGTCCAGTATCAAAAACTCATCTCACTCCGGGGTGATAGCATGACACCCCACCTAGTCACTCAGGGAGAATCAGGACTTTCTGATGTACAGTTTCAAAATAAAATACCTTTGAAATCTCTATTGTATGAGCTATCATCCCTGTTTTTAGATGAGAATAAAACAACAACTGTCCAGTATCAAAGACGCATCTCACTCCAGGGTGATAGCAGGACACCCCACCTAGTCACTCAGGGAGAATCAGGACATTCTGATTTAGAGTTTCAAAATAAAATACCTTTGAAGTCTCATATATGAGCTATCATCCCTGTTTTTAGATGGGAATAAAACAAACACTGTCCAGTATCAAAGACTCATCTAACTCCATGGTGATAGCAGGACACCCCATCTAGTCACTCAGAAAAAATCAGGACATTCTGATGTAGAGTTTCAAAATAAAAGACCTTTGAAATCTCATATATGAGCTATCATCCCATTTTTTAGATGAGAATAAAACAATAACTGTCCAGTATCAAAAACTCATCTCACTCAAGGGTGATAGCATGACACCCCATCTAGTCACTCAGGGAGAATCAGGACATTCTGATGTAGAGTTTCAAAATAAAAGACCTTTGAAATCTCATATATGAGCTATCATCCCTCTCTGTTTAGATGAGAATAAAACAAAATCTCTCCAGTATCAAAGACTCATCTCACTCCAGGGTGATAGCAGGGCACCCCATCTAGTCACTGAGAAAAAATCAGTACATTCTGATGTAGAGTTTCAAAATAAAATATTTTTGAAATCTCTATTGTATTAGCTATCATCCCTGTTTTTAGATGAGAATAAAACAAAAACTGTCCAGTATCAAAGACTCATCTCACTCCATGGTGATAGCAGGACACCCTTTCTAGTCACTCCGAAAAAATCAGGACATTCTGATGTAGAGTTTCAAAATAAAATACCTTTGAAGTCTCATATATGAGCTATCATCCCTGTTTTTAGATGAGAATAAAACAAATACTGTCCAATATCAAAAACTCATCTCACTCCAGGGTGATAGCAGGAAACCCCACCTTGTCACTCAGGGAGAATCAGGACATTCTGATGTACAGTTTCAAAATAAAAGACCTTTGAAATCTCTATTGCATGAGCTATCATCCCTGTTTTTAGATGAGAATAAAACAAAAACTGTCCAGTATCAAAGACTCATCTCACTCCAGGGTGATAGCAGGACACCCCATCTAGTCACTCAGAAAAAATCAGGACATTCTGAAGTACAGTTTCAAAATAAAATACCTTTGAAGTCTCATATATGAGCTATCATCCCTGTTTTTAGATGAGAATAAAACAAATACTGTCCAATATCAAAAACTCATCTCACTCCAAGGTGATAGCAGGAAACCCCACCTAGTCACTCAGGGAGAATCAGGACATTCTGATGTACAGTTTCAAAATAAGATACCTTTGAAATCTCATGTATGAGCTATCATCCCTCTCTGTTTAGATAAGAATAAAACCAAGATTCTCCAGTATCAAAGACACATCTCACTCCAGGGTGATAGCATGACACCCCACTTAGTCACTCAGGGAGAATCAGGAGATTCTGATGTAGAGTTTCAAAATAAAATACCTTTTAAATCTCTATTGTATGAGCTATCATCCCTGTTTTTAGATGAGAATAAAACAAACACTGTCCAGTATCAAAGACCTATCTCACTCCAGGGTGATAGCAGGACACCCCATCTAGTCACTCCGAAGAAAAATCAGGACATTCTGATGTAGAGTTTCAAAATAAAAGACCTTTGAAATCTCATATGTGACCTGCTCTATCATTTTCAGTCACATTGACCCTGAAACACATTTTGAGTTTGATACACTGTTGGAAAGATGAGATTCTTAGCTTTCTAATGATATCAATATTGTTTTTGTCCTCCAAATATTAAGCAAAATACGTCACTTTACATAATGAATGTCATCGAACCATGATTTTGAGAAAAAGGCCTTCAAAGTTTGCAGTACTTTCTTAGGTATTTATTCAAATGAACCATACACTAAAACGAATTCATCTAGAGCTGTTTGCACAAAAACACACACACACACACACACACACACACACACACACACACACACACACACACACACACACACACACACACACAATATACTGTTCTCTTGTTGTCACTTTCATACATCAATACATGGAACAAAGGCACTCACATACACATGCACGCCGTACCAACGTGCACTCCCGTACACTCCCGAACTCACGTGCACGTTCATCAATTTATGTAAGTATTTTGGTCATGTTTGAGCACATGCTTATGCGCACACATCTATTCCCATGTACATGGCCATGTGCACACCCAGACCACATGCACACCCGTACTCACGTGCACGCCCGTACTCACGTGCACACCCATACCCACGTGCAGAATCATCAATATACAATTTTTATGAAAAACACTATGAATAAATACTTCAATGAACTGATTGCATGTTAACCTCTAACAACATTAGAATCATTTGGCACAAAAGCTAATTTAGAGAAAGAAGCAAGCAACAGAACAGATACATATACTACACAATATAAAAATAGCAAACAATCAACAGAGTAGCTAACAGTACTTAAAACCAATTTGAAATATATATTTACAGCATTTATAGAAGAATTACATAGTGTTGATGTATTATGCACTCTCACTCATTAAGGATGAGGTGTTAAGGGTTTGGGGCAGGTGATGAGAATAAAACAAATACTGCTGGAGGTCTCTCTCCCGAGAGTGGACGTCCATTGCCCCTAAATAGGGTTAGGGAATGTTCCGGTATTTGGACAACATTAACATGGGATCACTCCGGTCAATGTACGTACTTCGTCTCACTGGAATATTAATGGCCAGATTGAATACAAAATCGACCCAAATTCTCCGGTCGATGACAGGAGAGTTTTGAAAGTGACAAAACACTGTTCCACACATTTAAAAACACTTAATCAATGTTTACCCAGGATCCATGCACCTTTCCTGGCTTGTAAAATGTGGTGATGCGCCCTGGAGGTAGCGGGTAGGCTCTGTGCGTGGTGCTGAACCCCAGCCTGTCTATGTGGAATACAAAAACAAACAAAGACAAACACCTTTAAGGTCACCAGGGTCGTGAGGTTCTGGTTCTGGCGGTGTGCATGGAGGGGTTTAGTCCGAGTGAGGAGTGCTCGAGCGTGGGAGGATGTGTAAGGCAGAGGAGGGGAACAAAAGGTGTGTGCAGGAGCAGGGAGAAAAGAGAAAATAAAAAGACTCAAAGTGTTCCACCTTCCAGCAGCAGCAGCAGCAGCAGCGGGCCCGCGGTGCTGAACACCTGCCTGTCTATGTGGAGTACAAAAACAAACAAAGACAAACACCTTTAAGGTCACCAGGGTCGTGAGGTTCTGGTTCTGGCGGTGTGCATGGAGGGGTTTGACCTGGCTCCCCGACACAATGCACATAGTCTGGAGCAGCGGAGCAGCGGCTGGGCCGTGTTCCCCCTTCTGTCCATTTGCCTATCAGTTTGTTGACGAAGTGGACAGAGGCTGTTTTTTGCCCCTAAAAGTGACTTTTAATGGTGTTTTTGGCATTTAAATGATGGGTTTTATCATTATCCAGGGTCCCCGACACAATGAAACTAGTCTGGAGCTCGCTGGGGTCCCGCAAAATGCTTTAATCACGATTTTGTCCTTTTCCCCATCACTTTGTTAACGAAGTGGACAGAGGCTGTTTTTTGCCCCTAAAAGTGACTTTTAATGGTGTTTTTGGCATTTAAATGATGGGTCTTATCATTATCCAGGGTCCCCGACACAATGAAACTAGTCTGGAGCTCGCTGGGGTCCCGCAAAATGCTTTAATCACGATTTTGTCCTTTTCCCCATCACTTTGTTAACGAAGTGGACAGAGGCTGTTTTTTGCCCCTAAAAGTGACTTTTAATGGTGTTTTTGGCATTTAAATGATGGGTCTTATCATTATCCAGGGTCCCCGACACAATGAAACTAGTCTGGAGCTCGCTGGGGTCCCGCAAAATGCTTTAATCACGATTTTGTCCTTTTCCCCATCACTCTGTTAACGAAGTGGACAGAGGCTGTTTTTTGCCCCTAAAAGTGACTTTTAATGGTGTTTTTGGCATTTAAATGATGGGTTTTATATTTCTCCAGGGTCCCCGACACAATGAAACTAGTCTGGAGCTCGCTGGGGTCCCGCAAAATGCTTTAATCACGATTTTGTCCTTTTCCCCATCACTTTGTTAACGAAGTGGACAGAGGCTGTTTTTTGCCCCTAAAAGTGACTTTTAATGGTGTTTTTGGCATTTAAATGATGTGTTTTATCATTATCCAGGGTCCCCGACACAATGAAACTAGTCTGGAGCTCGCTGGGGTCCCGCAAAATGCTTTAATCACGATTTTGTCCTTTTCCCCATCACTTTGTTAACGAAGTGGACAGAGGCTGTTTTTTGCCCCTAAAAGTGACTTTTAATGGTGTTTTTTGTATTTAAATGATGTGTTTTATCTTTCTCCAGGGTCCCCGACGCAATGCACATAGTCTGGAGCTCGCTGGGGTCCCGCAAAATGCTTTAATCACGATTTTGTCCTTTTCCCCATCACTTTGTTAACGAAGTGGACAGAGGCTGTTTTTTGCCCCTAAAAGTGACTTTTAATGGTGTTTTTGGCATTTAAATGATGGGTCTTATCATTATCCAGGGTCCCCGACACAATGAAACTAGTCTGGAGCTCGCTGGGGTCCCGCAAAATGCTTTAATCACGATTTTGTCCTTTTCCCCATCACTTTGTTAACGAAGTGGACAGAGGCTGTTTTTTGCCCCTAAAAGTGACTTTTAATGGTGTTTTTGGCATTTAAATGATGGGTCTTATCATTATCCAGGGTCCCCGACACAATGCACATAGTCTGGAGCTCGCTGGGGTCCCGGAAATGCTTTAATCACGATTTTGTCCTTTTCCCCATCACTTTGTTAACGAAGTGGACAGAGGCTGTTTTTTGCCCCTAAAAGTGACTTTTAATGGTGTTTTTGGCATTTAAATGATGGTTCTTATCATTATCCAGGGTCCCCGACACAATGAAACTAGTCTGGAGCTCGCTGGGGTCCCGCAAAATGCTTTAATCACGATTTTGTCCTTTTCCCCATCAGTTTGTTAACGAAGTGGACAGAGGCTGTTTTTTGCCCCTAAAAGTGACTTTTAATGGTGTTTTTTGTATTTAAATGATGTGTTTTATCTTTCTCCAGGGTCCCCGACGCAATGCACATAGTCTGGAGCTCGCTGGGGTCCCGCAAATGCTTTAATCACGATTTTGTCCATTTGCCTATCAGTTTGTTAACGAAGTGGACAGAGGCTGTTTTTTGCCCCTAAAAGTGACTTTTAATGGTGTTTTTTGTATTTAAATGATGGGTCTTATCATTGCGGAGGGTCCCCGAAACAATGCAACTAGTCTGGAGCTCGCTGGGGTCCCGCAAATGCTTTAATCACACTGTTGTCCATTTGCCTATCAGTTTGTTAACGAAGTGGACAGAGGCTGTTTTTCGCCCCTAAAAGTGACTTTTAATGGTGTTTTTTGTATTTAAATGATGGGTCTTATCATTGCGGAGGGTCCCCGAAACAATGCAACTAGTCTGGAGCTCTCTGGGGTCCCGAAAATGCTTTAATCACACTTTTGTCAATTTGCCTATCAGTTTGTTAACGAAGTGGACAGAGGCTGTTTTTCGCCCCTAAAAGCGACTTTTAATGGTGTTTTTTGTATTTAAATGATGGGTCTTATCATTGCGGAGGGTCCCCGAAACAATGCAACTGGTCTGGAGCTCTCTGTGGTCCCGCAAATGCTTTAATCACACTTTTGTCCATTTGCCTATCAGTTTGTTAACGAAGTGGACAGAGGCTGTTTTTTGCCCTAAAAAGTGACTTTTAATGGTGTTTTTTGTATTTAAATGATGGGTCTTATCGTTCTCCAGGGTCCCCGACACATTGCACATAGTCTGGAGCTCGCTGGGGTCCCGCAAATGCTTTATTCACACTTTTGTCCATTTGCCTATCAGTTTGTTAACAAAGTGGACAGAGGCTGTTTTTTGCCCTTAAAAGTGACTTTTAATGGTGTTTTTTGTATTTAAATGATGGGTCTTGTCATTCTCCAGGGTCCCCGACACATTGCACATAGTCTGGAGCTCGCTGGTGTCCCGCAAAATGCTTTAATCACGATTTTGTCCATTTGCCTATCAGTTTGTTAACGAAGTGGACAGAGGCTGTTTTTCGCCCCTAAAAGTGACTTTTAATGGTGTTTTTGGCATTTAAATGATGGGTCTTATCATTGCGGAGGGTCCCCGAAACAATGCAACTAGTCTGGAGCTCGCTGGGGTCCCGCAAATGCTTTAATCACGATGTTGTCCATTTGCCTATCAGTTTGTTAACGTAGTGGACAGAGGCTGTTTTTTGCCCCTAAAAGTGACTTTTAATGGTGTTTTTTGTATTTAAATGATGGGTCTTATCATTCTCCAGGGTCCCCGACACATTGCACATAGTCTGGAGCTCGCTGGTGTCCCGCAAAATGCTTTAATCACGATTTTGTCCATTTGCCTATCAGTTTGTTAACGAAGTGGACAGAGGCTGTTTTTCGCCCCTAAAAGTGACATTTAATGGTGTTTTTTGTATTTAAATGATGGGTTTTATCATTGCGGAGGGTCCCCGAAACAATGCAACTAGTCTGGAGCTCGCTGGGGTCCCGCAAATGCTTTAATCATACTTTTGTCCATTTGCCTATCAGTTTGTTAACGAAGTGGACAGAGGCTGTTTTTCGCCCCTAAAAGTGACTTTTAATAGTGTTTTTTGTATTTAAATGATGGGTCTTATCGTTCTCCAAGGTCCCCGACACATTGCACATAGTCTGGAGCTCGCTGGGGTCCCGCAAATGCTTTAATCAGGCGTTTTAACACTTTTCCCCACGAAAATGATTTGTAATCATTTTTTGGGGACTATATAAATCAAATTCCGGTTAATGCCGAGCACAATCGTACCTTTTACTATTTTAATGTATTTGCATGATATATCTTTGGGCTATAAAAGCGACATATTTGGATGACTTTGTCAGTTTATGGAGCTTATCCCACAAATCCCGGATGATCCGGGCCAAATTTGGGAGCTCATAGGCAGCCTGCCATAGGCCCCCACCCGTGGAAAGAAAAAAAAATGAAAGAAAACGGTCAATTATATGTTAAAATAATCAAAAAATGAACTTTTCAAATTACAACAGAGAAGGGGCTCAGAGAAGGGGAGAAGGGGCTCAAGTGTTCGGCGCTTCGGGACGAAGCGCCGAACACTTTTCCCCTCCCCTGTTGCAAGGTACAACGGAGAGGGGAATCCAGACTTCCCCTCCTCCGTTGTAAAAAACCGTTCATGTTTTACAAGCTACCTTCTGCACGAAATCGGAAACCCGGTTTTTGAGAGGACTCAGAAAAAAAACGGCTGTGTAACTTCATGGAGGAATTCATCCGCTGTATGTGCACTTTGGCTCGGATACATTTTGTTGCCTGGAGACCCCCCAGCATGGTTCTTACCAAACTTAAAGTTTTTGAACTGGGCTCTGGAGGAAGGTAAGGGGAGTTGACAGGGGACTTTATCCGCCTTATGGGGCACTATTCTCGGATACATTTCAACACTTTTAGCCCTTTTTGATGGTTCTCCAAAAAATAACTCTGACTTTTTCAGAGTGTGGAAGAAGGTAAGGGGAGTTGACAGGGGACTTTGTCCGCCTTATGGGGCACTATTCTCGGATACATTTCAACACTTTTAGCCCTTTTTGATGGTTCTCCAAAAAATAACTCTGACTTTTTCAGAGTGTGGAAGAAGGTAAGGGGAGTTGACAGGGGACTTTATCCGCCTTATGGGGCACTATTCTCGTATACATTTTTTCATTTTCACCCATTTTTTATGGAACTCCAAAACGACAAGTTAGTCTTTTTTTTCCCCCTTCCTCTTCTGATTTCTCACTGATCGAATGGCAAACGCGACCCGCCATCGGAGGGCCTCCGCCGGCCCGGCCTCGTGCCGGTGCTCTGGCAGTCGGTTCCTCCGAACTGCGGGTTCGACTCTGATGGCCGGGAGGGACGAGGGAAACGTCGGGGGGGTCTGCTGGAGGCTCCTGCTGGAGTCTTGCGTTCACTGGGACCTGGCTCGAAAAACTTGAAACCCTGACTCCAGTGCGGTGTTGCGGCCATGCGCCTCCGGGTACCAGACTCCCGTGCCTCCTCCGTGTTGCGTGGGCTGCGTGGGGGTAACCCTGCGTGTCCGTTACCCTGCGTGTCTCTTACCTCCCAGGCCGACCGATATGAAGCGTTTCCAAGACGAACCGTCTGACTCAGGGGTCCCACCACAGGTTCCGTAGCGGGGTGGAAGTTCCACCTCCCCACTTTGCCGCGGAATGCAAGACAAACACCTGTTTCTCTCATCCTCCACTGTGGCATAGCGGCCTTAGTCGGCTGCGGCATTCAGCAATTGGCCTTGCTCCGGGCACAGGACCCTACTTCATCAAACTACCTGTTTGATCCTGCGTAACAACCACATATATGCTTGTCTGCAAAGACATTGATCGAATGGCAAACGTGACCCGCCATCGGAAGGCCTCTGCCGGCCCGGCTTCGTGCCGGTGCTCTGGCGGTCGGTTCCTCCAAACTGCGGGTTTGACTCTGCTCCTGGGAGCGCATATGCTTGTCTGCAAAGAGGGACATGCCTGGTCCCGCCCAGGTGTTCTTCTACGGCTAGTGTCCAGCCAGCTGCGGTATCATCAAATGTGACCCGCCATCGGAGGGCCTCCTCCCCTAGTCCAGCTTCCGGTGCTTGGCGGTCGGTTCCTCCAAACTGCGGGTTTGACTCTGCTCCTGGGAGCGCATATGCTTGTCTGCAAAGAGGGACATGCCTGGTCCCGCCCAGGTGTTCTTCTACGGCTAGTGTCCAGCCAGCTGCGGTATCATCAAATGTGACCCGCCATCGGAGGGCCTCCTCCCCGGGTCCAGCTTCCGGTGCTTGGCGGTCGGTTCCTCCAAACTGCGGGTTTGACTCTGCTCCTGGGAGTGCATATGCTTGTCTGCAAAGAGGGACATGCCTTGTCCCGCCCAGGTGTTCTTCTACGGCTAGTGTCCAGCCAGCTGCGGTATCATCAAATTTGACCCGCCATCGGAGGGCCTCATCCCCGGGTCCAGCTTCCGGTGCTTGGCGGTCGGTTCATCCAAACTACGGGTAATCCTGGAGCGGACAAAGATATGTGTATTTGCTTGAAGGATGGAAATAAACAAAGAATGATATTTTACAGGACATGATGGATATGTGTTTTTTCCAGGCTTTTTGGAAATAAACCAAATGTGATTTTGCAGTGCATTATATAGCTCATTTTACCCATGTGATGTTGTGCAGTACATTACTGAGCTCATTTAACGATATGGCCTACCAGGCGAAGTGGGATGCTGCCATGTCCCAACTGGTCTCCGGAGGAATATAAGGAGAGTTGACAGGGGACTCTGCCCAGTGCTCATGAACCAAATGAGGGGTGTGTTAGAGGGGAAAGGCTCTGGCTGTTTCTGCAGCCTCTGCATCTACCTTCTCTCCCCACCCCGATACCAGAGCGTGCCTGCTGTAAAAGGCAGGTGCACGGGCTCTCACTGCCACTAACTCTGAGCCTGGCTCCCGAGCAGCACGTTCTCCCCGGCAGTCCGACAGCAGATGAAAAACACCCACCTCTCCGCCTCTTCCGAGGGACGAGGGAACCGCGCGGGGGGGTCTGCTGGAGGTTCCTGCCGGGTGCTCCGTACTGCGTTTCACCGGGACCTGGCTCGTAAAACTCGGAACTCTGACTCCAGTGCGGTGTGGCGGTCTCGCCCTGGCCATCCACCGTGCGCCTCCGGGTACCTGACTCCTCCGGGGGCAGGTGCGAGGGGTTCAATGCACCAAATGAGGGGTGTGTTAGAGGGGAAAGGCTCTGGCTATTTCTGCAGCCTCTGCATCTACCTTCTCTCCCCACACCGATACCAGAGCGTGCCTGCTGTAAAAGGCAGGTGCACGGGCTCTCACTGCCACTAACTCTGAGCCTGGCTCCCGAGCAGCACGTTCTCCCCGGCAGTCCGCCAGCAGATGAAAAACACCCACCTCTACGCCTCTTCCGAGGGACGAGGGAACCGCGCGGGGGGGTCTGCTGGAGGTTCCTGCCGGGTGCTCCGTACTGCGTTTCACCGGGACCTGGCTCGAAAAACTCGGAACTCTGACTCTAGTGCGGTGTGGCGGTCTCGCCCTGGCCATCCACCGTGCGGCTCCGGGTACCTGACTCCTCCGGGGGCAGGTGCGAGGGGTTCAATGCACCAAATGAGGGGTGTGTTAGAGGGGAAAGGCTCTGACTGTTTCTGCAGCCTCTGCATCTACCTTCTCCCCCCACCCCGATACCAGAGCTCATTTAACGATATGGTCTAACAGGCGAAGTGGGATGCTGCCATGTCCCAACTGGTCTCCGGAGGAATATAAGGAGAGTTGACAGGGGACTCTGCCCAGTGCTCATGAACCGAATGAGGGGTGTGTTAGAGGGGAAAGGCTCTGGCTGTTTCTGCAGCCTCTGCATCTACCTTCTCTCCCCACCCTGATACCAGAGCTCATTTAACGATATGGTCTAACAGGCGAAGTGGGATGCTGCCATGTCCCAACTGGTCTCCGGAGGAATATAAGGAGAGTTGACAGGGGACTCTGCCCAGTGCTCATGCACCAAATGAGGGGTGTGTTAGAGGGGAAAGGCTCTGGCTGTTTCTGCATCCTCTGCATCTACCTTCTCTCCCCACCCCTATTTAGGGGCAATGGATGTCCACTTGCGGGAGACGACAGACAGTGGTGCGGTTAGCCAAAGTGACAAAGGATGTCCACTTGCGGGAGACGACAGACAGTGGTGCGGTTAGCCAAAGTGACAGACCTAATGTTAGACCAATTTACAGGCAATGGACGTCCACTCTCGGGAGAGAGACCTCCAGCATGTGTCACTGACATGGAGACTCTGTTTATTTCACTCATCCAGGACAGAGACCGGGGAAATCTCCTCTCTGTGGCCCCTCCAAGACCCCCAAAGGACGGACCACAGACCTCCAGCATGTGTCCCTGACATGGGCACCTCCATAACCTTGCACACCGTGAGTCCCCGGACTCCCGGACTTAAGCACTCCCCCACGGACTAAACCCAGATGTTCACACCCTACAGAACTTCATGCCCCTGGTTAACCTAAAGGGGGTGGATTTTGCGGTGCTTTACCGTCCGCACATCGGTATCCATATTCGGCCTTATTCACGGCACCACCACCCCTTCTGTGGAGGATATTCTCATGCTCCTGGTAACCCTTTAAATAGTCTGATACTGTCAGGGCTCATCACCGCACTTTACAAGCCATAAATAATGTTTAAATGGTAGGGGAAAGTGTTTTTAAACGTCTGGAAGAGAGTTGTAGCCTGTCATTTTGCAGGATATCATTTAACATGTAACCTCTCCTGGAAATGCACAGAATATGTCCATTTCCAGGAGAGATTCCATGTTAAATTATATCCTGCAAAATGACAGGCTATAACCCAGGAACAAGTGTTTGAAAGGCGGGGAAAAGTTGTTTAAAATAGTCGGAAAAGTGTTTTTAAACGTCTGGAAGAGAGTTGTAGCCTGTCATTTTGCAGGATATCATTTAACATGTAACCTCTCCTGGAAATGCACAGAATATGTCCATTTCCAGGAGAGACTCCATGTTAAATTATATCCTGCAAAATGACAGGCTATAACCCAGGAACAAGTGTTTGAAAGGCGGGGAAAAGTTGTTTAAAATAGTCGGAAAAGTGTTTTTAAACGTCTGGAAGAGAGTTGTAGCCTGTCATTTTGCAGGATATCATTTAACATGTAACCTCTCCTGGAAATGCACAGAATATGTCCATTTCCAGGAGAGATTCCATGTTAAATTATATCCTGCAAAATGACAGGCTATAACCCAGGAACAAGTGTTTGAAAGGCGGGGAAAAGTTGTTTAAAATAGTCGGAAAAGTGTTTTTAAACGTCTGGAAGAGAGTTGTAGCCTGTCATTTTGCAGGATATCATTTAACATGTAACCTCTCCTGGAAATGCACAGAATATGTCCATTTCCAGGAGAGATTCCATGTTAAATTATATCCTGCAAAATGACAGGCTATAACCCAGGAACAAGTGTTTGAAAGGTGGGGAAAAGTTGTTTAAAATAGTCGGAAAAGTGTTTTTAAACGTCTGGAAGAGAGTTGTAGCCTGTCATTTTGCAGGATATCATTTAACATGTAACCTCTCCTGGAAATGCACAGAATATGTCCATTTCCAGGAGAGATTCCATGTTAAATTATATCCTGCAAAATGACAGGCTATAACCCAGGAACAAGTGTTTGAAAGGCGGGGAAAAGTTGTTTAAAATAGTCGGAAAAGTGTTTTTAAACGTCTGGAAGAGAGTTGTAGCCTGTCATTTTGCAGGATATCATTTAACATGTAACCTCTCCTGGAAATGCACAGAGTATGTCCATTTCCAGGAGAGGTTACATGTTAAATTATATCCTGCAAAATGACAGGCACTGTATTTGCCCCTGGGAACCTTCAAGGTTATACTAATGTTTTTTTTTTTTTTTTATTTAATTATCACACCACTTTTACAAAAACAGTATACAAAATAAACATAATAACAACATGATTACAACATGATTAACAGGGGCCTGGGGGCCATATTAGCCGTCTAACTTGTACAGTGCACCGGGGAAAAAAGGTTGAGTCCACGGCCCCTTTCCCCTCATCAGGAGTACCAATCGGTCCTGAAGAAGAGGTATCGCTGCTCTCCGCCCCTGAATCCTCTTCGGAGGTAGCTGACGGTGGTAGACCTCCTTCTGATGAAGATGCTGCTGCAGCTGCTGCCGCCGCCCTGAACATGGAGCGGATCTTCAATGCCTCCTTTATTCCAGGCGTATTCGCGTAGAACCGGTCTGCAGTGCTTACGTGGCGGCACATAAACCTAGCCAGAATCGACCTGCTTTCTGGATCTTGGTGATGCTTGATATTGTCAGCCAGGGCAGTGCGCAAGATGGTGAAGGTGACGGCTGTTTCTAGCCCAGCATCAGCCCAAGCCCTCTTCAAGTGAGCGTTCAGGTTCTTGGAAGCCTGCTTTCCCGATGTGAAAAGGAAGAATTCATTCTGAGGACCCGACAAGCCCTCTTTTATCCCCATCCACCGCATGACCCAGCTAAACTCCTTTATTGTAAGCACCAGCTGTGCTTCACCAAATGTCTTGGCAGTCTTGTGATCCTGCACGTGGATGATGTAGCCCTCAGCAGTGCCCCTTCTGTCCGCCTCAAAGACCTCCGTGTTGGTCATGTTTGCGTACACACCCGGACGGTGGCCATACAGGAGGCTCCAATGGAGGGTTAGATAGCCATATAGCAGGTACTGGGTGATTGAGGTCGGATTGCTAGCCATCAGGTAAAGGAGATCAGGGATGCGCTTCTCAGCGGCCGCCATGGCGGCGAGAAGCTCCGCCTGGCTCGGCAGACGATCCAGCTTGTCCCTCTTCACCTTAAACTGGTGGAGAGTGACAGACTTTTTCAAATCGTTAATGTTGGCTTTCACCTCTCTGATGATGTTGGTCATATCAGACTGGGTGAGCCTGCACCCCCGGAGCTTTGATGCAGACAAGTACCTCAGGAAATGGTTCACAGTCTTCAGGAACAACAGCGATGTTGTGACTGTCCGGCCCGACTCTGAAATATACTTGCTCCAGCCACGGACCCTCTTTGTGTCTTTTAGAAACAGCCAGTCTGACAGCCGGTCAACACCATGGGCCATGAATACTATGAAGTTCTTTATCCGGCTGACATTGGACATACAATTCTCTTTCCGTTTTACTGTCGGTGCAAGACCCTCACAATGACCTCTGTATGTCTGAATGTACGTCTCCATGCTTTTAGGCAACGTGATTTCACGCATGGTATTCCGCAGTCCCTTCCCAGTGCACCATTGATTTTGGGAAGAGGGCCAGTCCTTAGCCAGATTAGCTTTCAGCTTATTGGAGACAGACGCACGGGTCTTCTGGCATACAGGGATCTCACTACAGGAGGCTTCTACGGACCGCATGACAGTCTTCATCGGGGTCTTGCTTCCGGAGGCTTCTGGGGACCGCATCACAGACTTGAGAGGGATCTCACTTGCAGAGGCTTCTATGGACCGCATGACAGTCTTCACCGGGGTCTCACTACCGGAGGCTTCTGGGGACCACATGACAGTCTTCACTGGGGTCTTGCTTCCGGAGGCTTCTGGGGACCGCATCACAGACTTGAGAGGGGTCTCACTACCGGAGGCTTTGTCGGACCGCATGACAGTCTTCACCGGGGTCTTGCTTCCGGAGGCTTCTGGGGACCGCATCACAGACTTGAGAGGGGTCTCACTACCGGAGGCTTTGTCGGACCGCATGACAGTCTTCACCGGGGTCTTGCTTCCGGAGGCTTCTGGGGACCGCATGACAGTCTTCACCGGGGTCTTGCTTCCGGAGGCTTCTGGGGACCGCATGACAGTCTTCACCGGGGTCTCACTACCGGAGGCTTTGTCGGACCGCATGACAGTCTTCACCGGGGTCTTGCTTCCGGAGGCTTCTGGGGACCGCATCACAGACTTGAGGGGGGTCTCACTCGCAGAGGCTTCTATGGACCGCATGACAGTCTTCACCGGGGTCTTGAGAGGGGTATTGCTGCCGGAGGCTACTGAGTTCATGTCGGGGGTACTTGGGATTGCTATGCCCTTAAATCGTATACATTCTTCGTCTTCCTCAAGCAGAGCAGCAGTGGCATTCTGCTTCCTGGGTTTTAGACCCTGTTTTAGCCTGGAGCGCAGGGTCTTCACCTCATCAATGAGGGCATCCTTCTGAGCCCTCAATGCCACATTGTCCAGCCTCACCTGCATGCAGTCCCCTTCGTCACACTCGGTATGTGGGGAGAAGGGTGGAAGGTGCACCGGGTATTCCTCCTCATTGTCTATATCCAATGATGTAGCCATTCCAATGATGGGATTAGTCTCTCGGAGGTCATGGAGCAACTGCAGGGCCACACTATGCTTCAGCCTTGCCATGACCTGATGTGCCTCATCTCGGGAGAACTCAGGGTGGTCACGAGTTACATGACGGTGTAGTTTCCTCCCAGCATACGAACACCCTGTGATGGGACAGGGTTTGGTCCGAACATTTATTCTACCACTGGCCATTTTAAGAATGATGCCTCTTTCATCCAGGTTCCGCACTGCATGTTTGTGCTTAAGGTGCTTATTCAAAGCCAGATAGCGGAGACTGCACACCGGGCATTCGGTCAACATCCTTCCAAAAACACACACAATGAATTCTATTTAAATGGTTTTCTGTTTCTCCGTTTATATGCGTTAGCCAACTGCTGATTGCAACCATGGGTCCGATGCTTCAATGCAGGGAACACGGACCAAGGGGAGGACTTGGGTTACCACCTGGTTAAAATGGTCCCACCTCCGCACCAACGCGGCTGGCGATGGGTCCGATACATTGATTGTTTTTTGTTTCATGGTTCTGCCACGAGCTCACAAGACAGTTTTGGGTACAAAACGTGGGGGTAACAGTACCTCCGGGCGCTCCGTCCCGCTCCGGCTTTCGCCGCAGCGGGGGGAGGAGGCATTGAACCATTCGCACCTGCCCCCGGAGGAGGCAGGGGAGTCAGGTACCCGGAGGCGCACGGTGGACGTCCAGGGCGAGACCGCCACACCGCACTGGAGTCAGAGTTCCGAGTTTTTCGAGCCAGGTCCCGGTGAAACGCAGTACGGAGCACCCGGCAGGAACCTCCAGCAGACCCCCTCGCGCGGTTCCCTCGTCCCTCGGAAGAGGCGGAGAGGTGGGTGTTTTTCATCTGCTGGCGGACTGCCGGGGAGAACGTGCTGCTCGGGAGCCAGGCTCAGAGTTAGTGGCAGTGAGAGCCCGTGCACCTGCCTACAGCAGGCACGCGCTGGTATCGGGGTGGGGAGAGAAGGTAGATGCAGAGGCTGCAGAAACAGCCAGAGCCTTTCCCCTCTAACACACCCCTCATTTGGTTCATGAGCACTGGGCAGAGTCCCATGTCAACTCTCCTTATATTCCTCCGGAGACCAGTTGGGACATGGCAGCATCCCACTTCGCCTGGTAGACCATATCGTTAAATGAGCTCAGTAATGTACTGCACAACATCACATGGGTAAAATGAGCTATATAATGCACTGCAAAATCACATTTGGTTTATTTCCAAAAAGCCTGGAAAAAACACATATCCATCATGTCCTGTAAAATATCATTCTTTGTTTATTTCCATCCTTCAGGCAAATACACATATCTTTATCCGCTCCAGGATTACCCGTAGTTTGGATGAACCGACCGCCAAGCACCGGAAGCTGGACCCGGGGAGGAGGCCCTCCGATGGCGGGTCAAATTTGATGATACCGCAGCTGGCTGGACACTAGCCGTAGAAGAACACCTGGGCGGGACCAGGCATGTCCCTCTTTGCAGACAAGCATATGCGCTCCCAGGAGCAGAGTCAAACCCGCAGTTTGGAGGAACCGACCGCTAAGCACCGGAAGCTGGACCCGGGGAGGAGGCCCTCCGATGGCGGGTCAAATTTGATGATACCGCAGCTGGCTGGACACTAGCCGTAGAAGAACACCTGGGCGGGACCAGGCATGTCCCTCTTTGCAGACAAGCATATGCGCTCCCAGGAGCAGAGTCAAACCCGCAGTTTAGGGGAACCGACCGCCAAGCACCGGAAGCTGGACCCGGGGAGGAGGCCCTCCGATGGCGGGTCAAATTTGATGATACCGCAGCTGGCTGGACACTAGCCGTAGAAGAACACCTGGGCGGGACCAGGCATGTCCCTCTTTGCAGACAAGCATATATGCGCTCCCAGGAGCAGAGTCAAACCCACAGTTTGGATGAACCGACCGCCAGAGCACCGGCACGAAGCCGGGCCAGCGGAGGCCTTCCGATGGCGGGTCACGTTTGCCATTCGATCAATGTCTTTGCAGACAAGCATATATGTGGTTGTTACGCAGGATCAAACAGCTAGTTTGATGAAGTAGGGTCCTGTGCCCAGAGCAAGGCCAATTGCTGAATGCCACAGCCGACTAAGGCCGCTATGCCACAGTGGGGGATGAGAGAAACAGGTGTTTGTCTTGCATTCCGCGGCGAAGTGGGGAGGTGGAACTTCCACCCCGCTACGGAACCTGTGGTGGGACCCCTGAGTCAGACGGTTCGTCTTGGAAACGCTTCATATCGGTCGGCCTGGGAGGTAAGAGACACGCAGGGTAACGGACACGCAGGGTTACCCCCACGCAGCCCACGCAACACGGAGGAGGCAGGGGAGTCTGGTACCCGGAGGCGCATGGCCGCAACACCGCACTGGAGTCAGGGTTTCGAGTTTTTCCGAGCCAGGTCCCAGTGAACGCAAGACTCCAGCAGGAGCCTCCAGCAGACCCCCCCGATGTTTCCCTCGTCCCTCCCGGCCATCAGAGTCGAACCCGCAGTTCGGAGGAACCGACCGCCAGAGCACCGGCACGAGGCCGGGCCGGCGGAGGCCCTCCGATGGCGGGTCGCGTTTGCCATTCAATCAGTGAGAAATCAGAAGAGGAAGGGAAAAAAAAGACTAACTTGTCTTTTTGGAGAACCATCAAAAAGGGCTAAAAGTGTTGAAATGTATCCGAGAATAGTGCCTCATAAGGCGGTTGAAGTCCCCTGTCAACTCCCCTTGCATTCCTCCACACTCTGAAAAAGTCAGAGTTATTTTTTGGAGAACCATCAAAATTGGCTAAAAGTGTTGAAATGTATCTGAGAATAGTGCCTCATGAGGCGGATTGAGTCCCCTGTCAACTCCCATTGCATTGCTCCACACTCTGAAAAAGTCAGAGTTATTTTTTGGAGAACCATCAAAAAGGGCTAAAAGTGTTGAAATGTATCTGAGAATAGTGCCTCATAAGGCGGTTAAAGTCCCCTGTCAACTCCCCTTGCATTCCTCCAGAGCCCAGTTCAAAAACTTAAAGTTTGGTAAGAACCATGCTGGGGGGTCTCCAGGCAACAAAACGTATCCGAGCCAAAGTGCACATACAGCGAATTAATTCCTCCATGAAGTTACACAGCCGTTTTTTTTCTGAGTCCTCTCAAAAACCGGGTTTCCGATTTCGTGCAGAAAGTAGCTTGTAAAACATGAACGGTTTTTTACAATGGAGGAGGGGAAGTCTGGATTCCCCTCTCCGTTTTACCTTGCAACGGGGGAGGGGAAAAGTGTTCGGGGCTTCGTCCCGAAGCGCCGAACACTTGAGCCCCTTCTCCCCTTCTCTGAGCCCCTTCTCTGTTGTAATTTTAAAAGTTCATTTTTTGATTATTTTAACATATAATTGACCGTTTTCTTTCATTTTTTTTTCTTTCCACGGGTGGGGGCCTATGGCAGGCTGCCTATGAGCTCCCAAATTTGGCCCGTATCATCCGGGATTTGTGTGATAAGCTCCATAAACTGACAAAGTCATCCAAATATGTCGCTTTTATAGCCCAAAGATATATCATGCAAATACATTAAAATAGTAAAAGGTACGATTGTGCTCTGCATTAACCGAAATTTGATTCATATAGCCCCCAAAAAAAGATTAAAAATCATTTTCGTGGGGAAAAGTGTTAAAACGCCTGATTAAAGCATTTGCGGGACCCCAGCGAGCTCCAGACTAGTTGCATTGTGTCGGGGACCCTGGAGAATGATAAGACCCATCATTTAAATGCAAAAAACACCATTAAAAGTCACTTTTAGGGGCGAAAAACAGCCTCTGTCCACTTCATTAACAAACTGATAGGCAGATGGACAAAAGTGTGATTAAAGCATTTGCGGGACCCCAGCAAGCTCCAGACTAGTTGCATTGTGTCGGGGAACCTCCACAATGATAAGAACCATCATTTAAATGCAAAACCCACCATTAAAAGTCACTTTTAGGGGCAAAAAACAGCCTCTGTCCACTTCGTTAACAAACTGATAGGCAAATGGACAAAAGTGTGATTAAAGCATTTGCGGGACCCCAGCGAGCTCCAGACTAGTTGCATTGTGTCGGGGACCCTCCACAATGATAAGACCCATCATTTAAATGCAAAACCCACCATTAAAAGTCACTTTTAGAGGCAAAAAACAGCCTCTGTCCACTTCGTTAACAAACTGATAGGCAAATGGACAAAAGTGTGATTAAAGCATATGCGGGACCCCAGCAAGCTCCAGACTATGTGCATTGTGCCAGGGAGCCAGGTCAAACCCCTCCATGCACACCGCCAGAACCAGAACCTCACGACCCTGGTGACCTTAAAGGTGTTTGTCTTTGTTTGTTTTTGTATTCCACATAGACAGGCTGGCGTTCAGCACCACGCACAGAGCCTGCCCGCTACCTCCAGGGCGCATCACCACATTTTACAAGCCAGGAAAGGTGCATGGATCCTGGGTAAACATTGATTAAGTGTTTTTAAATGTGTGGAACATTGTTTTGACACTTTCAAAACTCCCCTGTCATTGACAGGAGAATTTGGGTCGATGTTGTATTCAATCTGGCCATTAATATTCCAGTGAGACGAAGTACGTACATTGACCGGAGTGATCCCATGTTAATTTTGTCCAAATACCGGAACATTCCCGAACCCATCACAGGGTGTTCGTATGCTGGGAAGAAACTACACCGTCATGTAACTCGTGACCACCCTGAGTTCTCCCGAGATGAGGCACATCAGGTCATGGCAAGGCTGAAGCATAGTGTGGCCATGCAGTTACTCCATGACCTCCGAGAGACTAATCCCATCATTGGAATGGCTACATTATTGGATATAGACAATGAGGAGGAATACCCGGTGCACCCTCCACCCTTCTCCCCACATACCGAGTGTGACGAAGAGGACTGCATGCAGGTGAGGCTGGACAATGTGGCATTGAGGGCTCAGAAGGATGCCCTCATTGATGAGGTGAAGACCCTGCGCTCCAGGCTAAAACAGGGTCTAAAACCCAGGAAGCAGAATGCCACTGCTGCTCTGCTTGAGGAAGACGAAGAATGTATACGATTTAAGGGCATAGCAATCCCAAGTACCCCCGACATGAACTCAGTAGCCTCATATCAAGCCTCATAGCAATACCCCTCTCAAGACCCCGGTGAAGACTGTCATGCGGTCCATAGAAGCCTCTGCGAGTGAGACCCCCCTCAAGTCTGTGATGCGGTCCCCAAAAGCCTCCGGAAGCAAGACCCCGGTGAAGACTGTCATGCGGTCCGACAAAGCCTCCGGTAGTGAGACCCCGGTGAAGACTGTCATGCGGTCCCCAGAAGCCTCCGGAAGCAAGACCCCGGTGAAGACTGTCATGCGGTCCCCAGAAGCCTCCGGAAGCAAGACCCCGGTGAAGACTGTCATGCGGTCCGACAAAGCCTCCGGTAGTGAGACCCCTCTCAAGTCTGTGATGCGGTCCCTAGAAGCCTCCGGAAGCAAGACCCCGGTGAAGACTGTCATGTGGTCCCCAGAAGCCTCCGGTAGTGAGACCCCGGTGAAGACTGTCATGCGGTCCATAGACGCCTCTGCGAGTGAGACCCCTCTCAAGTCTGTGATGCGGTCCCCAAAAGCCTCCGGAAGCAAGACCCCGATGAAGCCTGTCATGCGGTCCGTAGAAGCCTCCTGTAGTGAGACCCCTGTATGCCAGAAGACCCGTGCGTCTGTCTCCAATAAGCTGAAAGCTAATCTGGCTAAGGACTGGCCCTCTTCCCAAAATCAATGGTGCACTGGGAAGGGACTGCGGAATACCATGCGTGAAATCACGTTGCCTAAAAGCATGGAGACGTACATTCAGACATACAGAGGTCATTGTGAGGGTCTCGCACCGACAGTAAAACGGAAAGAGAATTGTATGTCCAATGTCTGCCGGATAAAGAACTTCATAGTATTCATGGGCCATGGTGTTGACCGGCTGTCAGACTGGCTGTTTCTAAAAGACACAAAGAGGGTCCGTGGCTGGAGCAAGTATATTTCAGAGTTGGGCCGGACAGTCACAACATCGCTGTTGTTCCTGAAGACTGTGAACCATTTCCTGAGGTACTTGTCTGCATCAAAGCTCCGGGGGTGCAGGCTCACCCAGTCTGATATGATCAACATCATCAGAGAGGTGAAAGCCAACATTAACGATTTGAAAAAGTCTGTCACTCTCCACCAGTTTAAGGTGAAGAGGGACAAGCTGGATCGTCTGCCGAGCCAGGCGGAGCTTCTCGCCGCCATGGCGGCCGCTGAGAAGCGCATCCCTGATCTCCTTGACCTGATGGCTAGCAATCCGACCTCAATCACCCAGTACCTGCTATATGGCTATCTAACCCTCCATTGGAGCCTCCTGTATGGCCACCGTCCGGGTGTGTACGCAAACATGACCAACATGGAGGTCTTTGAGGTGGACAGAAGGGGCACTGCTGAGGGCTACATCATCCACGTGCAGGATCACAAGACTGCCAAGACATTTGGTGAAGCACAGCTGGTGCTTACAATAAAGGAGTTTAGCTGGGTCATGCGGTGGATGGGGATAAAAGAGGGCTTGTCGGGTCCTCAGAGTGAATTCTTCCTTTTCACATCGGGGAAGCAGGCTTCCAAGAACCTGAACGCTCACTTGAAGAGGGCTTGGGCTGATGCTGGGCTAGAAACAGCCGTCACCTTCACCATCTTGCGCACTGCCCTGGCTGACAATATCAAGCATCACCAAGATCCAGAAAGCAGGTCGATTCTGGCTAGGTTTATGTGCCACGACGTAAGCACTGCAGACCGGTTCTACGCGAATACGCCTGGAATAAAGGAGGCATTGAAGATCCGCTCCATGTTCAGGGCGGCGGCAGCAGCTGCAGCAGCATCATCATCAGAAGGAGGTCTACCACCGTCAGCTACCTCCGAAGAGGATTCAGGGGCGGAGAGCAGCGATACCTCTTCTTCAGGACCGATTGATACTCCTGATGAGGGGAAAGGGGCCGTGGACTCAACCTTTTTTCCCCGGTGCACTGTACAAGTTAGACGGCTAATATGGCCCCCAGGCCCCTGTTAATCATGTTGTAATCATGTTGTTATTATGTTTATTTTGTATACTGTTTTTGTAAAAATGGTGTGATAATTAAATAAAATGTTTTTAAAAATATTAGTATAACCTTGAAGGTTCCCAGGGGCAAATACAGTGCCAGGTATCAGACTATTTAAACAATGTGTACCAATGATTAAGACACCTTCCCCGGCTTGTAAAATGCGGTGATGCGCCCTGGAGGTATCAGACTATTTTAAAAAACTTTTCCTGCCTTTCAAACACGTATCCCTGGGTGTTTTAGCCTGTCATTTTGCAGGATATAATTTAACATGTAACCTCTCCTGGAAATGGACATATTCTGTGCATTTCCAGGAGAGGTTCCATGTTAAATTATATCCTGCAAAATGACAGGCTACAACTCTCTTCCATACGTTTAAAAACACTTCTCCGACTATTTTAAACAACTTACCCCGCCTTTCAAACACTTGTTCCTGGGTTATAGCCTGTCATTTTGCAGGATATAATTTAACATGGAATCTCTCCTGGAAATGGACATATTCTGTGCATTTCCAGGAGATGTTCAATGTTAAATGATATCCTGCAAAATGACAGGCTACAACTCTCTTCCATGTGTTTAAAAACACTTTTCCCGACCATTTAAACATTATTTCTGGCTTGTAAAGTGCGGTGATGAGCCCTGACATTATCAGACTATTTAAAGGGTTACCAGGAGCATGAGAATATCCTCCAAAGAAGGGGTGGTAGTGTCATGAATGAGGCCGAATATGTATGCCGATGTGCGGACGGTAAAGCACCGCAAAATCCACCCCTTTAGGGTAACCAGGGGCATGAAGTTCTGTAGGGTGTGAACATCTGGGTTTAGTCCGTGGGGGAGTGCTTAAGTCCGGGGGCCCGGGGTCTCACGGTGCACGAGGTTATGGAAGTGCCACTGTTGCCGGAGGTCCTTAGTCCGTCCTTTGGGGCTCTTTCAGGGGCTACAGAGAGGTGGTTTTCCCGGTCCCTCTCCTGGAGGTATGAAATAACATGAGCTCCATGTGAGGGAGCCGTGCTGGAGCTGCTTAGTCCATCCTTTGGTGGTCTGTGAGGGGCTAATGAGAGGTGTTTTCCCCGGTCTATTTGATGGAAGTCTGACACGAGCAGAGTGTGCATGCTTTGAAACTAATCCACCCACGCTTAGCATGCTATTTTAGGGTATAAATCGTACCTTGTCACCATGCACTGTGCTCCCTGGGACGACGCGCCCTCCTGTGGGGACACATGAGAACTGCACTCAAATCACTTTGTGCTTTTTAAACAGTTTAACATATTTTTTTCCACATTTAAAAAACGCTTTCTGCCCTGGAAATCATTTCTAATCATTATTACCGTTATGGAGGGGCTGCAGGAACACTTTCCCCGCCTTGCAAACATTTATTCCTGGTTAAAATAATCAATTTGTTCCGCCTGCTTTCCGTCAGCACCTCTGCGGCTGTCGGATTAACACAGATGAATGCACTTTTAACACTCACGCAGCCAGAATTCCTGCTCTTTTCCTGGGTTACAAAGTGAGGTGACGCAGCCTGTCCTCTGAGTCTCCCCGCCTCTCATAGACTTATTTCTGGGTAAAAAAAGCCATGTGCTCCGCCCCCTGGATCTCTGCATGTGTGTGTGCCTGTGAGTCTCTGGCTACTGTCCACATGCCCGCATTATGAGGCACTATTTTCGGATACATTTTCTCATTTTCACCACTTTTCATGTTTTTATTATGTATATTGTTATATTATTATTATTATTATTATTGTATATATGTATACTGTGTATACTGTTTTTGTAAAAATCATGTGATTATTAAATAAATAATAAAACATGAATATAACCTTGAAGGTTCCCAGGGGCAAATACAGTGCCAGGTGTTAGACTATTTAAACAATGTTTACCCAGGATTCAGACACCTTCCCTGGCTTGTAAAATGCGGTGATGCGCCCTGGAGGTATCAGACTATTTTAAACAACTTTTCCCCGCCTTTCAAACACTTGTTCCTGGGTTATAGCCTTTCATTTTGCAGGATATAATTTAACATGGAATCTCTCCTGGAAATGGACATATTCTGTGCATTTCCAGGTGAGGTTACATGTTAAATTATATCCTGCAAAATGACAGGCTACAACTCTCTTCCATACGTTTAAAAACACTTTTCCGACTATTTTAAACAACTTTTCCCCGCCCTTCAAACACTTGTTCCTGGTTTATAGCCTGTCATTTTGCAGGATATAATTTAACATGGAATCTCTCCTGGAAATGGACATATTCTGTGCATTTCCAGGATAGGTTACATGTTAAATTATATCCTGCAAAATGACAGGCTACAACTCTCTTCCAGACGTTTAAAAACACTTTTCCCGACCATTTAAACATTATTTCTGGCTTGTAAAGTCCGGTGATGAGCCCTGACAGTATCAGACTATTTAAAGGGTTACCAGGAGCATGAGAATATCCTCCACAGAAGGGGTGGTGGTGCCGTGAATAAGGCCGAATATGGATACCGATGTGCGGACGGTAAAGCACCGCAAAATCCACCCCCTTTAGGTTAACCAGGGGCATGAAGTGCTGTAGGGTGTGAACATCTGGGTTTAGTCCGTGGGGGAGTGCTTAAGTCCGGGAGTCCGGGGACTCACGGTGTGCAAGGTTATGGAGGTGCCCATGTCAGGGACACATGCTGGAGGTCTGTGGTCCGTCCTTTGGGGGTCTTGGAGGGGCCACAGAGAGGAGATTTCCCCGGTCTCTGTCCTGGATGAGTGAAATAAACAGAGTCTCCATTTCAGGGACACATGTTGGAGGTCTCTCTCCCGAGAGTGGACGTCCATTGCCCGTAAATTGGTCTAACATTAGGTCTGTCACTTTGGCTAACCGCACCACTGTCTGTCGTCTCCCGCGAGTGGACATCCATTGCCCCTAAATTGGGTTAGGGAATGTTCCGGTATTTGGACAAAATTAACATGGGATCACTCCGGTCAATGTACGTACTTCGTCTCACTGGAATATTAATGGCCAGATTGAATACAACATCGACCCAAATTCTCCGGTCAATGACAGGAGAGTTTTGAAAGTGACAAAACACTGTTCCACACATTTAAAAACACTTAATCAATGTTTACCCAGGATCCATGCACCTTTCCTGGCTTGTAAAATGTGGTGATGCGCCCTGGAGGTAGCGGGCAGGCTCTGTGCGTGGTGCTGAACCCCAGCCTGTCTATGTGGAATACAAAAACAAACAAAGACAAACACCTTTAAGGTCACCAGGGTCGTGAGGTTCTGGTTCTGGCAGTGTGCATGGAGGGGTTTGACTTGGCTCCCCGACACAATGCACATAGTCTGGAGCAGCGGAGCAGCGGCTGGGCCGTGTTCCCCCTTCTGTCCATTTGCCTATCAGTTTGTTAACGAAGTGGACAGAGGCTGTTTTTCGCCCCTAAAAGTGACTTTTAATGGTATTTTTTGTATTTAAATGATGGGTCTTATCATTCTCCAGGGTCCCCGACACAATGCAACTAGTGTGGAGCTCGCTGGGGTCCCGCAAATGCTTTAATCACACTTTTGTCCATTTGCCTATCAGTTTGTTAACGAAGTGGACAGAGGCTGTTTTTCGCCCCTAAAAGTGACATTTAATGGTGTTTTTTGTATTTAAATGATGGGTCTTATCATTCTCCAGGGTCCCCGACACAATGCACATAGTCTGGAGCTCGCGGGGGTCCCGCATATGCTTTAATCACACTTTTCAATGCACATGGTCTGGAGCTCGCTGGGGTCCCGCAAATGCTTTAATCACACTATTGTCCATTTGCCTATCAGTTTGTTAACGAAGTGGACAGAGGCAGTTTTTCGCCCCTAAAAGTGACTTTTAATGGTGGGTTTTGCATTTAAATGATGGGTCTTATCATTGTGGAGGGTCCCCGACACAATGCAACTAGTCTGGAGCTCGCGGGGGTCCCGCATATGCTATAATCACACTTTTCAATGCACATGGTCTGGAGCTCGCTGGGGTCCCGCAAATGCTTTAATCACACTATTGTCCATTTGCCTATCAGTTTGTTACGAAGTGGACAGAGGCTGTTTTTTCCCCCTAAAAGTAACTTTTAATGGGGGTTTTTGCATTTAAATGATGGGTCTTATCATTCACGGGTGTCAAGGACACAACGCACATGGTCTGGAGCTCGCTGGGGTCCCGCAAATGCTTTAATCACACTTTTGTCCATTTGCCTATCAGTTTGTTAACGAAGTGGACAGAGGCTGTTTTTTGCCCCTAAAAATGACTTTTAACGGTGGTTTTTGCATTTAAATGATGGGTCTTATCATTGTGGAGGGTCCCCGACACAATGCACATAGTCTGGAGCTCGCGGGGTCCCGCATATGCTTTAATCACACGTTTGGCCATTTGCCTATCAGTTTGTTAACGAAGTGGACAGAGGCTGTTTTTTACCCCTAAAAGTGACTTTTAATGGGGGTTTTTGCATTTAAATGATGGGTCTTATCATTCACGGGGGTCCCCGACACAATGCACATAGTCTGGAGCTCGCTGGGGTCCCGCAAATGCTTTAATCACACTTTTGTCCATTTGCCTATCAGTTTGTTAACGAAGTGGACAGATGCTGTTTTTCGCCCCTAAAAGTGACTTTTTGCATTTAAATGATTGGTCTTATCATTGTGGAGGGTCCCCGACACAATGCAACTAGTCTGGAGCTCGCTGGGGTCCCGCAAATGCTTTAATCACACTTATGTCCATTTGCCTATCAGTTTGTTAACGAAGTGGACAGAGGCTGTTTTTTGCCCCTAAAAGTGAATTTTAACGGTGGTTTTTGCATTTAAATGATGGGTCTTATCATTGTGGAGGGTCCCCGACACAATGCACATAGTCTGGAGCTCGCGGGAGTCCCGCATATGCTTTAATCACACTTTTGTCCATTTGCCTATAAGTTTGTTAACGAAGTGGACAGAGGCTGTTTTTTCCCCCTAAAAGTGACTTTTAATGGGGGTTTTTGCATTTAAATGATGGGTCTTATCATTTACGGGGGTCCGCGACACAATGCACATAGTCTGGAGCTCGCTGGGCTCCCGCATATGCTTTAATCACACTTTTGTCCATTTGCTTATCAGTTTGTTTACGAAGTGGACAGAGGCTGTTTTTTCCCCCTAAAAGTTACTTTTAATGGGGGTTTTTCCATTTAAATGATGGGTCTTATCATTTACGGGGGTCCCCGACACAATGCACATAGTCTGGAGCTCGCTGGGCTCCCGCATATGCTTTAATCACACTTTTGTCCATTTGCCTATCAGTTTGTTAACGAAGTGGACAGAGGCTGTTTTTTGCCCCTAAAAGTGACTTTTAACGGTGGTTTTTGCATTTAAATGATGGGTCTTATCATTGTGGAGGGTCCCCGACACAATGCAACTAGTCTGGAGCTCGCTGGGGTCCCGCAAATGCTTTAATCACACTTTTTTCCATTTGCCTATCAGTTTGTTAACGAAGTGGACAGAGGCTGTTTTTCGCCCCTAAAAGTGAATTTTAATGGTGTTTTTTGTATTTAAATGATGGGTCTTATCATTCTCCAGGGTCCCCGACACGATGCACATAGTCTGGAGCTCGCTGGTGTCCCGCATATGCTTTAATCACACTTTTGTCCATTTGCTTATCAGTTTGTTAACGAAGTGGACAGAGGCTGTTTTTTCCCCCTAAAAGTGACTTTTAATGGGGGTTTTTGCATTTAAATGATGGGTCTTATCATTCACAGGGGTCAAGGACACAATGCACATAGTCTGGAGCTCGCGGGGGTCCCGCATATGCTTTAATCACACTTTTGTCCATTTGCCTATCAGTTTGTTAACGAAGTGGACAGAGGCTTTTTTCGCCCCTAAAAGTGACTTTTAATGGTGGCTTTTGCATTTAAATGATGGGTCTTATCATTGTGGAGGGTCCCCGACACAATGCACATGGTCTGGAGCTCGCTGGGGTCCCGCAAATGCTTTAATCACACTTTTGTCCATTTGCCTATCAGTTTGTTAACGAAGTGGACAGAGACTGTTTTTCGCCCCTAAAAGTGACTTTTAATGGTGGCTTTTGCATTTAAATGATGGGTCTTATCATTGTGGAGGGTCCCCGACACAATGCACATGGTCTGGAGCTCGCTGGGGTCCCGCAAATGCTTTAATCACACTTTTGTCCATTTGCCTATCAGTTTGTAAACGAAGTGGACAGAGGCTGTTTTTTTCCCCTAAATGTGACTTTTAACGGTGGTTTTTGCATTTAAATGATGGGTCTTATCATTCACGGGGGTCCCCGACACAATGCACATAGTCTGGAGCTCGCGGGGGTCCCGCATATGCTTTAATCACACTTTTGTCCATTTGCCTATCAGTTTGTTAACGAAGTGGACAGAGGCTGTTTTTTGCCCCTAAAAGTGACTTTTAACGGTGGTTTTTGCATTTAAATGATGGGTCTTATCATTGTGGAGGGTCCCCGACACAATGCACATAGTCTGGAGTTCGCGGGGGTCCCGCATATGCTTTAATCACACTTTTGTCCATTTGCCTATCAGTTTGTTAACGAAGTGGACAGAGGCTGTTTTTTCCCCCTAAAAGTGACTTTTAATGGGGGTTTTTGCATTTCAATGATGGGTCTTATCATTCACGGGGGTCCCCGACACAATGCACATAGTCTGGAGCTCGCTGGGCTCCCGCATATGCTTTAATCACACTTTTGTCAATTTGCCTATCAGTTTGTTAACGAAGTGGACAGAGGCTGTTTTTTGCCCCTAAAAGTGACTTTTAACGGTGGTTTTTGCATTTAAATGATGGGTCTTATCATTGTGGAGGGTCCCCGACACAATGCACATGGTCTGGAGCTCGCTGGGGTCCCGCAAATGCTTTAATCACACTTTTGTCCATTTGCTTATCAGTTTGTTAACGAAGTGGACAGAGGCTGTTTTTTCCCCCTAAAAGTGACTTTTAATGGGGGTTTTTGCATTTAAATGATGGGTCTTATCATTCACGGGGGTCAAGGACACAATGCACATAGTCTGGAGCTCGCGGGGGTCCCGCATATGCTTTAATCACACTTTTGTCCATTTGCCTATCAGTTTGTTAACGAAGTGGACAGAGGCGGTTTTTTGCCCCTAAAAGTGACTTTTAACGATGGTTTTTGCATTTAAATGATGGGTCTTATCATTGTGGAGGGTCCCCGACACAATGCACATAGTCTGGAGTTCGCGGGGGTCCCGCATATGCTTTAATCACACTTTTGTCCATTTGCCTATCAGTTTGTTAACGAAGTGGACAGAGGCTGTTTTTTCCCCCTAAAAGTGACTTTTAATGGGGGTTTTTGCATTTAAATGATGGGTCTTATTATTCACGGGGGTCCCCGACACAATGCACATAGTCTGGAGCTCACTGGGCTCCCGCATATGCTTTAATCAAACTTTTGTCCATTTGCCTATCAGTTTGTTAACGAAGTGGACAGAGGCTGTTTTTTGCCCCTAAAAGTGACTTTTAACGGTGGTTTTTGCATTTAAATGATGGGTCTTATCATTGTGGAGGGTCCCCGACACAATGCACATAGTCTGGAGCTCGTGGGGTCCCGCATATGCTTTAATCACACTTTTGTCCATTTGCCTATCAGTTTGTTAACGAAGTGGACAGAGGCTGTTTTTTCCCCCTAAAAGTGACTTTTAATGGGGGTTTTTGCATTTAAATGATGGGTCTTATCATTCACGGGGGTCCCCGACACAATGCACATAGTCTGGAGCTCGCTGGGCTCCCGCATATGCTTTAATCACACTTTTGTCCATTTGCCTATCAGTTTGTTAACGAAGTGGACAAAGGCTGTTTTTCGACCCTAAAAGTGACTTTTAATGGTCGGTTTTGCATTTAAATGATGGGTCTTATCATTGTAGAGGGTCCCCGACACAATGCAACTAGTCTGGAGCTCGCTGGGGTCCCTCAAATGCTTTAATCACACTTTTGTCCATTTGCTAATCAGTTTGTTAATGAAGTGGACAGAGGCTGTTTTTTGCCCCTAAAAGTGACTTTTAATGGTGGCTTTTGCATTTAAATGATGGGTCTTATCATTGTGGAGGGTCCCCGACACAACGTACATGGTCTGGAGCTCGCTGGGGTCCCGCAAATGCTTTAATCACACTTTTGTCCATTTGCCTATCAGTTTGTTAACGAAGTGGACAGAGGCTGTTTTTTGCCCCTAAAAGTGACTTTTAACGGTGGTTTTTGCATTTAAATGATGGGTCTTATCATTGTGGAGGGTCCCCGACACAATGCACATAGTCTGGAGCTCGCTGGGCTCCCGCATATGCTTTAATCACACTTTAGTCCACTTGCCTATCAGTTTGTTAACGAAGTGGACAGAGGCTGTTTTTCGCCCCTAAAAGTGACTTTTAACGGTGGTTTTTGCATTTAAATGATGGGTCTTATCATTGTGGAGGGTCCCCGACACAATGCACATGGTCTGGAGCTCGCTGGGGTCCCGCAAATGCTTTAATCACACTTTTGTCCATTTGCCTATCAGTTTGTTAACGAAGTGGACAGAGGCTGTTTTTTGCCCCTAAAAGTGACTTTTAACGGTGGTTTTTGCATTTAAATGATGGGTCTTATCATTTACGGGGGTCCCCGACACAATGCACATAGTCTGGAGCTCGCTGGGCTCCCGCATATGCTTTAATCACACTTTTGTCCATTTGCTTATCAGTTTGTTTACGAAGTGGACAGAGGCTGTTTTTTCCCCCTAAAAGTGACTTTTAATGGGGGTTTTTGCATTTAAATGATGGGTCTTATCATTTACGGGGGTCCCCGACACAATGCACATAGTCTGGAGCTCGCTGGGCTCTCGCATATGCTTTAATCACACTTTTGTCCATTTGCTTATCAGTTTGTTTACGAAGTGGACAGAGGCTGTTTTTCGCCCCTAAAAGTGACTTTTAACGGTGTTATTTGCATTTTAATGATGGGTCTTATCATTGTGGAGGGTCCCCGACACAACGTACATGGTCTGGAGCTCGCTGGGGTCCCGCAAATGCTTTAATCACACTTTTGTCCACTTGCCTATCAGTTTGTTAACGAAGTGGACAGAGGCTGTTTTTCGCCCCTAAAAGTGACTTTTAACGGTGGTTTTTGCATTTAAATGATGGGTCTTATCATTGTGGAGGGTCCCCGACACAATGCACATGGTCTGGAGCTCGCTGGGGTCCCGCAAATGCTTTAATCACACTTTTGTCCATTTGCCTATCAGTTTGTTAACGAAGTGGACAGAGGCTGTTTTTTGCCCCTAAAAGTGACTTTTAACGGTGGTTTTTGCATTTAAATGATGGGTCTTATCATTCACGGGGGTCCCCGACACAATGCACATAGTCTGGAGCTCGCTGGGGTCCCGCAAATGCTTTAATCACACTTTTGTCCATTTGCCTATCAGTTTGTTAACGAAGTGGACAGAGGCTGTTTTTCGCCCCTAAAAGTGACTTTTAATGGGGGTTTTTGCATTTAAATGATGGGTCTTATCATTCACGGGGGTCCCCGACACAATGCACATAGTCTGGAGCTCACTGGGCTCCCGCATATGCTTTAATCAAACTTTTGTCCATTTGCCTATCAGTTTGTTAACGAAGTGGACAGAGGCTGTTTTTTGCCCCTAAAAGTGACTTTTAACGGTGGTTTTTGCATTTAAATGATGGGTCTTATCATTGTGGAGGGTCCCCGACACAATGCACATGGTCTGGAGCTCGCTGGGGTCCCGCAAATGCTTTAATCACACTTTTGTCCATTTGCCTATCAGTTTGTTAACGAAGTGGACAGAGGCTGTTTTTTGCCCCTAAAAGTGACTTTTAACGGTGGTTTTTGCATTTAAATGATGGGTCTTATCATTGTGGAGGGTCCCCGACACAACGTACATGGTCTGGAGCTCGCTGGGGTCCCGCAAATGCTTTAATCACACTTTTGTCCATTTGCCTATCAGTTTGTTAACGAAGTGGACAGAGGCTGTTTTTTGCCTCTAAAAGTGACTTTTAACGGTGGTTTTTGCATTTAAATGATGGGTCTTATCATTGTGGAGGGTCCCCGACACAATGCACATAGTCTGGAGCTCGCGGGGTCCCGCATATGCTTTAATCACACTTTTGTCCATTTGCCTATCAGTTTGTTAACGAAGTGGACAGAGGCTGTTTTTTCCCCCTAAAAGTGACTTTTAATGGGGGTGTTTGCATTTAAATGATGGGTCTTATCATTTACGGGGGTCCCCGACACAATGCACATAGTCTGGAGCTCGCTGGGCTCCCGCATATGCTTTAATCACACTTTTGTCCATTTGTTTATCAGTTTGTTTACGAAGTGGACAGAGGCTGTTTTTTCCCCCTAAAAGTGACTTTTAATGGGGGTTTTTGCATTTAAATGATGGGTCTTATCATTGTGGAGGGTCCCCGACACAACGCACATGGTCTGGAGCTCGCTGGGGTCCCGCAAATGCTTTAATCACACTTTTGTCCATTTGCCTATCAGTTTGTTAACGAAGTGGACAGAGGCTGTTTTTTGCCCCCAAAAGTGACTTTTAACGGTGGTTTTTGCATTTAAATGATGGGTCTTATCATTGTGGAGGGTCCCCGACACAATGCACATAGTCTGGAGCTCGCGGGAGTCCCGCATATGCTTTAATCACACTTTTGTCCATTTGCCTATAGGTTTGTTAGTGGACAGAGGCTGTTTTTTCCCCCTAAAAGTGACTTTTAATGGGGGTTTTTGCATTTAAATGATGGGTCTTATCATTTACGGGGGTCCCCGACACAATGCCCATAGTCTGGAGCTCGCTGGGCTCCCGCATATGCTTTAATCACACTTTTGTCCATTTGCTTATCAGTTTGTTTACGAAGTGGACAGAGGCTGTTTTTTCCCCCTAAAAGTGACTTTTAATGGGGGTTTTTGCATTTAAATGATGGGTCTTATCATTTACGGGGGTCCCCGACACAATGCACATAGTCTGGAGCTCGCTGGGCTCCCGCATATGCTTTAATCACACTTTTGTCCATTTGCTTATCAGTTTGTTTACGAAGTGGACAGAGGCTGTTTTTCGCCCCTAAAAGTGACTTTTAACGGTGGTTTTTGCATTTTAATGATGGGTCTTATCATTGTGGAGGGTCCCCGACACAACGTACATGGTCTGGAGCTCGCTGGGGTCCCGCAAATGCTTTAATCACACTTTTGTCCATTTGCCTATCAGTTTGTTAACGAAGTGGACAGAGGCTGTTTTTTGCCCCTAAAAGTGACTTTTAACAGTGGTTTTTGCATTTAAATGATGGGTCTTATCATTGTGGAGGGTCCCCGACACAATGCACATAGTCTGGAGCTCGCGGGGTCCCGCATATGCTTTAATCACACTTTTGGCCATTTGCCTATCAGTTTGTTAACGAAGTGGACAGAGGCTGTTTTTTCCCCCTAAAAGTGACTTTTAATGGGGGTTTTTGCATTTAAATGATGGGTCTTATCATTCACGGGGGTCCCCGACACAATGCACATAGTCTGGAGCTCGCTGGGCTCCCGCATATGCTTTAATCACACTTTTGTCCACTTGCCTATCAGTTTGTTAACGAAGTGGACAGAGGCTGTTTTTCGCCCCTAAAAGTGACTTTTAACGGTGGTTTTTGCATTTAAATGATGGGTCTTATCATTGTGGAGGGTCCCCGACACAACGTACATGGTCTGGAGCTCG
This sequence comes from Notothenia rossii, assembly GCF_949606895.1. NCBI lineage: Eukaryota > Metazoa > Chordata > Actinopteri > Perciformes > Nototheniidae > Notothenia > Notothenia rossii. The sequence goes on from NW_027640159.1 coordinate 1,319,919, forward strand.
CTGGGGTCCCGCAAATGCTTTAATCACACTTTTGTCCATTTGTCTATCAGTTTGTTAACGAAGTGGACAGAGGCTGTTTTTTGCCTCTAAAAGTGACTTTTAACGGTGGTTTTTGCATTTAAATGATGGGTCTTATCATTGTGGAGGGTCCCCGACACAATGCACATAGTCTGGAGCTCGCGGGGTCCCGCATATGCTTTAATCACACTTTTGTCCACTTGCCTATCAGTTTGTTAACGAAGTGGACAGAGGCTGTTTTTTGCCCCTAAAAGTGACTTTTAACTGTGCTTTTTGAATTTAAATGATGGGTCTTATCATTGTGGAGGGTCCCCGACACAATGCACATAGTCTGGAGCTCGCGGGGGTCCCGCATATGCTTTAATCACACTTTTCAATGCACATGGTCTGGAGCTCGCTGGGGTCCCGCAAATGCTTTAATCACACTTTTGTCCATTTGCCTATCAGTTTGTTAACGAAGTGGACAGATGCTGTTTTTCGCCCCTAAAAGTGACTTTTAATGGTGGGTTTTGCATTTAAATGATGGGTCTTATCATTGTGGAGGGTCCCCGACACAATGCAACTAGTCTGGAGCTCGCTGGGGTCCCGCAAATGCTTTAATCACACTTTTGTCCATTTGTTTATCAGTTTGTTTACGAAGTGGACAGAGGCTGTTTTTTCCCCCTAAAAGTGACTTTTAATGGGGGTTTTTGCATTTAAATGATGGGTCTTATCATTGTGGAGGGTCCCCGACACAACGCACATGGTCTGGAGCTCGCTGGGGTCCCGCAAATGCTTTAATCACACTTTTGTCCATTTGCCTATCAGTTTGTTAACGAAGTGGACAGAGGCTGTTTTTTGCCCCCAAAAGTGACTTTTAACGGTGGTTTTTGCATTTAAATGATGGGTCTTATCATTGTGGAGGGTCCCCGACACAATGCACATAGTCTGGAGCTCGCGGGAGTCCCGCATATGCTTTAATCACACTTTTGTCCATTTGCCTATAGGTTTGTTAGTGGACAGAGGCTGTTTTTTCCCCCTAAAAGTGACTTTTAATGGGGGTTTTTGCATTTAAATGATGGGTCTTATCATTTACGGGGGTCCCCGACACAATGCCCATAGTCTGGAGCTCGCTGGGCTCCCGCATATGCTTTAATCACACTTTTGTCCATTTGCTTATCAGTTTGTTTACGAAGTGGACAGAGGCTGTTTTTTCCCCCTAAAAGTGACTTTTAATGGGGGTTTTTGCATTTAAATGATGGGTCTTATCATTGTGGAGGGTCCCCGACACAACGTACATGGTCTGGAGCTCGCTGGGGTCCCGCAAATGCTTTAATCACACTTTTGTCCATTTGTCTATCAGTTTGTTAACGAAGTGGACAGAGGCTGTTTTTTGCCTCTAAAAGTGACTTTTAACGGTGGTTTTTGCATTTAAATGATGGGTCTTATCATTGTGGAGGGTCCCCGACACAATGCACATAGTCTGGAGCTCGCGGGGTCCCGCATATGCTTTAATCACACTTTTGTCCACTTGCCTATCAGTTTGTTAACGAAGTGGACAGAGGCTGTTTTTTGCCCCTAAAAGTGACTTTTAACTGTGCTTTTTGAATTTAAATGATGGGTCTTATCATTGTGGAGGGTCCCCGACACAATGCACATAGTCTGGAGCTCGCGGGGGTCCCGCATATGCTTTAATCACACTTTTCAATGCACATGGTCTGGAGCTCGCTGGGGTCCCGCAAATGCTTTAATCACACTTTTGTCCATTTGCCTATCAGTTTGTTAACGAAGTGGACAGATGCTGTTTTTCGCCCCTAAAAGTGACTTTTAATGGTGGGTTTTGCATTTAAATGATGGGTCTTATCATTGTGGAGGGTCCCCGACACAATGCAACTAGTCTGGAGCTCGCTGGGGTCCCGCAAATGCTTTAATCACACTTTTGTCCATTTGTTTATCAGTTTGTTTACGAAGTGGACAGAGGCTGTTTTTTCCCCCTAAAAGTGACTTTTAATGGGGGTTTTTGCATTTAAATGATGGGTCTTATCATTCACGGGTGTCAAGGACACAATGCACATAGTCTGGAGCTCGCGGGGGTCCCGCATATGCTTTAATCACACTTTTGTCCATTTGCCTATCAGTTTGTTAACGAAGTGGACAGAGGCTGTTTTTTGCCCCTAAAAGTGACTTTTAACGGTGGTTTTTGCATTTAAATGATGGGTCTTAACATTGTGGAGGGTCCCCGACACAATGCACATAGTCTGGAGCTCGTGGGGTCCCGCATATGCTTTAATCACACTTTTGTCCATTTGCCTATCAGTTTGTTAACGAAGTGGACAGAGGCTGTTTTTTCCCCCTAAAAGTGACTTTTAATGGGGGTTTTTGCATTTAAATGATGGGTCTTATCATTTACGGGGGTCCCCGACACAATGCACATAGTCTGGAGCTCGCTGGGCTCCCGCATATGCTTTAATCACACTTTTGTCCATTTGTTTATCAGTTTGTTTACGAAGTGGACAGAGGCTGTTTTTTCCCCCTAAAAGTGACTTTTAATGGGGGTTTTTGCATTTAAATGATGGGTCTTATCATTGTGGAGGGTCCCGGACACAACGCACATGGTCTGGAGCTCGCTGGGGTCCCGCAAATGCTTTAATCACACTTTTGTCCATTTGCCTATCAGTTTGTTAACGAAGTGGACAGAGGCTGTTTTTTGCCCCTAAAAGTGACTTTTAACGGTGGTTTTTGCATTTAAATGATGGGTCTTATCATTGTGGAGGGTCCCCGACACAATGCACATAGTCTGGAGCTCGCGGGAGTCCCGCATATGCTTTAATCACACTTTTGTCCATTTGCCTATAGGTTTGTTAACGAAGTGGAAAGAGGCTGTTTTTTCCCCCTAAAAGTGACTTTTAATGGGGGTTTTTGCATTTAAATGATGGGTCTTATCATTTACGGGGGTCCCCGACACAATGCACATAGTCTGGAGCTCGCTGGGCTCCCGCATATGCTTTAATCACACTTTTGTCCATTTGCTTATCAGTTTGTTTACGAAGTGGACAGAGGCTGTTTTTTCCCCCTATAAGTGACTTTTAATGGGGGTTTTTGCATTTAAATGATGGGTCTTATCATTTACGGGGGTCCCCGACACAATGCACATAGTCTGGAGCTCGCTGGGCTCCCGCATATGCTTTAATCACACTTTTGTCCATTTGCTTATCAGTTTGTTTACGAAGTGGACAGAGGCTGTTTTTCGCCCCTAAAAGTGACTTTTAACGTTGGTTTTTGCATTTTAATGATGGGTCTTATCATTGTGGAGGGTCCCCGACACAACGTACATGGTCTGGAGCTCGCTGGGGTCCCGCAAATGCTTTAATCACACTTTTGTCCATTTGCCTATCAGTTTGTTAACGAAGTGGACAGAGGCTGTTTTTTGCCCCTAAAAGTGACTTTTAACAGTGGTTTTTGCATTTAAATGATGGGTCTTATCATTGTGGAGGGTCCCCGACACAATGCACATAGTCTGGAGCTCGCGGGGTCCCGCATATGCTTTAATCACACTTTTGGCCATTTGCCTATCAGTTTGTTAACGAAGTGGACAGAGGCTGTTTTTTCCCCCTAAAAGTGACTTTTAATGGGGGGTTTTGCATTTAAATGATGGGTCTTATCATTCACGGGGGTCCCCGACACAATGCACATAGTCTGGAGCTCGCTGGGCTCCCGCATATGCTTTAATCACACTTTTGTCCATTTGCCTATCAGTTTGTTAACGAAGTGGACAGAGGCTTTTTTTTGCCCCTAAAAGTGACTTTTAACTGTGCTTTTTGAATTTAAATGATGGGTCTTATCATTGTGGAGGGTCCCCGACACAATGCACATAGTCTGGAGCTCGCTGGGCTCCCGCATATGCTTTAATCACACTTTTGTCCATTTGCTTATCAGTTTGTTTACGAAGTGGACAGAGGCTGTTTTTTCCCCCTAAAAGTGACTTTTAATGGGGGTTTTTGCATTTAAATGATGGGTCTTATCATTTACGGGGGTCCCCGACACAATGCACATAGTCTGGAGCTCGCTGGGGTCCCGCAAATGCTTTAATCACACTTTTGTCCATTTGCCTATCAGTTTGTTAACGAAGTGGACAGATGCTGTTTTTCGCCCCTAAAAGTGACTTTTAATGGTGGGTTTTGCATTTAAATGATGGGTCTTATCATTGTGGAGGGTCCCCGACACAATGCAACTAGTCTGGAGCTCGCTGGGGTCCCGCAAATGCTTTAATCACACTTTTGTCCATTTGTCTATCAGTTTGTTAACGAAGTGGACAGAGGCTGTTTTTTGCCTCTAAAAGTGACTTTTAACGGTGGTTTTTGCATTTAAATGATGGGTCTTATCATTGTGGAGGGTCCCCGACACAATGCACATAGTCTGGAGCTCGCGGGGTCCCGCATATGCTTTAATCACACTTTTGTCCACTTGCCTATCAGTTTGTTAACGAAGTGGACAGAGGCTGTTTTTTGCCCCTAAAAGTGACTTTTAACTGTGCTTTTTGAATTTAAATGATGGGTCTTATCATTGTGGAGGGTCCCCGACACAATGCACATAGTCTGGAGCTCGCGGGGGTCCCGCATATGCTTTAATCACACTTTTCAATGCACATGGTCTGGAGCTCGCTGGGGTCCCGCAAATGCTTTAATCACACTTTTGTCCATTTGCCTATCAGTTTGTTAACGAAGTGGACAGATGCTGTTTTTCGCCCCCAAAAGTGACTTTTAATGGTGGGTTTTGCATTTAAATGATGGGTCTTATCATTGTGGAGGGTCCCCGACACAATGCAACTAGTCTGGAGCTCGCTGGGGTCCCGCAAATGCTTTAATCACACTTTTGTCCATTTGCTTATCAGTTTGTTAACGAAGTGGACAGAGGCTGTTTTTTCCCCCTAAAAGTGACTTTTAATGGGGGTTTTTGCATTTAAATGATGGGTCTTATCATTCACGGGTGTCAAGGACACAATGCACATAGTCTGGAGCTCGCGGGGGTCCCGCATATGCTTTAATCACACTTTTGTCCATTTGCCTATCAGTTTGTTAACGAAGTGGACAGAGGCTGTTTTTTGCCCCTAAAAGTGACTTTTAACGGTGGTTTTTGCATTTAAATGATGGGTCTTATCATTCACGGGGGTCCCCGACACAATGCACATAGTCTGGAGCTCACTGGGCTCCCGCATATGCTTTAATCACACTTTTGTCCATTTGCCTATCAGTTTGTTAACGAAGTGGACAGAGGCTGTTTTTCGCCCCTAAAAGTGACTTTTAACGGTGGTTTTTGCATTTAAATGATGGGTCTTAACATTGTGGAGGGTCCCCGACACAATGCACATAGTCTGGAGCTCGTGGGGTCCCGCATATGCTTTAATCACACTTTTGTCCATTTGCCTATCAGTTTGTTAACGAAGTGGACAGAGGCTGTTTTTTCCCCCTAAAAGTGACTTTTAATGGGGGTTTTTGCATTTAAATGATGGGTCTTATCATTTACGGGGGTCCCCGACACAATGCACATAGTCTGGAGCTCGCTGGGCTCCCGCATATGCTTTAATCACACTTTTGTCCATTTGTTTATCAGTTTGTTTACGAAGTGGACAGAGGCTGTTTTTTCCCCCTAAAAGTGACTTTTAATGGGGGTTTTTGCATTTAAATGATGGGTCTTATCATTGTGGAGGGTCCCCGACACAACGTACATGGTCTGGAGCTCGCTGGGGTCCCGCAAATGCTTTAATCACACTTTTGTCCATTTGCCTATCAGTTTGTTAACGAAGTGGACAGAGGCTGTTTTTTGCCCCTAAAAGTGACTTTTAACAGTGGTTTTTGCATTTAAATGATGGGTCTTATCATTGTGGAGGGTCCCCGACACAATGCACATAGTCTGGAGCTCGCGGGGTCCCGCATATGCTTTAATCACACTTTTGGCCATTTGCCTATCAGTTTGTTAACGAAGTGGACAGAGGCTGTTTTTTCCCCCTAAAAGTGACTTTTAATGGGGGGTTTTGCATTTAAATGATGGGTCTTATCATTCACGGGGGTCCCCGACACAATGCACATAGTCTGGAGCTCGCTGGGCTCCCGCATATGCTTTAATCACACTTTTGTCCATTTGCCTATCAGTTTGTTAACGAAGTGGACAGAGGCTTTTTTTTGCCCCTAAAAGTGACTTTTAACTGTGCTTTTTGAATTTAAATGATGGGTCTTATCATTGTGGAGGGTCCCCGACACAATGCACATAGTCTGGAGCTCGCTGGGCTCCCGCATATGCTTTAATCACACTTTTGTCCATTTGCTTATCAGTTTGTTTACGAAGTGGACAGAGGCTGTTTTTTCCCCCTAAAAGTGACTTTTAATGGGGGTTTTTGCATTTAAATGATGGGTCTTATCATTTACGGGGGTCCCCGACACAATGCACATAGTCTGGAGCTCGCTGGGGTCCCGCAAATGCTTTAATCACACTTTTGTCCATTTGCCTATCAGTTTGTTAACGAAGTGGACAGATGCTGTTTTTCGCCCCTAAAAGTGACTTTTAATGGTGGGTTTTGCATTTAAATGATGGGTCTTATCATTGTGGAGGGTCCCCGACACAATGCAACTAGTCTGGAGCTCGCTGGGGTCCCGCAAATGCTTTAATCACACTTTTGTCCATTTGCCTATCAGTTTGTTAACGAAGTGGACAGAGGCTGTTTTTTGCCCCTAAAAGTGACTTTTAATGGGGGTTTTTGCATTTAAATGATGGGTCTTATCATTGTGGAGGGTCCCCGACACAATGCACATGGTCTGGAGCTCGCTGGGGTCCCGATAATGCTTTAATCACACTTTTGTCCATTTGCTTATCAGTTTGTTAACGAAGTGGACAGAGGCTGTTTTTTCCCCCTAAAAGTGACTTTTAATGGGGGTTTTTGCATTTAAATGATGGGTCTTATCATTCACGGGGGTCCCCGACACAATGCACATGGTCTGGAGCTCGCTGGGGTACCGCAAATGCTTTAATCACACTTTTGTCCATTTGCCTATCAGTTTGTTAACGAAGTGGACAGAGGCTGTTTTTTGCCTCTAAAAGTGACTTTTAACGGTGGTTTTTGCATTTAAATGATGGGTCTTATCATTGTGGAGGGTCCCCGACACAATGCACATAGTCTGGAGCTCGCGGGGTCCCGCATATGCTTTAATCACACTTTTGGCCATTTGCCTATCAGTTTGTTAACGAAGTGGACAGAGGCTGTTTTTTCCCCCTAAAAGTGACTTTTAATGGGGGTTTTTGCATTTAAATGATGGGTCTTATCATTCACGGGGGTCCCCGACACAATGCACATAGTCTGGAGCTCGCTGGGCTCCCGCATATGCTTTAATCACACTTTTGTCCATTTGCCTATCAGTTTGTTAACGAAGTGGACAGAGGCTGTTTATTGCCCCTAAAAGTGACTTTTAACTGTGCTTTTTGAATTTAAATGATGGGTCTTATCATTGTGGAGGGTCCCCGACACAATGCACATAGTCTGGAGCTCGCGGGGGTCCCGCATATGCTTTAATCACACTTTTCAATGCACATGGTCTGGAGCTCGCTGGGGTCCCGCAAATGCTTTAATCACACTTTTGTCCATTTGCCTATCAGTTTGTTAACGAAGTGGACAGAGGCTGTTTTTTGCCCCTAAAAGTGACTTTTAATGGTGGCTTTTGCATTTAAATGATGGGTCTTATCATTGTGGAGGGTCCCCGACACAATGCACATGGTCTGGAGCTCGCTGGGGTCCCGATAATGCTTTAATCACACTTTTGTTCATTTGCCTATCAGTTTGTTAACGAAGTGGACAGAGGCTGTTTTTTGCCCCTAAAAGTGACTTTTAACGGTGCTTTTTGAATTTAAATGATGGGTTTTATCATTGTGGAGGGTCCCCGACACAATGCACATAGTCTGGAGCTCGCTGGGCTCCCGCATATGCTTTAATCACACTTTTGTCCATTTGCTTATCAGTTTGTTAACGAAGTGGACAGAGGCTGTTTTTTCCCCCTAAAAGTGACTTTTAATGGGGGTTTTTGCATTTAAATGATGGGTCTTATCATTCACGGGTGTCAAGGACACAATGCACATAGTCTGGAGCTCGCGGGGGTCCCGCATATGCTTTAATCATACTTTTGTCCATTTGCCTATCAGTTTGTTAACGAAGTGGACAGAGGCTGTTTTTTCCCCCTAAAAGTGACTTTTAATGGGGGTTTTTGCATTTAAATGATGGGTCTTATCATTCACGGGGGTCCCCGACACAATGCACATAGTCTGGAGCTCGCTGGGCTCCCGCATATGCTTTAATCACACTTTTGTCCATTTGCCTATCAGTTTGTTAACGAAGTGGACAGAGGCTGTTTATTGCCCCTAAAAGTGACTTTTAACTGTGCTTTTTGAATTTAAATGATGGGTCTTATCATTGTGGAGGGTCCCCGACACAATGCACATAGTCTGGAGCTCGCGGGGGTCCCGCATATGCTTTAATCACACTTTTCAATGCACATGGTCTGGAGCTCGCTGGGGTCCCGCAAATGCTTTAATCACACTTTTGTCCATTTGCCTATCAGTTTGTTAACGAAGTGGACAGATGCTGTTTTTCGCCCCTAAAAGTGACTTTTAATGGTGGGTTTTGCATTTAAATGATGGGTCTTATCATTGTGGAGGGTCCCCGACACAATGCAACTAGTCTGGAGCTCGCTGGGGTCCCGCAAATGCTTTAATCACACTTTTGTCCATTTGCCTATCAGTTTGTTAACGAAGTGGACAGATGCTGTTTTTCGCCCCTAAAAGTGACTTTTAATGGTGGGTTTTGCATTTAAATGATGGGTCTTATCATTGTGGAGGGTCCCCGACACAATGCAACTAGTCTGGAGCTCGCTGGGGTCCCGCAAATGCTTTAATCACACTTTTGTCCATTTGCCTATCAGTTTGTTAACGAAGTGGACAGAGGCTGTTTTTTGCCCCTAAAAGTGACTTTTAATGGTGGCTTTTGCATTTAAATGATGGGTCTTATCATTGTGGAGGGTCCCCGACACAATGCACATGGTCTGGAGCTCGCTGGGGTCCCGATAATGCTTTAATCACACTTTTGTTCATTTGCCTATCAGTTTGTTAACGAAGTGGACAGAGGCTGTTTTTTGCCCCTAAAAGTGACTTTTAACGGTGCTTTTTGAATTTAAATGATGGGTTTTATCATTGTGGAGGGTCCCCGACACAATGCACATAGTCTGGAGCTCGCTGGGCTCCCGCATATGCTTTAATCACACTTTTGTCCATTTGCTTATCAGTTTGTTAACGAAGTGGACAGAGGCTGTTTTTTCCCCCTAAAAGTGACTTTTAATGGGGGTTTTTGCATTTAAATGATGGGTCTTATCATTCACGGGTGTCAAGGACACAATGCACATAGTCTGGAGCTCGCGGGGGTCCCGCATATGCTTTAATCATACTTTTGTCCATTTGCCTATCAGTTTGTTAACGAAGTGGACAGAGGCTGTTTTTTCCCCCTAAAAGTGACTTTTAATGGGGGTTTTTGCATTTAAATGATGGGTCTTATCATTCACGGGGGTCCCCGACACAATGCACATAGTCTGGAGCTCGCTGGGCTCCCGCATATGCTTTAATCACACTTTTGTCCATTTGCCTATCAGTTTGTTAACGAAGTGGACAGAGGCTGTTTATTGCCCCTAAAAGTGACTTTTAACTGTGCTTTTTGAATTTAAATGATGGGTCTTATCATTGTGGAGGGTCCCCGACACAATGCACATAGTCTGGAGCTCGCGGGGGTCCCGCATATGCTTTAATCACACTTTTCAATGCACATGGTCTGGAGCTCGCTGGGGTCCCGCAAATGCTTTAATCACACTTTTGTCCATTTGCCTATCAGTTTGTTAACGAAGTGGACAGATGCTGTTTTTCGCCCCTAAAAGTGACTTTTAATGGTGGGTTTTGCATTTAAATGATGGGTCTTATCATTGTGGAGGGTCCCCGACACAATGCAACTAGTCTGGAGCTCGCTGGGGTCCCGCAAATGCTTTAATCACACTTTTGTCCATTTGCCTATCAGTTTGTTAACGAAGTGGACAGATGCTGTTTTTCGCCCCTAAAAGTGACTTTTAATGGTGGGTTTTGCATTTAAATGATGGGTCTTATCATTGTGGAGGGTCCCCGACACAATGCAACTAGTCTGGAGCTCGCTGGGGTCCCGCAAATGCTTTAATCACACTTTTGTCCATTTGCCTATCAGTTTGTTAACGAAGTGGACAGAGGCTGTTTTTTGCCCCTAAAAGTGACTTTTAACGGTGCTTTTTGAATTTAAATGATGGGTCTTATCATTGTGGAGGGTCCCCGACACAATGCACATAGTCTGGAGCTCGCTGGGCTCCCGCATATGCTTTAATCACACTTTTGTCCATTTGCTTATCAGTTTGTTAACGAAGTGGACAGAGGCTGTTTTTTCCCCCTAAAAGTGACTTTTAATGGGGGTTTTTGCATTTAAATGATGGGTCTTATCATTCACGGGTGTCAAGGACACAATGCACATAGTCTGGAGCTCGCGGGGGTCCCGCATATGCTTTAATCATACTTTTGTCGATTTGCCTATCAGTTTGTTAACGAAGTGGACAGAGGCTGTTTTTTGCCCCTAAAAGTGACTTTTAACGGTGGTTTTTGCATTTAAATGATGGGTCTTATCATTCACGGGGGTCCCCGACACAATGCACATAGTCTGGAGCTCACTGGGCTCCCGCATATGCTTTAATCACACTTTTGTCCATTTGCCTATCAGTTTGTTAACGAAGTGGACAGAGGCTGTTTTTCGCCCCTAAAAGTGACTTTTAACGGTGGTTTTTTGCATTTAAATGATGGGTCTTATCATTGTGGAGGAACCCCGACACAATGCACCATGGGTCTGGAGCTCGCTGGGGTCCCGCAAAATGCTTTAATCACACTTTTGTCCATTTGCCTATCAGTTTGTCAACGAAGTGGACAGAGGCTGTTTTTTGCCCCTAAAAGTGACTTTTAACGGTGGTTTTTTGCATTTAAATGATGGGTCTTATCATTGTGGAGGGTCCCCGACACAATGCACATAGTCTGGAGCTCGTGGGGTCCCGGCATATGCTTTAATCACACTTTTGTCCATTTGCCTATCAGTTTGTTAACGAAGTGGACAGAGGCTGTTTTTTTCCCCCTAAAAGTGACTTTTAATGGGGGTTTTTGCATTAAATGATGGGTCTTATCATTGTGGAGGGTCCCCGACACAATGCACATAGTCTGGAGCTCGCGGGGGTCCCGCATATGCTTTAATCACACTTTTGTCCATTTGCCTATCAGTTTGTTAACGAAGTGGACAGAGGCTGTTTTTTGCCCCTAAAAGTGACTTTTAACGGTGGTTTTTGCATTTAAATGATGGGTCTTATCATTGTGGAGGGTCCCCGACACAATGCACATAGTCTGGAGCTCGCGGGAGTCCCGCATATGCTTTAATCACACTTTTGTCCATTTGCCTATAGGTTTGTTAACGAAGTGGACAGAGGGCTGTTTTTCCCCCTAAAAGTGACTTTTAATGGGGGTTTTTGCATTTAAATGATGGGTCTTATCATTTGCGGGGGGTCCCGACACAATGCACATAGTCTGGAGCTCGCTGGGCTCCCGCATATGCTTTAATCACACTTTTGTCCATTTGCTTATCAGTTTGTTTACGAAGTGGACAGAGGCTGTTTTTCGCCCCTAAAAGTGACTTTTAACGGTGGTTTTTGCAATTTTAATGATGGGTCTTATCATTGTGGAGGGTCCCCGACACAACGTTACATGGTCTGGAGCTCGCTGGGGTCCCGCAATATGCTTTAATCACACTTTTGGCCATTTGCCTATCAGTTTGTTAACGAAGTGGACAGAGGCTGTTTTTTGCCCCTAAAAGTGACTTTTAACAGTGGTTTTTGCATTTAAATGATGGGGTCTTATCATTGTGGAGGGTCCCCGACACAATGCACATAGTCTGGAGCTCGCGGGGTCCCGCATATGCTTTAATCACACTTTTGGCCATTTGCCTATCAGTTTGTTAACGAAGTGGACAGAGGCTGTTTTTTTCCCCCTAAAAGTGACTTTTAATGGGGGTTTTTGCATTTAAATGATGGGTCTTATCATTCACGGGGGTCCCCGACACAATGCACATAGTCTGGAGCTCGCTGGGCTCTCGCATATGCTTTAATCACACTTTTGTCCACTTGCCTATCAGTTTGTTAACGAAGTGGGACAGAGGCTGTTTTTCGCCCCTAAAAGTGACTTTTAACGGTGGTTTTTGCATTTAAATGATGGGTCTTATCATTGTGGAGGGTCCCCGACACAATGCACATAGTCTGGAGCTCGCGGGGGTCCCGCATATGCTTTAATCACACTTTTCAATGCACATGGTCTGGAGCTCGCTGGGGTCCCGCAAATGCTTTAATCACACTTTTGTCCATTTGCCTATCAGTTTGTTAACGAAGTGGACAGATGCTGTTTTTCGCCCCTAAAAGTGACTTTTAATGGTGGGTTTTGCATTTAAATGATGGGTCTTATCATTGTGGAGGGTCCCCGACACAATGCAACTAGTCTGGAGCTCGCTGGGGTCCCGCAAATGCTTTAATCCCACTTTTGTCCATTTGCCTATCAGTTTGTTCACGAAGTGGACAGAGGCTGTTTTTTCCCCCTAAAAGGTGACTTTATAATGGGGGTTTTTGCATTTAAATGATGGTCTTATCATTCACGGGGGTCCCCGACACAATGCACATAGTCTGGAGCTCGCTGGGGTCGCGCAAATGCTTTAATCACACTTTTGTCCATTTGCCTATCAGTTTGTTAACGAAGTGGACAGAGGCTGTTTTTTGCCCCTAAACGTGACCTTTTAACGGTGGTTTTTGCATTTAAATGATGGGTCTTATCATTGTGGAGGGTCCCCGACACAATACACATAGTCTGGAGCTCGCGGGGGGTCCCGCATATGCTTTAATCACACTTTTGTCCATTTGCCTATCAGTTTGTTAACGAAGTGGACAGAGGCTGTTTTTTGCCCTAAAAGTGACTTTTAACGGTGGTTTTTGCATTTAAATGATGGATCTTATCATTCACGGGGGTCCCCAACACAATGCACATAGTCTGGAGCTCGCTGGGCTCCCGCATATGCTTTAATCACACTTTTGTCCATTTGCCTATCAGTTTGTTAACGAAGTGGACAGAGGCTGTTTTTTGCCTCTAAAAGTGACTTTTAACGGTGGTTTTTTGCATTTAAATGATGGGTCTTATAATTGTGGAGGGGTCCCCGACACAATGCACATAGTATTGAGCTCGCGGGGGTCCCGCATATGCTTTAATCACACTTTTGTCCATTTGCCTATCAGTTTGTTAACGAAGTGGACAGAGGCTAATTTTTGCCCTTAAAAGTGACTTTTAACTGTGGTTTTTGCCTTTAAATGATGGGTCTTATCATTGTGGAGGGTCCCCGACACAACGCACATGGTTTGGAGCTCGCTGGGGTCCCGCAAATGCTTTAATCACACTTTTGTCCATTTGCCTATCAGTTTGTTAACGAAGTGGACAGAGGCTGTTTTTTTCCCCCTAAAAGTGACTTTTAATGGGGGTTTTTGCATTTAAATGATGGGTCTTATCATTCACGGGGGTCCCCGACACAATGCACATAGTCTGGAGCTCGCTGGGCTCCCGCATATGCTTTAATCACACTTTTGTCCATTTGCCTATCAGTTTGTTAACGAAGTGGACAGGAGGCTGTTTTTCGCCACTAAAAGTGACTTTTAACGGTGGTTTTTGCATTTAAATGATGGGTCTTATCATTGTGGAGGGTCCCCGACACAACGCACATGGTTTGGAGCTCGCTGGGGTCCCGCAAATGCTTTAATCACACTTTTGTCCATTTGCCTATCAGTTTGTTAACGAAGTGGACAGAGGCTGTTTTTTGCCCCTAAACGTGACTTTTAACGGTGGTTTTTGCATTTAAATGATGGGTCTTATCATTGTGGAGGGTCCCCGACACAATACACATAGTCTGGAGCTCGCGGGGGTCCCGCATATGCTTTAATCACACTTTTGTCCATTTGCCTATCAGTTTGTTAACGAAGTGGACAGAGGCTGTTTTTTGCCCCTAAAAGTGACTTTTAACGGTGGTTTTTGCATTTAAAATGATGGGTCTTATCATTCACGGGGGTCCCCAACACAATGCACATAGTCTGGGAGCTCTCTGGCTCCCGCATATGCTTTAATCACACTTTTGTCCATTTGCCTATCAGTTTTTTAACGAGTGGACAGAGGCTGTTTTTCGCCCCTAAAAGTGACTTTTAACGGTGGTTTTTAAATTTTAATGATGGGTCTTATCATTGTGGTGGGTCCCCGACACAATGCACATATTCTGGAGCTCGCGGGGTCCCGCATATGCTTTAATCACACTTTTGTCCATTTGCCTATCAGTTTGTTAACGAAGTGGACAGAGGCTGTTTTTTCCCCCTAAAAGTGACTTTTAATGGGGGTTTTTGCATTTAAATGATGGGTCTTATCATTCACGGGGGTCCCCGACACAACGCACATAGTCTGGAGCTCGCGGGGTCCCGCATATGCTTTAATCACACTTTTGTCCATTTACCTATCAGTTTGTTAACGAAGTGGACAGAGGCTGTTTTTTCCCCCTAAAATTGACTTTTAATAGGGGTTTTTGCATTTAAATGATGGATCTTATCATTCACGGGGGTCCCCGACACAATGCACATAGTCTGGAGCTCGCGGGGTCCCGCATATGCTTTAATCACACTTTTGTCCATTTGCCTATCAGTTTGTTAACGAAGTGGACAGAGGCTGTTTTTTCCCCCTAAAAGTGACTTTTAATGGGGGTTTTTGCATTTAAATGATGGGTCTTATCATTCACGGGGGTCCCCGACACAATGCACATAGTCTGGAGCTCGCTGGGCTCCCGCATATGCTTTAATCCCACTTTTGTCAATTTGCCTATCAGTTTGTTAACGAAGTGGACAGAGGCTGTTTTTTGCCCCTAAAAGTGACTTTTAACGGTTGTTTTTGCATTTAAATGATGGGTCTTATCATTTACGGGGGTCCCCGACACAATGCACATAGTCTGGAGCTCGCTGGGCTCCCGCATATGCTTTAATCACACTTTTGTCCATTTGCTTATCAGTTTGTTAATGAAGTGGACAGAGGCTTTTTTTTCCCCCTAAAAGTGACTTTTAATGGGGGTTTTTGCATTTAAATGATGGGTCTTATCATTCACGGGGGTCAACGACACAATGCACATAGTCTGGAGCTCGCGGGGGTCCCGCATATGCTTTAATCACACTTTTGTCCATTTGCCTATCAGTTTGTTAACAAAGTGGACAGATGCTGTTTTTTGCCCCTAAAAGTGACTTTTAACGGTGGTTTTTGCATTTAAATGATGGGTCTTATCATTGTGGAGGGTCCCCGACACAACGCACATGGTCTGGAGCTCGCTGGGGTCCCGCAAATGCTTTAATCACACTTTTGTCCATTTGCCTATCAGTTTGTTAACGAAGTGGACAGAGGCTGTTTTTTGCCCCTAAAAGTGACTTTTAACAGTGGTGTTTGCATTTAAATGATGGGTCTTATCATTCACGGGGGTCCCCGACACAGTGCACATAGTCTGGAGCTCGCTGGGCTCCCGCATATGCTTTAATCACACTTTTGTCCATTTGCCTATCAGTTTGTTAACGAAGTGGACAGAAGCTGTTTTTTCCCCCTAAAAGTGACTTTTAATGGGGGTTTTTGCATTTAAATGATGGGTCTTATCATTCACGGGGGTCCCCGACACAATGCACATAGTCTGGAGCTCGCTGGGCTCCCGCATATGCTTTAATCACACTTTTGTCCATTTGCCTATCAGTTTGTTAATGAAGTGGACAGAGGCTGTTTTTCGCCCCTAAAAGTGAATTTTAACGGTGGTTTTTGCATTTAAATGATGGGTCTTATCATTGTGGAGGGTCCCCGACACAATGCACATGGTCTGGAGCTCGCTGGGGTCCCGCAAATGCTTTAATCACACTTTTGTCCATTTGCCTATCAGTTTGTTAACGAAGTGGACAGAGGCTGTTTTTTGCCCCTAAAAGTGACTTTTAACGGTGGTTTTTGCATTTAAATGATGGGTCTTATCATTGTGGAGGGTCCCCGACACAATGCACATAGTCTGGAGCTCGCGGGGTCCCGCATATGCTTTAATCACACTTTTGTCCATTTGCCTATCAGTTTGTTAACGAAGTGGACAGAGGCTGTTTTTTCCCCCTAAAAGTGACTTTTAATGGGGGTTTTTGCATTTAAATGATGGGTCTTATCATTCACGGGGGTCCCCGACACAATGCACATAGTCTGGAGCTCGCTGGGGTCGCGCAAATGCTTTAATCACACTTTTGTCCATTTGCCTATCAGTTTGTTAACGAAGTGGACAGAGGCTGTTTTTTGCCCCTAAACGTGACTTTTAACGGTGGTTTTTGCATTTAAATGATGGGTCTTATCATTCACGGGGGTCCCCAACACAATGCACATAGTCTGGAGCTCTCTGGGCTCCCGCATATGCTTTAATCACACTTTTGTCCATTTGCCTATCAGTTTGTTAACGAAGTGGACAGAGGCTGTTTTTCGCCCCTAAAAGTGACTTTTAACGGTGGTTTTTAAATTTTAATGATGGGTCTTATCATTGTGGTGGGTCCCCGACACAATGCACATAGTCTGGAGCTCGCGGG